>NC_084798.1:185913337-187163337 GCF_963169125.1 Humulus lupulus
GCCTGGTCACATAAAGACATGGTTGGGATAGATCCTACAATCATCAGCCATGTCCTGAACATTGACAAAAACTTTCCACCTATGCAGCAGAAAAGAAGGCTGCTCGACAAAGACCGATCGAAAGCTTTAAAGGAAGAAGTCGAGAAGCTGAAGGAGAATGGGTTCATCAGGGTGTCATTTTATCCATCATGGGTCTCCAATCCCGTACTCGTGCCCAAGCCGAATGGCAAGTGGTGTACGTGCGTGGATTTTACAGACCTCAATAAAGCCTGCCCTAAAGACTGCTTCCCACTCCCGAGGATCGACCAGCTGGTCGATGCCACTGCAGGACACAAGATCCTCTCATTTATGGATGCCTACTCTGGGTATAACCAAATTAGTATGCATCCCCCTGATGAGGATCACACTAGCTTTCGAACCGACACAGGGCTCTACTATTATAAGGTGATGCCCTTTGGTTTGAAAAACGCTGGTGCGACTTACCAGAGACTCGTCAACCACATGTTTAAGGAGCTGATCGGGGCAAACATGGAGGTTTACGTCAACGACATGCTGGTTAAGTCGAAAAAGGCAGAAGGACATATAAGGGATTTGCAGGAATGCTTCAACGTCCTTAAAAAATATAGGATGAAGTTGAATCCCCTCAAATGGTCCTTCGGAGTTGGATCAGGGAAGTTCCTGGGATTCATAGTTAACTCAAGAGGAATTGAAGCTAATCCTAAAAAGATAAAAGCCCTGATCGATATGAAGTCGCCAATGAAGATTAAAGATGTTCAAAGCCTGACTGGGAGAATTTCCGCCCTCAGTAGATTTATATCAAAATCAACGGACAAGTGTGTCCCATTTTTCAATCTACTCAGAGGCATCAAGAAATTCGAATGGACAGATGAGTGCGAACAGGCCTTTCAAGCACTGAAAGCGCATATGGCCCAGCCACCCATTCTATCAAAGCCAGTCGATAGCGAGACTTTGTTCATCTACCTGGAAATCACATATTACACTGCTAGTGCTGTTCTGATGAGAGAAGAAGAAGGTGTACAGAAGGTTGTCTATTACGTAAGCAAAAGGCTGATCGGAGCCATCGAAAGGTTAGCCTACTGCTTAGTATTGGCCTCTAGGAAGCTGCGGCCTTACTTCCAAGCCCATCCAATTACGGTATTGACGGACCAGCCTCTTCGGCAAGTCCTGCAAAAGCCAGAGGCTACCGGAAGATTACTAAAGTGGGCTGTCGAACTCGGGCAGTTCGACATATCTTACTTGCCGCGAGCAATGATAAAGGGGCAAGCTTTAGCCGAATTCATTGTCGAGTTCACAGAACTCGTAGGTAGCGAGAAGATCGAGGAACCTAGCAAGCCTAAATGTCAAACCCAAGTACCCTCGTGGAAATTATTCACCGACGGATCGTCTAACGAATCCCACGCAGGAGCAGGAGTGATATTGATAACGCCGGAAGAGCATCGATTTCACTGTGCAATAAGGTTTGACTTCACTGCCTCTAACAATGAGGATGAATATGAAGCATTGCTCACTGGGCTGCGATTAGCCAAGGATATGAACATAAAAGCACTTGATATTTACAGTGATTCACAGCTAGTCGTGAATCAGATCTTGGGAGAGTATCAAGCGCGAGGATTAAAAATGGTCGCCTATCTGAACAAAGCAAAGGATCTTTTAGCCCAATTCAGCAGATACACTCTACAGCAAGTGCCTCGTGATCAAAATAATAATGTAGAGGCTTTGGAAAAGTTGGCAAGTGTAAAAGATGCTGATACTCTGAACATAGTGCCAGTCAAACGACTGCCCGCACCCAGCATCCAAGCAACAGAAACTTCTCTAGTCATCCAAATGGCGGATACATGGATGGCACCGTATATAGAGTATCTATCAAGCGGCGTGCTACCAGCGGACAGAAACAAGGCCGAGACCCTTCAGCGGCAAGCTGCTAGGTAT
Source organism: Humulus lupulus (assembly GCF_963169125.1). Lineage (NCBI taxonomy): Eukaryota > Viridiplantae > Streptophyta > Magnoliopsida > Rosales > Cannabaceae > Humulus > Humulus lupulus. The sequence continues at coordinate 185,915,288 of NC_084798.1, forward strand.
ATCCTGGTCGATGGAATTCTGTACAAAAGGGGATACTCACTGCCACTTCTCAGGTGTATTACAAAGGAGAAAGCCAAAGAGTTGATGAAGGAGGTGCACGAAGGTTTTGTGGAGACCACGCTGAGGGGCAAAGCCTGTTGAAAAAGATCCTAAGGCAAGGATATTTCTGGCCAACAATGAATGAAGACTCCATGGATTTCGTGCGAAAATGTGACAAGTGCCAAAGGTTTTCTAAGATCCCGCGAGCAGCTCCCAATGAATTAAAGCAGATGCAGAGTCCATGGCCCTTCGCGGTTTGGGGAATAGATCTAATCGGATCTTTGCCTACGGGGAAAGGTGCTGTAAAGTATGCAGTGGTTTCCATCGACTACTTCACCAAATGGGTCGAAGCTGAGCCACTCGCAACCATAACGACGAAGAAAGTGCTTGACTTCGTGGTCAAAAACATCATCTGTCGCTAAGGATTGCCAAAAAAGATAGTCTCAGATAACGGCACCCAGTTCGACAGTGATCTATTCACAGATTTCTGTGGCCGTCACGAAATTATTAAGAGCTTCTCTTTAGTCACTCATCCCCAAGAAAACGGACAAGTCGAGGCAGTCAACAAAACGCTGAAGGATACACTGAAGAAAAGACTTGAAGAAGCTAAGGGAGCATGGCCAGAATAGTTGCCTGAAGTCCTCTTGTCATGTAGAACTTCCCACCGAACAGCAACAGGTCATACCCCGTTTTCCTTGGCATACGGGTATGAAGCCATGTTGCTTGTTGAGTTAGATCCGCCCTCTCACCGCAGATTAACATACGACCAAGATTCTAACAGCCAGTTACTCATGGAATCCTTGGACTCGATTGATGAAAGGCGTGAGCAAGCCCAACTCTGAGTAGCTGCATACCAGCAGAAGGTCGCCCAGTATTACAACTCTAAAGTTCGAGAAAGAAAATTCAGTGTTGGAGACCTTGTGCTCTGAAGAGTTTTTCTTAACACCCACGACCAAGCTGCTGGAGTACTCGGGCCAAATTGGGAAAGGCCTTACCAGATTGATGAAGTCCTTCACCCAGGCACTTATAAACTTGCACGCTTAAACAGAGATCTCATTCCTCGATATTGGAATGGAGAACACTTGCGCAAGTATTATCAATGAACAATTCTTCTTAAAGAATTTGCTTGCATAAATTTTACTTTTTACAAGTTTTGTGTAAGATCTTATTGATCACTCGTAAAGACATATTTAGTCCATTTACTACGAGAATAAAAGGGACTGTGCTCAGCCAGTCATTTCTTGCCAACTATTGTATTTATTACAAGTATTTGCTCATTACGTGTGTTGTTTTGCTGTATTTTAATTCTAATCACATTGCTACGAGCAATAACGTTCGGGCAGGTTCTAGTCAAGGCAAGTGACCAAGGACCTAAAGCTCCCCGATCACTTGGGGGGCATACGAGGTACAAGTAAGCAAAGCATATCGTTAAAAGGTATGTAAACACATGAGCAAAATAAGGGAAAGCATGCTACGGCACTTAGAGTATTTTTCAAAATTTTAGTATTTTGTTAAATCAAACCAAAGTTCTATGCTAAGTTCGGTCATGCGAACAATTAGATGTTATAATATGCAAATATAATATAATATCAAAGCGATCCTTTTACACCACAAGCAGTGACTGCTTGGATGTAACTGTTTAAAATAAAAGTAAAAGCTACCCGTGCAGCAAAATAAAAGAAAAATTATATTGTCTTTACATCACGACCCGTAGGTCGTGTAGTTAAAATAAAGAGAAATATAAAAGAAAAAAAATCATGGAGCTTGAGGAGCTGGAGGATCCTGGGGAGGAGTCTGGTCGACGGCATCATTATCTGCACCCTCCATTCCGGCGGCCAGCGAAATTTCGGGGGAAGCAGGGACCCTCAATCCCTTTTCTTCAGCCAGTTGAGCCGCGCAACGAGCCAACTCGGCTTCCCTTGCGTTCTCAGGGAGATAATCAAAATTGGCACCCTGATTGTGCTTCCAAAAGTCATAGAAGCACCTCAGAGTGGCATTTTTGTACCTCTCTAAGTTGGCAGCATTAGTCTTCTCCAAGTCCTTGACTCGGGCCTCCATATCTCTGGTTTCTAGCCTGCTCGTGATTAAGTCCAGCTCAAGCTGCTTAGCCACCTTATAATTAGAGTGATTGGACTCCTTGTACTGGTCCCTCAGCTCGCGGGCTTTCTCCAGAGATTTTAGCTTCTCCTCCAACTCCTTGGCCAGTTGGGCCCTCTCCGCAGTCACCACCGCCAGCTGGTCGGCATGCCTGGCCTCGGCCGCTCTGAGTTCGTCCTCGTGTCGTTGATCTGAGTTCCTGGCCTTCTCGGTAACGGCACCCAGGTGGATGCGACCAGCAGTAAGAGTCAGCATGGCCTGCATTCAGAACAAACATTAGACAAACGGTAAAATTACCAAAAGCCTGATGTCACAAAGGAGACAACTTACACGGGTGAACTCATTCAGTGCACGATTCAGAATCGGGTCGACGCCCATCGTCTCAGTTGCCGCCATTGCCGCTCGACAGCGATCATGCTTCACAATTTTGGTGAACCTCTCCTTGATCAGCCTAAAGGAGTGGCCAACCATCAGGTTCCTAGTTGAAGCAGGACCTTCCTGCTGGGTTTGATCAGATGGAGCGGCAGGAGAAGGAGTTGGCCCGGCCGCAGCAAATGGAGTCTGTTGCTCGCGGGGGGAAGACGGAGTCGCGGTGGCAGAAGGCCCTTCTGCCGGAGAGCCTGCATCCCAAGCCTTCTTCGCAACAGGTGCTTTGCTGCTCTCCCCAACATGTCTCTTGCTGGCTTTCTTTTTGCTCAAGGGGGCAGCAGCAGCCTCTGAGTTGCTGTAAAGGTTGAAGTCATTCGAGGAGTCCATACCTGAAAAGCAAGAACAAAGCCAAACCATGAGATAGAATGAATAGCCAAACACATCACATCAGAAAAAGAAGCAAAAAAAGGATTACAAAGTCCAATACCCGAGCTATTATTACTGGTCGCTACACTACAGACTCTACTAGTCTTACACTCATTCTTTGATACGAAGAAGTCTGGCCCTAAGTGTGGAGCATATTTAAAATTGCCGTCCCCGTCGAACAGATGACAGGGAATTGGCAAATTGTTTAAAAGTGAAATGACTATACCGTTGTCATCCGATGAGTCGTCAGAGAGTTCGGCAAGCTCGGTGGCCTTTTCCTTTCCTTTTCCTTTGGGGGCCGAGGGCTTCTCTGCTCGAAGAGTGCTAGCAGGTTCCCTGATTGTGACCCCAACTGGTCTCCTCCACGAAGGAGATGCTTGGGATTGCTGCTCGGGTTCCTTTTCGGTACGAGCACTCCCTGCCGAATGCCCCCTCATATTTGATTGAGGGTTCTAGAGGCCAGCCAACCTAAGGTTAGCCTCTGTAACTAGATTTTTGACACTCTTCTCAGCATCTGACATGCTGGCTAAGAGTGCCGCTCTTGACTCCATTCCTAGAGTTGGGTTTGGTCGCAGCCACGGGCCTGAAACACATTAAAATTTTAAGACATTGTGGAGGAAAAACACTAAGTGAAGAAGCCAACCAGCGATATGAAAGCTTTACCTCCTCATGCGAAAGCCAAGTTGTCTGCGACCAGGTCAGGCGTAAGGAAGTACTCTTGGTAGTACCTCCCCACATTGGAGATGTGGGTCGTATCAGTCAGGAAAGTGCGCCCATTTTCCTGATGGCAGAGATGGAAGAACCCTGTGCCTTCTTGGTTGGGGTTAGACTTGAGGTCGAACAGGATGTTGACCTCATGTGGTGACGGCACGGGCCATTTTTTCTGGCTGTACAGGATATAGAGTGTAGTGAGCATTCTATATCCGTTTGGGGTAATTTGGAAGGGGGCAACTCCAAAATAGTGGGCCACCCCCTGAAAGAATGCATGAAGAGGCAAAGTAGCTCCTGCCTCAACATGAAATCGCGACCAGGCGCTGAAGGCACCTCCAGGCAGATTAGCTCTTTGGTCTAGGTTGGGTTTGACTAGGGTCACCCCTGTCAGATTATATTTTCTTAAGTAGTTAGCGATCATTCTGACCGTCACCCTACTCTCAGAAACTACATGCCACTCGACATCTGGCTGAATAGCGAGTCGAGGGCGGGTATGCCTTTGGATATTTGGATCGAGGGCATTTTCGTCTCGACCACTGGTCGAGGGAGCATCAGCAGCAGGCTGATGAGAAGTGTTGGAAGTTTTTCTTTTCTGGGCCTTAGTTTTGGTGCGAGCCATATTTCGAGTCAACACTGGGAAGTGTTTGGATTAATGCGAGAAAAAGGAATAACAGGTATCAATATCGAGGGTTGTTCTTCGTCCTCGAGCAGTTGAGTCAACAGATCGTCGTCGATGGGTCTTTCTCCGCTCCACGGGTCTTGCATATGAACTACAAACAAACAAAGGGGGAGATACACTACAAGAAATCTTATCTTTACCTACCAATATATATTGGTAGGGAAAGTAATGTTTTGCCTACCAATATTTATTGGTAGATAATATTAGTAGGTAAATGCTAGTCCATTATATTATATTTCAGAACATAGCTTTACCTACCAATAATATCAGTAGGTAATGATCTTTACCTACGTATATTATGGAGGGAAATTTTTTAACCATTCCCGCTCAATTTTCCCCCCCATTTTTTATTTTCATTATATTATTTTATTATTATAAATGCTTATTTGAAAGCTTATGTGGAGTAAATAATATGATGTGTACACATTGTATAACATGTGGCATGCCACGTGTGTACATAGTTGGAAAAAATATAAATAAAATATATTTATAATAAATTTGTATTTAAAATTAAAATAAAAACTAAAAATTCTACCTACCCACGTTTTTTTCTTTTCTAAAAACCCAGAAAAGTTCACTACTACAAAATACACTTTACGGGACACCATTTTACGACATGCACCTAAATGTAAGTCCTAAAAAATATCTCTAGAGTTTTTAGGACTCTCATTGAGAGTCCTTAAAAATCATATTTTAGGACTCGCAATGAGAGTCCTTAAAACATATGTGAGTCCTAAAAAACCTGAATAAATAATTTAAGAGTGGTGACTTTTAAGGACTCACTTTGGTGTCATAAAAACTCTTTTAGGACACCCAAAGTGAGCCCTAATTTTTTTTAAGCAAAATTAGGTAAAAAGCTATTGTTGTGGTCGAAAATTGGGGCTGCCATTACATTTTCTCAACAAACAAGTGAAGAAAAAAAAATCTAAAAATATAATTAATAAATAATTTAATTTTAAAAATAAACTAATTTTTTTATAAATTAAAAATTAAAAATATGAAGCATATATTTCCAAAACTAATACAACAATTTGTTTTAATAAGTGAGGATACACAAGCTTTAGGCGCCAAATGAAATTGTAAGAAGGCACCAAATGAAATTTCTTTCTAATCATGGACTACCTCTCAGAAATTCAATACACCAAAAGTATGACATTTAAAAGGGCAAAATACTCTCTCCCTCTCTCTTCTTTCTTTCACTCTCTCGCTTGTTTCTGCCACTCACAGATGAGCCACCTCTGACCTCCGACCAGAGGCACGCGACCCACCATGGGCTTCAGAGTTTGTTGAAACCTCTCTCCCTGTGACCCCGCCACCTGACGCGCTGGAGATCGCCGCAGGAGGAGCTCGGAAGTCGCACTGCAGTTGTGGGTTTCGAAGCTTTTTCGGACCTCCACCGTCGTCCAAACTAGATTCCAAGGGAATGGTTGTGCTCCGGACACCGAGAGGATGAAAAGCCACCAAAGAATCTGGGTAATTATGAAAGCTCTTAAATCTGAAGACGTCAAATCGCAAGGTTTGCTTTCTATCTCGTTTCATTTTCAGAGCTTTTAGTTATTCAAGCTTTGATGGCTTTTTCTTATTTGTTCAATTATGCTAGTGGGACACAGATAGGTACTGGGATATGATGGTTTTTGTTTAATATAATGAGTCGATTGAAATTTTGGAAGCAAAATCTAGTTCTCAGTTTCTATTTTTTTTTGCAAAACTGGTTATATACTATTGATTTTGTGGGAATTGATCTTGGGTTTATTCATAGATTAATGGGGACTTGAACTTCATTTAGTTGATTCCTATTATACGATTGATTTAACTGAACCTGAATTACTTGTTTATCTTTTCCAATTTTCTTTCTGCATCTAAATCTCATTTGTCATGCTTGGCTTATGTGTTTTGATCCCATGACAGCTCGGGTTGGAACTTGTTGGTGAAAGCCTCATCTTTTTTATGTTTTGTTTGCAAAAAGGTTAGGTTCTGATTATTACATATTTGTCGAGCATTTTTTTTTATGTAAACCCAGTTTTCTTCTTTCCACTTGATGCTGAAACTGAATTTTTTTCAATGGTTTTGTGTTAGTAATATAGGTTTGTTGAAGTTAGTATTCATTGATTTTTTTTTTGTCTTTAAATTACATTAGATTCTCCTATATTGCAATATGTTGCCTTGCATTGGTGCATCAGTTGAATAAAATTAATGTTGAGAAGGCTGTGAAGTATATAGTTAGTTGCAAAAACCTGGATGGTGGATTTGGATGTACACCGGGTGGAGAGTCTCATGTTGGGCAAAGTAAGTTACAAGTCTATTGCAATATGAGTTTATTGAGTTTTGATTTTGGATTTATACCTCGTGTGATTTACTTCTATTGTCAGCGTGTTAAATTTAGTCCAATCAAGAATAACAATGATGTTTTATCACCATCACTGTAGTTTTCTGTTGTGTGGGAGCTCTTGCTATTACAGGGTCTCTGCATAATATCGACAAAGACCTTCTCGGGTGGTGGTTGTGTGAGCGGCAAGTCAAATCTGGAGGTCTTAATGGGCGCCCAGAGAAACTTCCAGATGTATGTAGAATTCTTATTTAAAAAGAACTTTGTTTATTTTTTATAAGATACATTTAGAGCCCTGCATCTTGGACCTCCACTTATTCATTGAATCATTTGAGCTAGTCTCCAGTGGCAAAAGAAACAAATATTTGTTAAAGCCTATTGAATTAGTTTTCTTAACTAGGTCTGCTATTCATGGTGGGTCCTTTCTAGCCTGATCATGATTGACAGAGTACATTGGATTAACAAGGAAAAACTTGTGAAGTTCATCTTAGACTGCCAGGTAATCTTATAACTATGCAAAGTACTCTTATCTTTCAGATCATCATGTTGGGAACAGGGACATTTTCACTCTTACCTCTGAGGATTTTGGTTAATTTTTGTAATCTCAGGATGTAGAAAATGGAGGAATTTCATATAGACCAGATGATGCAGTTGATGTCTACCACACATACTTTGGTGTAGCTGGTAAAATTACTTGAGTTCTTTCATTTTCTTTTGAATTTGCATGCCGACCTCTCTCTATGAAAGTTAACAGTCTAGGATGCATTGCATTTTGAAAGCATCTGTAATGCCAAAATTTCGGGTCATCTGAGGTGTTATGTATTACTATTACTCACTAATACTTGTGAACTCTATGTGGGTCTTACAATTGTATTAACCACATGACCTTTGAAACGGCATATCAGGTAATATAAGATAATATATTATGTATAATATAATATAATGTATATATATCTATATAATGGCATATAAGAAACGGCATATAAGATAATATAATGTATAATGATATATTTTAAGAAAAACTATTAAACTGTTATTGGGAAGTTAAATCATATAAATAAAATAAAAAAAGTCACTTTTGACATATATATATTTATATATTTTTCTACATATAACTTGACAACATGAGTCAGGTTTGTAAAAAGATGTTTTTGAAGATTTTTTTTATATATATTGGCTTTTAGATGACGAGGAATGGATTAAGACAGAAAACTTAAAGTTGTTATTGCTATGGAGAAAGTGGTCACCAATTAGTTTCTCTGTCTTATTTATTTATTTTTATACAGATGGTTTTGGTGGCAACATTGGGCATGATCCACATGTAATATATACCCTAAGTGTTGTGCAAGTTTTAGCCCTCTTTGACAAGCTTGATGTTCTAGACGTTGAGAAGGTGTCAAATTGTATCATTTTTACCATTTGTTTATGTTCAAAGTACTTTTACACAAGTTTGAAAAGAAATCTTCTTTCATCTTATTACAAATGTTTTATTTTAGTCCATGGTTAATTTTTCAGAGACAGTGTTTCAAGTGATCTTCTTTGTTCTGTTTTAATCACTTTTCCAACTTTCTAAAGACATTTTAGTGAAAGAAAAATCAAACAAAAGGAAGAATAAAAGGTCGGAGTTCAGGTATTTTTAAGCAACAGCATTTGATTAATATATGTTTTGAGACTACAATTTAGTCAAATATTATATATGTTATGTTTCTGTCTCTCATTTTCTTTGAACGTGATTTTCTTACAATTTTGTTCAATGATTATGTCAAGACTGCTAAACCATTTTCTCTTCTTTGTATAGGACCGATCTCTTGACTTTCACGCATTGTGCGCTCTGTATGCTGTTACTGATACTCATTTTTGTTTTGTAACAAAACCGTTAATCAATTTTGTCTTAGATAAGTAAATTGTTCCTAGGCTGCCTAGTTTGTAGTGATTCCTATGGTAACTCAATCATGTAATGCATTAATATGGTGAAACAACAGAAGGCAATTGTGCCTTCAATTAATTAATTTTGTTTACCATGAGTAACTCAATTGCTATTTCTTTTTTCGGTGCAAATTTTATATATATATGTATATATAAAAATAAATATAGATATTTTTCATTTCTGTTTATATGCATGTAATTTTGTTTATTTGTTTGTTTTTCCTTGTTTAGATGTTGCACTTGTTACTTCTCTTAGAGATGGAATGAATCTTGTGAGTTATGAGTTTGTTGCTTGCCAAGCATCCAAGAAAGGAGTCCTCATTCTGAGTGAGGTAATTTAACTTTATATTTTCTCTTAGTTTGCATGGTAGGTTTTTTCCATTGTTAAATTCATCAGAAAAGCTTAAATTATCAATAAGAAAAGAAAAAGGAAAAAAAGAGTACTTTGTTGTGAATTCTGTTCAACGCATTGTCTTCATAGTTCTTCGGGCTTGCATCTTCTTGTTTATTCCATTTAAATTTAGTTTGCAGGTGCAGCACAATCGCTCGGTGCTGGTGCCATTTTAGTAAATCCATGGAATATCACAGAAGTTGCTGCTTCCATTGCTTATGCTTTGAATATGCCAGCTGATGAAAGAGAAAAGAGACACCAGCATAATTTCATGCATGTAACAACTCATACATCTCAAGAATGGGCTGCAACCTTTGTTAGGTATACTCATATATAGCATTAGCATTAGCATGTATGATTTATAGATAATGAAACCTTCTCAATGTGGAGATTGACATGTATTCTAGGATTTCAAATTTCACTTCTGTTCTAAGAAGCAAAAATATTTATCTGTTCATACCAGCTAGTGTTTCTTTTTCAGGCTTTATTCTAATCTAGTGTCATTTTTTGTTTCTCCATTTCAGTGAACTTAATGATACTATTGTGGAATCTCAACTGAGGACTAAGCAAGTTCCACCTCTACTTCCTATGAAAGAAGTCGTTGATCACTATTTGGAATCCAATAATAGATGATTCTTAGTTTATTTACATTAATTTACTAAGGAATGAACTTTATGAAGTTTTTTTTTTATTTTGGTAGGGGTAACCTTAAAATGATAATTTTATGACTTAATTTAGTATTGAACATTATAAAGAATTTTAGCATTATTAAACATTTTATTATCGAATGGTTTTTTTCTAGTTTATTTCTAATATATAACATTTATAAATAACTATTATTATCTTTTACCTACACATAACCATTAAATTTGAACAAAATATAAATTGTCTAACAAACCAATAAGATAATGCTATGTGGGCTAATAAAATGACACCACGTAGGATGCCACATATGATGCCACATCATCAGACACGTAAAACTACAAAAACCATGTCAGCATACACGTAGGATGCCATGTCATCAAACACGTCATTTGATGACTCATCAATTGATTTATAACTTAGTGGGGTCCACTGATTCTTTTACCTACCAGTGTTAATAAGTATAGGTAAAGACTCTTTCCCCACTAACTTTTACCTACCAATTCAATATTGGTAGGTAAACCATATTACCCACCATTAGGCTAGTTTTACCTACACTTACAATTGGTAGGTAAAGACCCCATTTTCTTGTAGTGATAAGACGCACAACCTGGGAGCTTATGTTGAAAGTTGGAATAACGTTGCTCGCATCTATCAACCAGCAGCATTCTAACCGAAACACTAAGTTTTATGTGAGCAGTTTGAAAAACGAATCAAAAAGTGAAAGTAAAAAGCTTTTTCAACTCCAAAGGGGCGGGAAAAACCCAGTTTTTCAGCTAGCCTAAAAATCAAATTTTTACTTCGATTTTACGCCCTAAATCCATGATCCTGACTATCAAACTGATTCTTAACTTATATAGAGCAAAAATACACTACCCTATCAAGCATCAAACAGTATATGCAAAATCTTCACAAATTAATACCCAAGAACACAAAAAGTCTCAGAGCACAGGAGCATCATGCATGGTATCTCAAAGGGTAAAACGTCGAAGAAAGTTTACCTGAGCGAAGATTGGAGATTCTGAGAAGGAGGAACTTCGAGTTTGCAGGCAAAAATATCCTCAGCGAAACGTCTGAAAACCTTGAAGTTCGGGGCTCTAAGATATTTTTCTTGGAAGTTCTTGGAAAAAGATGGCGTGTAAAGAGTTAAAAGAAGATTGTGGGGATTATTTATAAGAGTTGATGTATGCCAAAAAGAGGTAATCGTGAGTTGCCTTTTTTCAAAGCATGGGGGAGTGTAACAGCCGTCGGAATGGTTTCTTGAAAAATGAAAAGGCTTGATTAGACATGATTAGGTCATTGTTTTCAAAAACGCATGAGGGCTCTGACAGATTTCGTGGGGCATATGAAAAGTTGTTTTCCTAAGTTTACTTATTGCTGGTTGCAATAAATAAACTTGGGGCAAATGTTTATCCATAAATCAGTTGCTGATGACGTGGCAATGATTTTTGACACGTGGCAGACACGTAGCATAGATACGGCTTGCCTATCGACCAACGTTATTTCTACACGACGAGATCAAGTTTTGTATACGACCAGGCTGGTTGTATGTTAGTTCATTTATGTAAAAACCTATACAGTTGTGATGATATCCGAGAATATCTCTTCATTATGACTTGCAGATCCGATCATTAATGTAACGCCCTGGATAGCCAAGACCGCTACACTGTGTGTTTATAAAGTGCCAGACTCGCTAATCAAGTCATCAAAGTAAAAACGTGTTACTCAGATAGTAGAGGAACTAGGGTTGAAAGCATTTTTGTCTCGAAAGATACATTTTCATTACTAAACATTGTTTATGTACATGGGATCCCAAAAATGACAGTTTAAAAGCCTTTTACAAAAGTTACAAAGTTTAAATACATTAACAGCCATACTAAGGCAAAATGAGCAGTTAGGTGATCTCTGTCCTGACACACTCCTCGATCATGGTGATCGAACGGCTAGCTATGTACATTTCACTTCGGAGCTCTCCACCTCAGGCCTGGTCCAGCTTGCTCTTGCCTTTACCTGCACCACGTAGCACCCGTGAGCCAAGGCCCAGCAAGAACACATATCAACAATAGAACATGCACATTTAGCTGTCAAGTCAATCTCACATATGGCATCTCATAAACTTCAAGCATATCAACAGTCAAGTATTTCATATACAAAGCTTATCAATAGTCAAGTATTTCATATACAAAGCATATCAGCTCATATAACACAATGCACAGATGATAACCAGGGCTAGCGCTCACAAGCTGCTCCCTCTGTTATCCTTTCGTTTCTGGCTCCCAGTGGCCAATTCGCGTCCCATGCGCTAAATTCATGAACGGTACTCTTAGACCGCTTACACGTGTCCCTTGGAATAATACCAACAATGACACAAAACAATTCTCGGGAGCACTTAGTCCCATCACAATCATACATTCGGGTGCAGTGTTCTTACCTTTCAAGTCACTGGTTTTCGATGTCACGACACCTTGAGCACGATCCCACTCGAGCCTTAGCGCTTACCTAACACAATCATGGTCAAAGTCAACATCAACCCTCAAGTTCAAAACCTAGCCCCGGGGCTAATCCCGAGCCCCCGGGATGTCCTAGTTCCACCAAACAAGGTGGTGGAATCAAACCCCAAACCTTAGGTCAAAAACCCTTGCAAAATACCCCAAAATCCCCTTCAGAAGGCAGGGTAGCGCTACAGCGCTCTTGGAAGGGCGCTATAGCGCTACAGACAGAACCAAAACCCTTCCAGCATATGGGCCTAGCGCTACAGCGCCCAAAGGCTAGCGCTGTAGCGCTAGTCACAGGCAGCCCAACACCAAAATTTCCCTTGTGCGATTTCTCTCGAGCCAACCTCAACCAAACCTCTTCCAACTCTTACCCAAACTTAAAAACAACCTCATGACCACACTCCACTCATCCCAAGCACCCTAAACATCTAAACTCCAAGCACATGCAATCACAAACTCAAAATTCACCATAGCCACCTCCAAACTTCAGAACCCAACACAAACCAGCTGAACACTAGAATTAGAGCTTAGAATTCATACCTTTGATAGAATTTCGCCCACAAGCTAACCTTAGGCTCCCTTGGCTTGCTACTCCTCAGCCCTAAGCCTGAATTCCCTAAAGTTCCATTCAATTCAACTCAAGTACCACAGCTTAAAAACCAGAAACAGAGAATGGATGAACTCTAGATTCTTACCTCAAGTATTGGTGAAACCCTGTTAAACCTCTGTCAACTCCTTAGTCTTAGATCAAGGTTCTTGATGTTTGGTTATCCCAGCTCTCCTCTAGGCTTTACTCCAGAAATTCTCCAGAAATAGGTGAAGGAAAGTGTAAACCGACTCAAGAAACTCTCTCTGTTTTCCCTCCTTCTTTTCCCTTCTTTTTCAGACCCTTTTGATATTCTATAAATCCCACTATCTTAAAACCTCAGTAATACCCATCCTTAAGAGTCAAATGACCTTTATGCCCTCCCAATTAACTCTAATCCTTTAGTCCACTTAAGGGTATTTTAGTCACTTTACCTAATTCCCGCTACTTCCTCGAATGTCTCTATTATTTCCCGCTTAATTCCCGATACCTTACTAATCCCCAATAGCATTCCTCAATGTCATAATAATCTCCAGCTTATCCACTAAATTCCCATTTACACCCCTGAGCTCACCCCGAGCCGGGTATAAATCCCCGTTATGACTTTTCCGCTACTTTGCTCACTAGGATCGTCTCGAGTCACTGATCGCGGATATATATCCACATAATAATGTGGTCTCGACAATTATCACATATATCAAAGCAGTTATGCCCATAATGGCCAAAATTACGATTATGCCCTTCTACCCTAATCTGGGCCTACATGCATACAAGCACGCATAGTCATGCATCTCAAATACTCAAGTAATCATATAACATGCTTTAAATCATAATTACACATCTAAATCACTAAAATCACACGTAATCTCCATTATGCCCTCCAGGCATGCTAATCAAGGCCCTTTAAGCCTTATTAGCGAATTTGGGTCGTTACAATTAAGGATAGATATTATTTCCTAATTCATGTAACCCTTCCTGAGCCTATAAATACACAAGAAATAGCTCAAGGAAGGGGATCGATCCCTTTTTTCTGAGAGAATTATATTACTATTATCCATTGCATTGTTTTTCTTTTTGAAAGGTCTGTGAAACTCAGGAACCCTTGTTCTTTGATCACACCTTGAGAGATTGATATTAATAATAGTATCAAGTGGACGTAGGTCATGACCGATTCTTGGGGCCAAACCACTATAAATCACTGTGTTCTTTATCTTTCCATTAGATCATTTTCAAGCTCTATATCATCTTTTTGTCGTTTTCTAGACTCCGTGTCGTTGACCAAAATCAAGGTCAACATAATGTGTGTCAAAGTAGTAGAAAAGTGAGTGTCCCAAAAGTGAGTCAAAGTGAGTCCTATATAAGTGAGTGCTCTAAAACAAAGTGTGTAAGTGTTTAGAGTGTGTTGTGATAAAATATTTTATTCAAGTCTTGGTGTAATTACTTTTGTAATTAATAAAGTAATTACGTTTTCACGTGTTGTGGTGTTCAACAATTGGTATCAGAGCTAAGGTTGTGAGATCTTTTGAAACTCTGAGTATGCTCTGTGGTTGCAGCTTTGACTGAACTTCCACATCAGAAAAGATTTCTTGAGATTGTCATTGAGAGAGCTTTCTTAGAGTTGTTTGTTAAGTTTCTTGGAGAGATCGTGTGTGGTTTAGTACTACAAAGTTTGTTGTCAAAATCAAGCTTGCTTGGAAAAGATAGAATTTTTTCCAAGCCACGATGGGTGACCTTCAAGTGGTCGATGGAATTAAGAAACTTAACTATCAAAATTACAACACATGGTCGTTGCATATGGAGGCATATCTCCAAGGCCAAGACTTATGGGAGATCGTTAAAGGCAACGAGGTCACACAACCAGAGGATGCAGCTACTCTAAAGAAATGGAAGATTAAAGCTGGAAAAGCATTGTTTGCTATTCAGACCACAGTCGAAGATGAATGTTGGAGCACATCAGGGAATCGAAGACACCGAAGGAAGCATGGGATACTTTCACATCATTATTCATAAAGAAGAATGATGTGAGATTGCAACTTCTAGAGAATGAGCTTCTCTCCATCAGACAACGCGACATGATGATAAGCCAATACTTTACCAAGATAAAATCTCTTTTTCGCGAAATCTCTGCATTAGACTCTACTGCCAGTATGTCAGACTCTAGAATTAGAAGATTTATCATTCATGGACTAAAAGGTGAATATAGAATTTTTATTGCCGCAATACAAGGTTGGCCAAGCCAACCTTCTCTTACTGAATTAGAAAACTTGCTAGCTGACCAAGAAGCGTTGGCTAAGCAATTATCTGGAGTCTCGATAAAGAGTGATGAAGAAGCACTCTTTAGTAGTAATAAGAAAGGTCGACCCCAGCCAAGCTCTAGCAAAGGTTCTAGAAGATATGATGACAAAGATGTTCATCATGGAAGCTCCCAAACATGGGGAGCTCAAAAGAAAGACAACCGAGGTGGCCAATTTAAGAGTAAAAATAAATTTGATGGTAAATGCTACAACTGTGGGAAGAAGGGCCACATTGCTAAAAATTGTTGGTCCAAGAAGAAAACAACAAAGGGCAATGCAGTCACATCAAACGCAGGACGAGCAAGCGATGAAGAATGGGATGCTGAAGCATCTTTCGCTGTGGAGGAAGGAGAATTAGCTCTGGCAGTTACTGTTCCTGGACCAATCGACTATAATAATGATTGGATAATCAACTCTGGCTGCTCAAATCATATGACAGGGGACAAAGAGAAGTTGCAAAACATGACCGAGTACAAAGGTGGTCGTGTGGTAGTGACAGCCAACAACTCAAGATTACCGATTGCCCATATCGGTAAAACAAAAATAGTACCACGATTCAGTACACAGGAAGTATCACTCCAGGATGTCTACCATGTATCTGGAATGAAGAAAAACTTACTGTCAGTAGCGCAACTTACGACATCAAGACACCACGTCGTATTCGGTCCTCATGATGTCAAGATATATCAAGACCTTAAGATCTCTGGAACACCGATGATGAAAGGGCGACATTTAGAGTCTGTCTATGAAATGTCAGCAGAGTCGACTTATGTAGACAAGACTCGAAAGAACGAAACAACAGATTTGTGGCATGCAAGGCTGGGACATGTCAGCTATCATAAACTCAAGGTGATGATGAAGAAATCTATGTTGAAGGGTCTTCCTTAACTCGAAGTTAGAACAGAGACTGTATGTGTTGGCTGCCAATACGGTAAGGCACATCAATTACCGTATGAAGACTCAAAGTTCAAAGCCAAAGCACCCTTGGAGCTAGTCCATTCTAACGTATTCATGTGAGTCAAGCAACCATCGATCAGCGGCATGCGGTACATGGTTGCATTCATATACGACTTCTCACGGTACGTATGGGTGTTCTTTATAAAAGAAAAGTCTGAAACTTTTTCAAAATTTAAAGAATTCAAAGAAATAATCGAAGGAGAAGTTGGCGAGAAAATTCAATATCTGCAAACAGACAATGGCGGTGAATACACATCATATGAATTTTCTCAGTACCTACGAGAGTGCCGCATACGCCATCAATTCACATGTGCCAATACACCACAACAGAATGGAGTAGCTGAGAGGAAGAATCAACACCTTGCAGAGACATGTCGAAGCATTCTACATGCGAAGAATGTTCCAGGAAGATTTTGGGCAGAAGGTATGAAGACATCAGCTCATGTGATCAATAGACTTCCCCAAGCAAAGTTAGGGTTCGTTTCACCCTTTGAGAAATTGTGGGGTTGTAAACCTACAGTAAGTCACTTTCGAGTGTTTGGCTGTGTATGCTACGTGCTCGTGCCAAGTCATCTACGTAGCAAATTTGACAAGAAGGCAATTCGATGTATCTTTATGGGATACGATAGCCAAAGGAAAGGGTGGAAGTGCTGTGATCCTAATACTAGAAAATGTTATACGTCAAGGAATGTGGTATTTGATGAAGCCTCATCATGGTGGTCACCACAAAAGGAAGAGTTGCCAAATTCTAGAGAAATAGAAGACAATTTGCAAAAGAAGATGGGGGAACAAATTGTTGAGCTACATTTAACTCCAGAAATGGATGAAGAAAAACAAAGTGAGGAAGACAACGAAGAGGCAACACAAAGTCCCTGGCAAACAGGAGTGCATCAAAGAGCAGCAGACGATGCAAGTGATATTCAACCTGAAGAAGTAAGCCCACAACCTCGGAGATCAACAAGAGCACGGAAGCCGAATCCTAAGTATGCCAATACTGCTGTAGCCAAAGAAGAAAAGTTTAGAGAACCAAATACATATGAAGAAGCGTCCCAGAATATCAAATGGATAGAAGCTATGAAAGAAGAGATAAGTGCACTAGAGAAGAATCAAACTTGGGAGCTGGTGCCAAAGCCAAAGGAAGTAAAACCCATTTCCTGCAAATGGGTATACAAGGTAAAAACTCGTCCTAATGGATCGATTGAGATATATAAAGCCTGATTAGTAGCTCGTGGATTCTCTCAACAATATGGGCTAGACTATGATGAGACGTTCAGCCCAGTTGCCAAGATTACAACAGTACAAGTCCTGCTGGCGCTTGCAGCATGTAAAGACTGGAGACTATGGCAGATGGATGTGAATAACGCCTTTCTACATGGAGAACTAGATCAAGAAATATACATGGTCCAACCAAGAGGATTTGAGGATAAAGTTCATCCTGAGTATGTTTGTAAACTGAAAAAGGTGCTCTATGGATTGAAGCAGGCTCCAAGAGCATGGTATGGCAAGATTTCTGAGTTCTTAGTGGAGAGTGGATATGTCATGGCACATGCAGATTCAAGCTTATTTGTTAACGTAAAGGAAGCAAAGATCGCAGTTGTTTTGATATATGTTGATGACCTCATCATCACTGGCGATGATGAAGCAGAAATTTGCCAAACAAAGGAGAACCTGTCAGTTCGTTTTCAAATGAAGGAACTTGGAGAATTGAAACACTTCCTTGGATTAGAAGTTGACCAAACTAAGGAAGGTTTATTTCTCTGTCAACAAAAGTACGCAAGAGATTTGTTGCAAAGGTTTGGAATGCTCGAGTGCAAGCCCATCTCAACACCTATGGAAACTAATGCCAAGTTATGCGCGCATGAAGGGCAGGACTTGCAAGATGGAGCAATGTACCGACAGCTGGTTGGTAGTCTAATTTATCTAACATTGACTCGACTAGATATCTCGTATGCAGTTGGTGTAGCAAGTCGGTATATGCAACACCCAAAGAAACCTCATTTGGAAGCACTGCGACGAATGCTGAGGTATATCAAAGATACCATTAACTATGGTCTTTTATATAAGAAAGGGGACGAGGTTAAGATAGTTGGATACTGTGATGCTGATTATGCTGGAGATCATGATACCTGTCGATCAACTACTGGGTATGTATTCAAGCTTGGATTTGGAGCTAGATCTTGGTGTAGCAAAAGGCAACCAATGGTGTCCTTGTCAACCACTGAAGCAAAATATGGAGCAGCAGTAATGGCAGCTCAGGAAAGTATGTGGTTGATGCAACTAATGAAGGATCTACACCAATCTATAGACAATGCAATACCTGTTTATTGTGATAATCAGTCTGCTATTCACTTAGCGGAAAATCCAGTATTTCATGCAAGGACAAAGCACGTGGAAGTGCATTATCATTTTCTGAGAGAAAAAGTGCTTCAAGAAGAAATAGAGATGCAACAAATCAACACAGATGATCAAGTTGCTGACATATTCACCAAAAGACTAAGCACAATCAAGTTTTCGAAATTCAGAACTCAACTAAACCTCGTCATACGAGAAGAAGCTTAGAGATTCGGTAATGAGGGGGAGTGTTAAAAGTCATTATCGTATCTAGAATGCTCTAGAATTCTAGAATGTTCTATAATATACTAGGAAGAACATAGAACATTCTAAAAAATTCTTGAAGAAACTTAGAACTAATTAGATAATATATAGAGAGTTCTAGAAACATTTAGAAAAATGTAGAAAGTAGTTAAATAAATTATAAAGTTAGAAAATTCTAGAAAGATGTGGATGTTTCCTTTGTAGCCTATAAATACAAATGTAATGTGTGTCCAAGTAGTAGAAAAGTGAGTGTCCCAAAAGTGAGTCAAAGTAAGTCATATATAAGTGAGTGCTCTAAAACAAAGTGTGTACGTGTTTAGAGTGTATTGTGATAAAATATTGTATTCAAGTCTTAGTGTAATTACTTTTGTAATTAATAAAGTAATTACGTTTTCACGTGCTGTGACGTTCAACAAAAAACCCAATAAGTTGAGAACTGCTGTTGCATACTCTGTATCATTATAAGGATGTAATATCAGCTAAATTGGTTTTAGTGGTCAAGTCAAGAATACTATCTTGATCTTTTTAAAATAAATATTATGCCTAAAGGATCATGTTGTTTTATCTAACTTATTATATTAGGTGTTTTATGAGTATTAAAAAGTCAAGGCTCAATGCACATGGTTTGTGACCGTGCATAGAGTAGCGTAGACCAAAACCAACTCAAGAGATACTCTATTCCTTTTAAACTCAATAATATGATAAGTTTGACTTCCATTTGACTTTTTTTTAAAGAGTAATTAAAATTATAGAAATAACATCTCAAGAGATATACTCTAGAGCAACTCAAGAGACATACTCTATCCCTTTAATTTGATTGCATAACCACTAAAGAAAGTTTCCTTTTGCCGCGGCAGTCAAGATCCATATTAGTATTTCGTCACTGATGATCACATAGTTCAGTATTATAATTTTCTCCAATGGAAACGGCATTATAGTACAAATAACAACACATGACATTTTGTAGCTTTTGAGCCAATAATGTGTTATTTATATGTTCAAACAAAGTATGAGATTATCAAGCATTAAAAAAACTATATGTTGTCTTATCAATGCATCCAATCAAGGAAATGCTTGAAAAACATTTTGAAAAGTTAGACTAGCTCTACATATTTTGACCTTGTTTTTAATTCATAATTTGAAAGAAAGATATACAATCACATTAATTGTTGGTATGACAATCTCATAACTCCAAATTCAAGATTCAAATATTAAAATGGATAATTCTTATCGGTCCTCAAAGATATTGAAAAATAGTTTATCATGTAATGCTAGCTGGCATTTGTGAGAAAAATTAATTGATTTTACTGGTTAAACAAATCTGAGACTCTTGACTATTAATGGGCACTTTAGATTTGCGTTGAATTTTTTTGCAATAATTGAAAATTTACAAGATAAATATGATATCTCAACTAGAGTTACTAGAAAACAGCACATACTGGACCCAAAAAATATTAATATACTAGTAAGTGTAAAATTCCGATTTCGCTTTCTATGATTTCCTCCCATCTTTTCAGTCCCTTAAATTTTTTAACTGATATTAACTGAACAGGCCTTTTTCAAAAGTTACAATCAACTCATCATTTCCAAGGTGGCTCACTTCCAGAAACTGAATATAAACAAACAACCAAGTTCAAAGTTCCAGAGAAAGCACCAAGCTGAACCTGAAAACCCATCTCCAACCATTTCCTATGGGGTCACTTTCAAAAACTGTACAAGAATTGGCTCTCCAAGGAGAAGAAGTACCTGAAAACTTTCTCTACAAAGATGGTCATGGTGGATCTCCAGATGTCCCAGTTATGGATGTTCCAGTCGTTGATATTGGTCTTCTTGGTACTTCTGCAGAAGAGCTTGAGAAGCTCAAGTCAGCTCTCAGCACATTCGGTTGCTTTCAGGTATGAAATCTAAGAGCCCTGCTTCATTAAACGACACCAATTTGTGGAACATAAGTATGGTTTTGTAGATAATATTGATTTTACCTTTCTCCCTTAATTAATAGCTACAAAGTTTCAAAAGGCTGTCCAGGGAAGATTCTTACAAAACCCATGTCATAATCTATCCAAAGATTGATAAAAATTGGACTTTTAGCTTGTGTATATATATATAGATAAAATGTATACAACTTTGATAGCAAGATCAATAATTGAAACTGATATGTTAAGAAACTGAGATTATGGGTCTGCCCTTTAATTATTTCTGGTTGTCTCTGACTAACCGTATTGAATCAAAGCTCAAGATTTGCTTTTGTGGGTCTTTTTTTTAGGGAATAA
Source organism: Humulus lupulus (assembly GCF_963169125.1). Lineage (NCBI taxonomy): Eukaryota > Viridiplantae > Streptophyta > Magnoliopsida > Rosales > Cannabaceae > Humulus > Humulus lupulus. The sequence continues at coordinate 185,936,091 of NC_084798.1, forward strand.
ACCATGGTATGTCACTTGAATATTTGAATCAAGTGCGTGAAATCACAAAACAATTTTTCCATCTTCCATTGGAAGAGAAGCAAAAATACTTGAGAGAAGAAAATGATATTGAAGGCTATGGGAATGACATGGTTCTTTCAGATCAACAAAAAATTGATTGGAATGACCGTCTCTACCTTGTTATATACCCTGAAGATCAGCGGAAGCTCAAACTTTGGCCTGAAAATCCCAAACTTTTTCGGTAAGAACATTGCTAATTTACTATGGGACACACCACACTTTAAACTTATAGTGTTACATTTAGGTAAAGTGGCATTCTATTGTCTTAACAGAACACTTGAAGTTAAAAGAATAGTTGACATGAACTTACTGTTTATATTTTATAGAAGATGACAGTATACACCAGTTACTACAGAAGTTTCAGTGCTAGTCTACTATCCTCTAGCTAAAAAGTTTCTTTGACATGATTAATATTGTTTTCACTGAAAACCGTTCTGATTTTAGGCCCAATATTATTGTTTGACTTTGATATTTATTGGAGTATGGTGTACCATGTGGAATAAGTGAAAGAATATTAATATTAAGTCATTAATAAGAGCTAGTGTAGCTTCACTAATCACCAATTGTATCAATTAGTTTTTAGATGGAGTCCCATGATTTTTGTAAATATTGAGCATGATTTTACTATTTATACTTGACAGAAGTAGTCTTCTAGGCCCAGTATAGCTTATTTTCTAAAAATACCAAATCAGATTAGAAACTTCTGAGATGATAAAGTGGCTCACCAGTTAGTGCACATGTCCAAGGCATAGATGTCACTGAACTTGATTGAATTTACAGGTCTACGATACATGAATATTCAGTGAAGATTCAATCAATAAGCGAGGTTATTCTTAAGGCCATGGCAAGGTCACTGAAATTGGAAGAGAACTGCTTTGTGGAGCAGTATGGGAAAAAATCAAAACTGTATGAAAGGTTCAACTTCTACCCCAGATGTCCAAAGCCCGACCTTAGCATTGGTTCCAAACCACACGCAGATGGGTCAGCGATCACCCTTCTCTTGCAAGACGAATCCGTTGAAGGTTTGCAGTTTATGAAAGACAACCAGTGGTTCAAAGCTCCAATCATTCCTGAGGCTCTTCTGGTTAATGTTGGTGATCAAGCAGAGGTAATCACTTATTTATAATATCCAAACCAATGCACAATAGTAGTTGTCTTGTTTTGAACATGACCAAACATAATCCAATAGACCAAGCAGTTGATTTCGACATAGTAGCAAGAAAGTGAAAGAAAAAGAAGAGACTGGTGAGAAACTTCAAGAAAAAGATTCTTTGGGTCAATGCATCTGATACCATGAAAGTGTTTGAAGAAAATGACTCAATCTTGAAAAATGAGAAGTTTGTCAGTAGAACTATATAGAAAATGTAAATAAAATGGAATTAGTTACATTAACCAACTCTAACTAACTTTCAACAACATAACTACTAGTCAACTTATTGTCTACATTCCATAAAAAAAAAAAAAAACTTATTGTCTACATTGTTGTGCTTTTAGTTTCTTGGTTTTTGGCTCTTTTGGAAAGAGTTGTCTACATTAGACCAAGTCTTGAGTTTAGTATTGTTAATTACACATCTTATCTCAATTTAACCATTGATTAACAGTTGAATTATGATGCTGGTTTCTCTGTACTAATGCAGATATTGAGTAATGGCGTGTTCAAGAGCCCGCTGCATAAAGTGTTGACGAATTCAGAAAGGGAGAGGATTTCTTTGGCTGTCTTTTATATTCCAGATCCTGATAAAGAGATTGGACCTTTTGAAGGGCTGATGGACGAATCAAGGCCCAGATTGTACAGAACAGTCAAAAACTATGTCAACATTTATTTCCAATACTATCAGCTGGGGAGGAGGCCAATGGAGGCATCAAAAATCCAAGACTAACATGCCCATCTCTTAATAGTTTTTGTGCTTAGAAAACTTTATAACATGTTCTCTGTTGATTTTTTTGTTCTATTATAGCTGTGTGGCTATCAAATGCTAAGAACTTGCAACATGGTATCAGAATAATGCAGCTTGAATACAGTGTAGGAGTTACTTTTTACTGAATATGTTGTATTTGTGACTGAATTTTAATTGGTTCAGTTCGAGAAGCTTGCAGTGCAACATTACATTTGTAGAGAAATAAAATATTAAAAAAATTGGGACTCTTGTTTATTGTTTGTTGTGGTGCCGCATACTATTTACTATTCAGTTTTCAACATGGTGAATTTTCTTTCCGCCCGTAATCTTTCTCCAAAAAGATTTCCACGTATAGTCTGTGTTCTTTATTTGTTCTTGTTCATTTCTTATTTGTTATTCTACCTAATAGGACTGCATGTTTTAAAAGTTAGGCCAGTTGTTCCACGTTGTGCCAAAAAACTTGGTTTGATAACCAGTGTTGGAAAAACGTTCCCATTCTAACCCCATCACAAACGGAAATGCACATTCAGAATAGGCATAAACAACAACAACAGCGACTCGCACACGAGTAACACAACATATTTTAGTGACGCAACTTAAAGTATGATTAACTACTTCTAATTACCCACTTAACTATTTTACTAACAACCAGATTGGATTAACCACTCAAGATTACATGGTTCGGCCAAAATTGCTCTTGACGTAATTCACAAGACCTTGTCCAGAAGTAAAGCAAATGCATTAACAAATAACCAAAGTCATTACATGAACTTATACAACATTATAATTCAAAACTCCCAATCGATTCCCTATTTTAGTGAAAATCTTCATACAATCTTCAAAACTCCCTCCAGTTATTCCTTGAGCTCCTCTCGAGAGATAGCTTGAACCCCCTTCAAGTTTGAACAAATTTCAGAGAAGAAATGGTGAAATCATCACCAATATGCCATAGGCAAAACGCAATGAAGTTGAGAAAGCTTCAGACTTTTTCAGCAAATGTTCTTTTTAGCTGCTCAAAAAAGTAAGTGCAAAATGGAAATAGAGAATATATAAATATATATTTATATAATAGGATAATTAATGACAACTCATATTATACAAGTGCTAATAGGAAAAATAATGTGTATAGAAAAATGAGCTTCAAGTATTATAATATGCAAAATACATGTTTTAACACGACGTTCATTGCATGACAAATGTTAGACTTGTTATGTATATAGAGATTTACAATATATAAATTGAATCATGTATATCTGACTCACTTCTAGCTCACATCTCTACCTATCTTATAACCATAGATCACATCACTTTTTTTTTGTGCAGTATAAGTTTTTTTTTTTTTTTTTTTATGGAAGAGACTTGTATCACTATTCAGAAATGAAATAAAGTATAATTAGGTGGAATGAAAATTTTCAACCTAAAAAGTTTATTGAATAGTATAAGAGCATGCTAAGTCAATTTATGAGCTGCATCATAAAACAATACAACTGACGTGAGAAAAAAAAGTCCCAAATAATTGAATGGTTTGCAAAAAAGAGAACTAATATAAATTTATGTTGTATAGGTTGAATTTTGCATTTCCACTTTTGTGATTGACACCTCCAAAAGTAATCATGAAAATTATTTAGGGCTGTTGACGCCGTTTTTCGTCAACAGTAAAAGAAGAGCACGAAAACAATAATCTGTTATGGCCAAATGAAATATGATAACACAAACGAGATTTTTTACGTGGTTCAGCAGTTAAATCTGCCTAGTCCACGAGTCTTTGTTATTAAACTTAAGATGATCTTTGAAAATTCTTCAAGGATGAATTTTCCAGAGTTTTCTCTCAAGATCACAAAAATTCGGTCATTTACAATGGTGCATGACCTCTCTATTTATAGAGAAGATTTCAGAATACTATACCACATATTTCAGGAAGTTATTCTGTATATGCAAATAAATTAAATGACATTAAAAGCCAGCAATCCTATATACAAGGAAACGTCCCCTGAAGATCGGGGGCGTATAACTGAACAAATAATATCCCCTAATTGTAGGGGATTTATAGTAATCAATGTAGACCGCGTCTCTTATAGACCTTCGAGCTATAGCATCTTCCCGAGATCATGTGGCTTCGAACTCATACTTATGTCGAGCTCGGGACCCCTAATCCGGGGCTATCCTGAGAACAGACGTATTTCGAGGTCAGCCTTTCGAGCTTGTGAGGATCTCGAGGCTACCATCTTCGAAGTCACCACTGCTTCACAGGCCTGATGCCTAGGCTTCGGACGTGTTCCAGATATTATGAGTCCATTCATTATGAATCTAGCTTTCGAGGTCACAATTCTCATGGCTCGAAATCTGGGTGTAACAGTTTGCCCCCTCAAAAGTATTTGTTCGAATCCTATGAGAAGGAAACTTTTGAACTACTTTCTTCGGGAACCGTACCGTCACATACTTGAAAATGGACACGTGTCAGTTGGGTATTGCTCATTCAGGGTACTCGAGTACCTTGGAAATCTGCCCACGATCGTTCGTCTGCCACCTTTCTGGTACCATCATATCATTAATCCCTATCTATTGGATTTTACAAGGGTTTTGTTCAATGGCCCAGATTAATCCCCTTTTACCATCTATATATAAGACCCTAGTCATCGTCTTCCTTTTATTTTGCGCTCATCAGAAGAAAGAAAAGAAGCAAGACCAGAGACTGTCCCTAAGGACTTCTTGCTTGTGCATGTTTTCTCGGCCGAAGAAACAGAGGACCGCCAGTTTGTTCGAGACCGTGAGCTCATATCTGCAGCCTCTCCTTCAATCGACGATTTTTCTGCAATCGCCATCATTGTGTAAGTATCCGATTGTCCTTTTTTTTTCTTTTCATTATGCCAGTTTCTGTCTGCGTAGTTCTTTTATTTCTGTGAATATACTAGTTTATGTTCTTAGTTTGTCACGCTAGGAGACTTTTGACCGACATGCTGTCACGTCTAAGTCTCCATGCTAGGTTTAAATCACTGGTTCTAAATCCAGTTTTGGTGTAGAACAAGGTCTCTTTTTTCTGGGTTTCAAAATTTAAAAGACATATCTTGCAGACCAAGATATCAGGTATAAAATCTTGGTTTTAAAGAACGCACGATACCCAAGATTACTATTTCTGAATAACCGCCACCCTTTTTCCCTGATATTTCGGGATTTAAAAAAAAAAATTATCCTCTCTCCTCCTTTTTCTCGTAGAGTACACGTTCCAACTCTTTAGACGGGTTTTTAGTATTGAAGCTTGCTTCGTATCCAAGTACTCTTCGAGCTTGTCTTGTCAAACTCGCAATTCTTGAACCTTTGCATGCATGGCCCTCACCATTTTTTTCTTTCTCGCTAGATGTCACAGAATCTGGAAAGACAGTGGGGGTCATTGCTGGCAATCCCTTACTCGCCAAAAACCTCGAGCCCAGAGTCGCTGTTTGCTCGGAATCAACGTCTGATTCGCGAGTACGATCTCGCACGCGAACAGGAGGAGATTCGAGCTCATTATCGCCGCCAAATTAACGAGGTTATAGAAAAGAAGAGGAGAACCATTCGAGAGGCTCTTTATCCAGAACCTGATTCTAGACCCAGGCCGATTCCCCTCAACCCTAAATTAAAAGTGACCATTGCGTATAGTCCGGGAGAGCTCCAATTCTCGCTGATGGGTGAGCCTTCTACCTCGCAACCGAGGAGAGAATTCTTCGAGGCCGAGCACTACTGGAGCTCAGTTACCTCACTAGGCCAGATAACTGATATCCTGGCCTTCCATGGTCTTAGGCTGTCAAGCACCCTAAGGTGTCGAGCCCCTACTCCTAGTGAGCGAAGCTGTCGTGCCCCAGGAGATGGAAATCCCAAGCTGAGGTACGCGGCCTGGAGCCAAGAGCATATGAAGGCAGGAGCGTTACTGCCTTTGAAGTCATTTTTCAAGGACTTCACGGAATTTTTTGGGCTGGCTCCATTCCAGCTCAACACCAATTCTTACAGGGTTCTGTCTGCCCTAAGGTTGCTATACCACGAGCTGAAGTGGGAAGGACCTTCACCACAGGAGATTTTATACCTCTTCTGTCTGAAAAGCAACCCCTCCCGAGCTCGGGAAGGAGACGGATTTTACTATCTTTCGAGCTACCCCAAAGAGAAAAAGGTGTTTGAGGATCTTCCTAATCATCCACCTGACTTTAAGAAAGCCTTCTTCTGGACAGATGGCTTGTCCCCGTCTCGATGCTACTCATTCCGACGGATTCGTAAGTACTCCATCCTTCTTTATCTCTGTACTCGGGATTTTATTTGTAGGTCCGTACTTAGTTGAAATGTGTCTTATTTTCCAGCCAATTTTCACCGTCCTACTCCCGACGATGCAATAAAGGAGCATAGAGAGACTCTGCTCCAACTCCCTTACGGCAGGAGGTCTCTCTCATACCTTTTACATGAGAGTAAGCTCCGAGCTTGCGGGCTTTTGGGAGATGGCCAGTCCACCTCGGACTGGTCCAATAAAAAGTACGACCGCTGGGAGCATGTGCCTTTGCCCACAGGCATCCTCCCTCCAAGGAGAGAGGTGAGGCCCCCACCCCCAGCTCGCCGAAGAAGCCCGCCGTTGGGGAACGAGGCTAACGATGAAGCCTCGAGCTCAGACTCGGATGATCAAGGTAAAGTCATCCTTAGCTCGAAAATGTGGTCCCCCACCTTATTAAAGCACCAACCCGATAGGTTAGTCTTGTGCCCAGATGATAGGGACCACTTCTATATATGGACTTGGGTAGACGACCGAGTTCATAGGTTTGATAGTTGGCTCGGGAAGTATGACACCATGTACAGTCTGAACGAGGTGTGGGACGGGATAGCCGTCCAATATGGGACCAATGACTATAGGGACCTTTCGAGGTTGACGTCCACCTATAGGGAAGGTACTCCCCCCGCCTCTTCTGAAGATGGGGGAATTTCATGGTCCCCGAGCTCGAGCTCGGGGGAGAGTTCCAGTTAGGTTTCTTCTATCATTACTGTGTATATCTATGCGATGCTGAATCACTTTATATACTATTCCCTCTTTTTGTTATGATTCACATTGTGGCGTGATTGTGCAGGCAAGATGGATTCCGACCTTGACAACATCCTCGAGACTGGCGGTGCCAAGAGGAGCAAGCGTCCCAGGGCGGGGTCGCGAAAGGTTGACCAGCCCACCAAAGTCCCCAAGAGGTCCGAGAAAACACCTCTTCCCCGGCTCCGCCCGTTACGAGCTCCGTCGCGGCGCCGACTTCGCAGGTCGGTGCTTCCATCGTGGTGCCGACTTCGCAGGTCGGTGCCTCCATTATGGCCGAGCCCCAACTTCCTGTAGTGGCCCAGCCAGCACTTGGTCCACCTCCCAGAAAGCCTTCTGCTTCTCGAGCTCACAAGCTGTCAGTTTCTACTCACGTCGAGGAGTATGTAATTGACAATGTGGCTGGACCCCATGGGTCTATGCTGGGCTCAGATGTTATGTCCCGAGTCGGCCAGAGCTTCAGCAGTCTCGACGCTCCTCAATGGCAATTTTTGAACAATACCCGAGACTGCACTGCCCTCTATGAGAAGAGTATCGAGTTTGCTGCCGCGGTAAGTTTCTTCTACTTCTTAGGTATATTTATACAATCCTGGTGTTAATGATGATTTTTTCTTTTGTCAGTCTCTTGCCGTTACTGCCCAGCTCAACTATAGGTTGAACAACGAGATCCATTCGAGCAAGTCTTATGCTCAGGAAGTGAAGGATCTTCAACTCAAAGCGAGTGACGACCTGAAGGCAGCAAATGAAAAGCTTGAGGCAGGAGCCGAGGAGCTTAAGACCAAGGCGTCCGAGCTTGAGAAGCTGAATGCTAGGCTCGCAGAGCTCGAGAAAGAGAATGCCAAGCTCGTGGAGCTTGAGAAGGAGAACACTCGGCTCCAAGAGGCTAACAAAAAGCTCGAAGAAGAACAGGCCGCTACTTTTGATATAATTGAGGGTGAAAAGGCTCCCCTCCTTGCTGAGTATAAAGAGAAGAAGGACCAGGAAGTTGATTTGGCCATGTACAGAATGTGGGCCAACAATGAAGACCTCGATACCAGTTTCTTAGGTCCTCATGAGGCGAAGCTTCTGGATAAGTGGAATGCTCGGCTCGAGGCGGAAGAGGCTGCTCGGGAGGCCGCCTCTGAAGGTGCTCAGGAGGATAGTCATGCTATTCGTCCTGAGGGGTCCAGTGCTGCCGACGCTGAGAAGGCCAAGGAGGGTGTTCCTTCCTGAATCTGATCTCGGGGAAATTTCTTATCTTGGGGCTGCGTTCCCTTATTTTTGTAATTACTTTAATTTATGCCCGTAGGGTTGATACAATTTCTTTTTATATTAATACAAATGCTTTATATTTCTTGGTTCGAAATATTTTGCACATTTTATATTAATGAATCGTTTATGTTTATTTATTCATACAAACATAGTTTGGATTTAGGCTCGAGACTCAACGCATTCATGCATCGTTTGCTCGAATTATCCGCTTCCGATCTCGTTATTTATCAAGGTCAGATATTACTTTAACCATGAACCTGAAAGTACTTGTATGGTATGTCATGCGAACGGTTTAGCTATATCTTATTGCTTAGTTACAGGGCTTTGTCCTTGGTTATTTCTCCAAGGTTATGAGTTCGAAACTTTTTTTCCCTTAAGATATTCCAGCCTCGATCTCGACTTATCTCAAAGTAGGTTTAGGTTCCAACTTATCGTCGATTAGTTTTGGCTAGTGTGCTCCAAGCCTATTAAGTTCGTCTTTGGTTTGTAATCCATACACATATTTTTAACCTAGTTCGCGTATTTGGTTATATTCAAACATTTTTATCTTTTGATAATTTGGTTACGTCCAAACTATCTAAGCTCGCGCATCTGGTTACATCCAAATACTTGTATGTTTTTGATAATTCGATTGTCCAAACTATCTAAGCTCGCACATCTGGTTATATCCAAACACTTGTATGTTTTTTATAATTTGGTTGTCCAAACTATCTAAGCTCGCGCATCTGGTTATATCCAAACACTTGTATGTTTTTGATAATTTGGTTATGTCCAAACTATCTAAGCTCGCGCATCTGGTTATATCCAAACACTTGTATGTATTTCATGCATGTTATTTTATTTTTTAAGCTGGTGGTATATATACCAATAATGCCCCCTTAATATCCTATGAGTGTGACCATAGGTTATTAAATTAAGAGAGATTGCAAAAATAAAATAGACATAACATATTGAATGAAATAGATCTTTATTTGATGGAATTCAAAAGCAGACAAATTAATACAGATAGAAAATCATGGTTACAGGCAACACTTTTCCTATACTATTGGTAGTAAGGTCTTAGGTGTTCGCCATTCCATGCTCGCGGTACCAGGCTCCCATCCAATCTCACTAGCTTGTAAACACCAGGCCGGATGACTGACTCTATCTGGTATGGTCCTTCCCAATTTGGCCCGAGCACACCAGCTGCTAGATCTCGTGTTGCCAAAAATACGCGTCTCAACACCAGATCTCCTACACCGAACTTTTGATCTCGAACCCTCTTGTTGAAATACCTAGTAGCTCGTTGCTGGTAGGCAGCGTTCCTCAGCTGAGCCTCGTTTCTCTTTTCTTCAATCAAGTGTAAGGTTTCTTCGAGTTGAGTGTGGTTTGAGTTTTGGTCGTAAATATGAGTGCAGATTGTTGGAATTTCGACCTCGATAGGCAACATTGCCTCGCAACCGTATGCTAGAGAGAACGGGGTATGCCCCGTTGATGTTCGAGCTGTGGTCCTATATCCCCATAAGACTTGGGGCAATTCTTCGGGCCATCGTCCCTTTGCTTCCTCCAACTTTTTCTTCAGTGAACTCTTGAGAGTTTTGTTTACAGCCTCGACCTAACCGTTCGCCTGTGGATGAGCTACTGATGAAAAACTCTTTATTATTCCGTTCTTTTCACAAAAGTTGGTAAACAAGTCGCAATCGAACTGGGTTCCGTTGTCGGATACAATCTTCCTCGGTACCCCATATCGGCATACGATGTTTTTTACCACGAAGTCAAGGACCTTTTTGGAAGTTATTGTTGCCAATGGTTCAGCCTCCGTCCACTTCGTGAAGTAATCCACAGCGACGACAGCATATTTCACACCGCCCTTGCCAGTTGGGAGAGAGCCTATGAGGTCGATTCCCCATACCCCGAATGGCCATGGGGAAGTCAACATGGTCAGCTCAGATGGAGGAGCTCGAGGAATCGTGGCGAATCTCTGGCATTTGTCGCATTTCTTCACGTACTCGAAAGAATCTGTTTTAATGGTAGGCCAGAAATATCCTTGGCGTATGATTTTCTTGGATAGGCTATGCCCCCCGGTGTGATCTCCGCAGAATCCTTCATGAATTTTTTCAATAATCTTCTTAGCTTCGGGTGGAGTTACGCACCGAAGTAATGGCATGGAATACCTCCTTCTGTACAGCTTTCCGTCCAAAATGGTGTAACGCGGAAGTTGATACATTAATTTTTGAGCCTGACTCCGATCTTTTGGAAGGATTCCGTTCTCGAGATATTCAACTATTGGGGTCATCCAGGTAGGCTCTGATTCAATCATACACACATCTTCCTCCTCTGGCTCGTTAATGCTAGGTGCCGAGAGATGTTCTATCGGCACAACATTCAATTTATCATTTTCAGCGGAGGTGGCGAGCCGAGCTAAGGCATCAGCATTTGAGTTCCGCTCTCAGGGAACCTGTTCGATTGCATAAAATTTGAAACGCTCCAATGCGGATTTTGCCTTCTCCAAATAAGCTGCCATTCTTGTGCCACGAGCCTGGTATTCTCCCAAGATTTGATTAACCACGAGCTGGGAGTCACTATAGCAATGTATTGCTTTAGCTTTGAGCTCCTTGGCTATACGAAGCCCCGCCAGTAAAGTCTCGTATTCGGCCTCATTATTCGATGCTTTGAAGTTAAATCTTAAGGCAGAATGAAATCTACTCCCTGCAGGGGTAATCAAAATGACTCCTGCCCCCGATCCATTTTCATTGGATGAGCCATCAACGTAAAGTTTCCACAGCTCGTGGACCGGGGTTATAACTTCATCGTTGGTCATGCCAGTACATTCTACTATAAAGTCTGCCAATGCCTGTGCCCTAATGGTCATCCTCGGGTGGTAGGTGATCTTGAACTGCCTGAGCTCAACCGCCCATTTAAGAAGTCGACCTGAAGCCTCCGGTTTAGACAAGACTTGCCTAAGTGGTTGATCAGTCAACACATGGATGGGATGCGCTTGAAAGTAGGGGCGAATTTTACGAGATGAATGAATTAAACTGAGAGCCAGCTTCTCCATCAAGGGGTATCTTGACTCTGCCCCCAGTAACCTTTTACTGATGTAGTAAACGGTTCTCTGTACCTTCTCTTCTTCTCGCACGAGCACTGCACTTATCGCGTGTTCGGTGGTGGAAAGGTATAGGTACAGTACTTCTCCCGTAACTGGTTTTGATAAGATGGGGGGCTCTGCGAGGTGATTTTTAAGCTCCTGGAAAGCCAGCTCGCACTCCTCTGTCCATTCAAATTTCTTACCTCCCCTCAAAAGGTTGAAAAACGGAAGACAACGGTCCGTAGATTTTGAAATGAATCTACTTAGGGCTGCCATCCTGCCGGTCAAACTTTGGACATCCTTGTGTCTTCGAGGTGAGGGCATGTCAATCAGGGCCTGGATCTTGTCGGGGTTGGCTTCTATTCCACGAGCGTTCACGATAAAGCCCAGGAATTTTCCTGAGGATACCCCAAAAGTGCACTTCTGCGGATTCAGTTTCATGTTATACTTTCGGAGCACGCCAAAGCACTCTTCGAGGTCATCAACATGGTTATTGTTAAGTTGAGACTTGACAAGCATGTCGTCAACATAAACTTCCATGTTGTTGCCTATCTTTTCTGAAAACATCATGTTCACGAGCCGCTGGTATGTGGCCCCAGCATTTTTGAGCCCGAATGGCATGACATTATAGCAGTATAGCCCCTTCTCCGTTATAAATCTCGTATGTTCCTGGTCGGAGGCATGCATGGGAATCTGGTTATATCCAGAATAGGCATCCATGAACGACATCAGGCCATGCCCCGCCGTGGCATCCACGAGCTCGTCAATCCTTGGTAATGGGAAACAGTCTTTCGGGCAAGCTTTGTTGAGGTCTGAATAGTCATTACAGGTCCGCCATGTCCCATTAGGTTTTGGGACCAACACCGGATTGGCTACCCAGTCAGGGTAAAAGGCATCCCTAATGAATCGGTTTGCTTTTAACCTGTCAACCTCCTCCTTCAGTGCCTTCTCTTTTGTTGCTTCGGAGGGAAGCTTTTATCTATATTTAGCGCGTGGCTTGCTATATTCAGACTTATTCCCACCATGTCAGAATGTGACCATGCGAAGACATCCTGGTTTTTTCTTTAAAAAGCAAATTAGTTGCTATTTTGTCTCATCCTGGAGGTGTTTTCCAACCTTCACCTTTTTCGAGGGATCGGTTTCCTCGAGCTGAATTTCTTCGAGCTCTTCTAAGGGTTCGAGGTCAGCTTTCTCCTCAACCCTTGGATCGATCACTTCATCAATCTCTAAGACCGTCCCGTCTTTACTTTGAATAATGACGAGTGCTTGTGCGCTCGTCTGTTTCTTTCCTCTCAAGGAAATGTTGTAGCATTCCCTCCCGGCTAATTGATCTCCCTTTAATGTTCCGATGCCGCTAGGGGTCAAGAACTTAAGGGCCAGATGCCTTACTGATGAGACTGCCCCCAGCCCAACCAGGGCGGGTCTCCCGAGCAGCACATTGTAGGCTGAAGGTAGATCCACAACCACGAACTCCATCATCTTGGTTGCTGAGACCGGGTAGTCTCCCAAGGTTACGGGGAGCTCGATGGATCCCATGCAGGCGGTCCCTTCTCCTGAAAAGCCATATAAAGTAGTCACACACGCTTTCAGGTCGCGAAGGGAGAGTCCCATCTTCTCAAGGGTTGCTTTATAGAGAATGTTCACTGAGCTCCCATTGTCTATGAGAACTCGGTGGTCCCTTTTATTTGCCAGCTGGAGAGTGATAACCAGAGGAAACTGAACATGGGACGTGTCTTCCTCAGTGAAGGTTATTGGTTGAGATTCAACCCTCTGACACTTTGGAGCTCTAGGTTCGGGTTCATAGGGAGACCCGTCCCCAGTCTTCAGCTCGTTAACGTATCTCTTTTGGGCACTTTTTCCCATGCCTGCGGGATGAGGCCCTCCCGAGATGGTTATTACATCCTCTCCATCTATCGGCGGGGGCCTATAATCCTCCCGAGCTTGGGAATTATTGTTTTGTGTGGGCTGCAACGCGGCCGCTTTCTGGCTCGCGGTCGCCTGATTAGTACTCTGGTTCTTGACATATTGTCTGAAGTAACCTCTCGAGATCAGTCCTTCGATCTCGTCTTTCAGCTGTCGACATTCATCGGTAGTATGCCCGGTGTCTCTGTGAAATCGACAATACTTGCTGGAGTCCCTCTTGGACTTCTAATTTCTCATTGAGTCCGGACGCCTAAAGGGGACCTGGTTTTCATTAGCCAGGTATATGTTCTCCCGAGACTCGTTGAGCTCGGTGTACACTCTGTACACGGAGAAATATCTCTCCCCCTTCTTTTTCTTTCCTCCCTTGGCCTCGGGGTTACTCCCTTCGTTCTTTTTTCTCTTGGAAGGGTTTTCCGCAGCAGGCTTTGAGGCTGGTGGGTTCGCCGAGGTTGGGGCAGAGTTTATGTTTATCGTTGTAGTTGCGGGCTAGGAAGTCATATTAAGTGTCGACCTCGCTTCCTCTACATTGACAAACCTCTGTGCCCGCTTGTTAAACTCAGTTATGGACCTCACAGGTTTTCTCTGCATGTCGTCCCAGAGAGCATTCCCTGGCATAACTCCAGCTTGGATAGCCATTAGGTGACCGCTGTCATCCACGTTTCGAGCTCAGGAAACTTCCAAATTGAACCTCGTAAGGTAACTTTTCAATGTTTCTCCTGGCTGCTGCCGAACGTTAGTCAGGGTTGACGCCTCAGGTCTAACCCCCGTCATGGCCCTGAACTGCTTCTTGAAGTCTTTAGACAACTGCTCCCATGAAGTTATTGAGTGTCTTTTATATTTTTTGAACCAGCTTTTGGCTGGTCCTGTCAAAGATGCTGGAAATAACATGCATCTGAGCTCGTAACCCACGTTGCTTGCTCTCATTATGGTGTTGAATGAACTTAAATGGCTGCATGGGTCGGACTTCCCCTCAAACGTTGGGATATGAGGGATCCGAAATCCTTGGGGAAATGGAGTGTTAGAAATATGGGGAGCAAACGGTTCAAGCTCCTCGTCAGAATCTTCATATCGATCCCGACCTTGCTCGCTTTTCAAAAGCCTAAAGGCCTTTTCCAACTGATCAATTCTTTCCTGGACCGGGTCCACGAGGGGTACCGTCTGGAACCGGTTGTCGTCGATCACAATTCCAGGCTTGCACCTCCGTAGGGGGTCTTTACGCCTATTCAAGTGATCCCTCAGGTCCGGGTTTATCGGGTTATCATTACCCCAACTTTGATTCAGGTGTTCTCGCAGGTCGGAGCGATTCTGGCGGTTTCCAGTATTCTTACGACCTTGATCATGTATGTTGACCGATCTGGTATCTCCAGAGTCGTCACTAGTAAAACTTGTTGCATGGTTATTTCGAGGTGGATCTTTTCCATGCCGCCTCGTTTCCGCTGTGCAAGACCGAGATGTTTGACTTCTCTCTGATAGGGCATCTCTCCGATCCTGGAAAGCTTCCCTGTTTCCTTGTTTCCTCCCCGCACGCCTTTCGTCCTGACCTCGAACTGGTTGAGCATTCCTGCGAGGGGGTGAAGGATATCTTATAGGTGATGGAGGGAACCGTATGGGTGACGGTGGCTGCCACCCATTTCGCGGTCTAGACGGTCCGAAGTTTGCCCGAGATGGGTTAGTTGCATTCGGTGCGCTCCCAGGGACTTGAGTCCGAGCCTCTGCAGGGGCTCGGTTGTTCTCAATTCCTGTATGTACTTTCACAGGTGGATTAACCGGGGCCCTAGCCTGGGTACTTCTCTGGGGCCTAGGGGGAGCGGATGGTTCTGCTGGTGCTGATGGTTGTGTCGGCCTTCTTGTGGCAGCATTCTTTCGCGGACGCCCATGGGGCCTACGGGGAGGAACATGTACGTCCCTAGGAGGAGGAGCTTGGTTTTCACGCGGAGGCAGGGGCTGAGCCACCTGCGCCTCTGCAGCTATCCTTGTTAACTCCTCATTCCGCTTGTTGGCCTCTGCCAACTGCTATTTCAGCTGCCGGTTCTCAAGTTCCACAATGGGAACATATCACTCAGGATTATAATACATATCCTCATCTCTTGGTGGAGTGGGTGGTCCGCGAGAATCGGAGGATCCACTTCTTTCTTCAACGTCTGGGTTTTCCATCGACTGTTTCCCAAGACGTCTTGGATAATTTTCTTCAGGAACATTATGATTATTGGCGGCCATAACTTGTTCAGGGACTGAATGCTTAAGGCTCTCAATGAAAACACCAAATTGTTGACGCCGTTTTTCGTCAACAGTTAAAGAAGAGCACGAAAACAATAATCTGTTATGGCCAAATGAAATATGATAACACAAACGAGATTTTTTACGTGGTTCAGCAATTAAATCTGCCTAGTCCACGAGTCTTTGTTATTAAACTTAAGATGATCTCTGAAAATTCTTCAAGGATGAATTTTCCAGAGTTTTCTCTCAAGATCACAAAAATTTGGTCCTTTACAATGGTGCATGACCTCTCTATTTATAGAGAAGATTTCAGAATACTATCCCACATATTTCGGGAAGTTATTCTGTATATGCAAATAAATTAAATGGCATTAAAAGCCAGCAATCCTATATACAAGGAAACGTCCCCTGAAGATCAGGGGGCATATAACTGAACAAATAATATCCCTTAATTGTAGGGGATTTATAGTAATCAATGTAGACCGCGTCTCTTATAGATCTTCGAGCTATAGCATCTTCCCGAGATCATGTGGCTTCGAACTCATACTTATGTCGAGCTCGGGACCCCTAATCCGGGGCTATCCCGAGAACAGACGTATTTCGGAGTCAACCTTTTCGAGCTTGTGAGGATCTCGAGGCTACCATCTTCGAAGTCACCTCTGCTTCGCAGGCCTGATGCCTAGGCTTCGGACGTGTTCCAGATATTACGAGTCCATTCATTATGAATCTAGCTTTCGAGGTCACAATTCTCATGGCTCGAAATCTGGGTGTAACAAGGGCGTGTTTGGAAATAACTGTGTATTTATTAGACTGTATAATTAATAAGGTAGTAATAATATATCTGAGTAATTACACTATATTTTAAAATACAATTGTGATTGGAAATCAAGTGATAATTACTTATGAATTCTCATTGTCATGTTTGGTTAAAGTTACTGTGAAATTACATAGTCAGACAAACACGTCAAATTAAGTAATTACTCCAAATTACACCCTTTCAATTATAAGGCAGCTTTCCAAACCTAACCTTAAGATGCCACATAAATTTGTTAGTTGTGTTTAGATAATCATGTGAAGGAAAGCACAAATAGATAAACCAATTCATCAATTACACGCAGCAATCCAATAATACACTTTCCTTATTAAGCTATCCACTTCATATCACAATCACAAATTCACAATGTGTTTTTATTTTTGGTCCCATTTTTGTTGTCACAAAATTAGAGTTACTGCAGAGATCTTATGAGCTTATATTATTGATTCTCTGTAGATCTGAAATTGCACCCCAAAAAGATTTTTTTTAAAATTGACTATCTTTTAGGTTTTGTTTTAAACATTTTTACAGCCTTGGATTTTTTTTTCTTTTTAAATACCGTGTTGAATTTTCAATAAAAAGTTTTTTTTTTTTTTTTAAAAAAGAAATACAATTTTTGTATCCCTACCATATGGTGAATATATATATAAATATATTGGGAAATTTTCCTATAGGGCTTCACTTTAAGCCCTACCGGTGGGGCTCTCAGTGTTCTCGACTCGTGAACAGTTTTCGGCGCGACTTTTTTTTATGACCGTGTATATTGTAGCTATTTAGAGCATCCTGCAAATTTTCAAAAAATTCCGAATAGTTTACAGTACCGAAAACTAGGTTCAAACATGTTTTTTCCATGCGCATAAAAAAAAATTAGTCATGCGTGCAACAACATGTTTGAGCCTAGTGTCCGGTACTGTAAACTATTCGGAATTTTCTGAAAATTTCCAGGATGCTCTAAATAGCTACCATATACACAGTCATAAAAAATCACGCCGAAAACTGTTCACGGGTTGTAAACACTGAGAGCCCTACCGGTAAGGCTTAAAGTGAAGCCCCTATAAGAGAATTCCCCTAAATATATATATATTAAAATTATACCAGATATATACCCTACATACAGAGACGAACCCATGAGAGAAGTTCAAGGGGGCCAGATTGATATAAAAAAATTGGGAGAGACAAAATTCATAATTCTTTTAAAATTTGAGGGTTATATTGAAAAAAATATATAAAAAAAAAACAAAAAACAAAAAATCTATAAAAATAATAAAATTTCATAAATTTGGGGCCAAGGCCCCTTCCCTTCTTTTTTATTATAGAGGAGTGTTATGGTCAACCTCCTATTCCAACCTCTTAGTCAACATTCGTCTTAAAAAATACATGTCGGATTATTTTATTTCCAATTTTTTTCATGCTGGTGTTCATTGTAGTTACAGCATCCTTCCTACAAAATTTCGGAAAATTCTAAATAGTTTACAGTGTCGAAAATAGAGTTACTGATACTTCTTGATTTTCGAGTTACCACGCATGTTCAGAAAAATACAAACTTATTTTCGGCACTATAAACTATTCATAATTTTTTGAAAATTTGCAGGAAGGATGTTGTAACTACAACGAACATCGCCGTAAAAAATATTATTGTATGTGTTTTCGAAAGCGAAAGTTGACTGGGAGGTTTAAATATGAGGTTGTTGTTAGCACTCCTCTTTGATTATAATAAATCAATATATTATGATAAATAAAATTAAGAGGTCCATCATCTCAATATGAATTCAAAATTTTACTCGTATTGAGGTGTTGGATCGACCTATCAATTTTATTTATCTTAAAAAATTGATTCATCTTTATCAATTTTTCAAAATAAATCATTTTTTAAGCATAAATAAAATTAAGAGGTACAAATCTTCAATATAAGTTCAAAATTTTAAATTTGTTTTAAAAAATCGATAAAAATGAATCAATTTTTTTAAAACAACACTAACATTCTGAACTCATTTTAATTTAATACAACCAAAATAAAATTTTATTTTTATCATATCTTTTAAAATAAAAATAGTTTTGGACATCTTTCTTTTTATTTTAATGGTTTGTTATTAAATTTGAAATTGCAAATTTGTAAAATTATAATAAAAGTTTTAAAAAAAATATTTGTGGCAAAAGTACCCAAATTGTACTAAATTTGTATTTAAGTACCTAAATTTATTTTTTTATAACAAAAGTACCCAAGATAAAATTTTAGCTACACTGTTGGTACATGTAGTTAACTTTGTTGTTAGATGATGATGGTAGATACCAATGAAGCAACTAAAGTTGAACTTAGGTACTTTTGTCATAAAAAAACTCGAGTACTTAAGTGAAACATTTTATACAACTTGAGTACTTTTACCACAAATAATTAAGGTCAGTTTGGTCATATTGATCAAATTTGAGTCCATGTGCCTCCCATATAGTATCTCAAAGATGTTGGACTCCAAGATAAGAAGTTTTTGGTGTGGTATAGACAGGAATTGTAATGGTTGGATTCCAAAATCCTGAAACTCTCTCTGCCTGCCCAAGAGCCTTGGTGGCCTGGGTTTTCAGAAAATTTCAGGGATGAATAAGGCCTTCTTATCTAATTGGGGGTGGCAACTGGTCACAAACAACAATTCTTTAAGTTGTCGTGTGTTAAGAGTCAAGTACCTGAGAGGTAAGCCTTTTTTCCAAGCTGAATTTAAGCCCACTGAGTAAGATCTCGGGTCATGGGAACACGGTGAACATATATGGGAAGACCCTTAAGTCCCATACTTATCGAGTTTTGGACCCCAACCCAAGACGAACCCTGCTCGTGGCCCTTTCTTTGTTTTAGAGCTCATTTCAGCGAATGGGGACTAGGATACTCAGAAATTTCATCAGTGTCTTGATGAGGATGGGGTCAAAGCCATTAAGAAGCTATCAAGAATCAACTTTCAGGGACAAGATTTGTGACATTGGATATTGAATGGAAATGGAAAATTCTCTACAAAATCCGCCTACCTAACCCAAGCTTTAAACAGGGCCCCCGAAATATGGTGCTCCTTGCAAAAGAATGGTCATAGCTTTGGGCTGCAAAAATTCATGAACGACATAAACAATTATGGTGGAGTATCCTATCTAACGTTCTCTCTACGAAAGAAAATGTTGAAATATTTTTGAGTGTGGATAGTAATATGTGCCCTCTCTGTGAAAATTTTCATGAAACTACTGACCACTTATTTTTATTTTGTGATTTTGCAAGGTGTATGTGGTTAGCCTCCCCCTGGTCTTTGATGCCAAATCCATCACTTTCTCCGAGATGCAAAGAGTTGCTGCAACATATCTAGAGCATAACTATTAGAGGGGTTGATAGTGATGAGGTCATACTTTTTGCTTTTATTGTTATATTATTTCATATAATATAATGTTAGAATAAATAATGTGACAAAATGTGATTTGTCACACCTTGTAACATATTATTGAGAGTTACAAAATTGGACACATGTGTGTGCTCAAATGTAACATATTTTGGAGTTACAAAATCAGTTACAAATTTGTAATTCTCAAATATTACCCAATAATGTGTCGATTGAGATTTACACATTTGTGTTTGAATTTCATAGAGCCATATTATGTAATATGGTTGTTGCAGATATGTTTTTAACTCCCATGAGGTGTATGGAGGTTACAAATGCTGGAAGAACATTCAGAGCACGCAGCGGAATGGGAGTGGTGGGCCCATTGTGTACAACAATAAATAATTTCATCACTCATATAAACAGTTTATATGAATAAGAAAACATCCAAACAAAAATATTAACATACAATATTATTAATCATGCAACATATATATAAATATACAATATATTTATATATAACATATAAACACATAAATATACAAGAACATGAACTTTTACCTCTTGAAGCCTATTGGTGTTTGTATTTTTACCTCCGACTCATGGCAACCCCCAATGGCTGGTTCGGACGTTCATAGACATCATTGGGCGATGTTACTGCCCGAGGCCTCTAGTCGGAGCGAAGGTCCTCCTAGGTGAGACCTTGCCTCTGACAGTGGGCCTTGGGTGCCCTAGTAGATTACCTTCCGTGGTCTCTATTCAATGCAGCTCAATGCATTGAATTGGTATTAATCCCCCAATAATGGAAAGAATGTGTATTAATTACTAATTATTAGTATTAGGGTTTATACCTTTTTGGACCCTGTGTTTTTTCCCATTACCTGTTTGGACCCTGTGTTTTGAAAAATTACTTTTTGGACCCTATGTTTTGTAAAATGGTTAAAATAGAACCCTAAACCCGATTTTGGTCAATGTTTTCTCAACTAAAATCACAAATAATTTACCAAACTAACAATTCATAACAAAAATAAAGCCATTCTGCTTAAAAAAATGTGTTGTTATATTCAATTTTTTTCTTTATCAAAATTGAGTTTAGGGTTCTATTTTAACGGAATTGGATGGAAGTCCTAATTTACATGACTGTGAATAGATCGGGGGGATTTTTTAACTGCCTGAAAAATTCGGGGGGCACGATATGCATATGTAATAGTTCGGGGGGTAAAAAACCTAAATAGCCTATATTATAATATGACTAGATATGCATGTTTAGGTGTATTAAATATGCATGTGGGCCCATTTCTATTTAATTGGGCAATTTTCATATTTTGACCATTTTGGTCATATTTGGCATATATGTGGTATATGTGTGGTGCTTCATTATTATTTGGTTATGCTAAGGTTACTCAGCACGAGATGATCTTAGGAAGTAAGCTAGTGAGAAGGTCACAACATGATTTATACTTGACTCGGAGTGAGTCAAGGGGTATTTAGTACATTACCTGGATATTGGGTAATGGGAATAAATATTTGATGATAAATTGGGAGTTAGTGAAATCAGGGGGAAATTCTAGGAGTTTTGACTATTTTACCCTGGAGGCATTTTTGGGACCCTGAGCATTAGGATTTGCTTGAGGTTACTTAAGCTTGAAGAAACATGTTAAGAAATAAAAAGAACGTTCTCTCTCCCTCAAAGTTCCATTTTTGACACCCGATCACATTTTCGAAGGAAACTTGAGTTTTAGGACTCGGATTCAAGCAAGGATCGAGGCATAGCGATTCTAGGGAACATTGGAAGCCTTTTAGCCGGAGAATTTAGTTGGGAAACGACTCAATCGGAAGTAATTCAAGTTTTAAGTTCTAAGTTTTTAAGCTTCGATTGGATTTTGTGATTTAATGAGTTTTTTATTTGATTGAGGCTTGAGTTTTGTTGATTTTGGATCATAGGGATGTTTGGGAACTTTGATTTTGGGATTTTGATATGTTTGGGTAGGTTTTTGGAAGGTTTTTAAATGGAGAAAACGAGGTTTTCAACTGGGTTCGTGGCTGGGCCGCAGCCCAGGCTTGACAAAGAAGGTGAAGTTGGTTGATGGGTAGTTAGGGCCGCGACACAAGGTGGCGCACTGCGGCGCTAGGCACAGGCAGAGATGGGTTCAGCCTCTATTTGGAGGTGGGTCGCAGCACAGATCTGGTGTGGGGCCGCGACACTAGAGGGCAGTTTTCACCATATTTGGTTTTTAGTCTTGGGAACTTAACTCTAAGGGCCTGAGATCGATCCTACTACCCAGTTAAGTGGGATTTGACGTCCCGGAGGCTTGGGTTGGGTCCGGAAGTATTTATTTACTCATTTTTTATGAGGTTTTATATTTTGGTTGTGACTAGGTTATTGCTAGGGGCTTGGAAACAAGATCGTGCTTGTGGCTCATTTATTGGTAACCTGTGCTTGGACCAAAGGTAAGAAAACTGCACCCAGTATGTGATGCATAAGATACATGTGATTAGGGCATGACATAAATCCTGAAGATGGAATTGATCAGAGCTTGAGTCTCTGTAATTGTGCATGAACATAATTATGCTAGTGATTGTTGAGTAAGCATGTTGAATGCCCTACATTCGGATATTTGACATATGATATATGGCTGGTTGCATTGCTTACTTGTGAATGGAAATGACCTATGAGTCAAGAATTGGCAATGGTGTTAGTATTGATTGTGAAGCTATGACTTATTAGTCAAGTTCGACAGTAGTACTGAGCATTGATCGTATGGAATTGACCTATGAGTCAAGAACGGTATTAGCGTGTTTAACGCAAGCCAAAAAGATTAGATCTAATTGACATGAGCATTATCATCGTAAGCATGAAATGTTTGACCGACCTTAAGTTCGATGAAAACAAAAGTGCTTGTTTAGTCTAAAGGCTAGTTACTTAGAGCCAACACCGAAAGGCTCAGGTGACTGTAACGTCACATGGCTTAAGTTTGTGAGTCCATAGTCACTTATCTGGTTCAAGTTCGTGACTCCATAGTCACTTATCTAGTTCAAGTTCGTGACTCACTCATGAGTCACTTATCTGATTAGGGCTACAAGCCCCAGCATGATTACCAGAATCTTAAAGTGTTATTCACTTATCTGATTAGGGTTACAGGCCCCAGCATGATTACCAAAATCTTAAAGTGATATTCACTTAGGATTGACTTGATAGTCATCCATGCAGGGGGGCAGGATCCACAATCATTTATTTGGACTTATTGCATGCATGAATAAGGCTATTATTGCTAGGCATGCCTATTATGATTTGGTAACATGTT
Organism: Humulus lupulus; assembly: GCF_963169125.1. NCBI lineage: Eukaryota > Viridiplantae > Streptophyta > Magnoliopsida > Rosales > Cannabaceae > Humulus > Humulus lupulus. Next base: position 185,959,002 of record NC_084798.1, read on the forward strand.
ATTACTTGTTCATGAGCATATTGAGTTTTCTTGCTGAGCTTCGGCTCACGGGTGCTATGTGGTGCAGGTAAAGGCAAAAGAAAGTTGGACCATATTTGAGTCCGAGAGCTTAGGTTACGATGTGTACATATGCAGCTGCTCGACCACCACAGCCGAGAGTTTAAAGAGGAACTAGGGATAAACCCTATTTTGCCGCTTAGGTCGGCTGGTTGTAAATATTTTGTTGTAATTAACCTTTAAAATATATTTTCGGGATCCCAATGTATACAGCAAACGTTTTAGTGAAACGTTGTATCTTAACCAAAATTTTTAATCCTAAACCGTTAATCATACTTAGTTACACGATTATGGCCAAATGACTCGATTAGCGAGTTTAGCACTGTTTAAAATGTACACCGTAATGGTCCCTAGGTAGTAGGGCGTTACACTAACCATGTGGGCGACTTGACTGAGGTTTTCACGGTGCTCCACCGATTTAGGATGAAGTTAAAACCCCAAAAGTGCACATTTGGGGTTACCTCTAGCAAGTTCCTAGGCTTCATTGTCAGTGCTCAGGGAATTGAGGCGAACCTCGAGAAGATCAAGGCCCTAATCGACATGTCATCTCCCCAGAAACATAAAGACGTTCAAAGCTTGACAGGGAGGATAATAGCTTTTAGCCGCTTTGTCTCCAAGGCAACGAACAACTGCATCCCTTTCTTCAATGTTCTCTGAGGGAGTCAGAGGTTTTAATGGACAAAGAATGTGAACATGCGTTCCAAAAACTCAAGGCGCACATGGCAAACCCTCCTATTATGTCCAAGCCAGTAGACGGAGAGCCTCTTTTGCTTTACATGGCTGTCTCAAAAGATGCCATTAGTGCCACATTGGTAAGGGAAGATAGCCGTGTTCAGCACCCCGTCTATTATGTTAGAAAAAGACTCCTCGGGGCAAAGTCTAGGTACCCGCTAATGAAGAAATTAACATTTTGCTTAATGGTGGCCTCTTGAAAGCTAAGACCCTACTTCTAGGCGCATCCGACTAAGGTCCTCACAAACCACCCCTTCAGACAAGTCCTTCAGAAGCCTGAGTCATCGGGAAGGCTCTTGAAGTGGTCAGTGGAACTGAGTCAATTTGACATCACCTACCATCGGAGGACTTCCAGAAAAGGTCAAGCACTCGCCGATTTCATCACAAAGTGCACATGGAATTATGAGAAGACTGAGGGTACCCCAATGGTCGGACCAGCCTGGAAGTTGTTTGTGGATGGGTCTTCGAACGAAAATGGCGCCAGGGCGGGACTCATTTTGGTTTCCCCCGACGGGAATAAGGTGCATAGTGCCCTCCACTTTGGGTTTAGCACCTCTAACAATGAAGCGGAATATGAAGCCTTAATTGTTGGGCTCCGAGTGGCACTGGAGCTCAAGGCCGAGGGACTCGAGATCTTTAGTGATTTCCAACTTGTGGTGAACCAAGTTCTCAAAGAATACCATGCCCGAGGAACAAAGATGGCAGCGTACTTGGCAAAGATTCAAGAAATTTTGCATAATTTCCAAAGATTCACTATTCGGCAGGTACTGCAAGAGAAAATTTCCAATGTTGACGCCCTAGCTAAGCTGGCCATGACCAAAGATGTTGAGTTAATAAACGTGGTCCCCATTGATTACTTGGAGTCTCCGAGTATCTCGGCTCTAGACGAGGTGGAATCTATACAACCCCAAGATGGGTGGATGGAGCCAATAGTTAAATACTTCGTCTCTGGGGAATTGCCCCAAGATAAGAAGGCAGCTCAGAAGCTTCTTTATCAAGTACCAAGATACATAATCATGGACAATAGGATGTATCAGTGAGGTTATTCTATGCCCTTGCTTGGATGTGTGTCCAAGCAAGAAGCTAGTTTAATACTTCGAGAGGTACACGAAGGTTTCTATGGAGATCATGCTGGGGGGCAGAGCCATTCCAAGAAGAACTTGAAATGGAGACGCGATGGATTACATCAAGAAATGCGACAAGTGCCAGCGCTTCGCCAATATCCCTCGAGCGCCTCCAAATGGGCTTACGCAGATGACTAGCCCATGGTCTTTTATTGTGTAGGGCATCGACCTTATCGTCTCCTTGCCTACAGGGAAAGGAGGAGTGAAATATTTCATAGTGGCCATCGACTACTTTACGAAGTGGGTTGAGGCCAAGCCACTCATTACAATCACCTCCAAAAAGGCTTTGGATTTCGTCATTAAAAACATTGTTTTCCGGTATGGGCTTCCGAGGAAGATAGTCTCTGACAACGGATTGCAGTTTGACAGTGAAGTGTTCATGGACTTCTTTCAACAGCATGGTGTCATCAAGAGATTCTCTTCTGTGGCCCATCTATAGGCCAATGGCCAAGTGGAAGTAGTTAACAAGACACTCAAGTCCACTTTGAAGAAAAGGCTAGAGCAGGCAAAAGAAGCTTGGCCCGAGGAGCTGCCTAGGGCATTGTGGAGCTACTGCACCACTTCCAAGACCTCCACTATCCATTCTCCCTTCTTTATGGCTTACGAGTATGAGGCTATGCTCCTAGTTGAACCAGAAATCTCCACACATCGAAAGGATACGTTTGACCTGACCACGAACCATGCTTTACTTCGGGAGTCCCTAGACCTAGTGGAGGAGCTACGCGAAGCTTCTCAGCGTCGAGAAGCATCCTACCAACATAAGGTAGCAAGATATTTTAACTCCAAAGTGAAAGATAGAATATTTGGGGTCAGAGATCTGGTGTTGCGAAGAGTCTTCTTAGCCACCCGAGACCCCGGTGCAAGAGTGATGGGACCCAACTGGGAGGGCCCATACCAAGTCGAGAGCGTTGTGTGTCCGGGAACATACAAGTTAGCCCGACTAAGTGGGGAGCTGATTCCTCATGCTTGGAATGTCGAGCATATTCGTCGATATCACCAGTAATATGAGTAGCAAACATTATCTATTTCTGTAATACTCTATGTAGCCTTCAGGCACATGTAATGGAAATCGTGTATGTAAAACATGGTAAGAAATTTATTGTCTGCTTATATTCTTTGGTTTCCTCTATATTCTATTAATGCTATGTTAAAGCACCCACTCGCCTGAATAAGTGATCGCAGACTAGTCTCCGATCACTTGGGGGCATGGAGTTAGGGCAGCATCATGCCTCATAGGGAACGACCTAGGAAACTAAACTTGTCAAGAGGAGTAAGCCTAGTGTCACCATCCCAAGAATAGAAAATCCTAGGAGACCAGTCAAGTCTAGCCTAGAAAGTAGTTTGTTCCAGGCAGAACTGAGCTTAACACCTAGGAGCTAGATAACCCAAATAGCGCGAGAATAGACTTTTGTCACCTCCCGGGGACATCGAGCCCGAGGAGCTCTAATCAATTCTCTTGATGTCGAGATGCGCACAGGAGGCCGAGTACCCCATACTTGGCCTCGGGAAATCCGTGACATGGGGAGCTTGGCTAGTCGACGAGCGAAGCGCCCCTAATGTCACTATATCCCAAAGCTAGAAAACCCAGTATAACGCAGACTTAAGAATTCAGGTTACCTCCCGAGGACAGCACACGCTCGGACAATAATAACCAAATCCTAATCTGCTAGATGAGAGCGGATACCCAAGAAGCCCATGTGTGGGCACCTCGTTAACATCACCTCCTGAGGAGGTGCGAGATGGTATTGAAGTGACAAGATATGCACTTAGAAAGTAGTGTTGAAACCCCTGTCCGACCTCCTGAGTAGTGCATACTTGGGGGGCAGGTGGTTTCATGTGCTAGGACCCCTGAAAGCCTGAATCTTTTGATTGCATGGGCATAGGACGCCGAGTTAGGACCAATGGTAAATTTCACGTCAAAGTTACTTCTTGGACTATGAGCCTTCAAGGGACTAAACGCGGGAACCACCTATAAAACAATTTGAGTTCTTGTTCTCGTGACATTCGTGTTACGTTGAATTTATAGAACCAACTGTTTAAACACAATTGGTGTAACGCCCTGGATAACCAAGACCGTTACACTGTGCGTTTAAAATAGTGCAAGACTTGCTAATCAAGTCATTTAGAAAAAATGTGAACTCTATACCATCATCAGATTAGGAATAAAAGATTTTGGTCACAAACAGGCTATTTTCATTAAAAATGATGATTTAATACATGGAAACTCAAAATAGGATTTAGATGTCTTAGTTACAACAAATTCCAAGAGTTACAAATATTTCAAGCCACACTAATGGCAAAATATACATTTTAGGTTTCCGTTCCTGTACAATTCCTCGATCGTGGCGGCTGAGCAGCTGACAATGTACACCTCGCCCCCAGAGCTCTCCAACTCATGGTTGATTCAGCCTACCCTTGCCTTTACCTGCACCACATAGCACTCGTGAGCCGAGGCCCAGCAAGAAAACATGATAACATAGCAAAATCAACATCATTTATCAAATATTTCACAATGCACAACCAGGAATTCAGCATTTCATAACATTTACCCAATCAGTGGTAACACACAACAGATTAACAGTTGTCATCTAAACAGTCAACAAATCATGTTCATAGCACAATATTCAAGACCATAATCAACAGTTTATCACATCATCAAATGATATTCAGGGTCAGCGCCCTTAGTCGCACCCTCTATTTAATACACTGTCTTCGACTCTCTTGGGCCGCCCCCAGTGTAATACTCACTGACTCCGGCCAGCTTAACCGAGCTCAGTGATAAATAAGCTGCCTCAGTTACCAGTGGCTGAGCCGCGCCCTGTGCGCAAATACTGATTCCCACGCTCTTAGGCAGGTTATCGCATGTCCCATGGCATAATAATACCATCTCATGACATGATATACAAATGTAGGGAGCTCTTAGTCCCATCGTGTCCACATGGTTAATCACATTCACATAACAATGCATACAAACATAGGGAACACTTAGTCCCAACCTAGCCACATAATCAGGTGCAGCTTTCTTACCTGTATCCTGAGCTTTCGATGCCCCAAAGCCGCGAGCACGGTCCTCTACCCCGAGCCTCTCCAAAGACCTAGTCACAACACAAGTGAAACATCCTTTATCACTAACCAATCCAAAACTACTTCCCAGAACTAATCCCACACTCTCGGAATCCCCCAAATCCCTAAAACAATGCACCGAAGACATCCCCCGAACCCCCGGAGCAAAGGCTCAAAATTGCAAAATCCCATGTTCTGAAATTGGCCTAGCGTCGCGGCGCTGCCCTAGAGGGTCGCGACGCCCAGCAAGTCAGAGAGCTCGCCCCGCCCAGAACCAGCCTCGCGCCGCGGCGCTCCTTCGCGAGCCCAGAAATCTGGGTTTTTCCTTGCGTTTTTCCCGAGCCTAAACCATTCCAAATCATCCCAAACAAGTACCTAAGCCCAGAAATCAATTCAAAACCCCAAATGAACCCTTTAACAACCTATAAATATCATAAACAACCCCAATCACACAAACACACCCAAAATCCTATCTTGAGTTTCAAATTCCAAAAACTTAAACCATGGCTTCCAAAACTATAAATCATGCCTTTAGAGTCTTAAACCACACCAATTACGAAAATTAAACATGATAAACTCTTACCTCAGTCAAGAACCCAGCTTGAATCCTCCTCAACTCTAACTTCAAATCACCTTCCCTTTTGATTATCCCAACTCTGAATTCATGCAAAACCAGCCATTATCTTCTTTCAATTCATGCTTATTCTCTAAAAACCAGACTTGAAACTTAAACAAATCATAGACAAATCCTTACCTCTGAGTAATCTTAGCTTATGCTCAACTTAGTTGCCTTGAACCATCAAAACTCTCCTCTTAGGTCTCCCAACTTCAGCTTTCCTCTTCTTCTCCTTTCTTCTAGATTTTCCTCAAATTTCAGCATAAATCAATTCCCAACTAAGTGTTATATGTGACCACCTTTTCTTTCAGCTGAAGCTCATCTATCCTCAACCAATTAACCACTCTATCCTTTCTTTAATATCCCTTTCCTAACTAAACCTCAAAGGCCCTTTTTTTCATTTCCTATCCATTACAATTCTACCATTTCTCCATCTAAACCTGTTACTCTCTATGGTTACTAACAGTTACATAGGTTACCAATTACCAGTTACCATTATCTCACAAGAGCTAAATTACAAAATCCTCAAAATACCCCTAGACTCCTCCCGAGCCGGGTATAAAATCTCGTTGTGACTTTTGAGTTATCTAGCTCTCTAGGACCGTCTCAGCACGTGCATCACATTGATATCAACACACCCACGTGGTACAAATCACATAACATAATTATCACGTTTATGCCCTCAACGAGCTAAAATTATCACATAACGTAATACACATAGTCATGCATCTCAAATACTCAAATAGTCATATAACATGCTTAAAATCATAATCATGCATCTTAATCATTAAATTCACACATACTTCCCATTATGCCCTCCAGGCACACTAATCAAGGCCCTTAAGCCTTATTAGTGAATTTGGGTCGTTACAATTGGAGTTCTTCTTCTCTTGACATTCTTGTTACTTTGAATTTATAGAACCAAATGTTTAAAATAGAGGCGAGTTCTTATTCTCGTGGTGTTCGTGTTACGTTGAATTTATAGAACCAAGTGTATAAAACAGTTTGAGTTCTTGTTCTCGTGACATTCGTGTTACGTTGAATTTATAGAACCAAGTGTATGAAATGGTTTGAGTTCTTGTTCTCGTGACATTTGTGCTACGTTGAATTTATATAACCAAGTTTATGAAACGATTTGAGTTCTTGTTCTCGTGACATTCTTGTTATGTTGAATTTGTAGAACCAACTGTTTAAAAACAGACGTGAATTCTTATTCTCGTGGCATTCCGGCCACGTTGGACTTATAGAACCAAGTGGTTAAATAGGTTTGAGTGCTTATTCTCATGGAAATTTAAGTTACGGTGAATTCATAGAACCAACCCAAATAAAATGCAAGGCAAGCTACATAAATACATAAATCTTAAGCAGGCAAATAATTACAACTATTCTCGGGGGCTCGGGCAATTGTTTGTCTGTACCCCAATAAGTGTATGGAATGCACACCTATGTGTAAAACTTACAATCAGTCCTCGGGGACCTCCGCGACCGATTCAATGATCGGATCTCCACGCGGGGCACCCTTTTCCTGGGCCGTTTCAGCAGCTGGAGTCACCTCAATTGGTTGAGTGGCCTCGGTAGATGGAGTCGCCTTAGCCGTTGGGGCCACTTGGCTCGCCTCAACAGCTGGAGCCGAGTCTGCAGCCTGGGTCTCTCAGAAGCACTCGTTGAAGAGGAGTCCACACTTCTCAAGCTCCCTAGTGAAATCCAAGCTCACGTCTTGGTTGTGATACCAGGCCATGTAGAAGGCGTCCTCGGCGATAGTCTCGGTTTTCCTTTCAAGCTTTTCCACCTGACACCGAGTGGACCTGTTCAACTCCATGGCTTGGAGAGCCTTTCTCACTACTAGCTCAGCTCGGTCGATGGCCTCCTTAACCTTCTCCTGCAGTTGGAAGTTCTCCAGGACCACTCGGGCGACCTCAACTGTGGCTTTCTTAGCCTCCTCTTGGGCTCGTTGCATGCTCTCAATGGCCACCTTCTTCTCCTCTTTGGCCCGTTGCATGTCCTCGGCGGCCTTCTGGACAACTACCTTAAGCTTCCGAGATCATTTTCGCTCGGCTTCGAGGGCAGCCTTGGCCCGGGCATGTTCTTCCCAAGGGCCTTTCATTTTCTCCTTAAGGGAGACAATTTTGTCCTGGGACTTCTAAAGTACGTACGAATTCTCCATCATGTCTCCCAGGCGGACTGCAAAACGAAAAAGTAAAAAGAGGGAAAGTGTTTGCCTAATAAAGCCTTGTTGAATTGAATTCAAGCACAGATAAGTAACTTACCGGACAGAGGCATACCGACATGAGGCCACGAGAGAAGCCTCGTTACTGTCCCCTAGTTGGGAGAAGCTTCAGGCGGTCAACTCGCACATAGTGGAGCTGACCCCCTGAAGGAGCTTGGTGCGAGAGGTGCAACGATCTCCCCTAGCTTGGCGGAGAACAAAGTCTCCAGCTCAGCCCAACCAATCAGAGGGATGATGGGTCTCTCTCGAGGTGGCTTGAGTTGGCGAAGAACCTCTGCTGTCTCGTGTAGGGCCTTATTACCCTCCCCCAACCTTGCTTCAAAGTGTTGAAGCATTTTCTCGTATTGCTCCAACAAGGCCCCCTCATATTTCTCGGGGTACACCAGGAGACGAAATTGGGGTGGCACCGCCTCTTACTCTGAGTCTTGAATCGACCCTTGGTCTGGTTCTAGGACCTCCTCCTACCTTGGCTCTTGAACCACCTCGTCTGACCCGGGCGAGGAAGGGATATCCACAACCGAGGGCAAGTCGTCTATAGGGACCTCCGCAGGGGGAGTAAAGACTCTCTTCCTCTTGGCTAAAGGAGAGGGTTTGGGTTGCTCCCGAGGACGCGACGACCCCTCTCCTACCGAAGAGCTTAGGGGCGCTCCTAACCTTAGCGCAGACCGGGCAATGTCTGTCAATCCCATGTGAGCTGTAGGAACAAATTAAATAGTTAGCGTACATTCTACACAATAGGGTAATGCAACAACATAAGCTGCTCAGAGTCCCACCGTGAGTTGAGCCTCGATGCAAACAGTGAGGGTGTATTATCCTATTCCCGACCTCACAACTAATGTAGATACCATATTGGCAAAAGCAGCTCAAGTTGAAAGATGTCACTCGGTCTAGAGGTACGAAGCCCCGAGAAGTTGACTGCCTCCTTGGGTGGTGGAGGTACACATCTATTAAATCTATGTAATCCTGGAATTCTTCCCTAGTATAGCGCCGATGTGAAATTTGACCACAATGGAGGAAGGCTAGAAAAGCCCAAACGTGCTCGGGACTTATCCTATCTCCTACTCGGGAAACATAATTCGGGGTGAGAAGTGATTTACCTGAGTCAAGGTGGGAAGCTTCCATCCCTGCCTGAGGCTCTTCCTCAAACTCTTGATCATCTTGTGCCTCTCGGGCCTCTTCAGCAGCACTCGCGTTCGCCAACCTCTCCTCCGCCAGCCGTTTCTGTAACACCTTCTTGGCCAGCCTGTCTATGTAACTAATGTGATAGGACGCCAACTCCTGAGACTTTTTGGACTGACGGTACTTGGTCAGCTCCAAGTTGCTGATTCATTTTTCTACGCTGAGGAGTCCCTACCTATTGAGGTTATCTTCTGTTACCAGGACGCTAAGGTCCAAGTCTTGGTCAGGGAGAGCCTTCATCGCCTAGAGATGGTCCTCGAAGAGTTGGATGTAGTGGGTTTGGCGGAAAGGACCTATTCAAAAGGAATTGACTAAGTATCAAACACACAAAAAATCCTAATAAGGTGAAGGATAATTCATTTGGGAAGATACTCACCAACTTGTGCGAAGTCGAGAATTAGGGCCGGATTACTGAGAGTCGGGAAGCTGTTCGTGAAGAAGAAGGCATCCTTGTAATCCCAAGAATGATTCTCGTTATGGTGAGGAGCCTTGTAGTAGAGCGACGAGGTCAAGTGCTTCACAAAGGCATAGTACTCATCTCTTTTGGAGCTCTTCTTCCAAGGAGTGGTGCGTAGACTGTAGAAGTAGAGGATCTTCGTCGACAAAGACTCGGGCCATTTCTGCTTCCAGTACAAAATGTACATCCCTATGAGTACTCTATAGCCATTGGAGGAAAGCTGGAAAGGGGCTATCCCCACGAGCTTCAGGAAGTTCACAAAGTACTGTTTAAGGGGTAGGGTAGCCCCTGCCATCAGAAAGGTCTGGCTCCAAGCGCCAAGGTTGTTGACGCTATGGTGCACCCTCTCGGACTCCTGATAGAGACGAATGAGGCAATTGTCTCCGACCGAATAATATCTCATGTTGGCTTCAATGGAATCGAGGTGTCGAAGTAGAGTGTGGTAATCCTCTACTTCGAACGCATCACCCTCATACTTTTGTGTAAGGTGTGGAAGCGAGGCCCTGTTAACCTCCTCCACGATTAAACCCCTGTCTACGGGCATTTTGGGCCTCTCCGCCACTTGGGTGTCAAGATGAATAAATAGCTCCCCAGCTGACTCTTAGGCTCCCGTCTTTGTACTGCCTTCAGAGGAATCCTGTATTTGGGCTATATCATAGATCTCCTTGTCGAAGAGATAAAACCCGTGTTCTTGTAATTGTCGGAGTTCCTCAGATATCTGAGACAAAAAACCAAGCAGTTAGTACTCTAATCGAAGGATAGATGGCCAAAACAAGAATGACTCTAGGGATACTGCTGGGGAAGAAGAGAAAGGGTTTGGAAATGTGGGGTATCCCCGGCACCTAAGGACAAGTCGGATGGGATGAACCTACCGGAATCCAGGAATTCCCCAGATTCTGGTCACAAGCTCAGAAACGCAAAGTTGACGTAAAGACATTTGAGGGCCATTTTGAACGTCTGTTACATCAAAATTTGCCTAAAATGACTAGTGAAAACTAGAAACAGACTCTAAAATCCCATACCATTTGTATTCCTAAACATATATCGAAAAAAAAAACCCAAGTACTCACAAAAACAGAAAGTTGGGTTGAAGGTACTTACCTGATATGAAACAAAGGTAGGTGTTAAGGCAAGTCCTAACCTTGAAGTATTGTTTGTCATCTACTCATAAGTACGATGATTCATGCCAGTCAACCAGAGCTCCTAGAAAAAAGAATTGAAGATGAGAGGCAAGCGAGATAGAAGAGAAGGTTCTGGGAGAGGTTTTTTTTTGTATGGTTACCGTGTGAGGCTGAAGACGATTTTCCAGGGCTTTATACCCAGTAAAACTTACGAGGGAAGCAACTTCCCCACAACCGTCGGATGGCTTTCCCTAGTAAGATCATAAGGATGATCCAACGATCAGGGTTCAAAAGGCGCAGATTGCAATCATCACTTTCTTTGGGAAAAGAAGTGTCGGGTGTAGAGTGGACGTTTGGGATCTCAAAGTTGACCCCTAATTAAATGTGTGGACTGATGGACCTATCAATGGGGTGTTAACATGTGGGTTTGATTTTAAAAGTGATGTCAAAGGAAAACCCAAACATTTTTTCCCTCCATTTTTTCAAATCACCCTTAAAGTAAGTCTCCACTGCCCGAGGACGAGTAGAGACTTGGGGGCAAATGTTGTTTGTATTTTCACCTCAGACACGTGGCAACCCCTAGTGGTTGGTTGGGACGTTCATAGACATCATCGAGGGATGTAACTGCCCGAGGCCTCTAGTCGGAGCAAGGGTCCTCCTAGGTGAGACCTTGCCTCTGACATTGGGCCGTGGCTACCTTGGTAGATTACTCTCTGAGGTTTGTCCTCGGAGTTAAAGGTTCTCCAGCTCGGACAATTAAGGCGAGGGCTCTCATCCCCCAGCCATCTCACAGGTCCAAGGTTCTGGTTCTTGGACCTAAGATAAAGCGCAACGTGTTAGCAAATGTGGGTTTTCAGAGCCAGAGGATTGTCTGACAACCTTTATGGGCGATCCTTCAACAATGTTATCGAGTATAAAACTCGACAATTCGCACTCCCACTACGCTGTCTCACATGGAGGTACTTAATGCACACCATGTCAGTACCTGGGGCATGTTCCCCATAAAGTAGGTGCTTTTCTGCAATGGGCCCCACAGATCTCTCTTGGTTCGTGGTCTCTATTCAATGCATTGAATTGGTATTAATCCTCCAATAATGGGAATAATGTGTATTAAATACTGATGATTAGTATTAATGACCCCAGCCTCTATAAATAGGGCTGGGAGTCTCAGTGTAAAGGGTTCGGTTTTTTAGAGAGAAAACACCTTGTACTCAGAGCAATCTAAATGCTGCCTGAGAATACACCATTGGAGCTTGCCATCACAAGCTTCCAATCCTCTTAATATCAGAGGCTCGTGGACTAGGGTTCTTTTATAACCTGAACCACGTAAAAATCCTTGTGTTCTTATTGCTTATCTCTTTAATCTCTCTTCTTAAGGTTGATAGCGAAAAAGGTAGTCAACACCTATAAAGTATTTTTGAGTCTTTTCGTATATTTATCGATCTTCCTATCCAATGCTTTGAGTACTTAAACCACGATCTTCCAGAGTTTTCTCTACACCACAAGATGTGCGTGGGCACATAGAGAACACTAGTTTGAAATTTTAGGAATCAAAAGTACTTCTCAACACATGAGAACTTGGATTATAGTCTGAGAATGACTAGAATAAAGAAGAAGAATAAAGACTTTTTGTCTGAAAAAAATTCTGAGAACTATTCTGAATTATATCTGTATTTTATATCTCTCTTTTTATATCTTCTCTTTATTATATATCATATATATAGAGATAATTCTATATTACCTTACTATTCCTAATAATAATAGTAATATAATAATAATGTCATAATGATGATAGGAATTGATTTAGGTAAATATCTAACTTACCAAATTTGAAAAAAAATTCAAATTATTAATTAATTAAATAAATAAAATGAAAACAACACTGATACAATATCAGTATATTTGGTACACGCATTGCACAGTTTGTGGACTATGTCATGTGTGACCTACTATTCTCTTTTTAGTGATTTTGCATTTTTCTTTTCTTTATTTATTTAACTAAAATCAATCTTCCACAAAATAAGGTATATATATTTTTAAGGAAAAGATGACAACCTATTTCAAAATTTAAATTCAAAATTCAAATTGATGATCATCATTATCATCTTTCTAAAATTCAATAAATCAAAAACTATTTTTGACTTACCAATTTTAGTTTCTCCCACTCGAATAAAATAATTAATTTCAAAATTTTATTTATTTATATATATATGAGTTTTAAAAATTATATATTTAAATTAATAAATATATTTTCAAAAATTAATAATTAATTCCAAATTAATTATTCAACCTCAATTATCATATAATTGCATACTTGACCCAAAGAATAAAATTCTTTTCAAATTCCTAAATTATAGTTTTACCCTTGTATCAACTCATACCTTGATATGGTGTTGATAGAGCCACCCTAGGGACCTATGGACCTATAATATCAAGCTTTAGTAAATAGTAGATTATTAATCAAAGCTCTTTGATTAAATAATCATATTTATTAATCTCGTGATTACTCCACTATAAATATGAGATTGAACTCTTGATAATTATAGACATATATTTACTGAGTACTTTATTAAAGAATAAAGTGTCCATTGATATAATCATTGTATACAACGTTAATCCTCTATTCATGGTTCATAATTAAAAGGAAAAAAATTATCGTTTTACCCTTTTAGCTATATCTTATTCCTAGAGTACCATTGACTTTACTAGTGAAGGTTGTGTCAACAAGTTTGCGACGTGAGCGCTCATAACTGTTTCAGTTCCAGAAGTCAACCCAATAGGAAACCATTATTCAATCTATAAGAATGTATAGATTTCATATCTGTTAAACTATGTCATCAGCCATATATATTATTGAGTCTCCAAAACAATTGTTCTTAGCCTGATCATTCTGACAAACCTTAACGCGTGAATCAAAGGATCAGAAGACATATATAGGAGTTCATAGCAACCTCAGGATTAAGATCATCGTGTATATGATCATCGTTTGATGTATTTGATTAATACTATGAAATGATGTTTAAACAAGTATTAACAAATCACATCTGGTCCAGTTCTATATATCACTATATATAAAGTACCTTCACTAAAGTGTCCTACTACACTAGTGACCCGAATCTAGGTCACTTGTATTCATAATACTGGCGAATCGTACTAGTATTAATTAATCTAAAGATTCCATAACTTTATTTTACTGCGAACTATTTTATGTTTATTATCTTAATCTTGATGCTCTCATACCAATATGAGATTAAGACCACATGGATAAACTTTGGAATTTTCTGATATTTACTTAATATTATCATCATAATATCATACATAGTCTATATATATATATAATAATTCAATTCAATGATTTATTTCATTTAAAATATTTGTCAACTACAATTTCTTTAAGGGCACTATTCCCAACAATCTCCCACTTGCCCTAAAGCAAATTGAGGCATCTCTTTTAAATATGTCAATCATATTCTCCTGACCGAATTTTTCTAACAAAGTCTTTGTAATAGTTTTCTAAGAAACAGTTTTGAAGTTATCTTCAAGATCATTACAGCAATTATGTAAAATTTCCTTAGATTAAATGATACTTCATTTCATGTGCTCTACCCTCTCATGATTTCTAGTTCTTCTAAAATAGTTGTATCTCCATTGCTTTTGCAATGAGATACTCGTTGTTTATTCCAGTCTGAAACCCTTTCTAGAATGACAAAGAACTCAACTAAATCAAATAACCTATTTAACTGCCCGTAGCTGTTACATTTCGGCTTTTGTGGTGAAACATACAAATTTGAAATGTCTAATACATTTCCATATTAATGTGTCTCCTTCACAGTTATGGAAGCTGATTCTGATATCAATCTTTGAAGATAAACCAGTTCATCCTTTGGGATTTTAGGTCTCTGCCTAAATGCACATACATATAATCTCTATTATATTCAAGTTACTTAAAATTAAGTCCTTAAAATTATTCAATGACTCAATCCATCATTGGATTGATAACTGCTAACTATTCCCACTGTTTAACAAATGTCAATTCAAAAATATAACATTTGATACATTAAACAGTCTATCACTGAGTTGTAGGAATACTGTCTCATATCCTTATTTTCTAGTAAAAGAATAAATGAACATTTATTATTTAGATAATACATCCTCCTGATCGGGAAGGCAAAAATCATTTCTTAGATTTTGTAAACTAAAGCATTTAAGCTTCTTATTCATATAAGTCACTTGAGACAGTGCCAAAGTATTGTTCTTTCAATTTCTGTAGAACATTCTTTGCTTTTCTAAATCTAATATTTAGAAATGTTCAGCTAACAATTTCTTTTCTTTTGACGATTTCTCTACATCATTCATAATGATTAGAATGTTGTCGATATTAATAATAAGAATCACAACAATATCTTTCTGGTCAAGATCTTCAAATTATTTTGTCATGTCAGCCATTCATTAAAGACTACTTAGACATCCATTAAAATTAATCTCATAATCCATGCTTAAAGCAACGGATAAGAGTATGTAAACAGATTTAAGTTTGGTTACAGTAGAAGATATTTATTCGAGCAATAAATTCTTCTTTCTGTTCATAGCCTTAGGCTATTAACCTAACTTTGAAAAGTAGTACTTTCCTTTGTTCTCCTCTTCATCCTGAATATCTTGTTTCAAACTGAAGTTCAATGAACTTTAGTTGGATGTTCAAGAATCCAGATGACATAGAATTCCAATTCCATTTCGAGATTCATGGTGTTTCAACCATCATTTTCTATAAAAACTTTTTCATTTCATACACTAGTATGTGAATGAAGTATAGTTAGATTGTGTTACACAATTTAACTATCTTTACATTTGTAATGGATTAGTTACTAACTAACGCTCCCACTACAACAATGCTTTACAGAATTTGTGACATTCTTTGGTTTTATCATTGTTAATTATTAGTAACTTGCTTACTGGACTTGTAGTCATTGTTTCCAGTACAACTTAACTAGAAAATATAGTGATTATAATAATCATGATTCATTAAAGTATCATTAAAGAGATACGAACTCTTTTGTAATCTCTTATAATTATTAAATTGTTTCACTAAATGACTCCATAGAAAAATTTCAATTTATTCACATAACCGCTTGTGAATCTCAACTTCTAAGCCTTTGATGTTGTACAATCAAACATGTACAGAGTATAACAAGTGTTAAATTATAGAAATAATAAAGACGATAATGATTACTCATCATGAATATAATCTTACCTAATATGATTATAATCCATTTCTAAAATACTAATTTCGCTTAGCATCTTAAATGTATGTGAGTTGGGTTTGAATTCCAAGTTCACATGAAAATTATTTGAATTCCAAATTCGAGTTTTAGACTTCCTTTTGATCAGATCAAATAAGTCTCTAAGTGACTTTACTTTGAATGATGCATGAAAATTTCTAGAAATTTTCTTTGCATTTAATCAATGTTAAACATATCTTAAATAAATGTCAATCAATATTGACTTACTATTTATTATCTCTTTTAGCTTTGAACATTTAAAGGTTCAACATACATCTCCATGTATTAGCTAAACGATTATGTGATTTTTGAGTCTTTATTAGAGAAAGGGCTTTTGGTAAACTTTAATTAATAGACTATATAAATAGGGAGAGAACCATTAAATGGTTGCAATAAAAGACTGTATTTTATTTGTTTTATGTGTCTAATTAATTACAAGTCAGTCTCAAAAATTAATTCACATATATGTTTAACTTAATTGTGGTTGGAATAAGATGTCTTTAAAATCTATGATTTGCACAATAATAAATAATTCATAATTATAATTTATACTCATTGATGAAATAGGTAGAACAAGTATATTTAAAAAATAACAACTGAATTTATTATTAAAAAGAAATACTAAACTTGTTTATTAATCAAATAAAGGAATCTAAAAACATAGTTTCTAGAATGAATTCTAGAAATACTTTAAAGAAAGAACCTATTAATTTATTTCATAATGAAAATCAACTATTTCAAATGACAAAAATTTTAATTGTTTTAAACAAAACAAAATAAATTTCTAAACTAATATTTTCTTTATTCAATTGTCTTCATCATTTCTTCTTCGCTTTGGTTTCAATGCAACTATTCTTTTTCTAAAAGAAAACAAGAACGTATGAAAAATAATATTAGTGGCATAATTTTGAATCAACCATTCAAAAATATAAAAGAAGAGTTTTGAGTAAATCGAATTTACCCCGTATTTCAAAAATTGAGCATGTGTTATAGCATCATCCTTTATCATGGCCCACATCTCGTATGCAGTTTCAATAATCATATATCTTTCTTTAATGTCGCCATGCATGGTCGATAACATGCATTGGCGTGCCAAGTGATTCGATCTCATCCATTCACCATGTTTTTCATGTTCATCAAAGCTGGATGAAAAGCTTGGAACCTCTGGTGGTAGATCATAGATCGCTCCATACAAGTTTTGTGTTCCGAAGACAATGTGAATCCCATCGTACCATCTTCTTATGTGGTTAAGACTAAATGGAATCATTTCCAAGAGTTTGCCAATGAGGTATGTTTGATTTCCCAAGTTTTCAAGTACATGATCAGGATTAAGAGAAATAACCATTGTTGCTGGAAATAAATAAATAAAATATAATGAATTAAAACTTATAATAAATATAAGATTTTATTTGGAAAAGTAAATATGATGCATGAATGTAACATATAAAAACACATAAAAATATATACTAATCCACGATAAATTAATTTGAATATTAATGGACCGCCTTGGGGTAGGTCAGACTAACTCCAAATTAATTTTGAGACAAATCTCAATTTCATAAGTGAAAACTTAAAAACAAATTTTTCTCTTTTGACTTATGAACTACCGCTAGTTTGGTCAAGATGCACTAGTCGTGCTCAAAAGCCTAGATACACCTTTGGAGTGTAACCCATTATTTTCAATCAATGACTTAACTCAAGAGTGTGGCTTAGGGTCAGTCAAACTTGAAATACATCACTAATTATATTCTCATAAGAGAAGTCAACCTTGAGATAAAATAAACATATTCGGAAGTCTTTCCTTAGGGAGGCTGCAAACGGAGGCGACACAAGGCCCTTCCTATGCCTCTCGGTGTTCAATCGATAATGGAGACTATGGGACTTATTGTCATAACTCCCTCTCCCACTCACTATTTTGGAAAAGTGTGTATTTCACAAAATCAATATTTTTTAATTTAGTTGTAAAAATAATTTTAATTATTTTTACCAAATGATATTCTAATAATTACTAATCCAATTAAGCAAAACAAACAAATTGTGCCCTTAATTCTAATTCTAATTTTTCTTTAATTAAGATAATATCATTTTTATTTTAATAAAACATTTTTCATTAAGATAAGAACTTAAACAACTTTAATTTTGATTTACCATCTTAACTAATTAAGACTAAATTTATTATTATATGATTTATCGTATATAAGCATATAACAAAATATAGGACATTCCTAATAGCATGTTTCTACACAAATGTAATGCATGCTAATTGCATACTATGTGGGTATATGAATGACATGTTATAATGCATGACAAAATATTAAACATTTTAATCACATTCAAACATTTATAATAATTAAATAAAAGCGGGTATGGTAACTTTTGGGTATTTCTAGAAAAATTACAACACTTGCAAAAGATACATGAAAATGTAACCTAGACTAACTAAGACATGATAAAGAGAACTTTGATCTTGGACCTTAAGATGTAGTCTTGTTGAGCCAATGCCACCCTTTTTCCATATCCATTTTGAATTATACAACTTTTTAATTATTTTAAACAAACTTTTAAAATAATTAAATTTTGGGTTTTAACACCCAAAAGTTTCTAAGGCCCAATTTGAATTTGGGTAGTTTAATTCAAAAATAAAATTAAACAATTTAATTTTAATAAATTAAAATTCAAGATAATTTTAATTTTGGATATTTTAATTAAAACAATTTTAATTATGGAACATAAGATTTAAATATTTTTAATTAAGAAAAATAATCAACATTATTTCAATTAAAGAAATTCCAAATTAAAACTATTTTCATTCAATTTTTTATTTTTAATTAAATGAATAATTAAAAATACTTATGGTAACACACACTAGGGTTTGTACGAAACAAACCCTAGGTGTGTACCAAGGGTGTGGCGGCTGGAGGGGCGGCGATGGATGAACTGCTGGGCAGACTGGGCGTAGGGGCGCGGTGCTGGCAGCAGGCAGACGCGCAACTGGCAACAGGCAGGCGCGCAATTGGTGCGTAGGGGCGCGGAAGGCAAGCACGCATGGGCTGGCGCAGGCAGTAGCTCGGGCTTAGGGCTCGGGCCACAACATAATTTTTACCCATAATTTAAAAATAAATTACAAAAATTCCTATGCCCTAAAATGGCTTACATATTTCATCTAGAATTTTTAAGAACAATTCCTAAACCCAAAAGCATCATTATAAACAACCCTTAAGAATCTATCATCATGAAAATAAACATTCATCCATTCAAACATATATCACATATAATATAAAAATGCATATAATCTCACACAGAAATTAATAATATGTATAAATTAATGACCTGCGCTGGTACCAATTGTTGGAAAAACATTCAGAGCACGCAGCGGAATGGGCGTAGTGGGCCCATTGTGTACAACAATAAAAAATTTCATCACTCATATTAATAGTTTATATGAACAAGAAAACATCCAAACAGAAACATTAACATACAATATTATTAATCATGCAACATATATATAAATATACAATATATTTATATATATAACATATAAACACATAAATATACAAGAACATGAGCTTTTACCTCTTGAAGCCTATCAAGTATCCTTGAGTATTTTCGTATATTTATCGATCTTCCTATCCAGTGCTTTGAGTACTCAAACCATGATCTTCCGGAGTGTTCTCTACACCTCAAGATGTGTGTGGGCACATAGAGAACATGAGTTTGTAATTTTAGGAATCACAAGTATTTCTCAACACATGAGAACTTGGATTATGGTCTGAGAATGGCTAGAATAAAGAAGAAGAATAAAGACTTTTTGTCTGACAAAAATTCTGAGAACTATTATGTATTGTATCTGTATTGTATATCTCTCTTTTTATATCTTCTATTTATTCTATATCATATATAGAAAGATAATTCTATATTGCCTTATTATTCCTAATAATAATAGTAATATAATAATAATAATATCATCATGATAATAGGAATTGATTTAGGTAAATATCTAACTGACCAAATTTGAAAAAACTATTTTCAAATTATTAATCACTTAAATAAAATAAAAATAACACTGCTACAATATCAGTATATTTGGTACACGCATTGCACAGTGTCTGGACTGTGTCATGCGTGACCTACTATTCTCTTTTCAGGGATTTTGCATTTTTTTATTTATTTATTTATCTAAAATTAATCTTCCGCAAAATAAGGTATTTATCTTTTTAAGGAAAAGATGACAACCATATTTCAAAATTTAAATTTTAAATTCAAAATTCAAATTGATGATCATCATTATCATCATCTTTCTAAAATTCAATAAATCAAAAACTATTTTTGACTTGCCAATTTTATATTCTCCCACTCGAATAAAATAATTAATTTCAAATTTTTATTTATTTATATATATGAATTTCGAAAATTATATATTTAAATTAATAAATATATTTTCAAAAATTAATTATTAATTCCCAATTAATTATTCAACCTCAATTATCATATAATTGCCTACTTGACCCGAAGAATAAAATTCTTCTCAAATTCCCAAATGATAGTTATACCCTTGTATCAACTCTTACCTTGATATGGAGTTGATAGAGCCACCCTGGGGACATATGGACCTATAATATCAAGCTCCAATAAATAGTAGATTATTAATCAAAGATCTTTGATTAAACAATCATATTTATTATTCTCATGATTACTCCACTATAAATATAAGATTGAACTCTTGATAATTATAGACATATATTTATTGAGTACTGTTATCCCTGTTTCCTCCCTTCATTCGTGGCTCCGCATATTGAGTCCATGGGCCACCCTGAAGAGACTTAAAGCCCGAATCAGGGCCAATAGATGAGGAAGGAGTGAGCCTTGGAGGCTCAAATATCAGTAAAGCCCAAACGTTGTTCCGGAATAGAAGCCGAGACAATGAAGTTGGCATGTTTCATCTTCCCGGACCCTTTGTCCGATGTTGGCTGGGGTGCGATGAAGATATCGTTTCCTCCAAGTCTAAAAATGGACCGGGATGACAGTGGATGAACCCAGATCCTGGTAAGCGAACCAGGGTCTTGGTAAATGAAGAGGGATGTTAGTGGATGAACCCGGAACAAATGACCAGGTTGGGCATGATAAGTTGTCCCCGATACTGACATCACCTCAAGAAACACAGAGTTTTGTCCCAATAACGAACCTGCAGAAGAGGTTACATATGGACTGTAAGCAGTCATTTCAGAACTGTACTACCACTACTCTAACGGATCCTGCCCCCCGAATCTCCTTAGAAGCCCACGCAAACCAGACTGAAGCTGTGTACTGTTGTCAGTCTTATAGCGTGATTATGCTCAGGTCGACCCATTGGACCCTAATTAGTGCATTTTATTTATTCAAATCCTTTGTATTAAGCCTCCATCAGTGAGCAAATTTTGTTTATACCCTTATTGGGCCCGGATCAGTCCGGCCCAAACCCAGAGCACTCAATTTCCTATAAATATGAACAGTTGTGCACTGCGGAAGGGATCCAATTTTGAGATTGTAAGCATACACTCTGCTCAAATTGAGAGAAATTTCATTACTTAAGCTCCTAAAAGCTCTAATACAATTGACTCGTGGACTAAGGCTCTTTAACGATCCAACCACGTAAAATTCCTTAAGTGATAATTTCTACTCTTTTCTTTCTAAGCTCTCTTATCTCTTATAATTCTAGTTTTCGAAAAACTCGGTAAACATTTTGGTGCTTTCATTGAGAACTGAGGAAAGCTTTTTGAAGAAGATATCGAATATCTATAACAATGGCGAACATGAGACATACTACGCTCGACCCTGCTCACCAGGAACAAGGCAATGGAGAGCAACTGCCCAGTCAACCTCTCCCTCAAAATCAACTTAAGGATACACCTTATCAAATGCCCCAGCCTAATGAGTCCCGAAACTATGAAGACGGGGCAGATTATGAGGAAGATTACTACGAGGAAGATGGGGGAAATGAAAGGGAGGATCCTACAATCCTAGAAGAAGTAGACCCCGACCAGGAGGACCCAGAAGTGATCAAACTGAGGCAACAAGTCCTGGACCAGGAGGCCAGGATACCTGAACAAAAAGAAGACACTCGCCAAATGCAAGAATCCCTCCTAGCTCTGCAAGCTTTCATTGCTGCCCAAGGGATGGCGACCAACCCTCCAGTTGTTCCGCCTCCAGGAACACGACCATCTGCCCCACCGATTAGGGCCAACGCGCCTGAAAACGCGAGGTCGATCCCTCCTCCGGGACAAGATCCCGGACACGGCCCCTCTAACCTGGCTCAAGAAAAAGGGAAGGCTAAATCGACTGACCCTGAGGGAAAAGCAAACCCCCAGCGGAAAACTCCCCCCGTTCAGAAAACCGGGGCCAACCCAGGGCCGCTCCCTAAGAAAGAGAAGGTGCGTCCCATCCCAGGATGGGATCACCCAATCAATCTGCAAAAGATGCGTCCGTAGAGTACCAGGCCCCGGGCTATCCCTAGACAAACTGGACAGGAGCAGCATTTCCACCCCACCGCCTCTGTGAATAAAAATCACCGAGGATGCCAGCGTACTGACGAGCCGGGCGCTGTTAGTTCAGGGGATGACACGTCCCGAGTAGACCTGCGTGATGGACTAAACACTCGAAAGGAGCGGGCCCGAAAGGAGAAGATCTGACCTCGAGGGGGAGATCTGAGAAATAACCTCAACAATAAGAGGAACGAGAGGGTCCCCCTGGACAATGGAATGGCCAGACAGTTCATGGAACAACTGGCCGCATTGAAGAAGGTCACGGACCGCCTAGTCCGTAAACAGGAGGAGGAGGTTCTGATTCCGAAGAAGAGGAAAAAGAACCCTGCGCCAAACACATCCTAGATGTGGTACTCCCTAAGGGGTTCAAGATGTCGAATCTACCCGCTTATACCAGGAACACAGACCCCAAGGATCATCTATCGTGCTACAATCGGTTAATGATTGTAGCCCATGTCCACAACAACGGCAAATGCCTCTGTTTTTCGATTACTTGAGATGGACTCGCAGAGGAATGGTGGAAGAGGCTCAAGCCAGGATCTATCCAGTCCTAGTCCAGACTACAGTTGGCATTCCGCAAGTAGTTTTTGACTGCCATGAGGATGGATATACAGATCAGCGCCCTCGCTAACATTAAACAGCTCCCCACAGAGACTCTGAGGGCCTACATCCAGCTCTTCATGGAGCAAGCCTCAAAAACTAAGGTGGAGGATGGGCAGCACCTGGTGGCCCTGTAGTCCAGGATCCGAGCCAGGTCCCCTCTCTGGGACGACATGGAGCATAGTAAGGCGGCCACCCTCGAAGAATTCATAAGGATGGCACAAGGCTTTATCAACTGGGAGGAGGCCCGAATCCAGGCATTTGGATGGCAGCCAACTCCCCAACCGAGTGCCCAAAATTTTTCCGAGTACAGGGTACAATTTCTGCCCCCTCACTATTTAACAGCCCCGATGGCACCAGGATCGACGGGTACTCCCGGAATGACTTTTGCAGCCCCAACAATCTATGGTCCTGCGTCCTCAGGGTACCCGCCGACCCAGACCACCCCATTTTCTGGATATGGGATGGCACTAGTCGGGTACAATGCTGCTCCCGGCAGGGCCCAGTCGTCCTAGATGGGGGGTGGGGGGGGGGGGACGGAGGCAAGCATAAACCCCTCTCAGGGGAAGAGATCGGGGAAAGGAAAAAATTGGTCCAAGCCCTCTAAGAAGGGCAAGAGGGGTTATGAGCCACAATACTCAGAGTACACCAATTTGGTGGACACTAGGGAAAACATATGCATGGCCACGGAGAGGACGGTTCATTACCGAAAACCCACCCCTATGTTCAAAGGGGGAAAGAACTCGAGAAACACCAACAAGAGGTGCGTGTATCACAAAGACGTGGGTCACTCGACCGAGGAATGTCGTCAGTTAAAAGATGAGATTCAGAATTTGATCAGGTTGAGACATCTCCACCAGTGGGCCAGGATGCCCGTGGGTGTTCCAGGAGTGCCAGTAGTTCCCGGACAATCTGCGATCCCGGGTGCACCTGGAGCGTAGCAACCTCCCCAGGGAGGATACGCGACAGAGCCGGGAGTGCAGGCCCCTCAGGGGGACCCAATTGTGCAGGCACCCAGACCCAGGATGCCTTTCCCCTTCGAAATCGCACCCCCTTGAGTAAATGCTCACGTAGCCACCATCTCGGGCAGGCCGCACCTAGCGGGACCATCCCCGAACGATAAAAAATTATACCTCAGCGAGCTTGACCACGACCAAGAGGTATGCGCCTTGGTCCAAACCCCGGCTCAATGCCTAAAGTTGATGAACCTCCCCATCACCTCCATGGAAGAAGGCGCCCATAACGTCCACTTCCCGCATCATGGTCCTCTGGTCATCGATGCCCAAATAGCTAACAAGATGGTGTCTCGAATATTGGTGGATAATAGAAGCTCAGTCAATATTTTTTTCAAGCCAGCCTTCGTCGCGATTGCCTTGACTGAGGCAGTTCTGGCCTCATGCCCAACTCAGATCTATGGGTTCAACAGAGATTCAATACTCCCAATGGGGAAGATCCAGTTGCCCATAACTCTGGGGAACGAGATCCAAGGCTCGTTCAAATTTTGTACATTCATAGTGGTGGACTGCCCCACTGCGTACAACATCATCTTTGGTCGACCCGCCTTAGTCAATTTTGGTGCTATCACTTTCATCTACCACCTCTGAATGAAGTTCCCCAGCGACAACAAAGGGGTAGGAACTGTCCGGGGAGACCAGAAGAGCGCCCGAAAGTGTTACCACGTATCCGCTCGACCTATTTACATGGTCCGCGAAGAACCTCTCAAGGAGGAAAACGTCAATCCAGCCCCGCCTCCTCCCCCGGCACGAAGGATGGTCCAGGAGGAGGAAGAACTGGATCCGCGGATAGGGGCAGACCGTGCGTTGGTGCCCGTGGAAGAAATCGAAGAGGTGAGCATTAGCGACATTGACCCAACCAAGGTGATCCAAGTGGGGAAAAACCTAAATGCGGAGGTCCGGGCCGCCATCATCGCCCGAGTGAAGGAGAACCAGGACGTCCTAGCCTGGTCTCATTCGAATATGACCAGGATAAACCACAACATCATTTATCACGCCTTGAACATTGACGAGGGCGCGACTCCGGCCCGGCAAAAACGGAGACCTCTGGGAGCGGAGATGGCAGAGGCTCTCAAGTTAGAAGTTGAGAAGTTATACTCGATCAACTTCATCCGGGAAGCTTTGTATCCCGTATGGCTAGCCAATCTGGTGCTGGTGCCCAAGCCAAACGGGACGTGGAGAACTTGCATCGACTTCACAGACCTCAACAAGGCTTGCCCCAAAGATTGTTTCCCTCTACCCCAGATCGACCAAATGGTAGATGCAACATTCGGATACGAGATCTTAAGCTTCATGGATGCCTATTTAGGATACAACAAGATCTCAATGCATGTAGCGTACCAGGAACACACCAGCTTCCAGACCAACAAGGGGGTGGACTGCTACATTGTTGTGCCCTTTGGACTCAAAAATGTCGGAGCCACGTATCAAAGGCTCGTCAACAGAATGTTCCAAGCCCAACTGGGAAGGAATATGGAGATCTATATAGACGACATGCTGGTCAAGTCCAAAACCTCTGGAGGACACGCCAATGATCTGGCAGAAGCATTCGCTATCATTCGGAAGTATGGGATGAAGTTGAACCCCAATAAGTGCACCTCTTGTGTGGCATCCGGGAAGTTCCTGGGCTTCATAGTAAGCGACTAGGGAATAGAGGCCAAACCGGACAAGATCAAAGCATTGATCGATATGCCCTCACCATGGAAGCACAAAGACGTTCAGAGCTTGACAGGGTGAATATCCACCCTGAGTCGTTTTGTTTCGAAAGCCACAGACAAATTCATCCCATTCTTCAACATCCTTCGGGGAAGCCAAAGGTTTGAATGGCCGGCCAAATGTGAAGAGGCTTTCCAGAGACTGAAATAGCATCTGGCCCGAGCGCCAATCTTAGCAAAGTCGGTGGATGGAGAGTCGTTGTACCTCTATTTGGCCGTGACTGAACATGCCATCATTGCTGCGCTCGTAAGGGAAAAAGAGAAGGCCTAGCTTCTAGTCTATTACGTAAGAAAGAGGTTATTAGGCGCGGAGTCGTGATACCCAGTAATCGAAAAATTGACATTTTGCTTACTAAGTTGCATCTCGGAAGCTTAGGCCTTACTTTCAAGCCCATGCCATAAAATTACTGACCAACCATCCCTTACGGCAAGTCTTACAAAATCCTGAATCATCGGGGAGATTCTTGAAGTGGGCCATGGAACTGAGTTAGTTCGACATTACGTATGTCCCCCGAATATCAATTAAGGGGCAGGCCCTGGCCGATTTCGTCGTGGAGTGCACCGAGATCACTGAAGATGATGATCTCATCGATCCCACAGCACCCTCATGGAAGGTTTCATAGACGGAGCCTTGAAAGAAAATGGAGTAGGGGCCGGGATCATCTTAGTGTCACCACAAGGACACCAGTTGCAAAGTGCCCTACGTTTCCAGTTCGATGCATCGAACAATGTGGCCGAGCATGAGGCCATGTTGGCTGAATTGCGCTTGTCTCGGGAAGTAGGGGCAGCGAGTCTGGAGGTCTATAGTGACTCCCAATTGCTTGTCAGACAAATCTCGGGGGAATACCAAACAAAAGGGGAAAAGATGGAAGCTTATGTGACACAAGCTCGAGAGTTGCTTCAGTCTTTTAAGAAATAATCCATCCGCTAGATCCCTAGGGAACAAAATGTGTTTGCGGACACATTGGCAAAACTGGCATGCTGAGGCAGAGCTCTTCGGGCTTGTCCTGATCAACCATCTCCCCGCACCAAGTATTCGAGCCACCACGATCAACGCTATAGACTACTCCACGTCCTGGATGAGACCTATCATCTAATACCTAACAACCGGGGGGTTGCTCGCGGACAGGGCAGTGGCCAGGAAGCTTCAGTACCAGGCCCCCAGATACATCATGATGGAAGGTAAACTCTATCGCAGAGGGCTATCCATGCCATACCTCCGATGCGTATCCAAGACCGAAATGAGTGCAATCATGCACGAGGTGCACGAAGGTTTCTGTGGAGATCACACGACCGGACTCATCTTGTCCAAGAAAATCCTAAGGCAAGGATATTACTGGGCAACCATGAAGAAGGACTGTGTCGATTACGTCCGCAAGTGCGAAAAATTCCAAAGGTACGCGAATATCCCACGAGCCCCTCCAACGGAAATAATCCTGATGACGAGTCCCTGGCCTTTCCTAGTGTGGGGTATCGACCTAGTAGGGTCACTCCCGACCGGGAAGGGTGGTGTGAAGTACGCCATCGTGGCCGTCAATTATTACACCAAGTGGGTCGAGGCAGAACCCATGAATACCACCACCTCAAAAAAGGCCCTGGACTTCGTCATCAACAACAGTGTGTGTCGATATGGCCTCCCTTACAAGATCGTGTCTGACAACAGGAAGCAATCTGACAGCGTCCACTTCACTGACTTCTGTGAAAGGCATGGCATCATCAAAAGCTTCTCTGCGGTTGCCAGGCCTCAAGCAAACAGAAGTCGTGAACAAGATCTTGAAGGGAACATTGAAGAAAAAGCTTCAAGCCTACAAAAGCAAGTGGTCAGAAGAGCTGCCCTGCGTATTATGGGCATACCCGACCACCGAAAGAACGTTTACCAGACACACTCCCTACTCCATGGTATACGAATGCGAAGCAGTCATCCCAGTGGAAACAATTGTCCCGTCCCACAGACGGGACACGTATGATCCCAGCCAGAACCAGACCTTCCTCCAAGAATCTTTAGATCTCATTGAGGAGATCCGGAAAGAATCTCAGGTTCAGCTAAAGATGTACCAAGGCAAGATTGCTTGGCATTTTAACTCTAAAGTTAGGAGCCGAAGGTTTTAAACTGACGATCTAGTTCTGAGAAGAGTCTTCCCTGCAACGCAAGATTTGGGAGTGGGGGTTCTGGGACCAAACTGGGAAGAACCATACGAAATCCAACATGAAGTGTGTCCGGGAACGTATCGCTTAAGGAGAATTGACAGAACAGAGGTCCTACGGGCCTGGAACGCAGAACACCTCCTTAAATACTATCAATAGTCATGAGGGCATGTTCCTGTTTTTAATTTTTCCTTTTAAATAATGTAAGCCCCGGAGCAGTTTCTTACGAAATGAAAGTTCGCGTCCGTCTTCATAAACAAGTGACCCAAGACTACAGTCTTCGCTCACTTGGGGGGGTATAACAATTCGTACGAACAAGTTCGGGAACAAAAACAAGCAGGATGCAAAACACAAAATTTAGTCCTAGTTCAGACCGTATAAACTGGGGGTAGCAGAAACCCAACTCCCAATAAAAGGACGCAAGGGTAAGGCCTAGTCCCAACCCGGACACGCATGGTTCGGGGGTACAAACCCAAAAGGACGCAAGGCTAAGGCCTAGTCCCAACCCGAACACACATGGTTCGGGGGGTACAAACCCGAAAGGACGCAAGGCTAAGGCCTAGTCCCAACCTGGACATACATGGTCTGGGGGTACAAGCCGGATAGGACGCAAGGCTCAAGCCTAGTCCCTACTCGGCCATGCGTGGTCCAGGAGTATAAAGAACATGAAAATCGGTTGACTGAACATGGTCCCGGATAACCAGATACCTGTCCATGTCTTCACCATAACGGCCCAAAACCGTTAGAATGTGAGTCCTAGGTATGAGTTATCTAAAATCAGTCTTATAAATGGCCCAAAACGTGGGAACCTTACCCATAGGTCCAAAATAAGTTGATCAACTGTTCTCTGATGGCCCATGCCATTGGAACCTGAACACCAGAATCAGGAAAAACAAGTTTGGTGACAGTTGTTAACTCTCTAGTGGCCCAGGCCGTTGGAACCTGAACAGTATGATTAAAGCGAGTTAATAAGTTAAAATCTAAAGAGATCTCTGATGGTCCATGCTGTTGGATCCCGTATTATGAAATCGGGACGACTCATTCCAGGCCTCCCCAGACATGATAAAAAATTTCTACAACTTTTCCCAAATGGTCCCGACCGTTGGAACTAGGACCGAACATTCGACTCATTCATGCAAGGTGGTAAAACACTTAGTGAGATTCTAACGAATGGAACGAGAAAAACTTGTGCAAGAAATGAAGTGAACACAAATATATAAATTGTCTTGGACATATCCGCATCCATAAAAATGTTATAGAAAAAAAGAGAGAAAAACATGTAGAAGACATGAGCCTAGCCTTTGTCGTGCCATGATGCCTCCGGGTTGGCTCCATCTGTCTCCTCCTCGGCCAAGGGCTCCGCGTTAGCTTTCTCCTTAGCCTCAAACTCAGCTCTCTTTGTGGTGGGATCGGGGTAAAGCAGGAGGTTCATTTTCTTGTCCTGGAGCTAGGCCATGTAGATAGCCTCATCGAAGGTGGCCTCCAACAAGGCATCCGCCTGCTCTTTCCCTTGGTGGGCCTCCTCATGCATTTTCACCTCTTGCTAAAGTAGACTGTCCAGGCCCTGGATTCGATACTCAAGAGCGATGATCTTTTCCCGATCCTGGCAAGACTGGGC
This sequence comes from Humulus lupulus, assembly GCF_963169125.1. NCBI lineage: Eukaryota > Viridiplantae > Streptophyta > Magnoliopsida > Rosales > Cannabaceae > Humulus > Humulus lupulus. Next base: position 185,988,463 of record NC_084798.1, read on the forward strand.
TTCAACTACCTCTAGGAGAATCTTAGACAATGCCTCAGAACCCCGAACATCAAGAAGTTCTGCCTCCAGACTGTCCACCAGCTTTTTGTGGTTAGCTTCCTTCTGGGGTAGAGTTTCTTTAAGCTGGAATCGAGCCCGGGCAGCTTCCTTGTGGTCCACTTTGGCTTGGGCAAACTCCTTGGCCAGGGATTCCCTAGCGGCTTCTCGTTGGTTTATAGCCCCTCCAATTCCAGCTGGCCAGTCTCTAGCTTCATCACCATCCCGGCCACCAAGTCGGCATTCCGATGGGCCAGTAAAGCATCCTAGAATAATTCAAAGTTAGAAAACATACAAATAAAAAATACGAAAAGCAAAGGAAGATATGGGCAGATGACTTACAGCGGTGGCCTAATGACGGATAGCCTGGGAGATGAAAAGGGCGTCCTGGTTAGCCAAGGTGGCGTATCGCTTCAGTTGGAGGTTGGACATGGTAGTCCCAACCTGTTCCAACAAATCAGCGGCAAATGGGACTGTGTCTTGCCCCAGTTTGGGGCGAAACCCAGTCTCGGTGGTGAGCCGATCCACGATCAGCTGAGGGGCACTGAAAGTGGCTGGACGCTCGGCGAACTCAACCTTACGTCGAATCTTCAGAGCCCGGTAAACCTCCTCCTTCTTTCCCCGACCATCTTCCTTTGTCCAGGACACCATCTTCGATCGCTCTTCCAGCAGGATCATCTCCCCCTCTTCGGGAAGAGCCGAATTGACGGGGAGCATGGGAGCCTCCAGAAGTTCTCGAGTCGCGAACTAGATTTCCCCGGAGGAATTCTCAGCCAAGGAAAGGTCCTTGGTCTTGGCCCTCTTAGCCCGGTTCGCGAACTCACCAGCAACCAAGTCTGCAGCCCTCTTCTCTGACCCCCGACTCGCCAGAGGTTCCTGCTCCAGGTCAATGACCGGGGGTCGAGCAGGTTGGGGCGGGATAGCTTCGGTATGAACCGTTGTAAGAGGGATCACGACTGAGGCCTCCCTGACTGTATTCGACTCCGGCACCAAGCCCCCAAGAATCGCGTCCAGCACCTTGTTCTTGGGCGCGCCTTTGTCGGCTTTCTTGGTCGATGCCCTGGCCATGGCCGCCTAGGCCTCAAGGGGCCACAGGATTAGACATGTTGAAACCTTCTGAAATATACAAACATAAAGAAAGTCAGCAAAGTATATGAGTGAGGATAAGAAATGATTCAAAAGAAAAAATAGGGTAAGGTCCTCTGGGACAAACCCTTATCTAGAACTTGGGCTCGACTCAACTCTCCTAAAGTGAAGGAATAAATTCAGTCTCCCATGTCGTCCAGGTCTGGGAAATTATCATATTGAAGGAACCTGAATGAGTACATGAGAGTCTCCGGGTCTACAGCGATGGGGGATAAAGGTCTCATTTCTCTAACGACCCCGAACAGGTGGCCTCGATAAACTAGTTTATCCCTAACTAAGTCCCCAAAAATGGGGAGCATAAGTCAAAAGCAAAGGAAAATTACCTTGCTTCGATACACTAGCCCCAGGAGCCCCCGTGTTCGGCTAGGCATCTTCGAAGAGGGCATCTAGCTCCTCGGAGGCGGCCCTCTCTGTTCGTTGGGCCTGCTCCCTCTTCCTTTTCGCCGCGTCTGCCCAGGTCGTGGCTTCCACAACCTCGATATGGGCGAGGGCCAGCTCCTCCCTCAAAGTCGGGTCTTTCTCCCATTGCAGCCCCCGGAGGCTAGAGGCCACAATCGTCTGGTTGGCCGCCAACACCCCAATTGTTTGCAGGTTGGCGATGTTTACGTAGCCCCCTACGTCCAGGTCCTCTACGCTTAGTGTGGCATATAACTTCTTCTGGTCATGGATCGACTGGGTGAGGGGGGTCTTGGCATAGGGTCCTGTCATCCAAGACTGTATGTTGAAAGCGGATAATAAAAAGAATGAAAAGAATGAATTAAACTAAGAAAAAATAGATTACTTACCCACTTGCTGGAAGTCCAGCACCAGCGTGGGGTTCTTATCCAAGAGGAACCCGAATGTCATAAACCAATAGTGTCTGACATCCAAGGATGCTTTCAGGAATGGGTGAGGGCAGGATAATTTCCACAAGGCTTCAGTCTATAGAAGTTGTCCCGGGTCTTATCCTTGGCGTTAAGCTGTGGCTCCAGCTTATAAAAGTAGGACACCTCAGCTGGGGTTGGCTCTGGTATCTCCCTCGCCACACAGAAGATGCACCACTCCACGGGAAGTCAGTAAGCTTAGGGCAAGAGATGCAAGGCAAGATCCCCACAAACTTCAGGAACTGCACAAAATAATTGTGAAGCGAGAGAGTGGCTCCCGCGCTGATGTGGCCCATGCTCCAGGCCCCAAATTCGCCCATGCTGGTGTGGGCTTTTTCCTCCTTCCTGGCCAGACGGTTATAAAATATTTCAGGAGTCGACTCCATGCCCAAATGCTTCTCCAGGATATCCAACATCTGGTAGTTCTGGAATAGGTTCTTCTCCCCTTCCATCTCCCACGTGTTGCCACTGGGGGGTTTATGTCCTTCCAGGACGAAAGGAGCCACTTAGACATACTCTTCTAGATGGAGGGTGACGTCGTGACTCATGGTTGATGATCTGGGAACAAAAGGGAACAAAGAAAACAACCAAGGAGTTAGCACCAAAACCCAAAAATGTTGGTTAAGGTACGGGGGCTCTCCTACGAACTGCTTGGAAGAATCCCCTCTGGATCAGATCCGGGATCACCAAAGATCCGCAGAATCCTAATCAGGAACAAATAAGAAGAGTTTTTCTAAAGTTTTCCCAAGTCGGCCTATTACCGCTTGTTCAGGGACAGCCCAGACTTGAGAGGATCCGGGACGACCTAGACAATTTGTTCTATTCTAATACACCCAGAGCTACCCTAAACGGTGGCCCCGGCTCTAACAACCCTATAGTTATAAAAGCAATATAACAAAATGATAAGCACGAGAAAACATAAGTAAAAGGTTTGGAAAACTTACTGTAAAGTGCCGATCGTGGAGGATGACGTGTCTCCAGCGACAGTGACGGCAGAATCACAGTCTTGAACAAGCGGAGGCGACACAGAAATTCATCCAATGGTCGAGCCGAGATCACACTTTCAGGCAAGGGCGTAGAGATCAAATGCGTCGGAAAGAGGCGACGATGAAGACAGAGTAATTGACAGAGAATTTCGTCGGCAAGCTCAGACATAAAAAGTTCTCTCTATGGGTTCGTTTGTTCAAAATGCATAAAATTTATTAATGAAAGTCTGGGGGTATTTATAAGGACCAGAAACGTGTTTTCGATCTAACGGTTCGGAACGACCCCCCACATCGGACGGTCCCGGATCATGCAGGGGTTTTAATTAACCCACTCGAGTATCGAACAGCAGGTTCCCCAAGTTGCGACAGCACCAATCTAACTTGCTCTCAATGAAAGCACCAAATTGTTGACGCGGTTCTTCGCCAACAGGTAATTAAGAAAATAAGAGGAAGGGATTAATGCTTATGTTGAACCGAAATAGATGAGTGATCTATTTAGAATTGGGCTGGTGACACTATTACGTTTTTAGGTGGTTCAAAGGTTAAAATCCTTCTACTCCACCAGTCAATATTATTGCTATATGCTTGGTATTCTTTTACAGGGTATTTCTTACACAATCGAACCCAACCCCTTGTAACTCCCAGGGTCTCCATATTTATGGGAGAAGGCACTTGGGAGTTGGTAAGAAGGTCATCCCGTGACCTTCTTACCTATCACGTCAACTCTGTGACATTCATGATTAATTCCTAAAACCTGACACATGAAGTGTGGTCTAATCAATAAGGGGGATAATGGGCCGCACGGCCCAACCCAGCCGTGGGTGCCAGAATGCGCACGTTCATGCTGCCTGTCCAAGAAGTCAGGGATATATCAGACATGTGATGTCTGATATATGCACGTTTACCTTGCGTGGTTGACTTTATAAGGGGTAACAACCTCCAACTTCAGCTCGTACCACGAGCTGGATGCTTCCCTCGACCTGTGGCTTTCAAAGTCCAAACTCAATCTAATCCTGGCGAACCCTTAGGTTACCTCGAGCTGAGGAGGTAGGATCTTTCGAGTGGTAGCTCCGGTCTTGGGGATGTCCACGTGGTAGACATGATTAGGCTGTATCTCATGATTAGGCCATATCTCAGCATGCTAACAGCCCGTGGGAAAACCAGAGCGTACATTTGCCCCCCAAGCCCCTGCTCGTGGTACATGACGCCGCATAGGGCCACAGTAGGGGCTTTTAGGCTTCCCCATGAACTCTTCATATTCCACATTCTACGCAGGCGCCGAATACGTGGAACATCGTGGTTGGTGACGGTACGTCTTCTAAGAACCACATTTAATGGCCTAGCCCATACCCAGCCGTCGTTTCGTCTTTCGAGTGGAGAGCCTTGGATCCCACATCAGGGCAATCCAACGGCCCTCCTCACATGGCCCTTCACGTATATAAAAGGGGTGGCCACCTTACGCATGGGCCACCCGTTCATTTGAAATTTTTCAGAAATTTTCTTCTTCTTCTCTCTTCATTTTCAAAAGAAAAAACCCTCTTCTTTCCTGCTGTCATTTCCAGCACTCAAGAAGTTCAGGTGTAAGGGCTCCTTCGAAGCTTTGGAATCAACTACTCCAACGAAGCCCCAACACAGGCGATCCCTTCATCCTCTTCTCAACCAGAACACTCAGTAAGTCTCCTGACCGTGCATGTTTTGAAATTATTTTTCATTGTAGCTTAGGTAAATATTTACTGTAGCCACATGAAGGGTTTTGTTGGTTTTTTTTTTTTTTTTGTGGCCATGACGGGTAAAAGCCTTTTAGGTTAGGGTATCGTTTGCAGCAAAAAACCATTTAGGAGCATTGGTGCGTTTTCTGGGGAAATTTTCTGGGTAGGACTCTAGGTATGCTTGTTTAAAATACCCAGTATTTTGGGTGCAAAACCGGGTAGCTTAGGGGACACGCCTCACAGGCGGTTTTGTTTCTCTTGCCTACCGAAACTTTCCTTCCAAGGCAAATTCTATCCTGACCCTCCTGACACACAAATTCCGAGTAATCGGGGATCTGTTGGGAGCACAGGCGCGTGTTCGAAGGACCGCGTGGTCTCACTCTCCACGGGCTGGGCTTACCTCAGCTCGTGTCAGGGAAACACCTTCAAATTTTTCTCCATTTTTAGGTCACCTTCTTCTAAAATTTCTTCTTTTTGTTCGCTAGGCGACCAGATGGGACCCAAGAAGAACGCTCCCAAGAAGTCCGTAGGCAGCTCGTCCTCCCAACAAAACAAGGGAAAGGAGGTGATGGCTGAATCCCCGATTCCCAACTTCGAGCCAGCAGTGGAACTGGAGCTCGAGGTGGCCCCTGATGCGTTCTTTGAGGTGGAGAGGATCGTCTCGAAGATTACTGACCAGGCGAGGGTAAACAAAATATTCCTCTCCTTCAACATCGAGCTGGGGAGAGGAACCGTGATTGCCCGACCTCCCTTAGAAGGTGAGAAGAGCTGCGCGCCGCTTGATGAGGCGTTCTCGGCCTGGAGCGACGAACATTTCAAGGTGGGGGCCTTCCTCCCATTGGACCAGTACTTCGCTGATTTCCTCAACTACGTGAGGTTGGCCCTATTCCAGCTCCCCCCAACTCTTATCGTTTGTTGGCGGGGTTAAGATATTTGTTCTTGAAACAGAAGTAGGAGGTCCCCACTCCTGCAGAGATTCTGTATTTCTTCTGCCTCAAGGCCAGCCCGGAGCAGCGGGGGCGAGGTGACGGGTTCTATTACTTAACCTGGTTCCCCAACACGGCTGCGGTCATCGAGCTGCCCAGCCACCCCAACGACTTCAAAGATCAATTCTTTATGTCGACGGGGTTCCGAAACTGCGAGCTGCACTACTTCAACCGTCCTCGTAAGTGCCTTTCAACCTTAGCTCGTAAGTTAAGTATCGGTTAGCTCCTCCTATATCCGTTTCTGACTTAGAATTATTTTCCAGCTATCTTCGCGAGGACAGAGAAGTCTGTGATCCTCGGGAGCCAGTACGAGACACTGGCGGGCTTGCCCCCCAGTGAAAAGGACTATCGCCAGCTCGTGACAGACGAGACGATGCTGGCCTGTAAGCTGATCTCCCCAGGCCAAACCCTGAACCTGAGGAGGCCCCGAGTGCTTCCCCCAGCCCGCGATACGAGGCCTATCATCGTGGAGGAGGTCGCGGGGGATGAAGATGAGGAGGACGAGGTGCCCCTTGTGAGGATGAGGAAACGGGCATTGGAGGTCGCCCAAAGAACGGATGAGGAGAGGATCCAGTCCGGAGTAGTTGTAGGTCCCTCCGGCCAAGGTAACCCTTATATGTTTAGGAACTTAGATAGGGCCACTGCAGACCCTCGGCTAGCTAGGTTCAATCCCAGACAGATCGTCCAACGCCACCGAAGTGACCCAGACTTAGATGAAACCCTGCTTCACTGCGTCGACCAGCTCGTGCTGGACTACGAAAGTAGCCGCCCTAGGGGGACCATAGTTGTAGACAACACCCTAGCTTTTAGGTCGGTCCTATTCGAGGAGTATGGGACTAACCTTCGGTCATGGCCATCACTCCGGGAGGGTACCGTAGCTCCAGGTCTTAGGCAATACGTAGAAGAGTCTAGTCCTGAGACAGCCTCGGACCCAGAACCTACGCCAGCTCGAGAAATGATTGCCTTAGATTCCCCCGCGGAAGCTCCGGGGCCGATGGTCATAATCATAGATTCTTCGTCTAGCTTGGGGGGTAGGATTCCCTTTAGTATATATACATACTTGAATTTTGCTTTTTTCCCCTTTGTTTTTGTTTTTGCCTGACTGCTAACTTGTGTACTGACCATGTCTTTGTTTTGCCAGAGGAGATGTCTCAGCCCAGGGGAAAAAATCTGTGGGCTGTGTTCACTGGGGGGAACTCCTCACTGGGGCCTCTAGGCCCAAAATGAAGAAGCTCCGGACGTTGAAGAAAGCCGCCGGGACCCCCACCAAGTCTCCTGCAAAGGAGAAAGAGCAGCCCCCAGCCGCCCAGATCGAGGAAACTATTCCTCCTGCTGCAGGGGGCAGCATGCCCCACCCCCTCCGCGAGCTCCGGCCTTCGTCTGGGATACAGGGGCGGAGCCCGGGGCTTCGGCGATCGTGCCTCCCGAGGTGCGAATCCCGGTTGACCCCCAGGACCTGGAGAAGATTCCAGATGTCTTTTGGGGGACGGTGTATGAGACGGTGAACTACGCCGTCAGCCACTTCTACCGCTTCAACGAGAGGGAGCTCAGGGCCATCGAAACAAGGAGCCCAATGGGCGTGCTAGAATCTTCCTTGGGCATGGCCCTAACGATAAGCTGACCTTATCCTTTTGTGATCTTTGATTAGCATGCCTTGCCCTATTTTTCCTTTCTCCCTTCTCTTTTTCTTAAGGCAGTTGCCTCTCCGTTTTTGCAGAGTGCCTTGGCCCTTCACAAAAGCATAGCCCGGACCAAGGCCCAGCTCGAGGATATGAGGGGCGAGCACCAGGCGGTTGTGGCCACCCACCAGACTTCTTTGCAGGAGGCTAAGGATGCCTTGGCGGCCACGCAGGCCGAGCTGGAAGAAGCCCGTCCCAAGCTTCAAGAGGTCGAGGCAACCAAAGTCGCCCTCGCCGCTGCTCGGGCAGAGCTAGACACTGCGAAGGCTGGGGCCGAGGAGGCCAAGGCCGCCCTGGAAGCCGAGAAGGCAGCCTCCAGCACCGCCATGGAGGACATGCTCTACAATTGCTGGGTCTACAACTCTGAAGGTGATTTCTCCTTCTTGGGAGCGGACGTCTGGGAACCCTTGCTGGAGGGGTTTAAAGCTCGCCTCGAGCAAGAAGCACCTTCTAAGACCGAGGAAGTCTCCGACGCAGCTGAGGAGGGCAAGACGGCGACCTCCATGGGGTAGCCTGGCGGAGCTTAGGGCCTTTCCATTTTGCTCCCACTCTTTTATTATTCTTATTATTTTTTGTTGTAACTTTTGCATGAGGTGTTTCCACCTCGAGACAATTAATTTTTACTTTTAATTGGTTTACTTCCTTTTGCCTTTATGCATTTTAGTTACTATTTTGAAAAACTTAGTTCGCGTTAATTTTTATCAATATCTCGTGCTTTTTAAGAAAAACCACGATCAATCAATTTAAATTAACTTCCAAGTTTTGTGACCTGATTATATCCAGGAACTTAATTTGAAAACTTAGTTCGTGTTAACTTTTATCAATATCTCATGCTCTTTAAGAAAAACAACGATCAATCGATTTAACTTAACTTCTAAGTTTTATGACCTGGTTATTTCCAGGAACTTAATTTGAAAACTTAGTTCGTGTTAACTTTTATCAATATCTCGTGCTCTTTAAGAAAAACAACGATCAATCGATTTAAGTTAACTTCTAATTTTTATGACCTGGTTATTTCCAGGAACTTAATTTGAAAACTTAGTTCGTGTTAACTTTTATCAATATCTCATGCTCTTTAAGAAAAACAACGATCAATCGATTTAAGTTAACTTCTAAGTTTTATGACCTGGTTATTTCCAGGAACTTAATTTGAAAACTTAGTTCGTATTAACTTTATCAATATCTCGTGCTCTTTAAGAAAAACAACAATCAATCGATTTAAGTTAACTTCTAAGTTTTATGACCTGGTTATTTCCAGGAACTTAATTTGAAAAATTAGTTCGTGTTAACTTTTATCAATATCTCGTGCTCTTTAAGAAAAACAACGATCAATCGATTTAAGTTAACTTCTAAGTTTTATGACCTGGTTATTTCCAGGAACTTAATTTGAAAACTTAGTTCGTATTAACTTTTATCAATATCTCGTGCTCTTTAAGAAAAACAACAATCAATCGATTTAAGTTAACTTCTAAGTTTTATGACCTGGTTATTTCCAGGAACTTAATTTGAAAAATTAGTTCGTGTTAACTTTTATCAATATCTCGTGCTCTTTAATAAAAACAACGATCAATATATTTAAATTAACTTCTAAGTTTTATGACCTTGTTATGTCCAGGAACTTAATTTGAAAACTTAGTTCGTGTTAATTTTTATCAATATCTCGTGCTCTTTAAGAAAAACAACGATCAATCTATTTAAATTAACTTCTAAGTTTTATGACCTGGTTATGTCCAGGAACTTAATTTGAAAACTTAGTTCGTGTTAATTTTTATCAATATCTCGTGCTCTTTAAGAAAAACAACGATCAATCGATTTAAATTAACTTCTAAGTTTTATGACCTAGTTAGATCCAGGATAGGACTTAGTTCGCGTTAATCCCCTATCAATATCTCGCGTTTTTTAAGAAAAACAACGATCAATCGATATGAATCAACTTCTAAGTCTTTAAGGTGACCTGGTTATATCCAGGTACCATATGCCCCTCAAGTAACTGGGAAAGGGTCTTTCGTGATTACTTTAGATTACACTTGTAAATATGTACAATCATTAATGAAAAGTTAATTATCATTGCGTAATACATAAAAAATGGCCTTTTAGGCCTTACAAGGGAATCATTGATAATATTTCTTCAAATGGATGGCGTTCCAAGTTCGTGGGACTGCCCCTCCATCAAGCCGAGCTAGTTTGTAAGTTCCTTCTTTAATGGCCTCGATGACTTGGTATGGTCCTTCCCAGTTCGGTCCCAATACCCCATCTTTGGGATCCTTACCGGCTAAGAAAACTCTCCTAAGGACCAGGTCGCCAATGCTAAAGGCGCATTTTTTGACCTTTGAGTTGAAATAGCGAGTGATTTTTTGCTGGTAATGTGCGAGCTGGAGTTGCGAATCTTCTCGTCTTTCATCAACCAAGTCAAGGGAAGTGCAAAGTAGCTCGTGGTTGCGGTCCTGGTCATATGCCTGGACCCTATGCGAAAGTACCTTAATCTCCACAGGGAGGACTGCCTCACTCCCAAAGGTCAGGGAGAAAGGAGTATGACCCGTAGGAGTCCGATGCGAGGTCCGGTATGCCCAGAGAACCTGGGGGAGCTGTTTTGGCCAGACCCCCTTGGCTTCGTCCAGTCTCTTCTTGAGGCTCGCCTTTAACGTCTTGTTGACGGCCTCAACCTAGCCATTCGCCTGAGGATAGGCCACGGAGGAGAAACTTTTCACAATTTCGTACCTTTCGCAAAATTCGGTAAAGAGGTCGCTGTCAAACTAAGTCCCTTTGTCGGAAACGATTTTCTTGGGCAGTCCGAATCGGCAGATAATGCTCTTAACCACGAAGTCGAGGAATTTTTTGGAAGTTATCGTTGCCAAAGGTTCTACCTCAGCCCACTTCGTAAAGTAGTCGATGGCCACCACGGCGTAACGGACCCCGCCTTTTCCAGTAGGGAGGGCGCCAACCAAGTCGATCCCCCAAACTGCAAACGGCCATGGGGAAGAGATCATCTTCAGCTCGGCTGGGGGAGCTCGGGCAATTGAGGCGAACCGCTGGCACTTGTCGCACTTCTTAACATACGAGATCGAATCCTTAGACAGAGTGGGCCAGTAATATCCTTGCCTCAGGACCTTTAGGGCCAAGCTTTGCCCCCCAGTGTGATCTCCGCAAAAACCCTCATGCACTTCCTGCAGGATGGCCTTTGCCTCGCCTGGAAGAACACATCGTAGGAGAGGTAGGGAGTGCCCACGTCGGTATAGCACCCCGTCCACCATCGTATACCTGGGAGCTTGATACAGTACTCGTCGCGCATCATTATGCCCTTCAGGTAGCTTTCCCTCAGTGAGATACTCGAGGATGGGGGTCATCCAGGTCGGCCTAGCGTCGATCATCTCGACCTTCGCCCTGGCTTCTTCTATACTTGGTTTTTCCAGGAACTCTACCGGAACTAACCCTAGAGCCTCCGTCTCCCCGGAGGTGGCGAGCTTGGCAAGAGCGTCTGCGTTAGCGTTCTGTTCCCGAGGTATCTGCTCGATTGAGCCTCGCCCAAACGCGGACAGCTCAAATTTTACCTTTGCTAGGTAGGCAGCCATCTTGGGTCCCCATGCTTGATATTCGCCCAGAACCTGGTTTACCACGAGCTGGGAGTCACTGAAGCACTGGACGGAGCTCGCCTTCAGCTCCTGGGCTATCCTCAGCCCGACCAGCAAAGCTTCGTAATCGGCCTCGTTGTTGGAGGCCTTGAATCCGAATCTCAGCGCCGAGTGGAATCTATGTCCCTTAGGGGATATCAAAATGATTCCAACTCCGGATCCGTTCTTGTTGGATGAACCATCCACGAAGATCCTCCACGACGCCTGGGCCGAGGTGACCTGGGATATGTCTTCTGCAGGATCCTCCCGGAATCCTGTACATTCTGCTACGAAATCGTCCAGGGCCTGACTTTTTATAGCAGTTCGTGGGGTGTACAAAATCTCGAACTGACTGAGTTCGATAGCCCACTTTAACAGACGTCCCGATGCTTCAGGTTTTTGCAAAACCTGCCTTAAAGGCTGATCAGTCATGACGTGTATTGAGTGGGACTGGAAGTACGGCCTGAGCTTTCGAGAGGTCGTGATAAGGCAGAACGCCAATTTCTCCATCAACGGGTACCGGGATTCAGCTCCGGGAAGTCTCTTGCTGATGTAATAGACAGGTCTCTGAACCCGGTCTTCTTCTCGGACCAATACGACACTAGCTGCATCCTCTGTGACAGCTAGGTAGAGAAAAAGAGGTTCTCCTGCTTTTGGTTTGGATAATACGGGTGGCTCGGCCAGATGTGCCTTCAGGTCCAGGAAAGCGCTTTCACACTCTTCTGTCCATTCGAACTTCTTATTTCCTCATAGCAGGTTGTAGAATGGCAAGCACTTATCGGTGGATTTTGAAATAAACCGATTGAGGGCTGCCACCCTTCCTGTCAGGCCTTGGACATCTTTGCGCGACCTGGGGAGGGAAGCTAGAGCAATGATCTGATCTTGTCGGGGTTTGCCTCGATTCCTCGGGTATTGACCTTGTAACAATAGACGTTCTTCAGCCCGAACGGCATGACCTTGTAACAATAGACGTTAGTCGGGGTCATGAAGCTGGTGTGCTCCTGGTCAGCCGGATTAATGGCGATTTGATTGTAGCCTGAGTACGCATCCATAAAGGACATGAGTTCGTGCCCCGCCGTGGCATCCACCAATTGGTCAATCCTCGGCAATGGAAAACAATCCTTGGGGTAGGCTTTATTCAGGTCGGAGAAGTCGATGCAGGTCTGCCACTTCCCGTTGGGCTTCGGGACCAGCACGGGGTTGGCGACCCAAATCGGAAACTTGGCTTCACGGATAAAGCCGCATTTCTTGAGCCGGGCTACTTCTTCCTCTAAGGCTTCAGCCCGGGTTGTTCCAAGGCGCCTCTGCTTCTGGGCCTTTGAAGGAACGCTTTTATCCAGATGAAGGGTGTGCATGATGACACTCGGGCTGATTTCCACCATGTCCTCGTGTGACCACGCAAACACATCCAGGTTGTCCTGCAGAAATTTATTCAGCTCCGCCTTCCTCTCGCTACAGAGGTTTTTCCCGAGCTTGACCATCCGTGAAGGGTTCTGCGGATCGATGTTTATTTCCTCGAGCTCCTCAATAGCCTGGAGCTCGAACCTGTCATCGCCTATTCGGGGGTCAATATCCTCACTTAAGACGATATTTTCCCCTTCGGCGCTCTGAGGTTTTTCAATCTCAGGATCAGATGAGGGTTCCTGAGATTCCTCTCCACCACCTTGGATGGCCATTGCTAGCTGCCCGGGTTTCGATTTTCACTTCATGGAAATGCTGTAGCATTCCCTGGCAGCGAGCTGATCGCCATAGACAGTGCATATTCCCGTGGAAGTAGGGAATTTCATCGCGAGGTGGCGAATGGAAGTGACGGCCTCAAAAGCTATGAGTGTGGGTCGTCCCAAAATTGCGTTGTACGCAGCGGAGCAGTCGAGACCACGAACTCGAGGAGTTTGGAGACTGTCTGAGGTCCTTCTCCTAGGGTGATCACCAACTCAATAGTCCTTATAGCCGCTTACCCTTCTCCTGAAAAACCATACAACATCATGGAAGTCGCCTTCAGCTCGGCGACAGTCAGACCCATCTTCTCCAATGTGGACCAGAATAGAAGGTTTACCGAGCTCCCATTATCGATCAGCACCCTCCTAACCTTCCGATTAGCGAGCTGAACTGCTACGACCAGAGGGTCGTTATGAGGGAACTGGACATGGCCCACATCTTCTCCTGTAAAAATGATCGGTTGCCTCTCCAATCGATGCTGCTTCGGCAGACGTTGTTCCGGGATGAACTCTACTCCATTATGCGCCTTGAGTTCATTTACGTACCTCTTCTGGGCACCCCTGCTCGTGACAGCCATATGCAGACCTCCAGATATTGTGGATATCTCTCCTCCTATCACGGGAGGAGGGACCTCCTGATCTACCCGAGACCCGGGCTGACTAACCGGGACTTCCGGAGCAGGTCGACTTGTTGGAACCCTATTCCGCGCGTACTAGGCCAAGGGTCCGGCTCGGATGAGAGTCTCGATCTCATCTTTCAAATGCCTAAAATCATCAGTATTGTGGCCAACATCGTTGTGAAAACGGCAAAACTTGGTGGTGTCTCTCTTCCCCTTTTGGTACTTCAACGGCTCCGGCCTCTTCCAGGGGAGACGAGTAGAATTTGTCAGGAAGATATTCTCCCTAGAGTGGGTGAGCTCTATAAAAGTCGCGTAGACGGGCTTAAACTTGTCTACGGGCTTATTCTTCTTTGGGTCGTGCTGGCTGCCCTCGTCGTTCCCCTTTCTTTTGCTTCCACCGAGCTGGTTATTCTGTGTGACATTTTGGGTCGCTGTCGTGACCTCCGTCCCCACTCCAGCGGGCTGCTCAGGGACCTGGCTGGTCCCTGCAGCTGAGGCTTCATCCTCCTCCAAGTTGATCCATTCCTGGGCCCTATTAAGGAATTCGTTCACCGAGCTAACTCCCTTCCTTTGTATATCTTTCCAGAGTTCCCCTCCGACGAGGATTCCAGTTCTCAGGGCCATGAGCTTGGAGCTGTCATCTGCATCTCTGGCCTGAGCAGCGACGTTTACGAACCTGCTCAGGTAAGCCTTCAGAGTTTCGTCGGGTTGCTGCCTTACGTTAGCCAGAGAGTTGGCCTTGACGCGGGCAGCCTGGGAGGCTCCGAATGCCCTTTTGAAATCAGCCGAGAAAGTTTTCCAGGAGCTGATTGACTGTCTTTTGCTTTGCTTGAACCACTGCCTGGCTGGTCGTGTCAGTGTGGAGGGAAATATCAGACACCTTAGCTCGGGGCCGATGTTGTGGGCCATCATCAGGGTGTTGAACATCCCCAGATAATCCGACGGATCTCCATCTCCATTGAATTTGGACAGGTGCGGCATACGGAAACCAGGTGGGTAAGCCGTTGCTGCTATGCTGGGGGTGAAGAGCTCCATCTCGTCCCCTGAATCATATTCATCTTTCTCTTTCTCCTATAGGAGCTTCCTCATCAGCTCCTCCATCTGAGCCAGGCGCTCGAGGGTTTTGTCCTGATTTCCTTGGTTATTCCGGGGCTGTTCAACAGCTCCGGATCCATTGTACATATTTGGTGGGTTATTGCCCCTCCTATCTTGAGATAGATTATTTGGGGCATTCCCGCCGTTACGTACTTCGGACAGGTCTCCCCCTGAGCGAGCACGGCTGTAACCTCCTACTGGCTCTCCTATATGAGAGTTAAGGCGATCTCGCAGGTCGCCCCCCTAGGTGGTTTGAGGACTTTGTGCCGAACTTAAACGCTGACGCAGGTCTCCGCCAGAAAAGGTCACTCTGCCGACTGCCGGTCCAGTAGCTCCTGTTAGAGAGGCTCGGAGTCCGTCTTTGGTGGTGAGGATCCGGGCTTTCTCTCGGCGCCCTGCTACGTCGGGAAGGTCCTGTAGATGGCGGGTTTCTCCTGCTACTTCCGTAGGCTAGAATATCTCGGATGGGCCGAGGAGGAGATGGATATCTTATTGGAGACGGAGGATGCCTGACCGGAGAGGCGATCCTGGTTCCGTCAGGGCGGATCAAGTTAGGTGGGGGCCCTTCGGCCCTGCCAAACTGCGGGTCCCGCGCCTGGCGATCTGGACGAGGTGCAGGACGGCTGGTGGGGACGGGCTAATGATGTGAGCCCTCCCCGGATCTCCTTCTGGAATTTCCTCGAGCTCTCCTGGGTGCGCTCGAGCCTGGTTGGGAGCTGGGAGTTGAAGTTCGGACCGAACGGCTGTACTGTTGTTGTTCGGCTCTAGGCATTTCTCCGAAGTTTTCCTCTCGATGGTGCGATGAGGGAATAGAGTTGGCTGTCAGAAGTCTGTCCAAGTGGCTATGCCTGGACCGATTACCCCGGCGGGACTTATGAGTCTCGCCTTGCCTCTTTCCGACGTTAGCGTCGGTTGTAAGAGGGGGTAGTCGGGCCAACACATCCTTGTTCTGTTGATTAGCTGTTGCTAGCTGGCTCCTCAGCTTTTCATTCTCCATCTCCACCGCAGTGTAATAACCTGGGTTTGGATTAGGTAGCCGGGGCCCCGAACTTCCAGTGTCATCTTGGCCCACCGGCTGCTTGCCCAGCCGCTGTTGGACCTCAGGAATTTGTTCGCCGGGGATGGCGATATGATGAGCCTCCTGCCCGTCATGTTGTTCCGTCTCGTTACCGTGTCTGGATCAAGTGGTCACCATAGTGGATATTTGCAACATCACCAATCTAACTTGCTCTCAATGAAAGCACCAAACTGTTGACACGGTTCTTCGCCAACAGGTAATTAAGAAAATAAGAGGAAGGGATTAGTGCTTATGTTGAACCGACATAGATGAGTGATCTATTTAGAATTGGGCTGGTGACACTATTACGTTTTTAGGTGGTTCAAAGGTTAAAATCCTTCTACTCCACCAATCAATATTATTGTTATATGCTTGGTATTCTTTTACAGGGTATTTCTTACACAATCGAACCCAACCCCTTGTAACTCCCAGGGTCTCCATATTTATAGGAGAAGGCACCTGGGAGTTGGTAAGAAGGTCATCCCGTGACCTTCTTACCTATCACGTCAACTCTGTGACATTCATGATTAATTCCTAAAACCTGACACATGAAGTGTGGTCTAATCAATAGGTAAGGGGGATAATGGGCCGCACGGCCCAACCCAGCCGTGGGTGCCAGAATGCTCACGTTCATGTTGCGTGTCCGAGAAGTCAGGGATATATCAGATACGTGATGTCTGATATATGCACGTTTACCTTGCGTGGTTGACTTTATAAGGGGTAACAACCTCCAACTTCAGCTCGTACCACGAGCTGGATGCTTCCCTCGACCTGTGGCTTTCAAAGTCCAAACTCAGTCTAATCCTGGTGAACCCTTAGGTTACCTCGAGCTGAGGAGGTAGGATCTTTCGAGTGGCAGCTCCGGTCTTGGGGATGTCCACGTGGTAGACATGATTAGGCCGTATATCATGATTAGGCCGTATCTCAGCTTGCTAATAGCCCGTGGGAAAACCAGGGCATACAAGCTATATCTTGTTCCTAGAGTATCATTGACTTTACTAGTGAAGGTTGTGTCACAACAAGTTTGCGATGTGAGCACTCATAATCTTTTCAGTTCCAAAAGTCAACCCAATAGGGAACCATTATTCAATCTATAAGAAGGTATAGATTTCATATCTACTAAACTATGTCTCCAACCATATATATCATTGAGTCCCCAAAACAATTGTTCTTAGTCTGATCATTCTGACAAATCTTAACGCATGAATCAAAGGATCAGATGACATATATAGGAGTTCATAGCAACCTCAGGATTAAGATCATCGTGTATATGATCATCGTTGGATGTGTTTGATTAATACTATGAAACAATGTTTGAAAAAGTATTAGCAAATCACATCTGGTCCAGATTTATATATACTATATATAAAGTACATTCACTAAAATGTCCTACTACACTAGTGACCCGGATCTAGGTCACTTGTATTCATAATACTAGCGAACTATACTAGCAGTAATTAATCTAAAGATTCCATAACTTTATTTTACTACGAACTGTTTCAAGTTTATTATCTTAATCTCGATCCCTAATACCAATATGAGAATAAGACCACATAGATAAACTTTAGAATTTTATGATATTTACTTAATATTATCTACAGACATAGTCTATATATATAATAATGCAATTCAATTATTTATTTCATTTAAAATATGTGTCAACTACAATTAATTTAAGAGCATTATTCCCAACAACAAAATCATGCGAGAAGAGATTGAGACGTTTTTTGGAAAAATGAAAAAATTGGAAGTTGAAATTGCAATGTGGTTGCGGCCACTAATTATCCCTGGCCACGGCCTAGGTCGCTAATAGCCTATTCCTATTTTGTTTTTTCTCCAATTTGAACGGTTTTAACATCCCAAGTAAATCTCAATTATTCATTTTAATTCCATAAAAATTCAATTAAATATTAGTAATAGCCATGGGGGTTAGTGGAATTTGAAATTCAAAGGGTATCTCAAACTCTATAAATAAGAGCCTAATGCTCACATACTATTTTCTATCTACAAAGCATTTTGCTGGAAAATACACCATAGAGGCTTAATAATTCCAAAGAGTTATTTCCTTGAGAGATTCCTTAGTGCTTAGAGAATAGGGAGAAATAAACTTTTGGACAAAGGTTTTGAACATTCTTCAAGTTGGTGATTCATACTACTCTACACTTTGGTTGTGGGAGTGTGAGAGTTTACCTGTTGTTCTTCTTATTATTTTGTTCTTCTACCTCTTTTACTTTTTCCTTCTTTCTTATATATTTATTTGTATTTTTATGCTTTGAGTTTTATTATCAATATATATATATATCATCCTCTATTTCTATTTACTTGTATTTTTTGCAATAGAGTGTAGCACTTATTTATCTATCATCTTGTCTATTGTAACATTTTGCATAAAATTGTACCTTTTTGGTTTTACCATTTCCATTGAATAATATATACTCTAACATCTATTACACTTGACACGATTTGGAGATGTAGGAACTCAAAAGTCCATGATAGTAAAACTAGCCGGCAGAGGGAAAGCTCAAAGAAGCTTTAATTGTTGGTAGTAAAACTAACCAATAGAGGGAGAGCAAATGTACTGCCCCTATGGAAGGGTGGATCAAAGTTAACTTCGATGTAGCAAATGGTCCTCATGCTACTGCCCTGGGAGCTTTAGCCAGAGATCATGGGGAAAGGTCCTCTGGGCCTGTTCAAAGATTATTGACCCATCCCCTGTGTTGACAGGAGATGCCCTGGCTACTCTCTTGGGAGTGGATACTATGATTGCTCATAATATAAAATTTATAATTATGGAAGGGGACTCTGGAGGTGGAAGCTATCATAGCAGAGATAAAGGCAAAGGTGCTCGCTACTACTGGTTGTAATTTTAGTGTTATTCGTAGGAACCTTAATAGCAATGCTCATAACTTAGCCCAATGGGCGTTGAGATCACATGTATATGGGGATATTGATTTGCAATCTATCCTTCACTCTATCCTAACGTTGTAATGTGCTTCTTTCGTCTAATGAATCACGTTTCTATAAAAAATTAAAAAAATCTAAGTTATCAAATATGAACGATTTCAAATTACAAAGCATCAAAGAGCATTAATAAAAACATAAGGTACTTGTATTTAGATAAAACACAAAGTACCAAATGAACCAGCTAATAAACATGAAATAAAAAACATGTTTATCAAACTGAAAATGTCATCACAAAAATTACTATTAAATTACACATTGCTAACAAATATCATGTCCAACAATGCTTTTATTAAAGGCAGCTCCACCAAACATAATGTTTTTATTTAAGCTAACATTAATGGAAGTTAACATTAAGGTTATGGAGGACAATTATAAATTAAGGAACTGAACATTACAGTTGCACTGCATTGATAGCCACTATCCCTTTCTGAAAACAGACATAGTTGAAATGACCATAGTTTTTAACAGTTTTATACTTCTTCGGTCTTTCCTCATCTACCAATCCCTCTACTGGTCCAATCTCTTCTTCAGGATCTGGTTCAATAAGCATGGCTACAGATCCTCTCATATGTTCTGCATTTGTTGTCACCCTATGAAGTGGGCTCTTCATTACTCCATTAGTCATTATCTGCAACAACAACAAACAAAAAAATTCTCAGAAACCCAAACACAAAATTCACTTCACAAGCTTTTGTCTAAGATACATATCATATATAATCTCAGAATAGAACTGAAATGTCTCACCTCCATTTGATCACCCAAATTGACAATAAGAGCATGAGGTATGGTAGGAACTCTAGACCATTGATTGTCTTTGAAAACTTGAAGACCTTCAACTTCTTTGTCTTGCAAAAGAACAGTTACTCCTGATTTATCTGAGTGAGGTTTGAGGCCAAGAACCTTATCAGTTCTTGGACAAGGAGGGTAAAAGTTGAATCTTGCTTGCATCACAGATTTTTCTCCAAAATGTTTCAAGAAGATATCCTCTTCTAAATTCAGTGACTTTGCTGTGGCCTTAAAGACAATTTCCATAACAGACCTTACTTTCATGGTGTACTCAATCAAAGTCTCTCTGCAAGAAAATCAATCAAATTTCAACAATACCCAGATCACCCAAATGTATCAAACTTAGTAAAATTTTCTCATTTAGTCACAAACCCATGAAAGAAGAGAGTGCATATATTACCCAAAATCTTTAGGAATCTCTGGCCAAAAATTGACCTTTCTTTTGTTTTCAGGGAATACCATGAGAAACAAACGATTGCACCAGTCAAGAACTTGGTCCTTGGAAACCATAACATCGCTACCAAACCCCTCACCATCACAAGCTGCACGAAAGCACTTTTCCTTGTCTTCCATTGGAAGTGAAAAGAACTCTTTTCCTACTTCACGCACCTTGTCCAGGAATGAGCTTGAAATCCCATGACCAATTGCCTAAAAAGTCAGGTAATAAGCTTCATGAATATTGATAAGAACCCATCATAAGTGAGGACCCAAAGACTATTATTAAACTCCAAACAGAAAAATCTAGTGCTAAAAATTAAAGACAAGCAAAAGAGCAAAAGGTACCCATAGCAGGGTTTTTCATGAAAAAGATGCACAGACCTGAAAGCATCCCCATGTGCTGAGAGCTGATCTTAGTTTCTCCAGCTCACTTTTTGAAGAAAGCATACTCAAGTCAATGACTGGAATTGGAATCAGTGGAGGAGAAGAATCCACAGCACCAAAAGCACTCTCTTTGATGAAGAATTCCTGAGGTGGATCATCTCCATTGATGTGAATTACTTGAGATACATCCTCATGTGGAAGAACCAAGCCAGCCATTATTGGAGCTATGAATCTGCTTTGTGATATAGATGAATCCATATCCAAACTCTCTAACTTGTATATAAAGATAAAAAAATTATGAAGAGCGTTGCTGAGTTTCAGAGCAACTAACACGTACGAGCCTTCATATGGAAAGTGTATATTGTTTCTACTTTTCTTTGAAGAGATTTTTATGTATAAAGATGAGATGTTTATGAAGAGCCTCGCTGAGTTTCTGAAACAATTACTTATGAGCCTTCATATGACAAGTGTTTGATAGCTTTAACCATTTTCGACTGTGTTAACGTCATTATGATGAAGTTTTTGGCATCTTATGAAAAGCAAGGTGTGTTTGGAGTAGTCTTCAGTTTGTATTGTCTGCTTATTTTGGTTTGTAATTTACATATATGGAAGTTTTACTTGTAATACAACAAGTAGTATAGTTTTATACAACCATTAAATAATAGTTTTATAATTTATACTATATCTTTTGCTCAATTATTAAAAAATAAAAGAAAATTGAGTGCTTTAATTTTTTTTTTTAAAAATTGTATTATTAATTATGAGGGTCGATCAAGTGAGAGTCATTGACAATATTAATGTTAAAACATACATGTGATTGATGTGACTAAATGTTCTAAATTTCATTTCATTTAAAGTAATGAATGTCACTACTAAAAACACAGCTTTTGCCGGTGCGCAAACCAGTGCTATATACGCTAAACTGCCGACAAAAGTGTCCATGGTGAGGTCCATTGTCAACATTTTGTCAGCGTTATTTTGTACCGGTATAGATGACTTTTGCTGATGGGTGCATGCAAAGGCGTCGGTAAAGGCTGAATAAATTATCTACCAGCACGCGCCATATGCGCCAATAAAAGTTTTGGAGGGATTCTGCGTGCTGAAAAGGGAGCCAGAAAAATTGGCGGGAAATGTGCCGACAAAAGTGTGTCATACACAAAAAGTTGTGTTTCCATTTATTTTAAAAGTGAGGATATTTGTCAGCGCATTTTTAGCTTTTGCCAGTGCAGCAAAATGCGCTGACAAAAGCTTCTCATAATATATCCCCAACCCGAGCCAATTTCTTCCTCCCATCTTCTCTTTTCTCTTTCTCTCTTCACTAGTGCAAAATCCTCCGCCACCACCCACAGGTATGTCCCTCTAAATGCTATTTTTTGAATTTCTCTCCATCTAAATCTCTCTTTCATTGTTTCTATTTGTTTATAAATCTTTTTAACAAGTTTTTTTATGCAAAAAATTGTTTTGGACCACATTTTTGGGGGTTTTTTTTCCTCACCATTGTTGAGTTTTCCTCACCATTCCGACCTTGTTGCCGCCAATCTCCGCCCCTACTCTTAGGTATTATATTTTTTTATAATATTTGTTAAATATTAATATAGTTTGTTATTTTTTTTGTTAAAAATCAATATAGTTTGTTATTTTTTGTTAAAAATCAATATAGTTTGTTTTATTTTGTAAAATGTGATATATTGATAGATTAGGTTGGTATATTGATAGATTAAGTTAATAATATTGATAGATTATGTTTTTCT
Source organism: Humulus lupulus (assembly GCF_963169125.1). Classification (NCBI taxonomy): domain Eukaryota; kingdom Viridiplantae; phylum Streptophyta; class Magnoliopsida; order Rosales; family Cannabaceae; genus Humulus; species Humulus lupulus. The sequence goes on from NC_084798.1 coordinate 186,010,289, forward strand.
AAAATTTATTTTTTATTTGTCAAAGAGGAGATTGTGGTTAGAATTGAATTTGTGGTTTAATTTATTTATTTGTTTTTGTTTAAATTTGATTAGATTTTTTTTTTAGATTTGTTTTTCATAAAAAGGAACAAAGTTTGCATTGGATTTGGAGTATTCACAAATTTCATTTGTGAAAAAGTATGTTTCTATATGTACAATTTATTTTTATTATCGTGTTGAATTAAAATTAATATATAAAATGGTAATATGAATAGCATGAGAAAGGTAATATGAGATAGTTGATGTGAATAGCATGAGATAGGTAATATGAATAGTATGAGATAGGTAATATCATGTTAGTAATAATAGGTAAATTAATAACATTAGATATATTAGGTTTACAATAAAGTTTTAAGAAATATACTTATTTTTTGTTTATGAATGTCTTGATTTTATTTTACTTTAGAAATAAGAATATCAATATTATACAACTGTTATAAGAGTTTGAATATCTTAAATATTCATCTATAGTGAAGTAGGTTCTGAGATTAAATATTGTATGATCCAGCGATAACAGAAGATTTATAACTTGTGTATTATAGTGAAGTAGGTTCTGGGCTTGTTTTTCGCCTGGGAGATATAAGGAGAAAATTTATTATCTTTTGTGCATGTTGTTTGTTGAATTGATAGGTACTTGTAAAATTGGGAAATGTTATAGAAATAGAGGAAACTCTGTCCAATTTTTTTTAGGTTTGTGAACCTGATAGTGATGGAGTGACTAGGTGGATTAGGTTTAGGACACATGCACATTTTTCCAGTTTTTTATTTTTGATTTATTATTTTATAGAAAACTATGTCAAACGATCGGAGTTGGATGACTACAAACAAACAGTGCGCATATTTTAAGAGAGGTGTGGATGAATTTATTGGAGTCGTTGAAGCTCACCTTAATTCTTCTGGAGTTACTCGATGCCCTTGTAAGAAGTGTCTCAATGCGAAATTGCATACTTTACAAATAATTAAGATCCATTTGTTTTTAAATGGCATTCAACCATTATACACATTTTGGTTTTATCATGGGGAGTCTTTTTCTAACCCGGTCAAGGATGTTGTAGAGAATGACGAAGAAGAGATGGCAGATGTGTTGGTAGATTTATTAAGACATGATCCAAGTTTTAATGAATCAACAAACACACCTTATGGATCTTTTCATGACCCCACCCCCCCATTGATGATAGTACCCAGAATGAGAAGTATGATGATTTGTTTAAGGAAATGGCCACTGAATTTTACTCAGGTTCCTCGAAATCGGCCCTCAATGCGTTGGTGAAGCTAATGCATTACAAAGTTATGAATAGGTGGAGTAATCATTCTTTTTATCAACTTCTCTGTATGTTGATTGAGATATTTCTTGTGGAAACAAAATTACCAAAGTCTCATTATGAGTCGAAGATGAAGTTGTGTAATCTTGGTTTAGGTTACGACTTCATTCATGCATGCAAGCATGATTGTGCACTTTTTTGGAAGGAGAACAAGAAGAAGGATGTATGTCATGTTTGTGGGGAAAGCAGATGGCAAAACAACAGCAGTAAAGAGAAAAATATTCCTCATAAAGTGTTGCAGTACTTTTCGGTCACCCTGAGATTGAAGAGGCTCTACAGTTGTAGACATTTAGCAGAAGATATGCGGTGCCATTACTCTAAGAGACCCAAAGAAAATGATGTGCTTAGGCATCCTACGAATGGTGAAGAGTGGAAACAATTTGATCACCTATATCCGTCTTTTGCAACCGAACCAAGAAATGTGAGACTAGGGTTGGGTACTGATGGATTCAATCCATTTGGCAATATGAGCAACTCCTACATACATGTATGTGTTATTGAAAAAAGTTGGTTGGAGTAATACTTTTTATTTTGTAAAATATGATTTAGTCCTATGTTTGTAGATTTTTTTTCGTGTAACAATGAAAACAACAATTCACATGCTCTATTTCCTAAAAATTGGACACACTATAAAACGTGGAAAACACTCTTGTTGACCTATTTCATTAAGTATGCTCCCAAAAGCAATTTTTTGGTATACAAAATTAAAGGTCATATTAATTTATAGACTAATTAGGATTTTTGCCCCATGAACTACGACTTATACATTATTGTGCCTTCTGAATTTTTTAGGTCGTTAAAAAATTTCCCCTGAACTATTCACAGTGATGTAAAGTGAGACTTCTGTTAATGTTTACTGAGTTTTTCAAAAACTAAAAATATGTTATGAAATAAAAGCTAGAAAAAAAAAAAGATTAGAGATGAACAATAACAGTTTTTACGTGGTTGGGGCGTTAATGAACCTTAGTCCACGAGTCACTAGTATTAGGTTTATAGAGTTTTGGCAATGGAGTTTTCTACAAATTCAGCAGAGTTTTTGCTTACAAGAGAAAAATATGGGACCCCGTCTACAGTGCACAACTGATCCTATTTATAGGCAGTCAAGTAGCTTGGGCCGGACTAATCGGGGCCCAATAAGGATGTAGTTACAATTTGCTCGCTAACGGAGCCATAATACAAAGAAAGTAAAATAATTAGATTTTGTTAATCTGGGCCCATTGAGTCGGCTTAGGCATGGCCAAGCTTTACAACTGCCCATTGTACCTTGGCACGGACTGTTTCCTAGGAACAGTGTATGTTCCGTGCGTACCCTCTTCTACAGGTTAGTTGAGTAGACCAATTGCCGGATTTTGTGGGGATAGGTCAACATCAGGGAAAAATAGGCTTGCCCTATCTGGATGTCTAGTCCGTGTTCATTTACTAATGTCCTGGTTCATTTACCAGAGTCTTGGTTCGTTCACTAGAACCCGGGTTAATTTGCCAAGGTGGACATCGCGATAGTGGAGACCTCCCTTGGATTCTTAATAAGGTCCATCTCCAGCGAACAGTTGGTCTGCCACCTTAATTGGCATCTTAGAGGATGTAGGTTGGTCATGGCCGGGAAGATGAGTCAAACCTGCATCTCAGTCTCGGTTCCTTCATATGCTCACGTCCATTGAATGTTTTTGGGCTCAATAGTGTTTGGGCTATCAGGGTTTCCTCCTTCCTCGTTTATTGAGCTCAGGATGGGCCCAGACCTCTTCTGAGGGCCCACGGACCCATTGGGTCATGCCACGTGTCAAAGGTGGAAAACATGGATAACATTTACCCCCCAAGTCTTCATCCATGTTTGCATGGTGGAGACTTGCCTCACTCTCCCAGATCAATCTCAAATATCCCAGTTCATTTACCAGAAGCCAGGTTCATTTACTTGGGGGCCATTTGGGTGATCCCCGTCCTTTCAAATTCTTAAAATCTCAAACACGTGTCTCCAGGTTGATGGTGCGTCTCCGCCACTCGCGCCCTAAAAATCCAAAAAGAATCTTTTGATTACCCAGGTGATCAATGGGTGTCAACGCAATTACCGAAACGACTCGTCTGTATGAAAAATATTTATTGGGTACTTGGGTGGGCTGTTTAATGCTTCTGCATTATTTTGGAGCCACTGGATGGAGATAATTTTGAGATTTTCAATTTGGACTATCAAATGAGGTAGGTGCGGATCGTGGATTGACGAATCCATGGTTTGGTACTCGATTAGGCCAATTAATGTCCCTGCCCAATCTGGGACCGTTGGATGAAGTTAATTTTGGGATCTTCATTGCGGACCATTGGATCAAACACTAACTTGTCTTCCTATAAATACCTCAACAGGCTCATTTTCACATTTTACTCATCCTAAATACTCAGTCTAGAGAGCAAAGGAAAAAACTTCGTATGTCCAAAATTGCCGACGAGATCCTCCGGCGATTAATACATCTTCATGCTCATCTGTTTCCGGTGAGACCTCTTTCCACTCAACCAGCAGAAATTTCTGTTCCAGTTCTCACGTCTGAGTGTGAAGACGAGCTGATGCATCATCTCTTGAGGTTCAAGAATGAGATTCTGCCAATGTTGTCGCCTAAGATTCCATGAATCCCAACTCCAATACCCACAGTAAGTTTAATGGTCATTTTCTCCTCTTTTTTATTCCTTTTTGGTCATTTTTATTGTCATGTTGTCTTTGCTACTGTAGAACCATTAGGGTCGCGACTGCCATGTAGGGTGGTTTTAGGTAAGATATTGGTGAAAATGAACAGTAGGGTGTTTGGGTGATACCTCATACCATACAGTTTGGTTGTTCTGGATCAATTCGGACACCTAAAAACTGTTTGGGTAAATTAGAAATTTTTTTGGCCATTAGTTCCCAACTTAAGATCCTGGGATCTCTATTGGTCCTGGATCTGGGTCCGGAGGGGACCTGTCCAAGTAGTTTTAGGAGAATCCCTGTACCTCAACCATTTTTCTTCGATATTGGTGCTAATTTCTTGGTTCTCATTTTCCTTGTCACTTCCAGGTCCCTGATCATGAGTCGCGGTGTTACTTTGTACATGGAGGACATTGTCCAAGCGAACCCCGTAGTCCTGGAGAGGACTAAACTTCCCACTGGAAACACGTGGGAGATGGACGAGGAAAAGAACAAGTTATGGAATTACCGGATGCTGCATAAGCTGGAGAAGGCCCTTTGAGTATAGTCAAATCCAGGGCTTTTTTATAACCGACTGGCCTAGAAGAAAGAGAAGGCTCATACCGGAGTTGGCATGTTTGGGGTCTGAAGCATAGGCCACATCAGTGCGGGAGCTACTCTTCCACTCCACAATTAATTTTGCGCAGTTCCTCAAGTTCATAGGGATCACACATTTTCAGCTTCTGCCCCAAGCGTATAAATTGCTCGCGAGATGGCGCATATTCTACGCGTCGAAGGAGATCTCAGCACCCACCCCGCGGAGGTGTTGTACTTTTACAAGTTGGAGTCGCAGCTTAACTCTAAGGACAAGACGCGGGATGGATTTGATAGACTGAAGGCCCGTGACTTTAGTCCGGCTCCATTCAGTATGTGGAAGCACCCCCTGGATGTCAGGCACTACTGGTTCATAACATCTGGGTTCCTCCTAGAGAAGAACCCCACCTTGGTGTTGGACTTCCAGCGCGTGAGTAAGTTGTCCTTCTTCATATTTTATCTAGCCCTTAGTTTTGTTTACTGGACACTCACGATTCTGGAAAACAGGTCCATATGCTCAAACTCGGCTCAGTAAATCGATCCTGGATCGAAAAAATTTCTATGCCACCCCTAGTGTCGAGGAGCTGGATGTGGGGGGCTACGTGACTACGGAGAACCTTCGGCTGGTCAAGTTGATTACCGCGAACCACTCAATAGTTGCCCCTAGCTTTCGAGGGCTGCAATGCAAGAGGGATCCTTCCCTGAGGGAGGACCTAGCCCTTATCCACATCGAGGCAATGGAGGCCGCGGCCAAGGCGGACGCAAAGAAGATGAAAAAGGAGCATGCCCGTCAAGCGAAGAGGGCCGAATCCGATGAACTGGATGCTCTTTTGGAGGGGAGGCAACCTAACACTGGTGCTCATGGGGCTAGTATTTTGGGGCAAGGTAAAACGCCTCTGATTTTAATTTATGCCCCTCATTTTGAGAGCTTAGTTAGGAATAGGGAACAATACTGTGATTATTTGACCGGGACTGTTAGCAATGTGGGGCTTCCTTGCCCCATTGCTATAAACATGTTGACCCTCATGTACTCGTCCTAGTTCCTTCAATGCGGTAGCTTTTTGGACCCAGATGACATGGGGGACCGAATTCATTCATTTGCACTAGGGGAGATGAGTCGTGCCCATTCCATGGATGAGGGTTCATCCCAGAGGATTTTAGACTTAAGTGTTCCTTTTATTTTTGTATGTTGTCCCTATTCCTTTACTTTACTAATCAATTTTCTTTTCCTTTCTATCTCAGGTGATCCGAATATATCCAATCCAGTGGCCAAAATAAAGGAGATGATCGAGGCCAGGGCAGCTGTGGCCAAGGCTTTAGCAAAGAGAGCCGCCAAGGGCCCGACCCAAAAGAAGATCATGGAGCTGATACTCGGGGACTCGGAGCCAGTTATGGAGGCTTCCAAGAGAGATCCAGCTGTGGGATCCATTTCGATGGCACTCATCGAACCAATCCCGCCCCAATCTGGTCCATTCTAGGTTATTAACTTGGAGCAAGAGCCTTTTGAAGAAGGAGGGGCGGACAAGAGTAAAGCAGACTCGGTCGCCGCGGAGTCTTTGAAGCGGGCCAAGAAGGTCAGGACCAAGGATCCTGCCTTGGCTAAGGAGCATTCCTCTGGGGAAAGCATCATCATCTCGTAGGAGGTTTCGGAGGCTCCCAGGCTTCCCATCAACCCAGATCTTCCTGAGGAAGGGGACTTAATCCTCTGGGAAGAGAGGATGAAGATGGTGTCTCGAGCTTATGACAAAGGTCAGGACCAACTGGACGAGGTTGCACAGGCCCTGCTCATCCAGCAGAAGGTGGAGTTTTTCGATCTTCTGGAGGCCTTCAATGCTCCCCCAACAGATTGTGGACCGACTGATAGCCGAGATCAGGTTTAGGCCTAAGTTGAGGTAGGACACGACCCTACTTCCTGCAAACTTGTTAGCCTAGGTGGGGACTACCATGTCCACCCTTCAGCTCAAGCGGTACGCCACCTTGGCTAGTCAGGACACCCTCTTTGTCTTCTAGGCCATTCACCATCAAGCTACTGCAGTAAGCCATATGTCTGTTTTTGTCTTTTATTTCATCATCATTATTTCTTGTGAATTTTCTAACTTTGATTTGTTCCAGGATGCTTTGTTGGCTCATAGGAACGTGGAGTTGGTGACCGAGATGGTGGTGAAGCTGGAGATGGCCCAGATGGAATTGGAGGGGATTGTTACTCAGTGGGAAGCTATCTGGGAGGCCCTTGCCGAGGAGGGTGCCTGGGTAAAGGCTGAGCATGAGGAGGCTGCCCAGGTTCAGGCTCAACACGAGGAAGCTTTGTCCAGGAAAGACGTCAAACATAAGAAGTTGGTGGATGACTTAGAGGCGGAGCTATCTTGTGTTTGTGGCTCGAAGGCTTCGACCAAAGCCCTTCTGGAGGCGGCTGAGGCCCAACTTCGCCAGGAGCGGGAAAATGTGGCAAACCTTGGGTCCCGAAACCAGGCTTTGGAGGCCAAGGTCCAGCTAGAGATGAAGCGAAGCGAGGAGGCTCACCAGGAGAAGGAGCAAGCTGACAAAATGTTGGCGACCACTTTTGACGAAGCCATTTACATGGCCTGGCTCCAAGACAAAAACATGAATCTCCTCCTCTATCCGGATCTAGCTACAAAGAGGGATGAGTTCGAAGACAAGGAGAAAAGTTATGTGGCACCCCTAGCTAGGGACCAACAGGATGAGAACGCTCCGGACGTCCTAGATCAAAATGAAGCCCAATCCTGAGCCTTTGTATTTTAGTTAGGGCTTAGTTTCTCCTTTCTGTTTTTGTAACTGTATCACTTTTATGGACGTGGATGTGTCCAAGACAATTTTGTATTTGTCCACACTGTTATATTGGTTTCATTTTTCGCACAATGATTCTCGTTTTACATTCATTTATTTTTCCTCAAAATTCATTAAGTGTTTTATCACTCTGCATGAATCTGGGTTGAATACTGAATCCTGGTTCCAATGGCCAGGACCATTAGGGGAAATATTATAGAAGGTATTTAACCTGTCTGGAGACCCACATTCGGGTCTTGACGGCCTGGACCATTTTGGACTTAACCAATATAACCTAACTGATTTATCTCGACTCTATGGTTCAGGTTCCAATGGCCTGGGACGTTATGGATTTTTTAGATATGACTTAATTAATTAATTTGTTCCAAACTTGAGGTTTAGGTTCCAACAGCCTGGACCGTTAAGGAGTTATAAACTGTCGTATGATTTATTTCTCCTGATTCTGGTGTTCAGGTTCCAACGGTCTAGACCTTTAGAGATTAGTTGATTAGCTTATTTCGAACCCAAGGTTCATATTCCAACGGCCTAGGTCATTTATAAGACTAACTTTAATCAATTTAAACCTAAGATTCACGTTCCAATGGTTCTAGGCCATTATAAGGAAAACATGAATAGGGATTTGGTTATCCTGTGCCACGTTAGGTCTGGACCAATTTTTAGGAGTCAAGTTTTGAACCCTGAATCCTTTTGAGTTTTTAACTCCCCGAAACATATGGGTCCATGTTAGGACTAGGCTTTGAGCCTTGCATCCTATTTGTTGGGAGTTAGGTTTTGAACCACCTCGTTCCAAGTGGGTTCAGGTTAGGATTGGGCTTTGAGCCTTGCTTCCTATTGGGTTTTGAAGCCCCAGTCTACACGAATCTGGATCTGGACTAAGCCCTGGGCTTTGCATCTTTTTTTTTAATCCTGGAGTAGTATAGATGGCCTACCCCCCAAGTGACCAAAGAGTGTAGTCTTAGGTCACTTGTGAAAATTAAAGACGGACGCGAACTTTTATTTCCATACAACATTTCTTATGGTGTTTGTGCACACCATTTCCATTAAAAAAGAAATCGCCCTGGGGTGTACATTGTAGAAATAAAAAATGTTAGAAAAAAAGCAGAATTAGATCCTCCCGACTATTGATAGTACCGGCGGAGGTTTTCTGCGTTCCAGGCTCTTGGATTTCATAGAGTCCTTCTCAATTTGGTCCCAGAACCCCCACTCCTGGATCTTGATATGCAGGGAAGACTCTTCTAAGGACTAGATCGTCGGTTTCAAACCTCTGGCTCTTAACTTTAGAGTTAAAGTGCCTGGTGATCTTACCCTAATACATCTTTAGTTTTACTTGTGATTCCTTCCGGATCTCTTCAATGAGATCTAGGGATTCTTGGAGTGAGGCGTGGTTCCGATCGGGATCGTATGTGTCCCGTATGTGAGATGGAACGATGTTTCTACTAGGATGACAGCTTCACATCCGTACACCATTGAATAGGGAGTATGTTCGGTTGATGTTCTTTCTGTGGTCTGGTAGGCCCATAGGACGCGGGGCAACTCTTCTGACCACTTGCTCTTGCAGGATTGTAGCTTTTTCTTTAATGTTCCCTTCAAAATCTTGTTCACGACCTCAGTTTTCCCATTTGCTTGAGGCCTTGCAACCGCAAGAAGCTTTTGATGATGCCATGTCTTTCACAAAAGTCGATGAAGTGGACACTATCAAATTGTTTCCCGTTATCGGACACAATTTTGTGAGGGACGCCATATCGGCATACAATGTTGTTGTTGACGAAGTCCTTAGCCTTTTTGGAGGTGATGGTGCTCATAGGTTTTTCCTCAACCTACTTGGTATAGTAGTCGATGACTACAATAGCGTATTTTACTCCACCCTTCCCGATCGGGAGGGATCCTACCAAATTGATTCCCCAAACTGCAAAAGGCCATAGACTGGTCATCAGGGTTATCTCCGTTGGAGGGGCTCGCGGGATCTTCGCGTACCTTTGGCATTGTTCGCACTTGCAGACATAATCTACACAATCCTTCTTCATTGTTGGCCAGAAATATCCTTGCCTGAGGATCTTCTTAGATAAGCTGAGTCCGACCATGTGATCTCCACAAAAGCCTTCATGCACTTCATGCATGATTGCGTTCATTTTGGTCCTGAATACACATCTAAGATAGGGCATGGACAACCCCCTGTGATAGAGTTTTCCATCCATTATGACATATTTGGGAGCTTGGTACTGAAGTTTTCTGGCGACAGCCCTATTCACGGGCAATTCCCAAGTGGTTAGGTGCTGGATGAGAGGGCCCATCCAGGATGTAGAATAATCGATGGCGTTGATTATTGTGGGGCTTAAATACTGGGCGCGGGTAGACGGTCAATCGGGACTACTCTGGAGAGTTTCGCCTCAACATCTGTGGCCAATTTTTCCAATGTGTCTACAAACACATTATGTTCACTGGGGATTTGGCAGATGAAGTTTTTGACGCAGTTTTTCGCCAACAATGAATAAGAAACTAACAATGGTTAATTAGTGCTTGATAACAAATCAAAATAAGAAATTAACTCTCAACAACACTGATCTTTTTACGTGGTTCAGTAGTTAAAATCCACCTAGTCCACGAGTCTATATTATTACTGTTTTTCTCTCTTTATTTTGGCAGAGTTTTAGTATTACAGAATAATCATCCCCCTTCCTGTCCAATATTCTCAGTATTTATAGAGAAATTCCTTGGACAGGTTTGGGTAACCGCGTGAGTTAATCACGGATTTACATATTTATTACATTTAATATGAGATATTCCCATTTATACTAGGATATGACCTGATCACGAAATAAATGGTCTCCTAATATCTGGGACATTAAATACTACAGGTTGGTCATATATGATCGTATAAAATACTTAGGTCTTTGGGGATCTGCAGATTCGCCCTGTGCTCGAGTTACCACGAACTGGATATGTCTCTAAGCTCGTACTGTGGAGGTCATGCCGTATGAATATCATAAGCTCGCACTTCATAACTTATGCATCCCTAGCTCGTATAACCATCGTGAAAATTGTGATGTCCACGTGGATAATAAATGGATTCCTAGGCTATTTCTTTCATGAAGTTATTTGCCAGCTATACACGAGACTCGTGCTGAAATTAGGGTACACATTTGCCCCCCAAGTATCTGCTCGTGGTTCATGACGCCACCTTCTGACCTACACAGTATGGACTTTTAGACTTCTACCGCATTAAACCATGCCTGTCCATTATTCGAGTACTAGACACGTGGAATACTACAATTGGCATATGTTCGGGTTTCGAGGACTGCAATAATTGTCTTATCACCTTTTTGCCGCTGTTTTGTCTTTTGAAACAGAGCCGTTGGATTTTGTACTGACCAAATCGGATGGCTCAAATTGATCTATGTCGTTTACGTATAAATAGGGTAAGCAATTTTCAAGCTTCACCCGCTTTCATTTGAAATTCTTCCACATTTCCTTCTTCATTTCTGATTCCTCTTTCTTTCTCAGAAAAACCCAAAAACCATCTGTTGCAAAAATCTTCAGAAACTCAGTTGCTCAGTTACTCATGAATTTCCAGGAACTCTCCCCTACAAAAATCTACTTCTTTTATCGAAGAACACACTGTAAGTCTTTTGGTTTCGGAGAAACTTTCCATTTACTGATTTTTGCATTTTTTTTATGCTCATCCACACTTCACCGTAGTCAATACTAGGTTGTTGTCTAAATATTTTTGGCACATAGGTGTGGACTTAGGTTTACTGAGCAGGTCTTAAAATATCTCTAAAACTAGGATATTCATAAAACTAGGTAATTTCTGGGTAAATCTGGGTAATTTATGGAAAATTTTAGGAAATACCCATTCGAGATATAGAAGATGAAAATATTTTAGGGTTCGAAACCAGGTTGCTTAGGGGACACGCTTATTGGGTGGTTTTTCTCTAAACCGCCCCCCAAGGATAGTAGTGGCCTGATTTTCTGACACACGGATCCCTAAACATCAGGGGTCTGTTAGGAAACCGAGGCGCATAGCATAGGGTAGCGCGTGGCATCACGCACGGGCTGAGACTAACTCAGCTCGTATATCAGAGACATCATTCTCCTCCGTACTTCCGTGCCATAATCTTTACAAACTCTTAGGTCGCCTATTAAGTAACTCGCCATTCTTGTTCGTTAGGAGATTTGATGGCACCCAAGAAGAATACACCCAACTCGTCTGCTCAACAAATGAACAAAGGGAAAGAGATCACCTCAGAATCTCCCCTTCCTCACTTCGGCCCAGTGGTGGAGAGGGAAGTTGTGGTTGACCCCAACGCTTTCTTCGAGGCAGAGACAATCGCTTCCAAGATTACGACCCAAGGAAGGGGAGATTCTGGGGATTAGTACCATGCGAGCACTGGGATGATGTTTGATGTTGGCTAGCGCACTGACTTCCATGTCCAGCTTTATGGAGGCCACAAACTGGATCCAGGCCAAGACTGGATCGATCTTGTCTTAAGCCTCTTCCACCACTCTTTTGCGGGTCCAGCCAGAGTGATTGAGAAGCATAGGCACTTGCCATTGTCACAGACATGAGCTACAGTCATCAAGCGATTGTAGCAGGACAAGTGATCTCTGGGGTCAGTGTTCTCGGTATAGGCGAGTATATCCATCATCTTGAACCCTTTGGGTAGCACGACGTCCAGGATGTGCTTGGCCCATGGTTCTTTTTCTTCTTCTTCAGAATCAGAACCTCCACCTCTTTTCTTCCAGACCAAGCGGTCCGTGACCTTTTTAAGAGAGGCCAGTTGTTCTATGAATTGCCTGTCCATTCCATCGTCTAGGGGGACTCTTTTGTTCTCCTGTCATTGAGGTTGTCCTCAAGTCGCCTCCTCAGGGGCGAATCTTTTCTTTTCAGGCCCGCTCATTTTGGGCGTTGAGGTCGTCGTGCAAGTCCACTTGGGAAGTGTCATCTCCCGAACTGATTGGTTTTGGCTCTTCTCTGCATTTGTACCCTTTGTGATCCTTGTTCACGGAGGCATTGGGATAAAAGCGTTGTCCCTGATCGTCCTGCTTGGGATGTTCCGGGGCTTAGTAGCATGCGGGCGCTTCCCCTGCAGATCGTTCGGGTGATCCTATCCTAGGATAGGATTCATCCGTTCTTTCCTAGGGAATTACCTTGGGTTAGCCTTGGTTTTTGGAATGGGATGAGCTCTCTTTGGGGGGTTTGTTTTTTCAGCGAGATCAACCATTTTGCCCTTCCCTTTTTCCTGAGTAGGGTCCAGGAGGAGGAATAGGGGTAGCATCGTTGGGTATGCCATTCCTTATAGGCGGGATAGGCGGTTGTGTTCCTGGGGGAGGTTTGACTGAAGGATTGGTTGCCAATCCTTAGGCAGTAATAAAGGCCTGCAGACAAAGTCACCCCTCTTCTTCTTCTTCTGATCTTCTCTCTTCTTTTTTCCAGGTGATGTCAACGGGATGGAAGCCCCATAAACTTTATTTTTCTTGCTGCAGGTGCGACGGGGCTTGGGGCTTTTACTCGTGGACGGAGGTTGTAACGCCCTACTACCTAGGGACTGTTACACTATGTATTTTAAATAGTGCTAAACTTGCTAAATGGGTTATTTTTCCATAATCGTGTAATGAAACATGATTAACGGTTTAGGGTTAAAAATTTTGGTCAAAGATACAAACGTTTCACTAAAACGTTTACTGTATACATGGGATCCCAAAATACATTTAAAATGTTAATTACAATAAAAGAGTTACAACCTGCCGACCTAAGCGACAAAATAGGGTTTGACCCTAGTTCCTCTTTAAACCCTGGGTCGTGGTGGTCAAACAGCCGCATATGTACACATCATCACCTAAGCTCTTCAACTCAAGGATGATTCAGCTTTCTTTTCCCTTTACCTGCACCACAAATCACCCGTGAGCCAAGGCTCAGCAAGAAAATTTAAACATGCTCATAAGCAGTTAACAACATATATCCAAATCATAACAAACATGCCTAGTAGTAATAACCATACTCACGCATGCATACCAATCATATAAATGGGACCAATTGCCATAGATAAATGATCAATGAATCATATCGGGGCCCAATGCACGAATTACATGATTATGGAATCATAGTAGAGCTCAACGCCCAAACACATGATTAATAAATCATACTGGCTCAACGCTCTAGGATATGGGACTAATGAGTCACCTCGGGGCTCTTTTCTCTATCCTATGTATAACCAGCTTTGGAGCTGATCTAGCGTACCTGACGCTGAGTTTTTCCCGACCAATAGGCCGGTCAAGCATATAATGCGCTCTTGCTTAGGATAGATCATGTGGACCAGCGCTTAGCACACTATCGCCCTGCTTGACTAATAAGTCAATGCTAGGATATGGGACTAATAAGTCACCTCGAGTCCCTTAGCCCTATCCTTTGTTTAAGTGTACCTAACGCTGACCAGCACTCCACGTGCTAAGGCCGTTCTTGACTAGAATTCAATGCTAGGATATGGGACTAATAAGTCACCCTGGATCCCTTAGTCACATCCTCTGTATAAGTGTACCTAGCACTTCTGGTTAGCCTAACCAATACAACCAGCGCTCAGCGCGCTATTGTCGCCCTTGACTGATAAGTCAATGCTTTTCGATCAGCACTCAACACTATTGCCGACCTTGACTAATAAGTCAAGCCTTTCTCAATAAGATAATGCAGACAAACATATATCATATGTCAAATATCCAGATATAAAGCATTCAGTATGTTTAATCAATAATCACAAGCATAATCATAATCATGCACATACCCATGCGCTCATGCCCTATTCATGTTCTTGTTCAACAATTTGGGAATCACAAGCATAATAATAATCATGCACATTTACAGAGACTCAAGCTCTAATAAATTCTATATACAATATTCAGGCCACGCCATAATCACATGTATCACATACTGGGTGCAGTGTTCTTACCTTTAGTCCAAGCACATGTTACCAATAAACGACCCTCGAGCACAATCTTGATTCTGAGCCCCTAGCGATAACCTAATCACAACCAATTATAGAATCTTGTCAAAAATGAGTAAATAAAGGCTTCCAGAACGAGTCCTAGCCCCTGAGACATCGAATCCTACTAAACTAGGTAGTAGGATCAATCCCGAGCCTTTAGGTTTGAGTTCCCACACTCAAAACCTCCTTAAGGCTCAAAATACCTTAAGTTTCGCGACCCCCAACCATTTGAGTCGTGGCTCGTTCAAGTCAGAGGCACGAGCCTCTTCTCTGCCCACACTAGTGCCGCGACGCGCCCTATAAGGCGTCGCGGCCCAAATGCTCTACAGTCACCTGCTTCTCCTTTGCTCAATACGAGTCGCGGCGCCCCAAGAACAGGGTCGCGGATCGCCCTGCAAACTCCATTTTTTCTTCATTTTTCTCATGCCAAATCTATCCATAAACCTATCCAAGCATAGCCAAATCCCTCAAACAAATTTCCCAAACAACTCAGCAGCTCAAAACCATCAAAACCCAAGTTACAATCTAATCAAAAACTCATCAAAACTATAAAATCCAATCGAAGCTTAAAAACTCGAAACTCAAAACTTAAAGCTTGGATTACCTCTGATTGAGTCTTTTTCCAGTTAAATCCTCTAGCTATCAAGCTCTAATCTTCCCTAGAATCGTTATGACTCTAACCTTGCTTAAATCCAAGTCCTAAAACTTGAGTTTCCTTCAAAAATGCGATGAACGGTAAAAAGGGATAATGGGAGAGAGAGAATGTACTGAACATTCTTTTTTATTTCTGACAGGTTACTTCGAGCTTAAGTAACCTCAAACAAATCCCAATGCTCGGGGTCCCAAAAATGCCCCCAAGGGTAAAATAGTCAAAATCCCCAGAATACCCTCCTGATCTCACTAACTCCCAATATATCATCAAATATTTATTCCCATACCCAATAACTCGGTAATGTATTAAATACCCAGTACACCTCTTGACTCACACCGAGTCAAATATGGGTCCCGTTGTGACCCCCCCATTGCTTGCTCCCTAGGATCGTCTCGTGTCGAGTAACGCAGCTATACCCACATAATGATGCGGTCTCACACCTATATCACATATATGCCAAATATACCCATAACTAGTCCACTCATAAATATTTCACAATTTAACTTTAATTGATTTTAAATTAGAAAAATTAATAAAAAAAAATACTTTATAAAATTAAAAACTAAAATAATTTCAAAAAACCAAAAATAAATAATTTATAAACTGATTTAAATTTAAAGCAAAAATAAGTTATATAGATTATAAAAATAAATAAAAATTATTAAACAAAAATCAAACCAAAAATCTCAATTATGAACATCATCATCATGTTCTATTCTTAATAGACACCAAATCTGAACATTACAATAATCAATTCTTTTAAATTGATTTTAATCAGAAAAAATAAATAATAAATAAATAGATTGAAAAAACTCAAGAACTTGACAGTTGACACAGTTCTTCATTAGATCCAAACATTCAATCTCCAACAAAAATACAATCTAATATAAATAAAAAATTTCAATTCCAACAAAAATCAAATGGCCAACTTCATACCCAGTTCAACCCAACACAGATTCAGATTTAAAAAATAAAAATATTCATATTCATATCTAAAAAATAAAATATTAAAACCTAGCTCAACCCAACACAAATTCAAATTCTCTCCGACATTGTCATCAAGATCTCGTTGTTCTTATTGTCGTCGCTGCCCCCGATCTCACTGTCACCACTCACCAACTGTAATGTCCCAAATTATCTAATAAGGCTTAAAGCCTTGATTAGGGGGTCAGTATGGCAAATTATGGAAATTATGTGATTTAATTATGAAATATGAGTTTATGTGATATATATGTGTGTGTGTGTGTCATTAAATGATTATGTGAGTTATATTATAATATGACTATATATGCATGTTTAGGTGTATTAAATAGGCATGTAGGCCCGTTTCATATCAGAAGGGCAACCTTTGTAATTTGGCCCGTTATGGGTATATTTGGAGTATATGTAATATATGTGTGAGACCACATTATTATGTGGATATATTTGGGCTACACGGCACAAGTCGATCCAAGGGAGCAAGTTAGCGGGAAAATCACAATGGGACCAATACTCGACTCGGGGTGAGTCAATGGGTATTTAGTACATTACCAGCATATTGGGTAATGAGAATAAATATTCGATGATATATTCGAAGTTAGCGAGATTAGGAATGAATTTTGGAGATTTTTACCATTTTACCCTCGAGGACGTTTTTGGTACCCCGAGCCCTTGGGATTCACTTAAGGTTACTTGAACTCTAAGCAACCTCTCATAACCGAATAGCACAAAAAACTCTCTTGTTCTCTCTCCCATTCTCTCATTTCTGCTCGTTAGCATTTTTGAAGGAAACTCAAGTTTCAGAGCTCAGATTGAAGCGAGGTTAGAGTCATAATGATTCGAGGGAAGATTGGAAGCTTGATAACCTGGGGATTTAGCTAGAAAACGACTTAATCAGAGGTAATTTAAGCTTTAAGCTTCTGAGTTTTGTTTTCCTTAAGTTCTTAAGCTTTGATTGAATTTTATGGTTTTGGTGAGTTTTTAATTTGTTTGAAAGTTGGGTTTCATTGCCTGGGATGTTCTGATGATGTCTTGTGATTGAATTGTGGGTTTGGTACTGTTTGGATGGGTTTTTTTAGGGATTTAGCTTGAGGAAAATGGAGAAAAACCTGAGTTTTCATGTCGAGTCGCGGCTTTCATGAACGCAGGGAGAAGGAGGAGCTGTCAAGCCATTTGAGTTGCGGTGCCTGTAATGGCATGCCGCGGCGCGTGTGGTCCAGAAGAGAGCCTTGGGCTCTCTAACATGGGGCGGGTCGTGGCTCTTTTGTTTTGAGTCACGGCACTTGGAGGGTTTTTGAGCCCCGGGAGGGTTTTAAGTGCGAGAAATCAAACCTAAGGGCTTGGGATCGATCCTACCACCCGATTTAGTAGAATTCGACGTCCGAGAGGCTAGGACTCGATCCAGAAGCCTTTATTTGCTCGTTATTGATGGGATTACATACTTGGTTGTGACTAGGTTATCGCTAGGGGCTCGAAATCAGGATCGTGCTCGAGGGTCATTCATTTTTAACCTGTGCTTGGACCAAAGGAAAGAAAACTGCACCCAGTATGTGATATATGTGGAGGGGCCTGTTGCCTTATCTGACGGAGTTCTTCCTCTGTTCTCTGCAACCTAGCCTCCATCTCGGCTAATATCTGTTGCCAGTTCTGTGGGGCAGGTGGAGGGTCCTGACCCTGATTGTCATCCTCGGCCCGACTGCCACGAAGTCTAGACGATTGCCGAGGCATTACAACTATATGCCTGCAATGAGTGACACCGCTCATCAAGCATGATAACAAGATCCAATTCCACCTCCCAATCTCAACAACAAACCAAGATCAACAATCCAATTAACATACATATAGCATATAGCACACAACGGGCCTTGCTCTGGCATCATTCATATGTTATTTCATTCATCATGCTCTCTATAAACTAAGCAGGCAAATAAGGCATTCAAACACATATTCAAGCATATTAATCAACCAAACCAATCAACCCTGAGTTGAGCTTTTCAATGGCAGTGTGTGTACATGTTCGGTCAATCTCCAAAACCAATAAACCTTGGCTTGCTCTGATACCAAGTTGTAACGCCCTACTACCTTAGAGCCGTTACTAAGTGAGATTAAAATGTGCAATTAACTCGCTAAACGAGGTTTTTAGAACAAAAGTGTGACTAAGCAAAAGTTAAGGCTGTAATCTTTAAAAAATACTCCATTTCATTGAAAATTTCAAGTGTCTAACATTAGGGATCCCAAAATAAGGTTTATAAAATATTTACAACTCAAAATAGGTTTACAGATAACTAACTATCAAAATCACAGTTTAATACAGCCATTTCTCAAAATGCCCCCAACCAAAGTAGTCGGGCAGGCCAAACATGTACGCGCCGCCCCCATGCTCTCCGTACTCATTGCTGGTTGACTTTCTCCTTGCCTTTACCTGCAACACAGAGCACCCGTAAGCCGAAGCCCAGCAAGAAAACCCACACAGTACATAACATATGCATATCATACAATCACTATAGCAGATAACTCACAGATAAACAGACAGTACATAAGATTTAAACACATGTACGGCCATGCCGTCCCAGAAGCGTTACCAAAGCCTGGGTTCACGGTCCACACCGTAAGGATATCTCATGTATCCATTGGGGTTTCACCCTAACCATAAGCACTCCACGTGCTAAGTGGTATTCCCGGCCCCACTGCCGTTCTCGGCCTTCGCCGTTCTCGGCCCCTCGCCGTTCTCGGCTCCTTCACCGTTCTCGGCTCCTTCGCCGTTCATTCTACTATATCCACACATATAGCATACTTAAACAACATTCAAGCATATAATAATTCAATCAAGCTACACCCTAACAATAATGCAATCTAGGGTCGTGCCCTGCAACAACACTATGGGCCCAAGCCCTGCTCTACGGGTGCTACAGTTTTCTTACCTGTATCCCAAGCTTCACAATGCACCAAAGTCACGAGCACGTTCCTCTATCCCGAGCCTCTCCGAAGACCTAGTCACAACACATATAAAACATCCTTTAATACTAACCAATCCAAAACCACTTCCCGGGACCAATCCCACACTCTCGGAATCCTCAAATTCCTAAAACAATGCATCGGAAACATCCCCCGAACCCCCGGAGCAAAAGCCCAAAAATGCAAAATTCCTTGTTCTGAAAATAGCCTAGCGTCGCGGCGCTGCCCTTGAGGGCCGCGGTGCCCAGCAAGTCAGAGAGTATCCCCCAGCCCTGAAGCAGCCTTGCGCCGCAGCGCCAAAGAACAGGGTCGCGGCGCCCCTTCGCGAACCCAGAAATTTGTGTTTTCCCCTGCGTTTTTCCCGAGCCAAAACACTTCCAACTCAACCCCAACACATACCTAAACCCCAAAACCAATTCAAAACCCCAAATAAACCATCTAACAACCTTTAAACACCATCCACAAGTATAAATACATAATCACTTCCATAAATCACACTTTGATTCCAAATCTTAGTAGTTCAAACCAGTAAGTTAGAAACTTAGACCAAAGCCTACAAAAACCTAAACCATACTTCAAATTCCTTAAACCACAACAGAAATAAACCTCATAATTGCACAGAATCCTTATCTCAAGTGGAGAATTCAACCTTAAGCTCCCTTGATTCCAGCTTCAAGCTAAGCCCCCTGATTTCACAAGCTGAATTCCCAAGCAAACCAGCCACAAACCATCTTTCAATTCCAACCTAAATTCTATAGAAACTTGCTAAAACACAGAAATTTCAGAGATACAACTTACCTCTGACCAATCTTGACTTCTGCTTGGCTTTAATTGCTTCAAACCACCTTGATTCCTCCTCCTAGGTTTCAAATTCAGCTTTCTTCTTTTTCTTCTCTTTTCTTCTAGCTTTCACTTCCAAATTCTAGCATAAACCATCTATGACCAAGTGTAGTAAATAATTCCCTTTTCCTTCAGCCAAAGCTTATCTACCCTTAGCCAAATGACCAACCTACCCTTTCATAAAAATTCTTTCCTAACTAAACCTCAAGGACACTTTTGTCATCTCATCTCTATTACAATTCTACCATTTTCCCATCACAACTTGTTACTCTCAGCAGTTACTAATGGTTACTCAAGTTACTCAATCACCATTAACCATTAACCATTAATTCTCAAATTTACCAAAATTCCCAAAATACCCCTAGGCTCCTCCCGAGCCGGGTATTAAAATCTCGTTGTGACTTTTGAGTTAACTAGCTCCCTAGGACCGTCTCGGCACGTGAATCACATTAATATCACCACACTCACGTGGTGCAAATCACATAATACAATTATCACATTTATGCCCTCAGCGGCTAAAATTACCAATTTACCCCTAACATACAAACGGGACCCACATGCATATTTATACCACCTAAACATGCATTCTAATCACATATTCATTAGAATTCATATATTATCATGTTAATTCACCTATTTCCCTCCAGGCACGCTAATCTAGGTCCTAAACCTTATTAGCAACTTGGGGTGTTACAATGTTGGTAAGAGGAAAAGAAAGCTGGACCATCCATGAGTTGAAGGTATTCGGTGATGATGTGTACATATGCGGTTGCTCAACCACCACGGTCGGGGTTTCTCAGAGGAACTAGACTCAAACTCTATTTTGTTGCTTAGGTCAACTGGTTGTAACTTTGCAATTGTAATTAACCTTTTTAAATGTTAGTTTGGGATCCCGTGTATAGAAGTAAACATTTCAGTGAAACGGCTATACCTTTTGACCAAAAAATTTAACCATAAACCATTAATCACGTTTAGTGCACGGTTATGGCCAAATGATTCGTTTAGAGAGTCTAGCACTATTTAAAATACACAGTGTAATAGTCCTTGATTAGGAGGATGTTACAACTTGGTATCAAAGCGTGCTAAGGTTAAGGGTTCCTGAAGACGGGCTGGGCATGTGCACTCGCCACTAAAGACAAGCTCGACTCAGGGTTTGGTAACTATTTATGTGATTATGTGTTCAACTGCTTAAATAGGATATAAATGCCTTATCTGCCTGCCTTATTAGGAAGCATGAGATATTCTGATAGGGCTTGGCCCTTGACTGTTGATATGATTATGTTCTTGCCTGCTCAGTTGATATATGAATGCTTTACCTGCATGCTAGAGTAAAGAGCATGATATTTATGTTGGAAAAAGCATGGATTATTGATTGATGCATGAATTTTATGAGCATGTATTTTAGTACTACGGCTGTATGTGAATGTGGTATTGTTGGGTTTTCCCTTGGAAAAGCTTCTGGATGTGATCATCATGCCTAATAAGTCAAGTCATTGACTGCAGAAGAACTTAGAGGTTATGTACCCAAGGCAGTCAATGGGACTTGGCGGAGTTTATGCTGAGGCCAGAAATTATAGCCAGGGCCAGAGCACTCCGCCTGCCTCTCAGAATTGGCAACAGGTGTTTATAGACATGCAAACAAAATTGCAGAGGCAAGAGGAAGAGATCATGTGGTTGAAACAACAGGTTCTGTCAAAGAACACCTCTTCCTTTGTTGTGACAGGAGTAGCACCAGTTTTGGCTCAGCCTAGGGTTGAGAACAAGTGGGAATTACTATATGAGAGATTTCAGAAACATTACCCTCGAGCTTTTAAGGGAGGCCTAGATCCATTTAGAGCTGAGCAACGGGTGGGCATGGTTAGCCCCATCCTTGAATTTATGGGGGTGGTAGGTCACAATAGGGTGATCTGTGCTACGTATGTGTTATAGGAGGATGCCCAGACTTGGTGGGAAGTGGTATCCCAAACACGAGATACAGTTGCAATGAACTGGGAGGAATTTAGGCAGTTGTTTAATGATAGATATTGTTGTGATGCAGTTAAGACTGTAAAGACAAATGAATTTCTAAATCTGGTCTAGGGAAACACGACAGTAATAGAGTATGTTAACAAATTCGATGGGTTAGCCAAGTTTGCTTTTGATATGGTACCCATAGACATGGCTCGGAAAGAGTGATTTATACATGGATTGAATTTCAGGATAGCTTAGGGTGTTAGGATGGCCCCAGTACATAAGATCTCTACCTATTCTCAGGTGGTAGGGAGGGCTCTTGTTGTTGAGGGCACAGGAAATGAGATATGGAGGGAGAGTGCAAAGATCAGGCAGTGATACCTCCGTTTATTGGATCAGACAGGGGCGGAGGCCCCAGTGATCAGAAAAGAAAAGTTATCAACATATTCAGTATCCATGTGTTCGCCATGACGCAGTCAGAGTCAGAGGTTGAGGTTGGTCCTTCAGTAGTGTCAGGTCAGCCTCCTAGTTCTGATTCTTATATTATGTTGATTGGTTCTGGTGCCATGTTTTCCTTTGTTTTGTTAAATCTAGTAGAGGCATAGACTTAGTATGTAGATTATGTGAATGTGTTGTGATGAGAATTTGGAACCTTATCGCCTATCGAGGAACTGGTAACTTTGAAGAGATGGGTTAGATTATTGTGGGAAAAGATTCATCAGTTAACTTGATAGAGTTGGTTATGACCAACTTTGATATGATCTTGGATATGGATTGGTTAGCCAAGTATGGGGCAACAATAGATTACAAGAAAAGGATGGTAACCTTTGAGCCAGAGGGTGAGGAACCCTTTGTATTTGTTGGCACTATGCATGGACCCCATATACCTATGATATATGTACTTAGAGCTAGAGACCTATTGCGAGGGGGATACATAGGATTCCTAAGTAGTGTGGTGGGTACCACTTAGGTCGTGTCAGTGGGACCAGGACGGACCAGATTGGTGTGTAAGTTTCTGGATGTGTTTCCAAAGGATCTCCCTGGGTTACCTCTACACAGGGAGATAGAGTTGTGATTAAGTTGGCACCAAGGAGGGAACCAGTGTCTAGAGCACCGTATTGGATGGCTCCAATAGATCTGAAGGAACTAGAGGTTCAGTTATAGGAATTACTAGACTTGGGTTTTATTAAGCCCTGTTTTTCGCCATGGGGCGCACCAGTTCTCTTCGTGAAGAGGAATATGGTTTTCTGATGATGTGTATCAATTATAGAGAACTAAAAAGTTAACTATCAAGAACAGATATCCTTTTCCAATGATTGATGATCCGCTTGATTAGTTATAGGGTAAGATGGTATTCTCCAAGATAGATCTTCGATCTGGTTACCACCAGCTGAGGATCAGGGAGGAGGATATACCGAAGACTAGTTTTTGTACTAGATATTGGCATTATGAGTTCTTAGTAATGTCTTTTGGTTTTACTAATGCCCCAGCTGCTTTTATGGATCTGATGAACAGGGTGTTCAAAGATTATCTAGATCAGTTTGTGATCGTCTACATCGACGATATTTTGGTTTATTCTCAGTCAGAGGCAGAACATGGGCAGCATCTCAGGTTGGTTCTATAGAGGCCGAGGGAGCACAGACTATTTGTGAAGTTTTAAAAGTGTGAGAACAACTTCCAAGAATTGAAGCGGCGATGGATTACAACTCTAGTTCTGAGTCTTTCGACAGATCAGGAGAAGTTTGTGGTGTACTGTGATGCCTCAAGACAGGGTTTGGATTGTTTTCTTATGTAGACAGGGAAGGTGATTGCCTATGCATCACACTGGTTGAAAGAGTATGAATATAGGTACCCCACTCATGATTTAGAGTTAGCAGAGGATATGACCAGAGCTAGAATAGAGTTACTGGTGGTCCAGTTGGACAACATTACGCTTCAGTCTACTCTTTGAGAGAGGATAAAAAAAACAGTTGAGTGACCCACAGTTGGGGAAGGATTAGAGGGGATGTCCTAGCAGGAGTAGCTAAGGACTATACAGTGTCAGGCATGCGTTTATTGAGGTATAAAGATCAGATTTGTGTTTCGATGGACACTGGGATCAAATGAGAGATTCTGGATGAATCTTATATTACCTCTTATTCTCTACATCCAAGTACCACGAAGATGTACCAGGATCCAAAAGCTTTATATTGGTGGCCTGGGATGAAGAGGAATGTGACTGAGTACGTGGCAAAGTGACTGACTTGTCAGCAGGTCAAGGCGGAGCATCAGAGACCAGTGGGGCTACTATTGTTGGGAATAATGCCCTTAAAACAATTGTAGTTGACAAATATTTTAAATGAAATGAATAATTGAATTGAATTATTATATATATATATATACTATGTCTGATATTATATTGATAATATCAAGTAAATATAAGAAAATTCCAAAGTTTATCTATGTGGTCTTAATCTCATATTGGTATGAGAGGATCGAGATTAAGATAATAAACTTAAAATAGTTCAAAGTAAAATAAAGTTATGGAATCTTTAAATTAATTACTGCTAGTACGGTCAACTAGTATTATGAATACATGTGACCTAGATTCGGGTTACTAGTGTAGTAGGATACTTTAGTGGAGGTACTTTGCATGCTGAGAGTATGTAGAACTGGACCAGATGTGATTTGTTAATGCTTGTTTAAACACTTTTTCATAGTATTAATCAAACACATCAAACAATGATCATATACACAATGATCTTAATCTTGAGGTTGCTATGAACTCTTATATATGTCATCTGATTCTTTGAGTCATGCGTTAAGGTTTGTCAGAATGATTAGGCTAAGAATAATTGTTTTGGGGACTTAATGATGTATATGGCTGGGGACATAATTCAACAGATATGGAATCTATACCTTCTTATAGATTGAGTAATGGTTCCCTATTGGGTTGACTTTTGGAACTGAAAAGGTTATGAGCGCTCACGTCGCAAACTTGTTGTGACACAACCTTCACTAGTAAAGTCAATGGTACTCTAGGAACAAGATATAGCTATAAGGGTAAAACGGTAATTTTATTCCCTCTTAATTATGAATCATTAATAGAGAATTAATGATGTATGTAATGATTATATCAATTGACACTTTATTCTTTAATAAAGTGCTCGGTAAATATATGTCTATAATTATCAAGAGTTCAATATCATATTTATAGTGGAGTAATCATGAGATTAATAAATATGATTATTTAATCAAAGAGCTTTGATTAATAATGTAATATTTATTGGAGCTTGATATTATAGGTCCATAGGTCCCCATGGTGGCTCTATCAATACCATATCAAGGTAAGAGTTGATACAAGGGTATGACTGTAATTTGAGAATTTTAGATGAAGTTTTATTCTTCGGGTCAAGTATGCAATTATATGATAATTAAGTTTGAATAATTAATTTGGAATCCAAATTAATTATTAATTTTTCAAAAATATATTTATTAATTTAAATATATAAAATTTTGAAATTCATATATATATAAATAAATTTTTTAAATTAATTATTTTATTTGAGTGGGAGAAAATAAAATTGGTAAGTCAAAAATAGCTTTTGATTTATTTAATTTTAAAAATATAATGATAATAATGATCATCAATTTAAATTTTGAATTTTGAATTTAAAATTTAAATTTTAAAATTTGAAATATAGTTGTCATCTTTTCCTTAAAAAGATAAATACATTATTTTGTGAAAGATTGATTTTCATTAAATAATTAAATAAAAGAAAAATGCAATACCTCTGAAAAAGATATTGCAGTCCACGCATGACACAATCCAAGGACTGTGCCATGCATGTATGACTACACTGGTATTGTATCAGTGTTGTTTTTATTTTATTTATTTAATTAATTAATAATTTGAAAATAGTTTTTTCAAATTTGGTTTGTTAGATATTTACCAAAATCAAATCATATCATCATTATGATATTATAATTATATTACTATTATTATTAAGAATAATAAGGTAATGTAAATCTCTATATATATGATATAGAATAAGAAGAGAAGATAGACAATACAATACAACAAGAAACACAAAACATTCAGAGTTTTGTCAGACAAAAAGTCTTTCTTCTTCTTATTCTTTATTCTAGTCATTCTCAGACCACAACCCAAGTTCTTATGTATTGGGAAATACTTGTGATTCTTAAAAATACAAACTCATGTTCTCTATGTGCCCACACATATTTTGAGGTGTAGAGAACACTTCAGAAGATCGTGGTTTGAGTGCTCAAATCTTTGGATAGGAAGATCGAAAAATATATAAAATGACTCAATGACACTTGATAGGCTTCAAGAGGTAATTGTTTATGTTATTAAATTTTTGTATTTATATGTTATATATAAATATATTGTATTTTTATATATATATTGCATGATTAATAATATTGTATGATAATGTTTCTGGTTGTTTTTCTTGTTCATATAAATTGTTTACATGAATGATGAAATTTGTTTATTGTTGTTGTTTCATAAAACAATGGGCCCACCACGCTCGTTTTCGCTGCATGTTCTGAATGTTTTTCCAACAACTACAGCCATTGGGTATTCCAGAGTGGAAGTGGGAGGATATCACGATGGATTTCGTGGTGGGGTTGCCCAGGATAGTGGCCCAGCATGATTCAGTCTGGGTCATTATGGACCGGTATATGAAGTCAGCTCACTTTTTACCAGTAAGGATGAACTACACAGTTGACCAATATGCAGATCTCTATGTAAGAGAGGTAGTATGCCTTTATGGGACTCCGAGGTCTATCCTATCGGATAGGGACCCTATTTTTACTTCCAAGTTTTTGGGAAGTTTACAGAAGGCAATTGGTACACATCTGAAGTTCAGTACAACGTACCATCCTCAGACTAATGGTCAATCAGAGAGTACTATCCAGATATTGGAGGACATGCTCAAAGCATGTGTATTGGACTTTGAAGGGTCCTGGAGTAAATATTTGCCTCTGATAGAGTTTTTCTATAATAACATCTGCCAGTCGACTATTGGAGCGACACCTTATGAGATGTTGTATGGTAGGAATGGTAGATCGCCCATTCACTGGGATGAGATGGGTGAGAGGCAATATTTAGATCCTGAGGCAGTTCAGAGGACCACTGAGGCTATTGAAAAGATTAGAGCTCGGATGCTCGCTTCTCTTATTAGACATTATGTTGATCCAAAACGCAGGAACGTGGAGTTCCAAGTGGGAGACTATGTCTTCCTTAAAGTTTCACCATGGAAAGGGGTGAAGAGATTTGGGAAAAAGGGAAAGTTGAGCCCTAGATTTGTAGGACCGTTTGAGATCATGGCGAGGATCGGTCAGGTGGCCTATAGATTGGCCTTACCTCCGGCACTATCGGTGGTACACAATGTATTTCATATTTCCATGTTAAGGAAGTATGTGTTAGATGTGACTCATGTGTTGAGTTATGAAGATCTGGAGTTGTAGGCAGATCTCTCTTATGAGGAACAATCAGTCCAGATACTAGACAGGAAGGACAATGTCCTTAGGAACAAAACCATACATTTAGTTAAGGTATTATGGAGGAAGAACAAGGTCAAGGAGGTGACCTAGGAGTTAGAGTCCAACATGTGGAATCAGTATCCCGAGCTGTTTAGGTAAAATTTTGAGGATGAAATTGTTGTAAGGATGGGATAGTTGTAACGTCCCAAATTACCTAATAAGGCTTATGGCCTTGATTAGGGAGCCAGGGTGGAAAATTATGGAAATTATGTGATTTAATTATGAAATGTGCGTTTATGTGATATATATGTTTGTCATTATATGATTATGTGAGTTATATTATAATATGACTAGATATGCATGTTTAGGTATATTAAATATGCATGTGGGCCCATTTCTTATCAGAAGGGCAACTTTTGTAATTTGGTCTGTTATGGGTATATTTGGAGTATATGTGATATATGTGTGAGATCACATTATTATATGTGATATATGTGTGAGATCACATTATTATGTGGATATATTTGGGTTATTCGGCACGAGGCGATCCTAGGGAGCAAGTTAGCGAGAAAGTCACAATGAGACCAATACTCGACTCGAGGTGAGTCAATGGGTATTTTGGGTATTTAGTACATTACTGGGATATTGGGTAATGGTAATAAATATTTGAGGATATATTCGGAGTTAGCGAGATTAGGAGGGAATTTTGGGGATTTTGACCATTTTAACCTCAGGGACGTTTTTGGTACCCTGAGCCCTTGGAATTCACTTAAGGTTACTTGAACTCTAAGTAACCTCTCATAACCGAATAACACAGAAAACTCTCTCATTCTCTCTCCTGTTCTCTCATTTCTGCTCGTTAGTGTTTTTGAAGGAAACTCAAGTTTTAGAGCTCGGATTGAAGCGAGGTTAGAGTCATAATGATTCGAGGGAAGATTGGAAGCTTGATAACCTGGGGATTTAGCTGGAAAACAACTTAATCAGAGGTAATTTAAGCTTTAAGTTTTTTACTTTTATTTTCCTTAAGTTCTTAAGCTTTGATTGGATTTTATTGTTTTGGTGAGTTTTTAATCCATTTAAAAGTTGGGTTTTGTTGCCTGGGATGTGCTGA
This sequence comes from Humulus lupulus, assembly GCF_963169125.1. Classification (NCBI taxonomy): domain Eukaryota; kingdom Viridiplantae; phylum Streptophyta; class Magnoliopsida; order Rosales; family Cannabaceae; genus Humulus; species Humulus lupulus. The sequence goes on from NC_084798.1 coordinate 186,038,643, forward strand.
TGATGTCTTGGGATTGAAATGTGGGTTTGGTACTGTTTGGATGGGTTTTTGGAGGGATTTGGCTTGAGGAAAACAGAGAAAAACCTAGATTTTCATGTCGAGCCGCTACCCTGTTGTTAGGGCGCCGCGACTCTCATGAACGCAGGGAGAAGAAGGAGTTGTCAAGCCATTTGAGTCGCGGCACCTGTAATGGCGCGCCGCGGCACGTGTGGTCCAGAGGAGAGCCTTAGGCTCTCTGACTTGGGGCGGGTCACTACTCTTTTGTTTTGAGCCTCGACGCTTGAAGGGTTTTTGAGCCCCCAGAGGGTTTTGAGTTCGGGAACTCAAACCTAAGGGCTGAGGATAGATCCTAATACCCGATTTAATAGATTTCGACGTCCCAGAGGCTAGGACTCGGTTCGAAAGCCTTTATTTGCTCGTTATTAACAAGATTCTATACTTGGTTGTGACTAGGTTATCGCTAGGGGCTCAGAACTGGGATCGTGCTTGAGGGTCATTCATTTTTAACCTGTGCTTAGACCAAAGGTAAGAAAACTGCACCCAGTATGTGACATATGTGATTATGGCTTCGTCTTGATTGTTAAACAGGGCTATGAATAGGGCTCGGGCCCCTGAGAATGAGCGTGATTAGGATCATGCCTGTGATTGTTGATTAAGCATGATGAATGCTCTATATCTGGATATTGGCTATATGATATATGTTTTTCTGCATTATCTGATTGAAAAGACTTGACTTGTAAGTCAAGAACGGCAATAGTGCGTTGAGCGCTGGTCGAAAGCATTGACTTATAAGTCAAGGGTGGCAGTAGTGCTCTAAGCGCTGGTCAATATGGTTAGGCCTAATCAGGAGCGCATCATACGCTTGTCTGACCCAATGGTCGTGGAAAATTAAGCGCCAGGTACGCTGGGCCAGCTCCAAGGATGGTTATGCAAAGGATTGGACAAAGGGCCCCGGGGTGATTCATTAGTCCCATATCCTAGGGCGATGAGTCCCGATGTGATTCATTAATCATTTATCTAGGGCAACTGGCCCCTATATGATGCTGTAGTCATTTATATGAATGGTATGCATGCATGAGTAGGGTTATTACTGCTAGGCATGATTATTACTGTTTGGTAACGTGTTATTAACTTCTTATGAGCATGTTTAGTTTTCTTGCTGAGCCTTGGCTCACTGGTGCTATGTGGTGCAGGTAAGGGGAAAAGGAAGTTGGACCATCTGTGAGTTGGAGAGCTTCGGTGATGATGTGTACATATGCGGCTGCTCAACCACCACGGCTAGGGTTTCTCAGAGGAACTAGGGTCAAACCCTATTTTGTCGCTTAGGTTGGCTGGTTGTAACTTTGCAATTGTAATTAACCTTTTTAAATGTTAGTTTGGGGTCCCATGTAGGAAAGTAAATGCTTTAGTGAAACAGTTATACCTTTTGACCAAAAAATTTAACCCTAAACTATTAATCACGTTTAGTACACGGTTATGGTGAAATGACTCGTTTAGCGAGTCTAGCACTATTTAAAATACATAGTGTAACAGTCCTTGATTAGGAGGACATTACACCAACCCTCCTTAACATCATCATCCACTGCCAACCATGATGTCACCATCCTCGCTCAGCTACAATCTCACCCACACAAGATCGAGGAGTAGAATCTTTCTTCTCCAACGACTACAAGCTTTTCACCTCTATCATGCAACCCCTTCCCTTCCACCATGGTCAAGTCACCGAGCTCCATCCAAAATGAGAAGAAGAAAAGAGGGGGATGAGAGATTTAAGTTGCGATTCAGATTTAGTTGTAATGTATAATTATATATTTGTTTAATATTGAAATTAATTTATATTATTTGTTTTTTAGTTTTTAATTTCAAAGTATTTTTTTCATTAATTTTGCCTTTTTGAAATTAATTTTATTTTTCAATTTTTAAAAAAGTAATTTTTTAAATTAATTTTTCTAATTTAAAATCAATTAAAAATAAATTTAAAAATATTTTATGAATGGAACAATCATGAAGTGACTTATGTTGGTCCAATCAGCATTTTACGGAGATCAACAGAAAAAATTAGATGAAATTACTATTTTACTAGTTTTGAGTACATTCCTCACGAAAAAAAATTGGGTTCATGCTGCATGCAAACCCCAAACTTTAGGTAGTTTTGCCGCAAATATCTCTTAGAATAATTATAAAACAAATGCTTTCCCAGTACAAAACAACTCTATAATTACTATTTAAAATCTCATAAACCCCAAAAAAACTTCAACTAATTAACTTTACATAGACTTTAACAATGCTTTCTTTGGATAAGAAACATTGGAGATCACAATTTAATGTTTTACTATCATAGTGAGCTCAAGGATCCCTAATTTATATAATTTTTAATTATAATACATAAATAAGGGAACTTACCTTATATAAGACATATTATTTTCTTTTTTTCAAATATACAGTGGTGTTAGTTTATTTTCAATTTTACAGGATGTTATTTATTTTTTCAAAATTACGCTGTAGTCTTCGAATCCATAGAGCAAGCCTTCAATGACCAATCAATGACTCGTCAAAGTAGAGATGGTGATGATGAGAGAATGGATTGATGCGAGCTTGATGATGATGAAAATAATAATTTGTCTCGGAGGGGTTGAAGATGAAGATGAAAACTGTAGCTTGAGCTTGGAAAGAACGATGTCGATTGGTGAAGAAGACGTCGACAATAGCTCGAGCATGGAAAGAGTGACAGTGACTTGTTCAGGAAGTGACAAAGAGTTAAAATAAAATAATTGAGCTTTGAGTGATCTTAATCTCCTCTTTCAATTATTAATTATTCATCTCATCAGACTGACGCATATATATATACACTAGTAGGGGAACTCGCAGAGTCCTGACCAGTCATAATACAACAGGTGTCACCCGCATTTAATGCATTCGTAGAAGTCCGACCACTCGACTAGTGCCACGTGTCTCGGCATTTAAGGTAGTCGCAGGGGTCCCACCACTAGGGAGTTTACACGTGTCCTACAATTAGTTCCCGACACAATTTATGAAGTGTCTTTCATGCTTGACACGTGTCTAGTCGAGCACAGAATTGCCGACCAAGTGCCCAAGTAATTTTTTCCACGTGTCAACTGGTGAGAATTCTCCACCACACGAAGTACACCAGAGCCTTGGGAGGCAAATGTTCCAAGCCTTTTTCGGCCTACATCCATGTCAACATCTAACGACACGTGGCGATATATGTGATATACTTCCGAAGAAGTTCTCGAAAGAAGGCCACCGGGCTGACAAGTAAATGGTGTACAAGCTATTGAACCTCTGAAGAGGGGTCTCGGGATCCTCCATGAATTCCTAAAGCATAACTCATCAGGAGGTCTTTGAGATCAGGTTTAGGGAAGGCATTTCACATTGACTTCTCAGAGAGCTCGAGAAGTCCCAATAATTGCCTCGTGAGATTTTCGGAGATTTGGGGGACCACGTATTGAAGGAGTGGTACCAGGCGCCTTTTCGGTTAAGATTTTGGGACCACCTATTTTTAAGGCTAGGGAACCGCCCAAATAGACCTATGGTCAGGTGACACGTGTAATATACCCAATATGTAATGAATAATTCCCAAAAAATGTGGGAATGGAATGTAAACGTATCTTTTATTAAAGGCTAACAACCCTTTCATCTCCCCTCATGCCACCTATAAATAGAGCATGAAGGGATCATTTGTAAGGATCAAAATCTCTAGTTTTTGGACTTGGAGCAAGATCATCCTTTTCCCAAGCTATAATTCCTAAACAACTTGTGATTCCGGCAAGTCCTCCTTTATACAAGTGACTCGTGGACTAAGCCTCGTTAACGCCTGAACCACGTAAAAAACCTGAGTGTTGTGATTCTTTTCTTTTTATTAGCTTTTCTCTCATATCATTAGTTGATAAAGAATTGGGTCAACAATTAATTCATACAAATAATTTAAACGTATGAGATTCTAATTTTATTAAGTTAGATATCATTTTGGTATTTAGTTAGTAGGGAAAAAGTAGATTTGTTTGAGTCTAGATTACTAATATTAAGTTTTTTTGACAAATTAAAATTAAGCTTTCACAATAAGGAAATATTGCATTGTTTGGATTATAAAAGCTAAATACAAACAATGCAATTGTATACATTCTGCCATTTTTAAAAAATATATAATTTTTTCAAATTTGAAACAATAATTTTAAATAAATAATAATAAATCTAAATTAATTTCAAATAAATATAATTCAACTTACATATAGAATTCATTAATTTTGGTACAAATAATTTTTATTATGACAAAATAGCTCAAATTTATTTAATAAAAATTTATTTATTAAACAATAAAATGAAAAAATTGTGAGTATATTTTTTTTTAGTATTTTTTTAGGATATGAACATTTTGTAGCACTCTAGATTCAATATAAATTTTTAAAATGCCAATTTGAGATCATAAAATAATACAGCGAATTCAGTTCTAGTTTAAAACCACATCTTATTTATATAATGAAATCATCTTAAATTTTTGGTTAGAAAGCTACTTGATATCCGAATAAAACAAACATAAATTATATATATATATATATATATATATGATAATATACTCATTTGCACTGGCGGACCCACATGGAGACAAGTGTGGGCAACTACTCCACTAAAAAAAATATATGTATTTTAATTAATTAATGTATATATTTATTGAACCTAATGTTTAACAAAGTAGATTTTGATATAATGGTCAAACTTATATGTACAAATCTTTGTGATACGGGTTCCAATTCCAACAATAGTGTTTTTTCCTTATTTATGCAGTTTATATTTTTAATATTTTTTTGACCTATTATATTTTTTTTTTTAAATCCGCCCCATATATTTATTGAACCTAATGTTTAACAAAGTAGGTTTTGATATAATGGTCAAACTTATATGTACAAATCTTTGTGATACGGGTTCCAATTCCAATAATAGTGTTTTTTCCTTATTTATGCAGTTTATATTTTTAATATTTTTTTGGTCTATTATATTATTTTTTTAAAATCCGCCCCCCCCCCCCCCCCCTAAAGCTAAATCATGGGTCCGCCCCTACTCATTTGGTACCTCTGTGTTTCACTGAAATATTGGTAACAATTTGTTGACAACATTTTTCATCAACTAAAAACAAGAGCAATTAAGCAAATGAATAATTAAGAAAGAAAAAGAAGAACATAGATTTTTTACGTGGTTCAGTAGTTAAATCTACCTAATCCACAAGTCACTTTTATTTATCTATTTGTGTTATAGCTTTGAAAATAATTTCACAGAATTTTTGTGTACAAGAATTGAGCGTAGCCCGAAATGACTATCATCCAGGCTAATATTCTTCCCTTAATTCTAGGAAAGTTACAACCTAATTTATTTGAATTCTAAATATTGATAAATACAAATTAAATGTATTATTTAAATAAATATCCCTTTAAATATAGGGTTGTTTACACACGGTATTAACCAAACCTACATAAATAGCAATTTACAACTACATTCTCGTGTGTTGCTTTAACTCGCTTTCGAGCTTGCTTGTTCCTTCGAGATCAGCATTCCAGTAACGTCGCCTCCTTATCTGATCAGTCTTTCGAAACTACCTTTCGAAGGAACCCTCTATCGATTTTGCATCGAAAAAACATCGTTTTCGATTGTGTTTCGATGTTCTTGCGATGCAATCATGAAAACCTTTTTTTTTTGCCAAAACGATGCAACATCGATGGTGTTTCGATGCTCTTGCGATGCAATCATGGAACTTGATTTTTGGCCAAAACGATTCTTTTTCGATACAAAATCAATGGTATTTCGATGCTTTTGCGATGCAATCATGAAATTTTGATTTTTAGCGAAAACGATGCGTTTTCGATGCAAAATCGATGGTGTTTCGATGCTTTTGCAATGACATCCTGAAAACTTGATTTTTGGCTAAAATGATGCTTTTTCGGTGAAAAAATGATGGTGTTTCGATACAAAATCGATGAGATTTTGATGTTTTTGTGATGCAATCATGAAAACTTGATTTTTGGCCAAAACAATGCTTTTTTGTTGCAAAATCGATGCAATTTCGATGTTCTGCACTAAAAGTTAAGAAATGTTTGTAAGACTTCAGATTTGGTTTTTAGAAGATACACCCAAGTATGTCTAGAGTATGCATCTATGTAATGGACGTAGTATTTATATCCATTTGAAGAGGTACATGGGCTAGGACCCCACAAATCGGAATGGATTAATTGGAGGGGATAAGAATACTCAGTAGTAGAATTGGGAAAATGAAACTTATTGATTTTTCCTTAACAACATGCTCTGCAAAAATCAATCACATTTTTATTTATTGAGGAAATATTACAATTTTGCAATACAGTCTTACAACTTTGACAGATAGATGACCCAATCAGCTGTGTCACAAATGAAAAATTGATTGATGACAACCAACATAAGTATTTGTATCCATTTGAAGAGGTACAAGGGGCATGATCTCGAGGTTGGTCTCTCAAGCATTTAGATGTGAATAATGCATTTTTAAATGACATTCTTGAAGAGGAAGTTTATATGAGGGAACCTCCTCGCTATCAAGATTCAGCTTAATCACACAAAGTGTGTAAACTGAAAAAGGCCCTCTATGGTCTCAAACAAGCACCAATGGCTTGGTTTCAAAAACTACAAGATACTTTAGTGACTTTTGGATTTGTTGGGGCACGATCAGATTATTTATTAGTTGTCTCATATCACTTTCATTCTCATATATGTGGATGATATTTTTATTGACTGGCAGTAGCAATTCAGAGATTCAAAAACTTATTGTGCAACTCAATGACTCATTCTCATTAAAGGATCTTGGTGATGCTACCTATTTCTTAGAATTGAGCTATACATATTATGGGGTTCATTTGTCTCAACATAAATACATAATAGATCTCTTGTGCAAGAGCCAAACTTCAGTATGTTAACTCTCTCCCCACACCAATGATAGGGGGTGAAAAATTATCTGCTTTTGGCAGTGACCCGGTTGAAGATCAGACACTATACCCCAATCTTGTGGGTGCACTGCAATATGCAACAATAACAGGATCAGAAATATCATTTGTAGTCAACAAAGTTTCTCGATACATGCATAATCATTTTCTGTCACATCGTAAAACAGTGAAGAGATAGTTGAAATACTGGAAAGGGACATTAAACTTTGAACTGCAAATTTGAAAATAAATTGCGTGGAGAGGGACCTCGTCTCTATTACTTTTATCATATAATTTATTGTATATCAGTGTCGACTGTCGAACATAGAAGGTTAAAGGAAATAGAAGTTCTTAGCTTCAACTTTGTGAAAATTCAACTAATACTAAAAGACTCTTATAACCATGTGAAGAAATTAATCAAGAAAAACAAAACCACATCTAAATACGTGCATGTATATACTAATGATCCACTAAATTATCAATTGAAGCTAACTATAAAAATTAATTAAAGTGTAAATATAGCCTCAATATAATAATATTCTACTTAATTTAAAATATTGTTTTCGTTTTATTTACAATTAAAAAAAAGGTCTTTATTAATTTATTAGATCTTTATAATTTTCCTTCCAATATTTGCTTAGGCCTGTACCGATCCACCATATAGAAATATTATAATGTCCAAAAACTATGAATGGCTGATTTTTTTTTAACAAATAAATTCTATGATTTTTTTTCTCTTTATAATTTCTCATCTTTTCAATTTTTATAAAGAGAAAATGGAGAAAATAATAAAATAATCTTTTCAATTTTTATTAAAGAGTTAGATATATATTTTTGGAAATTAGCTTCTAGTATTTCAATCGATCAAATTTTGTTTCACATATCTAATATTTTTGAGGTTGTAAAATAATTTTTAAATACTCAACTAATGCCATAAGAACTCTTGATTAAGTTTAATAGAGACACGTGGCAAAAATAGTGGCTCACAACACTAGTCACTCTGCCAAGTCAGCATAATGGTCCCACTTCACTGATTCCTAGGGACCCACTCTCAGTGTTCAAAGCTTTCTAAATTCAAACACTGCAAAACCCATAAATCCACAGCCACAAACAGCTCCAGTACCGTGGCTACCTCAAACTCCTCTCTTCCCAACCTTTGGCCATGGCCACAATTACACTCTTTTAACTTTTAACTCATTTTCCTACCAACCAAACACTCCACTTTTTTCCCATTCAATCAACTCAAAGAAAAGTAGGAAAAAATGGAGAGCCTTTCAATCAGAGCAGAGAGTTTGTTCTCTTTCTCCCACCATAACCCGACTTCCAGGAACTGGGTCTTCGATTCTTCACTCAGGCATCGACAAATTCGACTCTTTCCCCCAAAAGACACGAAGGAATTTAGGGTTTTTTGTGGTATTAAGGAAACCCAGAAAATTGAAGAGAGCCAGAAGAAGGTCGATGGGATTCTCACTGGGCTCCGTGTTGATGAAGTGGATGTGGACCATGGTGGTCCGGTTTCCGGTTCTGGGGCTCGGAATGAAGAAGTGAGTTTCGGTTGGAATTGGCCCAAGAATATCCCTCAAAGATATCAGCTTATTGGCACAACTTCGCTGGCCTTTGTTATCTGTAACATGGATAAGGTACCAACTTTTTTGTATGTTTTGTTTTCTTCTTAATGATTTTTCTATTTTCGTTTTATTTTTTGAGAACATTCCTACGTGAATATGGGAGATTTTGTTATCCTTTGTTATGAAAAATGTGGGAAATGATACTAACGATAATTTGATTTAGTTCATTAGTTAGCTAATTTGTGGATCACATGAGTTTATCAAATAAGTTAATGAAGAGGGTGGTTTTTGGTTAATGGGCAGGTAAACTTGAGTATTGCCATTATTCCAATGTCGCATCAGTTTGGTTGGAGTTCGTCAACGGCTGGCTTGGTGCAGTCGTCGTTCTTTTGGGGCTATGCCTTGAGTCAATTGCCAGGCGGGTGGCTTGCCAAGATATTTGGTGGGAGGTTTGTATATCATGCTGCGTCACATATACGAAAACTTATTACACTAATGTTCGATCATGAAGTGTCAGTTTCTATGAATCATCTATAGAGAAAATATAACACAACTTTATGTATATTCTATACAAGGCCTAATTGCTCGAGGCTTTGTAAGACTATGGTAATGTTCAAAAATGTTAAACTGATAGTCCTCTTAATCAACACTAGTTGAACGGTAGCTAGCATAGCAATCTCGTTCTTCAATAATCAAACTCACTGGTGAACATTAAATTACTGCATTCGTCATAAGCATTTTCCTTTTGGGGGCCATGGTAGAGCCATATATATATAAATTATATGTGTTATGTTTAACTGTATCTTTTTTCTGATGCAGAAAAGTTCTTAAGTTTGGAGTTTTGACTTGGTCATTGGCTACCGCACTCGTACCTGTTCTTGCAGGGTATATGCCCAGCTTACTATTGTCAAGGATTTTGGTAATTAGTTTCACCTCCTAGTTTTAAGTTAAATTCTACTGTGTTGCTCAATTCAATTCGACTTGGTTAATTATATATAAAGATCACAGAATTGGAGAGAGAAAGTTACGTCTTGCTGATTTGAGTTGTATGTATTTTGTCACAACTCCCTTATTGACCCCCCATTTCTCTTTTTTTGGTGTTAGGTAGGAATAGGAGAAGGAGTTTCCCCGTCTTCTGCAACTGACTTGATTGCCAGGCATGTATGACATTCATATTGTTGTGGGAGTATGGTAGTCTGATAAATGATTTTATTCTATTGTTTGTTATAATTTTCATACAAGTCATATGCAGTGTAGTTGGTTGCAATAAGTTTTACTTCTAACCAAATAACCACAATCTCCTGCAGAACAATACCTTTGGAAGAGCGCTCAAGAGCTGTGGCGTTTGTTTTTGGTGGTTTGAGTGTAGGAAGTGTTGCAGGGTATGTTTTATTGAACATTATTTATGATTTATGAAAGCTTGTTCTTATATCAACAACTGCTTTGTACTTGGTCTTAATGGAATCATAATGGTGAATGGAATGTCAAACTTGATGGCCTATATTTGATCAAAATAAAACATCTTCGTAATTTTACATGCTTGCATGTAGAAATGGTTAAATTATAAGGAAATAAAAACATAAATTATATTTACTTTGTCAAGTTTTGCAGTACTGTATAAATTAATGAAGAAATAAATTATAATATATGATTTTTCTCATCTCAATAATAATTTACTTTACAATATCTGATCAAGTGTAATTTCATTTCTAACATATACTAATTAAATTCCTAACTTTCTTAAGGCAGCTTAAAATACTTTGAAATTGTTGACAGGAAATGTTGCTTCAGCGTACTTCAGAATTAAAGTTTCTCTTTGACATTTGGAATAAGAAACTGTTGACATGAACATTCAAAAGCTGACTTTTGGTTTTACTAGTGCTGCCACATGTTTATTAATTGTGCCTTTTTTGCCTAATTCTTTCTGAAGTGCTTTAGTTAAGTTATTATAACTCAAACATTTAAAAACCGTGCAGGTATCTCTTGGCTCCACCTCTTATTCAAAATCTTGGTTGGGAGTATGTGTTCTACATATTTGGACTCTTGGGAGTAGGCTGGTAAAAGTCATCTCTAAACTTACTGAAGTACCCCTAACCTTCTTCTCTTTCAGTGCTAGTGCTACTGCAATTTTTGCAAAAGCCTTTATTTGAGTAAAGCAAAACTAGTCTTGTTGCTAATTAATTAAAAGTTGGAAAATATTTTGTTTCACAGTGCATGAATCTTTTTTTAAATCCAAGCGATCTATTCATAGGCATTTGCCCTCGACATAATTAGGGGATCGAATTGATTATAGAAACATGAGTTTAATTAGTCTATTTATCAGTGAATAGGGAAAGGTAATATCTAGATAGGTGAATAGATTGACCTTAAAACAATAATGATTAATTACTATTGCTATAAAATAAGCTCATTTTTTTATCTTTTTTACCTTTTCTTTACTTGATGAATTGAAAGCATATTCTTTTGATTTAACTGTGAGTCGATGCTCATTCTTGAAGGTACTCTGGGTTTCAGCTTCTGGAAGACAATGCTGCATTGGCTGCTGAATCCACCTCAGGTGAGGATTTTTCGTTTCTTTTATTTCTTATAGAAACCACTAAGGGTTCCTTAAATTTGTTGAAGAGTGCCAAATACAAAGATAAAATGTAAACACATATCCACCTTAGGATCCCCTCCTATTTCACACGCACGCGCACACACTTACCTTGAATCCTGATCAATTGAGCAGTTAATGTTTACACTATTATTGTTTATTAGAAAAACTGAGATAACCCTTTCTCTATGCTATTCAAGATGAAAGGTTGACTTTCTATTCACAAATGCTATTCAATTAAATTAATACCAATCTCATATTTATTCTCACATTTAATCTTCTCTTGGAATAATTTTTATGTGTTTTATTTTTTTTTCTTATTTTCTTTCCCCCCTCCCCCCTCCCATTATTTTATAGGCTCCCAGACTATATCTGTGAACAAAACGTGGAATGATTCTCTGGGAGAGTTGAGTGATTCACTGAAGGTTAGAAATTTATTGGCTGTGAACGTTTATATACCATAACTATATGTCAATTTTAGTCAATGGACACTGCTGATATTCTTGGTTAGCAGATACCCCAGCAAAGTTATTATAAATTTATAAATCTAGGTTGGAAGCTGAATTTTTCAACAATTTGCATATTGTTCAGTGATTGTTTTCTTTGGTAATTCATCTTATGATTTGTTGCCTGCCTTTGGTTTCTTACTTGCTCCTCTATTGATCAGGGTGTACCTTGGAAGGCATTTTTCAGAACTCCAGCAGTATGGGCTATGGTGTATGCTCATTTTTGTGGAAGTTGGGGTCACTATACATGCCTATCATGGCTTCCTACTTATTTCAGGTACTCTATTCGATTCTTCCAATAATGAACAGAATCCGATAGGGAAGTAGGATATTTTTCTTAAATCTACTTTCACTTTACCATTGTCTAATCTAGATTTTTGAATTTTTATTTTTATTTTTTAATCTGCATTTGTGCTGTTGTCTTTAGTTATCTGATACTTTGTGTATCCAGCAGTTTATTTTTCAGTCTATATGTATTTGTATATTCAAGAATGTCATACAATAAAACCATAGGATCTTTAATATTTTGCTATAACATGTATAAATAAGAAATAATTTATTATAATCGAAATGTTAAAAGTTCCTCCAACAATTATATTGCAGTATGATACCCCATGCATGCAACAATACATGGTTCCCCAAGATATTGAATAAGTCCTTAGGAACTGAGTTTTTATTAAATATGTGTGCAGTGAGGAGCTGAACCTGAATTTGACTGAAGCTGCATGGGTAAGCATATGTTCCTTTTCTCCAGTCATTTTTTCTTACCCATTCGTCTTGTCTTTATAGTTCCTGCCTAAGGTATCAGATTCATCTCTTGGATGGTGATATTATGGATTAGAAAAAAAAAATTCATAAAAAGTGGCCAAATGAAAGAAATTTCATTTTGATCATATTGAATAGATTCATGGATAATACAGCCGATTTCTTAAAAAAGGATTTACATGATTTATAAAATTTTATTTAAGAGACCCACTATTTGCATGTATACATTTATTTTCTTACACTTAACCTTTTGAGGGGAGAAACATTCAGCTTCTTTAATAGTAACAAGCCCAACTAGTAATTTTTTTTTTTTTTTAAAAAGACAAAATATGACATGATCTCTGATTCACACAAGTTATATTATTGTTTTAAGTAGTGTGCTCTGAAATTTATGGATCATTTCTTGTAAAAGTGCTTAAAAATGTTTGTGGAGTTGAATGTCTAGTTGTTTGATTGTTATCATATACTTGTTTCAGGTTTCCATTCTTCCTCCTTTGGCTTCAGTTGTTGTGACTAGTATTGCCTCACAGATTGCTGACAACTTGATTGCAAATGGAGTAGAAACCACTACGGTAGGGAGAAATTGTGAACAATCAAATTTATTTGTTCATGATGATACCTAATATCTATTGTCAAACAATCTCTTTTGTGACAATACGTAATATAAAGTTAGACAAATCATATAATTACCATGTAGCCATTATATCTTTGTTTGCGTAATAATTTTTCTGTTCCAGTGCTCATGTATACTTAATGAGTATACATATGAATAGATAAACTGTTAAATCAAGATTTGTCGTTGATATATTTTCTAATGAATTCATGCAGGTACGAAAACTTTGCCAAACAATTGCCTTTTTGTCTCCTGCACTTTGCATGACTCTTTCCTCTGTTGATCTTGGATTGCCTCCTTGGGAAGTTGTGGGAATCCTCACGAGTGGCTTAGCCCTCTCAAGCTTTGCATTGTCAGGTATTGAACAATTCAAAAGGTGGTTCTTTGGTTTTAGAAAATTGTGGCGAAAAAATACATTGTCTATAATTGTGAATATATTCTTAAATCTCCACAGGGCTTTACTGTACTCACCAAGATATGTCGCCAGAATATGCAAGTATACTTTTGGTAAGTTGAAAAATATCAATTATTCTTTGTAATAGAAATTGTGATTTGTATTCCAGGTTGACATTGATGGCCCTTTTATCAGCAATTGTAATTACTAATTGGAATAAAAAAAAAGGTAAATGAATGGGAATAAGATAGACAGGAATGGAAATAATAATTGTGGAAAAAACTCAAATTTATTAAATTGTCCTTGTAACAATATCCATGCATACCATCAAAATGACTTGTTAAGGGTAAATTATGACCAAACTTTTTTTCACTCAGGGTATGACCAACACCGTTGGGGCAGTTCCTGGAATAGTAGGCATTGCGCTCACTGGCTACCTCCTTGATATAACTCATTCATGGAGTGTAAGTTGCTATTGTTATTATTTCTGATACACACCTTAGTCTTAAGTTTTTCTCCTAATCCATTCTTATTTATAATATGCAGTTGTCATTATTTGCACCATCAATATTCTTCTACTTAACTGGTACGGTAGTTTGGTTGGTTTTTGCCAGCAGTAAGCCTCAAAGCTTTTCCGAAAGAGATTGATCCTTTTTTATCTGGTTGCGTCTCTAGAATGAAGTTTACCAATAGGAGAAACGTTTTTGGATGCATTAGCGTGGAAATTAGCTTCTTCCACTAGATTTTTTTTGTAAATTCACACAGGAAGCTCGCAGGTATATACAAATGTAATTGTAATATTCTTAACGACACATTTGTCTTCGTTTTTTTTTCACATCAAGTTATTCCTATTTCTGTAAACCCCAAAAAATGTATTGAAAATGCCTGAAATATCATATTGTATAGCAGCTTTTTAAGTATTACAAGCTCTACATTTCTTATGTTTCTTGAATGTGACTTGTGGAACTTAACTGTTTGAGAGTTGCATGGTAGTGAATAACTTGGTTTACTTGTCTGATAAGAAAAAAAGGGAAGAAGTTTGTTTATTGAGAACTCTTCTTTTTTGTATTCTGTTGCGAAAAATGAGGTACATTTGAATTTGTATTCTATCTCTTATTGTCAATGGCTATAATTATATGGAACCAGTTTCAGTTCCTTGGATCAACTACTTGCAAGCTGGGAGAACAACATGAGGTATGTGAACGAATACAATAGAAAAGGGGCGAACCACTATGGGTGTTGATGAATTTATATATATAGGATCTAAAGAAGGTATGCTCCCAGATGAATCTAGAGTCAGAATGTTTCCATTAAGCAGCATGGTTCGGCTCTGTAGATTACCATCTTTGGCAGTAAGATGATATTCTTCTCTCACAGGCTCACTCTTTTGCTTATTAGCTCGAGGTATCTTGATCGCCTTTGCTCTATGAGAAATCCTTGTTTTGTGAGAAGCACTACTTGATGTGTGATGACTTCTGTGTTTTCGTCGTAAACTCCACGTTCCATTGAAGGCAACTTTGGCAAGAACTGTGGTGCTATTGTCAAGGTTGCTTAGTAGTACCATTATCCCTCTCTGTATAATGACAATGAATTAAGCTCGCAGAAAAGATGAAACAACTTTTGCCAGCAAATGAAAGTACATGGTTTAAACTTACAGATTGTTTTGCACAGTGAGCATAAGCACGGATTTTCTTGGACCCAGAAAAGCTTGTCGATAGTACGTTTCTTCCCATTAGCCGGTGCCAAAGGAGAGCACTGCCATTAAAGAAAGCCATGATCCAAGCATTGTTAATAACAAGAATGAAATTCTGCTAAGCTTGAGGAATGTTGATTTCTATGATTCCAAATACCTGTAATAGTCTGGATTTGGTACGAAGTTATTAGTGTCAAGCAATCCATAGTTTCCTCCAATCAATGACTGTCTGCAGTATGTTTTAGTATCATGAGCTGCTGACATACCAAGCTGATCCAAATACCTGTTTTTCATTTGCAATGCCATTATGCTATGCTAGTAATACTTATTAAAAGAATTTAAGATACACACAGTAATTCCAACTTACCAGAAACTAAACACAAATGCATTAGTGACAAGATTCCGACCGCTGTTGTAAGCACCTCCTGCCTCACCAACCCACGAAACTGCCGATGATCCAGAACTCTTGAGGGTGTCATGGAGGCTTTTGAATGTGTTGGCCTCACCGTCAAGATAGGATGGATTCAAAATCTTATCAATGAGATGTGTATCAACCCCTATGTGTGACAAAACAAAAGTTTGAATTCAACTTAGCTTTAGCAGTCCCAGGCATATGATTGTGTGTGTTTTTCTTATTAAAAAAAAAGAAAGAAGAAGAAGAACTACCTGGCCCTAGATTATATATGTGGTGAGTTACCACATCTAAAGATTTAGATGTCTTATTAAAAAATTCTTTGAACCAATTTGCATCAAAGAATCCTCCAGGAGCTACTGTCAGAGGCTTTGAGTCACTTCCCTGGTAGACATTCTGCACTATGTTCTTCAGAGCAATGGTATCAGAGGCATACTGAGCTGCGGCAACTCTTGTTCCAACTCCACTCCCACATAATTCATTCCCTGATCAATGAAATATTCACTTAGCCTTATATTAAAATCCCTTACATGGTCCAAAAGAATAAAAACAAGGTATCAATATTTACAACAATCACCTATATAAATCTGATCCTTAAGCAATAGATGTAAAATCACTTTTCACTCAACAATTCATGTGAAATTTGCATGTTAATTAGGTGGGAAAGTTCATTTTTCTTGTACCACCTTTTTTTCCCAAACGTGCAAAGTTCCTCTCTGTCCCATAAAACTACTCAGTTATTACAAAAAGTGTTCATACCTAACTCCCAGCCATAAATTGAATAGTTCTTTTTGGCTGTATAACGGATAAAAGATTCAGCATTGGAGGAGTCCCAAGCACCAGCTGCAGAACCATCATGCTGTATTGTTCTTCCAGTTAGAGCATTCAATCCAAAAATAATCTCTGCCCTGAATTGGAACATGGGACAATATAAGACTTATTATGCTTCTAACAAGTCTATAGGAAAGAGGAGAGTCTTTAATTGGAGAGAGAGAGAGAGAGTTAGAGTTGTGTTACCCTGCTGACTTGAAAAAAGTGCTCAATTCATCCCATCTGCTCATGGGCAAGCATCCATTAGTGAAGCCAAACAACTCAGATGTGTTTTTAGTGAATTGAGTGCAAGGTTGCTTATTATCTTCAGTATCATAAATGACCTTGTCCTGTAAAGTACCACCTAATCTAATCTTCAATGGTGAAAAAGCTGCACAATTTGTAAAAGATTGTGTTTTTAGGCTTCTATAAAGGATTTGACTCAGTCTTACCTTTGAAATAATATATTACAGCCAAACCCCCCACCCCCCAAGGAAAAAAAAGTAGAATAGATATCTCACCCTTTATGGCATTTAAGAAAATTTTGTTGCTCAAATCCTGCACAAGACAATGAGCAAGTAAATATACATGCACGAACAATAAATAAACAAAACATGACCATGAACAGAAATACTGTACTTAAAATCAGTAGAAGCTTTAAAAGTATTACTTTTTTCTTGGGGAAAAAAATAATACTTGGATATATAAAGAAAATATATATTAATGAAGCTGAAGTTTAACAGAACTTTAGCTTTGATAAATGTTATACCAGGTTGGAAGAGATTAGAGAAGGAGAAAAGGAAAGAGGAGATTTTAGAAGACAGAATGACATTACATAATACAAAAACCAAGAAAGATATAAAATTTTCAGACAGAAGCAATGTTTTATGAGACCATTTCAAAACCAGATTTATAGAAAACAGTTCCAATAAAAGTAACGCATCCAGAAAAAAACATACCAGATTGAGAAGAGAAGCATGACCCCAACTGCATGTTCCATAGTCACATTTCTCAGGAGGCCACCAGTCCATAGTAGCACAGATAAAATCATCATCAATCCTCCCAATGATAACTTTCCCATCAATGGAAACAGTCCCTTCAATGTTCCCATCTCCTGCTACAAGCTCAGAACCCACAAAAACCAAGCTCAAGCTATAGAAACATACCCAAAAACACAACCACATTTTCAAAAACTCAGAAATCTGAGAACCCATTTCCCAGATTCTCTTAAATGCAGAAGATCTGAGCCTCTCTCTCTCTCACACACACACACACTCACTTAAAAAGACAATAAACCCATGGAAATGAGAAGTTTAAGCTACTGTGGAAATACCCTTTTGGACGCTAATGAGTAGAGGACAGGTACAAATAATGGAATAGATAGACATTTATATATTTGAATATAAAAAGTAAGATGAGTGAGCTATAAATGCAAACACGAGATGTGCATAAACAAACATGTGATACTTGAAGTTGAACTCAATTCAAAACTCAGTTTTCTTTTTGGCTTTGAGTTATCATTATTAGTAGTCCTGAAATCTGAATACTGTTGAGTAAATGACTGTGGTTTTGGTTTCAAGCACTCAGCTTTTGCAGTTTGAAATAATGAAATATATGGTTTGGTTATGTTTGTTTATAGTGGGCCTTGGTGGTTTTGCTTTGCTTTGCTTTCCCTTAACGAAAACTACAAAGTTTCACCTAATGGACAAATGTCACTGATATATATATATATCTGGTTTTTCTTCCACACCCTTTTGTGATTCAAGCTTGTGAATGGAGAAAAATGCTATCCTGATCTGCAATCTATTGTGAGATTTGGGTTCTCATGAAAATATTTGTATGATTATATAAATGTGTTCAAAATTTAAATTAAAAAGGGAAACTTTAAACATAGCAGAAAAGACCAAACTTTGTTTTTAGCATTTTACCATCTAAAAAAGACATTTTTCTTAAAGACAAGAAATTATGAACGAAGTTAGGTTCTGAAAGAGACTGTAAACTAAATGAATGTGACGATTGAGTTTATGTGTTTTGTGTTTGTTTAGTTAACCAATATTATTCATCACTCAACAAGGTACCATTTTTATATAATATTATGATATTATACATTACAAAATCTTAATTAAAGAATTAGAGAACATTCTCACGTGAACAGTAAGAATTTGTTATGTTGATGTCATCAAGCATAATTACCAATTCTTCTAATTTTGTACGTAACCATTAGAAACTTATTTATATATAGTTATACGTATATTTAGGAAGTTTTAAAAGCATCTTTCTTTTTGCCTTTATATAATATCTTTGAACCAAAAAGTTGCTTCTAAAGTAAACTTGTATACATAAAGTTAGAAG
Source organism: Humulus lupulus (assembly GCF_963169125.1). Lineage (NCBI taxonomy): Eukaryota > Viridiplantae > Streptophyta > Magnoliopsida > Rosales > Cannabaceae > Humulus > Humulus lupulus. The sequence goes on from NC_084798.1 coordinate 186,057,311, forward strand.
AACATTTTCTTTACCACCGCTAAACGTTTGAGACAAATTCGTCGACAAAAATTCTAATACAAAAGCTCTCATACGTGCCTCCAACTTGGAAATATAATATAATTTTTTTTATAGAAAAAGAGCGCTTTTTTTAATAATGTTTATTATTATAATTAATATTAATTTAAACCCTTTATTATTCCAAAGAAAAAAGTTGAGCTTAAATGAAGCCCTTTACACTTTTATGCTCGAGACAACCAATCTAATTAAGAAAGAAGAATGTTATGTACCCCTTTCAAGATAAATAAATACATGGGTAAAAGTTCTCTATAGTTGATATATACCACTCGACTATATAAATATATATATATACATATGTGCACAGTATAATTTGGATCTGCCCAAAAGCAATCATGGCCTATTATTAAGACAATTTAATTTTGAAAATATTATTATGCTTCAATTGAGTTATAACAATTTGCCGAGAACTAAATTTCCATAGTCATGAGGTGTGTATATTTTATTTTTATTTAATGCCTTATGGGATCAATAACAAAGTGCCATTCTTTCTTTATTTTTATTTTACTGAAAGTGCCATTCTTTCTTTATTTTTATTTTACTGAAAGTGCCGTTCTTTTCTTATCAATTATTAGCAAATTAAAGTAAGTTTTACTACTAATACCAGTTTTTACACAGTAAAAAATACTGCTCTAATAAAGTTAGAACTCAGGCTAAAAAGACATATATGAAACAATTTTTATTTACTTTTAAAAGGTTAACATGTGTTTTAACTTTAGCTATTTTCATTGTGTAGTAATATACATCTATATACATATCCATTAAACTTATCTTTTGAAAAACAAAACTTATCTTTATATACATCAAAACCTAGCATTAGATATATTAAAAATATATATAATGTTACATTAGACTTTGTTGAATAATAATACAAAAATATTAATTTTGATTAGAAAGGAGCTCTGAACAAGGTCCTATTACACCAGCCACTATTCATTGACCAACTGCCTATAAATTTAACAGTACAATTATTATCTATTATTATTAACAATTTTATGATCTCATTTTATCATTGGGTTTTATCTTCCCCTTATACAGAACCCAATAAACTATGAGCTTTAAACTAAGCTTCTATCTTAGATGAGAACAGAACTTTATACCCTGTGACTATGTGTATTTTACAGTGATATTTTTTAGATAAAGAATAGAATTATAGGTTATGAAAATACTAAAAAGGGAACAAAAAAAAATCCAAATTAAGTTGCCTATTGACTAAAAATTTGAGTGCATGCATGTCCCATATGTTATCTTCTAGTAACTTCTAAGTTTGAAATCCCTACTTTTTCTAGGAATTTTTTTCATACAAAAAAAAAAAAGCTATTTTTTTGGGTCAAGTATGATAGAAGCTTAAAATGTTAGTTGTAATACTAGTAAGGATGAAATTTCAACTTGTCATTTGTCATTTTTTTTTCCTTTGGGAAATAAAATAATGCAACATTAAAGTCCTGTCTTTCTCAAAATTCTCAACGTAGGACAACAGTCTCACCTTATCCCATTATTTAAATCATGGCAAGAGATATTATTACATGGTACAATAATCAAAATATCCTAATCTTTAAGCAAATTAAAATTATAAAAAAAATTTCCAATCATATAGCCTTATCTTCACGGGTTGTTTGTAGGGATCAAGTGGTCAGGTAAAGTCCTTAACCATAAAATATAAAAAAAATCAAAACCTACTCCATTGGATGTTAGACGAAGAGAAGCTTTTGTTTGGTGGAATTTAGCTTACCCTAACCTAATTGCTAAGACTCCAAAATTTGAGTTGTGACCAACTACATTAATAAGAATAATATCAAAATTATATTTTCATATAATTATGATATTTTTCTTTTTGTCAAATACTATTCTAGACTTTCTTGTTTTTTTGTTGGTCGAACACAGCTTTCATTTATAAATGATTATGTTTGTGTAGTGGACGTATAAGGGGACAACCTATAAAAAGTGAGAATAATATATATTTTATTGAGCATGCATTATTGAAAAAAAAAACCAGGGAGATCAAAATTATAACACGATGTAAAAAATAAATGAAATAAATTTGAACTTCGCATTGCAAAGAAATGTGCATCGGTGAAACTATTCAATATTTATCACCAATATATCTCTTTTATATAAAAAAATGTGTAGAAAATAATTTTTTTTTTTTTTAATAATTTGTTATCCTAAATATTTTTCATTTAAAACTAATTAAAAATAAATATTTATTAATTATATTAATATAAATTTTAATATTATAAAATATCATTATTATAATAATATTTAATATAAGACTACATATATATAATAATTATATTAATACAAATTCAAATTTAAATTTAAATATTATAAAATATCATTATTATAATAATATATACTACAAGACTAGATATTTAATAATTATATTAATATAAATTCAAATGTTATAAAATATTAGGGATATTGGCGACAATAATACTTAAATTTTTTTTCCTCATTTTTTCGTTAACTCATCTAACACCTAAAGAATAATATTGACAAGATTTGTGAGAGTTAAATAAAGCCTATGGGATGCTTCTAGTGCCCATAAATAATGGATAGAAAGAGAGAATTTTATATTAGTTTAGCCTAAAAAAATGGCCTACATCTACTTAGTCACTATTATTCATCTTGCTAGCCATGGGTTACATTTGTATTTAGTTTTTAGCTATTTGACTCCATTGAAGATGGAGAGTTGTCTCTATAAAAAGTTGTCGCCCTTCTCTCCTTTTTTTCTCTTGGTCCCTGCTCCTCTTATTTATATGGAAGAGTTAGGGTTACATTTGAATGTGGGCTTAAGTTATTAGGCTTGGCCCAAAAATTATACAAAGTTACAAGTGATTGGGCCTTAGGCATGATCTAGGCCGATGGGTAGTGACACTCCAAAAATGGGTATAACAATTGCCCCCCAAGTCAGTCTTCATGTTTGCATAAGACTGACTTATCGTGTGAACTCTCCAGGTTTCTCTTCATGAGGACCAGAACTTTAGGCCTTGGACGTATCACTAATTGACTTCGTCGATCTTTTAATAGTGACAATAAGAAGATCTAAGCTGCTAATAGGTTAATTGGGCGAGCATGTCCGAGATGCTCCACTTCCGAGCTAAGCGAGCGACTCCAAGATCTGAGATAGACGAGTGGAATGCTCAAGGTATAAATGCTCAAAGGTTCTGAGGATCATAAGGAACCAAGAAAAATGACTGCTCAAGGTTCCGAGAACATCTAGGAACTAAGCAAAGACAAATTCTCAAGGCTTCAAGGACCTCTATGAACCAAGCAAACTGAATGCTCCAGGTTTCGAGGACCTCAAGGAACCGAGCAAGATGAATGCTCAAGTTTTTTAGGACCTCTAGGAACCAAGCAAAATGAATGCTCCAGGTTCTGAGGACCTCAAAGAACCAAGCAAGATAAATGCTCAAGGTTCTGAGGACCTCTAGGAACCAAGCAAGATGAATGCTCAAGGTTCCAAGGACCTCAAGGAACCAAGCAAAATGAATGCTCCAGGATCCGAGGACCTCAAGGAACCAAGTAAGAAGAATGATCAAGTTTCTGAGGACCTCTAGGAACCAAGAAAAAGGAATGCTAAAAGGTTCCGAGGACGTCTAGGAACTAAGCAAGATGAATGATTAAGATTCTGAAGACCTCTAAGAACCAAGCAAAATAAATGCTCCAGGATCCGAGGACATCAAGGAACCAAGCAAGAGGAATGCTCAGGGTTCTGATGACCACTAGGAACCAAGCAAGATGAATGCTCCAGGTCTCGAGGACCTCAAGGAACCAAGCAAGATTAATGCTCAAGGTTTCGAGGACCTCTAAGAACAAGAAAAATGAATGCTCCAGGTTCCGAGGACCTCAAGGAACCAAGCAAGATGAATGCTCAAGGTTCCAAGGACCCCTAGGAACCAAGCAAGAGGAATGCTCAAGGTTTCGAGAATCTCAAGGAACCAAGCAAATTGAATGCTCAAGGATCCGAGGACCTCAAGGAACCAAGCAAGAACAATGATCAAGTTTCTTAGGACCCCTAGGAACCAAGAAAAGGGGATGCTCAAAGGTTCCACAAACCTCTAGGAACTAAGCAAGACGAATGATTAAGGTTCTGAAGACCTCTAGGAACCAAGCAAAATAAATGCTCTAGGATCTAAGGACATCAAGGAACCAAGAAAGAGGAATGCTCAAGGTTCCGATGACCTCTAGGAACCAAGCAAGATGAATGCTCAAGGTTCTGATGACCTCTAGGAACCAAGCAAGATGAATGCTCCAGGTCTCGAGGACCTCAAGGAACCGAGCAAGATGAATTCTCAAGGTTTCGAGGACCTCTAGAAACCAAGAAAAATGAATGCTCCAGGTTCCAAGGACCTCAAGGAACCAAGGAAGATTAATGCTTAAGGTTCCAATGACCTCTAAGTACCAAGCAAGAGGAATGCTCAGGGTTCTGAGGAGATCTAGGAACCAAGAAAGATGAATGCTCCAGGTTGCGAGGACCTCAAGAAATCGAGCAAGAGGAAAGCTCAAGGTTCCGAGGACCTTTAGGAACCAAGCAAGAGGAATGCTACAGGTTCCGAGGACCTCTAGGAACCAAGCAAGATGAATTCTCTATGTTCTGAGGACCTCAAGTAACTGAGCAAGATGAATGCTCAATGTTTCCAAGGAACTCTAGGAACTGAGCAAAATGAATGCTCTAGGTTCCAAGGACTTCAAGGAATCGCGCAAGATGAATGCTCCAAGTTCTGAGGACCTCGAGGAACCAAGAAAAATGAATGCTCCATGTTCTGAGGACCTCCAAGAACTGAGCAAGAGGAATGCTCAAGGTTCCGAGGACCTCTAGGAACCAAGCAACATGAATGCTCCAGGTTCCGAGGACCTCTAGGAACCAAGCAAGATGAATGCTCCAAGTTCTGAGGACCTCAGGGAACCAAGAAAATTGAATGCTCCAGGTTTCTAGGACCTCTAGGAACTGAGCGAAATGAATGCTCCAGGTTCCGAGGACCTCAAGGAACTGAGCAAGAGGAGTGCTCAAGGTTCTGAGGACCTCTATGAACCAAGCAAGATGAATGCTCTAGGTTTCGAGGACCTCGAGGAACAAGAAAAAATGAATGATCTAGGTTCCGAGGACCTCAATGAGCCAAGCAAGAGGAATGCTCAAGGTTCCGAGGACCTCTAGGAACCAAGCAAATTGAATGCTCAGGTTCCAAGGACCTCTAGGAACCGAGAAAAATGAATGCTCCAGGTTCCGAGGACCTCAAGGAACTTAGGAAGAGGAGTGCTCAAGCTTTCAAGGACCTCTAGGAACCAAGCAAGATGAACGCTCTAGGTTCCAAGTATCTTGAGGAACAAGAAAAAATGAACCTCAAGGAATCGAGCAAGAATAATGCTTAAGGTTTCGAGGACCTAAAGGAACCGAGCAAGATGAATGCTCTTGGTTACGAGGACCTCAAGGAACGAAGAAAAATGAATGCTCCAAGTTCCGAGGACCTCAAGGAACCAAGCAAGATGAGTGCTCAAGGTTCCGAGGAACTCTAGGAACCAAGCAAGATGAATGCTCCAAGTTTTGAGGAGCTCGAGGAACCAAGCAAAATGAATGCTCCAGGTTCCGAGGACCTCAAGGAACCATGCAAGAGCAATGCTGAAGGTTTCGAGGACCTCTAGGAACCAAGCAAGATGAATGCTCCATGTTTCGAGGACCTTGAGGAACCAAGCAAAATGAATGCTCCAGGTTCCTAAGTCCTTAAGGAACCGAGCAAGAGGAATGCTCAAGGTTATGAGGACCTCTAGCAACCAAGCAAGATGAATGCTCCAGGTTATGAGGACCTCATGGAACAGAGCAAGATTAGTGCTCAAGATTCTAAGTACCTCTAGGAATCAAGCAAGACAAATGCTCCAGGTTTCAAGGACCTCAAGGAACCGAGCAAGATGAATTCTCAAGGTTCCAATGACCTCTAGGAACCAAGCAAGACTAATGCGCAAGGTTATGAGGACCTCGAGGAACCAAGAAAAATAAATGCTCAAGGTTCTGAGGACCTCAAGGAACCAATCAAGATGAATGCTCCAGGTTTGGAGGACCTCAAGGAATCGAGCAAGATGGATGCTCAAGGTTTTGAGGACCTCTAGTAACCAAGAAAAATGAATGCTCCAGGTGACGTGTGTGGGCACGTAGGATTCAAAAGGTTGATTTATGACTCTCTATATGTACTCAACACATGAGATTTAGAGATGTTTGATAGAGAGAAAAGGAATTGAATAGTTTTTCAAGTTTAGGAAAAACTATCGCTTCTGTTTATGAGAGAGAGTCTGTTTTTGATGTCTAACAATAATTTCTTTTTTTAGGTTTATAAAGATAATTAACTAATTTAATTAATCTTTATTTTTATTAAAAAAAACTTATCAGTTATAACCTATTGTTGACCACGATTTTGGCCAACGACGAGTAGACGTCAAAACTACAATAAACCTTCAAGAGAAAAATACGACACTGATAATTTTATAGTGGTTCAACCCCAATATGTTGGTAATAGCCTAATCCACTTGGAGTTGTGATATATAGATCCTACACATAAGATCAGATGAACTTGAGCTAACTGAGTTTCTTAAGTGTAAGTAGAAAAATACATAGTTTCTCTATCTAAACTCTCTTAGAAAATGCCCCAAGAATGTCCCAAGCAATAGTCCCAAAATCTCAAAACTAGAGAGTTCTTCTCAGTCTAAAAATATTAGATCCCCTAAAATGATGCCATGAGCCATTTATTTATAGGCTCATGGATCGTGTACATCAGATATCTCCCTTTGACCGGGTCCTTCGTTCTTCCAACATACTTTAATTAATAAAATATAAATGAATTTAAATTACAATAATATAACTATTATTCCGGGATATTTAAGAGATTCCCACGGCAGTTGAGAATGATTCGGGTTAAAGCTGTTACTGAGAACATAGGCAAGCACCTCTCGTCGGCAAAGCACACCTCTAGCACACCTCTGGTCGGTATAGGCAAAGCACACCTCTAGTCTAGTATGACACATCTCTGGTCTAGCAAAACACTTTACTGGTCGGGCAAAATAAATGACTGGTCGGTCAAAATGACTGACTGGTCGGCCAAACTCCTAACTGGTCATTCAAAAATCTTTACCGGTCGGACAGAAATTCTATCAGGTCGGTCAGATCACTTTATCACAACTCCGAAGAGCCAATACATTTATTGACTATTAATGTGTCATTTACTGACCATGCATTGCCACTTGTCACTTCTGATTGTCACATCATCGAACTGAAATTTTGGGAATAACACCTATTTAATTATTTAATTTAAATCATATTAAAAAAAGAATAATTAAATAAACAAATTATTTGAAATTCAAAATTCAATTCCCAAGTATAGGAAATATCCTTATGTGGCGTCACTCACTGTGCAGCACAGTGAGTGGCATGAGCCACATTAGCGCTTTCCATAATTTTCTCATTTGTTTATTTAATTAATATTTAAGACAATATATTTATCCCAAAACAAATATCAGTTAAGTCAAAATTAACTTTATCTTAAAATATCAGTTTTAAATAATTAAATAAATATCTTATTCTAAATAAGATAATTATTAATCTCTCTTTGTATATTAATCAAAACAAGATTAATATTTATTTTAACCTATAGTTTTTCAAAATAAAAACTATATAGTTAAATAATTAATTAATTCATAACTAATCAGTTGCCCATAAATATCACATAATTATTTCATTGCCATGGAAAATTAATTCATTTGCAATTAAGTCATTCTCTCTACAAATCTTTCTTTTATCATCCCTACTCTTGACAATGTAGGAAAGAGGTGATCTGGGGACCATGGATGTAATGTCCCAAATTTCCTAATGTGGCTTAGTGCCTAGATTAAGGGGCTAGGAGGGCCATAATTGACTTAATGCATTATTATATAATTATATGCATGATTATGTGAATTATATTATTATATGATGATAATTGCATGCACGTGGACCCACTTCTTATAAGAAGGGCATTTTTGTAATTTTGGTCGTTGATGGCATATTTGTATATTTATGTTCATGTATGTGATATATGGGTTATACCACATTATTATGTGGATATGTTTGACCTATTCAGCATGAGACGATCCTAGGATGCAAGTTAGCGGTTTGGTCATAACGGGGTTAATTACCGGGTTCGGGGTTAGCCTAGGGGTAAATTTGTATCTAGTACATTACCGGGAATGAGCGGGTAATGGGATATGATTTAATAATTATTTGAGGATATTGGGAATGACGGGAATAGGAGGACGTTAATTATGTTAACAGGATAGGTGGGAAATGACAATTTTGCCCTTGGGTGGCTTTGAAGGCTTTAGATGGCCCTAGGGGCAATTTGGTCATTTAGACCATTGGATATATTCAACCAAGGGTAGGTTGTAGAAGGAACAAGCAAAAATGGAGTTTTTTTCTCGATCTCTCGATCATCTTTCTCTCTCTTTTTCCGTTGGATTTTTTTTAAAGCTTGAAGTTGGGATTTGAAGCTATTTGAGCTTAAGGTTTTGAGGCTTAAGGGCTTAGAAGTGTGTTCAGCAATTGAAAATGGTTCAATTCTAGGATTGAGGTAAGGAATTCTAAGTTTAAACCTTTAGTTTTACTCTGTTTTTAAGGTGGTTTGTAAGTTGAGAGTTTGATTGTGTAATTGGGAATTTGATGGTGTTTTAAGTGTTATAGAGCTTGGGTTTTGCTGTTAAACTAGTGATAATGTTGTGGTGATGATTGATAGTGATATTGGGATTGATTTGATGAGTTTTGGCTGAGGTTGGATTGAGGAAAAATGCATAGGAACTGGGTTCACGGGGTCAAGTCGCGAACGAGTTCATGCAAGTCACGACTTGAGTGAACCCCAGGACCATCTTTGGGCTCTGCCTGGCAAGGGTGCCGCGACCCGCCCTTGGAACCCAGACATAGGGCTCTCTGTCTTGGGGGCGCACCGCGGCCCTTGGGGGTAGGTCGCGGCCCACTTGCCTCTTTGAGCCAAGTTGGGTTTTAGTCAGTTTTGAGCGCGAGTTTTCGAATCTCAAGGCTCGGGATCGAATTTACTAACCGTTTTAGTAGGATTCGAGGTGTCGGGAGCTGGGTTTTAGTCCATGAACCTTTTATTACTCATTTTATTGATGGAATTTCATATTTGGTTATGATTAGGTGACTGCTAAGGGCCTAAGAACAGGATCGTTCTTAATGGTTGTTCTTTATTTATTTTACGCTCAAGTCCGAGGTAAGAAAACTACACCCAGTATGTGACATATGTTAGAGAATATTATTTTATTGCTCAATGGAAAAGTGGAAAAACCAAAAAATACGACTCTATGCAAAAAATACAATGGACAAGATAATATAGATTAAATAAGTATTACAACTCAATTGCTCAAAATACAAGTAAATAAAAAGATGTAGAAGAAGAAGATTACAAACTCAATACTATAACAATACAAGTAAATAAGAAGAACACAAGAATGAAAAACACAAACAAACTCTCACACAACCAAAGTGTAGAGTAGTGGGGATCACCAACTTGAACAAGGTTCAAGACCTTTGTCCAAAAGCTTATTTCCCCCTATTCTCTAAGCACTAAGGGATCTCTCTAGGAAACAACTCTTTAGAATTATCAAGCCTTTTGGTGTATTTTTCAGCCAAGTGCTTTGTGGATGAAAAAATGGTGTGTCTTACAAGTGAGCATTAGGCTTCTATTTATAGAGTTTAGAGACACCCTTTGAATTTCAAATTCCACCAACTCCCATGGCTGTTACCAATGATTAATTGGGTGTTTTATGGAATTAAAATAGAGATTTGGGAGTTACTTGGCTGTTGGAAACGTTCAAAATTGGATAAAAACCGAATTAGTATGAATCTGTCAGCCACTAGCGCCGCGGCGCTAGTTTCAAGCGCCGCGGCCCTTGGTCAGTTTCAGCAACCAATTTTTTGAGTTTTTTCCAAAACGTTCCAATTTATTCCCACTTGATTTTGTAACTTCCATACACAATATGGGAGTTAAAATCACATCTCTATCAACCATTTCTCATATGGCTTTATGAAATCCAATCTCAAATGTGTAACATATAATATACACATTATTGGGTAATATTTGGGAGTTACAAATTTGTAACTCCAAAATATGTCACATTTGGGCACACACATGTGTCCAATTTTGTGACTCTCAATAATATGTTACAAGGTGTGACAAATCACATTTGTGTGACAAATCACATTTTGTCACATTATTTAATCTAATATTATATTATATGAAATAATATAACATTCCCCCACTAGATTAAATAATCACTTTTGTAACACTTATTTAATCAATCAAACATTATATTAAAATATAATATTCCCCCACTTGATTAAATAATCACTCTCTATAGAAACCTTTGCATTGGTGCATAAAGTAAAATGTCTTTCGACTTGAATTTTACCTTAGTGTAATTATCACAAAGTTTGTTGAAATTTTGGTTGCCGAAGCATTGAACCACTATCCCTTGATAACAAACCGGTGATAACACACACACCTTTGCTGTGTTCACTTGAGACCTCAATGTCTCGCTTTTGCACCGTTAATGGCCATGTGCACATTCCATTCATAGACTTTTCTTGAGAATGACTCCCAATTCTCATGAGGGGCGGCACCACCCCTAGGTCTATATAGGTAGAACTCTTACAGTATTTTGTTACCCTAAAATACTTGTCTTTTCAAGACTGAGTTCTATTAAAAAAACCTTTCGGTTTTAACCCTCATTTTGGTAACACACTAGTACTCATATCTCAGATGGGACAAAATTTGAGTACTATTACTATTCACTTGATTGACTTGTTATTACCTATTGAACCTAATACTAGTTTGGTGACTAGTATTAAGATAGGTTACCATCAACCGTGAATCTCTTTAGGGAGTCTAAGTCCCACCCCTTGAGATGTAGAAATGATTCCATTTGAATCATTTCTTTTCTCATGTATGCATACTTCGACACTCTCATTATTTTATTCAAACTTTGTTGCTAGCCATAGTTTGATTAAAATAGTTACCTCTTTAAAATAGTGATTTTGACCATAGTCAAGACCCCCACTATTTTATAGTTTTATATCCAAGATAAATATTTTCCTTGAATATTAATTCTAGAAACCTCTTTGTTTCTAAAATTCTCCTTTATGTTTAAATTGATTCCTTCTTGAATCAAAATATTACAAACAATGACTTTAGACACCAAACATGTCTAGATTTGTTCATTCTATACACATATAGCCAATGTGATTTAGAATGTGGAATTCCAAATCACCTATTTGATAGGATGACCAAATTAATCAATTGATTAACAACAAAATAAATTGATTAACTTTGGAGCATCACCCCCACATTTCTCACATAGTGATAATCAAATATCGCTTTAAAATAGAAATCTCTTCATTTCTAATAAGTCATTTATCCTACAAGATAAATCTATGCCTATGATTCTCAAAGTTCATCATGAGTCCTTAAGCTTCATGATAAACACTCAATAGATCAAGATAAAAAACCTCAATGTTTATCTTGATTCATTTACTTGCTAAAGCAAGGCACGCTTATTTGAAAGTAACTTTCACAAAATAAAATGTGAACACAAGTGTAATGTGAGAATTTCTCAAACAAATAATCACATTATGAAATAATAGGTCTACACACTTACTTATTATTTTAACAAGTTCATTTTGAAACTTTGTTAATGTCTCACACAAATGTCTCATAGCAAAATAAAGAATCATCATAGAATAATACTTCAATTTTATTGATAGCTTTCAAGAGTACAAGCTTTATTGCAAAATAACAATTTTCCCACTAAGGCACATAAACATGGCAATCATGCTAGGATCTCTTCTTCCTTTTCTATAGCATTTGCCTTATTCTCATGTGGGTCCTTTCGGTACCTACACACTCTAGCATAGTGCCCGAGTTTTCCACAAACAAAACAATGACCTCTCACGTCTTTGAATTGTCCATAATCTTTCTTTGGCCCTAAAGGGTTCCCACTACCCCTTTTGTTGTTGTTGTTGCCCTTTGGATGCTTGTGTGAAACCGCATTGGCCTTGGAAGTCTCATCTTTAGACTCATTCACACCCTTGTCTCTTATTCTCGATTCCTCTTCAATTCTAATGTGTTTTTGGATCTCTTCCAAAGTGTAATCCTCATTCTTATGGAGGATTCTTTTCCTATAGCTCCTCCAAGTTGGTGGTAATTTTTCCACTATTGCACCAACTTGGAAGGCCTCGGGAAGCTCAATCTTGAGAACTTTCAACTTGTTCACAATCACTTGTAACTCATGAATTTGAGGTAAAAGAGTTTTCCCATCAATGAAAGAAAATTCAAAATATTGAGAAATTAAGAATTTTCTTGTACCTTCTTCCTCAGCCTTGTACTTACTCTCCAAGGCATCCCAAATCTCCTTCGCAGATTTGGTATTGGTATAGAGATCATATAGCCTATCGGATAGGGCATTGAGGATATGACCCCTACAAAGAAGGTTGTCCTCTTCTCTCTTCCTTCTTTTCTCCACATCCTCGGGAGTGTCTTTGTCGGATGGCTCGGCTAGAGGTGCCAAGGATGACTCAAGGATGTAGGCTATCTTGAGTGTTGTCAAAAGAAATTTCACCTTGTCTTGCCACCTAGTGAAATTGGATCCATCAAACCTATCCAACCTCACTAGGTCTTGGTTCATGATCTTGATGGTCTCTCCTTCCATTGAAACAAAGAGAAGAATAAGCTTTTGATTGTTAAAGAATATTATTTTATTGCTCAATGGAAAAGTGGAAAAACAAAAAAATACAACTCTATGCAAAAAATACAATGGACAAGATAATATAGATTAAATAAGTATTACAACTCAATTGCTCAAAATACAAGTAAATAAAAAGATGTAGAAGAAGAAGATTACAAACTCAATACTATAACAATACAAGTAAATAAGAAGAACACAAGAATGAAAAACACAAACAAACTCTCACACAACCAAAGTGTAGAGTAGTGGGGATCACCAACTTGAACAAGGTTCAAGACCTTTGTCCAAAAGCTTATTTCCCCCTATTCTCTAAGCACTAAGGGATCTCTCTAGGAAATAGCTCTCTAGAATTATCAAGCCTTTTGGTGTATTTTTCAGCCAAGTGCTTTGTGGATGAAAAAATGGTGTGTCTTACAAGTGAGCATTAGGCTTCTATTTATAGAGTTTAGAGACACCATTTGAATTTCAAATTCCACCAACCCCCATGGCTGTTACCAATGATTAATTGGGTGTTTTATGGAATTAAAATAGAGATTTGGGAGTTACTTGGCTATTGGAAACGTTCAAAATTGGATAAAAACTGAATTAGTATGAATCTGTCAGCCACTAGCGTCGCGGCGCTAGTTTCAAGCGCCGCGGCCCTTGGTCAGTTTCAGCAACCAATTTTTTGAGTTTTTTCCAAAACGTTCAAATTTATTCCCACTTGATTTTGTAACTTCCATACACAATATGGGAGTTAAAATCACATCTCTATCAACCATTTCTCATATGGCTTTATGAAATCCAATCTCAAATGTGTAACATATAATATACACATTATTGGGTAATATTTGGGAGTTACAAATTTGTAACTCCAAAATATGTCACATTTGGGCACACACATGTGTCCAATTTTGTGACTCTCAATAATATGTTACAAGGTGTGACAAATCACATTTGTGTGACAAATCACATTTTGTCACATTATTTAATCTAATATTATATTATATGAAATAATATAACATTCCCCCACTAGATTAAATAATCACTTTTGTAACACTTATTTAATCAATCAAACATTATATTAAAATATAATAACATACATGCTTATTGATGAGGCATGTTGAGTGCTCTATATATGGACAATGGTTGCATTGTAAATGCTTGACAACATTGCTTACTTGTGAATGGCACTATCTTATTAGTCAGAACCGACAATGGTGTTTAGTACTAGTCGTGGATCTCTGACTTATCAGTCATCATCGGCAATGGTACTGAGCGTTGGTCATATGGAATTAACTTATGAGTCAAGAGCGGTAATAACGTATTAAACGCAGGCTGAAATGATTAGATCTAATCAACATGAGCATTAAATGCTTGACCGGCCTATTGGTCGAAGAAAACTAAAGCGCTTGGCTAGTCTAAGACTAGTTACTCAGAGCCAGGGCTAAAAGGCTCAAGTGACTTGATAGTCACATGGCTTAGGGCGTAGGACCCCCGAGAGACTTATTAGTCATATATTCAGGGCGCAGGACCCAAGAAGGACTTATCAGTCATCTATTCAGGGCGCAGTACCCCAGAATGAGTTATTAGTCATCTATTGAGGGCGTAGGACCCCATAATGACTCTTTAGTCATCTCTTCAAGGCGCAAGACCCCAGTATGACTTACTAGTCATCTATTCAGGGCGCAGGACCCCAGAATGACTTAATAGTCATCATCTGATTAGGGCTGCAAGCTCCATAATGATTATTTATTTATACTTGTATGCATGCAGTAATAAGTTTTCTTGCTGAGTCTTGGCTCACGGGTGCTATGTGGTGCAGGTAAAGGGAAAGAGAAGCTTACCCAACCTTGAGTGGAGAGCTTAGGTAGCGATGTGTACATATGCGGCCGCTTGACCACCACGGCCAAGGTATTTCTCAGAGGAACTAGGGCTTAACCCTATTTTTGCTACTTAGGTCGGCGGATTGTAACTTTTGAACGAGCTTTCTGTTTATAACAGGTTACTTAGGGCTCAAGTAGCCTTAAGCAAACCCCAAGGCTCGGGGTACCCAAAAACGTCCCCAAGGGTAAAATTGTCAAAATCCTCAGAACTCCCTCCTAATCTTACTAACTCCAAATATATCCTCAAATATTTATTCCCATTACCTAATATCTCGGTAATGTACTAAATACCCAAAATACCTTTTGACTCACCCCGAGTCAAGTATTGGTTCCGTTATGACTTCCCACTAACTTGCTCCCTAGGATTACTTCGTGCCGAGTAACCCAAATATATCCACATAATAATGTGGTCTCACACATATATCACATATACTCCAAATACACCCATAACATGCAAAATTACGAAAATTTCCCTTCTGATAAGAAACAAGCCCACATGCATATTTAATACACCTAAACATGCATATCATGTCATATTATAATATAACTCACGTAATCATGCAATGATACAGATATATATCACATAAACCCATACATTTCCATAGTTTTCCATCTTGGCCCCCTAATCAAGTCCCTAAGCCTTATTAGGTAATTTGGGGCGTTACAAGTGTGGATGCCAAAATCTATCAAGGAAAAAAATGTTCGACCCCTTGTTGAAATAAATAGCTAAGGGTCACTCAGCCACTCTATCGGGCTCACGCCTAGAGGTCTCACGAGACCACTGTAACGCACTGGTTACCCCAGAACAGTTACGGTGAATCGGAAATTTGACCCGCTACCCGAGTCCTTTGGTTAAAAACATGCATCTAAGTGTTATTAACATGCTAAGGTGGAAAAACCAATAAAAGGGAAATGATATATTTTATTAAATACATAAAACTGTTCATGGGCCCATAAAAACTTTTACAAGTTATTTACAACTCAAACTGGCCATTAATGTTTCAAATTTACAAACCCGCCGACCTAAGCGGCAAAAATAGGGTAAACCCCCTAGTTCCTCTGAGAACTCCTTGGCCGTGGTGGTCAAGCGGCCGCATATGTACACATTACCACCTAAGCTCTCCACTCAAGGTTGGGCAAGCTTTTCTTTCCCTTTACCTGCACCACATAGCACCCATGAGCCAAGGCCCAGCAAGAAAACACAATATAGCATGACATAATATCAACAATGATCATAATAATCATTCAGGACTATCAGTCCAAAACAGGTAAGTGACAGTCGCAAAAGTCACTAAGTTGGGTATAGCTCCCTTTAGCCTTGTGACGATAGGGTCACTGGGGCTTAACAGATAAGTGAACCTTTCACTAGCTTAAACAGGATAGGTGCACGATGACTAGTTACCAACATAACCTTCCTCACGACTCTAGAGTCATAACTATGGAACTCTGTTCCCTAGCCATGTGACAAGCAGTCACTTAGGCCTTTGGCCTTGGCTCTAAGTAACTAGTCTTAGACTAGTCAAGCACTTATAAGTTTCATCGACCTTAGGGTCGGTCCAGGATTAATGCCTTAGAGTCATTCAATGCTGATATCGATTAGATCTAATCTTCATTCGGCCCTGCGTCCAGGACGCTTATGCCGTTTCTGACTCTTAGGTCAGTATCCCTGACTAGTCAGTGCCATATACAAGTAAAAAATATTCGCTAGCATTTAATATGAAATCCATGTCCACATTTATCAGCCAACATGCCTCAATAACAATCATGCATGTCACATACACAGGGTGCAGTTTTCTTACCTCTGATTCTAGCGACAATGAACAAAAGAACGACCCTTGAGAACGATCTGACTTTTAGTCCTTTAGCAGTCACCTAGTCATAACCAAATATGGGACACCATCAATAAAATGAACATCAAAGGTTCCCAAACCAAGATCTAGCCTCCGGGACATCAATCCCCACTAATCCGGGTAGTAGGAACGATCCTGAGGCCTAAAACCATATTCCCGGGGCCAAAACACTCAAACAGGCTCAACCCTGCTCAAGGGCTGCGGCCCTAACACCTTGGTCCGCAACCCCCAGCCACTCCAGGAGCAAGGGCCGCAGCGCCCTACACCTAGGGCCGCGGCGCCCAGCGAAGGCAAACTTGCTCCACCTGCTTCTTCGAGCTAGGGTCGCGGCCCCCAACCCAAAGCCATCCCCAAACACGTTTTCCTTCATCCCAAACCTCCCAAAAACATGCCTAAACACTTCTAAATCATCAAATCAAAGTTCCCAAGCTTCCCAATGATCCAAAACCATCAAATCCCAAGGCTCAAACTAACCAAAAACTCAACGATTCACAAAAGCCAATTCGAAGCTTAGAAATTCTAAAAACTCAAAACTTAAAACTTAGATTACCTTTGATTGGGTTGTTTCTCGTCAAATCCTTAGGTCAAGAAGCTTCTAATCTTTCCTAGGATCGCTATGCCTCGATCCTTGCTTGATTCCGACTCCTAGAACTCGAGATATCTTCGAAAACGCTTCGAACGATAAAAATGAACTAACGGGAAAGAACGAGAGGTTTTCTAACGTACGTTCTATTTAACAAGCTACTTCAAGCTTAAGTAACCTCAAATAAAACCTAGTGCTCGGGGTCCCAAAAACATCCCCGGGGACATTATAGTCAAAACTTCCAGGATTTCATCCTGATCTCAATAACTCCTAATTTATCATCAAATAACGTTCTCATAACTCAATATCCCAATAAAAGACCCCCATTATGACAAAACCACTAATCCATAATATAAGATCTTCTCATGCCGAATAGCTCGAATATATCTCCATAATAATGGGATCTCATTCACGAATCACAATATGCACCCAAATATACAAATATGCCATCAACGGACCAAATTACCAAAACACCCTAATAATCAAATGTGGACCCACATGCATGCATATAACATCATATTATAATATAATTCACATAAAGAGGCATATATTCATTAATGGCAGAATTAAACAGTTATGGCCCTCCCGGCCTACTAATCCCGCCATTAAACCGCATTAGGGATTTCAGGGCATTACAACCACAATCTAGGTAGCACTCCCAAGTGCCTCACGAGGTCCCTGCCTCAGTGAAGACCCAAGTGCCTCGCACCCAGGAAGGGTGCATCTCCCGCGCCTGGTGTCTTGCTCGTCCAGTGCCTCGCTATCTCGCATTGTGTCTCTGTAAGGCCATCTCGCCTCATGCCTAGTCACGCGCTCCGCACACCACCTCCGCACCTATCACCTCATGTAGGGATAACCTTCACAAAGGCACTCACGCCTAGACATGAGCCTCACATACACCAATAACTTCTCACATGAAGGTTTCATGGGACCATCTTACCAGGCCCTTTTAAGCCTCTTAGAAGCATGTATCTTGCTAAGGCCCTATTCTATTTTGGGGTAGGTGCCACCAGCAAGATGCACCTCATGTATATGTCCCAATGGAAACCCCAATTATCCTTACTTAGCCAAATATTGAGAAGCTTAGGACATATATGCACCCAAGAAATGTGATAGTGTGAATGTAATTCACGTACAGGAACAAAAGGTACAAACAAGACAAAGGGAACCAAGGTACGCGTACAATGCTCTTACCCTACAAGTAGTGGCAGTACAAGAATGGTACATGCAAGGACTCCCCCAACACGCCTTTGATGTTCGTACTAGACAAGTGGTGGAGGTACGACATGGTACAAGACCATGAGCATTATGTAGGCCTCTGACCATGTACCAGAGCCGACATGACGACCTTCTGCACCACTACTACTTGTGCCACCACACTGACGATGTACCCATGTACTATCTGGTCCCCCGGGACCACAATGTATTAGGAGCCATTATAGCTCCACTATAAATAGATCATCACCCCTCAAACAAAGGGGTTAGAAAATTTATTGTATACTTAGGCTATTAAGTAATATACGAGTTCTTATGCCATTCTGCACTTATTTTTCCTCAGGTCCATTCTAAGTTCTTTCTAAGTCATTTTCTTAAAAAGCTTCAATTTTTTCGACCTAACATCTTTGACTAGTTCTCACCGTCAATAGGAATTAATTTCATTAATATTAAAAATAAGATTGTTGCTAAAACAATGAAGTCAATTATGGGCCATTGCTATAATTAAAAAAAATACACAAACACCTTAAAAATGTAAATTTATTCCAAAAATACATTCAAATAACTTATTTACATATATACTGTGCTACCTTAGCTAGTATACTGAATTTTGAAAAAAATTAAGAAATCCTGCTTCCCAATATTTTTTTTTCTAGGTTGGAAAAAGTTATATTTTGGTTGCTTACGATACAAATAAGATACCAATTTGTGACTTTTTTTATAAAAGATATTGTTTTTAGATCATATTATTTCAGATACCGTTTTATTACCTCCAAAACTTATTTGTAGACATCTTAATATACCGATTAGTTATTTATATGTTATATTATGATATCTTATTATTTAAGACACATTTTGGTAACCTTCAAGCTTATTTAAGAAACTAATGAGTTGTCATATAGTATAACAAGTTACCATATATTTTATTAATACAAATTAATCTAGTATACTACATAGTAACTTTTAATTGAAAACTTTTAATAGATTTTTTTAGCCACTCATGTAATTTACATGTCTTATTATTTAAGATACTTTTACGTTACCTTCAAGGGTATTTTAGAAACTAATCAGTTATTATATAGTATAAAAAGTTATTCTTATAATTCAAAATTACCATGAATAGTTTATTAGAAAATGATATTATTTAGTATATTGCATAATTACTTTTAAAAGCTATATTTTCGTTGTTTTCAAAATCATTTAAGATACCAATTGGTTACCTTTGGATCTATGGCTAAATTTTTGGGTATGCCACAAATTTAAAGCAACCAACAAACTTAGTGAGTTACCAAAAATAGTCTTCTTATGTTTTATTTAAAAGTTACCAAACAATCTCTTAAAAAATATTTTTAAAAAAAGAACTTGAAATGTTTCTAAAATAGTTTTAAAGTTATTTAGAATAATATATTTCAAATGTAAAATAAGAATACACTTTTGGTATATTAAATTTTGTTTAAGTTAAAATTTAGTTACTTTTTTTGTTAACAAAATATAATAAGATACTAAAATGTTATTTTTTTTTTATTTTGGTCATTTTCTCTTGTGATAGCAAAAAAATATATATTTCCCACATATCAAAATGACCACCTTGAAAAGTTGGTCGCAATAGTATCATTCTTGAGCTCAACCAACTAGCAGTGTGACCGGAAAAGATTTTTGGAGTCAATGAGAAGAGAGAGAAAAGAGAAGCGTTTAAAAAAAAAAACAACCTTAAACGTGAAATCTGATAAACACATGGACAACAAGAAAGCTACAAAGAATTAAATGTGTATAACAAGAACTAAAACGTTATAATACTTTAAGAAAATGGTAAATAAAAAAAAAATGGTGAAATTGTAAATTAAATGGGGTACAATATTTTTGTAAATAAAATGTAAAATATGTCCTAATCTATAAATTTTCCTAAAAAAACTTTCTTAAAATAGGAGATACATGTATAGTTTTGATTTATTACGATTGATAAAAAGTGTAGGGACAAATCTGTTATATGATATGCTAAAATTGATTTGTATGTATTCTTCGGAAATTGGTTTATTTCAAAAAAGGAAATAATTATTATTAAAAAAAATTATTACTAACTACTTAAAATAAGTACAAAATTAAGCTTGAAGTGTGTAATAAATAATATAAATATGAATGAAAAATAATTACATGTCACGTCACAATTTTTAATTACTTTAAATTAAAAAATGAATAAAAGTATTTAAATGAATTAAAAAAATTAAAATTATTTTAAATTTAAAATAAATTAATTAATAAAAAAAACCATATTTTTTTCTCTTTCTTTCCTTTTACCCCTCTCCCTCACTCTATCTTGATTTCTCTCTCAACGAAACTCTCTATCCAGCAACCAACGATGACCTCCCAGCTGCCCATCTCCAACATGCGCCACGTAGGTGGATTGCCGGCCACCGAAGTCTTCGACCCTCGAAGTTAGCATCCTCACGTGTTGCCGAGAAGCCTGAACCAGTCATCCGAAGTCGTGCCCCATCGTGAAGCATATTTTAACCACCAACTGTTGTACAAGCTCATAATCAATGACAACTGAACTCAAGGATTTAGGTCTGAAGTTCTTGGGTGTTCTTGAGAAATATGGGTTAGTGCTAGTCTTCTTGGGTGTTCTTAGTTTAAGGTTTGATTTTTAGATTTAGGGTTCTTTTTAATTTTAGTTCAAATTTAAAAAAAATTATAAATTAAATTAAATATATATTTTTCAATCTTTTGAAATCTAAGTTTTGTTTGGATTTCTTGTTCTTGGGTTTGGATTTCTCGGTTAGTTTTTAATTTGTATATTTTTTATATCAGATTTGAGCTTATTTAATTAGTTAAATTTATTTTAATTTTTTTAATTTAAAATCATATTTATTGTTTTATTATTTATATTTTTAATAATTTAATAAAAAAATTAATCTATTTTAAATTAAAATGATTTTTTATATTTTAATTTATTTAAATATCTTTATTGATTTTTTAATTTAAAATAATTAAAAATTAATGATGTGACATTGACTTAAGATAACTTCTTCTGTCCATACGGGCAACTTACAACCAAAACAAATGGAAGATGTACATTTGCTAATAGAATGAGAGACTGAGACGTTTATCTAAAAAAAAAAAAAAAGAGGGTTAAGTGTAACAAAAGATAAAAATAAAAAGATTTTTCCGCCAATTATTTTTTTACAAAATTATTTATTAAAACAAGTTCCGTTATTATTAAATAATATATTGTTGCTAAGATTATGAAATTAACTATGGCCATCAAAATAATTAAAAAAAAACTTTCTTAAACTAGGAGGCACATAGATAATTTTTTTTTTTGGCAAGGCACATATATAATTTTGATTTAATACAATTTGGATAAAAGAATATGGAAATATCTGTTATACAATTTTGACAACACACAAAATATGATCGTTTAACACAATATTGTCAATTATATATAAAGTTGTATTTTTATTCTCAATACAAAATTATTATTATTATTATTATTTTATGAGTCCTCAAACTACATCATATCTAATGTGTAAATAATTTTAGCTCAATTATATGTTGTGGTAGGGTCTAAGAATCAAATTCAAGAAACATCTCCATCTAATACTGACCCTTTTGCAAGTTTAATTAAAAGATGGAGAACCATTTAGATATAGCCAAAATGGATATTGAAAAGAAAGATTGACATTTAAGCAAATCAAATTTTTTTGTTTCATTTATATTATTTTCTTATAAGAAAAATGTATGTATATGATTGTATTAATCATAAAGTTGGCGTCATAAGTCTCTTTTTTTTTCTTATATTTTGTTCATTATTGACATAAAAGATACTAAATTGGTTAATTTTGAGAAACTTCCAAATGCAAAGTGACAAAAACCTTGTGAACAAAGGAAAGAACAAATAAAAGTAAGCATTTTTAAGAAATAAATTAGAATTATGGTATTTGCACCTATTAGGAGTATAAGATACCATTATTACTTTTTGTGGTTGTCAATCCGAATAGCAAAGATTTTTCTTTTGCAAGCCTACAAGCAATAGTCATTATTAATATAAACCATACTTTAAAGTGAGTCTAAAATGTTGGAAGCTCTTTGAATAGTCATTTTCTTAGGTACAAATGTCATTGTGGTCCTATTGTTACCCAAACAAATAATTGATTGTTAACTTAAGAGGAATTTCCACCGTGTAGGGCTTATCGTGCATTAGTTATCATTTTCAAATATACCACATTTTCTACATTTTATAGAAGTTTTTTTTTCCATTTGATGAACATGCATTTAGGCTTGGCCAGCCTAGTCTTTTTTATTTGAAAAATATGTTTCATTTAAAAAAAATGGTTTCTATGCCTTGTTCTAGTCATCTTTTCCAACTTCAGTGAGATTCTAGGCAACAAATTCTTTTTCTTTTTTTGGTTAAAACATCGTGCTTTCATTCACAAAGTGAACAATACAAAAAGAACTAATTCAGAAGAACCTCAGGTGACCAGTGACATTACAAGCACGAGCCCAAAGAGCTAAATTATGTGCGTACAATATTACAATCACGAGTTACATGCTCAAAACTTCAAGCTATAAGTTCAATAGAAATACATTTAAGATGGTAGAGTAGTAGTTCTCTATCTCTTGCCTGGTTTATTTATGATTTATCTTATCAATTACAACTTTAGAATCTCCATAAAAAATTCAAAAGTTTATTCCTTTGTTATTATCCTCTTGAACTGCAAGCAAGGGATCTTCAACTTCATCTAAGAAAGACAAATATGGGAAAAGGTGTAGAACTATCGTAGAAAAGATTGTCACCATTCTGGGTCTAAGCTACTACAACTATCGTAGAATTCTCTTTGCTAACAGAGGCATCAAGAATGAATTACAATGACAACTTAAGATTTTACGAAATTTTAATTTTTTTTAAATCAATTGGGATTATGTTGATTTTGTGATATTTAGGGCACGTTTAGTACGTTTTATTGTATTGTATAAGAATCTATTGTATATTATTATTTTTATACAACACTATGTTTGATATCACTTGTATTAAATTATATTATGTTTGGTATGCAATTGAATTGTATTGTATTAATAAAACGATATCATATATGATACTACCTTGGACCCTGGTCCCCAACCCCTGACCTAGACCTTGACCCCGGACCCCAGCCACCCTGACCCCAGCCCTAGCCCCGGACCCCAGCCTGGGCCCGACCTTAGCCCCCATCTGCGACCACCAACCCTGGCCTCGGACCCTGATCCTAGCTTCGACACTGATCCTGAACCCAGCCCTGGACCCCGACGCCGGCCCCGAACCCTGGCCCCGACCCCCGACCTCGACCCCGACTCTGACCCTGACCCCAGACCCGGACCTCGGCCTCGGACCATGGCCTTGACCCCCGACCTCGACCCCAACCCTAGCCCCAGACCCCGACCGTGGACCCCAGACCCAGTCCCAGCCCCCATCCTCGGTCCTCAGCTTCGGACCCCGTCCCCCAACCCCAGCCCAAGCCTTGACCTAAGACCCCGACCCTAGACCCTGGCCTCGGCTCCAGACCTCGACCCCTGACCCCGGCTTCGGCACTGACCCCGACCTGGACCTTACCACAATAGAACTTAATTTCAATAAATATTAAAATATAAGCTAACACAAACAATTTCTTATGTATTGAATAATACAGTTGATATTGTATTAAAATTTGTGATTGTAATAATTAATACAATATAAAATTCATTCCAACACATAGTGTTCCACTTATTTAATACATTGCGACCTCCTTATATGACATGTCAAACGTGCCCTGAATAACAAAAATAACAAATTTGTGACTCGAGTAAAAGAACTAAGGTTTGCAATCAATTTTTGGGTTAAATCTTAAATCTAAATTTTTTTTTTCTTCTGAAATTTGGAAATCTCGTCAAAATTTGGAAATATTTGTTTTCTTTTAAATGTTGGTTACTATTAAGTAACTAGTAACATAATAGCAATCAGTCACTAATTCTTTCAGTTTTAAGACATTAGATAGTTACTAATTTTGTTTTAGTAATAAGACAATAACATGTTACTAACCTAATAAACACATTTCGCGTATATGCTAGTTACTAATTTTTCTTCAATAATAAGACAATGACATGTTACTAACCTAGTAAACACAATTAAGCTAGTAATTCGTAGCCATTGAGAAACTAAAAACATTAGTAGTCAGTTACTAAACCAAAATGACTAGCAAAAACCAAAAACATCACAATAACTAAATAATAAACCAGTAATATAATAGTAACTGTTATACCAATTGCCAAACAAATTCATGGATTTCCATAACCAACCCGAGTAGCACCTGTCATTCGTAGACTGATACATTTTAAAGAACCAAGGTACCTAGGGCGAGAGTTAGTCCAATATTGTGAAAAGCAAAAGAGAACAGTTTGCGAGGAGGGCACCAAATCACTCAAACTTCAAGTTAGAAGAAGTAATTAGCTCGAAAAAGGACAAAGACCGATCAAATGTATGAAGGTTATATCATAAAGGAATGATTGCCACGCGAGCAATAATATCTTGGATGAAAACATCAACAATAGACGAAGTGCAATTCACTACATGACAAGTTATAGGTCCAAGTCAAGCTCGGGTAACTCTCACTTGTATCTATGTAGTAAATGTCGAACGAGTCTATAAAAGGAGAGAGAATCGATCAACGCTTGAGAATTGGGACACTAATTTTGTCATCTAGTTAGAATCAATCACACTAATTAAGGCATTTCCCACTGTGTAAAGGGATGACACCCATTTTTATTCTCCAAGAGAGAATCTCTTGTAACTTAACTCCGTTAGAGAGCAATATAAAAGCTATAGTGAACGTAGGTAATATTTTGAGTCGAGCTACTATAAAACCTTGATTGACTTTATATTTCAACCACTACTTTCATCTAATCGAATACATAACCATCACCATTTTGATAGGTTCTCTCTTATTCTTTGTTGGCGAAATCTTGTGCCAACGGTAATCATTTATTAACATTTTTAGTAATATCACAAAAATTGGTTACTAAACTAGAAATCCATGAAAATAAAAATAAAATAAAAACGGTCACAATAACCACTTAGAGAACAAAATAATCTGTAACCAAATATTAAACGAATAAAAAATAATGAAACTAAGTAGTTTTTTTTGTTTACGGTAAAAAGTCACATTTTACACTTATTTGGTGCGGTGAAAGTCAGTAAGTAGTTTGTTAGATTTAACGTAAGGTAACTAATGGCCAAACCAAAATTGTATATGTTGTCCGTGTTTTCGCCACCCGACATGTGGCAATTATGAATAATTAACAACAGGTCCTGAAGTTCTTGAAGTGTAAACTCTTCGAGGAAGCCCAGTCTGGCCAAGTCGTGGATGTCTCTAAGTGAGGCCATGCCTCGAGGCAAGGATGTCTCTAGGTGAGGCTATGTCCCGAGCACGTCCTGAGCCAATCTCCAAGTCATGGATGTCTCCAAGTGAGGCCACGCCCCAAGGCTTGTTCTCGAGGTGAGGATGTCTCCAGATGAGGCCATGTCCCGAGAGGCTCTCTTCACTCGCCCATCTCTCAGGTCTAGGATTCTGGTCCTCGATCCTGGAGTAGATGCTAGGTGTCAGCCACTGCATGTATGGGCCACTAGAAGATCATTTGACAACTTTTGGTGAGCCTTGATTAGTGCTGTCGAGTTCGTACCATCGAATATTGGCATTTCCCACAACACTGCTTGACATGGGCAAATGTACGCTGCACCCTGACAATCAGAGGTATGTTCCCCATAAAGTTGGTACGCGACTTTCTGCAATGGGCCCCGTGCAATCCGCCTAGCTCGTAGTCTCTATTTAGTGCAACCCTTTTTGTATTAATTCAACATTAACACTCCAGAATGGGGGAATTGATATTAATGATAGATGATTAGCATTAATGGCCCCAGTCTCTATAAATAAGGTTGGAGTATCCCCTTGTAAGGGGTTTCGATTTTTAGATGGAGAAACTCTGTAACTCAGTGCAATATATACGCTGCCTGAGAACTACCATTGAAGCTTGCTCAAACAAGCTTCAAGCTCACTAAATACCACAGACTCGTGGACTAGGGCTCTTTTATAGCCTAAACCACGTAAAACCCTTGAGTTCTTTTCTATTATTTTCTTTAAACTCTCAGATTAGGTTGATGGTGAAAAAGGCAGTCAATATTTTGGTGCTTTCATTGAGAGCCTGAAAAAATCTTAAAGAACATAGTTGTTATACCAAAAAATTAGAGAATGCATCCTAGGAGGCTAAGGAGAATGCATTCTAGGAGAGCTAAGGGGAGTGGTCCTAGGAGACCCCAAGGAGGATGTGGTCCTAGGAGACCCCAAGGGAGTGATCCTAGGAGAACCCAAGGATGAGGTCCGAGGAGAACTCAAGAAAGTGGTCTTAGGAGACCCCAAGGAGGATGTGGTCCTAAGAGACCCCAAGGGTGTGTAGGAGGCAAGCCTCCCAAGGTTTCCTAAGTGTTGGCTCGAACGTGTCCAAGGTAAGTAGCTAAGGAGGAGGAGTCTTATGCAAGAGAATGGAGACTTAGATTTTGATAAGGAGAGCCTATACAATGTTCGATTGGACATGTTTGGGAGATGCTAAAGGAGAATGCCTTGAACTTGTCCAAGGTGAGATGTCATGGAGGAGGTTGCCTCAATGTTGTCCAAGGTGAGGTGCCAAGGAGGTTGCCTTAATGTTGTCCAAGGTGAGGTGCCAAGGAGGTTGCCTCGGACCACCTTGGTCCGAGGAGAAGCCAAGGAGATTGGTTCAAGGAGGAACATGGCATGCTAGAGGAGAGTGCCATGTTAGAGGAGAGAAGTGCATGTCCTACCACCATGCACGTTCAACCCACGAAAACATGTCCTACCACCATGCATGTCCTACCACCATGCACGTCCGACCAACACTTG
This sequence comes from Humulus lupulus, assembly GCF_963169125.1. Taxonomy (NCBI): domain Eukaryota; kingdom Viridiplantae; phylum Streptophyta; class Magnoliopsida; order Rosales; family Cannabaceae; genus Humulus; species Humulus lupulus. Next base: position 186,084,573 of record NC_084798.1, read on the forward strand.
CATGAGTGGTCAGTAGGAGGTGGATCAACTAGCTAGAGGAGACTAAGTCAAGATTCCCAGAGACAGCTTCAACAACATACGCGGGAATCTCTCATTCTTCCCATAAATGGGGGGTTTGTTACATTTCGAATTTTGAATGTTTAAATGTAATAAATATAATAAAATATCCCTATCATAAGGGGATATAAGTTGAGGATCCCAGGCCTATAAATAGGGAGCTTATGGGATGAGAGAGGGGTTCTTCTTCTGCTTCTTCTTTCTAGAGAGAGAAAATTGGGACTGTGTATTCTAGAGAGAGAAAGTTGGGTTTGAGTATTCTAGAGAGAGAATTCTTGTATTTTTGCCATCTGTACTGAAGAAACTCAGTTGGCTCAGTCCATCTGATCTTGAGTACAGATCTATAAATCACAACTCTAAGTGGATTAGGCTATTACCGACAATCGGGGCTGAACCACTATAAAATCTCTTGTGTTATTTACTTTTTGTTCATTAAACTGTCTGTGTCGTTTTTATTTCTCTTGAAGGCTTGTCGTAATTGACGTTCTCACGTCGTTGGCTAAAAATACAGTCAACAATAGTCATGGTGACCACTCGAAGAAACGCACCATACAATGCAACTCCTCCCGCCGAAGTTGAAGGAGGAGAAACCAGTCGTCCACCACCACAGGACTTCCCTGAGATGGTGGAAGACTACGAAAAAAATGCCAATACGACAACATGGACGACAGAGGCAACGATGAGTATTATGAGGAGGAATACCCTTAGCCTATGGACGCGGAGGAGTTGCCAGAAGTGGTGGCGCGAGGAGGGTAATATCGACGCCCTACAGGAGATGGTTAATGCCATGAGGGCTACTCTAGCAGCCCAAGGGCTGCAAGTGGACCCTCTTGGTGAAGCACCATCTAGGCAGCCAGCTGGTGTGCCACCTGTGTACCCAGCTAGAGTGCCACCTGTCAACCCTATTGGTGTGCCTCTCGGGCACCAGACTGATATATCGCAATATCCACTAGCTGGTGTGCCCCCATGCACCAAGCTGGAGTTGGAGCCCCACCTGTGTCACAGGATTGTGGCAAGGGTAAGATCAATGACAACACTGCTCCCAAGCAAAAGAAGGCTCGTCGGAACCCCGAAGACAACCAGGCCCTGAGGCTAGCTAATAAGGGTAAAGGCCTAGAAGCCCGAGGACACCGCCAACGCCCATGGAGCCTAGGGTGTTCTGCCCAGGCATGCCAATACGGATCGCACGAGGCCCAGAGGTGGTGTCCCTCCTAGCACCTCTCCATCACCACAGGAACAACGACCAAGGAGCCAACAGGAAAAACACCTCCGTTAACCGAGAATACGGCATCAACATCTCGGTTAATAATGAAAACGTTGAGTCCGACGGAGAAACAGAAGTAGCATACCCCAAGGGCAGTAGTGTATTCCGAGGCCAAATTCACCTACGAGAAAGCCTGAACGCTCGTAGGTGTATCAAGGCTTTCGGGCGCGAATTCGGGAGGAAGGACCATTCAGACCTCCAGGACAACCTCAACTCCCAAAAGAGGGACAACCCGACAAAAAGTGCCAACCAAGACCGTGACCCCCTTCACACATAGTTAGAGAGCTTGAAGAGGATAATGCTCATAATGGCCCGACGTAAGGGCCATGACTCTAACTCGGAGGACGAGGACGGGGAGCCATGTGCTCCTCACTTTGTAGAAGCTCTGTTACCACGAGGCTTTAAGATGTTTTCCATCACATCCTATGATGGTAGTGTGGATCCCACCGACCACCTTTCAAAGTTCAATAGGTTGACGTTGGTGCATCGCGTCTCCGAAGACGCCAAGTGTCATGTGTTCCTGATAACCTTGACGGGACCAACAGATGAATGGTTCAAGAAGCATAGGTTGGGATCCATTCATTCTTGGCACCAACTGTTGTATTCCTTCTAAAGAAAATTCATAGCTGCTCGAAAGGTGAGCTTTGAGGTCAATGCTTTGACCAACATAAACCAGGGACCATTCGAGACCCTCAAAGCTTACATTAAGCGCTTCAAGGAGGAAGCTACGAGGACCAAGAGGGTTGACAACAACCAGCAGCTAATGGCCTTACAATTTGGCATCTGCTCGAGGTCCCCGTTGTGAGATGACCTCCAGCAGAGAGGATGTCGAAGGCTCGACGACTTCATCCGTCAGGCACAAAAGTATATCAGCTGGGAAGACGCCCAGATCGGAGCATTTGGGGGACTCGTCACCTTTCCCACTTCGATGACGCTATGCCCCGTGCCTTGAGGACCTAGTCTCCACCCTACATTCCTATCCAAACAAGTGTGGCGAGAGCCCAGTCCAGTCCAATTGTCCCGCTAGCCGGCTTTAGTGTCGTGCCACTCGCTTATTTCGGTGCGGCTCCGACGGGATATGGAGCAGCACCCACTAGATACAATGCTTATCAGTCTGTATTTAGTGCTAGAGTTGCTGCTCCATCCCAGTCCACTGCACCTAGCCGGATCCCTAGCAGCAGTAGACGCGAGGGCAAAGGCAAGGGCAGAAAGCTCAAGGGAAATGGGACAGTGCAAACAAGATAGGGAACTGCCCCCGACGAGAAGTACGTCTCGTAGTACTTTGAGTATACTAACCTGGTGGACTCTCGGGAGAACATCTTTGTGACGACAAAACAACACGTTCATTACCGGAAGCCACAACCCATTCGGAGAGACAGGGAAAGGTGAGATCCCAACAAGTTTTGTCGTTTTCATAACAATGTGGGACACCGCACAAATGTGTGTTGCCAACTCAAGGATGAGATCGAAAAGCTCATCAAACTAGGATACATCTGCCAGTATGCTCGGGATGGAGCACGCCTGGCTTAGGCTCAGGCCGCGGTAACACCTGCATAACCTGTAGCCCCCCAGGCTCCGGGTACGGTGCCTACAACTCTGCAGAATAAGATATCCATAAACCTCCCCTAGTGAATGGGTGAGTGGGGACCATCTTCGGAGGACCCCACTTGGGGGGCACCTCTCAAGGCTCCCAAAATAGGTATGTGCGGGCCTTAAACCATGGCGATGAAGTGTTGGCATTAGCTCAATTGCAAGCTCAGATGCCAAGGATGACCGGCCAAGTCATTACATTCTCCAAGGACGAAGCTCGGATAGTGCACTTTCCACACCACGATCCTTTGGTGATCGAAAGCCAGGTTTTAAGATGGTGGCTCGGATCCTGGTGGACAATGGGAGTTCAGTGAACATCCTAATCAAGTCATCCTATGAGAAGATCGAGTTGACCACAAGCGACTTGAAACCGTGCACATCAACTCTATATGGGTTCTGGGGGGAAGGTCTCATACCAATGGGCTACATCAAGCTACCTGTGACGCTTGGAGAGGTGCCACGCCAAGATTTTAAATACTGCACCTTCATTGTGGTGGATTTATCCTCGGCCTATAACGCCATCTTGGGGCGTACGACCTTCATGGAGTTTGGGGCGGTTACCTCCATTCGACATCTATGCATGAAGTTCCCCATGGACTTGGGGACCGGCACAGTCTGAGGAGACCAAAAGGAGGCGAAGTAATGCTACAATGTGTCCCTCAGGCAACTAGTAATGGTGATCGAGGTGTTGGCTCCCGAGCAGCCCTTTTCTAGGGAGGTGGAGGTGCATACTGTTCAGGATGGTGAAACCAACAAGTTGGACTTGGGGGTTCAAGAAGAGAGGGCTATTGTAACGACCCGAATTTGCTATTAGGGCTTAGGGCCTTGATTAGTGTGCCGGGAGGGCAATAAATGATTTAATATGTTAATATGTGGATTTATGTGAATATATGATAATGATGCATGTTTAATTGAGTTAAATGTGCATGTGGGCCCCGTCTGGATATTAGGGGTATAAATGTGATAAATGCTATATATATGTGATATGTTTGTGCAGCACGACAGTCCTGGGGAACGGTTAGCCAAAAAGTTACAACAGGGTTAAGATTCCGACTCGGGGCGAGTCGAGGGGTAATTTGGGTATTAAATGTGTTATGGGGTTATCGGGTTGTGAAAATAAATATTTGGAGATATATTTGAGGATAGAATGTTTAGGAGGGAATATTGGGGAAATTTACCATTTTGCCCTCGGGGACGTTTTGGTACCCAGAGCCTTGAGGTAACCACATAGACTCAAGCTGAATAAAACAAACCTTAGAATTATATAGAACACTCAGGAAACTGACTCACTCATTCTCTCTCAAGAAGTGGTTATCTTTTCTTTGGAGGCTTAAGGAGAAAATTGGAGAAATTAGATAGAAGCTAGAGGAATTCAGTTGGGAAATCTTGGGAGCTAGGAGCTTGAGGATTAAGGATCAAATTCAGAGATTTAACTCAGCAAAGGTAAGCTCTAACCATGGGAATTAAGCTTGAATTTCTGCTGTGTTTTTAGAATATGCATGTGATTGGAACTTAATCTATTCTTGAGTGTTTTAGTTGAGTTTTGGAGCAGGTTTTGATGTTGATGTTGAGTTGGAATGTTTGTGTTGATTATCTGGGATTGTTAGCTAAGTTTTGGGTGAATTGGCTTGAGGAAAAACGCAGAGAAATGATGAAGATTTATGGGTTGGAGGTGAGGGCCGCGGCCCTAGGATGGGCATGCCGCGGCCCGTGTGCGCGCGCGGCCATGGGAGGCTGAGATGCTTGAGGCGCGCCGCGGCACTTGGTGATGTGCGCCACGGCCTGTGTGGGTTACAGAGAGGTGCTAGCCTCTGTTTCGAGGCTAGCCGCGACACTTGTGGGAAAGGCCGCGGCTCTTAGTGCCAGTCTGAGTTTTTAAGTGTGTTTAGGTTTGGGAACTCAATGGTTAAGGCTCGGGATGGATTTTATCACCCGGATTGATAGAATCCAAGGTCCCGGAGGTTAGAGATTTGGCTCGAAGTTATTTAATGGATTAGAACTTGATGGATGGATATTGTTATTGTGTTGTGACTAGGGTTTCGGTGAGGCTCAAGCTAGAGGACTGTGCTCGGAGAGCTCGGGACTCAGGTAAGAATACCCTTGTTCCCATAGAGCTTGTATGCAGGGCTGAGCCCAATGTGTTTGAATTGCAGGGCGTAGCCCTTTAATTGAATTTGCTAGTATTATGTACTTGTTTATTATGTTATGAATGCAATTATGTCAATGATCTGCAAGAGCCGGGAATGGTGTAGGTCGAGGTCGGCAGGGGCCGGAAATGGCAAAGGGACGGGAATGGCATTAGGCACGTTGAGTGCAAGGCTGAGTACGGTATGGGGCCGGGAGCAACGTTGAGCACGTGGAGTGCGAGTTGCCAGGGTGAGTCCCTAAAGGATACCTGGGATATCCTCACGGTGTGGACCGCGAACCCAGGGTCTGGTAAAACGCCTGGGACGACGAGGCCGTATGTGTTTAGCTTATTAGTGGCCAGTTTATATACTTGATGTATGTTTTGCATATGTTATCTGTTATGGGTTTTCTTGCTGGGCTTCGGCTCACAGATGCTCTGTGGTGCAGGTAAGGGCAAGGAGAAAGCCAACCAACCATGAGTGTAGCAGGCATGAGGTGGCATGTACATGTTTGGCCAGCCTGGCTGCCACAGCCAGTGGATTTTGGGAGATGTCTGTAAATAAACCTAGATTTTGTCGTTTAATCGACTTGGTTTGATTTAAATGTTGTAAATGTTTCTAAACTGAGTTTTGGGATCCCAGGTGTTAAACTTTCATGATTTTCAATGAAATGGAATTATTTCTAAGTTTTTTCCTCTGTTTATGGCTTAATTACACTATTTGACCTAAAACCTCGATTAGCGGGTCGAATGCATGTTTTTAAACTCACTTAGTAACGACTCTAAGGAAGTAGGGCATTACAGCTATCGAGATAATTAAGGAAGTCGAGGAAGTGGCCCTTGATGCCTCGGTCCCTGAAAGAAAGACCAAGGTCGGAAAGAATCTGAAGGCAGAAGTACGAGAAGCACTAGTGGGCTTTCTCCATGAAAATCATGATGTTTTTTCTTGGTCTTACTCCGACATGACTGGCATTGACCCAAATATCATTTGTCATGCCTTGAATGTCGATCCAAATGTCATTCCGATTCAGAAAAAGTGGAGAACGTTTGACCAGAATAGGGTGGAAGCCTTAAAGGCAGAGGTAGACAAGCTACTCGCAAATAGATTCATTCGGGATGCACAATACCCCAAGTGGGTATCTAATCCGGCCCTCATGCCCAAAACAAATGACACCTGAAGGACATGCATAGAGTTCTCTGACCTCAACAAGGCTTGCCCTAAAGACTGTTTCCCGCTGTAGATCAGATGGTCGCGTCCAACACCACGTGTACTATGTGAGCAAGAGACTCCACGGGGGGAGGGAGTTCAGATACCTACTCATGGAGAAGCTGACATTTTTCCTAATGGTAGCTTCTCGGAAGCTAAGGTCATATTTCCAAGCACATCCCATCAAGGTCTTCATGAACCATCCTTTACGGTAGGTCCTCCAAAAATAGGAGTCATCTGGGAGACTCCTCAAGTGGTCAGTCGAACTTAGTTAGTTTGACATCACTTATCACCCGAGGACTTCCATAAAGGGGCAGGCGCTGGAAGATTTCATCGTCGAGTGCATGGGAAACCATAAGAGACCTGGGGACGCCTCGGTGATTGGGCCCACATGGAAGCTATACGTAGATGGATCGTTGAATGAAAATGGTTTCGGAGCAAACCTCATTTTGGTATCCCTCGAGAAGCACTGTAACTTCCCAAATTCCCTAATGTGGCTTAGTGCCTAGATTAGGGGGCCGGGAGGCAATAATTGTATTCATTGTGTGCTTATGTGTTATGAGCATGTCATTATGTCAATTATATTATAATATAATTATGCTTGCATGTTTAGGAGTATTAAATATGCATGTGAGCCCGTTTCTTATTAGAATGACATTTTCGTAATTTTGACTCGTTGAGGGTATAATTGTAAATATGTGTGTTTTATGATTGATACCACATTATTATGTAGATATATTTGGGTTATTCAGCACGAGACGATCGTAGTGAACAAGTTAACGGAAAAGTCACAACGGGGTCAAATACGAGGCTCGGGGTGAGCCTAGGGGTATTTTGGTAATTTAGCACATTATCGGGGTTTATCAAGTAATGGGAGATTAAATGATTATTACTTGAAGATATTTCAGATTTATTTGGATATGTGGAGTTTATTAGGAATTAAAGGGAATAATGGTAATTGACCAAAGTGCCCTTGTGAGCTTTGAAGGAGAAAATTTGGGTTTAAGGGCATTTGGGTCTTTTGGTATGCTTGGGCCTGACTTAGCCAATTTGGAAGGCTGTAGAGAACTTGGGAAACACTCAGAAAATAGAAGGAAAACTCTCATACTCTCTCTTTGTCGTTACTCTCTCCCACTCTCCTCGGGGACTTGTGGATTTTGTGATTTTTGAGGAAACAAAGCTTGGGGATTGAAGGTTTGGTGTCTAGGATTAAGCTAGGACCAACTTGGGACCATAATCCAGCCATTGGAGGTAAGAATTTGTTCTGATTTTGAGTTTAATTTCCCGTGGTTGAAGCTTTTTCTAGAGTTTTAGGTTTTGATGGATTTTGAGTTTTGGTTTGAATTTAAGTTGGTTATTGGGATGTTTGTGATGCATATGGTGTGTGTTAATGTTTTTGGGAATTAATTGGGGCTTTGGGAAAGCCTTAGGATGATTTTGGAGGGTTTGGATTAAGAGAAAAATTTGGGTTTCCAAGTCGAGCTGCGGCCCTGTTCTTGGGTGTCGCAGCTCGAGTTAGACGAAGGAGAAAAAAAATGGCTGCTGGGCTATTTGAGCTGCGGTGCTAGGTGCAGTCACAGAGGGCATTAAGCCCCTGGCTTGAGCGGGGTTGCAGCTCAAATGCTTGGGGCCGCAGCTCAAAATGGAAAATTGGCCAAAACAGGTTTTTAATGATGGGAACTCAAGCCTAAGGACTTGGGATCGACCCTACTGCCCGATTTAGTAGGATTCGACGTCCCATAGGCTAGGACTCAGTACGGAAGCCTTTATTTAGTCATTTTTGATAGGATTCTATACTTGGTTGTGACTAGGTTATCTTTAGGGGCTCGGGATCAGGATCGTGCTCGAGGTAAGAAAATTGCACCCGATATGTGAAATGTATGATTGGGGCTTGGCCCAGCTATTAATGTAATATGATTGGGAATTGGCCCGTTGTTAAGTGTAAACATGATTATGATTATGCCTGTGTATATCTGTTTTAGTATGCTGTAATGCATTGTATCTGTGTGTATGATGAATGTATTATGTGATTGTTTGTTATGACCGGGAAGCTCAGTTTATAAGCTGAGAATTTTTCTATTGCATCTGATTAAAGCTCAACCTGCTAGTCGAGGGTATATTTGGTTTAAAAGGGCTCGACTTATAATTGAGGGTCTCCAAGGCTCGACTTATAAGTCGAGGGTCTGTAAGGCTCAACTTATAAATCGAGGATCTGCAAGGCTCGACTTATGAGCCGTGACTGACCTTATGCGCATTGAGCGCAGGTCGCCATGGCTAGGCCACCCAGGAGTGCACTATGCACTTGACTGGCTCAGATGCCATATAAATAAATGGGAGTGCAACACGCGCTCGTGTGACCCTATGGCCACTTATGTAACGCCCTGGGTAACCAAGACCGTTACATTGTGTGTTTAAAATAGTGCAAGGCTTGCTAATCAAGTCATTTAAACAAACTGTGAATCTAAAGTCATCAACTGACTAGGAATAAAAGATTTTGGTCATAAATAAGTTATTTTCGTTAAAAATGAAAGTTTAATACATAGACTCTCAAAACAGGGTTTGGATAACTTATTTACAAAAATTCCAGAAGCTATAAACAACTCAGGCCACTCTAATGGCAAAAAACACATTTTAGGTTTCTGTCCCTGTGCAATCCCTCGACCGTGGTGGCCGAGCAGCTGACAATGTACACTTCGCCCCCAAAGCCCTCCAACTCATGGCTGAACCATCATACGCTTGCTCTTACCTGCACCACGTGGCACCCGTGAGTCGAGGCCCAACAAGAAAACATAATAGCATAGCATGATCAATATCAATAACCAAATATTTCACAATGCATAACCAAGAATTCAGCAATTCATAACATTCACCTATTCAATGATATCAATCGAAAAATTAACAATTTGTCCTCCAGATAATCAACATATCATATTTATCAGATTACAACAACAATCACATCCATAATCAACAATTCATTTCAATCATTGCACAATATTTAGGGTCGGCACCCTTAGGCCGCTCCCTCTGTTTAACCCACTGTCTTCGGCTCACTTAGGCCGCCCCCAGTGTAATACCCACTGACTCTGGCCAGCTTAACTGAGCTCAATGATTAATAAGCTATCCTCGGCTACCAGTGTCCGAGCCGCGCCATGTACGCAAATATTATTTATGGCACCCTTAGGCCGTTTATCATATGTCCCATGGCATAATACCATCTATGACATCATACAGATATAGGGAGCTCTTAGTCCCATCACAATCACATAATAATGCATACAAATATAGGGAACACTTAGTCCCAACCTAGCCACATAATCGGGTGCAGTTTTCTTACCTCTCATTCGAGCGAGAAACACTTTACGAATGACCCTTGAGAACGATCGTTCTTTTAATCCCTTAGCGGTCACCTAGTCATAACCAAATATGGAATCCAATTAATGAAGATACCAATAAATGAGTCTTAACCTAAACCTCACTCCCGGGACCCCGAATTGTACCCAAACGGTGAGTAGATTCAATCTCGAGCCTTAAGGATTGAAACCCCGAGCCAAAAACCCTTAAAAACACCCAAAATATGCATCTGAGAAAATAGGATAGCGCTACAGTGCTACCCCCCTAGCGCCCCAGCGCTACAACTAGGGACATTTTGCCCTGGCTAGCGCTGTAGAGCTATCCTCTGGGCGCTATAGCGCTAGGACCAGGCAGACATGGCCTTGGTTCTTCTTCCTTCAAATTCTCCATTTTCAACCTGTTTCAAAAGCTTCCAAACACCATTTAAACCCCCAAATAAACCCAAATACCATATATACTAGTCCTAGGCATCATAACCTACCCAAACTTTGCCAAAAACCCCCCATTGAATTCTCTACTTTCAAACCCAAAATCTCAACTAAACTCAGTAATAAAACAGAGCAGAAAACCAAAGTTCTAGTGGTTGGAATCTTACCTCAAGCTCGGTATGAACTCCTCTTCAATGATGGAACACTACCCTAGATCCTCAACACTTGATTCCCCAGCTAATTCATCAAGAGAAGCTTCAAAATTGAAGAAGAAAAAGGAAGAAAATGATGAATGGTGGAGGCAAGAGGTGATGCTCTATTTTTCCTTCAGCTTCTACTATTTTCCAGCCTAAGTGTTGGTATATATCCTTAAAGGTAAAAAGACCTAAATGACCTCAAGTTTAATTAAAGCCTTTAACGGCCACCAAGGGCAAAATCGTCCCTTCGCACCTATCTCGTTAACCATAATTAACACCCTCCAATTCTCTTTATTCTTAATATTCTCGAATACCATTAATTCATATCCCGTTACCCCTTAACTCCCAGCAACATTCTAATCATCAAATTACCCCGAGACTCACCCCGAGCCCCGAACTTAACCCAGTTATGACCAAACCGCTAACTAATACTCAACGATCGTCTCATGTCCGAAAGCTCGAACGAATCCACATAATAATGTGGCCTCAACAATAGCTTACCAAAATGCATACAATTATACAATTATGCCCTCAACGGGCCAAATTACCAAAACGCCCCCATAACAAAATATATACCCATATGCATGCATTCATCATCATATAATAATATGATCCACATAAACATGCATATAATCATATAATAGCACAAGTAATCAATTATGGCCCTCCCGGCCTCCTAATCAAGGTCCTAAACCCTATTAGGAAATTTGGGGTCGTTACAACTTACTTGTACAGGGGGTATGCTTGATTCTAGTTATTACTATTAAGCATGTTGTTATGTTTTGTGGGCTATCTGAATTTGTAAATATGTTTTCTTGCTGAGTCTTTTGGCTCATGGGTGCTTTGTGGTGCAGGTAAGGGTATGGAGAAGCTTGGTCAGCCATGAGTTGGAGAGCGATAGCGGTGATGTGCACATATGTAGTCCGCTCAACCGCCACGACCGAGATATCGCAGGGGAACTAGGGTTGGACCTTGTTTTGACGCTTAGGTCGGCTCATTTTGTAATCCCTAAGTTGTAACAGACTTTTAAACTTGTATTTTGGGATGCCATATAAGCCTAAAGTTTTTGTTTAATGGAAATGCTTATGCCTTGGCCAAAAATTTTAATACCTGAGCCCTTAGTGGCTTAATCACATGTGTTAGTCCAAATGACTCATTTAGCGATTCTAGCACTAATTTTAAACACACATGGTAACGAATCCTAATTAGTAGGGTGTTACAACTTGGTATCAGAGCCTTGACCCAGCCGGAAGTGTGGCTGACGAGGACGTCGGACCCCTAAGGGGGGTGATTGTGACAGTAAGAATCTTGTGATCCACAGGGAGAAAGACCTAGTAAAAGCTGTATAATCCTACACAGCCTAGGGAAGGTCAAGTGTGATGATTCTAAGACTGTGTAGGTATAGGACTACATAGTTGAAGAGAGCTTAAATGGATTGATGGGTACTACCTATGCCAACAAGATGCATCTTTTTTTCGGTAGCCCATCACTTGAGAACTCCAAAGTTAAGCGTGCTTGACCTGGAGTAGTCTCATGATGGGTGACCTCTTGGGAAGTTTTCCTAGGAAGCGTGCGTGTGAGGACAAAGCACGCTGGAAAGACTTGTGTTGGTTTGCAGGGCCAGTTGTCATTCCAGGAAGCAGCCATAGTGTCGTGGGGCGTTACAAATGGTATTAGAGCTGCCAAGGTTTAAGGGTTCCTGATGATGGACTGAGCATGTACATTCGCCGCTAAAGACAAGCTCGACTCAGGGTTTGGTAACTATTAATATAGTTATGTGTGTGATTTAAATGAACTATATATGCCTTACTTGCTTGTTTAAATAAAACACATGAGCTATTCTAATAAGGTCTGGCCCTTGACTGTTGTATGTATGTTAATGACATGCTTATTAGCATAATAGTCACTTGCAAATGTTGTAGGATTGCTTATAAGCATCATTATTGCTTTTGAATTTCAGAAATGCTTATTAGCGCTGCTATATGTGCATGTATGCCAGGAAATGCTTATTATCACCGTTGAATGTTAAAAGGAATGCTTATTAGCATTGCTATTTGTCTATGCATGCCAAAAAATGCTTATTAGCATCCTTCTTGCCCTTGGATGTTAGAAATGCTTAATAGCATTATGTTATGTATATGCATGCCAAGAATGTGCTTATTAGCGATGTTAATGTTTGTAAATGTTAAGAACGTGCTTATCAGCATCTTGTTTGAGTATGATCATGAATTGTCATGCTTACTAGCATGATTGTATATGTGTGAATTACTGGGGTGCTTATCATCATTGTCAATGCATGTGAATGCTTATTTGATCGGTTTTGAACCATGGATTGACATGGGATATTGTTATTACTGCCTGGTAAGCTAAGCCATTGATTGCAGATAGACTTGGAAGTATGCTTCCAGGGCAATCTAATGAGCCAGCCGGCACTAAGAATCAGTTCAGAAGTAATGACCAGGGTCAGAACCCTCTGCTAGTTCCTAAAAACTGGCAACAGATGCTTGCTGATATGCAAGCTAGGCTGCAGAGACAGGATGAAGAGATTCGCTAGTTGTGGCAACAGCAAGTTCCAGTAGGGAATGCTGCATCAGAGGCCCCATCTGCTACTCCAGTACCAACCGTACAAGAGCAGACAGAGTTAGAGAATCATTGGGAGTTAGTGTATGAACGGTTCAGGAAACAACTCCCTCTGATTTTTTAGGGTAGTGCAGATCCAATCAAGGCAGAGCATTGGATGGCTATGATTACATCCAACTTAGAATTTATGAGGGTAGTGTGCAATGAGAGAGTGGCATGTGCCACATACATGTTTCGGGAGGATGCCCGAATCTGGTGGGAGGTGGTGTCCTAGACTAGGGATGTAACCACAATGAACTGGGAAGAGTTTAGAACTCTATTTAATGAAAAGTATTATAATGAAGCCATTAAAGCTGCAAAGGCTAAGGAATTCAGTAGACTGTTGCAAGGAAATATGTCAGTGACAGAATACGCCCTGAAGTTTGACAGATTAGCCAAGTTCACTCGAGACTTGGTACCCACTGATGGGACAAGGAAGGAAAGATTCCTTCAAGGGCTACAACCTATGATAGCCCAAGATGTCAGAGTTACCACAGTACCTGGAGTGACGACATACGCTCAGGTAGTAGAGAGAGCCTTTACTGCAGAGGGTGCTGAGAACAAGATCTGGCATGAGAACGTGACCAGAAGGGATATGAAGAGGGCGGGACCTCCCTTCACAGGATCAGGTAGGGGCGGAGGCCCTAGTGACCAGGAAAAGAAGACCCCAAATACTGTTTTGGCTTCTAGCCCTGACAGGAGGCCATGGGGTGTACAGATTGGCCGCCAGGGCGGCAATGAGAACTGGAGGACATACCCAAAGTGTGCCAGATGTAGAAGATGTCATCTAGGGGAGTTTTGGGCGAAGGCTTGCTTTTTATGTGGGATCGTGGGGCATCTCAAGATGGACTGGCCAAGAATGAAGAAAGAGGAACTGAAAAAGGCGAACAACTCGACTCCAGCTCGAGTGTTTGCATTGACGTAGGCCGAGGCTGAGGCTAGGCCCTCAGTGGTTACAGGTCAGCTTTCTAGTGCTGACATTTCTTATCCTGTGTTTATTGACTCTGGTGCTACACATTCTTATGTTTCTAGTAGGATTATTGATAGACTGTGTAGGCCATGTGATTACTATGCTATGGGGTTTGGGACGTTACTACCCACTAGGGAGTTAGTGGTTTCCAGGAGATGGGTCAGATCACTGCAAGTGATAGTGGACGACAGGGAGTTGTCGGTTGACTTGATAGAGTTGGTTATGATCGACTTTGATATGATTTTGGGAATGGACTAGTTAACTAGATATGGGGGAACCATTGAGTGTAAAAAGAAGACGGTAACCTTTGAGCCAGAGGGTGAGGACCCCTTCGTATTTGTTGGCACTGTGCATGGACCTCGAGTACCTATGATTTCAGCATTGAGATCTAGAGACCTATTGCGAGGAGGTTGCATACGATTCTTGGCCAGCATGGTGGATATGACTCAGGTCATGCCAGTGGGACCAAAAAAGACTAGGCTAGTTTGTGAGTTCCTAGATGTGTTCCTAGAGGAGTTACGAGGATTGTCGCCACACAGGGAAATAGAATTTGTTATTGAGCTAACACCAGGGATAGAGCCAGTGTCCAGGGAACCTTATAGAATGGCCCCAACAGAGTTGAGGGAACTGAAGGTACAACTACAGGAGTTGTTAGACTTGGGTTTTATTTGACCCAGTTTTTTGACATGGGGTGCGCCAGTCCTATTTGTGAAGAAGAATGACGGTTCTCTGAGGATGTGCATAGACTACATGGAATTGAATAAGCTGACCATTAAGAACAGGTATCCTCTACCAAGGATAAATGACTTATTTGACCAATTGCAATGTAAAATGGTGCTCTCGAAGATAGATCTTCGGTCTGGTTATCGCCAGTTAAGGATCAAGGAGGAAGACATACCAAAGACAACCTTTCATACCAGATTTGGGCACTATGAGTTCCTCATTATGTCATTTGGTTTGACTAATGCCCCGATAGCCTTCATGGATTTGATGAACAGGGTGTTCAAGGACTATCTAGATCGGTTTGTGATCATCTTTATCAATGATATCTTAGTATATTCACAGTCAGAGGAAGAGCATGAGCAACACCTCCGGTTGGTTTTATAGAGGCTGAGAGAAATTGTTTGTGAAGTTCAAGAAGTGTGAAATCTGGTTACCTCAGGTGACTTTCTTGGGTCATATTTTTAGTAGAGATGGAATCAAGGTAGACCCAGCTAAGATTGAGGCTGTCAGGAATTGGCCGAGGCCAAGGAAGGCCTCTGAGATTAGAAGCTTCCTTAGGTTGGCAGGTTATTATAGAAAGTTTGTGGAAGGATTCTCAAGGATAGCTACTCAACTGACAGAACTGACACGCAAGAGTCAGAAGTTTGCGTGGTAAGACAGATGTGAGAATAACTTCCAAGAGTTATAGCAGCGTTTGATTACTGTCATAGTCTTAAGTCTTCCAACAGATCAGGAGAAGTTTATGGTTTATTGTGATGCTTCGAGACAAGGGTTAGGTTGTGTCCTTATGCAGACAGAGAAGGTGATTACTTATGTATCATGCCAGTTTAAAGATTATGAGCAGAGGTATCCTACTCATGATCTGAAGTTAGCAGTAGTGGTCTTTGCATTAAAGGTATGGAGGCATTACCTTTATGGGGAGAAGTGTGAGATATATACGGACCACAAGAGCCTTAAGTACTTCTTTACACAAAATGATTTGAATATGAGGCAGAGGCGTTGGTTGGAATTGGTGAAGGACTATGACTGTGACATCCTTTATCATCCAGGGAAAGCCAACGTGGTGGTGGATGCCCTAAGTCGGAGAGGTCCGGGGAAATTGTACAGTTCAAGGCAGATATTCAAGGAGTTGGCAGAGGATATGAACAGAGTAGGGATTGAGTTAGTAGTGGGCTAGTTAGCCAACATTACCCTGCAGTCTACTCTTCTAGAAAAGATAAAGAAGAGTCATCCACAAGAGCCACAATTGGTGAAGATTAGAGAGGACGTCCTAGCTGAAGTGGCTAGGGACTATACAGTATCAGATATGGGTTTGCTAATATATAAATGGTGGATCTTTGTTATGATGGATACTGTTATCAGATGGGAGATTATGGATGAATCTCATACTACCCCGTACTCTTTGCTCCCCAGCACCACGAAGATGTACCGGGAGCTGAGAACTTTATATTGGTGGCCGGGAATGAAGAGAGACATAATCGAGTATGTGGCTAGGTGTTTTACGTGTTAGTAGATCAAGGCTAAACATCAAAGACTAGCGGGGCTACTACAACCCTTGGATATCCCGGAGTGGAAGTGGGAAGACATCACAATGGATTTTGTGGTGGGATTGCCTAGGACGGTGGGTCAACACAATTCAATGTGGGTTATTGTGGACAGATACACCAAGTCAGCTCACTTTCTACTAGTGAAGACAACTTATACAGTTGACCAGTATGCAGAGATCTATGTGAGAAGGATAGTATGTCTTCATGGAGCTCCGAGGTCAATCGTGTCAAATCGGGACCCCACATTTACTTCCAAGTTTTGGGGAAGTTTGTAGAAGGCGATGGGAACTCAGCTGAAGTTTAGTACAACTTATCATCCTCAGACCGATGGTCAGTTTGAGAGGACTATCCAGATATTGGAGGACATGCTGAGAGCATGTGTATTGGACTTTGAGAGGTTCTGGAGTAAATATTTGCCTCTGATAAAGTTTTCCTACAACAATAACTACCAAGCGACCATAGGAGTGGCTCCTTATGAGATGTTGTATGGCAGGAAATGCAGATCACCTATTCACTAGGACGAGATGGGTGAACGTAGATACTTGTCTACTGAGGCAGTTCAGAGGACGAAGCTATCGAGAAAATCAGAGGATACTCGCATCACAGAGTAGATAGAAAAGTTATGTGGATCTGAAGCGCAGGAACGTGGAGTTCCAAGTGGGAGACTATGTCTTCCTTACAATCTCACAATTGAAGGGGGTGAGGAGGTTTGGGAAGAAGGGAAATCCACAATATATAACAACACAACCAACGGGCTAAACATATAGCGGCCAGCGCTGTCCCAGACGCTTTACCAGGCCCTGGGTTTGTGGTCTTCACTGATAGGGTAGCTCCAGCACCCTAGGAGGGTCTTGCCCTAACATCTTGCACTCAGCATGCTCAACACTGATCCTGACTCCTTGCCGTACTAAACTTTCTGTCGTTCTCAGCCTTCGCCGTTCAGTCACAACACATGCATAACATAGCATAATATCAACCGATATTTAAACACATATTGAACATAAACAATGGGCTACGCTCTACAATTCAAACAATAGGGAAATGCCCTGCAATACAAACAATAGGGCCACACCTTGTTCTATGGGTACAACAATTTTCTTACCAATGTCTCGAGCTATCTGAGCACCGCAATCACGAGCACAATCCTCTATCTCGAGCCTTGATGCAAACCTAGTCACAACACATTTATAATAACCATCCATCAAGTTCTAAACCAATAAATAACATTGGAATATTAATATAGCCTTCGTGACCTTGAATTCCACTAAACCGGGTAGTAGAATTCTTCTTGAGCCTTAACATTCGAGTTCCCAAGCCTTAAAGCCTTAATTCCCCCTTTTTCCCATTTAGGGCCGCCACAAACCCTTTAGGGCCGCAGCCCACTACTTGGTCAGAAGGCAGGGCCCTCCCTACTGGGGGACATAGGCTGCGACTTGCACCCCAGGGTCGCGGCCTGCCTAAGAAAAACAGAGGCCTTGCAGCCTCTTCTAGCACACGAGCCGCGACACCTAAAGAACAGGATCGCGGCCTGGGCCTCCAAACCCAGAAAATCACCATTTTCTCAGCATATTTCCTCGAACCTAACCCATAAATTCTCACCCCAAACACCAATTAAACCCAGAATTAAGTTTGGATTCCTTATTCACATACCCTAGACATCGCAACAAATCCATAAACAACCCCATATACTCAACAAACACCCAAAATCAAACTTAAAATCCATTTTCATGCAAGCCTAATAACAACAAGATCAAGTTAAGGAGCTTACCTCTGCACTTAATTCAGTCCCTGAACTGATTCCCTAAGTCTTCAAGCTTCCAATCCACCAATTCTTTAGCCTAAATCCTCAAGGTTTTCTCCAAACCTTCAACACCACCAAAGAGAGAGAGAGAGAACCGATGGAGAGAGAAATAATCTTGAAGCTGAGTTTCCCTTATTTCCTTCTAAGTCTCTCTAGAATCTCAGCATCCTAAAGAGTCTAAGCCTATCCCTTACCAAAAGTCCAAAATGCTTTTTAACTCTATCCTAATCCTCAAGTGCCACCAAGGGCAATCACGTCATTTTCCATACCCCGCTAATTCCTCGAGTGTTCCTATAAATCCCCATTTAATCCCGACATGTACAAATAATTACTTAACTACTACCTGTTACTCGATAAATCCCGAACACATATTTCTTTCCCAAAATACCCCTAGACTCCTCCCAAGTCGGGTATTCGACCCCGTTGTGACTATTTAACTAAACTGCTCCCTAGGACCGTCTCAGATCGTGCATCACAAATATATCACCACTCACTCGTGGTATCAAACACAATATACACAAATATTACATTTATGCCCTCAACGAGCTAAAATTACAGATACGCCCCTAATAGCCAAATGGGGCCCACATGCATATTTAATTCATCTACCACATGCATTTCAAATCATATAATCACCAAATTCACATATTAACACAATTAAATCAATTATTGCCATCCCGACACGCTAATCAAGGCCCTAAGCCTTATTAGCAAATTTGGGACGCTACAATTATCCACTCCTTACAGAAATTTCGTCCTCGAAATTACCTGAATAACTCGGGATACCGATCCCGTATATCTGTCTCAAGTTCCCAAGCCACCTCCTCCACTTTGTTGTTCCTCCACAACACTTTCACTAAGGCGATGGTCTTGATCTGCAAGACTTTATCCTTTCGGTCGAGAATCTGAACTGGCTTCTCCTCGTATGATAAATCCTGATCTTGCTCCAAGTTCTCATAACTCAGCACGTGCGTAGAATCCGATACATACTTCCGGAGCATGGATATATGAAACACATTATGTACCTTTGATAGAGCTAGAAGCATCGCCAATCTGTAAGCTACCTCTCTAACCTGTTCTAGAATCTCAAAGGGCCCGACAAATCCAGGGCTCAACTTGCCCCGTACTTCGAACTGTTTCACCCCTCTCAAGGGAGAAACTCTGAGAAACACATGGTCACCGACTTGAAACTCTACGCTCTTGCATCTCAAGTCTAGGTAACTTTTCTGTCGACTCTAGGAGGCGAGCATTTGATCTCTAATCTTCTTAATTGCCTCATTGGTCCTCTGAACAACCTCAGGACCTAGATACCTCCTCTCACCCGTCTCGTCCCAATGGATGGGTGATTTGCACTTCCTCCCATATAACATCTCATATAGAGCCACTCCGATAGCCGCTTGATAACTGTTATTGTACAAAAACTCAATCAAAGGGAGATACTTACTCCATGATCCCCTAAAATCCAGCACGCGTGCTTGCAACATATCCTCTAGTATCTGAATCGTCATCTCAGACTGTCCATCTATCTGAGGATGATAAGCGATACTAAACCGCAACTGTGTGCCCATAACCTTCTACAGGCTCTCCCAAAACTTGGAGGTGAAGGTGGGGTCCCTGTCGGATACTATTGACCTCGGAGCCCCGTGTACTGGCACAACTTCCTTCACATACAGTTCAGCATACTACTCCACAATATAGGTCATCTTAACAAACAAAAAGTGGGCTGACTTGGTGTACCTGTCCACAATCACCCACACTGAATCATGTTGTCCCATGGTATTCGGCAATTCAATCACAAAGTCCATTGTTATATCCTTCCATTTCCACTCTGGAATCCCCAGAGGCTGCAAAAACCCTGCTAGCCTCTAATGTTCAGCCTTTACTTGCTAACAAGTCAAACACTTGGCCACATAATCCATCACATCCTTCTTCACTCCCAACCACCAATACAAAGTTCTCAAATCTTGGTACATGTTCATCGTCCCGGATGTAAAGAATAGAGAGTGGTATGAGACTCATCTAAAATCTCCTGCCGGATACTGGAATCCATTGGAATGCAAATCCATCCTTTGTACCTTAATAAAATCATTTCTGAAATAGAAAAGTCCTTAGCCACTCCGGCTAAGACGTCCTCTTTACGCTCTCTCAACTGGATATCCCCCCCTGTGCCTCCTTGATCCTTTCAAGGAGCATAGACTGAAGAGTGATGTTGGCTAATTGACCAACCGCCAACTCTATACCTGCTCTATTCATCTCTTCAACTAACTTATCTGATACCTGCCTCGAACTGAACAACTGTCCTAGGCCCTTCTGACTCAGCGCATTGGCCACCACATTGGCCTTCCCAGGATGGTATAGAATATCACAATCGTAATCCTTTACCAATTCTAGTCAACGCCTCTGGCGCATATTCAGATCCTTTTGAGTAAATAAGTACTTGAAACTCTTATGGTCGGTGTATATTTCACACTTCTCCCCATATAAGTAGTGTCTCCAAACCTTAAGTGAAAATACCACCGCCACCGATTCTAGATTATGTGTGGGATACCTCTGTTCATACTCCTTCAATTGTCTCGACGTGTAAGCTATTACCTTCCCAACTTGCATCGGTACACACCCCAAACCCTGTCTAGAAGCATCACAATAGACTACAAACTTCTCATTATCTGACGACAGACTCAATACTGGAGCGGTGATCAGTCACCGCTTCGATTCCTTGAAACTGTTCTTGCAACTGTCTGTCCATACATACTTAGTCTTCTTACACATTAGTTTGGTCAATGGTGTGGCTATTCTGGAGAATCCCTTGATGAATCACCGATAGTACCTGTAATGCCCTGGTTACCCCAAGACTGTTACAGTGAACGTTGAACCGTGAATTTAACTCGCTACCCGAGTTCTTTGGTTAAAAACGTGCTTCTAGGTGTTAGTAACAGGTTAAGGTGGAAAACCAATCACACTGGCTAAGAATATATTTTGTTTAAAACATAAAACTATTCATGGGATTCTTAGCCAGAGTGGTTGACACCACTCAGGTCATGCCAGTGAGACCAGAAGAGACCATATTAGTTTGTGAATTCCTAGATGTGTTTCCAGAAGATTTTTCAGGGTTGCCACCGCACAGAGAGATAAAGTTCATGAAAGAACTGGCACCAGGGGTGGAGCCAGTATCCAGAGCACCTTATAGAATGGCCCCAGCTGAGTTGAAAGAATTAAAAGTACAGTTGCAAGAGTTGTTGGATTTGGGTTTTATCAGACCTAGTTTCTCATCTTGGGGGGAGCGCCAGTTCTGTTTGTGAAAAAGAAAGATGGTTCTCTGAGGATGTGTATTGATTACAGAGAATTGAATAAGCTAACAATCAAGAATAAGTATCCTTTGCCAAGGATAGATGATCTGTTTGATCAGTTGCAAGGTAAGAAAGTATTCTCAAAGATTGACCTTCGTTCTGGTTATCATCAGTTGAGGGTCAAGGAGGGAGATATACCAAAGAAAGATTTTTGTACCAGGTATGTGCATTATGAGTTCTTAGTTATGTCTTTTGGATTGACTAATGCCCCTGCTGCTTTTATGGATCTGATGAACAAAGTGTTCAAGGATTATCTAGATCAGTTTATGATCGTCTTCATCGATGATATCCTGGTATATTCTCAGTCTGAGTCAGAGCATGAGCAGCATCTGAGGTTGGTTCTACAGAGACTGAGGGAACACAGACTGTTTGCAAAGTTCAAGAAATGTGAGTTCTGGTTATCTCAGGTATCCTTTCTTGGGCACATTGTCAGTAAGGAGGGGATTAAGGTAGATCCAGCGAAGAATGAGGCAGTCAGAGATTGGCCAAGGCCAAAGAATGCTTCTGAGGTTAGAAGTTTCCTTGGATTGGCAGGTTATTATAGGCATTTCGTGGAAGGGTTCTCAAAGATTGCTACTTCATTGACTAAGCTGACACGCAAAAGTCAGAAATTTGTGTGGTTAGATAAATGTGAGAACAACTTCCAGGAACTGAAGCAGAGATTGATTATAACTCTGATTTTGAGTCTTTCGACAGACCAAGAGAGGTTTGTGATTTATTGCCATGCTTCTCATCAGGGTTGGGCTGTGTTCTGATGCAGTCAGAAAAGGTAATTTCTTATGCTTCACGTCAATTGAAGGAGTATGAAAAGAGATATCCCACTCATGATTTAGAGTTGGCAGCTGTGGTCTTTGCTTTAAAGATATGGAGGCATTATCTTTATGGGGAGAAGTGTGAGATCTACACAGACTACAAGAGCCTGAAATACTTCTTCACCCAGAAAGATCTGAATATGAGACAAAGGTGTTGGCTGAAGTTAGTAAAAGATTATGACTGTGAGATTTTGTATCATCCAGGAAAAGCCAACGTGGTAGCTGATGCTTTAAGCCGAAAGGGTCCGGGGCAGATTCATAGTACGAGGCTGATAGCCAGAGAGTTAGTTGATGACATGACTAGAGCTGGTATCGAGTTGCTGGTGGGTCAGTTGGACAATATTACGCTACAGTCTACACTATTAGAGAGAATCAAGGAGGGTTAGTTAAGTGATTCACAACTGATCAAGATTAGAGAGGATGTTTTGGCTGGAGCATCCAGAGATTATACAGTGTCTGATTTAGGCTTGTTGAGATACAAGGGGTGGATATGTGTTCCGTTAGACACTGATTTGAGGTGAGAGATTCTGGATGAATCTCATACTACACCTTACTCTTTGCATTCAGGCACCACGAAGATGTATTAGGATGTGAGATCGTTGTATTGGTGGCTGGGGATGAAGATGGATGTAATAGAGTATGTGGCTAAGTGCTTGACATGTCAACAGGTCAAGGCTGAGCATCAGAGGCTGGCAGGGTTATTGCAGCCTCTAGATATCCTAGAGTGGAAGTGGGAGGACATCACGATGGATTTTGTGGTGGGATTACCCAGGACTATTGGTCAGCATGACTCTATTTGGGTGATAGTGGATCGCTACACCAAGTCAGCTCACTTCTTGCCAGTAAGGACTACATATACAATTGATCAGTATGCAGATCTCTATGTGAGAGAGATCGTGCATCTCCATGGAGCACCGAGGTCGATCGTGTCAGATCGGGACCCCACTTTTACTTCCAAGTTCGGGGGGGGGGGGGGGGTTTGCAAAAGGCTGTGGGAACACAATTGAAGTTCAGTATTGCTTATCATCCTCAGACAGATGGGAAATCTGAGAGAATGATTCAGATATTGGAAGACATGCTACGAGCATGTGTGCTGGACTTTGGTGGATCTTGGAGTAAGTATCTACCTCTGATAGAGTTTTCCTACTACAACAGTTATCAGTTTACCATTGGAGTTGCACCTTATGAGATGCTGTATGGTAGGAAGTGTAGATCTCCCATTCATTGGGATGAGACAGGTGAAAGGAGATACTTAGGTCCTGAAGCAGTTCAGAGGACTAGTGAGGCCATTGAGAAGATTAGAGCTCGATGCTTGCTTCTCAGAGTAGACAGAAGAGCTATGCAGATCCCAAGCGCAGGAATGTGGAGTTCCAAGTGGGAGACTATGTCTTCCTTAGAGTCTCGCCATGGAAAGGGGTGAGGAGGTGGGAAGAAGGGAAAGCTGATCCCTAGATTTGTAAGTCCATTTGAGATCATGGGGAGGATTGGTCAGGTGGCTTACAGGTTGGCCTTGCCACCAGCGTTGTCAGCGGTGCATAATGTGTTTCATGTTTCAGCTCTTCGGAGGTATGTATATGATGTGACTCATGTTTTGAATTATGAAGATCTGGAGCTTGAAGCAGATCTCTCTTTTGAAGAGCAGCCAGTCTAGATACTTGACAGAAAGGACAAGGTCCTCAGGAATAAGATGATACCTTTGGTTAAGGTATTGTGGAGGAACAGCAAGGTCGAGGAATCGACCTGGGAGCTGGATTCAGATATGCAGAGTCAGTATCCTGAGCTGTTCAGGTAAATTTCAAGGACAAAATTTCTGTAAGGAGGGGATAGTTGTAATGCCCCAAAATCCCTAATGAGGTTTAATGGCTGGATTAGTAGGCTGAGAGGGCCATAATTGTTTAATTATGCCATTAAATGATTATATGCATGTTTATGTGAATTATATTATAATATGATGTTAAATGCATGCATGTGGGTCCACATTTGATTATTAGGACATTTTGGTAATTTTTCCCGTTGAGGGCATATTTGTGTATTTTGGTGCATATTGTGATTTATGGATGAGATCCCATTATTATGGGGATATATTCGAGCTATTCAGCATGAGACGGTCCTATGTTGCAAATTAGCAGTTTTGTCATAACGGGGTTAATTATGGGGATATTGGATAATTGGAATGTTTATTTGATGATATATTGGGAGTTATTGAGATCAGGAGGAAATTCTGGGAGTTTTGGCTATTTTGTCCCCGGGGTGTTTTTGGGACCCCGAGCATTAGGTTTTATTTGAGGTTACTTTAGCCTGAAGTAGTCTGTCAGAAAGAACCATACATTTATAGACTTTCTTACTCTCCCGTTAACCTTTGTGACCGTTCGTGGCAATTTTGAAGAAATCTTGAGTTTTAGAAGTCAGAATCAAGCGAGGATCGAGGCATATCGATCCTAGGAAAGATTAGAAGCTTCTTGATTGAAGGATTTAATGAGAAACAACCCAATCAAAGGTAATTCAAGCTTTACGTTTTGAGTTTTAGAGTTTCTAAGCTTTGATTTGGATTTTGTGTATCGATGAGTTTTTGATTCGTTTGAGCCTCGGGATTTGATGATTTTGGATCATTGGGATGTTTGGGAACTTTGATTTTTGGATTTGGAGATGTACAGGTATGTTTTTGGAAGGTTTTAAATGGGAGAAAACAGAGTTATGGCTGGTTCCCGGGTGGGGGCCGCGGCCCAAGCTCGATGCTGAATGAGGTGAAGTTTGTGCGCGCTGTGGGCTGCGACACTAAGTAATGGGCTTTGTGGTGCTTGCTCCTGGTTTGGCTGGGGGCCGCGGTTCATGAGGGTTTTGAGGCCAAATGGGTGTTTTGATGATGGGAACTCAATTTTAGGCCTCGGGATCGTTCCTACTACCCGGATTAGTGGGATTCGATGTCCCAGAGGCTAGGTCTTAGTTCAGGAACCCTTTGTTATTCATTTTATTGATGGAATCCCATATTTGGTTATGACTAGGTGACCGCTAAGGAACTTAAAGGTTGATCGTTCTCAAGGGTCGTTCTTATACTAATTCTCGCTCGAATCAAAGGTATGAAAACTGCACCCCATATGTGACATGAATGGTTATTCATGAGGCATGTTGAATGTTTAAATGTGGACATGGATTGAATATTGATTGCTTAGAAAATCTTGCTCACTTGTGTATGGCACTGACTGAATAGTCAGAATTGGAAGAGGTGTCAGTATCAACTGTGAAGTTGTGACTCATTAGTCAAGTTCGGCAGTGGTACTGGGCACTGGTCACACAGTGCTGACTCATAAGTCAGGAACGACCTTAGCGTGTTCAACGCAAGCCAACAAAGATTAGATTTAATCGACATCTGCACTAAATGACTCAAAAGAGCGTTAATGCCAGATCGACCTCAAGTTTGATGAATTCTATAAGCGCTTGTCTAGCCAAAGGCTAGTTACATAGAGCCACAGTGACTATTTAGTCACATGGCTTTGGGTGCCGAGCCCCGTGTGACTTACCCATCAGTCACTCAACCCTCTTGCATCAGGTCTCTAGCCTTCAGCGCCGAAATCATAGGTACTCGCGGTCCACTCACTGTCCCCACGAATACAAAGAGTACTTCCCCTTCCAGTTCAAAGGTCACCATCATGCGCTTGCAGTCAATCGTCCCCCCGTACTTCTATAACCAATCCATCCCTAGGATCATATCAAAGTTATCCATCGCTAACTCAATCAAATCCACAGACAACTCCCTATTGTCTATCTCTACTGGCAATGCTCTAACCCATTTCCTAGAGACTACCAGTTCCCCAGTCGGAAACAAAGTCTGAAATCCCCTAGCATACAAATCACTAGGTCTACAAAGTTGATCTATCACTCTAATAGAAATAAATGAATGGGTAGCCCCTAAGTCAATCAATGCAGTAAAATAAGAACCAACACTAGATATGTGACCTGTCACGCCCAAGGGGCTAGCCTCAGCCTTAGTCTGGGTCAAGGTAAATACTCTGGCAGGAGTGAGACTATCGCTTTATTTCAGCTCTTCCTTCCTGGCTTGTGGGCAGTCCTTCCTCAGAAGACTAATGCTCCCACAAGTAAAGCAGGCCCTAGTCCTGCATTCTCCCTGATGTCATCGTCTGCATCGAACACACACTGAGAAATTCCTCCAGTTGTCTCCTTCGCCCTAACAGCCACTGAAAGCACCCTGTGCCCTCCTATCCAAGCCAGTAGGAACAAAAGAGTCTGGGGCCTTTCTCTTCTGCTCACTGGGGCCGTCCTCCGAGCATCGCGCCTGCAGCGTCGTCTCTCCATATCTGATCCTCGGCCCCCTTAACTGTAAGGGCCTTGTCCACTACCTGTGCATAAGTGGTAGTCCCCAGATCCAAAGTTATCTTGACGTCACGGGCAATCATAACATTCAATCCCTGCACAAACCGATCTCTTCGTGCCATGTCAGTCGGCACCAAATCTAGCGCGAACTTCACTAATCGGTCAAACTTCAGAGCATACTCAGTAATCGTCATCTGGTTCTGAGTCAGGTTCATAAACTCATCAACCTTCGTAGCTCAGACTGCGACATTGTAATACTTCTCATTGAATATATTCCCGAACTCTTCCCAAGTCATAATCGCAATATTCTTCCTCTGCGATACAACATCCCACCAGATGCGGGTGTCTTCTCTCAACATGTAGCTGGCGCAAGCTACTCTCTCATTCCCTTCCACCCTCATGAAATCTAGGATAGAAGAAATCATGTTCATCCACCGCTCTGCCTGCAGTGGGTCTGGACCACCCTCGAAGGTGGGAGGATGCTGATTCCTGAACCTGTCATACAAAGGTTCCCACTTATTCTCCATAGTAGGCTGGGCTGGCACTAGTGCCACAACCTGTGGGGCCTGTAACCCACTGCCTTGAGGAGGGGCCTGCTGCCTCAACTATCGAAGCTCTTCTTCTGTTTGGTGAAGTCTAGCTTCCATATTGGCAAATAACTGTTGCCAATTCGGTGGGGCAGGTGGAGGGTCCTGACCCTGGGTGTCATCCTTGGCCCTATTGTCGCGAAGTCTGATTGATCGCCGATGCATCAATGACGTCGCACATCAGGCATGATAATAGCATCCAAAACCACCTCCCAATCTCACCAACTAAGCACAACCAGCAAATCCACATATCACAGATAGCATATAACAATCAAGGAGCCTAGCCCTAGCATCATGCATATATCAACACATTCATCATGCTTTATCTATATATTCAAGCAAACATGGCACTCAAGCAAGCAATTAAATATATAATTCATTAAATACCAACCAACCTTGAGTCGAGCTTGTCACTGGCAGCGAGCGTACATGTTCGGTCAATCTCCAGGAACCATAAAACTTGGCTTGCTCTGATACCAAGTTGTAACGCCCTACTTCCTTAGAGTCGTTACTATGTGATTTAAAAATGTGCCAATAGCTCGCTAATCAAGGTTTTAGGTTAAAGGTGTGACTAAACTGTAGTTAAACTCATTAAATGACAAAAAATATAAAATCTGGACATTCATTGAGATTATAGAAAGTTTTACAGTTGGGATCCCAAAATACTATTTAGAAAATACATTACAGATCAAAATATACACATGGTTGACTTAAGCGACAAAACAACTAATACAGTACATTTTCCCAAAAATAACCCTGGCCGTGGCAGCTAGGCAGGCCGAACATGTACCTGTCGCTCCACGCTCTCCGTACTCATGGTTGGTCGACCTTTCCTCTGTCCTTACCTGCACCATAGAGCACCCATGGCTGAAGCCCAGTAAGAAAACTCAACACAAAGCATATAACATATATATGACAATCCACAATATATAACAAATAGCCAACGGGTTAAACATATAGCGACCAACGCCGTCCCAGGTGCTTTACCAGGCCCTAGGTTCGCGGTCTTCACTGATAGGGTGGCTCTAGCACCCTAGGAGGGTCTCTCCCTAACGGCTTGCATTTAGCGTGGTCAACGTCGATCCCGAACCCTTGCCGTACTCGGCTTTCTGCCATTCTCGGCCTTCTCCGTTCCCGGCCTTCGCCGTTCCCGGCCTTCGCCGTTCATTCACAAACATGCATCACATAGCATAATATCAACCGATATTTAAACACATATGGAACATAGCAATGGGCTACGCCCTGTAATTCAAACAATAGGGCCATGCCCTGCAATACAAGCACAGTCCTCTAAGCACCGTGATCACGAGCACAGTCCTCTATCCCGAGCCTTGTTGAAAACCTAGTCACAACACATTTAGAATAACCATCCATCAAGTTCTAAACCAATAAATAACTTTAGAATATTAATCTAGCCTTTGGCACCTTAAATTCCACTAAACCGGGTAGTATAATTATTCCCGAGCCTTATCATTCGAGTTCTCGAGCCTTGAAGCCTTAATTCCCCCTTTTTCTCATTTAGGGCTGCGACTCGCTACTTGGTCGGAGAGCAGGGACCTCCCTGTTAGTGCGCGCTAGTTTTGCTTCCAATAAAAAACGTACATCCTCACGATCATCCGATAGGTTGAAAGGGAGCTATCCCTACGAATTTCAAGAAGTCCACAAAATATTGATGCAAGGGTAGGGTGGACCCAGCCATCAGGTGGGCTTGGCTCCAGGCGCCAAGACCATTTACGTTGCAGTGCGCCCTCTCGGATTCCCGACAAAGGTGCACCAGACATCTTTCCCCGATTGCATAATGCCTCATGATGGCCTCGGGGTGTCATAGTAGGGTGCAATACTCCTCCACTTCAAATCCATCAGCCTCGTACAACTGGGCGGGGTGTGGAATAGGGGCTCAGTTGACTTCTTTCACGGTCAACCCCATTTTGGACCGATAACACTGGCCTCTCCGCTGCCATGCCATTAGCACAAACAACCAGTTCCCTCACTGGTTCTCGTGTTAAGGATTTCTTGATCGAAATTGTAGAAACCTTGTTCATGTAGCAATCGTAGTTCCTCGAACATCTGAGACAAAAACCAAGAAGTTAGTATTTTGACCAAAGAAAGAAGGCCAAAACACGAGAAACCCTAAGACTACTGCTTGAGGAGAAGAGATGAGTGTCTAAAGACTTTGGGTGTCCTTGGGGCCAAGGAATCAACACTGGAGAACACCACCGGAGATTATGAACATCGCCAGAATCTGATAATTTTCCACGGTGGAATGCCCAGAAACACAAAAAATGCATAAGGTGTGCAGTAGGCCATTTTGGCAACTTCTAACGTCGAAATATACCTAAAAAGACCTATAGAAGGTCGAAATAGCCCCTCCAGTGCCACAAAAATCTTGTTCCTATGCATGCACCTAAACTCTTAAATGAAACTCGACCCAAACACAAAGATAAACATGCACCAGTATGATGACTCACCAATAAATACTTACTCGAGATAAAATGTCGGTAGGTGTTGAAACGAGTCCGAACTTTGAAGAATCGTTTGCCATTCACCTAGAAGTAAGAGGATTTTCTCCAGCCATCCAGAATTACAGAGAAAACCTACGAATGGTTGAAGGCCTGGGAAGCTTAAGAAAGAAGATAGGGTTTTTGAGTCTGGAAATTTTGAATATCAAATTGTTAAGGTGAATACTAAGAGGCGGTTTTTGAGATTTTATACTCACAAAACTTGGGATGGAAGCAACTCCACCCCGACCGTCGGATTACCTTTGATGTAGGTACTCGAGAATGATCCAATGATCAGGATTAAAAAGGCATGGATCATGATCATTAGCATTGAAAAAGGATGCCTAGAGTTCGGAAAGGACGTTTTGGGTCGTGGAGTTGACCCCCATTAATTGCACGGAATGATGGGCCCAACAATAGGGAGTGAACACGTGGCGTGACTTTCCAGAGTGACGTCCAGGGAAGCCCAAACGTCTCCCCCCGAAGTGTTGGGAATCGTACCCTGAAAGCATATGTAGTAGACATTGTTTTATGAAATAAATAAATGAATTGAATTTGCTATGCATATATTTTATGGACTATATTATTCTATGATAATATTATGTAAATATCAGAAAAATTCTTAAGTTCATATATGTGATCTCAAACACATATTGGTACGGGAGGATTGTGCTTGAGATAAATGAACTTGAATAGTTCGCAGCAAAATAAAGTTATGGAATCTTTAGATTAATTACTGCAAGTATGGTCCACTAGTATTATGAATACATGTGATCTAGATCCGGATCACTAGTGTGGTAGGACACTCTAGTGGAGGTGCTTTATATATTAGAGAATATATAGAACTGGACCAGATATGTTTATTAATACTTAGTTAAATACCGTTTCGAAGTATTAATTAAATATATCAACTGATGATTATATACAAATAAATCTTAATTCTGAAGTTACTATGAACTCCTGTTTATGTTATATGAGTTCTTTGATTCACTCGTTAGGGTCTGTCAGAATGATCATGCTAGAAACTTTTATTTTGAGAACTCATTAATGTAGATGGCTAGGGACATAGTATACAGATATGGAATCTATGCATTCTCACAAGAGATTGAATGATGGTTTTCTTAAGGATTGACTTTTGGGACTGAAAGGTTATTAAGCTCAATTTCATAATTTAGTTATGAATTAACCTTTACTAGTAAAGTCAATGGTACTTAAAGAAACAAGAGATAATTAAAAGGGTAAAACGGTAATTTTATTCCCGATTAATTATGAACCATTATTAGAGGGTCAATTTGTATGCAATGATTATATCAATGGACACTTTATAATTATAAAGTATTTAGTAAATGAAATGTCTATAATTACAAGAGTGCAGTCTCATATTTATAGTGGAATAATCATGAGATTAATAAATTAAGATTATTTAATTAAAGAGTTTAATTAATAATCTCAAATTTATTGGAGCTTGGAATTATAGGTCCATAGATCCCCATAGCAGCTCTATCAACACTATTCGAGGTAAGAGTTGATATGAAGGGAAAAATAGTTTAAAGACATATTTAAGAAGAAATTTGTTCTTCAAACCAAATATGCAATTATATGATAATAGTGATTAATTAATTAATTACAAATTAGTTGTAGTTAACAAAATTAATTAATATTTAATTATTGTATAATTTTCGAAATTATATTAAATAATTAAATTAATTTCAAAATTTAATTAAATAAATAATTAATTATAATTTTCAAAATTATAATAAATTAAATATTTATTTTAAAAAATATTAGATTTAATTAATTTGTAGAATTAATTAAAAATCTTTATTTGAGTGGGAGATAATAATCTGATAAGTTCAAATTGGATTTGAATTTAAAAGATTAATATTTATTCAAATAATTAATTATATTTGATAATTAGTTAAAAAGATATTTAATTTAAATTTGAATTCAAATTTGAATTAGTTATCAGGTGGTTAGATCAAACTTGACAAAGAAGTTTGAATAAATAATTAAATAAAAATTGAAAAAACCAACATCCCTAAAAATAGGGATGCTACATGTGCACACACAGTCCATAGACTGTGTGTGGCGTGTATTGCTATTTTCAGGGATATGATTTTTATTTTTATTTATTTAATTAATTTAGTAATTAATGGATAATTCAAAAATTAGTTTTTGGATATTTTCATTAATGAAATAATTGATTAATTAAAAGGTGTACGCCCTAAATATCCACAGGCTATTAGCGAGCTGAGAAATGGCATAATTACATCAGCCACGTGGATGCCATGTACCCGGAGATGCTGTTACCAGGTCCTACCTCTCCAGCTCGAGGTAACCAAAGGCTTAGTGAGATTACTATGGAGTCAGGTCAGAGGTATGGACACCACGGGCTAAGAATACATCAAGCTCGAGGTACAAGCTTGAGTTGGCACCTCTGACCCCTTATAAAATCAACCACGCAATGTAAACGTGCATATATCAGACATCACGTGTTTGATATATCCCTGAATTCTCGGACACGCAGCATAAACGTGCGTGTTCAGGCACCCACGACTGGGTTGGGTCATGCGACCCATTATCCCCCTTACCTATTGATTAGACCACACTTCATCGTCAGGTTTTAGGAATTAATCATGAATGTCACAGAAATGACATGATGGGTAAGAAGGTCACGGGATGACCCCCTTTTGCCAACCCCCAGGTGCCCTCTCCCTATAAATATGGAGACCCTGGGAGTTGCAAGGGGTTGGATTCTATTTTGTAAAGAAATACCATGTAAAGAATATCAGAAAGAGAGCAATAATATAGGCTGGTGGACTAGAAGGATTTTAACCTTTGAACCACCTAAAAAAGTATTCGTGTTACCATTTTACTTTAAGATCATTCATCTATTACGGTTCATTACTTAGCAATAATCCCACTCTTTATTCTATTAATTATCTGTTGCCGAAGAACCGCGTCAACAGTTTGGTGCTTTCGTTGAGAGCCTGTTAGATTGGTGCTATCGCAAATACCCAACCATGGTAATCACTTGCTCAAGACATGGTAACGAGGCGGGCCAACGTGATGGGCAGGAGGCCCATCATGCCGCCATTCCGATGATCAGAACCCTGAGGTTCAACAGCGGCCGGGCAAGTAGCCAATAGGCCAAGATGACACTGGAAGTTCGGCTCCCCGGCCACCCAATCCGAACCTAGATTTCTACACGGTGGGGGAAATGGAGAATGCATAGCTGAGGAGTCAGCTGGCGAAAGCTAACCAGCAGATTCAAGAGGTTTTGGCCCGACTACCCCCTCTTACAACTGACACTAGCGTCGGAAAGAGGCAAGGCGAGACTCATAAGTCCCACCGGGGTAATCGGTCCAGGCCTAGCCGGTCGGTCAGACCCCCGACATCAAACTCTACTCCCACATCACACCATAGGGAGACCACTTTTGAGGAACTACCTAGGGCCGAGCAACAGTACAGCCTATCGGTCCAGACCTCAACTCCCAGCTCACTTCCGCCCTCGAGCGCGCCCAGGAGGGCTCGAGGGAGCTCGTGAAGGAGATCCGGGGAGGGCTCACAGCGACAGCCCGCCCCGGCCAGCCGTCTTGTGCCCCGCTCAGACCGCCAAGCACAGGACCCGGAGGTTGGTAGAGCCGAGTGGCCCCGACCTAACCTGATCCACCCTGACGGGACCAGAATTGCATCTTCGGTCAGGCATCCTCCTTCACCGATAAGATACCCGTCTCCTCCCCAGCCAGTTCGAGACATTCCGGCTCATGGGAGCAGTAGGAGAAATCCTCCTTCCGTCGGACCTTCCCATCGTAGCTGGGCACCCAGAGAAGTCCCGGATCCTCATCCCTAGAGGCGGGCTCCGAGCTTCTCAAATGGGAGCTATTGGACCGAAAGCCGTCGAAGTGACCTTTCTGGCGGAGACCTGCGCCAACGTTTGAGTTCGGCGCAAAGTCCTTAGGCCGCCCCGAGGGGCGACCTCCGAGATCGTCTAAACTCTCAAAGGGGAGACCTGATGGGAAACGGTAGCCGTGCTTGCCAAAGGGAAGGCCTATCCAAAGTACGCGACAGTGGGAACGTCCCATATAACCTATCTCAAGATAGGAGGGACAATAACCGCCAAACGCGTACAATGGATCCGGAGCTATTGAACAGCCCCAGAACAACCAAGGGAATCAGGACAAAACCCTTAAGCGCCTGGCTCAGATGGAGGAACTGATGAAGAAACTCCTATTAGAAAAAGAAAAAGACGAATATGATTCAGGGGACGAACTTGAACTCTTCGCCCCCAGCATAGCAGCAACGGTATATCCACCTGGTTTCCGTATGTCGCACTTGTCAAAATTCAACGGAGACGGGGATCTGTCAGATCATCTGGGTATGTTCAATACCTTGATGATGGCCCACAACATTGGTCCCGAGCTGAGGTGTCTAATATTTCCATCCACCTTGACTGGGCTAGCTAGACAATGGTTCAAACAGAGTAAGAAATAGTCAATTAGCTCATGAAAACTTTCTCTACTGACTTCAAGAGAGCATTTCAAGCTTCCCAGGCTGCCCGCGTCAAGGCCAACACCCTGGCAAACGTAAGGCAGCAACTCGATGAGCCTCTGAAGGTTTACCTGAGAAAATTCGCGAACGTTGCTGCTCGGGCCAGAGACGCAGATGACAGCTCCAAGCTCATGGATTTGAGAACTGGGATCCTTGTCGGAGGGGGACTTTGGAAGGAGATACAAAGGAAGGGAGTCAACACAGTAAATGAATTCCTAAATAGGGCCCAGGGATGGATCAACCTGAAGGAGGTGCAAGCCTCAGCCGCAGGAACCAGCCAGGTCCCCGAACAACCCGCTGGAATGGGAACGGAGGTCATGACAGCGACCCAAACCGTTACACAGAGTAACCAGTTTGGTGGAGGCAAGAGAAAGGGGAACGACGAAGGCAACCAGCACAGCCCAAAGAAGAACAAGTCCGTAGAAAAGTTTAAGCCGGTCTACGCGACTTATATAGAGCTCACCCACTCTAGGGAGAACATCTTCCTAGCAAATTCTGCTCGCCTCCCCTGGAAGAAGCCGGAACCGTTAAAGCACCAGAAGGGTAAGCGAGACCCTTCCAATTTTTGTTGGTTCCACAACGACATTGGCCACAATACCGATGACTGTAGACACCTGAAGGATGAGATCGAAACTCTCATTAAAGCCGGACCCTTGGCTCAGTATGCGCGGAATAGGGTTCCCACAAGCCATCCAGCTCCGGAAGTCCCGGTCAGTCAGCCCGGGTCTCGGGTAGATCAGGACGTCCCTCCTCCCATGATAGGAGGAGAGATCTCCATGATCTCTGGAGGTCCCCATCTGGCTGGCACGAGCCGAGGTGCCCAAAAGAGATACGTAAACGAACTTAAGGCTCATAATGGAGTGGAGTTCGTCCCTGAGCAGCATCTCCCAAAGCAGCAATGATTGGAGAGGCAACCAATCATATTTACTGAAGAAGATGCCAGGCACGTCCAGTTCCTTCATAATGACCCTTTGGTCGTAGCTGTGCAGCTCGCTAATCGGAGGGTTAGGAGAGTGCTGGTCGACAATGGGAGCTTGGTAAACCTACTGTTCCAGTCCACGCTGGAGAAGATGAGTTTGTCTGTCACCGAGCTGAAAGCCACCTCCATGATGCTTTACGGATTCTCTAGAGAAGGATCAGCGGCAATAGGAACGATCGAGCTGGTGATCACCTTGGGAGAAGGACCTCGAACAGTCTCAAAACTCCTCGAGTTTGTGGTCATCGATTGTCCCGCCGCGTACAATGCCATTTTGGGTCGACCTACGCTAATAGCGTTTGAAGCCGTTACCTCCATCCGCCATCTCACGCTAAAATTCCCCTCTTCCACGGGGATATGCACGGTCCATGGTGATCAACTTGCTGCCAGGGAATGCTACAACATTTCCATGAAGGGAAAGTTAAAACCCGGGCAGTTAACGATGACCGTCTAAGGTGGAAATGAGGAATCTCAGGAACCTATGCCTAATCCTGAGATTGAAAAACCTCAGAGTGCCGAAGGGAAAAATATCGTCTTAAGTGATGATATTGACCCCAGAATAGGTGAGGATAAATCCGAGCTCCAAGCTATCGAAGAGCTCGAGGAGGTAAATATCGATCCACGGAATCCCTCACGGATGGTAAAGCTCGGAAAAAATCTATGTGTCGAGAGGAAGGCGGAGCTGATTAAGTTCCTGCAGGAGAGCCTGGACGTGTTCGCATGGTCTCATGAGGACATGGTGGGAATCAGTCCGAGCGTCATCATGCACACCATCCATTTGGATAAGAGCGTGCCTGCGAAATCCCAGAAACAGAGGCGCATGGGAACAACCCGAGTTGAAGCCCTAGAAGAGGAAGTAACCCGGCTAAAAAAATGTGGCTTTATCCGTGAGGCTAAATTCCCGGCCTGGATCGGCAATCCTGTGTTGGTCCCGAAGCCCAACGGGAAATGGCGGACATGCATCGACTTCTCCGATCTGAACAAAGCTTGCCCCAAAGACTGTTTTTCCTTGCCAAGGATCGACCAATTGGTGGACGCCACGGCGGGGCACGAGCTCATGTCCTTTATGGATGCGTGCTCGGGCTATAATCAGATCTCCATGAATCCAACGGACCAGGAGCACACTAGCTTCATGACCCCAACTAACGTTTATTGTTACAAGGTCATGCCATTCAGGCTGAAGAACGCCGGAGCTACATACCAGAGATTGGTAAACAGGATGTTTGCCAACCAAATCGGGAAGAACATGGAAGTGTATGTTGACGACATGCTGGTCAAGTCGAAAACTACCGATAACCATGTTTTTGACCTGGAAGAATGTTTTAAGATACTAAGAGAATACAACATGAGGCTTAACCCACAGAAGTGCACTTTCGGAGTCGCCTCAGGGAAGTTCCTGGGTTTCATTTTCAATACCAGAGGAATCGAGGCAAACCCCGATAAGATCAGGTCGTTGCTCAAGCTGCCCTCACCTCGGTCACAAAAGGATGTTCAAGGCCTGATAGGAAGGGTGGCGGCCCTTAATCGGTTTATTTCTAAATCTACCGACAAGTCTGCCATTCTACAACCTGCTCCGGGGGAATAAGAAGTTCGAATGGACCGAGGAGTGCGAATGTGCCTTCCTCGACCTGAAAGCACACCTAGCCGAGCCGCCCGTATTGTCCAAGCCAATGGCAGGAGAGCCTCTTTTCCTTTACCTAGCTGTCACAGAAGACGCAGCTAGTGCCGTATTGGTCAAAGAAGAAGACCGGGCTCAGAAGCCGGTCTATTACATCAGCAAGAGGCTTCTCGGAGCTGAGTCCCGGTATCCGTTGATGGAGAAGATGGCTTTCTGTCTCATTACGGCCTCTCGAAAGCTCAGGCCGTATTTCCAATCCCACTCAATACATGTCATAACCGATCAACCTTTAAGGCAGGTTTTGCAAAAACCTGAAGCATCGGGATGTCTGTTGAAGGGTACTATTGAGCTCAGCCAGTTCGAGATTTTGTACACTCCGCAAACTGCAATAAAAAGCCAGGCCCTGGCTGATTTTGTGGCAGAATGTACAGGATTCAGGGAAGATCCTGTAGAAGATTCACCCCAGACCTCCTTAGTCCAGGCCTCATGGAAGGTCTTCGTAGATGGCTCATCTAACAAGAATGGCTCCGGGGTTGGAATCATTTTGATATCCCCAGAAGGACATAGATTCCACTCGGCGTTAAGATTCAGATTCAAGGCATCCAACAACGAAGCTGAATACGAAGCTTTACTGGCTGGGCTAAGGGTGGCCCAGGAGCTGAAGGCCAGCTCCGTTCAGTGTTACAGTGATTCCCAGCTCGTGGTAAACCAGGTGCTAGGTGAGTACCAAGCACGGGGAACCAGGATGGCTGCTTACCTGGCCAAGGTAAAAGTCGAGTTATTTGCATTTGAACGGGGCTCAATCGAGCAGATACCTCTGGAGCAGAACGCCAACCCGGACTCCCTCGCAAAGCTTGCTACCTCCAAGGAGACGGAGACTTTGGGGTTAGTATCGGTAGAGTTCTTGGAGAAACCAAGCATAGAAGAAGTCGGGGTGGAGGTCGAGATGATCGATGCCAGACCGACCTGGATGACCCCCATCCTCGATTATCTCACAGCAGGAAAGTTACCTGAAGAGCGTAATGACGCAAGGCGGGTACTTTACCAGGCTCCAAGGTATACAGTGGTAGATGGGATATTATACCGGCGTGGGCAATCTCTACCCTTCCTACGATGTGTTCTGCCAGGCGAAGCAAAGACCATTTTGCAAGAAGTGCATGAGGGTTTTTGTGGAGATCACACTGGGGGGCAAAGCTTGGCCCTGAAGATCTTAAGGCAAGGATATTACTGGCCCACTCTGTCAAAGGACTCGATCTCTTACGTTAAAAAATGTGACAAGTGCCAGCGTTTCACCACAGTTGCCCGAGCTCCCCCAGTCGAGCTGAAGATGATCTCGTCCCCGTGGCCATTCGTGGTCTGGGGAATCGACTTGGTTGGCGCCCTCCCTACTGGAAAGGGAGGAGTCCGTTACGCGGTGGTGGCTATCGACTACTTCACCAAGTGGGCAGAGGCAGAACCCTTGGCAACAATCACTTCAAAGAGAGTCCTCGACTTCGTGGTCAGAAGCATTATCTGCTGGTTCGGGCTGCCAAAGAAGATCGTATCAGAAAATGGAACGCAGTTCGACAACGACCTCTTTACCGAATTCTGTGAGAGGCACGGCATTGTAAAAAGCTTCTCCTCCGTGTCCTATCCCAAAGCAAATAGGCAGGTTGAGGCCGTCAATAAGACGCTAAAGGCGAGTCTTAAGAAAAGACTGGACGAAGCCAAGGGAGTCTGGCCAGAATAGCTCCCCCAGGTACTGTGGGCATACCCGACCTCACATCGAACGTCGATAGGTCATACTCCTTTCTCCCTAACTTTCGGGAGTGAGGCAGTCCTTCCCGTTGAGGTAAAGGTAGCCTCGCATAGAGTCCAAGCATATGACCAGGACCACAATCACGAACTGCTCTGTGCGTCCCTCGACCTGATTGATGAAAGACGAGAAGATTCATAGCTACAGCTCGCGCACTATCAACAAAAGATCACTCGTTATTTCAACTCAAAGGTCAGAAAACGTGCCTTTAGCATTGGTGACCTGGTCCTCAGAAGAGTCTTCTTAGCCAGTAAAGATCCCAAAGACGGAGTATTGGGACCGAACTGGGAAGGGCCATATCATATAACCGAGGTCATAAAGGAAGAAACCTACAAGTTAGCTCGGCTTAATGGAGAAGCAGTCCCACAAACTTGGAACGCCATCCATCTGAAGAAATATTATCAGTGATACCTTTGCAAGGCTTAATCAGAATGGCCATCTTTTGTTTATTAAGCAATGAGAATTAAATCTTTTTCCATTATTGTGTATATTTGTGGATGTAATCTCAAGTAACCACGAAAGACCCTTTCCTAATTACTTGGGGGGCATATGGTGCCTGGATATAACCAGGTCATCTTAAAGACTTAGAAGTTAATTCAAATTGATTGATCGATGTTTTTCTTAAAAAGCACGAGATATTGATAAAGGATTAACGCGAACTAAGTCGTATCCTGGATATAACCAGGTCGTCCTAAAAAACTTAGAAGTTAATTCAAATTGATTGATCGGTGTTTTTCTTAAAAAACACGAGATGTTAATAAAGGATTAACACGAACTAAGTTTTCAAATTAACGTCCTGGATGTAACTAGGTCCTAAAACTTAGAAGTTAATTCAAATTGATTGATCTGTGTTTTTCTTAAAAAACACGAGATATTAATAAAGGATTAACGCGAACTAAGTTTTCAAATTAACATCCTGGATGTAACCAGGTCCTAAAACTTATAAGTTAATTCAAATTGATTGATCGATGTTTTTCTTAAAAAACACGAGATATTAATAAAGGATTAACGCAAACTAAGTTTTCAAATTAACATCCTAGGTGCAACCAGGACTTAACTCTTAGAAGTTGGTTCAAGTTGGTTAACAGGTGTCTTTTTTAGAAAAGCATAAGATGTCAATCACAACACCAACAGAAACTAAGATTATTACCAAAATGCATAAAAGAGAAATGAGATAGAGGCAAAAGGATGTAAATCAATTAAAAATAAGGTTGAAAAAACCAATTGTCTCAAGGTTGAAAAACCTCATAATATAAAGTTACACAAAAGATGTGCAAAGGATAAAAAGAAGAGGAGAAAGTTCCTAGGCCTCGCCAGGTCGCTCTGTTGAAGACACCACCTCGCCGTCCTACTCGGTCGCGGCTGGAGTTTCCTCAGTCTCGGAGGGCGCCTCTTGTTGGAGGCGAGCTTTGAACTTCCCGAGGAAAGACTCCCACGCTTCCGTCCCCAAGAAGGAAAAGTCACCATCTGGGTTGAAGGCCCAGCAATGGTACATCATGTTCTCCATGGAGGTGGTGGAGGTCGTATTTTCCGCCGCAAGTGCAGCCTTCTCCACTGCAAGGGCGACCTTCACTTCTTCAAGTTCCACCCTCGCAGCACCCAGGGCGACCTTGGTGGACTCGGCCTCCAGCAGCTTAGGTCGAGACGCGTCCAGCTCAGCCCGCGCGGTTGCCAGGGCGTCCTTGGCGTCCTGTTCCTATTTTTGGATAGTTGCAAGGGCGGCCAAGGCGGTCTGATGCTCGCTCCTCATCTCCTCGAGCCTGGCCCTAGATCGAGATATGCTCCGATGAAGAGCCAAAGACGCCTGCGAGAAAGAAAAAATGTGTAAGGTAACTACCCTAGAAAAAACAACATATGATGCATACAAACAAGGAGTACCAGTGGCAAGGCCAACTTACCGTGAGAGTCATCCCCAGCGAGGACACCATCACGTTCTCCGGGCTCCTTGTCTTGATCTCCCGCAGATCCTTCGCAGAGGCATTGTAATAATGGTCCACGGTGTAGCTCGCTGTCTCGTAGACCGTCCCTCGAAAGATATCGGGGATCTTCTCCAAGGCCCGGGGATTCACCGGGACGTGCACCTCGGGGGGTGTAGTTAGCGAGATCCAGCGGCTGCATCTTTTGCCCGAGCAAGGACAGGAGGTGGAGGTGGAGGTGGAGCCATCTCCTTTGCGGCAGGAGGGGGTGGAGGCACCTTTTCAGAAGGGCCTGGGTTTTTCCCCTTAGCCGGGGACTTAGAGGATGTCCCAACAACTTGCTTCGTCAACCGAAGCCTCTTCACCAAAGGCCCTGAGGGAGGATTTCCCCCTAGAACATGGCCCGTAAGCCGTCATCCCCGGCCTGCGACATCTCTGTTGAAGCAAAGACAAAGCATTAATATACATGTAAAAATATTTGTACAAAACAACAAAAATAAAAGGGAAAACAGAGCTCAAGTATGTATTGAAAGGGGTCCTACCCTCAGAGCTAGAGGAGGAATCTATGGTCACGACCTTCGGCCCTGGAGCTTCAGCAGGGGAGTCTAAGATAACGACTTCGCGGGCTGGGAGAGGCTCTGGGTCCGGATCTGCCTCAGGACTGGACTCTTCTACGTACTGCCTAAGACCCGGAGCTACTACACCCTCCAGGAGGGAGGGCCACGACCTAAGATTGGTCCCATATTCCTCAAAGAAGGTCGACCTAAAGGCTAGGGTGTTGTCTACTACTACCGTTCCCCTAGGGTGACCCATTTCGTTACGCAGCACGAGCTGGTCAACGCACTGGAGTAAAGTAATGTTGCGGTCTAGGTTTGTTCGGTGGCGGTGGACGATTTGGTCGAGATTAAACCTAGCAAGCCTTAAGTCTGCAGTGGCCCTATCTAAATCCCTAAACAGATAAGGATTACCTTGGCGGGAGGGGCCGACTGCTGCCCCGGACTGGGCCCTCTCCACGTTCGCTTCTTGGGCGACCTCCAAAGCCCGCCTCCGCCGCACGAGGGGCACCTCGTCCTCCTTGTCCTCATCTTCTCCCGCGACCTCCTCCTCGGGGATGGGCTCCATCTCGCGAGCAGGAGGGAGACCCCGCGGTCTCTTCAAGGTCAAAGTCTGGCTCGGAGAGATTAGCTTGCATGCCAGCATCGTCTCGTCGGACACGAGTTGGCGATAATCCTTTTCACTTGGGGACAGCACTGCCAAGGTCTCGTATTGACCCCCAAGGGTCACGGACGTTGCCATCCTCGCAAAAATGGCTGCATGATTGTTTCTAAGTTAGGAATGAATAAAAGAGGCTAATTGACAAATTAACTTCCGAGCTGAGAATAGAAGGTACTTACGAGGACGGTTGAAATAGTGGTGTTCGCAGTTGCGAAACCCCTTGGACATGAAGAACTAGTCTTTAAAGTCGTTGGGGTGGTTGGGAAGCTCGATGACCGCAGCCGAATTTGGAAAACGGGTCAGGTAGTAGAACCCGTCGCCTCGCCCCCGCTGCTCCGGGCTGGCCTTGAGGCAGAAGAAGTAGAGGATGTCCACCGGCGTGGGGACCTCCCATTCCTGCGTTAGGAATAAATATTTCAGCCCCGCTAACAAACGATATGAGTTAGGGGGGAGCTGGAAAGGAGCCAGCTTCATGTAATTTAGAGAATCCGCGAAGTACTGGTCCAGCGGGAGGAAGGCCCCAGCCTTGAGGTGCTCGTCGCTCCAAGCGGCGTACTCCTCATCGAGCGGCGCGCAGCTCCGCTCACCTTCGAGGGGAGGTCGGGCATCTAGGGCACCCCTCCCTAATTCAATGTTGTGGGAAAGGAAGATTTTGTTCACTTTCCCCTGGGTGGTGACCTTCGAGGCGATCCTCTCGGCCTCAAAGAAAGCATCGGGCCCCACCTCGATCTCCTGCTCCACGACTGGACCAAAGGCGGGGATTGGGGAGTCTATGACCACCTCTTTTCCCTTGTTGGCTTGCTGGGAAGACGAGCTGCCAGCACTCTTCTTAGATGCGGTTTTCTTTGATCCCATCTAGTCGCCTAACGAACAAAAGAAGAAAATTTAGAAAGGGCGACCTAAGCATAAGAAAGAATCTAACGCGAAGTGTTTCCTTTACACGGGCTGAGGTAATCTCAGCCCGTGGAGAGTGAGACCATGCGGTTTTATGAACACGCGCCTGTGCTCCTAATGGGTCCCCGATTACTCGGAATCCGTGTGTCAGGAGGGTCAGGGTAAAAGTTTGCCTTGGAATGAAAGTTTCAGTAGGCAAACAGTGCAAAACCGCCTGTGAAGCGTGTCCCCTAAGCTACCCGGTTTTGCACCCTAAAAACTGGTTATTTCAAACAGGCATACAAAAATTTTGCCCAGAAAATCTCCCCAGAAAGTGTACCCTATGAGTCATGCTCCTAAATGGTTTTTTCTACGGTCGATGCCCTAGGATAAAAACCTACGCGTATCATACCAACAAAAAACTAGCAAAATACTGCATGCTATTACAGAGATAATTTACCTAAGCAACAGTGAGGAAAAAATTTAAAACATGCACAAACGGAGGACTTACAGAAGTATTTTGCTGTGGTGAGACTGAAAGGGTCGTCTGGGTTGGAATCCTGCTGGGATTGTTGGTGCCGAAGTCTCAAAGGAGCTCTCGTGCCTGAATTTCTGGAACTCTGGGAATAATGACCGGAAGAAAGAGAGGGCTTTTGGGACTGAGAATAAAGAAGAAGATGAGAAAATTTTCAAATAAACGAGTAGCCTATGCGAAAGGTGGCCACCCCTTTTATATACGTAAAAGGCCAAAGGAGGAGGGCCGTTGGATCGCCTTGATGTAGGATACGAGGATCACTACTCGAAAGGCGAAATGACGGGCGAGTATAGGCTAGGCCATTTAATGCGGTTCTCGGAAGACGTACTGTCACCAACCACGATGCTCCACGTATTCGATACCAGCGTAATGGGCGGAATGTGAAGAGTCCACAAAGAAGCCTAAAAGCCCCTACTGTGGCCCCAGGTGATGTCATATGCCACGAGCCGGGGCTTGGGGGGAAAATGTACGCCCTAAATATCCACGGGCTATTAGTGAGCTGAGAAATGGCATAATTACATCAGCCACGTGGATGCCACGTACCCGGAGATGCTGTTACCAGGTCCTACCTCTCCAGCTCGAGGTAACCAAAGGCTTAGTGAGATTACTAAGGAGTCGGGTCAGAGGTATGGACACCACGGGCTAAGAATACATCAAGCTCGAGGTACGAGCTTGAGTTGGCACCTCTGACCCCTTATAAAATCAACCATGCAATGTAAACGTGCATATATCAGACATCATGTGTCTGATATATCCCTGAATTCTCAGACACGCATCATAAACGTGCGTTTTCAGGCACCCACGACTGGGTTGGGTCATGCGGCCCATTATCCCCCTTACCTATTGATTAGACCACACTTCATTGTCAGATTTTAGGAATTAATCATGAATGTCACAGAAGTGAGATGATGGGTAAGAAGGTCACGGGATGACCCCCCTTTGCCAACCCCTAGGTGCCCTCTCCCTATAAATATGGAGACCCTGGCAGTTGCAAGGGGTTGGATTCTATTTTGTAAAGAAATACCCTGTAAAGAATATCAGAAAGAGAGCAATAATATAGGCTGGTGGACTAGAAGGATTTTAACCTTTGAACCACCTAAACAAGTATTCGTGTTACCATTTTACTTTAAGATCATTCATCTATTACGGTTCATTACTTAGCACTAATCCCACTCTTTATTCTATTAATTATCTGTTGCCAAAGAACCACGTCAACAAAAGGTAAATTCTAAGTTGGTTACAGATTTATTTTTTAAATTTGAATATTTTCTTTTAAGTATGACTAATCAGAAAATATACAGATAACCAAGACAACTCAGTCTATTCGCTCTGTGAAAATAGAACGATATTTTTCTCTCCCTGAAAAATAAAGAACCAATTCTCAGGCCTATTCTTTTAATCTCATGTGTTGAGTACATCAAGTAGAATCACAAATAAACTATCTTTCATTCTCTAAGTGACCACACACTTCTTGAGGTGTAGAGAACGCTTTGGAAGATCTTGGTGTGAGTACCTGGGAGCAGCTTGGATAGGAAGATCGTTCTAAATACGAAAAGATAGCAAGGACACTTGATAGGCTTCAAGAGGTATGCTTTCTATTCTTAAATTGCTTATGATTAGTGTATGTA
This sequence comes from Humulus lupulus, assembly GCF_963169125.1. NCBI lineage: Eukaryota > Viridiplantae > Streptophyta > Magnoliopsida > Rosales > Cannabaceae > Humulus > Humulus lupulus. The sequence goes on from NC_084798.1 coordinate 186,129,132, forward strand.
TATTAATGGATCTACATATTTAAAGGTAGTTTAAATATGTTATAAATTTTTTGTTGTACACTGGGCCAACCCCACCACCATTCCGCTGCGTATTAGGAAACTCGTTCCTAACATGAAGACCTTTTCAAATTTCTCCTCAGTCTAAGTCTCCACTATCCAAGGATGAGTTCAGACTTGGGGGGCAAAATGTTGTCCATGTTTTCGCCACCCGACACGTGGCAATTATGAGTAATTAGCGACAATTCCTAAAGTTCTCGGAGTGTGAACTCTTCGAGGAAGCCTAGTCTGGCCTAGTCGTGGATGTCTCCAAGTGATGCCATGCCCCGAGGTCTACCCTCGAGGCGAGGATATCTCTAGGTGAGGCCATGTCCCGAGCCAATCTCCAAGTCATGGATATCTCCAAGTGAGGCCACACCCCAAGGCCTGTCCTCGAGGCGAGGATCTCCAGGTGAGGCCACGTCCCGAGAGGCTCTCTTCACTCGCCCATCTCTCTGTCTAGGATTCTGGTCCTCAGACCTGGAGTAGATGTCAGGTGTCAGCCACTGCGGGTATGGGCCACCAGAAGATCATCTGACAACTTTTGGTGAGCCTCGATTAATGTTGCGAGTTCGTACCATCGACAATTGGAATTTCTCACAACATTGCCTTACACGGGCAAACGTGCGTCGCACCCTAACAGTGAGAGGTATGTTCCCTATAAAGTTGGTACACGACTTTCTGCAATGGGCCTTGTGCAATCCGCCTAGACCATAGTCTTTATTTAGTGCAGCCTGTTGACAGTGAGAACTCGTCAACGATGTTAGGTCGGAAAACTAGAAGGTTAGTAAGAAGATAGCTAGATAAGGACTTAGAATAGACTTAGGGAAAAATTACACGCAGATCAACAATGGAGTAAACATTCTTATATTGCTTAATAGCCTGAGTATACAATGTATTTTCTAACCCCTATCAATGATGAAGTGAGGCTCTATATATAGGTGAACTCGAATGGCTCTTGGTACATTGTGGTCCTGAAGAGACAAGGAGCTGCATATCCAGGCTATAGGTTGTAGTGTTGTCGAAGGAGTGGTGGTCGACTCCGGTATGTGTCAGGGGTCTGCCAAAGTACTCCTGCCATGGTACCATGCTGTACATCCACTATTTGTCGGGTACGAACCTCATAGGCGTGCTAAGGGGGTACTTTCCATGTACCATTCTTATACAGCCACTACTTGAAGGGTATGGGTGTTGTACATTACCTTGGTTCTTTTTGTCTTGTTTGTACCTTCCGTACCTGTACGTGAATTCCATCCACTCCACCACTTTAATGGGGTTGCATTTACGTCTTGAGCTCCTCAATATTTGGCTAAGTAAGCATACTTGGGAATTCCTTTGGAACCTACGTGTGAGGTGCATCTTGCTGGTGGCACCTCCCCCAAAATGGGATAGGGCCTCTTCAGTGAGCTACATGTCTCAAGAGGTTCATGGGGATCTGACAAGAAGGTTACGCGTGAGGCGTGGGGGTCTCGCTGGGCACGCGACATGGTGGCAGTGCGCGAGGTGCGGCGTGGTGGCAGTGCGCGAGGCGGTGGTGCAGGACCCTTGGCGCGAGACCATGGTGCGAGGCCTTTGGTGTTCAGCGAGGCGCAAGGGTGCGTGGCACCTGGGCGCAAGGAGATTTGGTCTTCAGTGAGGCGGAGGCCTCGTGGGCACTTGGGAGTGTTGGTTAGAACGTGGTATCGTGAGACCTATAGGCCTGAGCCCGATAGTAGGACTAAATGACCCATAGCCATGTATTTCAACCAGGGATCATAGATTTTTTCTTTGGTGGATTTTTGGCATTCACATAGCCCTTCTTGTATTAATTCAACATTAACACCCCAGAATGGGGGAATTGGTATTAATGATAAATAATTAGCATTAATAACCCCAACCTCTATAAATAGGGTTGGGGTATCCCTTGTAAGAAGTTTGGACTTTAAAGGGAAAAACTTTGTAACTCAATGAAATATATACGCTGCTTGAGAACTACCATTGAAACTTGCTCAAGCAAGCTTCAAGTTCACTAAATACTGTATTTTTATTAGAAATTTTTGCCAACTGTATAAATTATAATTGAAAAAAAAATATTTTTGTAGTTATTTATGAAAAAATTCCCTAACAACGACCCATTGGGCTATTGAAGAAGTGGACTTTGAACCCATAGAGTTTTGACAATAGGGCCCAGAAATTGAAGACCAAAAATCGAACCGATCTCACTCAGTCACTCACTCGCTCGCTCGCTCGTTCGTCCCTTCCGATAGAGATTAGAGTAGTGCTACTGCCCAAAAGGCTTGGCAGAGATGCTGAGACGAAAACCAACCAAGATCGAAGTCAAAACCGAAGACAAAGACGAACTCGAAGCCTCTCGCAAACGCGCCGCCGAATCCTCCGCCGGAAACATCACAACGACAACCACTGCCACCTCTTCCCTCCTTCAACAACTCGACCGAGCCAAGGACCCCTCTTCCAAATCCAACCGTATCGGCCTTTCTTCCTAGCTCTACACCCTTAAACTCTAAAACCCCCATGGAGGTCGAGGTCAAGCTTCGACTCCCAGACGCCACCGCCCACCGCCGTGTCAGCGAGCTCCTTACTCCGTTTCTCGTCACCACTCACCGCCAGGAGAATTGCTTCTTCGATGGGGCAGCCGCCGAGCTCTCTTCTTGCCGAGCTGTTCTCCGGATTCGTTTCTCTGATAAGGATCCTCGATGCATGGTCTCGCTCAAGGCCAAAGCGGTTCTAAAGGATGGGATCAGTCGTGTTGAGGAGGACGAGGAGGAATTGGATGAGCCCCTGGGTCGGGCCTGCGTCGCCGAGGTGGGGAAGCTGGGGTGCGTCGAGTCCAGGGTTTTGAAGAGGGTGAGGGAGGAGTTTGGGGTTTTGGAGTTTGTGGGGTTGGGGGGTTTTGAAAATGTGAGGGTTGTGTATGAGTGGAAAGGGTTGAAGTTGGAGGTGGATGAGACTAAGTATGGGTTTGGGACTTGTTATGAGATTGAATGTGAGAGTGCTGATCCTGAAGCGGTCAAGAAGGTGCTTGAGGAGTTCTTGAAAGAGAATGGGATTGAGTATTCCAACTCAGAGGCTTCCAAGTTTGCAATTTTCCGATCGGGGAAGCTACCCAGCCTACCATGGTAAGTGGATTCAGTAAAATATTTGACAAAAACCTATTTGTTTTTATGTTCATTACTTGGTTGGTTGATTTCATTTTGGAGTAATTCAATACAAATACAACCATTAGTAAAAAAAACCCATTATTGCACTGATTGATTGAATGCCATTGTATGCGATGGAATTTGATAATAGTTGTTTGCCATTGATTTTGGTCGATTTAGGATTAAGAATTATCAGTTCCATCGGTTGCTTTTTCTGTTGCATATTGACATATTCTATATAATGGACAAACTTGAAGCCTATAGCAAGCTACTGAGATTTTTCATCACACAATTGAATAAAAGATTTCATAATGATTTAGATATAGTTTCAGCTGGTGATGTTCCTATTTTGTTCTATATGTTTTAGATTACAATTTAGTGCCTTATGAACCATTCTAGTTAGACCTTTTTCATCTCAAGTTCCCTTGCCTGTTTGATGGCCATGTGGGTACGTCAAGTCACTGATTGTTCATTCCTTACCAAGTCTCTTAAGCTTATAAATTATTAGACATTACGACAGGCAAAGATATAAATGTGCAATGTGTTCATTTCTGAAGCACCAACTAGGTGTCTGTCAGCCATTACTTTGTTGTCTTTTTCCTCTACAAACTGTCATTTTGTAACATCATCTTCTGAGATTGTTATACTTTTGTTAAGATAGATGGTAAATAGTGCATAAAACTCACGCTGTGTAAGTTGTAACTTGCATTGGTCTTTGGTAATTATGCATTAATTGAGCGTGAAATCAATACCCTTGATCTTGCTGCCAAATTCTGATATAGTTGTTTGGTTTCATTTTTCAGATAGTTGAGATTGAATGTGATTGGGACCGTTGGGGTCGAAAGAAGAAATGCTGCTGATAGAGTTGGAGAGTGCTGGAGGATCATTATTTTATTTCTCCTTTTCCAACTCCAGTGTCTTCTTCTTAATATCTCTTAAAAAGTACCAGTCATTCTAATACTCTATGAAAGTCAATACCAGATTTTTATCTACTTCAGAGTTTGGATCATTTGTGGAACTTGCACAGATCTGCTAAATAAATGGCAAATTTACATTATTTTCTTTCTTGCCATGCCATGATTGTTAAATTTTGAGTACAAATTAGAACACTTTCCCACTTTCCATGAAATGTTGAAAGTTGTCTAAAATCCCTAAAATTTTTATTCAAAGCTCTCTATGAAATACATTGAAAACTATTATAGAAACAAGTTCAATGCTTTTCATTTGTAGCATTGAACCAAGGCTAGTATGGCAGTCAATTTATAATTTATTATCAAGTAAAAATGCGTACAAGCTAGTTGACTCTGGTAGATGGAGAGCATCTGCACTGGAGCCACTCCAGTTGCAAGGTTTAAGTGGGTCCCAAAAATAATTTTTTATATCCCATAAATAATATTTTATATGAAGGTTGCCACTCTTTATTTCTTTATTTAAAAAAAAAAAAGAAGTATTTTAAAATAAATAAAAAACTATTTAAAAGTAAATTGTGTACTTTTGCTACACTGGAGTTGCCCTAATATTCTGTTTAATATGTATGACTGCATATCTATCAGAGTGAGATAGTAAGATTCATTTGATAGCTACAACGCTGGAGGCAGATATTAGACCCCACAACATCTGTGGTCTAGAACTGTAAATACGGGCCGGACTTTCTAGCACAGCACGAATAAATATGGGCTTGGGCCAAGCACGACATAGGCCTGAGTACGGCACGACATGGGCCTGAGCACGACACGGCACGATAAGCCCGAAGACATGACACAAAAGCACGAACAAACTAGCCTGAAAGCACGACACGATAAAAAACCCGATATTTTGATATTAATAATCATAATAAATTTTTATTTGTCAATTATTAATAAATTAAAATGATAATAGAAGTCTTATTTTTCTCAATGTTTATATTTTTATAATTATATTAATTTATTTTAAGATTTGTGAGTTAAATTTAGCATTTATTAGTAGGTATTAAAATTCTAATAATTATCTTTGATATAATTTTGTGTAAAATATTATTAAAAATTATATAAAAATATCTAAAATTATAATCTAAACAAATAAATATATTTGGATTGGTGGTAAGTCCATTGATGGTCAAGGAGGAGGTAGAGGGTTTAATTCTCCATCCTTACATTTTTTGGCAAAAATAAAGTGGGCCCAAATTTGGGCCCGAATATAGAAAGTGGACCGGGCCGGCCTGGCCTGAACCCACATTTACAGCTCTACTGTGGTCCCTTCCCTCCTTGTATAGATTTCCCCAACTTGTTGGTTCTATTTATTGACAACGTTAACCTTATTTCAATTTTTAAAATTAAGTGACCACAAATCTTGGCAATTGCATATTTCGGATTGGGCATTAGCTCAACTTGGAAAATAATATATAGCCTTAATTTAAACTAATTCCTCCATCTAAAAAAAAAAAAAAAAAAACTAATTCCTCCACATTCGATCTCAGTGTGTGTTTTTTTTCAATATTATTTTATGTCTAAAGAAAAGAGGAATCGAATAAAATTAACTGATTAAAGAAAACAATTTCATATTACACTCGAGAAACTAAACACACTAGTAATACAGGAAAGGTAATTCTTATTATTACAAAATTTATCGTCATGATTTATGTTTTTATCTCTTAATAAGGACAACCAATAAGATTAAGTCAAGACATTATTGTGTGTGGACCAAATAGAAGAATGTAAACGATTTGTTATTTCTTTTCACCTAATCAGATACAAACATTTTTCACATATAAGATTTGATCATTTAGACAACAAAAAAAAAAAGTTAAGATTTATCTCGCACTCATTTGGTTTACTAACCCTCGCACATATTTGTACATTATGTTACAAATATGCCAAAAAAAATAACACTTAGAAAACTAAATACATCGAGATGCATAAAAGATAATATTTAATACTTACTATTAAAAGACTTATCACTATGGTTCATGTTTTTATTTCTCAACAATGACAAGTAATTAGATTACATTACTACATTGGATTAAATGTGGTGTTTGGTTGGAGAGAATGAGAATAGAGGAAAAGAATGAGAATCAGAAAAATAATAAGAGTGGAATGGAATAAAAATTAATTAGAATTGTTAGGATCAAACCTAATAACAATAGATGAAAGATGAACACAATAAACTAGAACAAAAGCATAAACACACAACATCAAGTTTACTTGGTACAATAGACAAAAGCAAGATGATTTTGCTACCTACATCCAAGGCACGACAAAGCCCTAGACGAAATTCACTATGAAAATAGAAGAGATTACATCCACCAATGTAATGTATAGAGATCTGGAGAACCACTCTCAAACCCCAATTGTGTATCAAGAACAATTAGAAGAAAGTTACAAACCCTAGAGATTAGTTCCCTAAGAACTAATCTCTCTCTCTATAGAAATCTCTCTCAATTACAAAATGCACTCTCTGATTTGATCTTAAACGTTATGAACAAAATTGGTAAATATATCTCTAATAAGAGAACCAGCCACATTAGCAAATCCCGTCAAAACTGATTTTCTGATATAAAACCCAGAAATGTCGAGACATCCAAAATGCATGTTGAGACATGGGCACAGGCCGCGACCACTAACATTCCTGGCCGCAACTGCTACTCTCTGACTGGGACATCCAAAATGACTATCAAAACATCGACTGTACTGAACTCATCTGAGACAGCTTTTGTGATTCCAAAAGTATCTTTTCCTAACTTTTGATCCTTGTTAGACTTCCACTGAGGATATTGCTTCTTGTAATGACCCTCCTTATTACAAATCCAACAAACCTTTGATCTTTGAGAACCATTTCTTGACTGTGACCTAGACCTTCCTTTTCTTTCTTGTGATTTCCCCTATTCCCCGTCCTTCCTCTAACACTCAAACCTTCTCCATTCTGTTTGGATTGCTTGCCATTAGCCTTCAAATCCAGTTCTTTGGAGTAAGTAGCTCCTATCACTTCCTCTAGAGTCAAAGTGTCCTTGTTGTACTTAATAGTGTCCCTGAGTTGGTCATATTGCCGAGGGAGAGAATTCAAAAGAAAAATAGTTTGGTCTTCCTCATCTATTTTAACTTCCAGATTTTCCAGATCTGAAACTAACTTAGTTAATTCATCTATATTTTCATCAATGGATTTATTCTCATCCATCTTGAAACCATAAAACTTTTGCTTCAAATAAATTCTATTTGGTAAAGCCTTTGTCATATACAATTGTTATAACTTATTCCACATTTCACAAGCTGAAGTTTCTTTGATTACCTTTCTAGAACTGAATTGCTCAAAGTCAGAATGATTGTGTTCCTTGCCTTCTTGAGAATCTCAGCCTTGTTCTTAATTGAATCCCCCATCTTGGACTCACCTTCAAGAGCATCATCCAACCCAAGATTTCCCAAATGTGCCATCATTATTTGTCGCCATAGATTGAAATTGTTCTTGCCATCAAATTTTTCTACTTCAAATTTAGAGGTTGACATGATTAAAGGAGCTTCTGGTCAGGAAGTCTTCAACAAAAATTTATTCTAGTAGAACCCACTTTTTGACACCAAGAACTTGTCTCCTTTGAACCAAGAACTTCAATCTTCCAGTCAATTACACCAACTTGGATCTGATACCAGTATGTTCGAATCAAACCTAATGACAATAGATGAAAGATGAACACAATAAACTAGAACAAAAGCATAAACACACAACACCAAGTTTACTTGGTTTAGTAGACAAAAGCAAGATGCTTTTGCTACCTACATCCAAGGTAGGGCAAAGCCCTAGACGAGATTCACTATGAAAATAGAAGAGATTACAGCCACCAATGTAATGTACAGAGATTTAAAGAAGCACTCTCAAACCCCAATTGTGTATCAAGAACAATTAGAAGAAAGTTACAAACCCTAGAGATTAGTTCCCCAAGAGCTAATATCTCTCTCTCTCTCAATTACAAAATGCACTCTCTGATTCGATCTTAAACGTTATGAACAAAATGGGTAAATATATCTCTAATAAGAGAACCAGCCATATCAACAAATCCCGTTAAAATTGATTTTTTGATATAAAACCCATAAATGTCGAGACATCCAAAACGCATGTTGAGACATGGGCACAGGCCGCGACCACTAACAATCTTTACCATATCCGTTACTCTCTTAGTGGGAGGCCGTGACCAGACAAGATCCAGGGCGCGACCATTGTATAAAAACGAGGAAATTCTTCAATATGAATATAAAAAATTGATAAAAAAAATGATTAATTTTTTAAAAATATTTCATTGGAATGGTCTTTCCCCCCATTTTCAAATGAAATAGTCATCCCACCAAAATGGTGGAAAAACCATTCCAATACTCTAAAATTCAACTAAACAAATAAATGGAATGAGAATTGATTCTTTTCCATTCTATTTCATTCCATTAACCCCAATCAAACATTACCTAAGTATGTGGAGCGAATAAGATAATGTAATTTATTTCTCGCATCAGATCATTTAGTAATCCAAATAGTTTGATAGCTAAGATTTGGTCATTAAGACAAAAAAAAAAAAAAAAGCGGTAAGGTCTATTTGGCACGTGCATTGAAAGTTATTAATGATTTTGTATACTTACTCTTAAATTTTACATGCAATATATGTCTATAAATCAATAAAAAATATGCTGAAAGGATAACACTTGAGAAACTAAATACACCGTGATACATAAAAGGTAATACTTAATACTTATTATTAGAAAATTATCATCATATTTCATGTTCTTATTTTTCAACAAGGACTATCTGTGAGATTATGTAAAGACATTAGATTAAGCATGTAGACTAAATAAACTCCATCAGATGGATAGTGAAACGATGAGTGATAAATACCATTATTAAAAAATTTAAACAACTAAATAACAGAAAAATCAAATCAAATAACAACAAATAGTTGAAACCCACAGCACCCCAGTCACCCATCCACCATCGAAGCCCTCTTCCCCCGTGAAGCCAACCTACAACCATATCCACACATCTCTGACCCCATCCACATAATTCTGAAGCCACCACCTCCACTCTTCTGATGAGAACAAAAGCAAACTAGCACCCAAAACTAGTCACGTCCCCACCAGACAATGCTAACCAGCAATAACCCTTTAGCATGTTGCCAATCTAAGAAGCAAGCCCATTGTTGAAGAACCACTAGAGCAAAAAGGGTTAGACCACTAGACGGGAAAACCAACTCACAAAAAGCCACGACACTAGCCGCTATTGGGATTTGTGCCCTTGAAGCGTATTTATGTATGAACGATCACTGTTAACTAAATAAAGTTAATATTTTTCACTTGTATTTGTATTTAATTATACATGTCATTTATCATGAAAATTCAATATTTTTGATGTGGTCTTGAATTAAGTATATGTATAATGATATATATACAAACTGATTTAATTCAAGATAAATATAAAAATTGTCTACAATCGCTAAATAAAGTGGGAGCTTTATTTAATAAATATTATGAGTACGGTCTATCTTCTGTTTAAGGCAGAGCAGTTTATCCAGACTATTAAGTGTAGCAACATAAAGAGATAGATGTACCATATACAATATAGATTGTATTGGACTGGGGCACGATGAAAGAAAGAAATTATGATAATCTCCGTTTAAATATAGAATTTCAAGATTCATCAATCGATAGTCGTTTGAGACTTAACTCAATCCTAAAGTGAGTAATGAAAACCTATTTGTGCTTTTAGGACTTTTCACTTGTCGAGTAAGGTTCAATATTCCTACGTCTGAATTCCTGATATCTTGGAGTCATAGAACTACAAGTAGCTGGGAACATACTTCACAGATATGGAATCTGCTCCTTACTTAAATGAAAGCAGATTAGTTGTTCCTTTTAGTGTTGATTCGGGGTTGAACATAGAGCGCTCAATTTCTGTTAGAGAACAAAAATTTCATCCAGTAATTAAAATAAAAGAATAATTTTCATTAGAGGATCAATGGAACTAATTGATAAATACATAATTAGAGAGGTTAGCGAACATTAAGACCTAGCTTTAATTATGAACAACTAGTAGAGGTCATAACTCAAGCAATGACTAAATCAATGGACGACTTTATAGTTATAGCTTCTAATAATATAAGACTGGAGTTTTGACAGTTCAACTATGAATTTCCAATGGAATAATTCATAGTTAATAAATTAGTTAATGGAACTAAGAGTTAGTGAAATTAATTAAATTATTGGAGTTTAGAACTACGGGTCCATACTGTCCCCGTACTAACTCGATAACACATATGTATGCTTTTGGTATTAAAAGGAAATAATTAAAAAATAATAAAGTATTATTTTTGATATCACAAATTAATATTATTTTTGAAATAATATTTAATGGCAAATAAAATTATATTGTTAATTTTGTGAAATTAATTTTTAATTAAAAATTAATTTAATCATTTTTAATTTTGTGGTATAGTTGTATACTATATAAAATAATATGATAAAGACCCAACAAATAATATTTTATAGAGATAAAATACCACAGGACCCAAAGCCTTGTAGCTGATGCCAACCACAATCCAAATGGACTGTAGCCCACGCATAGGTCCAATGAGATTAGGGTTTGAGTGTCCAATTCCTAAGCCACAACAAAGGACGAAGCTCATGGAGATTACAAGAAGCTTTGAAGCCCAAGGAATGCCATAGTGTATTTTGTAATTTTGTTTAACAAAGAGAACCCGATCAATACCCTAATATTTACTTATATTTTATGATTGGTAACATGTTGATCACTTCACATGCCATATAGAATAGGAACAATCACTCATTGCATCATTTAAATGACATGCTATGTATGAATGTTAGTTTTATAATTAACATGTCTCCTAGGATAGAAATGTAGTATAGTTCTTTTTCTACCATAAATGGACAAAAATAATGTGAACTAGATTTAAGTAGTTAAATTGGGTAATGTCATATTAATAGTATGTCTAGATTACCTTAATATGTTTTAGGTTTATTAATGAGTTTAAAACCTAGGAAAAATATAGTTTAGAGTTAATTAGTAATTGTTAGTAATTATTCTAAATTTTGTAATCTTAGAATTTTAAGAGTTAAAATTTGGATTGCATAAGTGATTTAGATTTAATAGTTAAATTTTGGTAATAATCACTTAGGAATTAAATTATGAGACACTTTAATAAACAAATTTTTATTTCTAAAATAGTGAGTAGGAGAATGTTATAAGACACTATAACCTACAGTCTCTACTATTGGTTGAAAAGCGTTGGTTATAGTCAGGACCTCAAGACGACTTTGCTTTCGTCCTCCCTATTGGAAGGTATTTTTGCTAGGATTTTAATAGGTAGACCTCTTTGTGATAGGGTTTTGAAATGTGTTCTATGTTTGACCTATCCTATCGACAACACTCATGGGTTAAGTCAAGAAACTTGAAATAGTAGGTTACACTCACGAAAATATATCCACCCTAGTTGGATATATTTTTGACCAAAATAATGATAATTTTTTATTATAAAGATATCAGATATTTTGATATAATAACAATTGAGATCGTCTTGTTTTAACTAGCAAGTATTTGACTTATCCTATCGATGACACTTACTTGTGGTTTTAATCTCATCGTTGTACTTATATGAATAGGTTTTTGTAAGCATGCAACATGTTTATTTTTTATTTCATTGTATGAATACTATGATTTATGATTTATGGTGTATGAGTGTATGGTGGTATTTATTATTTTTCTTTTGTTTAATTACAATAATACAATGATTGGAGGAAACTTACGTATGTCCATTTTTGCTGATGAAAAAATAATTAGTAATATTAAAAGGTGGAAAAGTAACAAGAATTTATTGCCAATGACTAAGCACACAACTCAGAAGCCTAGCATTAACAAAGGCAAGGGCAAAAAAGTTTCCCACTCCAACTACAATGGGAATTGTTCCCACTATCATACAGATGGATATTGTAAGAGGAATTGTAAAATGAACCTCGGGGAGTTGAAGAACAAAAAGGAAAGTAAATATGATTTACTGGACATTGAGGCTTGCTTGGTAGAAAATAATTGTTATATCTGGATAGTTGATTTAGGAGCCACTAATCATGTTTATTATGATTTTCAAATGCTTAGCTCTTGGAGAGATCTCCAAGAAGGGGAGTTCACACTGAGAGTGATGACATGGGCTTTTGTTTCAGCAGGGCAGTGGGAGAAGCGAAAATTTATTTTACTGAAAATATATTTTTTTATCTGTAAAAGACATCTATTTTATTCCTGATTTCAAAAAGAATTTAATTTATGTTTCAAAATATTTAGAACAATGTTATTCTATTTATTTTAATAATAATTATGTTATTATTTCAAGAAATGGTTAGCATGTTTGTAACAGAAATCTAGAGGAAAGCCTATATGTGATAAGATCTGAAAACTGAAATGTTCAAATTTGAACAACCAAAGACAAAACGACAAAGAATACCTCAAGACGATACGTATATTTGGCACCTAAGACTAGGTAATATTAACTTAGAAAGGATTCAAAGACTAGTTAATGACACATCTAAGTGAGTTCAAGGTCAGAACTCTACCAGTTTGCGAATCTTGTTTAGAAGGAAAAATGAAAAAAAATATATTTCTCCTTTAAAAGTGTTAGAGCCAAAGAACCTCTTGAGTTAATTCACATAGATGTTTGTGGTCCAATGGATGCACAATCTTTAGGTGGTTATGAGTATTATGCCACCTTCATTGATGACTACTCAAGATACAGTTACGTATACTTGATGCAAAGGAAATCAGAAACCTTTGAAAAGTTCAAAGAATTCCAAGCCGAAGCTGAAAATCAATTAGGAAAAATCCTTATAATGCTACGATCAGATCGAGGCGGGGAATACCTTGACAAGGAATTCAAAGATTTCTTGATAGAGCATTGATTTGTTTAACAACTCACTACACCAATTACTCTGCAAAAAAATGGTGTTGCAAAAAGGAGTAATAAGACTTTGTTGGACATGATGAGATCAATGTTCAGTTACTCATCATTACCCCTATCATTTTGGGGATATGCTTTACAAACAACTGCATACATCTTAAGCCTAGTTCCATCTAAGTTTGTAGCTAAGACAACCTCAGAATTGTGGACAGGTGGCAAACCTAGTCTAAGGCATGTGCGTATATGGGGATGTACAACACATGTGCTAAAAGCTAAGACCGGAAAGTTGGAAACAAGAACTGAAGTATGTTTATTTGTTGGATACCCCAGAGGCACTATAGGAGGTTACCCTCATAATCCGACATAAAAGAAAAAATTTGTATAGAAAAATGCTACTTTTTAGGAAGAATACTATATGAGCGACATCAAACTTCGAAGTGAGGTTGTACTCTGTAATGCCCCACGTCACTATGGCTGCTTCCTGGAATGACGACTGGCCCTACAAACCAACACGAGTCTTTCCAGCGTGCTTTGTCCTCACTCGCACGCTTCCTGGGAAAAATTCCCAGGAGGTCACCCATCTTGAGATTACTCCAGGTCAAGCACACTTAACTTTGGAGTTCTCAAGTGATGGGCTACTGAAAAGAAGATGCATCTTGTTGGCATAGGTAGTACCCATCAATCCATTTAAGCCCTCTTCAATTATGTAGTCCCATACCTACACAGTCTTAGAATCATCACACTTGACCTTCCCCAGGCGGTGTGGGATTGCACAGCTTTACCCGGTCTTTCCCCTTACGGATCACGGGATTCTGACTGTCACATACTTGAGGAGTTACTTGGTTATAAGATCACACCACAACCAACTTAAGAAGTTGGAATAGAATAGACCATAGTTCCAAACCAGGATACTACAGTAGTCTGTCGTAGTGGGAGGGTTGTAAGATGTTAGGATTAATGCCCTAAAAGCATGTAAAGACATTTTATTGAATAAAATAAAAAGAAATTTTTTATTATATTTGAATATTATAATTATTGTTTGAGTTAATTATATGATAATATCAAGAAAATTCCTTATTCATCCATGAGAATATGATCTTGTATTAGTACGAGAGAATTAAGATCATATAATGAATAAAATTATCAGTAACATATTAAAGTAAGGAATCTTTAATGAATGGTTACTAGTGCGGTTTACTAAGCATACGGGATGCAAGAGATCTAGATTCAGATTACTGATGTAGATAGACATCTTAGTAAATGTGTTGTATAGAATAGAGATTATATATGACAAGAGCAATAAGAACGAATTATCTTTATAAACTTGTCGTTTGACATAAAGATTTGATTCTTATCATAATAGATGATCATATGTAGTTCAGTCTAAATCCTGAGTATTCATGAACTCCTGTTTGTGTTTATTGGATCTTTTGATTCACTCATTAAGGTTTCTTAGTATAGTGAGGCTAGTGACTTTTGTTTTGGAGATTCAATATCATAAATGGCGTGGAGCATGAATTACAATAATGGAATCCATACTTTCCTAGTTGATCGAATATTGGTTCCCTTAAGGGTTAATTCTGGAACTGAATAGTTATTGAGCTCAAACTATAATTTTATTATAGATTAATTATTCATTAGTGAATTAATAGTACTTAAGGATCAAAAGGTAATTATAAAGGTAAAACAGTAATCTTGACCAGCTCTCATTAACAAATCAGTAAATGGAGGACAAAGCTACATTTATTGATTATATCAATGGACTACAAGAGAAAACTCCGTAAATATAATTCTATAAATACTTAGAGTGCAATTCCATATTTATAGTGGAGTAATCATGGAATTAATCTATAAGATTATTGTATTAAAGAGTTTAATTAATAATCTAATATATTGGAGCTTCATATTATAGGTCCATGGTCCCTAGATCACCTCTATCCTACACTGTCAAGGGTAAGGATGTCAAAAGAAAGATAAGCAGAGAGAAGGACTTAATTGCAAAGAATTAATTTTCCAAGGCAATGAAATAATTATGTGATAGTTATGGGCAATTGAAATTATGAATTAATTAATTATATAACTATATAGTTTTTATTTTGAAAAACTATAGGTTATGTAATGACCCAACTATTTCTAAGACCTTGGACCATTAAAACTACTAGACATAGCTGCTATTTTTGAGAAAACATACATAAGAAATAATCATAACTTTATTAAAACCCCAAAATAAATATTGTATCAATAACATAAAAGTATAAAATAAAATGTGATATGGTATGTGTACCCATTGTTTATAAAACATAAAACATAACTTTAAATACTAATTGCAGAATTACATCAAAACATAATTTAAAAGACATAAAATAAATAACGCCGTCCTCGATCAACACGCAGTCCATTGAATCCATTCATCCTTAACATACAAGCGAAGCTGACAAGAATCCTTCTGCCTTCCATAATCATTTTCCTGCATCACACTAAAAATAAAGGAGTGAGCCTAATGCCCAGTAAGGAAAATCTACTAAAAGCATACATCATAATTCATAAGCATAAGACTATATCATATACTATAAAACATATGACTATAAAAACATATATCATATAGGGCTACAATGGCCATCATAAATTCTTGGGGCTTGTTAGCTAAGCAAGTCATATGCCCATAAATTTGTGGGGCTTGCTAGCTAAGCAAGTCATATGCCCATAAATTCTTGGGGCTTGCTAGCTAAGCAAGTCATATGCCCATAAATTCTTGGGGCTTGCTAGCTAAACAAGACACATGCCCAAGGACTATAAAACATATTCGTGGGGCTTGTTATCTAAAAAATTCATATGCCCAAGGACTATAAAACATATAACATAACATATATCATATGATAGCATAAAACATATCATAACATAAACATATAACACACATATATCTAGCCTATTTCCTTACCAAAAGCTGGGATATTTGGGAACAAGAACGGGATTAGAACACTCCTATAAACCAACAGTAAAAATGGTGAGAATCTAAAGAAAAAGAGATGAATAGAACACTAAACCATCCAAGAAGAAACTTACCAAGTAGAACCTTAAGTTTCAAGAACATAAATACCTAATCAAGAATCATAAACAAGAGTTAGGATCTGAATAAAAGAAAACTAAAGAACCATATAGAGCTGAACTTAGGAATAGAAATACCTTAAATGATCTTATGGATTGGTCTAAACCTCAATATAGAAATCACACTAAATCTCACTTCCCAAGTGTTTATAAAAGCTTATAATGATAAAACTTTAACCCAAAACCCAAATGTATCTCTCTATAGTAACACTAGCACCTTGGAGGCTTTGATCAAATGCTTGAAGAATGAAGAAAATGGCTGAGCACTAGGTCCTATTTATAGAGTTCAAGGAGTGAAACTAACCCCTTTTAATTTGAATAAATAAATGATTATTAAAGATTTGAATTTTCATTCAACTGACGCCCAGAACTCGGTCAAAATCGTTCAAAGGCAGGTCTAAGTGGTTAAGGGGAATTTTCAAAATTTAAAACCAAAATTTTCAAAAATGAAGCACCAGGGGCAATATATCGCCTACCCTGGGCAATATATCGCCTCCACCCTAATCTCAAGCCCCGTTCGTACGTTTGTGCAAAGTCGACGTGTTTTTCGTATCTTCCGTAGGCGATATATCGACCCTTATGCTGCGATATATCGGCATACATTGATATATTAAACACGTATTTGTACTTTTTCAGCATAATTTGAATTGGATAAATTGCTTTGACTGAGTCATAATATGATCCTAACAGTGGCTGGAAGGTTCTAGAGCTTCTAGATCTTTCTTTTGTTAAAACTATTCATCAAAATACTTAATTCCTTAATAATCATGATTATGACAAGTGTCATGCTCTTAATGGTTCTATCTAAACCTTAGGTTATAATAAATAATATATCTAGGACCAACAATATTAATCAAACCTTATGTTATAATTAATATTCTTAAACTATAGGTTAAACTTATAAAATCCATAACTGTTGCTAGGAGTTTCCAACTAAGTCCCAACTTGAACCAAAATGCACGGTAACTAACATACTACAAACTAATACTATCTAGCTAGCTAAGTAAATATTCTGGGACTCTACAATTCTCCCCTAAATAAAAGAATTTCATCCCCGAAATTTACTTACCAAACAATTCCAGATATCGAGCAAACATGTCCTCCTCCAAATCCCATGTTGCCTCCTGTTCAGAACTTTTACTCCATAGGACCTTGACTATAGGAATACTCTTAGACTATAATTCCTTCATCCCTCTATCTAGGATGCTAACCGATCGTTCCTCGTAACTCAAGTCTTTCTGGAGTGCTATCGTATCATACTTGAGGACATGAGATGGGTTTGGCACATATCTACACAGCATCGAGATGTGGAACACATTATGACTATCTGCTAGAGCTGGCGGTAGGGATAATCTATATGGAATTGTTCCCACCTTGTCCAATATCTCAAAAGGACCTATAAACTGGGGACTAAGCTTGCCTTTCTTCCCAAACCGCTTCACACCTTTCATAGGAGATATCTTTAAGAAGACTTGATCTCCAACTTTTAATTCCACATCACGCTGCTTGGCATCCACATAAATTTTCTGACAGCTCTGAGCAGCGAACATATGCTTTCTAATAGCGCTACTGCATTCTGAGCTTCTCTAACAGCTTCGGGTCTGAAAAGTTGCCTTTCTCCTACCTCATACCAATGTAATGGCGACTGACACCTCCTTCCATAAAGAAACTCATATGGTGCCATCCCGATCGTTGACTGGTAGCTATTATTGTAGGAGAATTCTATCAGCGGCAAATACTTACTCCATAATCCTCCGAAATCAAGTACACAAGCGCGCACCATATCCTTTAAAATCTGTATGGTACGCTCGGACTGACCATTGATCTGAGGATGAAATTTCGTACTAAGACTTAACTTGGTACCCATGGCATGCTGCAAGCTTCCCCAAAATCTCGATGTAAACACCGATCCTCTATCAGACACTATGGTCTTAGGGATTCCATGTAGTCTTACTATTTCTCGGACATAAATGTCTACATACTGATCTGTTGTATATGTAGTCTTGACAGGCAGGAAATGAGTTGACTTGGTTAGTCTATCTACTACTACCCAAGCCGAGTCATGCTACTTATTTGTTCGTGGTAGTCCTGTCACGAAATCCATGGCTATGTCGTCCCACTTCCATTCTAGGATACTAAACGATTACAATAAGCCTGCAGGCCATTGATGTCCTGCTTTCACATGCTGGCATACTAAGCATTTAGACACATACTCCGCTACATCTTTCTTCATTCCAGGCCACCAATAGAACGCCTTAAGGTCGTGAGTCATCTTGGTCGACCCTGGGTGAACTGAGTATGGGGTATTGTGTGCTTCTTCTAAAATCTTCATCTTAATCCATGATAATTCGACACGCACACCCGATCCTTATATCTCAAAAACCTCTGTTCTGATATAGAGAAATTTGTGGCCTTGCCTTCTTTAACTGCATCCATATGTGCCACTAATGTGTCATCATGCCCTTGCCTGATCCGTATGTCTTCTAACAGACTTGAATGGATGGAAAAGTTAGCTAGTTTACCAATGAATACTTCTATTCCGGCATTGATCACCTCCTACTGTAGCGACTTTTCTATTCCAGCTAACGCTACTAGACTTCCATAACTCTTCCTACTTAGTGCATCAACAACTACATTTGATTTTCCCGGGTGGTATAGGATTTTGCAGTCATAATCCTTCACTAGTTCTAACCACCTGTACTGCCTCATGTTGAGCTCCTTCTGAGTAAAGAAATACTTTAAGCTTTTGTGGTCCGTATAAATCTCACACCATTCTCCATAAAGATAACAGCGCCAGATTTTTAATGTAAAGACCACCGATGCCAACTCCAAATTGTGTGTTGGATAGCGTTGCTTGTACTCCTTCAGCTACCTTGAGGCATAGGCTATCACCTTGTCATTCTGCATCAACACACAACCCAACCCATGCTTTGACGCATTGTAGTAGACTACAAACTTGTCGTTGGGTGTCGGTACACAAAGTATTGTTGCTGAGCATAACTTATCTTTAAGCAATTGGAAGCTCTCTTCACACTTATCAGTCTAGTTGAACCTCTGCTGTTTCCGGGTCAGGTTGGTAAGTGGAGTGTCTATCTTAGAAAAGCCCTCTACAAACCTTCGATAATAACCTGCTAATCCCAGAAAGCTTCTTACCTCTAATGTGTTCTTTGGTCTTGGCCAATCCTACACAACCTATACCTTAGATAAGTCTACAGCAACTCCGTCCTTGGATACTATGTGGCTGAGAAATGCTACTTGCGAAAGCCAAAATTCGAACTTCTTGAACTTGGAGTAAAGTTGATGCTCCTTTAGTCGTAGCAAGATTAACCTTAAATGTTCCTCCTGCTCGACTTTGTCCTTTGAGTACACCAAGATATCGTTGATGAACACTACGACGAATTTATCCAAGTAGTCCTTAAAGACCCTATTCTTTAAATCCATAAACGCGGCTAGAGCGTTGGGAAAACCGAAAGACATAACTAAAAACTCGTAATGCCCATAACGAGTTCTAAAAGTTGTCTTGGGAATTTCCACTTCCCGTACCTTGAGCTGATGATGCCCTGACTGTAAATCAATCTTTGAAAACACAGTCGTGCCTCAGAGTTGATCAAAGAAGTCATCAATCCGGAGCAGCGGGTACTTATTCTTAATCGTCATATTATTCAGCTCGCGGTAATCTATGTACATCCGCATGCTTCCGTCCTTTTTCTTCACAAATAGAGCCGGTGCTCCCCATGGCGAATGGTTTTGTCTAATGAAACTCAAGTCTAGGAGTTCTTGTAGCTGTGTCTTTAACTCATTGAGTTCGGTAGGTGCCATCCGGTATGGTGCCTTGGAGATAGGCTCGGTGCCCGGTACTAGTTCGATTGTGAAGTCAATTTCTTGAGTCGGCGGTAGCCTTGGTAAGTCGTTAGGAAATACCTCTGGAAATTCCTTTATGATGCAGATGTCTCCAGCCTTTAGTGGTGTTTCCTTTACCACATCCATGACGCTGGCTAAGAATGCGTGACATCCTTTTTCTTTTATTCTCTAAGATTTTAGAGATGAAATAAGCGGCGTACGTAGTCTTGAAACTTTTCCCATAAAGCGTAGTCTCTGACCGTCAGGAGTCTCGAACATCACTTTCTTGCATTTGTAGTCGATTGTTGCGCCATGCCTTGCTAACCAATCCATTCCTAGTATTACGTCGAAGTCTTTGATCTCTAATTCTATCAGGTCTCCTTCTAGTTCTACGTCCTCGATTTTGATCGGTACGCCTCGTACTATCCATGATGATAGGACTATTTCACTCGAAGGAAATTCTGTCACAAACCTAGTTCTAAATATTTCACAAGGTTTGTCTAATTTCTCTATCATTCCTAACGAAATATACGAGTGAGTGGCTCCCGAATAAAATAATACTAAACATACATTATTGAGGATAGGAATCTAACCTGTGACCACTTTATTACTAGTGTCAGCTTCTCCCTGGGTCAAGGCAAAGACTCTGGCAAGAACCATCTTATTGTCCCTTTTTTTCTTCTGGCTTGAGCTGGGGACATTCCCTCTTCCGGTGACCTTCCTGACCACAATTGTAGCATCCCTTGGTGTTTGCATGACACTCACCAGGATGTTTCTTTTGGCACTTAGAGCACTGCGTATATTCAACATAACCCGACCTACTAGCTCCATTGTTTTTCTGTGCTCTTTTATCGTTGTCGAACTGCTTATTGTCAAGATGCCTTCTCTTCTGACCATTATTGCTGCTAGGTTGATGATTGTTGTGGTGGTTGTTCCAACCATTCTGAGGTTGACTTTGCTGTTTAGGCTCAGGCTTACTAGCCTCCTCCTTACTAACATTTGCCTGAAACCTTTCTACTTCTATAGCCATTTCTAGAACATCAACATAAGTAGTAGTTCAGGGTTTGATAGTTTAACCCCTAGCTCAATCATTGGTTTGAGTCCTTTAACGAGCTTGGTAACCCTAAAAAAGTCAGTTGGAACCAGCTTTGGTCTAAACTTGGCTAGTCGGTCGAATTGCCGAGCATACTCTGCTACCGTCAAGTTGCCCTGTTTCAGACTGGTGAACTCTTCCACCCTCGTAGCGATGATTGCCGAGTTGAAGTACTTTTTGTGGAATAGCTCCACAATTTGGTCCATGTCATGGTGGCGGCGTCATGAGTCTGCTGAACTAAGTCCCAACATATTTTAGCATCCTTCTTAAGCAAAGATGAAATGCAGGATATGTGGTCCGCATTGCCGAGATTCATGTGCGCTAGGATCGACTCTACATTCCTGAGCAATCCTTTCACCTCGAAGGGGTCTGTTGTCCCTTCAAAGTTTGGAGCGTGTTGCTTAGGAGACCGCTCGTAGATTGGCTCCATGTATTGAGTTGGGTAGGGCGCATAGTTCGCCATTGGCCATCCCCTATAAGGACCTACTTGTTGGGGCGCCATTTGGTGAGGCTGCGGTTGCGGCTAAGGCTGAGGCCGAGTCTGAGTTTGAGGCTGTGCCTGTTGTCACTATTGCTGCAGCAGCTCTTCTACTTGTTGTCGAAATCTGACAATTTCTACAGTGTTGTCAACCGGCGGCGGCGGTGCACTTTGGTTTGCAGCAGCAGCGGCAGCACGCGCTCCCCTTCTGCAAATTGGAGGGGCTTCATTATTTTCAGGAGCGACGCTAGAGGCATTGGCATTCATGCATGCAGACCTTCTGAGCGACATCTTCAGCAGAGTTCTAACGGTCGAGAAAAACATGTTAGAACTTACCCTAATAGGCAGTGATCGATAGAATGAGAACCTTGGGTGGTTTTATGGCTCCTGATTTGGACATGAAGGGGGTTCAGTTTACAGGTTGGCCATCAAGATAGGGAAGACTGAGATATTTTACTCATTTAGAGCCCAAGGTTAGTTTCTTAGAAGTGACCAGTGGATTGGATAGCCTTTGCTTTGGTTAGGAAAAAGAGCTGAAAGGATTTGGTGCTGTGCGTCTATTAGGAAGGATTCAGATGAGTATTTGTTGAGGAAAGTTAATATGTTATATAAGGGACAACCCTGGACAGTCATGAGTATCTCTTGGAGTATATTGATTAGACGGAATAGGAATTAAATCAGTCAGTAAGGATGCAGATGAGTATGCTAGAAGCTTTTGGGTACAGTTCAAAGATTGAGTATGGAAGGATTTGGTATCAAGGACGCTATGAGGAATGATATTAGTTTGGGTTAAGGAATTATTGAGTCACCTGAAAAAGGATGCGACTTATAAGTGAATTGGGCAGAATATTGTGTCGTGGGGCTTGTGGATATTGCCTGCTAGGGATGAAGGGTTTAGATGCCTCGTTACAAGACAGGACAATGTCTTCAGGAGTTGATCATCGATTTGGTTATTACTAGATAAGGATCAAGGGAAGAGACATCTCAGGAACTATCACTTGTATCGAATGGGGTGTGATGCATTAACAGTAAGGATTACCAATCGCTTAGTATTTTAACGACATGGGCAAGTCTGACAGGCAGAGAAGAGAGAAATGATATGGGTGGGTTGTATTCAGATTCACTGGTGATAAGGTAAACTACTCCCCAGCTAGAGGTAGAACGTGAACGACTACTATACTGATGATATCACGACTGAAGCAACAGGGTCAGAGGTAAGGTTTCAGAGGGTATCAACTTCATTCTGCAAAGGTATTCGAGGTTAACCTACAGGAAGGGAAGAGATTAGGTACAAAGAGATTTGATCAGAAGCACACTAAGACCGATGAATATAGCAGCTACTACTTATAGTATCCTTGAAGACAGTTACAACGTAAGGACTTTGAATATGAAGAGATGGTCAGGTGTGAGAAACAGTGATGGGTGATACTGAGTTTAAAAGAGGAGATCCTTGCAGTGGTTAGCATTTGTACCTGGAGTGGGAAATCTATTGCAGGGGAAAGATTGGAACCTTAGCTAGTATGATGAACACTACTTGAGTTGTATCAGTGGGACAAGACAGACTGGATTAGTTTGTGGGATTCCAGATAAGTATCCAAGAAATTTGTCAAGGAGTACATCTGCGTAAAGAGATGGAATGGTGATAAGATTGGTGTCAGTGATGGAATTAGATCTAAGACACTGTTTTGAACGGTTTTAGCAAAGCTGTGAGAATTAAAGTCTCAGTTGTTGAATAGGATGATATTCTTCAGGAAGGATCTTTGATCTGGTTATTACCAGCTAGAGATCAAGAATAATTAAGGGTCTTTGATTTGGTTATTACTAGCTAGAGATCGGGGACAGTTAGGGATCTATGATCTGGTTATTACCAGCTGGAGATCAGAGAAGAGGATAGGCAGGAGATTGCTATTATATTAGATAAAGGCACTGAAGATGCTGGGTCATGTGCTGAGGGTTTGGTCAATGCCAAATTGTTTTGTGAAATGGGTAAAAAGGGTACTCAAAGATTATTTGAATCGGATTTATGATTATCCTGATTGACGGCATAGTGATGTATTTTGGTTGGAACTTTGTCAAGGTTAAAAAATATGCCTTCGAGGTAAGAGTCTCCTTGAGCAAGCATGGTGGTACATGTATTTGGGTTGAGCTCCACGTCTTTTTATATATTAGAATCAATTGATGAGTTGCTATGACACCTCAAGACAGGAGGAAGTGATGGTCTATGCATGATGTTGGTAAAGGATCCGACTGAAACTAGAGTGGAGTTCAAGTGGGCTTGATAGCCAGTTGATACTTGGAGTTATTATCCCATGAAGGATCAAGAAAGACAGTTAAGGAAGTCCCAAATGAAAGGAATTAAAGGCAAGTCTTAATTGAGTTAGCTAAGGATTTTATAGTGTTATGTATAAGTTTATCGTGATATAAGGATCAAATCTGGACTCTGATGGGCACCGAAATTACATGGAAATTCTGGATGAATCTCGTACTACTCTCTTGGTCTTTTCATCCAGACATTAGGAAAAAGGTACCGTAATTTGAAGTTTTGTATTGGAGGCCTAGGTGGAAAGGAATATAATGAATGAGGAACAAAATTCTTAACCTGATAGCAGGTTGTGATAGGCATCGCAGCCTTTGAGTATGTTATAATGGGAATAAGGAAATATCGTGATAGGTATCGCAGAGAGGCTGCCAAGACGGTTGGGTCATTATGGACCAGCATCTGGGGAGAACTTGCTTTTATCAGTAAGGATAATTTATACGGTTGACTAGTATTCAGAACTCTAAACAAGATGGATGGTAAGCCTCCATGGGATTCGGGGTTAATTTCATTGAATGAGGACTTTGTTTTACTCTTAGGTCTTGGGAGGATTAGGGAAGGCGATGAATAGATAATCAGAATTTGATGAATTTTATTATTTTCAGACTGATGGTAAATTAGAGAGAAAGAAAGTTACCTAGTTATCGGAAGAACACTTGATAAAATGGAGAATAACAAGGATTGTATATCATCCATTCGTTGGAATGAGATAAGTGAGATGTTGTATTTGGATCGGGAGGTAGTTCAGGGGATCATTGGGATTATTAAAAGGGTTAGAGCATGGAAATTCACTTTTCAAAGTAAATGGAAAAGCTTTACTGAATTGGGAAACAAGAGTATGGAGTTCCAAGTGGAAGATGGTATCTTCCTTAGGATATCACCAGAGATAAAGGAGTGAAGAACTAGTTGAACCCCAGAGTATTAAAACTGTGTAGATCCAGGAAAGGATCAGTGAGATTGTTCTTAAGTTGATCACAGCTTTGGGCACTGTTGGCCATACGCGGTGTATTCTGTACTCCATGTCGAGGACATGGGTTGGAGAAACTAATGTGTTAATTGATAGGAATCTGCAGTTTAAGATGGAGTTATTCCATGTGGAGTGGTCAGCTCAGTTATGAGATAAAAAGACTAAGGTTTTGAGGACCAGGATTATACCTTCGGGTAAGGAACGCTCCAGAGATGGTAGGGTCAAGGAATGACCAGGGTAACTGGAATCAGTTGTGCGGAATTCATATTCCAAGCAGTTTAGATAAAGTTTCGAGGACGGAATTTCTGTAAGGAGGCGAGAGTTGTAACGACCCAGATTTCCTAATAAGGTTTAGGACCTTGACTAGGAGGCCGGGAGGGCCATAATTGATTACTGTGCTAATATATGATTATATGCATGATTATGTGGGTCATATTATTATATGATGATAAAGGCATGCATGGGGCTATATACTCTGCTGTGAGGGTATTTTGGTAATTTGGCTCATTGAGAGCGTAATTGTGTATTTGTGTGTATATTGGTAGGCTAATGTTGAGACCACATTATTATGTGGATATATCTGTGATCTGTGACTCGAGACGATCCTAGTGAGCAGATTAGCAAAAAAGTCATGGCGGGGATTCATACCCGGCTCGGGGTGAGCTTGGGGGTATAAATGGGAATTTAGTAAGTATATTGGGGTCTATTTTGACATCGAGGAATATTATTGGTAGTTAATTAGGTATTGGGTAGTAATCGGTGAATATTAGAGACACTCGAGGAGTTAGCGTGAATTGGGGTGAAATGACTAAAATGCCCTTAAGTGGATTAAAGGGTTAGAAATAAAAGGGAGGGCATTGAGGTCATTTGGCTTTTTAAAGATTGGTATTACTGAGGCTTTGTGTTAGTGGAAGTGGTAGAATACTACAGAAGTTTGAAGAAGGAAAAGAAAGAAAGGAGAAAGGAGAGGAAAACAGAGAGTTTTCTCTAGGGTCGGTTTGTGGTTCTCTCACCACTTTTCTTGGGTTTTCTTGGAGCAAAGCTCAGAGGAGAGCTGGGCTAAGCTGAGCATCAAGGATCCTAAGCTAGGTTTGAAGAACTGGCAGGGGTTTAGCAAGAACACACCAGCACCTGAGGTAAGACTTTAGAGTTCTTCAATTTTTGGTTTTGGTTTTTGAACTATGGTGTTTAAGTTGAATCTGATGGGGACTTTAGGGAATTCAGGCCAAAGGTTGAGGGAGAGCAAGCTAAGGTGGTGTAGAGGCTGTCTTGAAATCGAAACTCCATTAAAGGTATGGATTCTAAGCCTCTAACTCTGATGTTTTGACTGGTTTGGCTGAGTTTCTGAGCTTAGGGACAGCTATGGTGAATTTTGGGATTAGAGATGCATGTGATTGGGTTTTGAGTATTTGGGGTGCTTGGCATGAGTGGAGTGTGTTAATAAGGTTGTTTTTGAGTTTGGTGAAGGTTTGGAGAGGTTTTGGTTGAGTTTGGCTCGAGGAAATTGTAGGAGGGAAAACAGGGGTATTGCCTGTCTGTGACTAGCGCTACAGCGCTAGCCTTTGGGCGCTGTAGCGCTAGGCCAAGCTTTCTGAGGGAATTTGGTTCTGTTTGTAGCGCTGTAGAGCCTTCCTAAGAGCGTTGTAGCGCTGCCCTGTTCTCAGAAAGGGATTTTAGGGTTATTTGCAAGGGTTTTTGACCAAGGGTTTGGGGTTTGGTTCCACCACCTTGTTTGGTGGAACTAGAACTTCCCGGGGGCTCGGGATTGGTCCCGAGGCTAGGTTTTGGACTTGAGGTTTGGTGATGACTTTGACCTATGATTGTGTTTAGGTGAGCGCTAGGGCTCGAGAGGGATCGTGCTCAAGGAGTCAAGTGATCAAAGCTAGCGAATCGAAAGGTAAGAAAGCTGCACCTGATTATGTGGCTAGGTTGGGACTAAGTGTTCCCTATGTTTGTATGCATTGTTATGTGAATGTGATTAACCATGTGGACACGATGGGACTAAGAGCTCCCTATATTTGTATATCATGTCATATGATGGTATTATTATGCCATGGGACATGCGATAACCGGCCTAAGGGTGTCGGAATCAATATTTGCGCACTGAGGCGCGGCTCGGCCACTGGTAGCTGAGGCAGCTTATTTATCACTGAGCTTGGTTAAGCTGGCCAGAATCAGTGAGTATTACACTGGGGGCGGCCCAAGTGAGCCGAAGATAGTGTGTTAAATAGAGGGTGCGACTAAGGGCGCCGACCCTGAATATTATTTGATGGATGTGATAATTTGTTGATTGTGAACGTGAATATTGCGTTATGGATATAGCTGGCTGATTGTCTGGATGACAAAATGTTAACTTGTTGAGTGTTATCACTGATTGGATAAATGTTATGAATTATTGAATTCCTGGTATGTAGTGTGGAATATTTGATTATCGTTGTTGATCTTGCTATGATATCATGCTTTCTTGCTGGGCCTCGGTTCACGGGTGCTACGTGGTGCAGGTAAAGACAAGGGTAGGCTGAATCAACCATGAGTTGGAGAGCTCTGGGGGCGAGGTGTACATTGTCAGCTCCTCGGCCGCCACAGTCGAGGGATTGTACAGGGACAGAAACCTAAAATGTATATTTTGCCATTAGAGTGGCTTGAATTATTTGTAACTCTAGGAATTTGCTGTAATTAAGTCATCTAAACCCTGTTTTGAGTTTCCATGCATTAAACTGTCATTTCCAATAAAGTAGCCTGTTTATGACCAAAATATTTTATTCCTAATCCGTTGATGATGTTGAATTCACATTTTGTTTAAATGACTTGATTAGCAAGTCTTGCACTATTTTAAACACACAATGTAGCGGTCTTGGTTATCCAGGGCGTTACAACTTGGTATCAGAGCCGTCTGGGTTTATGGGTTCCCGAAGATTAGCTGTACATGTACAATCGCTGCTAAAGACAAGCTCGACTCAAGGGTTTGTAGTGGAATACATGAAATTTTATGCTTAAGTGCTTGAGTAAAATATGAGTGTATTAACTGGTATGATTAATAGGGAGCATGAGATACTGACAGGGCCTGGCCCTTGACTGCTGTGTGATGATATTAAGGCATGCTGATTAGCATTGCTCTTGGATGTGGATGAGTATATGAATAATGATGATATATGGATTGTGGGTTATTATATGTTTAAGTTGAACTTATATGCTAAACCTGTTTATCGGTGTGGAAGACATAATAGGTGAGAATGCATTTAGTGAAAAAGAAATTTGATAATTTATGCATAAAATGGGTGTTTGATATGCTTTATGTGTGTTTGATTGTTATGATTATTTGGATCTTCCCTTGAGATGGTTTTGGGTATAAACGTCAGGGCTGATAGGTTTAGTCGGTGAAGACAGACTAAATTAGGGTGTATGTGCTGAGAATGGTTAATTGGACTCAATTTTGGTTTTGATAAGGATGGAAGATGATAGTTGGGGGGTTGGAATCCTTCACCTGCCCCTGAGATTCGCAGTAGATGTTTGCTGATATATGAGTCAGGCTGTGGGGTCTGATAGAAGGGATTGGATGGATGAAAAAGGCAGGTTACTGAGGAGGAACAGACAAGAATTATTGTATGGAAGTATTATCCTCTAGTTTCGAGGAAGGTTTGGGTTTATTCAGGAATCAATTAGTGAATGGGTGTGGCTAATCCCGTTCTTAGTGATATGAGAAGGATAAATTGGGATAGAGTAGCCGTACTAGGCATTTGTGGTAAAAGGATGTCGAAAGTGGCATAATAGCGGTAGTGTATATTGCCGAGTTTGGTGGGTTGGTCGATCCACTTTGAATTATGGTACAAATCGATGAAGCCGGAGATGATAAGTCATTTGTGAGTTAAACTCTGAGATGGTTGTCTGTGCTTGGGCAGTAGAGAGAGGGCCTTATTATCTAAGATGAAAGGAATAAAGGTGGTGATATCTTCGTTCGTGGAAACCTAGTAAGTGTGGCTACTCAGTGATCGACAGAATGAGAACCTTGGGTGGTTTTATGGCTCCTGGTTTGGACAGGAAGGGGGTTCGGTTTACAAGTTGGCCATCAAGATAAGGAAGACTGAGATATTTTACTCATTTAGAGCCCAAGGTTAGTTTCTCAGAAGTGACCAGTGGATTGGATAGCCTTTGCTTTGGTTAGGAAAAAGAGCTGAAAGGATTTGGTGCTGTGCGTCTATTAGGAAGGATTCAGATGAGTATTTGTTGAGGAAAGTTAATATGTTATATAAGGGACAACCCTGGACAGTCATGAGTATCTCTAGAAGTATATTGATTAGACTGAATAGGAATTAAATCAGCCAGTAAGGATGCAGATGAGTATGCTAGAAGCTTTTGGGTACAGTTCGAAGATTGAGTATGGAAGGATTTGGTATCAGGGACGCTATGAGGAATGATATTAGTTTGGGTTAAGGAATTATTGAGTCACCTGAAAAAGGATGCGACTTATAAGTGAATTGGGCAGAATATTGTGTCATGGGACTTGTGGATATTGCCTGCTAGGGATGAAGGGTTTAGATGCCTCGTTACAAGACAGGACAATGTCTTCAGGAGTTGATCATCGATCTGGTTATTACTAGATAAGGATCAAGGGAAGAGACATCTCAGGAACTATCACTTGTATCGAATGGGGTGTGATGCATTAACAGTAAGGATTCCCAATCGCTTGGTATTTTAACGACATGGGCAAGTCTGACAGGCAACTGCTCCCACTTTAACCAATATCTCAAATGGACCTATAAACCGGAGACTAAGCTTGCCTTTCTTCCCAAACTGCTTCACACCTTTCATAGGAGATATCTTTAGGAAGACTTGATCTCCGACCTTGAATTCCACATCACGCCGCTTGGCATCCGCATAATTTTTCTGACGGTTTTGAGCACGAGCATACGTTTTCTAATCAGTGCTACTGCTTCCTGAGCTTTTCTAACAGCTTCGGGACCAAGAAGTTGCCTTTCTCCTACCTCGTCCCAATGTAACAGCGATCGACACCTTCTTCCATAAAGTAGCTCGTAGGGTGCCATCCCAATCGTTGATTGGTAGCTATTATTGTAGGAGAATTCTATCAGCGGCAAATACTTACTCCATAATCCTCTGAAGTCAAGTACACAAGAGCGCAACATATCTTCTAAAATCTGTATGGTACGCTCGGACTGACCGTCTGTCTGAGGATGAAATGTCGTACTAAGACTTAACTTGGTACCCATGGCTTGCTGCAAACTTCCCCAAAATCTCTATGTAAACATTGATCCTCTATCAGATACTATTATCTTAGGGATTCCATGTAGTCATACTATTTCTTGTACATAAATGTCTGCGTATTGATCTACTGTGTATGAAGTCTTAATAGATAGAAAATGAGGTAACTTGGTTAATCTGTCTATTACAACCCAAGCCAAATCATCCCGCTTACTTGTTCGTGGCAAACCCGTCACGAAATCCATGGCTATATCATCCCAATTCCATTATGGAATGCTAAGTGGTTGCAATAAGCCTGCAGGCCGCTGATGTTTTGCTTTCACTTGTTGGCATATTAAACATTTAGACACAAATTTTGCTATATCTTTCTTCATTCCTGGCCACCAATATATTGCCTTAATGTCGTGAGTCATCTTGGTTGACCCTGGGTGAACCGAGTATGGGGTATTGTGCGCTTCTTCTAAAATCTTTATTTTAATCCCTTGATCATTCGGCATGCATATCTGTAATGCCCCGAATTCTCTGATGTGGTTTAGTGGCGATTTAGTAGGCCGGGAGGGCCGTAATTGTTTAATTACACCATTAAATGAATATATGCATGTTTATGTGAATTATATTATAATATGATGATATATGCATGCATGTGGGTACACATTTGAAATATTATGATGTTTTGATAATTTGGCCCATTGAGGGTAAATTTGTGTATTTGGGTGCATAATGTGATTTGTTAATGAGATTCCATTATTATGGAGATATATTCGAGCTATTCGGCATGAGACGGTCCTATTTAGTGGATTAGCGGTTTTATCATAACGGGGTCAATTATCGGGTAGTAAGAATGTTTATTTGATGATAAATTGGGAATATTTGAGATCAGGGTGAAATTCTGGAGGTTTTGACTATAATGTCCCCAGGGGTGTTTTGGGACCCCGAGCATTAGGTTTTATTTGAGGTTACTTAAGCTTGAAGTAGCTGTCAGATAGAACGTACGATTAGAAAACCTCTCGTTCTCCTTCGTTAGCTCATTTTTTCCATCCGAAGCATATTCGAAGAAATCTTGAGTTCTAGGAGTCAGAATCAAGTGAGGATCGAGGCATAGCGATCCTAGGAAAGATTAGAAGCTTCTTGACCGAAGGATTTGACAGAAAACAACCTAATCAAAGGTAATCTAAGTTTAAAGTTTTGAGTTTTTAGAGTTTCTAAGCTTTGAATTGGACTTTGTGAATTGTTGAGTTTTCGGTTCGTTTGAACCTTGGGTTTAGAGGGTTTTGGTGCGTTGGGAAGCTTGGGAACCTTGTTTTGATGATTGGGGAATGTTTAGGTATGATTTTGGACGTTTTGAGAAGTTGAAAACACGTTTGGGAATGGCCTAGGGTTGGGGGCCGCAGCCCTGTTCTTGAGCGCCGTGGCCCTAGGTCGATGAGGAAGGAGGGGGTTCTGTTTGCGCTGGGCACCGCAGCCCTTGGTGTTGGGCGCCGCGGCACTTGCCTCTAGATTTTTTGGGGGCCGCGGCACAAGGTGCCAGGGCCGCGACTCTTAAGCAGGGTTGAGCCCATTTGCATGTTTTGACCCCGGGAACATGGTTTTAGGCCTTGGGATCACTCCTACTACCCGGATTAGTGAGGATTGATGTATCGGAGGCTAGATCTTGGTTTGAGAACCCTTGATTATCATGTTATTGATGGTATCCTATAATGTGTTATGATTAGGTAACCGCTAAAGGACTAAAAGCTAAACCGTTCTCAAGGGTCGTTCTTTTGTTCATTCTAGCTTGAATCAGAGGTAAGAAAACTGCACCCCATATGTGACATGCATGGTTATTCATGAGGCATGTTGGTTGTATAAATGTGGACATGGATTGAATATTGAATGCTTAGCAAATGTTGCTGACTTGTGCATGGTACTGACTCATTAGTCAGATTTGGCAAAGGTGCTAGTATCAACTGTGAAGCTGTGACTTATTAGTTAGGTTCGGCAGTGGTACTGGGCACTGGTCACATAGTGCTGACTCATTTGTCAGGACGACCTTAGCGTGTTCAACGCAAGCCAATAAAGATTAGATCTAATCGACTTTCTGCATTGGATGACTCAAAGAGCATTAATGCCGGACCGACCTCAAGTTCGAGGAATATTATAAGCGCTTGTGTGGCTTACCCATCAGTCACTCATTTGTTAAGTTAGAGACTTACTCATCAGTCTCTCATTTGTTGAAGGCTAGTGGCTTACCCAACAACCACTCTTCTGTTTGAGTTAGTGACCTGCTTTTCAGTCACTCAGTATGGTTTACCAGAACCTCGAGTGATATTCACTCATCTGTTTGAGAGCTATGAGCTCTGTGTGGTAATAGTGATAATCATTTGATGATGTTTACATACAATACTGTGTTTTCTTGCTGGGCTTTGGCTCATGGGTGCTATGTGGTGCAGGTAAAGGGAAAGAAAAGCTCACCCAGCCTTGAGTGGAGAGCTTAGGTGGTGATATGTACGTATGCGGCCGCTTGACCACCACGGCCAAGGTGTTCTCAGAGGAACTAGGGGGTTTAACCTATTTTTGCCGCTTAGGTCAACGGGTTTGAAATTTTGGAACAGTAATGACCTTTTTGAGTTGTAAATAACTTGTAAATGTTCTTGTGGGCCCATGAACAGTTTTATGTATCAAATAAAACATATCCTTTCCTTTTTATTGGTTTCCACCTTAGCCTGTTAATAACACTTAGAACACGTTTTAACCAAAGGACTCAGGCAATGAGTCAAATTTCCGGTTCACCGTTCACCCTAACTGTTCCGGTTCACCAGGGCGTTACAATATCTGATCCTTATATCTTAAGAACCCATGTCCTGATATCACAAAATCTGTGGCTTTGCCTTCTTTGACTGCATCCATATGTACTACTAATGTGTCATCATGTCCTTGCCCAATCCGTATTTCTTCTAACAGACTTGACTTGACAGACAAGTTAGCCAGCTTACCGATGACTATTTCTATTCCGACACTAATCAGCTCCTACTGTAGTGGCTTTCCTATTCCAACTAATGCTGCTAGATTTCCATAACTATTCCTACTTAGCGCATCATCAACTACTTTTGCCTTTCCTAGGTGGTATAGGATTTCACAGTCATAATCCTTCACTAGTTCTAACCACCTGCGCTGCCTCATGTTGAGCTCCTTATGAGTAAAGAAATACTTTAAGCTAATGTGGTCCATATAAATCTCACACCGTTCCCCATAAAGATAATGGCGCAAGATTTTTAACGTAAAGACCACCGCTGCCAACTCCAAATCGTGTGTTGGATAGCGTTGCTCGTACTCCTTCAGCTGCCTTGAGGCGTAGGCTATCACCTTGTCATTCTGCATCAACACACAACCCAACCCTTGCTTCAATGCATCACAGTAGACTACAAAATTGTCATTGGGTGTCGATACACAAAGTATTGGTGTTGAGCACAACTTATCTTTAAGCAACTAGAAGCTCTCTTCACACTTACCAGTCCAGTTGAATCTCTGTTGTTTCCAGGTCAGGTAGGTAAGCGGAGTGGCTATCTTAGAAAATACCTCTACAAACCTTCGATAATAACCTGCTAATCCCAGAAAGCTTCTTACCTCTGATGTGTTCTTTGGTCTTGGCCATTCCTTCACAGCCTCTACCTTAGATGGGTCTACAGCAACTCCGTCCTTGGATACTGTGTGGCCGAGAAATGCTAGTTGCGAAAGCCAAAATTCAAACTTCTTGAACTTGGTGTAAAGTTGATGCTCCTTTAGTCATAGCAAGATCAACCTTAAATGTTCCTCGTGCTCGACTTTGTCCTTTGAGTACACCAAGATATTATTGATGAACACTACGACGAATTTATCCAAGTAGTCCTTAAAGACCTTATTCTTTAAATCCATAAATGCGGCTGGAGCGTTGGTAAAACCGAAAGACATGACTAAAAACTCGTAATGCCCATAACGAGTTCTAAAAGCTGTCTTAGGAATATCCTCTTCCCGTACCTTGAGCTGATGATGCCCTAATTGTAAATCAATCTTTGAAAACACGGTCGTGCCTTAGAGTTGATCAAATAAGTCATCAATCCGGGGTAGTGGGTACTTATTCTTAATCGTCACCTTATTCAGCTTGCGGTAATCTATGCACATCCGCATGCTTTCGTCCTTTTTCTTCACAAATAGAGCCGGTGCTCCCCATGGCGAATGGTTCTGTCTAATGAAACTTAAGTCTAGGAGTTCTTGTAGTTGCGTCTTTAACTCCTTGAGTTCAGTAGGTGCCATCCGGTATAGTGCCTTGGAGATAGGCTCGGTGCCCGGTACTAGTTCTATTGTTAAGTCAATTTCCCGAGTCGGCGACAGTCCTGGTAAGTCATCAGGAAATACTTTTGGAAATTCTTTTACAATGCGGACGTCGCCAACTTTTAATGGTGATTCCTTTACCACATCCGTGACGCTGGCTAAGAATGCGTGACATCCTTTTTCCATTATCCTCTGAGGTTTAAGAGATGAAATAAGCAGCGTACGTAGTCCTAAAACCTTTCCCATAAAGCATAGTCTCTGGCCGTCGGGAGTTTCGAATATCACTTGCTTACGTATGCAGTTGATGGTTGCGCCATGCCTTGCTAGCTAGTCCATGCCTAGTATCACATCGAAGTCTTTGATGTCTAGTTCTATCAGGTCTCCTTCTAGTTCTACGTCCTCAATCTGGATCGGTACACCTCGTACTATCCGTGATGATAGGACTACTTCACCCAAAGGCAACTCTATTACAAACCTAGTTCTAAATCTTTCACAAGGTGTGTCTAATTTCTCTATCATTCCTAACGAGATATACGAGTGAGTGGCTCCCGAATCAAATAATACAAAACATATATTATTGAGGATAGGAATCTGACCTGTAACTACTTTATTGCTAGCGTTTGCTTCTCCTTGGGTTGAGGGAAATACCCTGGCAGGAACCATCTTGTTGTCCCTTTTTCCCTTTGGCTTGAGCTGGGGACACTGCCTCCTTTGGTGACCTTCCTGACCACAATTGTAGCATCCCTATGTATTTGCATGGCACTCACCAGGATGTTTCTTTTGGAACTTAGCACATTGCGAGTATTCTACATAATCCGACTTATTACCTCCATTGGTTGTCCGTGCTCTTTTATCGTTGTGGGACTGCTTATTGTCAGGATGCCGTCTCTTCTGACCATTATTGTTGCTGGACTGATTGCTGTTGTGGTTGTTGTTTCGACCATTTTGAGGTTGACTTTGTTGTTTAGGCTCAGGCTTACTGCCCTCCTCTTTACTAACATTCGCCTGAAACCTTTCTACTTCTATAGCCGTTTCTAGGACATCGGCATAGGTAGTATTTCCTGGGTTTGCTAGCTTAACGCCTAGCTCAATCTTTGGCTGAAGTCCTCTAACAAACTTGGTCACCCCCAAAAAGTCAGTTGGAACCATTTCTGGTGCAAACTTGGCTAATCGGTCAAACTGCCGAGCATACTCTGCTACTGATAAGTTTCCTTGCTTCAGACCGGCGAACTCCTCGACCTTTGTGGCGATGACTGCCGAATCGTAGTACTTTTTGTGGAACAGCTCCACAAATCTGGTCCAAGTCATGGTGGCAACATCGTGAGTCTGCTGAACTAAGTCCCACCATATTCTAGCATCCTTCTTTAGTAGAGATGAAATGCAGTATATGCGGTCCGCGTTGCCGAGGTTCATGTGCGCTAGGATTGGCTCCACATTTCTGAGCCAGTCTTCTGCCTCGAAGGGGTCTTTTGTCCCTTCAAAGTTCGGAGCGTGCTGCTTACGAAACCGCTCGTAAATTGGCTCCATGTGCTGAGCTGGATATGGCGCATAGTTCGCCATTGGTAGTCCCCCATGAGGACCTAGTTGATGGGGTGCTAGAGCCATTTGCTGAGGCTGCGGTTGCGGCAGAGGCTGAGTATGAGGCTGAGCTTGTTGTCGCTATTTCTACAGTAATTTCTCAACTTGCTGTCGTAGTCTGGCATTTTTTGCAGTGTTGTCAACCGGCGGTCGCGACAACGCACTTTGATTGGAAACAACATTGGTAGCACGCGCTCCCCTTCTGCGAACTGGAGGGGCTTCATTGCTTTCAGGAGCAGCGTTGGAGGCATTGGCATTGATGCGAGCAGACCTTCTGAGCGACATCTTCAGCGAAGTTCTAACAGTTGAGAAAAACATGTTAGAACTTACCCTAATATGCTCTAAGGCAAAAACTTAATCTAAGCAAACATAACTTAGACCTATTAATTATGATTTCTTATGAAAAGAATTTTATAAGTCTTCTTTTAATTAGGGTGTGTTTCTATACTTATAAAAATAAGCCATCTTTATTATTTTCTAAGTCTGTTTCTAATCATCCTATATGACTTAATTCTCAGGCTCGAAACTCGTCATTGTTCCAAAGTTAACCATATTGAGGGAGGGCTGGGATCAGTAAAATCGTTCCCACTACTATGGCCCCCTAACTCTCAATATAGAACCCGGTTCATTGATTTGTATCCACCCTCACCGAACTTGGTAATTATTTATTAAGTTTATTATGTATTATGATTGCAAAAGAAAATCAAACTCATACATGTCATCAAAATAACAATGATATTTATTTGGAAAAAGGTTTTCACTAAATACAATCATAAATGAAAATATAATAAATCAAATAAATAACGAAACTAATTTATTCTACAAATCGGGATCTTCTACATCTGATCTTTCATCTAACATATCATCATTTATCTCCTCATAGTCATCATTATCTTGAGCCTCAAAATGCCCTCGAGGAAGATTCGTAAAGATTCTATGTTTTTGCTCATTTGTGAATTGGAATTCCATTTTAGAGGTGAACCTAAGTATGAGAAAATAATATCTCATAGCTACCGGTAATTCATCTTCATCATCTTTAAAAAGTCTAATCACTAAAACATATTGCTCCGTTGCTCTCATCATGATTTGCTTAGTTGCTTGGAGGTGACCTATCTCCCTGTGGAATAAGAGTAATCTCCGAGTGATTCTTTCTAGCACTCCTACTGTATTCCTTGGCTCTCTAATTCTTTTCAAGGCCTTAATGGCTTGAATATCCTCATAGGTTAATGCTCCATTCATTCTTAACTGAAAACATAAGGCTAAAATGTTAGCTAAACACATAGACATAATAACTATAACAAAAACACTTACATTGGCGGTTAGATTTGGAGCTTAAGCCCGTGTATCAAGGAGAACTTCATGCAGATGAACCGTGTCTTTGATACCAACTATAATGACCCAACTATTTCTAAGACTTTGGACCATTAAAACTACTAGATATAGCCACTATTTTTGATAAAATATACATAAGGAATAATCATAACTTTATTAAAAATTCCAAAGCAAATATTGAAAATACATAAATGAGCGGTATGGGATCCCATTTTTTTAAAAATAAAACATAACTTTAAACTAAAGGAAATTGTTTACAAAGCCAAATGCGGAAAATACAGAAAAACATAATTTAAAGAGACTAAAAATAACGCCGTCCTCGAATCGTCACGCAGTTCATCGAATCCCTTCATCCTTGATACACAAGCCAAATAACCAAGAATCCTTCCGTCCATATCTATTTTCCTGCATAACATAAAAATAAAGGAGTGAGCCTAATGCCCAGTAAGGAAAATTTACTAACACGTATAAGCATAAAACTATATCATAAACATATTCTATAAAACATATGACTATAAATAAAAAAAAAGCATTACAATGGCCATCATACTTCTTGGGGCTTGCTAGCTAGGCAATCATATGCCCATAAATTTACGGGGCTAGTTATCTAAACAATTCATATAAATTTATGGGGCTCGTTATCGAAAAAAATCATATGCCCAAGGAATATATTATCGGGACTTGTTATCTAAACAAGTTATATGTTTGTTATCTAAACAAATTATATGCTTGTTATCTAAACAGTTATATGCTTGTTATCTAAACACAACATATACTTAAGAACTAAAAACATATCATACGTATATCATAGCATAAACATAACAAAACATAAAATCACATAAAATCTATCCTATTTTCCTTACCAATACCGAGATATTTGAGAACAAGGACGGGATTTGGAATACTCCTAAAACCAACAATAAGAATGTGAGTATTTCTAAAGAAAAGAGATGATAAAGAAGAGAACTAAACCACTAAGAAGAAACTTACTGAAAATAAACCTTAAGTCCAAAGAACTTAAATACCTAACCAAGAATTGAAAACAACGAGTTAGGATCTGAATGAAACTAAAGAAAACTAAGGAATTAAACAGAAATGAACTTAAAAATAAGAATACCTTTAGATGTACTAGAACCAATCTACACCTCGATATTGAAAACACACTCTATATCTCACTTCCCAAGTGTTTATAAAGCTTAATGATAAAGCTTTTATCCCAAACCCAAGTGTATCACTCTATAGTAAACCTAGCAGCTTGAAGGCTTTGAACACAGCTTGAAGAATGAGAAAAATGGCTGGGTCCTAGGTCCTATTTATAGAGTTCAAGGAGTGAAACTATCTCTTTTTAGCTTGAATAAAATAATGAATATTAATTTAAAAATATTTGAATATTCATTCAATAGGTGCTTAAGACTCGGTCAAAAACGTTCAGAGGCGAGTCAAGAGGTTAAGGAATGAATCAAGCTCGGTTTCTACAACGTTTGAAAATATGGTCCTAGGGCTGATACATCGCCCACCCTATGCGATATATCGCTTGGCCCTATGTCCCTAGTGCTCATGGTTTCGAGCGTGCGAAGTTGACGTGTTTTTCGTATCTCCCATGTGGTGATATATCGCCCCTATAGCTGCGATATATCGGCATACGTTGAAATATTAGAGACGTAATTGCACTTTATCAGCATAATTTGAATTTGATAAATAGCTTTGACTGAGGCATAATACGATTTTAAAGCTGCTGGAAGGTTCTAGAGCTTCTAGATCTTTTTTCTATTAAAACTATTCATCAAAAATACTTAATTCCTTAATAAACATGCACACGAAAAGTGTCATGATCTTATGAGTTCAATTTAAACCTTATAATATAATAAATTACATCTTTATAATCAACTATATTAATCAAACCTTATGTTATAATTAATATTCTTAAACTATAGGTTAAACTTATAAAATTTATAAGTGTTGCTACGAGTGTTCAACTAAGTCCCGACTTGAACCAAAAACCACAGTAACTAGCATACTATAACTACTACTACTACTGCTATTGCTACTGCTACTGCTACTGCTACTGGTACTGGTACTGGTACTGGTACTGGTACTGGTACTGGTACTGCTACTTCTACTGCTACTGCTACTTCTACTGCTACTGCTACTGCTCTGCTACTGCTACTACTACTGCTACTGCTACTGCTACTGCTACTACTGCTACTGCTACTGCTACTACTACTGCTACTGGTACTGGTACTGGTACTGCTACTTCTACTGCTACTGCTACTGCTACTACTGCTGCTACTACTGCTACTGCTACTACTACTATTGCTGCTACTACTGCTACTGCTACTACTACTACTGCTGCTACTACTGCTACTGCTACTACCACAGTAACTATCATACTACTACTACTACTACTACTGCTGCTGCTGCTAATGCTGCTGCTACCACAGTAACTATCATACTACTACTACTACTACTACTACTACTACTACTACTACTACTACTACTACTACTACTACTACTACTACTACTACTACTTCTGCTGCTACTGCTACTGCTACTGCTACTACTACTTCTGCTTCTGCTGCTGCTGCTGCTACTGCTGCTACTACTGCTACTACCACAGTAACTATCATACTACTACTACTACTACTACTACTACTACTACTACTACTACTACTACTACTACTACTACTACTACTACTACTACTACTACTACTACTACTACTACTACTACTACTACTACTACTACTACTACTACTTCTGCTTCTGCTGCTGCTGCTGCTACTGCTGCTACTACCACAGTAACTATCATACTACTACTACTACTACTACTACTACTACTACTACTACTACTGCTACTCCTACTGCTGCTGCTGCTGCTGCTGCTGCTACAGTAACTATCATACTACTACTACTACTACTGCTACTGCTACTGCTACTGCTACTGCTGCTGCTGCTGCTGCTGCTACTGCTGCTACTGCTGATACTACTACTACTGCTACTGCTACCGTTGCTGCTGTTGTTGCTACTGCCACTGCTACTGCTACTGCTACTGCTGCTGCTACTACTGGTGGTGGTGCTACTGCTACTTCTACTGCCTGCTACTGCTAATGCCTGCTACTGCTACTGCTACTGCTGCTGCTACTGCTACTACTGCTGCTACTTCTCCTATTGCTCCTACTGCTACTTCTCCTACTACTACTGCTACTACTACTACTGCTGCTACTTCCACTACTGCTACTACTGCTGCTGCTGTTACTGCTACTACTACTACTGCTGCTACTGTTGCTACTGCTACTGCTGCTACTACTACTTCTGCTACTGCCTGCTACTGCTACTGCTGCTGCTACTACTACTACTGCTGCCACTCTTACTATTGCTACTACTGTACTAATGCTACTATTGCTACTACTGCTTCTACTACTGCTACTACTGTACTACTGCTACTACTGCTTCTACCGCTTCTACTACTGCTGCTACTACTACTACTACTACTGCTACTGCTATTACTGCTACTGCTACTGCTATTACTGCTACTGCTACTGCTACTGCTGCTGCTGCTACTACTACTACTACTGGGACTCTACATGGACCATTAAAACTACTAGACATAACTACTATTTTTGAGAAAACATACATAAGAAATAATCATAACTTTATTAAAACCCCAAAATAAATAATGTATCAATAACATAAAAGTATAAAATAAAATGTGATATGGTATGGGTACCCATTATTTATAAAACATAAAACATAACTTTAAATACTAATTACGGAATTACATCAAAATATAATTTAAAAGACATAAAATAAATAACATCGTCCTCGATCAACACGCAGTCCATTGAATCCAATCATCCTTAACACACAAGCCAAGCTGCCAAGAATCCTTCCACCTTCCATAATCATTTTCCTGCATCACACTAAAAATAAAGGAGTGAGCCTAATGCCAGCAAGGAAAATCTACTAAAAACATAAATCATAATTCATAAGCATAAGACTATATCATATACTATAAAAACATATATCATGGAGGACTACAATGGCCATCATAAATTCTTGGGGCTTATTAGCTAAGCAATTCATATGCCCATAAATTTGTGGGGCTTGCTAGCTAAGCAAGTCATATGCCCATAAATTCTTGGGGGTTGCTAGCTAAATAAGTCATACGCCCAAGGACTATAAAACATATTCTTGGGGCTTGTTATCTAAACAAGTCTTATGCCCGAGGACTATAAAACATATAACATAACATATATCATATGATAGCATAAAACATATCATAACATAAACATATAAACACATATATCTAGCCTATTTCCTTACCAAAAGCCGGGATATTTGGGAACACGAATGAGATTAGAACACTCCTATAAACCAACAGTAAAAATGTTGAGAATCTAAAGAAAAAGAGATGAATAGAACACTAAACAATCCAAGAAGAAACTTACCGAGTAGAACCTTAAGTTTCAAGAACTTAAATACCTAATCAAGAATCATAAACAAGAGTTAGGATCTGAATAAAAGAAAACTGAAGAACCATATAGAACTGAACATAGGAATAGGAATACCTTGAATGATCTTATGGATTGGTCTAAACCTCAATACTGAAATCACACTAAATCTCACTTCCCAAGTGTTTATAAAAGCTTAGAATGATAAAGCTTTAACCCAAAACCCAAGTGTGTCTCTCTATAGTAACACTAGCACCTTGGAGGCTGTGATCAAATGCTTAAAGAATGAAGAAAATGGCTGAGCACTAGGCCCTTTATATAGAGTTCAAGGAGTGAAACTAACCCCTTTTAATTTGAATAAATAAATGATTATAAAATGTAAAAGATTTGAATTTTCGTTCAACTGACGCCCAGAACTCGGTCAAAATTGTTCAAGGGCAGGTCTAAGTGGTTAAAGGTAATTTTCAAAATTAAAAACCAAACTTTTAAAAAATGAAGTACCAGGGGCGATATATCGCCTACCTTAGGCGATATATCACCTCTACCCTAATCCCGAGCCCCGTTCGTACGTTCGTGCAAAGTCGACGTGTTTTCCGTATCTTCCGTAGGCGATATGTTGGCCCCTATGCTGCGATATATCAACATACGTTGATATATTAAACATGTATTTTCACTTTTTCAGCATAATTTGAATTGGATAAACTGCTTTGACTGAGTCATAATACGATCCTAACAGCTGTTGGAATGTTCTAGAGCTTCTAGATCTTTCTTTTGTTAAAACTATTCATCAAAATACTTAATTCCTTAATAATCACTATTTTGACAAGTGTCATGCTCTTAATGGTTCTATCTAAACCTTAGGATATAATAAATAATATATCTAGGACCATCAATATTAATCAAACCTTATGTTATAATTAATATTCTTAAACTATAGGTTAAACTTATAAAATCCATAACTGTTGCTATAAGTTTCTATCTAAGTCCCGACTTGAACCAAAATCCATGGTAACTAACATACTACAAACTAATACTAACAACTACTATCTAGCTAGCTAAGTAAATATTCTGGGACTCTACAGGTTAAATTAAATATTAATCTTGTTTGGATTAATATATAAAAAGAGATTAATAATTATCTTATTTAGATTAAGATATTTATTTATTTATTTAAAATTTATATTTTAAGATAAAGTTAATTTTGAATTCACTGATATTTATTTTGGAATAAATATATTGTCTTAAATATAAATTAAATAAACAAATGAGAAAATTAGGGATAACCCTAATGGTGTGGTCGACACGCTCACTGTACAGTGAGTGTGACACCACACACATGGATTTCCTTTCCTTGGGATTTGAATTTTGAATTTCAAATAATTTGTTTTATTTAATTATTCTCTTTAAATATGCTTTAATTTAAATAATTAAATAAGGTTATAACTGATCAACTTTATTTTAATAAATAAAGATTAATTAGATTAGTTACTTTTCTTCATAAACCTAAAAAGAAGCGATGCTTTTAAGTAGGTTATTGTTTTTCATAGACTCTCTCTCTCTCTCAAATAGATGCGATAACTTTCCTAAACCAGAAATCTATTCAATTCCTCTTCTCTCTATGTAATGCACCGACTAATTCTAGACCTCGGACCATTAACAACTACTACACATAACTACTAGCTTGGGATACATACATAAGAAA
The DNA here is from genome assembly GCF_963169125.1 of Humulus lupulus. Classification (NCBI taxonomy): domain Eukaryota; kingdom Viridiplantae; phylum Streptophyta; class Magnoliopsida; order Rosales; family Cannabaceae; genus Humulus; species Humulus lupulus. Next base: position 186,172,573 of record NC_084798.1, read on the forward strand.
TAGCATAACTTTATTTAAAACCCAAAATAATGTACGAAATACAAAATACGGTATGGGTACCCATTGTTTAGTACATAAAACATAAAAAAATAAACTTTAATCAGTTGTTTAAATACCAATTGTGGAAATACATAAAACATAAATTAAAAGACTTTAAACAATGTCATCCTCGATCTTCCCGCAGTCCATTCAATCCATCCATCCCTAATACACATGCCATGCTGCTACGAATCTGTCCCACCTTCCAAGTTCATTTTCCTGCACCATCTAAAAATAAAGGAATGAGCCTAATGCCTAGCAAGAAAAATCTACTAAAAACATATATGTCACAAATCATAAACATAAGACTATATCATAAAGCATATACTATAAAACATATGACGTAAAACCATATATCATATAGGACTACAATATTAATGGACATTAACTCATTAACGTGGTATGTGATAAAACATCTAGGTCCTCAGTCTACTAATCGAGGTAGGTTAGATCACAACTATAGTATATGATAACCCATCTAGGTCCTCCGTCTACTAATCGAGGTAGGGTAAATCATAACTCTAAACCACCAAAATGATAAAAATTCTTGGGGTTTGCTATCTAAGAAAATCATATGCCCAAGCAACTACAAAAAATATATCATATCACATATCATATCATAGCATAAAACATATCATAACATATCATATAAACACACATAATCTAACCTATTTTCCTTACTGACAGCCGGGATATGAAGACAAGAACGAGATTGGAACACTCCTAAAATCAATAGTAAAAACCATGAGTTTCTAAAAAAAAAAAGAGATGAAAAAGAGAACTAAACCATCAAAGTAGAAACTTACCGAAAAACCTTAAGTTTCAAGAACTTAAATACCTAACCAAGAAGTCATAAAATCAAGTTAGGATCTGAAAGAAAAATGGAAGAACATAAAAGAACTATAATGGATTAAACTTGAGGATAAGAATACCATGAATGGACTATGACTTTGATCTATACCTCGATACCGAAATAACACTCTATCTTACTTCTCAAGTGTTTAGACAAGCTTAGATTGGAAAAGATTTTAACCCAAAACCCAAGTGTTTCTCTCTAGAGTAATCTTAGCAGCTTGGAGGCTTTGAAGAATGCTTGAATGATGAGTGAAATGGCCGAGTAATTGGTCCTACTTGTAGAGTTCAAGGAGTGAAACTAACCCCTTTTAAAATGAATATTAATTGAAAATATTTGAATTTCATTTCAACAGATGCCCAAAACTCGGTCAAAATCGTTCAAGAGCAAGTCCAAGTGGTTAAGGGCTGTTTCTAGCTCGGATTCCATAGACTTTAAAAATATGAGCGTGGAGCCAATATATCACCCCTATAGTCGACGTGTTTTCCTCTGTAGGCGATATATCAGCCCCTATAGCTGCGATATATCATCATACGTTGATATATCAAACACATTTTTGCACTCTTTCAGCATATTTGAAAATGATTAAACAACTTTGACTGAGTAAAACGCAATCCTAACAGTTGCTGGAAGGTTCTAGAGTTTCTAGATCTTTCTTTTATTAAATTATTCATCCAAAATGCTTAAATCCTTAATAAACATGCTTGTGACAAGTGTCACGCTCTTAATAACTCTATCTAAACCTTAGGTTATAATAAATAATATTTCTAGGACTAGCTATATTAATAAAACGTTATGTTATAATTAATATTTCTAAACTATAGGTTAAACTTATAAAATTCATAACTATTTCTACGAGTTTCGAAATAAATCCCGGCTTGAACCAATATCCTCGAAAACTAAAAATACTACAAGCTACACTACGATTCTCCCCTACTTAAAAGAATTTCGTCCCCAAAATTTACTTATCAAACAATTCCAGATACCGTGCTAGGATGTCTTCCTCCAACTCCCACGTTGCCTCCCGTTCTGGACTATTACTCCATGGGACCTTGACTATCAGAATACTCTTAGATCGTAATTCCTTCATCCCTCTATCTAGGATGATAATCGGTCGTTCCTCGTAACTCAAGTCTTTCTGGAGTGCTATCATATCATACTTAAGGACGTGAGATGTATCTGACACATATCTACGAAACATTGAGATGTGAAACACATTTTGGCTATTTGCTAGAGCTGGCGGTAGGGCTAATCTATATGCAATTGTTCCCACCTTGTCCAATATCTCAAAAGTACCTATAAACTGGGGACTAAGTTTGCCTTTCTTCCCAAACTGCTTCACTCCTTTCATAGGATATATCTTTACGAAGACTTGATCTCCGACTTTGAATTCCACTTCTCGCCGCTTGGCATACGCATAACTTTTTTATCAACTCTGAGCAGCGACCATACACTTTCTAATCAGCGCCACTGCATCTTGAGCCTCTCTAACAACTTCGGGTCCAAGAAGTTTTCTTTCTCCTAACTCATCCCAAGCAACGACGATTGACACTTCCTTCCATAAAGTAACTCATGGGGTGCCATAGCAATCGTTGACTAGTAGCTGTTATTGTAGGAGAATTCTATAAGTGGCAAATATTTACTCCAAGATCCTCCGAAGTCCAGTCCACAAGCGCACAATATATCTTCTCAAATTTGAATGGTACGCTCGGACTGATCGTCGGTCTGAGGATGAAATGCCGTACTAAGGCTTAACTTGGGTTCCCATGGCTTGCTGCAAGCTTCCCCAAAATCTCGATGTAAACACCAATCCTTTATCTGATACTATGGTCTTAGGGATTCCATGTAGTCATACAATTTCTTAAACATAAATGTCTGCGTACTAGTCTGCAGTGTACATAGTCTTGACAGGCAGGAAGTGAGCTGACTTGGTTAGTCTATCTACCACTACCCAAGCTGAGTCGTTCTGCTTATTTGTTCATGGCAATCCTGTCACAAAGTCCATGGCTATATATTCCCATTTCCCTTCTGTAATACTAAGAGGTTGCAATAAGCTGTAGGTCGCTGATGTTCTGCTTTTACTTGCTGGCATACTAGGCATTTGGACACATATTCTGCTTTGTCTTTCTTCATTCCCGGCCACCAATATAGTGCCTTAAGGTCGTGAGTCATCTTGGTCAACCCTGGGTGAACTGAGTATGGGGTAGTGTGTACCTCTTATAAAATCTTCATCTTAATTCCATGGTCATTCAACACGCATACCCGTCCCTTATATCTTAAGAGCCCATGTCCTGATATGGAGAAATTTGTGGCCTTGCCTTCTTTGAATGCAGCTATATGTGTCACTAATGCGTCATCATGCCCTTGCCCGATCCGTATATCTTCTAACATATTTCACTGGATGGACAAGTTAGCTAGTTTACCAATAACTACTTCTATTCCGGCTTTAATTAGCTCTTGGTGGAGCGACTTTTCTATTCCAGATAATGCTGGTAGATTTCTATAACTTTTTTGGTTTAGCACATCTGCAACTACGTTTGTTTTTCCTAGGTGGTATAGGATTTTGCAGTCATAATCCTTTACTAGTTCTAACCACCTTTGTTTCCTCATGTTGAGCAAATTCTGTGTGAAGAAATACTTTAAGCTTTTGTGGTTTCTATAAATCTCTACCGTTCTCCATAAAGATAGTGGCACCATATTTTTTATGTGAAGACCACCGCTACCAACTCCATATCGTGTGTTGGATATCATTGCTCGTATTCCTTCAGCTTCCTTGAGGCGTAGGCTATCACTTTGTCATTTTGCATCAGCACACAACCCAAACCTTGCTTCGATGCATCACAGAATACTACAAACTTGTCATTGGGTGTCGGTACACAAAGTACTGGTGCTGAGCATATCTTATCCTTGAGCAACTGGAAGCTCTCTTCACATCTATCAGTCCAGTTGAACTTCTGCTATTTTTGGGTCAGGTTGGTAAGCGGAGTGGCTATCTTAGAAAAGCCTTCTACAAACCTCCGATAATAGCTTGCTAGCCTGAGAAAACTTCTAACCTCTGACACATTCTTAGGTCTTGGCCAATCCTTCACAGCCTCTACTTTAGTTGGGTCTACAACAACTCCCTCTTTGGATACTATATGGCCGAGGAACGCTACTTGTGAAAGCCAAAATTCTCACTTCTTGAACTTGGCGTAAAGTTGGTGCTCCTTCAGTCGCAACGTAGTCATTCTCAAATGTTCCTCGTGCTCAACTTCATCCATGGAGTACACCAAAATATCATAAATGAACACTACTACAAATTTGTCCAAGTAATCCTTGAATAACTAATTCATTAAGTCCATAAATGCGGTTGGAGCATTGGTAAGACCGAAAGACATAACTAGAAACTTGTAATGTCCATATCGAGTTCTAAAAGTTGTCTTGGGAATATCTTATTTCCGTACCTTGAGCAGGTGATATTGGATAGTAGATCAATCTTAGAAAACACGGTCGCTCCTCAAAGTTGATCAAATTAGTCGTCGATTCGGGGTAGCGGGTACTTGTTCTTAATCGTTACCTTGTTCAGCTCACGATAATATATACACATTCGCATGCTTCCATCCTTCTTCTTCACAAATAGAACCAGAGCTCCCCATGGCAAATGTCTTGGTTTGATGAAACCCAAGTCTAAGAGTTCTTGCAACTGTGTTTTCAACTCGTGAAAATTGATTTGATTAAAATGTGCAAGTGTACACAGTCACAAAACAAGTAATAAAGTAGTAAGTATTCAAGATCGTCTCCACAGGGATTGCAAAATAAAAAGTAAGTAAAACAACTACTAAACAATTTTAGAAAATTAAAAGTCAAGTGGTTGTTTATAGACTAAGCAAAGTATTAAAATAAAATAGAAATACTGAAATTAAAAACTGAACTGAACAAGAAAATTGAGAGAAATTTATGAATTGCAAAATGGACTTGAATTGTTGAATTCCCCTATATTATTCGTCCTGAACAAATTGCGAACGTGTTGCTGCAACAATATTCTAGCAAAAGTCCCAGGATAACAAAAAGTTAATTTAACATGCATAAAACTTTCCCAAATCTTATGACCTTAATTCTTCTACCTAATTAAACATATTCCTATGCAAAATCAGATTTAAGAATGCAATCACAGCTCACTTCTCATATGTTACACAAGGTAATTAACATATCCCTATATTAATTACTAACATAACCTAACCTAGATTATGACTTGTGTCATCCAAGTTTTTCCTATTACATTTAACCTTTCCAGCATTAAATATAATTAACATAACTTGCCATTGCTGGCCAAACAACAACAAGAAATTAATTTAAGCACACTTGAATGATCAAGGGAGATTTTACTAAAATAAAGTGCAAGAGATGGATAGATTATAACATAGGGTTCATCAATAATCCAAGCCACCAAGAAATTAGTTCATGGCTGGTTTCATAAACAGTAATTCCCAATCAAAACAGCCCATAATATTCAGATTTAGTATCTAACTCAGAAATTAATAACAGAAAGTTTAAGAAAAGAAGAAAGAACAAATCCAAATGATGCTTGAGCTTTCTATGCTTGTCCTCCTTCTTCCTTGTTGGTATCTCAGCTTGTTTCTCTGTTTTTTTTTTCTGGTTTTCTTTGCCAAAAATGGCTGCTGCTTCTATGTTACGGCTGGAGCATTATTTTGGTATATTAGGTTATCTTCTTCTCCTCCAAAAGTACCATAATGCCCCTCTTTTCCTCCCAAAACATCAAGTCTTCCTTCTCTTTTGTCCTTTTCTCCATTATGCTGATATTTCCTTCTGCCATTGCCACATCAGCTGAAATGTAAGCTTGACTCTTGACTGCCACGTGTTCCATGCTCCAAAATGCAGCTGATCACAATGCTTCAGTTTTGCTGCAGCAATCCTGAATATTCAGCCATCAACACAATAATTTCATCACAATAGACTCTTAAGCTCACTCATTCCTTTGTGCAAATATTTAACCATGAAATCATTATCTTTAACCCAATAGCTATTAAAAACTAAAAAATAATTACACTTAATTAAGATAATGAAAACATCCAAGTTAGCTACAAAAACTAAAAATAAACTAACATCACTCATGATTTTTTCACAAATATAAGTTCAAAAGCACATGAAATAACTCTTTATTCAAGAGTTATCAAGTTCAGTAGGTGCCATCCGGTATGGTGCCTTTGAGATAGGCTCGGTACCCAGTGCTAGTTCAATTGTGAAGTCAATATCTCAAGTAGGAGGTAACCATGGTAAGTCGTCAGAATGTATGTGACTTAATATATGTGTGTGTGTGTGGTCTTGGCTGGTATTAGTAATTATTAAAAAAGGAACATTCCCTGCTGTGTATCTCTGATTTGGTCTTTTGATACTAACATAAGACAACTTGTATGTAACGTCCCAAATTTCTATTAAGGCTTAGTATTTTGATTTGCGTGCCGGGAGGGCATGTGCAATAATTATGTGGTAATTAATTGAATAAATATGTGATTATGTGGATTATATGAATTTTATTATGATATGTCTGTTTATGCATGTTTATGTGTATTAAATAAGCTTAAATGCCCACTTTTGTTAAAAAATGGGCATTTTCATAATTTTGACCCGATGAGGGTATACTTGTAAGTATATGTGTTATATGTGTGAGATCGCATTATTATGTGGACATATTTGATATATTTGGATTGAGTCGGTCCTTTTGAGCAAGTTAGTGGAAAAGTCACAATTGGGAGAAATACCCAGCTCGGGATGAGCCTCGGGGTATTTTGGTAATTTGGTGAATTACCGAGAATTTTTGGTGTATGAGTTAAAATTGGGGGAAAATAATTGTATTTGGAGGATTAGTGGATTTAATTGGGAATTTTTTTAGGTGTAATTTGAGGTTTAGTGGGAATTAGCGACAAATGACCTTTATGCCCTTGTGGGCTTTGGTGTGAGACTTAAAGAGGCAGGGCGTTTTGGTCTTTTGGGACTTTTAGGCAGAGTATAGGCTAAGTTCTAGAGCTCAGTAACTCTGTTCTGTATAGCCTTCTCTTGAAAGGAATTTCGAAGCTTTGAAATCTTGATCACAGAGGCATCTTTGGTGAAATTTGGAGGCTTGATGTTGAGGATTAGTGTAACGCCCTGGATAGCCAAGACCGTTGCATTGTGTATTTTAAATAGTTCTAGGCTACTAATTGAGTTATTTGGCCATAAACGTGCAACTAAATGTGATTAACGGTTTAGGGTTAAAATTTTCGGTCAAAAGGAATAGTTATTTCATTAAACGTTAAGTTGTACATGGGATCCCATAATAAATGTTTACAAAATTTTTACAGTTCCAAAAGGGTAATTACAACTCAAAAGTTACAACTAGCCGACCTAAGCAAAAAAATAGGGTTTAACCCTAGTTCCTCTGAGAAACCCCAGCCGTGGTGGTCGAGAAGCCGCATATGTACACATCGCCACCGAAGCTCTCCAACTCATAGCTGGTCCATCTTCCCTTTTCCCTTACCTGCACCACATAGCACTTGTGAGACAACGCTTAACGAGAAAACTTAAGCATGCTCATAAGTATTTAATAACACATTACCAAGTCATATTAAGCATGCCTAGCAGCAATAACCCTACTCATGCATGCATACCATTCATATAAATGACTACAACATCATATGTGGCTAGTTGCCCTAATTAACTGACTAATAAGTCAAACTAGGGCTCAATGCCCTACGATATGGGACTCATATGTCACCCCGGGGCCCGTTGCCCTATCCCCTATATAACCAGCCTTGGAGCTGGCCTAACATACCTGCTGCTTTAGTTTTTCACCACCATTGGGTCGGACAAGCGTATGGTGTGCTCATGATTAGCACTAAACAAAATGACCAGCACTCAGCGCACTATTGCCGCACTTGACTTATAATTCAATGCCTTTTGACTAGCACTCAGTGCTATTGTCGGTCGTGACTCATAAGTCAATCCTTTCTTAATCAGATAATACATACATGCATTCATTATATAACAAATATCTAGATACAAAGCATTTAGTATGCTTAATCAAACAATCATAGACATAATCATAATCATGCACATTTACCGGGGTTCAAGCCCAAATCCAATCCATATTTAATAACCAGGCCAAGCCCTAATCACGTACACCATGTATTGGGTGCAATTTTTGTTGGGAAAACTTATACAGGATCTCATTTATTTTCATGTAGATCTTATATTAAACAAATTAATATAAGAAAACCTAGAACATGTTTCTAAAATTGAATTCATACAGAGATAATGATAAGAACACTTACATTATTGTGCAGCGGAATGATTGAGTCCTTCCTTCAGTTTCTCTAACCCTTGTATCATTTCTGTCGCAGGGTATCACCAAGAAACTGAACCGTTCTTCAATTTTCTACACAACCTTCCAAAGTATCCTTATAATCACCTAGACTAGAGTGGGAAATTCTCAACACATGAGATAGATACAGAGAGAAGAAGAGAAAAGAATATTGAGGCTTAAAAAATGACTTATACTGTAGAGAGAATCTAAAACCTAGAGCATTAAGAATAGATCTTCTGATCTTCTCGAAAACTTGTGTTTTCATCTCTCACTTAGCATTCCTTTTATAGGCTCAATTAGGTCATTTATTTTAATTAAAAAATTAATAAAATAATAGTCAATTATCAACCCTAGGTCGAAATTATCATGGGCTTTAGGCCCGTGAAATTTCCCATTTAATTATAAGCCCGTTGGACTTAAAATAAAGGCCTGTATTATTTTCTATTGATTTAATTAATTAAATAATTATTTAAATCCTTTATTAAATTAATTATTTATAATTTGAACATTTATTTAAACTTATTTATTAATTTAAACACCAATTTATCTTAATTAATAAATCTGCCATAATTTCTCTTTTCTTCTCTAAATTACATAATTCTGTGAAACTATCCAAAATTGACCTGGTCAACTTTGATAATTCTAATTGATAATTAAATCAATTAATTGAGACTATCTAGATGATTTTATCCAAGGTACATTGGGGACCATGGGCCTATAAAATCAAGCTCGAGTAAGTTATCATAAATTTAACAACTAAATTTACTAACTTATTAATTCCTCGTAACTCCACTAAAGACTTAGAATTACACTATTGAATTCATAGAATGCTCTATAAGCAATATAGATACATTATTAATTATCCATTGTTACAACCATGATTGTCACTCAATCCTCCATAGACAGTCTACAATGAGATGGGACTAAAATACCGTTACCCCTCATTGTATTTTATCTTTAAAACACTTAGTTCCTTGTAAATGATATTTCAGTAAACTAATATTAATTACTGAAATGAGATCTCTATCATTTAGCTCCTTGAACCAAACTAAAAGGAAACCATCATTTCACTTCCTCATCAGAAGCTATAGATGTTCTTATCTTTGAATAACACTCTCACTCAATTATACTACCGAGTTCCCAAGATGTAAGTATGGGCTAGTCCGTAGGGTAAGCTGGTAACGAACAAGTCAAAGAACTCAAATAATACAATTGGTTAGAATACTAACCACTGGGAATTGAGATTGAATTGACCTATGGTCAACTATAAGATATGACTAGAATAGATAATAACAATATGTTTACTTATCCTATCTACTGTTAATATCGGTCCAGTCCGATGTAACAAATACATCCGATCTTATCTACGTTGCTAATGTTCTGGAAAGAACATAACATTGCGATGTGTAAGTAGATCATATTGTTGATTGGCAAGTAAGTGTAAATCATGTGCACTGACTAATCTTAGGACTAACTTATGCTTGAACATTTAATCCTATTTATATTCCACTGTGATTACGTCATTATAAATATGATTAGCTATATGCTCGGGATTTAGTAGAAGTTTATATTAAACAAATAATCATGAGAATAAAACATGTGAGCAAAGTGATTGACCAAGTAAAAAATGATTTTTGTTCTTTTATTGATAATAAATGAGATTACAAAGAAATTGGATTTTAATTAGGGCATAAAACCCCAATAGTTTTCTTACCTCAGATTCGAGTATAATGTAAAATAAGAATGACCCTTAAGCACGATCCATGTTCCGAGACCCTAACGGTAACCTAGTCATAACTAAATATAGAATCCCATCAATATCGAGTAAATAAAGGCTTCCGGACCGAGTCTTAGCCTCCGGGACCTCAAATTCTACTAAAATGGGTAGTAGAATTGATCCCGAGCCCTTAGGATTGAGTTCCCGTCACTCAAAACCAAAACTGGCCAAAACTGTCTATGTGGGTTCAGACATGACCTAGAGGGTCGCGACGCACCAACAAAAATAGAGAGCCCCTGCTAGGGACCCAGGACATGGGCCATGACTTGACCCTGGGTCGAGGCGCGCCTACCTCAGATAGAAACCCCTGCGCTCTAGATTCACATGGGCTACGACGCCCCAAGAACAGAGTCGCGGTGCGACCCTACGAACCTAGATTTTCTCTGTTGTCCTAATCCAACCTTACCCAAAAATTAACCCAACAAAGCCCCAAAAGCACAATTCAATCCAAGAACAACATTAGCATACTACCAGCAACAAAACCCAACATTATCTCACTCAAAACCTCCGCCAAAAACTCAAATGCAAAACCTTTAGGTTCAAAGCTCAAGAACACTTAGGAACCAAAAGTGAATTCAATTAAAAATAGAGTTTATAGCTTACCTTAGCTATGAATTCCACCTCTTAGCTGTAGCTAATCATACTCTAGACCTCAAGTCTTCAATTCCCAAGCCTTACCTTATAAAATTCTTTAGTTTCCTCCAAAAATCAGACCAAGAGAAAGAAAGGGAGATAAATGTAAGGGGAAGAGAGAAAGAGTTGATGTTTTGTTCTTTCGGGGTTTCCTTCTGCTAAAGGAGATAGTGACTAAGTAACTAATTTTGCACACATACCTAAATGCCCCCTAGGGCCAAATTTCTCTCTCAAAGCCCCTAAAGGGCAATTCAGTCTTTACTACTTTTCTCGTTAATCATAATTAACATCTCACAATTCCCATTAGTCCAATATCCTCAAATAATTTCCCATTACCTGCTCAATCCCGCTAATGTACTAAATTACCAGAATACCCCTAGGCTTAACCTGAGTCGGCCATTTGACCCTGTTATGACTAAACCGCTAACTTGCTCCCTAGGATTGCCTCGTGCCAAATAACCCAAATATATCCACATAATAATATGGTCTCAATCCATATTCACACAAATATACAATTATGCCCTTAATAGGCCAAAATTAATAAAATGCCTTTCTAATAAGAAACAGGTCCACATGCAGGCCAATACAACCATATAGTAATACAACTCACATAATCATGCATATTATCACGTAATAATACAATAAACTAGTTATTGCCCTCCTGGCCCCCTAATCAAGGCATTAAGCCATATTAGGGAGTTTTGGAAGTTAGAATTATCCCCTCCTTACAGGAATTTCATCCTTGATATTTTACCTGAACAGCTCAGGATATTGATTCTGCATATCTGACTCTAGTTCGCTGGTTGCTTCCTTGACCTTCTTGTTCCTCCATAATACCTTAACCAAAGGTATAGTCTTGTTCCTCAGGAACTTGTCCTTCCTGTCTAGTTTATGGACTGGTTATTCCTCATAGGAGAAATCTGCCTGAAGCTCCAGATCCTCGTAACTCAACACATGAGTCACGTCTGACACATATTTTCGAAGTGTTGAAATATGAAACACATTGTGTACGAGCAACAGTGCCGGAGGTAAGGCCAATCTATAGGCCACCTGACTGATTCTCTCCAGGATCTCAAATGACCCCACAAATCTTGAGCTCAACTTGCCCTTATTCCCAAATCTCCTCACCCCATTCCATGGTGAGACTTTAAGGAAGACATAGTCTTCCACTTGGAACTCCACATTCCCATGTTTCAGATCAACATAGCTTTTCTTCCTGCTTTGAGAAGAAAACATCCGAGCTCTGATCTTGTCAATAGCCTCATTTTACCATTGAACTGCCTTAGGACCCAAGTATTTCCTTTCTCTTGTACCATCCCAGTGAATGGGTGATCTACATTTCCTATCATACAACATCTCATAAGGAGCCACCCCAATGGTCGACTGATAGCTGTTATTGTTGGAAAACTCTATCAAAGGAAAATATTTACTCAAGAATCCTTCAAAGTCCAGCTGTGACAGTCAGAATCCCATGATTCGTAAGGGGAAAGACCGGGTAAGCTGTGCAATCCCACACCGCTTGGGGAAGGTCAAGTGTGATGATTCTAAGACTGTGTAGGTATGGGACTACACAGTTGAAGAGGGCTTAAATGGATTGATGGGTACTACCTATATCAGGAAGGTGCATCTTCTTTTTGGTAGCCCATCACTTGAGAACTCCATGGTTAAGCGTGCTTGGCCTGGAGTAATCTAGGGATGGGTGACCTCCTGGGAAGTTTTCCCAGGAAGTGTGCGAGTGAGGACAAAGCACGCTGGAAAGACTTGTCTTGGTTTGTAGGGCCAGTCGTTATTCCAGAAAGCAGCCGTAGTGATGTGGGGCGTCACACCAGCACAAATGCTCGCAACATGTCCTCTAATATTTGTATCGTCCTCTCAGATTTTCCATCACTCTAAGGATGATAAACGGTACTAAACTTCATTTGCGTACCCAAAACTTGGAAGTAAATGTGGGGTCCCAATCTGACACGATCGACCTCGGAGCCCAATGAAGTCGCACTATCTCTCTCACATAGAGATCTGCGTACTAGTCAACTGTATATGTCGTCCTCACTGGTAAGAAGTGTGTTGATTTGGTGTATCGATCCATGATAACCCACATCAAATCATTTTGACCCACAGTCCTGGGTAACCCCACCATGAAATCAATCGTGATGTCCTCCCATTTCCACTCTGGGATGTCCAGAGGTTGTAATAGCTCTGCAGGTCTCTGATGCTCAGCCTTGACCTGTTGACATGTCAAGTACTTAGCACATATTTGATCGTTAAAATATGTATATACACAAGTGCATGCAATCCATTCAAGTAATATATGATAAGTAAAGTATCGTTCCCTTGAAGACTATCTTCCAAGTACCACTAATTGTTCTTTAAATTTCTATTTGGCAACTAAGAATTTGATTTTTGAATTTAATTTTAAATTTGGAAATAATTTAAACAAAAACAACTAAATAAAAGATTTAAATCACTATAAAAAATGTAGTGTCCCAGAATATTTACTTAGCTAGCTAGATAGTAGTAGTAGTTAGTATTAGTTTGAAGCATGTTAGATTCCGTGGATTTTGGTTCAAGTCGGGACTTAGTTGGAAACTCATCGCAATAGTTATGGATTTTATAAGTTTAACCTATAGTTTAGAAATATTAATTATAACATAAGGTTTGATTAATATTGCTGGACCTAGAAATATTATTAATTATAACCTAGGGTTTAGAAAGAATTAATAAGAGCATGACACTTGTCATGATTATGTTTATTAAGGATTTAAGTATTTTTGATGGATAGTTTAAATAAAAGAAAGATCTAGAAGCTCTAGAACCTTCCAGAAACTGTTAGGATCACGTTTAGACTCAGTCAAAGCTATTTTATCAATTCAAAATATGTTGAAAAAGTGCAAATACGTGTTTGATATATCAACGTATGCCGATATATTGCAGCTATAGGGGGCGATATATCACCTACAAAAGATCCGGAAAACACGTCGACTTCGGACAAACGACCGGACGGGGCTTGGTAATATGGGGGCGGTTCCAAGTTTCGTTTTTGGAAGTTTGAGGATTTTAAATTTTAAAAACAACCTTAACCACTTGGACCTGCCTTTGAACGATTTTGACCAAGTTCTGGGCATCTATTGAACGAAAATTCAAAAAAAATTTCATTTTATAATCATTTATTTATTCAAATTAAAAGGGGTTAGTTTCACTCCTTGGACTCTATAAATAGGACCTAGTACTCAGCCATTTTCTTCATTCTTCAAGCATTTGTTCAGAGCCTCTAAGTTGCTAAGGTTACTATAGAGAGAAACACTTGGGTTTTGGGTTAAAAGCTTTATCATTCTAAGCTTTTCTAAACACTTGGGAAGTGAGATATAGTGAGATTTCGGTATCGAGGTTTAGATCAGTTCATAAGATCATTCAAGGTATTCTTATCCCTAAGTTCAGTTCTTTATGGTTCTTTAGTTTTCTTTTATTTTCTTTTCAGATCCTAACTTTTGTTTATAATTCTTGGTTAGGTGTTTAAGTTTCTTGAAACTTAAGGTTTTTCTTGGTAAGTTTCTTCTTGATGGTTTAGTTCTCATTTCATCTTTATTCTTTAGAGATACTCACCATTCTTACTGTTGGTTTTTAGGAGTGTTCTAATCCCATTCTTGTTCTCAAATATCCTGGCTGCTGGTAAGGAAAATATGATAGATTATATGTGCTTATATGTTTATGTTATGTTATGTTTTATGCTATAATATGTATATGTATAATTATGTTTTGTAGTCCTTGGGCATATGACTTGCTTAGATAGCAAGCCCCAAGAATTTTTATCATTTTCATGGTTTAGAGTTATGATTTACCCTACCTCGATTAGTAGACAGATGACCTAGATGGGTTATCATATACTACCATGTGATCTAACCTACCTCGATTAGTAGACAAAGGACCTAGATGGTTTATCACATGCCATGTTAATTAGTTAGTGGCCATTAATAAAGTAGTCCTATATCTTATATGTTTTTATAGTCATATGTTTTATAGTATATGTTTATGATATAGTCTTATGATTAATGATATATGTTGTTAGTAGATTTTCCTTGCTGGGCATTAGGCTCATTCCTTTACTTTTAGCTTGATGCAGGAAAATGAATATGGAAGCTGGAAAGATCAATGGCATCTTGGCTTGTGTGTTAAGGATGAATGGAATGAATGAACTGCGTGTTAATCGTTGAGGATGTCGTTATTTTTAAAGTCTTTTAAATTATGTTATTATGTTTTGATGTAATTCCGCAAGCAGTATTTAAACAATTAAAGTTTCTGTTTTATGTTTTATAACAATGGGATCACATACCATATTTTATATTCATACATTATTTTGTATTTGATAAAATATTTTGGGTTTTAAATAAAGTTATGTTATTTTTTATCTTTGTATCAAATTAGTAGCTATGCCTTAGTAGTTTTAATGGTCTGAGGTCTTAAAAATAGTTGGGTCATCACAAAAAAATACCTAGGGTGTTAATTTCATCAACTTTTCATTCTACTAATTGTATTAATCAATTCTTGATTTCTTTCTTTCTATTCTAGTAGCAAGTTAACATAAATTGATTTCTATGTTTTTTCAAGATATAAGATCTCAACCTATATGCAGGTTTTCTACATCTCTGTGATAAACTTAAACATATAGAAGGCATTAAGCATGGAAAACTATTTACTACACAAGCCATACAGGTACTTTCGTCCAAGATGCAACCTATGTCTATATAATGATAGCATATTCAATACTCTTCTTTTGAATTTTGAATCAAAATCATTAAATCAAGAAATAGTGATCAATTATTTACTAGCATTAAACACACACTATACAGATTAAAATAGAGAAGAAAAATCAATAGAACATCATAATTCATTTAGACAGAAATCAAAGTGACTACATTAAACCCTAGATAAAAATTGTTTAGTTCATATTAGACATGAATAAATCACTAAAATAATAATTAAAGAACATAAGATTCATAAACTTAAAGAAGAAAGAAAAATATAAAACTGTAGAATTACTAGCCTAAGAAACAAAATTAGTTTCTAAAAACGTAATTAAAAAACTGACCTAATGACTTAATTAAACCCTAAACACAAATTTATAGTAAAAATTTAATAGAATCTGTGTTTTTCCGCGGGCGAGCCGTGACTTGGCCTTCTCTGGGTCGCGGCCCGTGTCTGTTTTGGGGCCCTTCTCTTTCGTATAATGGCTTCAGGCGCCGCGACTCAAGAATCTCAAATCGTGGCCCGTGTCTGAGTTTCCCCTTAGCTGAGCCTCTGTTTCCCTCTTGAGTCGCAATTTGTAAGCCCAAGTCGCGACATTAATTCCTTCCAGCAAGCATATGGGCCTCCTACTTCACCTTGAGTCGTGACTCATAAGTCCAAGTCGCGACTTTAATTCAATTTTTTCTCAAATTAGATCTTTCAGCTCATCTTTTCATCAAAACTCGTCCTTCAAGCATCCTTAATATCATTTTTAGTCCAATAACTGCTAAGAGCCTCGTTTTCCCACCATTTTCGCTTCTTTTTGTATTTTTCTCGTGATTCATCGCACCATCTTACAACAAAGACAAACAAAAGCGTAATCTTGCACAAAACACACATAAATACTCAAGATTACCACAAAAACACCTTCTAAAATGACTCGAAAATGAAGTTATCAAACTCCCCCAAACTTACTCTGTATTCACCCTCGAATAAAGGACTCAAAACAATCCTAAATTCTAACAACATGAACTATACCAACAACAACAATTATGCCTTAAAATCATGAATGTCAATCATATAATTCTCAGAAAACTACTCAATAGTTTATTCAATCTATAATTTTGATCAAAACACTTCATCAACACACCTTAGTCTACTAAAATTTTGGATTATCAACTCATGATCATTAAATAAATGAATTTGAAATCAATTATGTTCACCAAATTTCTTTCCAATCGATCCATTCAAACCCAATAATTCCATAGGCTCACTTACTTGCTATTCTCCACTAATATAAATCATGATATGCATAAGAATCAATATGACTTTTATAGGCTTGTAATGATGGCTTAGGTAAAGGTAGATGAAAAATGAATTTTTAAGCTCACTTTACTAAAAGCACATGACCAAAATTCACCAACTTTATTTCCATAAAAATACAATCCCATAATCCCCTCTCTTACTTATTTTTTTTTTCCTTTAGAGAGATATATATTTATTTTGTTTTTTTTTTCTTTTTCAATAATAACTACACTCCCCCAAACTTGATTTTTCTTATGTACTTGTATTGGGAGTGTATTGAAATATCTTTCATCATTTTTTTTCAATATATATATTCTCTCTAAAAAATTTCACTGTCACTTTCTAAACCCACTCAAATCACAATTAAACCCCATTACACATTAATCCCCATAATTATTTCTCAATCATATGCTCATAGTATATTAGGGACGAATATATAACCAAGTTGCAAGTTGTTGACGCGGTTCTTCGCCAACAGGTAATTTAAGAAAAGAAGAGAAAGGGATTAGTGCTAATAATGAACCGAAACAGATATGTGATCTTTCCAAAATGAAATTGTGGCTCAAGACACAGTTTTTAAGTGGTTCAAAGGTTAAAATCCTTCTACTCCACTAGTCAATATTATTGCTCTATTCTGGGTATCTGATTACAGGATATTTCTTACAAGAGATCATCTGTAACGCCCTGGATAGCCAAGACCGCTACACTGTGTGTTTATAAAGTGTCGGACTTACTAATCAAGTCATTTATTTAAAATCGTGTTGCAGAAGCTACAAAGGTACTAGGGTTAAAAGCGTTTTGGTCTCAAAAGCCACACTTGTCATTAAGAAACATTATCTGGTTACACGGGATCCCAAAAATACAAATTTAAAGATCATTTACAAAAGTTGTGAGACTCGGATACAATAACCAGCCATACTAAGGCAAAACAAGCGGTTAGGTAATCCCTGTCCTGGACCACTCCTCGACCATGGTGATCGAACAGCTGGCTATGTACATTACACCTCGGAGCTCTCCACCTTAGGCTTGGTCCAGCTTGCCCTTGCCTTTACCTGCACCACGTAGCACCCGTGAGCCAAGGCTCAGCTAGAAAACACAACAACAACGGAGCATAAGCATTTAACACTCAAGTCAATATCCCACATTGCATCACATAGCCTCAGTCAAATAACAACTCAATATAGTCAAGTGTTCCACATATTAAGCAGATCAATTCATAACATGCACAGTTTATAACGATAACCATGGCTAGCGCTCACAGGCTGCTCCCTCTGTTATCCCAGTGTTCATGGCTCCCAGTGGCCAAATCGCGCTCTGTGCGCTAATAGTATGTACGACACTCTTAGGCCGCTTTTACATGTCCCATGGCGTGATACCAACATTGACACGATACAATTCTCGGGAGCACTTAGTCCCATCACAATCATATAATCGGGTGCAGTTTTCTTACCTTTCAATTCACAAGCTTTGATCCCTTGACTCCTTGAGCACGATCTCCCTCGAGCCCTAGCGCTCACCTAATCACAATCGTGATTCAAAGTCATTATTAATCCCCAAGTTCAAAACCTAGTCCCGGGGCCAATCCCGAGCCCCCGGGAAGTCCTAGTTCCACCAAACAAGGTGGTGGAACCAAACCCCAAACCTTAGGTCAAAAACCCTTGCAAATAACCCTAAAATCCCCTTCAGAAGGCAGGGTAGCGCTACAGTGCTCTTGGGAGGGCGCTACAGCGCTACAAGCAGAAGCCAGAAGCCCTTCAGCAAAATGGCCTAGCGCTGTAGCGCTAGTCACAGATAGCCCAGCACCAAAATTTCACTTCTGCGATTTTCTCGAACCAACCTCAACCAAACCTCTTCTAACTCTTACCCAAACTTAAAAACAACTTCATGAACACACTCCACTCATCCCAAGCACCCCAAACATCTAAAACCCAAGCACATGCAACCACAAACTCAGAATTCACCATAGTCACCTCTAAACTCTAAAACCCAACAAAAACCAGCTGAACATCAGAGTTAGAGCTTAGAATTCATACCTTTGATAGGATTTCTCCCACAAGCTATCCCTAGGATTCCTTGGCTTGCTAATCCTCAGCCTTAAGCTTGAATTCCCCAAAGTTCCATTCAATTCAACTTAAATACCACAACTCAAAAACCAGAAACAGAAATGGATGAACTCTAGAAGCTTACCTCAAGTGTTAATGAAACCCTGCTAAACCTCTGCCAATTCCTTAGTCTTAGGTCAAGATCCTTGATGTCTAGTTACCCCAGCTCTACTCTGAGCTTTACTCCAAAAAGTCCTCAAGAAACAGATGAAGAAAGCCTGAACCGACTCAGAGAAACTCTCTCTGTTTTTCCCTCTTTCTTTTCCCTTCCTTTCCCTTCTTTTTCAGACTTCTTTGATATTCGACAAATTCCACTAACATAAAGCCTTAGTATAATCTAACTTCTGTAAAGAAAATGACCACTATGCCCTCCCTATTAATTCTAACCCTTTAGTCCACTTAAGGGCATTTTAGTCATTTCACCCAATTCCCGCTAATTCCTCGAGTGTCCTTATTATTTCCCCCTCAGTTCCCGATACCTAACTAATCGCCAATAATATTCCCCAACGTCAAAATAAACTCCAGTATATCCGCTAAATTCCCATTTATACCCCTGAGCTCACCCCGAGCCGGGTATAAATCCCTGCTATGACTTTTCCGCTACCTTGCTCACTAGGATCGTCTCGAGTCATAGATCACAGATATATCCACATAATAATGTGGTCTCGACAATTATCACATATATCAAAGCAGTTATGCCCATAATGGCCAAAATTACAATTATGCCCTTCTAACCTAATCAAGGCCTACATGCATACTAACACACATAGTCATGCATCTCAGATACTCAAGTAATCATATAACATGTTTTAAATCATAATCATGCATCTAAATCATTAAAACCACACATAATTCCCATTATGCCCTCTAGGCACCCTAATCAAGGCCCTTAAGCCTTATTAGTGAATTTGGGTCGTTACATCATCCAACCCCTATCAACTCCCAGGGTCCCCATATTTATAGGAGAAGGCACCTGGGAGTTGGTAAGAAGGTCATCCCGTGACCTCCTTACCTATCATGTCAACTCTGTGACATTCATGATTAATTCCTAAACCTGACACATAAGTGTGGTCAAATCAATAGGTAAGGAGATAGTGGGCCGCACGGCCCAACCCAGTCGTGGGTGTCTAAATATGCACGTTCCTGCTGCGTGTCCGAGAAGTCAGGGGCATATCAGACACGTGATGTCTGATATATGCACGTTTACCTTGCGTGTGTTGACTTTACAAAGGGTCATAGCCTCCATATTGTGCTAGTACCACGAGCTGGATACTTAACTCGACCTTCGGCCTTCAGAGTCCAGGCTCAAGTCTTGGGAAATCTTGGCGAACCCTTGGGTTACCCCGAGCTTAGGAGGTACGACCTTATGACGGAAGCTACGGTCTTGGGGAGGTCCACGAGATAATCATGATTAGGCCGCAACTCAGCTGGCTAATCAGCCCATGGGAAAATCAGGGCGTACATCTGCCCCCCAAGCCCCTGCTCGTGGTATACCAAGTCGTATAAGGCCACAACATGGGCTTTTAGGCTTCCCCATGAACTCTTCACATTCCACCTCTTACGCAGGCGCCTGATACGTGGAACATCGTGGTTGGTGACGGTATGTCTTACGAGAACCGCATTTAATGGCCTAGCCTATGCCCAGCCGTCGTTTCGTATTTTGAGTGGAGGGCCTCGGATCCCTCATCAGGGCCATCCAACGGCCCTCTATACGTGACCCTTCATGTATATAAAAGGGGTGGCCACCCTACGCATGGGCCACCCTTCTTCTCTCTTCATCTCAGAAGAAAAAGAAACCCTCTTCTCCGCGACTGCCATTCTCAGTGTTCAAGAAGCTCAGGCGTGAGGATTCCTTCGAATCTTTGGAGACAGAAACTCCTACAAAGCTCCAATCTAGGCGACACCTTCACTTACCTCCCAAACAAACACTGTAAGTCTCCTGACCATGCGTGTTTTGAAAATATTTTTCACTGTAGCTTAGGTAAATATTTACTGTAGCCACATGCAAGGGTTTACTGGTTTTTGTGGGTATGAAGGGTGAAAGCCTTTTGGGTAAGGGTATTTTGCTGTAGGAAATCGTTTAGGAGTATGGTTTATAGGATGCATTTTCTAGGGAAAATTTCTGGGTAGGAGTTTTGGAATTTTGGGTGCAAAACCAGGTAACTTAGGGGACACGCTTCACAGGTGGTTTTGCAATTTTTGCCTACTGAAACTTTCCCCCCAAGGAAAATTCTATCCTGACCCTCCTGACACACGAATTCCTAGTAATCGGGGATTTGTTGGGAGTACAGGCGCGTGTTCATTGAATCGCGTGGTCCCACTCTCCACGGGCTGGGCTTACCTCAGCTCGTGCAAATAACACTTTGATTCTTCCTCATGCTTAGGTTGCCTTTTTCTAAAATCTTTTCTTTTTGTTCGTTAGGCGACCAGATATCACCAAAGAGGAATGCTTCCAAGCAGACCGTCAGCAGCTCGGCCTCCCAGAAAGACAAAGGAAAGGCGGTGATGCTGGACTCCTCGATCCCCAACTTTGGTCCGGCAGTGGAGCAGGAGCTCGAGGTGGCTCCTGATGCGTTCCTCGAGGCGGAGAAGATCGTCTCAAAGATCACCGACCAGACGAAGATCAATAAGATATTCCTCTCCCACAACATCGCGCTGGGGAGGACGTCTGTGATTACCCGACCTCCCGCGGAAGGCGAGCGGAGCTGTGCGCTGCTCAACGAGGCATTCGCGGCCTAGAGCGGCGAGCATTTCAAGGCGGGGGCATTCCTCCCGTTGGACCAGTACTTCACTGACTTCCTAAATTATGTGAAGTTGGCCCCATTCCAGCTCCCCCTTAACTCTTATCGGTTGTTGCCGGGGTTGAGATATTTATTTTTGAAGCACGAGTGGGAGGTCCCCACTCCAGCGGATATTTTGTACTTCTTCTGCCTCAAGGCCATCCCGGATCAGCGAGGGCGAGGCGACGGGTTTTACTACTTAACCCGATTTCCCAATACGGCTGCGGTCATCGAGCTGCCCAGCCACCCCAACGACTTCAAGGATCAATTCTTCATGTCGACGGGGTTCAGGAACTGCGAGCTCCACTACTTCAATCGTCCTTGTAAGTGTTTTTTATCCTTAGCTCGTAAGTTAAGTGTCGTTTCAGCTCCTCCCGTATCCCTTTCTGACTTAGACTAATTCTACAACCATCTTCGCAAGGACAGAGAAATCCGTGACCCTCGGGGCTCAATACGAGAAGCTGGCGGGCTTGCCCCCCAGCGAGAAAGATTACCGCGTGCTCGTAACAGACGAGACGATGGTAGCCTGCAAGCTGATTTTCCCAAATCAGACTTTGAACCTCAGGAGGCCACGGGGGCTTCCCCCAGCTCGCGACACCAGACCCATCATCGTGGAGGAGGTCGCGGGAGATGAAGATGAGGAGGACAAGGGCGACGAAGTTCCCCTCGTGAGGAATAGGAAGCGAGCTTTGGAGGTCGCCCAGAGGACAGTCGAGGAGAGGATCCAATCCGGAGCAGCCGCGGGTCCTTCTGGCCAAGGTAACCCTTACATGTTTAAGAGTCTAGATAGGGCCACAGCAGACCCCCGGCTGGCTAGGTTCAACCCTAGGCAGCTCGTCCATCGTCACCGAAGTGATCCGGACCTGAACCCAACCCTGCTCCACTGTGTTGATCGGCTCGTGCTGGACTACCAAGATAGCTGGCCTAGGGGTACCGTAGTAGTAGATAACACCCTAGCCTTTAGGTTGATCCTATTCGAGGAGTATGGGACCAACCTTCAGTCATGGCCATCACTCCGGAGGGGTGCCATAGCTCCGGGGCTTAGGAAATATGTAGAAGAATCTAGCCCGGAACCGGAGTCGGATCCAGAACTTTCACCAGCTCGGGAGATAATCGACTTAGATTCTCTTGCGGGAGCTCCGAAGCCGATGGCCGTAACCATAGGTTCTTCTAGCCCAGGGGGTAGGATCCCTTTTAGTATACATATACTTTAATTTCTCTTTTTCCCCCTTGTGTTTGTTTGTGTGATCGCTAACTCGTACTAATCATGTCTTTGCTTTGACAGAAGAGATGTCTCAGCCCGAGGAGAGCCTGCGAGGTGCTTTCGCCGGGGCCTCGGGGCCAAAGATGAAGAAGCTCCGGACACTGAAAAAAGCTGCCGGAACACCCACCAAATCTCCTGCAAAGGAGAAGGAGCAGCCCCCCGCCGCCCA
Source organism: Humulus lupulus (assembly GCF_963169125.1). Taxonomy (NCBI): domain Eukaryota; kingdom Viridiplantae; phylum Streptophyta; class Magnoliopsida; order Rosales; family Cannabaceae; genus Humulus; species Humulus lupulus. Next base: position 186,195,553 of record NC_084798.1, read on the forward strand.
GGTCGCGGGAACTAATCCTCCTGCTGCTGGGGGGAGCAATATGCCTCCACCCCCTCCGCGAGCTCCGGCCGCCACCCGGGACGCAGGAACGGAGCTCGGGACTTCGGCGATCGTACCCTCCGAGGTACGCATCCCAGTCAATCCCCAGGATCTAGAGAAGATCCCAGAGGCCTTCTGGGGAACGGTGTATGAGTCGGCGAACTACGCCGTCAGCCACATCTACAAGTTCAATGAGAAGGAGCTTCGGGCCATCGAGACAATGAGCCCAGTGGGCGTGCTGGAGTCTTCACTGGGCATGACCCTAACGGTAAGCTGACTTTACCCTTTCATGGCTTTTTATTACTGCACTTTGCCCTTTTTCTTCTCTTTTTTCTTTCTAAGGCAATTGTCTTTTCACCTTCGCAGAGCACCGTTGCCCTTCATCGGAGCATCGCCAGGACCAAAACTCAGCTTGAGGACATGAGGAGCGAGCACCAGACTACCCTGCAGGCGGCTAAGGATGCCTTGGCGGCCTCGCAGGTCGAGTTGGAAAAAACCCGCTCGAAGGTCCAAGAGTTCGAGACCTCCCTCGCCACCTCGCGGACAGACCTAGATGCCGCGAAGACTGAGGCTCAGGCCGCCCTAAAGGCCGAGCAGACCACTTCGGAAAAGTCCTTGGAAGATCTTTTCTACCATTGCTGGGCCTACAACCCAGATGCTGACTACTCCTTCCTGTCAGCGAGCCTTTGGGAGCGCCTGCTGGTGAAGTTCCAAGCTCGCCTTGATAAGTAAGCGCCCTCCGAGGCTGGAGAAGGCTCTAGCGCGGTTGAACAAGGCGAGACAGCGACCTCCAAGGGACCACCTGGCGGAGCTTAGGGCTTTTCCTCTCTTGTGCCCTTCACTATTTTTTAATATTTTTCGTGTAAACCTTGCATGAGGTGCTTCCACCTCGAGACAATTTGATTTAACATTTTTAATTGATCCTCTTTCTTGCCCTTACGCATTTTGGTTACAATTTTTTGAAAAACTTAGTCTGCGTTAACTTTTATCCATATCTCGAGCTCTTTAGGAAGAACAACGATCAATAGATTTAAATCAACTTCTAAGTTTTATGACCCGGTTATGACCAGGAACTTATTTTGAAAACTTAGTTCGTGTTAACTTTTATCCATATCTCGAGCTCTTTATGAAGAACAACGATCAATAGATTTAAATCAACTTCTAAGTTTTATGACCCGGTTATGACCAGGAACTTATTTTGAAAACTTAGTTCGTGTTAACTTTTATCCATATCTTGAGCTCTTTAGGAAGAACAACGATCAATAGATTTAAATCAACTTCTAAGTTTTATGACCCGGTTATGACCAGGAACTTATTTTGAAAACTTAGTTCATGTTAACTTTTATCCATATCTCGAGCTCTTTATGAAGAACAACGATCAATAGATTTAAATCAACTTCTAAGTTTTATGACCCGGTTATGACCAGGAACTTATTTTGAAAACTTAGTTCGTGTTAACTTTTATCCATATCTCGAGCTCTTTAGGAAGAACAACGATCAATAGATTTAAATCAACTTCTAAGTTTTATGACCCGGTTATATCCAGGATAGGACTTAGTTAGCGTTTAATCCTTATCAATATCTCGCGTTTTTTAAGAAAAACAACGGTCAATCGATATGAATCAACTTCTAAGTAATTAAGGAGACCTGGTTATATCTAGGTACCATATGCCCCCCAAGTAACTGGGAAAGGGTCTTTCGTGGTTACTTTAGATTACACTTGCAAACATGTACAAAAGATGATCTTTATTAATACATAAAGAATGGCCTTCCAGGCCTTACAAGTGAAGCATTGATAATATTTCTTTAAGTGGATGGCGTTCCAAGTCCGCGGGACCGCCCCTCCATCAAGCCGAGCTAACTTATAAGCTCCCTCCTTAATGATTTCGATGACTTGGTACGGTCCTTCCCAGTTTGGTCCCAAGACTCCATCTTTGGGATCTTTCCCGGCCAGGAAAACTCTCCTTAGGACCAAGTCGCCAAAACTAAATGCGCGCTTTTTGGCTTTGGTGTTGAAGTAGCGAGTAATTTTCTGCTGATAATGGGCGAGCTGGAGTTGCGAATCCTCTCGCCTTTCATCAACTAGGTCAAGGGAATTGCACAGGAGCTCGTAGTTTTGGTCATGGTCGTAAGATTGGACCCTATACGAAAGCACCTTAACCTCCACGGGGAGGACTGCCTCACTCCCAAAGGTTAGGGAAAAAGGAGTATGACCCGTAGGAGTTCGATGCGAGGTCCGGTATGCCCATAGGACCTGGGGGAGCTGTTCTGCCCATAGGCTCGCCTTTAGAGTCTTATTGACAGCTTCGACCTGGCCATTCGCCTGGGGATAGGCCACGGAGGAGAAACTTTTCACAATCCCGTACCTTTCACAAAACTCGGTGAACAGGTCGCTGTCGAACTGGGCACCATTGTCGGAGACAATCTTCTTGGGCAGGCCGAATCGACAGACAATGCTTTTAACCACAAAGTCAAGTACTTTTTTGGACGTTATCATTGCCAAAGGTTCTGCCTCAGCCCACTTCGTAAAGTAGTCGATGGCTACCACGGCGTAACGGACCCCACCTTTTCCAGTGGGGAGGGCGCCAACCAAGTCTATCCCCCAAACGGCAAACGGCCATGGGGACGAGATCATCTTCAGCTCTACTGGAGGAGCTTGGGCAACTGCGGTGAATCGCTGGCACTTGTCGCACTTCTTCACGTATGAGATCGAGTCTTTGGACAGAGTCGGCCAGTAATACCCCTGCCTCAGGACCTTTAAGGCCAAGCTCTGCCCCCCAGTGTGGTCTCCGCAAAAACCCTCGTGCACCTCCTGCAGGATGGCCTTTGCTTTATCTGGAAGAACACATCGTAGGAGAGGCAGGGAGTGCCCACGCCGGTATAACACCCCATCTACTATCGCATACCTCAGAGCCTGATAGAGTACTCGTCGTGCATCATTATGCCCTTCAGGAAGCTTTCCCTCGATGAGATACTCAAGGATGGGGGTCATCCAGGTCGGCCTGGCGTCGATCATCTCGACCTCCGTCCTTACTTCTTCTATACTTATTTTCTCCAAGAATTCTACTGGTACTAACCCGAAGGTCTCCGTCTCCCCAGAAGTGGCGAGCTTGACAAGAGCATCTGCGTTAGCGTTCTGCTCCCGAGGTATCTGTTCGATCGAGCCTTGCTCAAACGCGGACAGCTCAGCTTTTACCTTTGCCAGATAAGCGGCCATCTTGGGTCCCTGTGCTTGATATTCGCCTAGAACCTGGTTTACCACGGGCTGGGAGTCACTGAAGCATTGGACGAAGCTCGCCTTCAACTCCTAGGCTACCCTCAGCCCGGCCAGTAGAGATTCGTATTCGGCCTCGTTGTTGGAGGCCTTGAACCCGAATCTCAGTGCCGAGTGGAATCTATGTCCCTCGGGGGATATAAAAATGATTCCAGCTCCAGAGCCGTTCTCGTTGGATGAACCATCCACAAAGATCCTCCACGACGCCTGGGACGAGGTGACCTGGGGTGAGTCTTCTGCGGGATCCTCCTGGAATCCCGTGCACTCTGCCATAAAATCGGCCAAGGCCTGAGCTTTTATAGCAGTTCGCGGAGTGTACAAAATCTCGAACTGACTGAGTTCGATGGCCCGCTTTAACAAACGTCCCGATGCTTCAGGTTTTTGCAAAACCTGCCTTAAAGGCTGATCGGTCATGACGTGTATCGAGTGGGACTGGAAGTACGGCCTGAGCTTTCGCGAGGCCGTGATAAGACAGAACGCCAATTTCTCCATCAACGGGTATCGGGATTCAGCTCCGAGAAGTCTCTTGCTGATGTAGTAGACTGGTCTCTGAACTCGGTCTTCTTCATGTACCAACATGGCACTAGCTACATCCTCAGTGACAGCCAGGTAGAGAAAAAGAGGCTCTCCCACTTTGGGCTTGGATAATACGACTGGCTCAGCCAGATGTGCCTTCAGGTCAAGGAATGCGCTTTCGCACTCTTCTGTCCATTCGAACTTCTTGTTTCCTCGAAGCAGGTTGTAGAATGGCAAACACTTATCGGTGGACTTGGAAATAAACCGATTGAGGGCTGCCACTCTTCCTATCAGGCCTTGGACATCTTTTCGCGACTTGGGCGATGGAAGCTCGAGCAGTGATCGGATCTTGTCGGGGTTTGCTTCGATTCCTCGGGTATTGACTATGAACCCCAGGAATTTCCCTGACGTGACTCCAAAAGTGCATTTCTGTGGATTGAGTCTCATGCCATATTCCCGCAGTATCTTAAAACATTCTTCCAGGTCAGAAGCATGGTTATCGGCAGTCTTTGACTTGACTAGCATGTCATCAACGTACACTTCCATGTTTTTTCTGATCTGTTCTGTGAACATTCTATTTACTAACCTTTGGTAGGTAGCTCCGACGTTCTTCAGCCCGAACGGCATGACCTTGTAACAATAGATGTTAGTCGGGGTCATGAAGCTGGTGTGTTCCTGGTCCGCCGGATTCATCGCGATCTGATTGTAGCCTGAGTATGCGTCCATAAATGACATGAGCTCGTGCCCCGCCGTGGCGTCCACCAACTGATCAATCCTTGGCAATGGAAAGCAATCCTTGGGGCAGGCCTTATTTAGGTCGGAGAAGTCGATGCAGGTCCGCCATTTCCCGTTAGGCTTTGGAACTAGCACGGGGTTGGCGACCCATATTGGAAACTTGGCTTCGCGGATAAAGCGGCATTTCTTGAGCCGGGCCACCTCTTCCTACAAGGCTTCAGCTCGAGCCGTTCCTAGGCATCTTTGCTTCTGGGACTTGGCGGGAATGCTTTTTTCTAGGTGAAGTGTATGCATAATGACACTCGGGCTGATTCCCACCATGTCCTCATGGGACCATGCAAATACGTCCAGGTTATCTCGCAGAAACTTGGTCAGCTCCGCCTTCCTTTTGTTACAGAGGTTTTTCCTGAGCTTGACCATCCGTGATAGATTCTGTGGATCGATGTTCACTTCCTCGAGCTCCTCAATCACTTGGAGCTCGGATCTGTCTTCGCCTATTCGGGGGTCAATGTCCTCACTTAGGACAACATTTTCCCCTTCGGCACTTTGAGGTTTTCAATCTCAGGATCAGCTAAGGGTTCCTGAGATTCCTCTTCACCATCTTGAATGGCCATTGCCAGCTGCCCGGGTTTAGACTTTCCCTTCATGGAAATGTTGTAGCATTCCCGGGCAGCGAGCTGATCGCCATGGACGGTGCAGATTCCCATGGAAGTAGGGAATTTCATCGCGAGGTGGCGAATGGAAGTGACGGCCTCAAAAGCTATGAGCATAGGTCGTCCCAAAATGGCGTTGTAGGCAGCGGAGCAATTAATGACCACGAATTCAAGGAGCTTGGAGACTGTCCGAGATCCTTCTCCTAGGGTGATCACCAGCTCGATCGTCCCTATTGCTGCTGATCCCTCTCCCGAAAAACCATACAACATCATGGAGGTCGCCTTTAGCTCGGCGACGATCAAACCCATCTTTTCCAACATGGATCGAAACAGGAGGTTCACCGAGATTCTGTTGTCTATCAGTACCCTCCTCACTCTCCGATTGGCGAGCTGAACCGCCACGACCAAAGGGTCATTGTGAGGGAATTGGACATGGCCCGCATCTTCCTCCGTGAAAATGATCGGTTGCCTCTCCAATCGCTGCTGCTTTGACTGACGCTGCTCCAGGACGAATTCTATTCCATTATGAGCCTTTAGTTCATTCACATATCTCTTATGGGCGCCTCTGCTCGTGCCGGCCATATGCAGACCTCCAGAGATGGTGGATATCTCTCCTCCAACCACGGGAGGAGGGACGTCCTGATCTACCCGAGGCCCGGGATGACTGGCCGGGACTTCTAGAGCAGGTCGACTTGCTGGAACCCTGTTCCGTGCGTATTGAGCCAAGGGGCCGGCTCTGATGAGAGTCTCGATCTTGTCTTTTAAATGCCTACAATCGTCGGTATTGTGGCCAACATCGTTATGAAAACGGCAAAACTTGGAGGTGTCTCTCTTCCCCTTGTGGTGCTGTAATGGCTCCAGCCTCTTCCAGGGGACTCGAGTAGAGTTAGCTAGGAAGATATTCTCCCTAGATTGGGTGAGCTCTGTATAAGTCGTGAAGACAGGCTTGACTTTGTCTACGGACTTATTCTTCTTTTGGCCGTGCTGACTGTTTTCGCCATTTCCCTTTCTTTTGCCTCCACTTGGCTGGTTGTTCTGTGTGATGTTTTGGGTCACTGCCACGACCTCCATCCCCACTCCAGCGAGCTGTTCGGGGACCTGGCTGGTTCCCGCAGCTGAGGCTTCGGCCTCCTCCAAGTTAATCCATTCTTGGGCCCTGTTAAGGAATTCGTTAACCGAGCTGACTCCCTTCCTTTGTATATCCTTCCAAAGGTCTCCTCCAACGAGGATTCCAGTTCTCATGGCCATGAGCCTGGATCTATCATCCGCGTCTCTGGCTCGAGCAGCGACGTTCTCAAATCTGCTCAGGTAGGCCTTCAGAGTCTTACCGGGCTGCTGCCTCACATTAGCCAGGGAGTCGGCCTGAACACGGGCGGCCTGGGAGGCCCGGAATGCCCTTTTGAAGTCTGCCGAGAAAGTCTTCCAGGAGCTGATTGACTGTCTTTTACTTTGCTTGAACCACTGCCTGGCAGGTCCAGTCAGTGTGGAAGGGAAGATTAAACATCTCAGCTCGGGGCCAATGTTGTGGGCCATCATGAGGGTGTTGAACATCCCTAGATGGTCCGATGGGTCTCCGTCCCCATTGAACTTTGACAAGTGAGGCATACGGAAACCAGATGGGTACGCCGTTGCTGTTATGCTGGGGGCGAAGAGTTCCATCTCGTCCCTTGAATCATATTCATCTTTTTCTTTTTCTGACAGGAGCTTCCTCATCAGCTCCTCCATTTGAGTCAGGCGCTCGAGGGTTTGGCCCTGATGTCCTTGGTTATTCCGGGGCTGTTCAACAGCTCCGGATCCATTGTACATATTTGGTGGGTTATTGCCCCTCTTATCTTGAGATAGGTTATTTGGGGCATTCCCTCTGTTACGTACTTCGGACAGGGCCCCCCCTGAGCGAGCGTGGCCATCTCCTCCTGCTCGTTCCCCCCTATGAAAGTTAAGGCGATCTCGTAGGTCACCTCCCTGGGTGGTTTAATGACTTTGTGCCGAACTTAAACACTGACGCAGGTCTCCCCCACAGATATCACTCCGGCGACTGCCGGTCCAGTGGCTCCTGCTAGATAGGCTTGGAGTCCGCCCTTGGTGGGGATGATCTGGGCTTTCCCTTGGCGCCCTGCTACGCCGGGAAGGTCCAGCTGATGACGGGTTTCTCCTACTACTCCCATAGGCTGGGATATCTCGGACAGGCCGAGGAGGAGACGGATACCTGATTGGATAAGGAGAATGCCTGACTAGAGAGGCGATCCTAGTTTCGTCAGGACGGATCAAGTTTGGTGGCGGCCTTTCGGCCCTGCCAACCTGCTGGTCCCGTGTCTGATGATCTGGACGAGGCGCGGGTCGGTTGTTGGGGATGGGCCGATGCTGCGAGCCCTCCCCGGATGAATTTCCTCGAGCTCCCCTGGGCGCTCTCGAGGACGGCTGGGAGCTAGGAGTTGACGTTCTGACCAAACGGCTGTATTGCTGTTGCCTGGCTTCAGGCATTTCTTCGAAGCTTGCCTCTGAGTGATGTGATGAAGGAGTGGAATTGGCTATCGGAATTCTATCCGACTGGCTATGCCTGGACCGGTTACCCCGGCGAGACTTAGGAGCCTCGCCTTACCTCTCTCCGACGTTAACATCGGTTGTGAGAGGGGGTAGTCGGGCCAGCACATCCTTGATCTCCTGGTTAGCTATTGCTAGCTGGCTCCTCAACTGAGCGTTCTCTATCTCCACCGCCATGTAATAACACGGGTTTGGATTAGGTGGCCGGGGGGCCGAACTTCCGGTGTCATCTTGGCCCACCGGCTGCTTTCCTGGCCGCTGCTGGGTCTCAGGAACTTGTTCACCAGGGGTGGCAGTATGATGAGCCTCCTGCCCATCATGTTGCTCTGTCTCGTTACCGTGCCTGGATCGAGTAGTCACCATGGTTGGGTGTTTGCGACAGCACTAACCAAACTTGCTCTCAATGAAAGCACCAAATTGTTGACGTGGTTCTTCGCCAACAGGTAATTTAAGAAAAGAAGAGAAAGGGATTAGTGCTAATAATGAACCGAAACAGATATGTGATCTTTCCAAAATGAAATGGTGGCTCAAGACACGGTTTTTAAGTGGTTCAAAGGTTAAAATCCTTCTACTCCACTAGTCAATATTATTGCTCTATTCTGGGTATCTGATTACAGGATATTTCTTACAAGAGATCATCCAACCCCTATCAACTCTCAGGGTCCCCATATTTATAGGAGAAGGCACCTGGGAGTTGGTAAGAAGATCATCCCGTGACCTCCTTACCTATCATGTCAACTCTGTGACATTCATGATTAATTCCTTAACCTGACACATAAGTGTGGTCAAATAAATAGGTAAGGAGATAGTGGGCCGCACGGCCCAACCCAGTCGTGGGTGTCTGAATACGCACGTTCCTGCTGCGTGCTTGAGAAGTCAGGGGCATATCAGACACATGATGTCTGATATATGCACGTTTACCTTGCGTGTGTTGACTTTACAAAGGGTCATAGCCTCCATATTCTGCTAGTACCACGAGCTGGATACTTAACTCGACCTTCGGCCTTCAGAGTCCAAGCTCAAGTCTTGGGCAATCTTGGCGAACCCTTGGGTTACCCCGAGCTTAGGAGGTACGACCTTATGACGGAAGCTTTGGTCTTGGGGAGGTCCATGAGATAATCATGATTAGGCCGCAGCTCAGCTGGCTAATCAGCCCGTGGGAAAATTAGGGCGTACACAAGTATTAGGCTTAAATGATAGTTTTGAACAAAGGATACAAAATTAGGCTCAAAAAGCGTAACCAAATGAATAAGTAATTTAAGATTGGCAAGAAAAGCTCAAACGATCCAAATGATAGCCTAAATCATGTTCCTAAGCATAAATGATATATTATTTCACCTCAAATAACAAGTGTTGAAAATAATTTTCACTTTCCATTAATCATTCCACTAACCAATTTCAGCAAGCATAATCAATATCAAAAACATAAATTTAACATCATGACAAAATATTCAACAAACGTTATCTAAACTAAAATGAACTAACAAAGTGTTTAATCAAGCACACAGATTTTGTTTCAGATTTCATTTTCTTTGAATTATACTCATAACATTCATTTTATTCTCATCGACAATTGTTGTCAATTTTCATTCATGTTGGTACCAAACTAAACACACTAAAACAAAACTATAAACAATAACATAAACAAATCACACAAAACAACACTAACAGAAAATAAGCTCCCTCCCCCAAACTTAACCTAAACATTGTCCCCAATGTTTAAAAATAAGTAAAGAAAAGAAAACTTACCTGGTGCGAATCACTTCAGAATGGTGGTGGGTCGGGAAATGGATGGCAAGGCAGTGGATAAAGGAAGTACTGGCGGTCCGCTTCTTGGTTCGACCATCGGTAAACCAGCTCATTCTGCCTATCAACTTGAGCTCTATGAAAATCATGAAGCTTGCCCAATTAATTGTGCGTATACTGATTTTGCCGAATGATGTAATCTAGTCTGGCCAAGTGTGGATCCGGTGGAGCCTCTAGTGCCAAATATTGAGGGTATTTGTCTCTTCTCTCTTCCTCAGCTGCTTGCACTCCCCCTGTTTGATCATTGGCTAGTATGGTTTCCTCAGCTGCTTCTCTTTCCCTACCAACTCTTACATTTCTGGGTATCAGTACTGGTGGATCTAAGGATGGGGCATTGAATTTATGCACTGTAGCCTCAGAAATAACCCCCATTGCCTTCCTAAAAATATCACTAGGATATGTCGGCACCTCCCAAACCTCACACAATTCAGTAATCATGGAACCATGCCCCAACCCAGCAGTAGTGGTTAAGCAACATAAATCCCTTATGCTTTGGCGAATAACTAGCCCAATGTCAATGGAGAGCCTTGTCATAATGGCATATACCAAAAGACACCTATCAGTCCCCACTTCAGACAAGTGGGTGTTTGGCATAAGTTGTGCACTCACAAAAAGAGTCCAAGCTTTAGCTATGACATTCATTTGGTATCTTCTTAAATGTTTTGGCTCCCCATTCTGTATAATAAAGGAAGCACCAGGAATTCCTAAGGTCTCAGCCACCTAAGTCCAATTTACCTCACTATTATATGACAATTGATAATACTCATCCTCTTCTGGAGATAACTTAGGTACTTTAAATAAAGCATCAATATTATCATTGGCACATTCAACTGAAATGCCCCTAACAAAAACCTTTCTATTTACAGCCCCAGGAAAATTGGCGTAAAACTCATAAACTAAGGAGCAATCAGCATTTGGAATCTTATCGTCCACAAACAATTTCCAACATCGGCGTAAAATTTCATTCCTAATAATATGATAAGTGTCATTAGGGTATAGTTATTCTTTAATGTCCACCTATGTTCTTGAATAACTGGCCGCTGGGATAGCCTTTGACAAAGACCATGGGCATCCTTGTTAATGAAACACACGAGATCATATTCTAACATTGGCTAAGGTGCTGGCGGGTTTGGCTGGGGTTGGGGTGGTTGGGAACGGGATGAGGAAGGGTGACTAGTATTCTTTAAAGATGCTGCCCTAGTGGGTAGTTTCCTTGGTCCCATACCTTCACAACTTTTTTTCAAAAATGGCACACAAAAATTTCTGCAGCACTTCCCCTAAAACTCTGAAATTTCCTTACTAAAATCTCCAAAAAAAAATTCAGCCAATAACACCCAATATACTAACAAACAATCCAAAAATCCAAGGCAATCTCTTAATATAATTGCAGCTCAAGGAAAACTTCAAAAAGAAAAACTTACAAGCCTTGAAAGTTGAAAAATCCGCCACCCTTTAATCCTCCTTCAATTCCTCAACTAGCACCAATAAAACATAAACTAGGGTTAGAGAAAAAAATAATGGAAGAAATCAATAATAAATATGAAGTAGAAATTAGAAAAATAGATGAAGAGAATTTGAAATAGAAGAAAAGAGGGAAAAATTGTAGAGGTTTTTCTTAAGGAAATGTAATTTGGAATGAGAGAATTTGAAAAAACGAGAAAAGGTTTAAGAAAAAACGAGTTTTGAGACTTTTTCCTTCTATCTAACACAGGTGCGCTGCGACCCAGCTTGGCCTAGTCGCGGCCCACCTCAAATTCCTTTAGAAATTAATTTTCCAAGCGCCGCGACTCAGCTTGGAAAGTCGTGGCCCGCCTCAAATTCCAGAAATGCTTTGCTCTCTGTTTCAGCCTAGGGTCGCGACCCTCCTCTTCTTCATTTTTCAAATTGCTCTCTGACTTGTGTAATGTCGCGACTTGCTAGTTCAAGTCATGACTTGGCCCAATGACTAATTGAAAAACACATTTTTTCACGTTTTTCATGATTTTTACAAACTTTATACTGAAAAATACATAAAATTAAAATAACTAAACTTTACAAATCCAAAATAAAATTAAATAAAATTGCACACTAATTATAGTTAAAAACAAAAAATAAAATAAAATATAGGAATGCCTCCTATAGCGCTGTCGTTAACGTCATTTAGCCGGATGCTGAACGCCCCATTTAGAGGGGTTCCAAAACCATCACTGATTTACACTTTTCCACCAGTCCTTCCAAATAATGTTTTAACCTTTGACCATTTACTTTAAAGTGTCCTATTTTCTCGCTATGAATTTGTACTGCTCCATAAGGTAACGATACCACAACTGTAAATGGTCCCAACCATTTAGACTTTAGTTTTCCTGGAAACAGTTTCAATCTAGAATTAAATTAGAACTTTATCTTCTAGTTGGAAATCCTTTCTGATTATTCATTTATCATGAAAAGCCTTAGACTTTTCTTTATAAATCATTGAATTTTCATAAGCTTCGTTTCTAAATTCATCAAGCTCATTCAACTCTAGAAGCCTATTTTTCCCAGCCATAAATAAGTCCATATTCAACTTTTTCACTGCCCAATAAGCTCGATGCTCACGTTCAACTGGTAAATGACACGCTCAACTGGTAAATGACATGCCTTCCCGAACACCAACCGATATGGGTACATACCAATCGGAGTCTTAAAGGCTGTGCAATATGCCCATAGTGCATCATCAAGCTTTTTCGACCAATCTTCCCTTGATGTGTTTACAATTTTCTCCAAAATACTTTTAATTTCTCGGTTTGACACCTCAGCTTGACCATTAGCTAATGGGTGATAAAACAAAGATTTTCTGTGATGAACTCCATAACGAGCACATAAAGATGTAAATCATTTATTACAAAAATGACTACTTCTGTCACTAATAATAGCTCTTGGAGTACCAAACCGAGTAAAAATATTCTTATGAAGAAATTTAAGTACCTCTTTACCATCACAAGTAGGAGTTGCTGCAGCTTCTACCCATTTAGAAACATAATCTACTGGCAGCAAAATGTACTTATTATTATAAGATGATGGGAAAGGTCCCATAAAATCTATGCCCCACACATCAAACAGCTCAACCTCCAGAATTCTAGTCATTGTCATTTGATCTCTTCTCGATATATTATCCATCCTTTGGCAACTATTACAACTCTTAACAAAGGCATTAGAATCTTCAAATAACGTAGGCCAATAAAACCCACGTGTATCCTAATTTCAGCATGAGTCTTTTACTCAGATCGTGTATAGCTGGCAGATAACTGCATGGAAGGAATAACCTATAAGTCCAGGTATTCTCCACATTGACAGCACAGTTCCCATGACGACTGTACGAGCTAGGGATGCATAAATTGAAAAGTGTGAGCTTGTAAAATTTATAAGGCACGACCTCCATGATACGAGCTTGACGATGTATTCAGCTCGTGGTAAATTGAAGATATGGCGTGTCTGCGGGTCCCTGAAGACCCGGATACTTTATACAATCGTTTATGGCCAGCCTGTGATATTTAATGCCCAAGATATTAGGAATCTATTTATTTCATGATCAAATCATATCCTAATATAAATGGGAATATTTCATAATAAATGTAATATATATGCAAATCTATGATTGACTCACGCAGTTACCCAAACCTGTCCAAGGAATTTCTCTATAGATGTTGATAATATTGGACAGGATAAGGGATGATTATTCTGTAATACTGAGACTTTGTCAAAATAGAGAGAGAAAAACAGTAATAAAATTCACTCGTGGACTAGGTGGATTTTAACCACTGAACCACGTAAAAAGACCAGCGTTCTTGAGAGTAATTTTCTTACTTCGGTTTACCATCAAGCACTAATTCAACCTTGTTATTTTCTTGATTCACTGTTGAGATTAGTGCTTTCATCAAATTTCCAATAAAATCTTACCATGGTCGTCACTCGCTCGATGCACGATAATGAGATGGAGTAGCCTGGCGGGCAGGGGGCCCACCTTACCGCTGTTCCAAATGAGCATGGCCCAGAAGTTCAACAACGACCGGGAAATCAACCGGTGGTCCATGGAGATACTGGGAGTTCAGCGTCATTTCCGCTGAATCCAAACCCAGACTACTTAACTGCGGTGGAAATGGAAAACACACAGTTAAGAAGCCATCTTCCTAAGGCGAATAGGCAAATCGAGGAGGTATTGGCTTGGTTACCCCCTCTTGCAACCGACGTTAATGTCAGATAGATGCAAAGTGGGTCTCATAAGTCCCATAGGAATAACAGATCCAAGCCAAGTCAGTCAGTCAGAACTTCAACTCCAAGTTATGTGCCCACAGCGCAAGATTGCCGAACTGCTCAACCAAGTGGCCCTCCCAGGGGTCATCGACAGATTAGTCAATCGGTCAGAACCACGACCCCAAGTTCGGTACCACCGTCGCATGCGCATGGGAATACCCATGGCAACCCATGAGGAGGAGCCAGAGCAGGCTCACAGAGACAAAATGTTCTGACCAATCCTTCCGCGTCACGATCGGGTCGCCAGGCGCAAAGAGCTAGAAATGGTAGGGCAGAGCGACCGCGGGCTAATTTAGTTCGCCCTGATGGGACAAGAATCGCCTTGCCAGTCAGGCATCCCCCATCACCCATAAGACATCTGACACTGCCTCATTCTGCACGAGACATTCTTGTTCATGGGAATAGCATGAGAAATCCTCCTACGTTTGCGCGGGACGTTCCTGCTTATGGGGACAGCAAGAGAAATCCTCCTCCATCTGCCCTTAATTATGTCCCGCGGACACGTGTCAATAGTCTGGATCCTCATCCTCAACAGCGAGCAGTAAGCTTCGCTAATGGAAGTTATCGGCCTGAGAGCCATCGAAGTGGCAGGTCCGAAGGCGATTTGAGAAATCACCTGAGTTCAACTCAAAGTCCCTGATTCAATCCACAGCCTGATCTGCGAGATCGTTTAAACTCGCATAGAAGAAATTCAGCTTGAAATGAAGGAGTTAGTTACAATCGTCATGGGGGAGGTCCTTCCGAGGTACGTGATAACGGGAATGTCCCACAAATCCAAGCCCGAACTTGGAGGGACAACAACCCACCGAACGCGTACGATAGGACGGGAGCTGTTGAACAGCCCAGAATAACCAAGGAGTCAAGGACCAATCCTTCAAAAGGTTAGCCCAGATGGAGGAGCTAATGAAAAGGCTCCTATTGGAAAAAGAGAAATATGAGTGCGATTAAGAGGATGAGCTCGAGCTTTTCGCCCCAAATATTGTTGCGACTACATATCCACAGTGTTTCAGGATGCCACATTTGTCAAAGTTTGATGGAGATGGAGATCCATCTGACCACTTGGGGATGTTCAACACCATGATGATGGCCCACAACATCGGGCCCAAGCTAGGATGCCTAATACTCCCCTCGACTCTGATTGGGCCAGCTAGACAGTGGTTCAAATAGTACAAGAGGCATTCAATCAACTCGTGGAATTGCTTTTCCACTGATTTCAAAAGAGCATTAAGGGCTTCTCAAGCAGCTAGGATTAAAACTAACTCTCTGGAAATTGTAAAGCAATAGCCCAGTGAACCATTGAAAGCATACCTAAGTAGGTTTTCCAATGTTGTTGCGTGAGCTAGAGACGCCGATGAGAGTTCTAAGCTCATGGCAATGAGAACGGGAATCCTTGTTGGAGGCGACCTGTGGCAAGAGCTGCAGAGGAAAGGAGTTAGTACTGTTGATGAGTTCTTGAACCGAGCTCAAAGGTGGGTTAATCTAGAAGAGGCATGAGCTTCCGTCACAGGAACCAGCCAAGTCCCTGTCTAGCTTGTTGGAGCAGTAACAGATGTAGTGGCTACGACTCAAACCGTTGCTCAGAATAACCAAAGGGGGAATAACAAGAGAAAGGGAAATGGTGGGGGCGACCAAAACAGAACAAAGAAAAACAAGTCCGTGGAGAAGTTTAAACCCGTCTAAACGGCATATACCAATCTCACGGATACTAGAGAACGCATCTTCTTGAAAAATTATGCTCGCTTTCCGTGGAAGAAACCAGAACCATTAAAGAATCAAAGGGCAAAGAGAGACCCTTCAAAATTTTTTCGATTCCACAATGATATCGGTCATAATACGGATGACTGCAGGCACCTAAAAGATGAAATAGAGACTCTCATCAGGGCAGGACCTTTGGCTCAGTATGCCTGGAATCGAACAACTCCCAATCAGCCCGCAGGATAAAACACTCCGTCAGCTCTGGAAGCTCCAGTGAATCAAAACGGAGCTCAGGTGAATCAGAAAAATTCTCCTCCGATAATAGGAGGAGATATAGCAACCATTTCGGGAGGACCTCATTTGGCAGGCACGAGCAAAGGTCCCCATAAGAGGTATATCAACGAGCTGAAATCCCATAACGGAGTCGAGTTTGTCCCAACAAAGTTCTAACATTTGAGAAAACACGTTAGAACTTACCCTAATAGGTTCTAAGGCAAAACTTAGTCTAAGCAAACATAACCCAGACCTATTAGGTATGATTTCTTATGAAAAATTATGTAAGCCTTCTTTATAAATTAGGTTGTGTTTCTATACTTAGAATATTAAGTCATCTTTATTATTTTCTAAGTTTGTTTCTAACCACCCTATATGACTTAATTCTCAGGCTCGAAACTCGTCGTTGTTCCAAAGTTAACCATATTGAGGGAGGGTTGGGATCAGTAAAATCGTTCCCACTACTATGGCCCCCTAAACTCTCAATACAGAACCCGGTCCAATGATTTTTATCCACTCTCACTGAACTCAGTCATTATTTATTGAATTTATTCTAAATTTATTATGATTGTAAAAAAAAATCAAACTCATACATGTCATTCAAAAATAACAGCATTATTGATTTGGAAAAAGATTTTCCCTAATTACAATCACAAATTCAAAATAAATAAAGAAACTATACTAATAATAATCTAGGGTAAACTTTCTAAAAATCAGGATCTTCTACATCTGACCCTTCATCTAACATATCATCATCTATTTCTTCATAATCATCATTACTATGAGCCTCGAAACTACCTCGAGGAATATTCATTAAGATATTATGCTTTTGTTCATTAGTGAATTGAAACTCAAACTGAGAGATATGCCTAAGTATAAGAAAATAATATCTCATGGCTACCGGTAAATCATCTTCATCATCCATAGTCTCCCAAAATTCTTCCAATTTCGAAAATACAGAAGGAAAATCCTTAAAAAGCCTAATTACTAAGACATATTGTTCCATGACTCTCATCATAATTTTCTTAGTTGGTTGAAGGTGATTTATTGTAATGCCCCGAAATCCCTAATGTGGTTTAATGGCTGGATTAGTAGGTCGAGAGGACCATGACTGCTTAATTATGCCATTAAATGAATATATGCATGTTTATATGAATTATATTATAATATGATGTTATATGCATGCATGTGGGTCCACATTTGAATATTAGGGTGTTTTGATAATTTGGCTCGTTAAGGGTATATTTGTATATTTGGGTGCATATTGTGATTTTTGAATGAGATTCCATTATTATGGAGATATATTCGAGCTATTCGGCATGAGACAGTCCTATATAATTGATTAGCGGTTTTGTCATAATGGGGTCAATTATTGGGTAGTAAGAATGTTTATTTGATGATAAATTGGGAATTATTGGGATCAAGATGAAATTCTGGAAGTTTTGACTATAATATCCCCGTGGAGGTTTTTGGGACCCCGAGCACTAGGTTTTTATTTGAGGTTACTTAAGCTTGAAGTAGCTTGTCAGATAGAACATACGTTAGAAAACCTCTCGTTTTTTCCCATTAGTTCATTTTTACCGTTCAAAGCCTTTTCGAAGAAATCTCGAGTTCTAGGAGTCGGAATCAAGCCAGGATCGAGGCATAGCGATCCTAGGAAAGATTAGAAGCTTCTTGACCGAAGGATTTGACGGAAAACAACCTAATCAAAGGTAATCTAAGTTTAAGTTTTGAGTTTTTATAGTTTCTAAGCTTTGAATTGGATTTTGTGAATCGTTGAGTTTTTTGTTCGATTAAGCCTTGGGTTTTGATGGTTTTGGGCCATTGGGAAGCTTGGGAACTTTGATTTGATGATTTGGTAATGTTTAGGCATGATTTTGGAGGCCTTGGGATGTTGGAGAACGAGTTTGGGCATGTTCTGGGTTAGGGGCCGCGACCCTGTTCTTGGAGTGCCGCGACCCTAGCTCGAAGAAGCAGGTGGGGGAAATTTCCTTTGCTGGGTGCCGCGGCCCTTGTTTCTATGGTGGCTGGGGGCCGTGGCCCAAGGTGCCAGGGCCGCAGCCCTTGAGCAGGGTTGAGCTCGTTTGTGTGTTTTGACCCCGGGAACATAGTTTTAGGCCTCGGGATTGTTCCTACTACTTGGATTAGTTTGGACTGATGTCCCGGAGGCTAGATATTGGGTTGGGAACCTATGTTGATCATTTTTATTGATGATGTCCCATGTTTGGTTATGACTAGGTGACCGCTAAAGGACTAAAAGTTGATCGTTCTCTGAGGTCGTTCTTTTATTCATTCTAGGTCGAATCTGAGGTAAGAGAACTGCACCCTGTGTATATATGACATGCGTGATTGTTATTGAGGTATGTTGATTGATAAATGTGGACATGGATTGCATATTAAATGCTAGTGGATATTGTTTACTTGTATATGGCACTGACTAGTCAGGGACACTGACCTAAGGGTCAGAAATGGCATAAACGTCCTGAACGCAGGGCCGAATGAAGATTAGATCTAATCAATATCAGCATTGAATGGCTCTAAGGCATTAATGTTGGACCGACCCTAAGGTCGATGAACTTATAAGCACTTGGCTAGTCTAAGACTAGTTACTAAGACCCAGGGCCAGGTGACCGTTTTTCACGTGGCTAGGGAACAATGCTCCAGGGTTATGACTCTATGGTCATGAGGAAGGTTATGTTGGTGACTAGTCACCATGCACCTATCCTGTTTAAGCTAGTGAAAGGTTCACTTATCTGTTATGCCCTGGTGACCCTATCGTCACAAGGCTGAAGGGAGCTATTCCCTATTTAGTGACTTATGCAATTGTCACCTATCTATTTTGGATTGATAGTCATGAATGATTATTATGATCACTGTTGATATTATATCATGTTGTATTGTGTTTTCTTGCTGGGCCTTGGCTCATGGGTGCTATGTGGTGCAGGTAAAGGGAAAGAAAAGCTCACCCAGCCTTGAGTGGAGAGCTTAGGTGGTGATGCGTACATATGCGGCCGCATGACCACCACGGCCAAGGAGTTCTCAGAGGGACTAGGGGGTTTAACCAAAGGACTCGGGTAGCGGGTAAAATTTCCGGTTCACCGTTCACCGTAACTGTTCTGGGGTAACCAAGGCATTACATTTATCTCCTTGTGAAATAGGATCAATCTCTGAGTGATTCTTTCTAGCACTCCTATTGCATCCCTTGGTTCTCTAAACCTTTTCAATGCCTTAATGGCTCGGATATCATGATAGGTCAAGGCTCCCTTCATTTTTGACTGAAAACATAATGACTAAAATGTTAGCTATTAACATTAACATAATAATCAAAACTTAAACACTTACATTGGCGGTTAGATCTGGAGCTTTTGCGTGTGTATCAAGGAGAACTTCATGCATATGAATTGTGGCTCTGGTACCAACTGTAATAACCTGACTAACTTAAAGACCTCGGACCATTAAATACTACTAAGCATAACTACTATTTTGGAATACATGCAAAAAATAATAGAACTTTATTATAAAAATCCAAAATACGGGATCCCATTGTTTAATACATAAAACATAAGCCTTTTTTTAATAGTTCAAAAATTGATTGCGGAAATACATACATAAATAAAAGACTTGAAATAACTTCATCCTCGATCTTCCAATAGTCCATCCCCAATACACATGCCAATGCTGCCATGAATCTGTTCCACCTTCCAAGCTTATTTTCCTGCACCATCTAAAATAAAAGGAATGAACCTAATTCCCAGCAAGGAAAATATACTACAACATATCATAAATCATAAGACTATATCATAAAACATATGACGTAAAAACGTAAATCATAAAAACATAGGACTACAATATTAATGGCCATTAACCCATTACCGTAGCATGTGATAAAACAATCTAGGTCCTCAGTCTACTAATCGAGGTAGGTTAGATCACAAGGTAGTATATGATAACCCATCTAGGTCATTTGTCTACTAATCGAGGTAGGGTAAATCATAACTCTAATCTACGATAATAATAAAAACCTTAGGATTTTATTCGCTATCTAAGAAACTATAATACCTAAGTGGCTATAACATAAAACATATTCATATACATATATAACATATCAATATAACATAACATATCATAACGCATATAATCTAACCTATTTTCCTTACCTTGAGTGTAGAGAGAAGAAGAAAGATAAGAGATTGCTTGCTATAGAAAACGTCCAATCAACCTTAAATACAACATAAGATATTTATATTAGAGCCTTATAATAAAACTATACTTTCAAGAATTTTATAAACCTCATAAAGTCATACCTTCAACCTAGAACCAAAATGATGAAATCCCGAGTCTTCTCTCTAATGTCTATCTCCAACAAAAACACCAAGAGTTTGGATACTTGGGTAGATTTTGGCTATATATTGGGTTGATGGGATTCAATATTTTGGCTATAATATGGTTTAAAAATGCAATAGTGTTTAAGGCAAAATAAAGAAAATATAAGAAAAAGATCCCGAGCACTAAAAGGACTAGTGTTTCGGCTATGGCTATGTAGAGTGTTTATGGCAAAATGAAGAGAGCTTTTGGGACTATGGATTTTGATATGAGAGGTTTTTGAGAGTTTTTTAAGTGTGAGAAAAATGCTGAAGGGTAAGTCTCTGCTTATAGGCTTCAAACCCCAACTCTCTTCCTTGATTTTCTCCACACTATTCAACTTAAATTTTAAAAATAAAACCTTCCCTCCACTATATGGTTTTGGCCAGCATAGCCTTATTCCCTTCTTGTTGCTACATCATCTCCAAGTATGCCACATAGTCTCCATTTGGTTCAAACTTTAGTCAAAGTCCAAACTACTATCCTATATCTCGTAACCCTGGAACCTTCTATAGAAAAATTAACGTAACTGGAGCTGTAAAAGTCCGATTTAGGCTATTTTTTACCGCTTGATAGATAATTACATTATCTACAACTTAAATAGGCTATTTTTCCAAAATCGTAACATAAATAGGTCAAATCTAGGCCCGAAGTTACAGCACCCCAAAGTTACAAAAACTGCATTTACTTATCTGACTCTCTTGGCACATAGTCACTTAATTCAAATAGATCTAATCTTGCCTATCTTTAAAATTTAAAAAAAAAAAAATCAAATCCTTCCTATTTTTGAGCCAAGCCTAAGACTAAGCTATTTTGGTTTTTATTTTAATTCTAATACTTGAACTTAGTTTAATGCCACATGTTCACTTCTTAATACATCAAATAACATGTGCATTTAAATACTTAATAAAACTATACACTAGTTTAATCTTATGCTAAAATAATTATAATTACCCTAACTATAATTATTTATAAGTCATAAAATCATAACTTAAATAATTTAAGCTTAAAGCAGTCTTTATTTTGCAACTCAAGTCATAACTAAATCTTACCTAAGATCATATTTTAAGGAGCTTATAAGAAAATAATAACCTTGGTTATTACAGAAGTAGTGATATTGGGGTCAAAAATGATAGACAGGGCTCCGCCTGCCCCTTGGAATTGGCAGCATATGTTTATTAGATATGCAAGTGAGATTGATGAGACAAGAGGAAGAGATTAGGTGGTTGAGACAGTAGGTTTTGCAAGGGAACATTGCTTCGTTTGCTTCGCTAGTTGTGGCACCGGTTTCGGCCTAACCTAGGGTTAAGAATAGATGGAAACCACAGGTTGAGAGATTTTAGAGACATTACCCTCCAGCTTTCAAGGGAGGCCTAGAACTACTCAGGTTTGAGCAATGGATGAATGTGATTAGCTCCATCTTCGACCTTATGAGGGTGACAGACAATGATAAAGTGGTATGTGCCACATGTATATTACAAGGTGATGCCCGGACTTGGTAGGAATTGTTATCCCAGACGCAGAATATTGCTACGATGGATTGGGAAGAATTTAGGCAGTTGTTCAAGGAAAGGTATTACAATGACCCAGCTCAAGATGCGAAGATGAACGAATTCCTTAATCTGGTTCAGGGAAATATGATAGTGACAGAGTATGCCATCAAATTTGATGGATTGGCCCAGTTTGCTTTGGACTTGGTGCTGAGAGAAGTTTGTGCGAGGGCTAAATTTCAGGGTAGCCTAGGGCATCATATTCGCCCCATTGCTTGAGGTTTCGACCTATGCTTAGGCAGTGGAGAAGGCTCTTAATGTTGAAGGCTTGGAGGGAGGACACCGTGGGGCACGACGTTCGGAGGGTACCTCCGTGTATTGGATTGGGTAGGGGCGAAGGCCCTAGTGATCAGAAGAGAAAGGCTACAGACATATTTAGCACCCCTGGACCAGAGAGAGGGTTTCTGGGCACTCAAAGTAGCCGACAAGGCAAGGGTGAGAAGTGGAAGACTCACCAAAGGAGCATTCAATGCAGTAGGAACTAGTCAAATTCAGGATTTGATCATTGGATCGCAGTCAAACACATTCTCAAGTATCTTAGGAGAACGAGAGACTATATTCTAGTATATTCTAGAGAGAATTTGATTCCAATTGGATATGCAAATTTTGACTTCCAATCCGACAAAGATTATTTAAAATCTACATCTGGATCTATTTTCACACTTGGGGGTGGACACAATTATGTGGAGGAGTATAAAGCAAGGTTACATTGCTGACTCCACCATGGAAGCAGAATATGTTGCTGCAACAAAGCAGCTAAGGAGGCTGTATGGCTTAGGAAATTTTTGGGTGGTATAGAAATTGTTCTAGATATGGATAAGCCAATCGTACTCTACTGTTACAACAATAGAGTGTTTGCAATCTCAAGAGAATAGAAAAGCCATAAGAGAGCCAGTCATATAGAGCGTACGTACCATCTCGTAAGAGAGATAATGCACTGAAGGGATGTAATCGTTCAGAAGATTGAATCAGCGAACAATCATACTGATCCATTTACAAAGATGTTGCCTGGTGCAAGTTTTGATATTCATTTCTTAGATTTATGATTACGCGACATGTCTAAGGAAGTAGGGCGTTACATAACTATTCCCTTGTGAAATAGGATCAATCTTTGAGTGATTCTTTCTAACACTCCTATTGTATTACTTGGCTCTCTAATCCTTTTCAATGCCTTAATGACTCAGATATCATGATAGGTTAAGGCTCCATCCATTTTAACTGAAAACATAATGGCTAAAACATTAGCTATGAACATAAACATAATAATCATAATATAAACACTTACATTGACGGTTAGATCCGGAGCTTGTGCATGTGTATCAAGGAAAAATTCATGCATATGAACTGTGTCTCTGATACAAACTGTAATGCCCCGACTAATTCTAGAGTTCGGACCATTGAAAACTACTAAACATAACTATGATTTTGGAATACATAAAATAATATAACTTCATTTAAAATCCAAAATAAGGTATGAAATACAAAATATGGTATGGGTACCCATTGTTTAGTACATAAAATATAAAAACATAAACTTTAACCAATCGTTTAAATACTAAGAGCGAAAATACATAAAACATAAATTAAAAGACTTTAAACAACGTCATCCTTGATCTTCCCGCAGTCCATTCAATCCATCCATCCCTAATAAACATGCCAAGCTGCAATGAATCTATCATGCCTTCCAAGTTCATTTTCCTACACCATCTAAAATAAAAGGAATGAGCCTAATTCCCAGTAAGGAAAATCTACTAAAAACATATATTATAAATCATAAGACTATATCAAAATCATATACTATAAAACATATGACGTAAAAACGTATATCATATAGAACTACAATATAAATGGCCATTAACTCAATACCGTGGTATGTGATAAAACCATCTAGGTCCTCAGTCTACTAATTGAAGTAGGTTAGATCACAAAATAGTATATGATAACCCATCTAGGGTCTCTGTCTACTAATCGAGGTAGGGTAAATCATAACTCTACTCCACGATAATGATAAAAACCTTGGGATTTGCTGTCTAAGCAACTATAAGCCCCAAGTGACTACAAAACATATTCATACATATAACATATCAACATAACATATCATATCACATAAACATATCATAACACATATATCTAACCTATTTTCCTTACCAAAAATCGGGATATTGGAGACAAGAACGGGATTGGAACACCCCTAAAACCAACAGTAAAAACCATGAGTTTATAAAGAAAAGGAGATGAAAAATAGAACTAAACCATTAAGATAGAAACTTACAGAAAACCTTAAGTTTCAAGGAGCTTAAACACCTAACCAAAAGCCATAATAATGAGTTAGGATCTAAAAGAAAAATGGAAGAAAATAAAAGAACTATGAGGGATTAAACCTGAGGATAAGGATACCTTGAATGGACTATGACTTTGATCTATACCTCGATACTGAAATAAGACTCAATCTTACTTCCCAAGTGTTTAGAAAAGCTTAGAATGGAAAAGCCTTTAACCCAAAACCCAAGTGTTTTCTCTCTAGAGTAATCTTAGCAGCTTGGATGCTTTAAAGAATGCTTGAATGATGAATGAAATGGCTGAGTACTAGGTCCTATTTATAGATTTCAAGGAGTGAAACTAACCCCTTTTAAAATGAATATAAATTGAAAAGATTTGAATTTTCGTTTCAATAGTGTAATGCCCCGACTATTTCTAAGACATCAGACCAGTAAAATTACTAAGACATAGCTACTAATTTGATACAAACATAAGAAATAACATAACTTTATTTAAAACCCAAAATATTGTATCAAATACAAAATATTGTATGAATATAAAATATGGTACGGGATCCCATTATTATAAAACATAAACATAAACTTTAATTTGTTTCAATACTAATTGCGAAATTACATCAAAACATATTAACTTAATTTAAAAGACTTGAAAAAAAAAAACAACGCCATCCTTGATCAACACGCAGTCCATTCAATCCATTCATCCTTAACATACAAGCCAAGCTACCATGAATATTTCCGCATTCCATATTCATTTTCCTACATCAAGCTAAAAATAAAGGATGAGCCTAATGCCCAGCAAGGAAAATATACTAAAATCATACATCATAAATCATAAACATAAGACTATTATATAAACATATACTATAAAACATATATCACATACGACTACAATATTAATGGCCATTAACTCATTAACATGGCATGTGATAAACCATCTAGATCCTCTATCTACTAATCGAGGTAGGTTAGATCACATGGTAGTATATGATAACCCATCTAGGTCCTCTATCTACTAATCGAGGTAGGGTAAATCATAACTCTAACCATGATAATGATAAAAATTCTTGGGGTTTGCTATCTAAGCAACTATAAGCCCCAAGCGACATAAAATACTTGGGTTTGCTATCTAAGCAAGTATAAGCCCCAAATGACTACAAAACACATGTACACAAATATATACATATCATAACATAAAACATATAATAACATAAACATATAAACACATATAATCTATCCTATTTTCCTTACCAAAAACTGGGATATTTGAGAACAAGAACATGATTAGAACACTCATAAAAACCAACACTAAGAATGGTGAGTTTCTAAAGAAAAAACATGAAAAAAAAAAACTAAACCATCAAACAAGAAACTTACCGAGAAGAACCTTAAGTTTTCAAGAAACTTAAACACCTAACCAAGAATCATAAACAAGAGTTAAGATCTAAATGAAAGAAAATAATGAAAACTAAAGAACCATAAGGGACTGAACTTGAGGATAAGAATACCTTGAATGATCTTACGAATTGACCTAAACCTCAATACCCAAATATCACTATATCTCACTTCCCAAGTGTTTAGAAAAGCTTAGAATGATAAAGCTTCTAACCCAAAAACCCAAGTGTTTCTCTCTATAGTAAACTTAGCAACTTAGAGGCTCTAAACAAATGCTTGAAGAATGAAGAAAATGGATGAGTACTAGGTCCTATTTATAGAGTTCAAGGAGTGAAACTAACCCCTTTTTATTTGAATAAATAAATGAATATAAAATGAAAAAATAATTGAATTTTCATTCAATAGACGCCTAGAACTCGGTCAAAATCGTTCAAAGGCAGGTCCAAGAGGTTAAGGGATGTTTTAAGCTTGGATTCCATGGAGTTCAAAAATGCAAGGGTGGGGCTGATATATCACCAACTATAGACGATATATTGCCTCCACTATGATCCCGAGCCTCCGTTCGTGCGAAGTCGACGTGTTTTCTGTATCTCCCGTAGGCGATATATCGACCCCTATAACTGCGATATATCGGTATGCGTTGATATATCAAACACGTATTTTCACTTTTTCAGCATATTTTGAATTGATAAAACAGCTTTGACTGAGTCTAAACGTGATCCTAACAGTTTTTGGAAGGTTCTAGAGCTTCACGATCTTTCTTTTATTTAAACTATTAATTAAAATTACTTAAATCCTAAATAAACATGATTATGACAATTGTCACGTTCTTATTAATTCTATCTAAACCTTAGGTTATAATTAATAATATTTCTAGAACCAGCAATATAATGAAACCTTATGTTATAATTAATATTTCTAAACTATAGGTTAAACTTATAAATTCCATAACTGTTGCTATGAGTTTCCAACTAAGTCCTGGCTTGAACCAAAATCCATGGAATCTAACATACTACAAACTACTACTATCTAGCTAAGTAAAATTTTGGGACACTACAAATAGACGCCCAGAACTCAGTCAAAAACATTCAAGAGCAAGTCCAAGTGGTTGAGAGCTGTTTCTAATTTAAATCCATAAATTTTCAAAAATGGCCTCAAGAGTTGATATATCGCCTACCCTAGGCGATATATCACCCCTACCTATGCCCCGAGCTTTCGTGCTATCGTTCATGCGAAGTTGACGTGTTTTCTGTATCTCTCGAATGCAATATATCGGCCCCTATAGTTGTGATATATCGGCATACATTGATATATCAAACACGTTTTTGCACTCTTTCAACATATTTGAAGTTTGTTAAAACAATTTTGACTGAGTAAAACGTGATCCTAACAGTTGCTGGAAGGTTCTAGAAATTCTAGATTCATCCATTATCAAATTATTCATCTAAAATCCTTAAATCTTTAAATAAACATGATTGTGACAAGTGTCATGCTCTTAATAATTCTAGGACTACAATATTAATGGCCATTAACTCATTAACATGGCATGTGATAAACCATCTAGGTCCTTTATCTACAAATCGAGGTAGGTTAGATCACATGGTAGTATATGATAACTCATCTAGGTCCTCTGTCTACTAATCGAGGTAGGGTAAATCATAACTCTAACCATGATAATGATAAAAATTCTTGGGGTTTGCTATCTAAGCAACTATAAGCCCCAAATGACTACAAAACATATTTATACATATATATACATATCATAACATAACATAAAACATATAATAACATAAACATATAAACACATATAATCTATCCTATTTCCTTACTAAAAACCGGGATATTTGAGAACAAGAACGGGATTAGAACACTCCTAAAAACCAATAGTAAGAATGGTGAGTTTCTAAAGAAAAGAGATGAAAAGAAAACTAAACCATGAAAGAAGAAACTTACTGAGAAGAACCTTAAATTTTCAAGAAACTTAAACACCTAACCAAGAATCATAAACAAGAGTTAGAATCTAAAAGAAAGAAAATAAAGAAAACTAAAGAACCATAAAGGATTGAACTTAAGGATAAGAATACCTTGAATGATCTTACGACTTAATCCAAACCTCGATACCAAAATCTAACTATATCTCACTTCCCAAAGTGTTTAGAAAAGCATAGAATGATAAAGATTTTAACCTAAAAACCCAAGTGCTTATCTCTATAGTAAACTTAGCAACTTAGAGGCTCTGAACAAATGCTTGAAGAATGAAGAAAATGGATGAGTACTAGGTCCTATTTATAGAGTTCAAGGAGTGAAACTAACCCCTTTTTAATTTGAATAAATAAATGAATTTAAAATGAAAAAGATTTGAATTTTCGTTCAACAGACACCCAGAACTCGGTCAAAATAGTTCAAAGGCAAGTCCAAGAGGTTAAGGGATGTATTAAGCTCGGACTCCACGGAGTTCAAAAATGCAAGGGTGGGATCGATATATCACCCCCTGTAGGCGATATATCACCTCCACTATGATCCCGGGCCTTCGTTCGATCATTCGTGCAAAGTCGACGTGTTTTCTGTATCTTCCGTAGGCGATATATCGGCCCCTATAGCTGTGATATATCGGCATACGTTGATATATCAAACACGTATTTGCACTTTTTCAGCATATTTTGAATTGATAAAATTGCTTTGAATGAGTCTAAACGTGATCCTAACAGTTTCTGGAAGGTTCTAAAGCTTCTTGATATTTCTTTTATTTAAATTATTCATCAAAATTACTTAATTCCTTAATAAACATGATTATGACAAGTGTCATGCTCTTATTAATTCTATCTAAACCTTAGGTTATAATTAATAATATTTTTAGAACCAACAATATTAATCAAACCTTATGTTATAATTAATATTTCTAAACTATAGGTTAAACTTATAAAATCCATAACTGTTGCTATGAGTTTCCAACTAAGTCCTGGCTTGAACCAAAATCCACGGAATCTAACATACTACAAACTACTACTAACTACTACTACTATATAGCTAAGTAAAAAATTTGGGACACTACAATTCTCCACTACTTAAAAGAATTTCGTCCCCAAAATTTACTTATCAAACAATTCTGGATACCGTGCTAACATGTCTTCCTCCAACTCCCACGTTGCCTCCCATTCAGAACTATTACTCCATAGGACCTTGACTATCGGAATACTCTTAGACTGTAATTCCTTCATCCCTTTATCTAGGATGCTAACTGGTCGTTCCTCGTAACTAAAGTCTTTCTGGAGTGCTATCGTATCGTACTTGAGGACGTGAGATGGGTCTGACACATATTTACTCGGCATCGAGATGTGGAACACATTGTGGCTATATGATAGAGCTGGCGGTAGGGCTAATCTATATGCAACTACTCCCACCTTGTCCAATATCTCATAAGGACCTATAAACCGGGGACTAAGCGTGCCTTTCTTCCCAAACCGCTTCACACCTTTCATAGGAGATATCTTTAAGAGGACTTGGTCTCCAACTTTAAATTCCACTTCACGCCGCTTGGCATCCACATAACTTTTCTAACGGCTTTGAGAAACGAGCATATGCTTTCTAATCAACGCTACTGCATCCTAAGCCTCTATAACAACTTCGGGTCCAAGAAGTTGCCTTTCTCCTACCACATCCCAATGTAACGGTAACCGATACCTTCTTCCATATAGCAACTCATATGGTGCCATCCCGATCGTTGACTAGTATATATTATCGTAGGAGAATTCTATTAGTGGCAAATACTTACTCCATGATCCTCCGAAATCGAGTATGCAAGCGCGCAACATATCTTCTAAAATCTGTATGGTACGCTCGGACTGACCATCGGTTTGAGGATGAAAAGTTGTACTAAGACTTAACTTTGTACCCATGGCTTGCTGCAAGCTTCCCCAAAATCTCGATGTAAACACCGATCCTCTATCGGATACTATGGTCGTAAGGATTCTGTGCAGTCGTACTATTTCTTGAACATAGATGCCTGCATACTGATCTGCTGTGTATGTAGTCTTGACAGACAGGAAGTGAGCTGACTTGGTTAGTCTATCTACTACTACCCAAGCTGAGTCGTGCTGCTCATTTGTTCGTGGCAATCCTGTCACGAATTCCATGGCTATATCGTCCCACATCCATTTTGGAATACTAAGTGGTTGCAATAATCATGCAAGCCGCTGATGTTCTACTTTCACTTGCTGACATACTAAGCATTTAGACACATACATTGCTACATCTTTCTTCATTCCTGACCACCAATACAATGCTTTAAGGTCGTGAGTCATCTTGGTCGACCCTGGGTGAACTGAGTATGGGGTATTGTGTGTTTCTTCTAAAATCTTCATCTTAATCCCATATTCATTCGGCACGCATACTCGGTCCTTATATCTCAAGAACCCCTGTCTTGATATCGAGAAATTTGTGCCCTTGCCTTCTTTAACTGCAGCTATGTGAGATACTTATGCGTCATCATTCCCTTGTCCAATCCGTGTATCTTCTAATAGACTTGACTAGATGGACAAGTTAGCCAGTTTACCAGTGACTACTTCTATTCCAGCATTGATCAGCTCTTGCTGGAGCAGCTTTTCTATTCCAACTAATGCTGCTAGATTTCCATAACTCTTTCTGCTTAGCGCATCAGCAACTACGTTTACCTTTCCCGGGTGGTAAAGGTTTCACAGTCATAATCCTTTACTAATTCTAACCACCTGTGCTGCCTCATGTTGAGCTCCTTTTGCGTGAAGAAATACTTTAAGCTCTTGTGGACCGTATAAATCTCACACCGTTCTCCATAAAGATAATGGTGCCAGATTTTCAATGCAAAGACCATTGCTGCCAACTCCATATCATGCGTTGGATAGCGTTGCTCGTATTCCTTCAGCTGCCTTGAGGCATAGGCTATTACTTTGTCATCCTGCATCAGCACATAACCCAAACCTTGCTTCGACACATCACAGTAGACTACAAACTTGTTGTTAGGTGTCGGTACACAAAGTACTGGTGCTGAGCATAGCATATCTTTAAGTAACTGGAAGCTCTCTTCAAATCTATCTGTCCAGTTAAACTTCTGCTGTTTCGGGGTCAGGTTGGTAAGCAGAGTGCCTGTCTTAGAAAAGCCTTCTACAAACCTTCAATAATAGCCTGCTAGCCCAAGAAAACTTCTAACCTCTGACGCATTCTTAGGTCTTGGCCAATCCTTCACAGCCTCTACCTTAGTTGGGTCTACAGCAACTCCATCCTTGGATACTATGTGGCTGAGGAATGCTACTTTCGAAAGCCAAAATTCGCACTTCTTGAACTTGGCGTATAGTTGATGCTCTTTCAATCGTAACATGGTCATTCTTAAATGTTCCTCGTGCTCGGCTTTGCCCTTGGAGTACACCAAAATATCATCGATGAACACTACAACAAATTTGTCCAAATAATCCTTGAAGACCTGATTCATTAAATCCATAAATGTGGCTAGAGCATTGGTAAGACCAAAAGACATAACTAAAATCTCGTAATGTCCATATCGAGTTCTAAAGGCTGTCTTAGGAATATCCTATTCCCGTACCGTGAGCTGATGATACCCGGACTGTAGATCAATCTTTGAAAACACGGTCGCTCCTCGGAGTTGATCAAACAAGTCGTCAATCCGGGGTAGGGATACTTATTCTTAATCGTCACCTTATTCAACTCGCGGTAATCTATACACATCCGCATGCTTCCGTCCTTCTTCTTCACAAATAGAACCGGTGCTCCCCTTGGCGAATGGCTTGGTCTAATGAAACCCAAGTCTAAGAGTTCTTGTAGCTGCGTCTTTAATTCCTTGAGTTTGTTTGGTGCCATCCGGTATGGTGCCTTTGAGATAGGCTCGGTGCACGGTACTAGTTCGATTGTGAAGTTAATTTCCCGAGTCTGCGGCAACCCTAGTAAGTCGTCAGGAAATACTTATGGGAATTCTTTTATGATGCGGACGTCTCCAACCTTTAGTGGTGTTTCCTTTACCACATCCGTGATGCTGGCTAAGAATGTGTGACATCCTTTGTCTATCATCCTCCGAGCTTTGAGAGATGAAATAAGCGGTGGCTGTAGTCCTGAAACCTTTCCCATAAAGCATAGTCTCTGACTGTCAGGAGTTTCGAACATCACTTTCTTGCTTCTACAGTCGATTGTTGCGCCATGCCTTGCTAGCCAATCCATGCCCAGTATTACATTGAAGTCTTTAATCTCTAGCTTTATCAGGTCTCCTTCTAGTTCTACGTCCTCAATTTTGATCGGTACGCCTCGTACTATTCGTGATGATAGGACTACTTCGCCTGAAGGCAATTCTGTCGCAAACCTATTTCTAAATCTTTCACAAGGTTTGTCTAATTTCTTTATCATTCCTAACGAGATATATGAGTGGGTTGCTCCCAAATCAAATAATACTGAAGATATATTATTGAGGATAGGAATCTGACCTGCGACCACTTTGTTACTGGCTTCAGCTTCTCCCTGGGTGAAGGCAAAAACTCTGGCAGGAACCATCTTGTTGTCCCTTTTCTCTTCTTGCTTGAGTTGCGGACATTCTTTCGTCTGATGACCTTCCTGGCCATAATTATAGCATCCCTTGGTGTTTGCATGACACTCACCAGGATGTTTACTTTGGCATTTGGAGCACTGCGGGTATTCTACATAACCCGGCCTATAGCCTCCATTATTTGTCCATGCTCTTTTGTCATGGTCGGATTGCTTGTTGTCAGGATGCTTTCTCTTCTGTCCATTACTATTGTTATGTTGATGGCTGTTGTTGTGGTTTCGACCGTTCTGAGGTTGACTCTGCTGTTTAGGTTCAGGCTTACTAGCCTCCTCCTTACTAACATTTGCCTGAAGCCTTTCTACTTCTATAGTCGTTTCTAGAGCAACGACATAAGTAGTAGTTCCAGGGTTTGCTAGCTTAACTCCTAGCTCAATCTTTGGTCTGAGTCCTCTAACAAACTTGGTGACCCTCAAAAAGTCGGTTGGAACCAACTCTGGTGTGAATTTGGCTTAGTCAGTCGAACTGTCGAGCATACTCTGCTACTGTTAAGTTGTCCGCTTCAGACTGGTGAACTCTTCTACCCTTGTAGCAATGACTGCCGAGTTGTAATATTTCATGTGACAGAGCTCCACAAATCTAGTCAATGTCATAGTGGCGACGTCGTGAGTCTGCTGTACTAAGTCCCACCATATTCTAGCATCCTTCTTTAAGAGAGACAAAACGCAGGATATGCGGTCCGCCTTGCTGAGGTTCATGTGTGCTAGGATCAGCTCTACATTCCTGAGCCAATTCTTTCGCTTCGAAGGGGTCCATTGTCCCTTCAAAGTTTGGAGTGTGTTGCTTACGAAACCACTCATAGATTGGCTCCATGTACTGAGTTGGGTAAGGTGCATAGTTTTCCATTGGCCATCCCCCATAAGGACCTACTTGTTGGGATGCTTGAGCCATTTGCTGAAGCTGCGGTTGTGGCTGAGGCGCAGGCTGAGTCTGAGTCTGAGTTTGTGGCTGCAGCTGAGCCTGTTTTCATTGTTGTTGTAGCAGCTCTTGCACTTGTTGTCGTTGCCTGACAATTTCTGTAGTGTTTTCAACTGGAGGCGGCGGTGCACTTCTGTTAGCAGCAGTATTGGTAGCACGCGCTCCCCTTCTGCAAACTAGAGGAGCTTCATTAGTCTCGTGAGCGGTGTTGGAGGCATTGGCATTTGTGCGTGCATACCTTATGAGTGACATCTTCAGCAAAGTTCTAATAGTCGAGAAAAACATGTTAGAACTTACCCTAATAGGCTCTATGGCAAAAACTTAATCTAAGCAAACACAACTCGGGCCTACTAGTTGTGATTTCTTATAAAGAATTATGTAATCTTTTTTTATAATTAGGGTGTGTTTCTATACCTAGAAAATCAGCCATCTTTATTATTTTCTAAGTCTATTTCTAATCATCCTATATGACTTAATTCTCAGACTTGAAACTTGTTGTTGTTCCAAAGTTAACCATATTGAGGGAGGGCTAGGATCAGTAAAATCGTTCCCATTACTCTGGCCCCCTTAACTCTCAATATAGAACCATGTCCATTGATTTATATCCACCCTCACCGAACTTGGTCATTATTTATTAAATTTATTATTTATTATGATTGTAAAAAAAATCAAACCCATACATGTTATCAAAAATAACAATAATATTCATTTGGAAAAAGGTTTTCACAATCATAAATGCAAAAAATAATAAAGAAAGAAAGAAAGAAAAAAATAAACTTAGGTGAATCTAAAAATCAGGATCTTCTACATCTGACCCTTCATCTAACATATCTTCATCTATCTCTTCATATTCATCATTATCTTGAGCCTCAAAATTTCCTCGGGGGAGATTCATAAATATTCTATGTTTTTGCTCATTAGTGAATTGAAATTCCAACTTAGAGGTGAACTTAAGTATGAGAAAATAATATCTCATGGCTACTGGAAAATCATCTTCATAATCTATAGTTTCCCATTTTTCTTCTAAAGTTGAAATTACAGAAGGAAAATATTTAAGAAGCCTCATTACAAAGACATATTGCTCTGTAGCTCTCATCATAATTTGCTTAGTAGTCTGAAGTTGAACTATCTCCTTGTGGTATAAGATTAATCTCTGAGTGATTCTTTCTAACACTCCTACTGTATTCCTTGGTTCTCTAATCCTTTTCAATGCCTTAATGCCTCGGATATCCTCATAGGTCAAGGCTCCATCAATTCTTAACTGAAAACATAAGGGCTAAAACGTTAGCTATAAATATAAACATAATAACTATAGCATAAACACTTACATTAGCGATTAGATTTGGAGCTTGTGCGTGTGTATCAAGGAGAACTTCATGCATATGAGTTGTTGCTCTGATACCAACTGTAATGCTCTGACTATTTCTAAGACCTCGGACCATTAAAACCACTAAGATATAGCTACTAATTTGATACAACATAAGAAATAGCATAACTTTATTTAAAACCCAAAATATTGTATCAAATACAAAATAATGTATGAATATAAAATATGGTACGGGATCCCATTATTATAAAACATAAACATAAACTTTAATTTGTTTAAATACTAATTGTGGAATTACATCAAAACATATTAACTTAATTTAAAAGACTTGAAGAAAAAAAACAACGTCATCCTCGATCGAAACGCAGTCCATTCAATCCATTCATCCTTAACACACAAGCCAAGCTACCATGAATATTTCCGCCTTCCATATTCATTTTTCTTCATCAAGCTAAAAATAAAGGAGTGAGCCTAATGCCCAGCAAGGAAAATCTACTAAAAACATACATCATAAATCATAAACATAAGACTATATTATAAATATATACTATAAAACATACATCATATAGGACTACAATATTAATGGCCATTAACTCATTAACATGGCATGTGATAAACCATCTAGGTCCTCTATCTACTAATCGAGGTAGGTTAGATCACATGGTAGTATATGATAACCCATCTAGGTCCTCTATCTACTAATCAAGGTAGGGTAAATCATAACTCTAACCATGATAATGATAAAAATTCTTGGGGTTTGCTATCTAAGCAACTATAAGCCCCAAGCGACATAAAATACTTGGGTTTGCTATCTAAGCAAGTATAAGCCCCAAATGACTACAAAACATATGTACACGTATATATACATATCATAACATAAAACATATAATAACATAAACATATAAACACATATAATCTATCCTATTTTCCTTACCAAAAACCGGGATATTTGAGAACAAGAATGGGATTTAAACACTCCTAAAAACCAACACTAAGAATGGTGAGTTTCTAAAGAAAATAGATGAAAAGAAAACTAAACCATCAAACAAGAAACTTATCGAGAAGAGCCTTAAGTTTTCAAGAAACTTAAACACCTAACCAAGAATCATAAACAAAAGTTAGGATCTAAAAGAAAGAAAATAATGAAAACTAAAGAACCATAAGGGACTGAACTTGAGGATAAGAATACCTTGAATGATCTTACGAATTGATCTAAACCTCAATTCCCAAATCTCACTATATCTCACTTCCCAAGTGTTTAGAAAAGCTTAGAATGATAAAGTTTCTAACCCAAAAACCCAAGTGTTTCTCTCTATAGTAAACTTAGCAACTTAGAGGCTCTGAACAAATGCTTGAAGAATGAAGAAAATGGATGAGTACTAGGTCTTATTTATAGAGTTCAAGGAGTGAAACTAACCCTTTTTAATTTGAAGAAATAAATGAATTTTTTTTTGAATTTTCATTCAATAGACGCCTAGAACTCGGTCAAAATCATTCAAAGGCAGGTCCAAGAGGTTAAGGGATGTTTAAAGCTCGGATTCCATGGAGTTCAAAAATGCAAGGGTGGGGTCGATATATCGCCAACAATAGGCGATATATCACCTCCACTATGATCTTGAGCCTTCGTTCGATCGTTCGTGCAAAGTTGACGTGTTTTCTGTATCTCTCGTAGGCGATATATCGACCCCTATAGCTGCGAGCCTCCGTTCGATCGTTCGTGCGTAGTCGACGTGTTTTCTGTATCTCCCATAGGCGATATATCGACCCCTATAGCTGTGATATATCGGCATACATTGATATATCAAACACGTATTTGTACTTTTTCAGTATATTTTGAATTGATAAAACAGCTTTGAATGAGTCTAAACATGATCCTAATAGTTTTTGAAAGGTTCTAGAGCTTCACGATCTTTCTTTTATTTAAACTATTCATCAAAATTACTTAAATCCTTAATAAACATGATTATGACAAGTGTCATGTTCTTATTAATTCTATCTAAACCTTAAGTTATATTTAATAATATTTCTAGAACCAGCAATATAATGAAACCTCATGTTATAATTAATATTTCTAAACTATAGGTTAAACTTATTAAATCGATAACTGTTGCTATGAGTTTCCAACTAAGTCCCGGCTTGAACCAAAATCCACGGAATCTAACATACTACAAACTACTACTATCTAGCTAAGTAAAATTTTGGGACACTACAAATAGACACCCAGAACTCGGTCAAAAACATTCAAGAGCAAGTCCAAGTGGTTGAGGGCTGTTTCTAATTTAAATCCACAAATTTTCAAAAATGGCCTCAAGAGTCGATATATCGCCTACCCTAGGCGATATATCACCCCTACCTATGCCCCGAGATTTCGTGCTTTCGTTCATGCGAACGTGTTTTCCGTATCTCTCATAGGTGATATATCGGCCCCTATAGCTACGATATATCGGCATACATTGATATATCAAACACGTTTTTGCACTCTTTCAACATATTTGAAGTTTGATAAAACAACTTTGACTGAGTAAAACGTGATCCTAACAGCTGCTGGAAGGTTCTAGAGCTTCTAGATTCATCCATTATTAAATTATTCATCTAAAATCCTTAAATAAACATGATTCTGATAAGTGCTGTAACGCCCTGGATAACCAAGACCGTTACACTGTGTGTGTTTATAAAGTGCCAGACTTGCTAATCAAGTAGTTTAAATAAAATCGTGTTATTGAAACTATAAAGGAACTAGGGTTAAAAGCGTTTTGGTCTTAAATGCCACATTTTCATTAAAAAGTATCATCCATTACATGGGATCCCAAAAATATTAAGTTCAAAGACCGTTTACAAAAGACTCAAGGTTTATTTACAACAATCAGCCATACTAAGGCTAAACAAGCAGTTAGGTGATCCCTGTCCTGGTCCACTTCTCGACCGTGGCGGCCAAACCGCTGGCTATGTACATTCCACCTCGGAGCTCTCCACCTCAGGCTTGGTCCAGCTTGACCTTGCCTTTACTTGCACCACGTAGCACCCGTGAGCCAAGGCCCAACAAGAAAACACAACAATAGCAGAGCATAAGCAATTAGCAGACAAGTCAATATCTCATATTGCATCACATAATCTCAACCATATAATCAGTCAGTACCATCAAGTATTCCACATACTAAGCATATCGATTCATAACATGTACTTTTCACAAATGATAACCAGGGCTAGCGCTCTCGGGCTACTCTCTCTGTTATCCCATTGTTCTTGGCTACCAGTGGCCAATCCGCGCCCTGTACGCTAATATCATGTACGGTACTCTTAGACCGCTTTTACGTGTCCCATGGCGTGATAACAACATTGACACGACACAATTCTCGGGAGCACTTAGTCCCATCACAATCATACAATCGGGTGCAGTTTTCTTACCTTTCAATTTACTAGTTTCCGATGCCACGAAGCCGCGAGCACGGTCCTCTACCCCGAGCTTCTTCAAAAAACCTAGTCACAACACAAATGAAACATCCTTGTCACTAATCAATCCAAAACTACTTCCCGGAACCAATCCCACACTCTCGGAATCCCCCAAATCCCTAAAACAATGCCCCGAAGACACCCCCCGAGCCCCCGAAGAAAGGCTCAAAATTGCAAAATTCCATGTCCTGAAATTGGCCTAGCGCCGCGGCGCAGCCCTGTAGGGCCACAGTGCCCAGCAAGTTTGAGCCGCAGCGCCCAGCAAATCAGAGAACTTGCTCTGCCCAGAATCAGCCTTGCACCATGGCGCGCAAGAATAGCGCCGCGGCGCTCCTTCGCGAGCCCAGAAATCTGAGTTTTTCCCTGCGTTTTTCCTGAACCCAAATCATCCCAAATCACCCCAAACTCCTACCTAAGCCCCAAAACTAACTCAAAACCCCAAATAGATCATACCACAACCTATGAACATCATAATCTAACTCAATTACACAACTATTCTCAGAATTCACACTTAAGTTTCAGATTCAAACACTTAAACCAAACTTGAGAGAAGTACAAACCAGACCTCTAAATCCTTAAATCATAACAACTACGAAATTGCAAACATGTTTAATACCCTTACCTCAATCAGAAATTCAACTTGAGCTTCCTCCAATCCAAGCTTTGAACTGAATTCCTCCTTGACAAACCAGCTGAATTTTCATGCAAAACAAGCCACCCACTTGCTTCAATTCATGCTTATCCTCTAAAAACTTGACTTGAAACTTAAACAAATCATAGATAGACCCTTACCTCTGAGTAATCTTAGCCTAGGCTTGGCTTAATTGCCTTGAATCATCAAAATTCTCTTCTTAGGTCTCCCAACTTCAGTTTCCCTCTTCTTCTCCTTTCTTCTAGATTTTCCTCCCAATTTCAGCATAAATCAACTTCCTAAGTGTTATACGTGATTGCATTTTCCTTAGCTGAAACTTATCTAAACCATTGCCAAAAGTCCACTTTATCCCTCCACAAATATCCCTTTCTAACTAAACCTCAAGGGCACACTTGTCCTTTTACTAACTTTACAATTTTACCACTTTTCCAACAAAACCTGTTACTCTCTATAGTTACTAACAGTTACGCAGGTTACCAAATCACCAGTTACCATTATCTAGATTTCTAGGACCGTCTCGGCACATGCATCACATTGATATCACCACACCCACGTGGTACAAATCACATAGCATAATTATCACATAACATAATACACATAGTCATATAACATGCTTTAAATCATAATCATGCATCTTAATCATTAAAACCACACATAATTCCCACTTTGCCCTCCAGGCACACTAATCAAGGCCCTTAAGCCTAATTAGTGAATTTGGGTCGTTACAAGTGCCATGCTCTTAATAATTCTATCTAAACCTTAGTTTATAATAAATAATAATTCAGGACTAGCTATATTAACCAAACCTTATGTTATAATTAATATTTCTAAACTATAGGTTAAACTTATAAAATCTATAACTGTTTCTATGAGTTTCTAACTAAATCTCGGCTTGAACCAATAACCATGAAAACTAAAATACTAGAAGCTACTACTATATTACTACTGCTATTATCTAGCTAAGTAAAATTGGGAGACACTACAATTCTCCCCTACTTAAAAGCATTTCGTCCCCAAAATTTACTTACCAAACAATTCCGGATGTCTTCCTCCAACTCCCACATTGCCTCCCTATCTGAACTATTACTCCATAGGACCTTGACTATTTGAATACTCTTAGACCGTAACTCCTTCTTCCCCTTCTCTAGGATGCTAACTGGTCATTCCTCATAACTCAAGTCTTTCTGGAGTGTTATCATATCGTACTTGAGGACGTGAGATGGGTCTGACACATATCTATGCGGCATCGAGATGTGAAACACATTTTGGCTATCTGCTAGAGCTGGTGGTAGGGCTAATCTATATGCAATTGTTCCCACCTTGTCCAATATATCAAAAGGACCAATAAATCGGGGACTACGTTTGCCTTTCTTCCCAAACCGCTTCACTCCTTTCATAAGAGATATCTTTAAGAAGAATTGATCTCTGACTTTGAATTCCACATCTTGTCGCTTGGCATCTGCATAACTTTTCTGTTGGCTCTAAGCAACGAGCATACGCTTTCTAATCAGCGCCATTGCAACCTGAGCCTCTCTAACAGCTTCGGGTCCAAGAAGTTGTCTTTCTCCTACCTCATCCCAATGTAATGGCAATCGGCACTTCCTTCCATAAAGTAACTCATAGGGTGTCATACCGATCGTTGACTGGTAGCTATTGTTGTAGGAGAACTCAATAAGTGAAAAATACTTACTCATTGATCCTTCGAAGTCTAGTACACAAGTGCGCAACATATCTTCTAAAATTTGTATGGTCTGCTTGGACTGACCGCCGGTCTGAGGATTAAATGTCGTACTAAGACTTAGCATGGTACCCATGGATTGTTGCAAGCTTCCCCAAAATCTCAATGTAAACACCGATCATCTATCTAATACTATTGACTTAGGGATTCCATGCAGTTGTAGAATTTCTCGAACATAAATGTATGCATACTGGTCTACAGTGTACGTAGTCTTGATAGGCAGGAAGTGAGCTGACTTGGTTAGTCTGTCTACCATTACCTAAGACGAGTCATGCGGCTTATTTGTTCGTGGTAATTCTGTCACGAAGTCCATGGCTATGTATTCCCACTTCCATTCTGGAATACTAAGCGGCTGCAATAAGCCTGCAGGTCGCTGATGTTCTACTTTTACTTGTTGTCATATAAGAAATTTGGACACATAATCTGCTACGTCTTTCTTCATTGCCGGCCACCAATATGGTGCCTTAAGGTCATGAGTCATCTTGGTCGACCCTGGGTGAACTGAGTATGGGGTATTGTGCGCTTCTTCTAAAATCTTCATCTTAATCCCATGATCATTCGGCACGCATACCCGATCCTTATATCACAAGAACCCCTGTCCTGATATCGAGAAATCTGTGGCCTTGCCTTCTTTAACTGCAGCTATGTGAGATACTAATGCGTCATCATGCCCTTGTTCGATCCGTATATCTTCTAATAGACTTGACTAGATGGACAAGTTAGCCAGTTTACCAGTGACTACTTCTATTCCAGCATTGATCAGTTCTTGCTGGAGCAACTTTTCTATTCCGACTAACGTTGCTAGATTTCCATAACTCTTCTTGCTTAGCGCATCAGCAACTACATTTACCTTTCCCAGGTGGTAAAGGATTTTGCAGTCATAATCCTTTACTAATTCTAACCACCTGCG
The DNA here is from genome assembly GCF_963169125.1 of Humulus lupulus. Taxonomy (NCBI): domain Eukaryota; kingdom Viridiplantae; phylum Streptophyta; class Magnoliopsida; order Rosales; family Cannabaceae; genus Humulus; species Humulus lupulus. The sequence continues at coordinate 186,236,512 of NC_084798.1, forward strand.
CTGCCTCATGTTGAGCTCCTTCTGCGTGAAGAAATACTTTAAGCTCTTGTGGTCCGTATAAATCTCACGCCGTTCTCCATAAAGATAATGTCGCCAGATTTTCAATGGAAAGATCATTGCTGCCAACTCCATATCATGCGTTGGATAGCGTTGCTCGTATTCCTTCAGCTGCCTTGAGGCGTAGGCTATCACTTTGTCATTTTGCATCAGCACACAACCCACACCTTGCTTCGAAGCATCACAGTATACTACAAACCTGTCATTGGGTGTCGGTAAACAAAGTACTGATACTGAGCATAGCTTATCCTTGAGTAACTGGAAGCTCTCTTCACATTCATCCGTCCAGATGAACTTTTGTTGTTTCTGGGTCAAGTTGGTAAGCAGAGTGGCTATCTTAGAAAAGCCTTCTACAAATCTCTGATAATAGTCTGCTAGCCCGATAAAACTTCTAACTTCTGACGCATTCTTAGGTCTTGGCCAATCCTTCACAGTCTCTACCTTAGTTGGGTCTACTGTGACTTCGTCTTTGGATACTATATGGCCGAGGAAAACTACCTACGATAGCCAAAATTCGCACTTCTTCAACATGGCGTAAAGTTGATGCTCCTTCAGTCGCATCATGGTCAATCTTAAATGTTCCTCGTGCTCGACTTCGTTCTTGGAGTACACCAAAATATCGTCAATGAACACTGCGACGAGTTTTTCCAAGTAATCCTTGAAGACTTTATTCATTAAGTCCATAAATGTGGCTAGAGCGTTGGTAAGACCAAAAGACATAACTAGAAACTCGTAATGTCCATATCATGTTCTAAAATCTGTCTTTGGTATATCCTCTTCCCGTACCTTGAGCTGGTGATAATCGAACCGTAGATCAATATTAGAAAATACGGTCGCTCCTCGGAGTTGATCAAATAAGTCGTCGATTCGAGGTAGCGGGTACTTGCTCTTAATCGTCACCTTGTTTAGCTCATGGTAATTTATACACATCCACATGCTTCCATCCTTCTTCTTCACAAATAGAACTAGTGCTCCCCATAGCGAATGGCTTGGTCTGATGAAACCCAAGTCTAAGAGTTCTTGCAACTGCGTCATTAACTCCTTGAGTTTGGTTGATGCCATCCGATATGGTGCCTTTGAGATAGGCTCGGTTCCTGGTACTAGTTTGATTTTCAAGTCAATTTCCCGAGTCGGCAGCAACCTGGTAAGTCATCAGGAAATATTTCTGGAAATTATTTTATAATGCGGACGTCTCCAACCTTTAGTGGTGTTTCTTTTGCCACATCCATGACACTTGCTAAGAATGTGTGACATCCTTTCTCTATCATCCTTGAGCTTTGAGAGATGAGATAAGTGGTGTCCGTAGTCCTGAAACCTTTCCCATAAAACATAGTTTCCGATCGTCACGAGTTTCGAATGTCACTTGCTTATGTCTACAGTCGATGGTTGCACCATGCCTTGCTAGCCAATCCATGCCTAGTATTACGTCGACGTCTTTGATTTATAGCTCTATCAGTTCTCCTTCTAGTTTTGTGCCCTCGATTTTGATCGGTACACTTCGTGCTATTCGTGATGATAAGACTACTTCGCCCAAAGGCAATTCTGTCACAAAACTAGTTCTAAATCTTTCACAAGGTTTGTCTAATTTCTCTATCATTCCTAATGAGATATACTAGCGTGTTTCTCCTGAATCAAACAATACTGAACATATATTATCGAGGATAAGAATCAGACCTGTGACCACTTTGTTACTAGCTTCGGCTTCTCCCTGGGTTAAGGCAAAGACTCTGGCTAGAACCATCTTGTTGTCCCTCTTTTCTTCTTGTTTGAGTTGTGGACATTCCTTCTTCCAATGACCTTCCTGGCCACAATTGTAACTACCTTTGGTGTTCGTACGACACTCCCCAGGATGTCTTTTCTGGCATTTGAAGCATTGCGTGTATTCTACATAACCCGACCTATTATTTACATTGATATTATGTGCTCTTTTGTCACCATCGACCTGCTTACTATCAAGATGCTTCCTTTCCTGGCCACTATTGTTGTGTTGGTGGTTGTTGTTGTGATTTCGTCCATTCTGCGTCTAATTTTGCTGCTTAGGTTCAGACTTGCTGGCCTCCTCCTTACTAACATTTGCCTGAAGCCTTTCCACTTCTATAGTCATTTCTAAAGCATCAGCGTAAGAAGTGGTTCCAGGAATTGCTAGATTGACTCCTAGCTCAATCTTTGGTCTGAGTCCCCTGGTGAACTTGGTGAGCCTTAAGAAGTTAGTTGGGACCAACTCTGGTGCAAAGTTGGCTAGTCGATCGAACTGTCGATTGTACTCGATTACCGTTAAGTTTCCCTGCTTCAGATTGGTGAACTCTTCTACCCTCGTAGCGATGACTACCGAGTTGTAATACTTTTTGTGAAACAGCTCCACAAATCTAGTCCATGTCATGGTGGCAACGTTGTGAGTTTGTTGTACTAAATCCCACCAGATTCTAGCATCCTTCTTCAGAAGAGACGAAATGCAAGATATGTGATCTGTATTGCCGAGGTTCATGTGTGCAAGTATCAGCTCTACATTCCTTAGCCATTCTTCCGCCTCGAAAGGGTCGGTTGTCCCTTCAAAGTTTGGAGCGTGCTTCTTATGGAAACGCTCATAGACTGGCTCTATGAACTGAGCTGGATAAGGCGCATATTTCGCCATCATCCATCCCCCATATGAACCTACTTGTTGGGGTGCTTGTGCTGCTTGTTGTGGCTGCGGTTGCAGCTGAGGCTGGGTCTGAGTCTGAGACTGCGACTGAGTCTGTTGTCATTGTTGCTACAACAATTCTTCCATTTGTTGATGTAGCTTGACAATACCAACAGTGTTGTCCACTAGAGGTGGTGCATTTCTGTTGGTAGCATCATTTGTAGCACATATTCCCCTTCTTCGAATTGGAGGGGCTTCGTTAGTCTCGTTGGCGGCGCTGGAGGCATTGGCAGCTGTGCGTGTAGACCTTCGTAGCGACATCTTCAACAAAGTTCTAACAGTTGAGAAAAACATGTTAGAACTTGCCTTAATAGGCTCTAAGGAAAAACTTAGTCAAAGCAAACATAACTTGGACCTATCAGTTATGATTTCTTATGAAACATTACGTAAGAATGCTTTATAATTACAGTGTGCTTCTATACTTAGAAAATTTAGCCATCTTTATTATTTTCTAAGTCTGTTTCTAGCCATCCTATATGAGTAAATTCTCAGGCACGAAACTCGTCGCTGTTCCAAAGTTAACAATATTGAGGGAGGGCTGGGATCAGTAAAATCGTTCCCACTACTATGGCCTCCTAAACTCTCAATACAGAACCCAGTCCATTGATTTGTATCCACCCTCACTGAACTTAGTCATTATTTAATGAATTTATTATTAGTATGATTGTAAAAAAAATCAAACTCATACATGTCATTCAAAAATAGCAATAATATTCATTTAGAAAAAGATTTTCACTAAGTACAATCATAAATGCAAAAATAAATAAAGAAATGAAGTTAAACTAAAAAATAATTAGGGTAAATCTAAAAATCAAGATCTTCTACATCTAACCCTTCATCTAGCATATCATCATCTATTTCTTCATAATCATCATTATCTTGAGCCTCAAAACCACCTCGAGGAATATTCATCAAGATATTATGCTTTTGTTCATTTGTGAATTGAAATTCAAACTTAGAGGTGAACCTTAATATAAGAAAATAATATCTCATGGCTACCGGTAAATCATCCTCATCATCTATAGTCTCCCATAATTCTTCTAATGTTGAAATTACAGAAGGAAAATCTTTAAAAAGCCTAATTGCTAGGACATATTGTTCCATAGCTCTCATCATAATTTGCTTAGTAGTTTGAAGGTGAACTTGTAGTGTCCCAAATCTACTAATAGAGCTTAGGGCCTTGATTAGCATGGCTAGAAGGCAATAATTGATTTATTATGGTAACACGTGAATTTGATGACTATGTGATTAGAAATGCATGTTTAGGTGAATTAAATAAGTATGTGGGCCCATTTGGCTATTAGGGGCATGTTGGTAATTTTAGCCCGTTGAGGGCATAAATGCAATATTTGTGTATATTGTGATCTTTAACACGTGTGAGTGGTGATATATTTATGTTACACGATCCGAGACAGTCCTAGGGAGCAGATTGGATAGAAAGTCACAACAGGGTCAAATACCCGGCTCGGGAGGAGCCTGGGGGTATTTTGGGAACGTAATATGTGTTCGGGATTTATTGAGTAATGGGTAGTAATTTAGCAATGATTTATACATGTTGGATTAAACAGAAATTTATAGGAACACTTGAGGAATTAGCGAGATTTGGCAAATAACGGAACTGCCCTTAGGTCACTTAAGGATTTAAGATAAGCTTAAGAGGCAGTTTGGTCTTTTGGCAGGGGTATTTCATAGCTCAGAGTAAGTTTAATTGCCTTGAGAAGTTAGTGGAACTAAAGAGAAGAAAGGAAAACATAAATTCCCAGCTAGACTCACAGCTCTCTCTCTCTCTCTCTCTCTCTCTCTCTCTCTATCTCTCTCTATCTCTCTCTCTCTCTCTCTTTCGGCTCACCTCCTCTCTCCGTGGTGCTTGGTTTTTGAAGGAGTTTAGGCCAGAAGTTTAGGGGTTCAAGGCTGGAATTTGGGAGGCTAGCAGCTTGGAACTCTAGGAACTAATTCAGAGACTTAGTTAAGTTCAAGGGTAAGTTTTTTAACTCAACCTATTCTAGTGAATTCTTTTGGGAAGTGATATGCATGTCAACTGAATTGCGTATTACTCTTGGTTATTTGGAGAAGTCTTGGGGTAGTTTATGGGATGGTTAGGATGTTTAGACTCTAGGAATAAGAATTCTGGGTATAGGCCATGAATTGGGTTGATTTCAGAGGGTTTAGGCTTGAGGAAAATGCAGGGAAAATGCTGTTTTCTGGGTTTGGAGGCTCGAGTCGCGGCCTGTGTGTGTCGAAGAGGCTGGGAACCTCTGTCTGCCCATGCGCGTCGCGGCCTGTGTCCCTCATTCGTGAGGCTTTTTGCCTCTGACTTGAGCGCGTTGCAGCCCTTAAGGGGCTAGGTCGCAGCTCAAGTTTAAGATATTGACTGTTTGTAGATTTTTAGCTCGAGAACCCTAATGTTAAGGCTCGGGAAGGATTTTACCACCTGAATTGGTAGAATCCAAGGTCCCGAAGGCTATAATTATATCTCAAAGTTATTTATTGGATTAGAGCTTGATGTATGGCTATTGTTAATGCGTTGTGACTAGGTATAGCAGTGCTCTAATCAGTGAGGCTCGGATTAGAGGACTGTGCTCGGGATTGCAGTGCTATTGTTTGTATTGTTGTACCCATAGAGCAGGGTATAGCCCTATTGTGTATTATTGTTGTATTGAGGGGCATGACCCTATGTGATTGAATTTCAGGGTGTAGCCCTATTGTTTATGTTTGGTGTATGTTTAAGTATTTGTTGATATTATGTTATGTATTGCATATTTGTGAATGAACGGCAAAGGCCGGGAATGGCGAAGGCCGAGAACGGCAAGAAGCCGAGTACGGCAAGGGGCCGAGAATGCCGTTGAGCACGTTGAGTGCAAAGTCGAGTACGACAAGGGGATGGGAACGACATTGAGCTGGCAAAGTGCAAACTGTTAGGGCGGGACCCTCATAGGATGCGGGAGTCATCCTCACGGTGAAGACTGCAAACCCAGGGCCTGGTAAAGCGCTTGGGATGGCATGGCCGCTATGTGTTTAGCCGGATGGCTATTTTGTTATATGTTGATTGATAGATATGCATATTTTAAATGTTTTGTATTGAGTTTTTTTGCTGGGCTTCGGCTCACGGGTGCTCTATGGTGCCGGTAAGGGCAAGGGAAAGGTCGACCAACCATGAGTATGGAGAGCGTGGAGCGACGGGCACATGTTCCGCCTGCCTAGCCGCCATGGCCAGGGGTATTTTTGGAAAATGTTATGTATAGACTTGATTTTGTTGCCTAGTCGACCCTAAATATATTTTGAGTTGTATATATTTTCTAAACAGTATTTGGGATCCCAACTGTAAAACTTTCTGAGATTTCAATGAATGACCAGATGTTTTATACTTAATGACTGGTAACGGGTTTTATCTTAATTTAGCTACACTTTTAACTTAAAACCTTGATTAGCAAGTGATTAACACATTTTAAACTCACTAAGTAACGACTCTAAGGAAGTAAGGCATTACAGAACTATTCCCTTATGAAATAGGATCAATCTTTTGAGTGAGTCTCTCTAACACTCCTATTGTACTCCTTGGCTCTCTAATCCTTTTCGATGCCTTAATGGCTCAGATATCATGATAGGTTAAGGCTCCATCCATTTTAACTGAAAACATAATGGCTAAAACGTTAACTATTAACATAAACATAATAATCATAACATAAACACTTACATTGGCGATTTGATCCAGAGCTTGTGTGTGTGTATCAAGGAGAACTTCATGCATATGAACTGTGTCTCTGATACCAACTGTAATGCCCCGACTAATTCTAGACTTCAGACCATTAAAAACTACTAAACATAACTATGATTTTTGAGTACATAAAATAATAGAACTTCATTTAAAATCCAAAATAAGGTACGAAATACAAAATAAGGTACGGGTACCCATTGTTTAGTACATAAAACATAAAAACATAAAATTTAATCAATCATTTAAATACTAAGTGCGAAAATACATAAAACATAAATTAAAAGACTTTAAACAACGCCATCCTCAATCTTGCAGCAGTCCATTCAATCCATCCATCCCTAATACACATGCCAAGCTACCACGAATCTATCCCGCCGTCCAAGTTCATTTTCCTACACCATCTAAAATAAAAGGAATGAGTCTAATGCCCAGTAAGAAAAATCTACTAAAAACATATATCATAAATCATATACTATAAAACATATGACGTAAAAACGTATATTATATAGGACTACAATATTAATGGCCATTAACTAAATACCGTGGTATGTGATAAGACCATCTAGGTCCTCAGTCTACTAATCGAGGTAGGTTAGATCACAAAATAGTATATGATAACCCATCTAGGTCCTCTGTCTACTAATCGAGGTAGGGTAAATCATAACTCTAGTCCACAATAATGATCAAAACCTTGGGGTTTGCTATCTAAGCAACTATAAGCCCCAAGTGACTACAAAACATATTCATACATATAGCATATCAACATAACATATCACATCACATAAACATATCATAACACATATATCTAACCTATTTTCCTTACCAAAAACCAGGGTATTTGAGACAAGAACGGGATTGGAACACTCCTAAAACCAATAGTAAAAACCATGAGTTTCTAAAGAAAAAGAGATGAAAAAGAGAACTAAACCATTAAGATAGAAACTTACCAAAAACCTTAAGTTTCAAGGAACTTAAACACCTAACCAAAAGCCATAATAATGAGTTAGGATCTGAAAGAAAAATGGAAGAAAATAAAAGAACTGTGATGGATTAAACCTGAGGATAAGAATACCTTGAATGGACTATGACTTTGATCTACACCTCGATACCGAAATAACACTATCTTACTTCCCAAGTGTTTAGAAAAGCTTATATTGGAAAAGCTGAGTAAAATGTGATCCTAACAGCTGCTGGAAGGTTCTAAAGCTTCTAAATTCATCCATTATTAAAATTTTCATCTAAAATTCTTAAATCCTTAAATAAACATGCTTGTGACAAGTTTCATGCTCTTAATAATTCTATCTAAATCTTTGGTTATAATAATATTTCTAGGACAAGTTATATTAATCAAACCTTATGTTATAATTAATATTTCTAAACTATAGGGTAAACTTATAAAATCTATAACGGTTTCTATGAGTTTCCAAATAAATCTCGGCTTGAACCAATAACCACGAAAACTAAAATACTACAAGCTACTACTATATTACTACTACTGCTACTATCTAGCTAAGTAAAATTCTGAGACACTACATTCGGTTTTGAGTCTTCCAACAGATCAGGAGAAGTTTGTGATATACTGTGATGCCTCACATCAGGGTTTGGGTTGTGTTTTGATGCAGTCATGGAAGATGATTGCTTATGCCTCACGTCAGCTAAAGGAGTATGAACAGAGATATCCCACTCATGATTTAGAGTTGGAGGCAGTGGTCTTTGCATTAAATGTATGGAGACATTACCTTTATGGGGAGAAGTGTGAGATTAATACTGACCACAAGAGCCAAAAGTTCTTCTTCACACAGAAAGACCTGAACATGAGACAAAGGCGTTGGCTGGAATTAGTAAAAGATTACGATTGTGAGATTTTGTATCTTCCAGAAAGGCCAACGCGGTAGCAAATGCTTTAAGCCGGAAGGGTCCGGGACAGATTTTCAGTGCGAGGGTAATATCCAGAGAATTAGCAAAGGATATGACTAGAGCTAGCATAGAGTTATTGGTTGGCCAGTTGGCCAACATTACGCTATAGTCTATGCTATTGGAGAGGATTAAGGAAGGTCAGTTGGGTGATCCATAGCTAATCAAGATCAGAGATGATGTTTTGGCTGGAGTGTCCAGAGATTATACAGTGTCAGACATAGGCTTGTTGAGATACAAAGGTCGAATATGTGTTCCGTTAGACACTACTTTGAGGTGAGACATTCTGGATGAATCTCATACTACTCCTTACTCTTTGCATCCAGGCACCACGAAGATGTATCAGGATGTGAGATCACTGTATTGGTGGCATGGGATGAAGAAGGACATGGTGGAGTATGTGGCTAGGTGCTTGACATGTCAACAGATCAAGCCTGAGCATCAGAGGCCGACAGGATTATTGCAGCCTCTAGACATTCCAGAGTGGAAATGTGGTGGGATTACCCAAGACTGTGAGTCAACATGATTCAGTATGGGTTATTGTGTATCGATATACCAAGTCAGCTCACTTTCTACCAGTGAGGACTACTTTTACAGTTGACCAGTACGCAGATCTCTATGTGAGAGAGATCGTGCACTTCCATGGAGCACCGAGGTCGATCATGTCAGATCAAGACCCCACATTCACTTCCATGTTCTGGGGAAGTTTATATAAGGCCATGGGAACACAGTTAAGGTTCAGTACTACTTTTCATCCTAAGACAGATGGACAATCTGAGAGGATGATCCAGATATTAGAAGACATGCTGCGAGCATGTGTACTGGACTTTGGTGGATCCTAGAGTAAGTATCTATCTTTGATAGAGTTTTTCTACAACAACAACTATCAGTCGACCATTGGGGTGGCTCCTTATGAGATGTTGTATGGTAGGAAGTGCAGATCTCCCATTCATTGGGATGAGACAGGAGAAAGGAGATACTTGGGTCCGGAGGCAATTCAGAGGACTAATGAGACCATTGAGAAGATTAGAGCTCGGATGCTTGCTTCTCAAAGTAGACAGAAAAGTTATTCAGATCCCAAACGCAGGAACGTGGAGTTCCAGGTAGGAGATTATATTTTCCTTAGAGTCTCGCCATGGAAAGGGTGAGAAGATTTGGGAAGAAGGGCAAGCTGAGCCCTAGATTTGTAGGTCCATTTGAGATCCTGGAGAGGATTGGTCAGGTGGCATATAGATTGGCCTTACCACCGGCATTGTCAACCGTGCATAATGTGTTTCATATCTCAGCTCTTCGGAGGTATGTATCAGATGTGACTCATGTGCTGAGTTATGAGGATTTGGAGCTTGAGGCAGATCTCTCCTACGAGGAACAGCCAGTCCAGATACTAGACAGAAAGGACAAGGTCCTGAGGAATAAAACTATACCTTTGGTTAAGGTATAATGGAGGAACAACAAGGTCAAGGAAGTGACCTGGGAGTTGGAGTCAGATATGCAGAGTCAGTATCCCGAGTTGTTCAGGTAAATTTTGAGGACGAAATTTATGTAAGGAGGGGATAGTTGTAATGTCCCAAATTCCCTAATGTGGCTTAATGCTTGGGTTAGGGGGCTAGGATGGCCATAATTGATTTATTATGCAATTATGTGATTAAATGCATGATTATATGATGATAATTGCATGCCTGTGGGCCCACTTCTTATTAGAATAGTGTTTTCATAATTTTGATCTGTTAAGAGCATATCTGTATATTTATGTGCATCTTTGTGATTTATGGATGAGACCACATTATAATGTGGATATGTTGGAGATATTTGGCAAGAGACGATCCTAGAACGTAAGTTAACGGTTTGGTCATAACGGGATTAATTTCCAGGCTCGAGATAAGTCTGGGGGTAATTTGATGCTTAGTACATTACCGAGAATGAATGGGTAATGGGATATGATTTAATTATTATTTGAGAATATTGGGAATAACGGGAATTAGAGGTCGTTAATTATGATTAGCGGGATAAGTGGGAAATGTCAGTTTTGCCCTTGCTAGCTTTGAAGGATTAATTTGACCCTAGGGGCATTTTAGTCTTTTAGCCCTTAGATAGACTTAACGGTGGCTGGTTGGAGAAGGGTCTTAAGCTGAAAACAGAGTTCCTTCTTTCACTCTCTCTCTCTCTCTCGGGTTGAACTTTTGAAGCCAAATAGGAATATTAAAGCTTGAAGATTAAAGCTTAAGACAGATAGAGGCTCTCTGTCTTGGGGGCGCGCCGCGACCCACTAGGTCAAGTCGCGGCCTGCCCCTCCTCTTTGTGCCAGGATGGGTTTTTAAAGGGTTTTAAGTGCGTTTTTTCATTTCTTAAGGCTCGGGATCGAATCTACTAACCGTTTTAGTATGATTCAAGGTCCTGGGAGCGGGGTTTAGACCGTGAACCTTTTATTATTTATTTTATTAATGGGACTTCATATTTGGTTATGACTAGGTGACCGCTAAGGGACTTAAGGATCGATCGTTCTCAAAGGTCGTTCTTTTATTATTTCACGCTCAAACCAGAGGTAAGAAAACTACACCCAGTAAGTGACATGCATGATTATTTATGAGGCATGTTGAGTGCTCTATATATGGACATTGATTGCATAGTAAATGCATATCAACTTTTCTTATCTGTTAATGGCACTAGCTTATTAGTCAAGGAACGGCAATGGTGTTTAGTATTGATCGTGAAGTTGTGACTTATCAGTCAAGTTCAGCGGTGATACTGAACACTGGTCGTATGGTATTGGCTTAAGTGTCAAGAACGACATTAATGTGTATAACACAGGCCAAAATGATTAGATCTAATCAACATGAGCATGAAATGCTTGACCGACCTCAAGGTCAAAGAAAACTAAAAGTGCTTGTCTAGTTATGTAGAGCCAGGGCCAAAAGGCTCAGGTGACTAAACGTCACATGGCTTAGGGAGTGAATCCCCAGAGATAGGCTTATTAGTCATCTATTCAGAGTGTGACTCATTAGTCACCTATCTGATTAGGGTGCAAAGCCCCAGAGTGTGACTCATTAGTCACATATCTGATTAGGGTGCAGAGCCCCAGAGTGTGACTCATTATCTGATTAGGGCTGCAAGCCCCAGAATGACTACCAGAATCATTTATTGATATTACATACATGCAGTAATAAGTTTTCTTGCCGAGCCTTGGCTCACGGGTGCTATGTGGTGCAGGTAAAGGGAAAGAAAAGCTCACCCAGTCTTGAGTGGAGAGCTTAAGTGGCGATGTGTACATATGCGGCCACTTGACCACCACAGCCAAGGTGTTTCTCAGAGGAACTAGGGGTTAACCCTATTTTTGTCGCTTAGGTCGGCGGGTTGTAATTTTTTATACTGTAATGACCATTTTGGATTGTAAATAACTTTGTAAACACTTTTATGGGCCCATGTACATTTTAATGTTTTAAATAAAATATATCCATTCCTTTTGACCGAGATTTTTCACCCTGGCCTATTAATGACACCTAGATCCACGTTTATAACTAAATGACTCGTTTAGCGAGTTAAGCAATGTTTAAAGTCCACAGTAACGGTCTTGGAGTAACCACGACGTTACAACTTGGTATTAGAGCGTGCTAGGGGAGATGTGAAGGTTATGAAGATTGCATATGAAGACAATCTTGTTGATCCATTTACAAAGACACTACCAGAAGCTACATTTGATAAGCATATCAAGGAAATGAGATTAGTAGAATTAAGGCATTAGTTTCAATTAGTGCAAGTGGGAGTTTATTGGGGTTTTATGCCCTAATTAAAACTCAATTTCTTTGTAATCTCAGTTATTATCAATAAAAGAATAGAAATCGTTTTTTGACTTGGTCAATCACTTTGTTCACATGTTTTATTTTCATGATTATTTGTTTAATATAAACTTCTATTAAATCCCAAGCATATTGTTAATCGTATTTATAGTGACGTAATCACAGTGGAATATAAATATGAGTATATGTTAAAAAATAAGTTAGTCCAAAGATTAGTCAATGCACAGGATTTACATTGACTTGCCAATCTACGATATGATCTACTTACACATTACAGTGTTATGTTCTTTCCAGAACATTAGCAAAGTAGATAAGATCGGATGTATTTGTTACATCGGACTGGACCAATATTGACATTTGATAGGATAAGTAAACATATCGTTATTATTTATTCTAGTCATATCATATAGTTGACCATAGGTCAATTCAATCTCAATTCTAAGTGGTTAGTATTCTAACTGATTGTATTATTTGAGTTCTTTAACTTGCTCGTTACCAACCTACCCTATGGACTATCCCATACTTATGTCTTGGGAACTCGGTAGTATAATTGAGTGGGAGTATTAATCATATGAACATCTATAGCTTCTGATGAAGAAGTGAAATGATGGTTTCCTTTTAGTTTGGTTCAAGGTGCTAAATGATAGAGATCTCATTTCAGTAATTAATATTAGTTTACTGAAATATCATTTACAAGAAACTAAGTGTTTTAATGGTAAAATACAATGAGAGGTAAAACGATATTTTAGTCCTATCTCATTGTATATCGTCTATAGAGGATTGAGTGACAATTATGGTTGTAACAATGGATAATTAATAACATATCTATATTTCTTATAGAGCGTTCTATGAATTCAAGAGTGCAATTCCGAGCCTTTAGTGGAGTCGCGAGGAATTAATAAGTTAGTAAATTTATTTGTTAGATTTATGATAACTTATTGGAGCTTGATTTCATAGGCCCATGGTCCCCACTGTACCTTGGATAAAATCATCTAGATAGTCTCAATTAATTGATTTAGTTATCAATTAGAATTATCAAAGTTGACCAGGTCAATTTTGGATAGTTTCACAGAGTTATGTAATTTAGAGAAGAAAAGAGAAATTATGGCAGATTTATTAATTAAGATAAATTGGTATCTAAATTAATAAATAAGTTTAAATCAAGGTTAAAATTATAAATAATTAATTTGATAAAGGAATTGAATAATTATTTAATTAATTAATCAATAGAAAATAATACAGACTTTGTTTTTAAATCCAATGGGCTTATAATTAAATGAGAAATTTCATGGGCCTAAAGCCCATAATAATTTCGACCTAGGGCTGTTAATTGGCTATTATTTTATTTGATTTTTAATTAAATAAATGACCTAATTGAGTCTATAAAAGGAATGCTAAGTGAGAGATGAAATCACAAGTTCAGATAAGTCAAAACACAAGTTTCTGATAGGTTTTAGATTCTCTCTAAACATAAGTCATTTTCTAAGCCTCGTTGTTCTTTTCTCTTCTTCTCTCTGTATCTATCTCATGTGTTGAGAATTGCCCACCCTAGTCTAGGTGATTCTAAGGATACTTTGGAAGGCTGTGAAGAAAATTGAAGATCGATTCAGTTTCTTGGTAATACTCTATGACATTAAGGATACAAGGGTTAGAGAAACTGAAGGAATGACTCATTCATTCTGCTGCGAATAATGTAAGTATTCTTATCATTATTTCTCTTTGAATTCAATTTTAGAAACATGTTCTAGGCTGTCTCATATTAATTTTTTAATATTAGATCTACATGAAAATAAATAAAGAACATGTATAAGTTTTCCCAACATTATGTATTACCCAATTATTTATCACAATTAATAAAAAGAGAAATTAAGGTTAGGCTTTTCACAATTGTCATCCATTTCATTCATGATACACGATAGAGTAATGGAACAAGAACATTTCTCTAGTTCTTGATCGGAACCTTTGAAGCTTAAGGAATTGGAGAAGGACATCAGTTATCTGTTTTGATAGACTATGATTTACCAAAAGGGAACAAGGAATTGAGGATTGTGGCAGAGATATTGATAGGAAAACTCTTTGAACTGTGTTATTCAAGTTTGATGTTAGATTTAGGGTTTGATGATGAAAAGGGTTAAAGATTTGTGTTATTGATTAATGGATGTTAATTAGATGCTTAGGATTGATTTTAATTAGGTTTTAAGTGTTAGAAACATGCTACGTTGATCAATTGGGTGTTTTGGGTAAAACCTAGCAATTCAGGGCTGGATATTGGGGTTAAAATTGCACTTTCAATTCCAGAAATCACGTCGAGCGCAACCACACCCATGCCCTGGCGTGACCGCGCTACTCACCTAGGAAGCACAAATTCTCTATGGGCGCAACCGCGCCAGTTGCCTAGAAATGAGATTTTTGGGGTTCGGTTCACCCATTTTAATAATGGATTATCACCTTTTGTTTTGAGGTTTTATGCAGTAGAGTTTTAGGACTTTCTTAAGGATATTTTGAGGATGAATTAGCCTTGAGAGGGACATGAGTGTATTTTTCATATGGTTTTGGTTTGTCTTGAGTTTAAAGCTTTTGATGTTATATGGTATGATAGGCTCGCCAAGGATTCTTGAAGGGACACATTAGTGTGTGTGGAGCATTGTTGGACCTGAGGTAAAAAGAGTGGACGCCTGCACACAGGGTGTATGCTCGACATACTTAAGTGTGGAAATTTTGTATGTTATATTATAAATTATGTTGCTATGCTATGAATTATGTGAGGAATTTCGTTACGAATTATATTGTGAACTATGCTATGAATTATGTTATGAACTACGACATGAATCGTGTTGTTAGTTATGTTAGGAGCTATGTTATCGAGTGATGCATGTTGTGTATGACTAAGATATGTGTGAATATGTTGTTTGTCTGCGTGGCATGCTTACTTTATGAAAAAGGCATGCTTATGTTAATTCGTGTTGGGTTGCACAACAAACCGGAACAACAATGGTAATACGAGTTATGGATTGATTATGTTACGCTATATTTATTGTATTCTAAGTTTACATTATGTTATTGTTAGGTTTTTTAGGATAGTTTATATATGTTATGATTATGTTACGATATGATAATGTTTGTTATGAAACTTTGTATGTTAAGGTATCGACTATGAGTTGTTTATGTTTTGGGTTGTGAAGATATGAATTAGTTTATGTTTTATATTTTACGCTTTATGTTTTATGTCTTATATTGTTGGGTATTGGGGATTGTGTCCTATATAAATCTTCTTGATAGGCGTTAGCTTACGGGTACCCTGTGTTACAGGTAAAGGCATAAGCGTAGTTGATGTGGCGATGAGTTAGAGCATGCTCAGTTAGATGAGTGCATGTCGTGATCGATTGACCATGGTATATGTTGAGTTTTAATAACTTGTATTTTTACCTATGATATGCATGTAAAGGATGGTTTGTTTTAAATAACGAGATCTTGAGTTGCATGTTTTGTAAAAGATATTTAAATCATGTTTGTTTTCAAATGAGTTTCAATAAATTTTTTTTTTTTATGAAAGAAATTCATGAATTTATTATTTTATTTAAATATGGGTTATTTAGTAAATTAATTAGTTTATGCCGGGTCATTACATTTGGTATCATAGCAAGGTTATAATGTTCCTGTAGCCCTCACAATATGCACATGAAGACCGAGAAGATTCGACTCATCGCACTGTAAGCTTTAGTTCTCAAGTTTGTTGTTTTTTTTAGTTTTTTTTTATGCTTTGCTATTGCATGTCAACACAATTTAGTAAGGGTAGACTTAATAAGTTTTATGTTGTTATGATGGTCTGGGTTATTATAATGGGAAGCCTCATGTGAGAAAGAATGGGTATCATGAGTAAGGAATAGGGTTAAGTGGCGTTGCGTTTAACGCATCATGATTAAGGAATATGCCACATTTAACGCGTTGTGCTATGTTTAACGCGTCACATTACATTCAATGCTCCGCGCTATGTTCAACGCGCTAAGTTGTGTGTTATTTTTTTTAGGCATGATCGTGTTGGTTTGATGGTTTATTAGAGATATGTTGTGTCAATTAGTGAGATAAGAAGTTATGTTCTATAACTGGGATGTAATAGTTAAGTCAAAATTCAAAACAATATAAGTATAGAAATATAGTGTCAAAATGACGTGTTGTCATGATATGGTTATGGGTAGCACGTTTGGTTAGACTTTACGAGATTGTTCTAAGGATAATTATCTAACTTGTTTATGAGATTAAGTTTGATTATGTACATGAGAAATGACAAGAAAATTACTAGACGTTTGTCGTTATTGAGTGAAATGGCCTAAGGTGATTCAGTATGGTAGACTGAGGATAGATGATAAGAAAGTATTTGTTATAGTAACTCACTGTCTTTGGCTTGAGAGTTAGTAAGAGTCGACTCGTAAGTATTTAATGGATAAAAAAAGTGTCAGGTGACGTTAAGAGGAAATTAAGCACGTGTATTGTGTGATGAGGATAATAGGTCCCGCGTTGACCAAAATGGTTTGAGGATGGCAGTAATCCTTTGACCCCTACACTTATGGTGTGTTTTAGTATGTGTGTTATATATGGTTTGTGTTGTTGTACCTCTAGCTTTTGTGTAGTTTGTTGGTAGATACTTTTGTATGTTTGATTGTTGGTTGTCAACAATTTTTGAAGTCATGATGTGTTTGGTTCAGCATATCTTGGTTAAGAGGAGTTAGCCAAATGAGGCAGAGAAGGCGATCAGTAGCTCTTCCTGAGGAAGGAAGGATGTTGTCTTGATGTTGATGGAATATTAGGGCTTCGAATGAAAGGTGGAATCATCTAAGGCAAGTTACTCATCGGGCATAGGCAGAGCATAATCAAAACTCCCTTGATATTATCCTAGCCACATTGAATGTTGAATGCCACTCGCTATAGTTTTAGATTCAATGATCTCTAATGATCGAGAAGAAGTTGAGTTGTTGAGAGATGGTGGATTGGTTGGCTAGATGGCAACCATGAACTAGTGACACAAGGATTAGCCAATAGAAGAAGGAAATCCTAATCACGCATATGATAGACACAAAGAATTTATCCATAAAGGATGTTGGTTCATGCTTTGATGCGGCACAAAAAGCGAATGGGAAGCCAACAGGTACTTGGTATAAGTATTTTCACATGGAGTTTAAGACATATTATTTAGTGTGGTCAGAGCTTTAGTTGGAAGGTTTCCAAGAGTAAGTTGGATAAACACATTGAGCAGGACTGCCATAGTCAGTTGACTCAAGATAGGCAGCAAGCCAAGAATTATAAAGGATTTGGTGATGATAAAGAACAAGTTACCAATTAAATTATGCTTTGTAGGTGAAGTTGAAAATTTGAATGTTGAAGAAAGGATGGAGTGGAAATAGATTTCACTTTTAAAGGAATATAACATGGATTTATGAGAACAAAGACGACCTGAAAGTTCGTTGACGATCAAGCAAAGATCGGATGTGATGAGAGGCAGTGCAAGGAATCCCAGAACAATGGTTATTCTTTGTATTAAAGGAGTTTGCATGGTGAAAAGCGAGACTACCAACCAACGAATAATGAGATTAAGTATGAAAGAGGATTGGACACATCTATTTTAAAAAGTATATAAGAACAAGGGAGAAGTTGAAACCTATAAGGAACGAAGGATATAGAGTTAGATTGATAGAGATTGTACTTGGATAATATATCTACGAAAGTTTACCTACTATAAGCTCATCAATAAGGACTGCATATCTATGGACAAACCTTACGAGGTTTTATAAGGAAATTTGACATATCGTATCTTGAAAGAAATGGTAAGAATGACAGGAAAGGGTGAAACACTCACAACAAAGAAGATGACAGACAACCACAAGCGAATGGAGCGGACTAGACGAGGACAACAGTGGATTGACACAGGAGGAGAGATCACTACGTAAAGCACAATGCAACAGCTTACTACATGACACGATTGATACGACCACATGAAGAATTCTCAAGAATTGGAGGCGTCATTTTTACACATGTCATGACGGAGGCTACAAACATATGGAAGGATTGCATGAGACCATGAAGATTATACTTCTGTTGACAGAAACGAGGAGCACATAACTAAGAGGACCAAACAGA
Organism: Humulus lupulus; assembly: GCF_963169125.1. Classification (NCBI taxonomy): domain Eukaryota; kingdom Viridiplantae; phylum Streptophyta; class Magnoliopsida; order Rosales; family Cannabaceae; genus Humulus; species Humulus lupulus. The sequence continues at coordinate 186,254,804 of NC_084798.1, forward strand.
AACTAAGGAACTTGTGGCATGGATACAAAGCAATGGACAAATAGCTTTAGGGAGACAAGTTATGGATTAAGACTGCAGTGATTCCACCTGTTTTGGAGGAATCTGAGGCAATAGGAATATGCCCAAGCTATGATAAGGTGAAAGGAACTACGATTACAAGAAAGGACAAAAATGTTAGTAAACCATGATATATGAATGAACATATTTTGGAAACAGATTATACTTGGATAGTAAGGATTTTTAAGACAAACTATTTCAACAATGATGCCTATAGTTTATCGATATGATAGACGCCATTTTCACATTTCCAAGGCGTGAAAGTACTTTAGAATCGTTGCAAAGGAGGAAAACCCAGTGTGGGGGAAATTTCATCATGAGTAACATGTATGGATGTTACGACTCAGGGAAGTACGAAAGTAAGATTAATATGGAAGAGGTGTAAGAATTTTCTGAATTTTTTGAGGTAACAAGATTCGTTAGCGATAAACATGGATTGATTTACAGAAGAATGTGGGTTATTTTTGTAAAGGACGGTCGTTATGGATTGAACATGGAATTGGAAATGTAGGAAGATTATTTAAGCTTTGTGGACTGCATATTTGGATAGGATCTGTAAAAGGTTTAAGACTATATGCTCAAATTGCAGAAAATTTTAGAATTCAATGGCTATAAAGATAAATGGAAGCTTAGACCCTTTTTGTCGGATGAAAAGTATAAGTGAAGGATAGACCCGTGTTCTAAGAAACATGATAAGGATTATGTTTTGGATTGTACCAGATTACAACATATGTATGAGTTTTATACTACTGATGTAGCTAATAAGTGATAAATTTTGGACAACATCTTAAGCGGTAGGGTAAAGGTTATTATCCACTTGTTCGATAGGACACATCAAAAATAAGGAATTTAGAAGGGTTGAAAGTTAATGACTACTTCTGAGGGTTAGTAGAAAAACCAAATACATGAACTAAGTACTTAAAGAGTACAGTTGAATTGATAAGTTGAAGGATTGAGAACATGAACAAGTACTTCTATATAAGTCCTCTAAAGAAAACTATTATAAGGACAAGCTAAAAAGCAAAATGAGATGGGCATTATGAGCCTTAAGTGTTGCTTAAAGGAATTAGTGAACATCATACGTTAGAAGACGTTTGTAGTGGAATCTATGGAAATATGTATCAGATGTATGTCGCATGGTTGCATGATCTAATTGTTAAGAGAAAATGAGTTAAGAGGATATACGTTGCAAGTCAATAAGGATTCTAGACAAAGAGACAAGTATGAAGTATATATGTAAATGTTATGAATACTAAGGAGCTGTAAAGAAAACTTCATGGATTATGAAATTGGAAATATGGCAATAGTTTCAAAAGTATGAAGTAGAACTAGTATGGATGAGTCATTACGAGAACATACATAAAAGTGGCAGGAATATCAAGTGGAAAATAAGTTGAGAATTTAATAAAGAATAAGTGTTACAGTGAACAGAACCAAATTGTAGGTGGTGTAAACCCGACAATGTATTTGGGTATATGTTGTTTATAATTGGACGTGGCTACAGTACTTGGCTGAGATATATCGTGACGATCTTGAGTAGTGGAAATTGGTTATGATGGAAAGATTCTATGGAATTTTGAGGTGACAATGAAAGGTTGAGTTGTTAGATACTCTCGAGGTTGAGAGAATCTTGAGATGTTAAGACATAGGAATTTCGAGGACGAAATCCTTTATAACCATGGGTATTTTTAGTAATTTATGTTGATGCATATGTGAATTTGTTTTCTTTTAATTTATGATAATATGTGATTCTTTTCATGATTGTGATATGTATATGTGTGACAGCGGCAAAACACGGTTCATTCAAGTATCATGGGCTTAAGTACCAAAGATATTGGAAATTAGGGGTTAAAGTATAATTATGAATCTTGTGGTAGAGATTGTAATTTTCATAATTCAAAACTATTAGTTTAAGGGGAAATTACAAAAGAGGGCTTAAGTTAATGCTTGAGGAAATTGAGAGTTGGGGGTAAGACAGTAGTTATGTGTTACACAATTATTTATCAGAATTAATAAAAAGAGAAATTAATGTTAGACTTTTTACAATTGCCAGACATTCCATTCATGATACACGAACACTTCTTTAGTTCTTGATCTGAACCTTTGAGGCTTAAGGAATTGGAGAAGGACTTCGGTTATCCATTTTGACAGACTATGAGTTACCGAAAGGGAACAAGCAATTGAGGATTGTGGCAGAGATATTGATAGGTAAACTCTTTGAACTGTGTTATTCAAGTTTGATGTTAGAATTAGGGATTGATGATGAAAAATGTTTATTATATGTTTAAGATTGATTTTATTTGGGTTTCAAGTGTTAGAAACATGTTATTGATTAATGGATGTTTATTATATGTTTAAGATTGATTTTATTTGGGTTTCAAGTGTTAGAAACATGCTAGGTTGATCAATTGGGTGTTTTGGGTCAAAACCTTGCGATTCAGGGCTGGAAATTGGGGTTAAAATTGCATTTGCGATTCAAGAAATCGCATCGAGCGCGATCGCACCCATGCCTTGGCGCGACCGCACTGGTTGCATAGAAATGGGATTTTTGGGGTTCGGTTCACCCTTTTTAATTATGAATTGGCACCTTTTGTTTTGAGGTTTTATGCAGTAGGGTTTTAGGACTTTCTTAAGGATATTTTGAGGATGAATTAGCCTTAAGAGGGACATAGGTGTATTTTTAATATGGTTTTGATTTGGCTTGAGTTTAAAGCTTTTGATGTTATATGATATGATAGGCTCACTAAGGATACTTGAAGGGACGTGTTAGCGTGTGTGGAGCGCTATTGGACCTGAGTTAGAAGAATGGAAACCTGCACGCATGGTGTACGCTCGAGGTACTTAAATGTGGTAACTTGTATGTTATATTACAAATTATGATATAAGCTATGCTATGAATTATGTGAGGAATTTTGTTACGAATTATATTGTGAACTATGCTATGAATTATGTTATGAACTATGGCATGAATCATGTTATTAATTATGTTAGGAGCTATGTTATTGAGTGATGCATGTTGTGTGTGACTAATATATGTTTGAATAGGTTGTATGTCTGTGTGGCATGCTTATGTTATGAAAAATGCTTGCTTATGTTAATTCGTGCTAGGTTGCATATCAGGTCGGAACGACACCGGTAATACGAATTATGGATTGAATATACTACACTATATTTATTGTATTCTATGTTTACATTATGCCATAGTTACGTTTTGTTAGGATAGTTTATATATGTTATGATTATGTTACGATACGATGATGTTGGTTATGGAACTTTGTATGTTAATGTATTGACTATGAGTTGTTTATGTTTTAGGTTGTGAAGATATGAATTAGTTTATGTTTTATGGTTTACACTTTATGTTTTATGTCTTATATTGTTAGGTTTTGGGGATTGTGTCCTATATAGTTTTTCTTGTTGGGCGTTAGCTCACAGGTATTCTGTGTTGCAAGTTAAGACATAAGCGTAGTTGATGAGGCGATGAGTTAGAATCGACTCAGTCAGATGTGTGCATGTCGTGATCGGTTGACTTGGGGGTCAAAGAGGTTGCTACTTATTCATGGTTTTAAAAAAGTCTTCAAGTCATGGTTATATGTTGAGTTTTAATAACTTGTACTTTTACCTACGATATACATGTAAATAATGGTTTGTTTTAAATAACGAGATCTCGAGTAAAATGTTTTCAAATGAGTTTCAAGAAATATTTTGTTTTCTAAAAGAAATTCATGAATATATTAATGTACTTAAATATGGATTATTTAGTAAATTATTAGTTTATGTCGGGTTGTTACAGTTAGAGACACTCATTTTGCACACTCAAAATGCAAACAATGATGTGACATGCATCTTAAATTACAAATAAAAATGGTGGATCTCACCTTAAAAAACTTGAATGGTTTAAGATACATAACATCATTGTGTGCATTTTAAATGTACAAAATAAGTGTACCTATCATTATTCTTATGGAATATGCCACACTTTGAGTTAAAATTTTGCCTCCCAAGCAAAGCTCTTTTGGTCTTTTCATGACAGAAAACTTTAATGGGTGGAATATTTCCAACCTTAAAAAGCCCTTTAGGACCTTCAACTTGACATATTCAAGGATAATATGACTTTACGACCAAAACATAAAAACGTTTCTTTTCTAACAAATAATTCATTTCCCAATTGCAGTCACTTCCATAAATTATCCAATCACAAACAGAAACGGACCCTAACACTTCATAAACAGAAAAACCAACCCAAAAGGTTCATTAATTCCGCAGAAGAGGACACTATATCACAGCTAATTTTTCTAACATGATAAATACTAAAAGGTTCATTTAGAAGAAGGATAATACTTTTCTAACCCTATGCAGGCTGACAAACTAGTTTTCCCATACTACAACACTAATGTGGTTTTCACTTCCTCTTTTTAGCAGGTGGCTGGGGAGTCTCTTCATCCTCGTCTTCATCTTCTTCCTCATCCTCGTCCTCCCCATCCTCATCATCATCGTCGTCACCATCATCATCTTCCTCATCATCGTCGTCGTCGTCATCACTTCCTCCTTCACCATTGGCTTCAGGGTCATCCTCAGGATCAGCTTCCTCATCACCTTCTTCACCTGAGAAGTCCTCATCACCCGCATCATCATCCTGATCATTAGCATCATCAGCATCGTCCTCATCATCGTCATCCTCTGTATCACTAGAATCTTTGTTTTCTGGAACAGGTCGCTTCAATTTGTGAAGTTGATCGAAAGGAAACCTGCCAAAGGAAGTAACATCCAGATAAATTTGATATCCCTTCAATGCATGAATCAGATAAGCCACATTAGGATTATCACTACCTTTCCTCAACTGCAGATAGTCTCAACGACACATTGGCATCATTCAGCAGTGAACTCGTCTGAAAAATATTTTGAACACGTGAAGGTAAGAGCTCAAGAAGCAGAAATCCCATAACAACCACACTTCACAATTATTCCTATATGTTGCTTGGCGTGGAAAAAACTTTTCCCTCCATTAATTGCTTTCAATGATAAAAACAAACGATAACCATGTTGTCATTCAAAAAAAGAGACTACATGCAAAATACAATACGAAAGATATGTCAATAAAAGATCAGTGTTAAATAATAATCCTAAATTAATAAGATTTCCCCAACTTATCAGACACATTAATCAACTTACTAGAAAGAGAGAAAAAATGCACATATTGCGTTTGAGACTCAATGAACACGGCAGAAAGAAAGTCTTCTGTACATTTACCTCCACAACCCTTCTCACCTCGTGCATAAAAGACAAATAAGAAAATAAACAGAAGAGGACAACAATAAATGACCTAGTGTATGCTGATTTAGTTCCTACAAAGTAAAAATGGAAGAACAACATTTTGAGCATGGACTATGGGCCTACACAGCTGCACATATCTCTTGTTACATTCCCAAATGTTATTGCAGACTTGTAAAGAAAAGAAAAAAAAAAGTCCCCATCCATTGACATGATCTTTGAAAACCAGTCACGATACATATATGACATAAAAAGACTCTTATAAGCACAATGTTTATGCCGAAAGAAAAGGCAGTAACTAGATTAATACTAATTAATCAAGAAGAGCTAGACACTCCTATCACCCTACAGTATGCTACATGAAAATGAAGAAGGTTCTAATTCTTTAAAACCAACTTCAACAAAACACTCAAGGTGATATCTCCCAAATCCAGAGTCAAAATTACAAACACTATAGCAAAAAACAGGGTAACAACCAGGTAAAAATGCTAAAAAGCCAAAGCTTTACTTTCCCTAAACGCACAATGTGACAATGTACAGAACTATGCAAAAAGGGAATTCAGTACTGAACCCGCATTATACGACTTATAGAAGGTCAATGGGTTAGAAGAATTTTCAAAATAGACAAACACATACACAAAAAGGGAAAACAAATAAACAAAGTGTAACCTATAATGACAGAAATAGAACCTCTTAACTTGCAAAAGTTCGTACCAACGAAAAAGACATCCACAAATTCATAAAACCAAACTGTTAAATCCTAAAAGACACAACAAAGTCATTAATTCAAGACAAAAACATTCAAAGACTCAAGCTACTCACCACTGTTTACTCCAGGGAGAGAATTTAAAAGAGTAAAGCTACACTAATCTACCAAAATTAACAAAGTAAATGAGAAAGATATACCGTGAAGAGAAGCGAAGTGAGAGACTTCCCCACTGTAAGAACAGTCTCCACGACCATAGATTCCAAGACAGACCTTACCCAGATGCTATTTTCCTTGGAACAGTACAAACCCACCTCCATTGCTACAAAAGAAAGCTTAAAATATACACTCAAAAAATACCCAGAAAAAGAAAAATCGAGAACTACTTGTACAGAGATACAAGAGAGAGAGAGAGAGACGGGGTAAGGAACAGAGGAGGGAGAGTGTCTGTGAGTGTGAGAAGGGTCTCTGTGTTAGGGGGAAAAGAGTTTGGTCCGGTTAGGGTAAAACCCAAAGAGGGGTTTAGGTCCGGTTAGGGTTTTTCTTGGGTGGATTTTGTTTGTGCCAGAACACAAAATGTGTTCCACGGGTCAAGGGTCGCGATTCTGATTGGTTAGCGCGGTTCAATTAGGTCGTGGAAGTAACAAAAGTTGTAGTGGCAATAGTTTATTTTATTTTATTTGTGTTTGTGTGATTGGTGCGTTTGGACTGTTATGTGTGTGAAAGGATTTGTGTCATTGGATCCTGTGCTGGAGTGAGATAATTACTAATTCTCAATCTACTTTAGTACTTGACTACGTTTACGTTATACATTACATTAAATTTGTCGTTTATTTGGGCCTTAATGGGTCATTAATGGGCTGATCCAGCCCAATTTATCTATGGGCCACTATGGGAAAAGCAGATACTTGAACTTGTGGAAATTAGATTCTCTATCCATTTTAAATGATCTATTTTAATTTTTACTCATTATTTTTAACTCTTATTTTAGTACCCAAATTTTCAATTATGTACTCATTATACCCTTCAATTACATGCTTTATTTTTTCTCCTTAAACACACTACAATTAGAATGTATTTTCAATTTAACTATAATATGACACATATAATACACATTACAACAACACAACAACACTTAGAATCATGTGCTCAAATAAGAGTAATTTGGGAAATCTCATAATAATAATAGGTAAAATTCAACTAAATATATTTAGTATCTAATTTTAATTAACTACTCTTAAAAATTAGTAGTTCTCAACTTTTCCCCTTGAACTTCGAGAGGTGATTATGGGCTTACCACATCGAGCAACGAGGCCCATGAATACTAGGAATTTCGAGTTCAAATTTCTCGAACAATTGATAAAGATATTATTTGGGAAATTTGCTTATGCTTAGGTAAGTAATAATCGAACTTACTAGCTAAACTAATGTGCTTCACCATCATTGTCTACAATTATATATACACATAAATAATTGGGTTGATTATTAAATAAACTGGAAAAACATTTATTGACTAACTTTATTTTAGACAAAATATTTTAAGTAAATTGAGAAAAATCGGTAGCATATTCTTAATTAATTGTCACATGGTTCACCTGGTTTTAGTGTGAATACAACTTTTTTACCATATTTATCACAATTAATCTTTATTGGTAAAATAATGTATTTAAATTATCTTGTGAGAATATTTTCAGGGATTATATTCATTCAGGAACATGGAAGTTTTCGAAAATGAACATTGTCAAAAGAAATGATCAAATTCGTTCTACCAGATAAGTCTGATGTCGTTGCTGACTCAACAGTTTTCTATTCTGTTGACACAAAACTAATCTGGCTGGTAGATTTTCTAAATCAAAGAAATTTACAAATTGATTACAAGATCTCAGAGAAAGTTGGCCTTGGACGATTTCTTCACCTATAAATATATTGCCAAGGCCTTTGGAAATTTCATCTATTCTATTTGGAATTTGTAAACATTGTGTGTATTTTGAAGTGTTTTCTTTGTAGAGATTAAGTTTGTTCACCTTAATCTTTGTGAGAGTGTTGAGTGTACTTGTGGATATCTATCTAGTCCCTTGTAAACAGGTAGAGTCTATTGTGAACTTGTTCATAAGGATCTTCGGGAGAGGATTCTATCTAAGTCTCACTTCGAGAGGAAGTTGTCACTCGATATTCTTTGAAGGAAGTTCAAGAGAATCAGCGTTTCATCAAAATCAGATTTGTAGAGAATGGTACAACAAGATTGCGGCAATAGCTTAAGAGGGAGTCTTACATTTTTTAAGTTAATACTTTGTATACATTATTTATTTACTAATAGGTTTATTCTCTAGACGTGGCCACATGGATGTAGGTTATTTAAAATGATTTCCGAATCACGTAAAAATTCTCGTGTGTTGAATTTTTACCTGTTTTTCTATTTCTGTTTTGACATTTGGATAAGTAGTGTTAACAAAACTAGAATTAGTCTAAACAACTTAATCAATATTTCGCATTTAATTAAGTTTTTTTTATTTTAAATCACTTGATAATATTAAAATACGGAATTTCATCAACAATTATATATCTTTATCTCTTTTATATAAAAAGTGTGTAGATAACAGAAACTTTTTGTTTTAACAGTTTATTTTGTTAACTGGAATATTCTAAATATTTAGCAGAATATACTTTTAAAAATAATTAAAAATAAATATATATTAATTATATTAAAATAAATTCAAATATTATAAATTATTATTATTATTATTATAATATACAATACAAAATTAGATATTTAATAATTATATCAATATAAATTTGTTGGCGCCGTTTTTCGCCAACTTGAAATGTAGAGCACGTAAACAGTAATAACTATGGCCAAGAAGAATAATACAGTAGAACAATGAGAGTTTTTTACATGGTTCAGCAGTTAACTCTGCCTAGTCCACGAGTCAGTTTTATTAGGACTTTGGGATTTTCTAGAAATCCTTCAGGATGAATTCTCCATAATTTCTCTCCAGATTACAAAAATTTCGTCCTTTACAAAGGTACATGACATCTCTATTTATAGAGAAGATCTCAGAATCAATCCCACACGTTTCGGGAAGTTATTCTATAAATTAATAAATTTAATTACTTTAAAGTTTGTAACTCCCATATACAAGGAAACGTCCCCTAAAAACCAGGGGGCATATAACAGACTGGTTAATATCCCTTTAATGTAGGGGAGTTACAACAATAAATATATTTTAAACGCATGGACCGCGTCTCATCAGATGACCCATTACGTTGTTCGAGATCGGTAATCAGTATCATGCCGGACCAGGTCTTTAGGTAAATTATGAGCTGGTCACTTTACCCCACGACCAACTCGGAGTGGGTGAATACCACCGAGGCCATTATACTCTGAGCTTATACCCTAGCCGAGCTCGGGCTACTTGATCCGAAGACACCCGACAACAGATATACTCCAACGCTACGTCTTTCGAGCTTAGATATCATTCTGAGGTTACATATCTTCGAGGTTGCCACCTTGCTTCGAGGGTTTGACACCTGGATTACGAACACTCACTTTAGACATCACAAGCTTACACCTGACGAGTCCAGCTTTTGAGGTCACACCCTCAGGTCTCGAAATCTGGGTGTAACATTTTGCCCCTTCAAAAGTATTAGTTCGAATCCTATGAGAAGGAAACTTTTGAACTACTTTCTTCGGGAACCATACTGTCACACATACTCGAGTATGGACACGCGTCATTTGGGTATTGCTCACTCAATCTACTTGAGTACCTTGGAAACTTGCCCACGATCGTTTGCCTGCCACCTTTTCGGTACCATCATGTCACTTATCCCTGGCCGTCGGATTTGATACGGAATCTGGCCAATGGCCCAGATTAATCCAACCCTTTACACTTCCCTTAACCTATAAATAAGACTCCAGTCGTATTCCTCCTTTCATTTTTACGTTTATCAGAGGGAAAAAGGAGAGAAAACCAGAGGCAAGCCCAGAAAGAATTTGCTTTGTTTTTGCATGTTCTCTCAGCCAAAGAAACAAAGAACCATCAGCCTGTTCGAGATCGTGAGAATACACTTGCAGCCTCTTCTTCAGTCATCTATTTCTCTGCAACCACCATCTTCAGTGTGTAAGTATCTGTTCTTGGCTTTATATATATATATTTTTTTTTTACGTGCGTTTCTGCCTCTGTTGCTTTTTAGATTTTGGGACTATGCTGGTTCATTCTTTAGTTTAATGCACTAGGATGCTTCGATTAATTGGTATTAGATTTAGGTTTCGTCACTTAGTTCATGTGTAGGAAGACCCAAATATGGTCTTTTTTCTGGGTTTCCCAATTTTTGGAGGACATATCTTGTATACCAAGATATTGGGTACAAAATCTAGGTTTTAAAGAATGCACGATTCCCAAAAATACCACTTTTTAATAACCGCCCCCTTTTTTCCCTGATATTTCGAGATTTTCAAAAATTACATCCACTTTCCTCCCTTTTTCGTGAAATACACGTCATGACACTAATCGGGTCCCCATGATCGAGCTCATTTCGTATCCAAGCATTTTCGATCTTCAACCATCGAGATCGTTATTCTTGATTCCTTGCGTGCATGGCCCTCACCATATTTTCTTTCTTTCTAGATGTCACAGAATCTGGAAAGACGGTGGGGGTCGTTGCTTGCCATCCCGTATTCGCCAAAAACTCTGAGCCCGAAGTCGTTGTTTACCCGAAACCAGCGTCTGATTCGCGAACACGAGCTAGCTCATGAAAAAGAAGAAACCCGAGCTCATTACTGACGTTAAATCATTGAGGTCATAGAGAAGAAGAGAAAAATCCTCCGAGAGGCTCTTTATCCGGATTTTGATTCCGAGCCTAGACCGATCCCCCTTGATCCCAGGCTGAAAGTGACAGTCGCGTACAAGCCGGGAGATCTTCGATTCTCACTGATGGGGGAACCCTCCACTTCGCAGCCGATGAGGGAATTCTTCGAGGCCGAACATTACTAGAGTTCGGTCACGTCGCTGGGACAGATATTTGATATTCTGGCCCTACACGGCTTAGGGTTGTCGGGTTCGCTTAGGTGCCGAGCTCCAACTGCACACGAGCGGAGCTGCTGTGCTCCGGGGGATGGAAACACTGGCAGCAGGCTGAGGCATGCAGCTTGGAGCCAGGAGCACATGAAGGCAGGAGCTGTCCTTCCCTTGAAGTCCTTCTTTAAAGTCTTCTTGGACTATGTTGGGCTGGCTCCCTTCCAACTCAATACCAATTCTTATAGGGTTCTGTCTACCCTAAGGTTGCTTTACCACGAGCTGAAGTGGGAAGGGTCTTCGCCTGAAGAGATCTTATATCTCTTTTGTTTGAAAAGCAATCCCTCCCGAGCTCGGGGAGGAGATGGCTTCTACTATCTCTCGAGCTATCCCAAGGAGAAGAAGATGTTTGAGGATCTTCCCAATCATCCTCCTGTCTTCAAGAAGGCCTTCTTCTAGACAGATGGCCTAGCCTCGTCTCGATACTACTCGTTCAGACAGATTCGTAAGCATCTCAACCTCCTTCTTTTCTGTGCTCGAACTTTGTTTTTAGGCCCGTACTTAGTTGAAATGTGTTTGATTTTCCAGCCAACTATCATCGCCCTGCTCCCACTGATGAGATGAAGGAGCATAGAGAAACTCTGCTCCAACTTCCTTACAGCAGGAGATCCCTATCCTATCTCCTGCATGAAGACAAGCTCCGGGCATGTGGGCTCTTAGGGGAGGATCAGTCTACATCGGACTGGTCCAATAAGAAATACGCCCGATGGGAGCTCGTTCCTCTGCCAACCAGCAACCTCCCCCCGAGAAGAGATGCGAGGCCCCCATCTCTAGCCTGCCATAGGAGTCCACAATCAGGGAATGAGGCCAACGATGAGGCCTCGAGCTCGGGCTCCGATGAGCAAGGTACAGTCATCCTTAGCTCGAATATGTGGTCTCCCTCACTGCTAAAACATAAACCTGATAGGTTAGTATTATGTAAGGATGATAGGGATCATTTCTATATATGGTCTTGGGTAGATGATAGGGTACATAGGTTTGATAGCTGGCTCGGGAAATACGACACCATGTATAGGCTGAACGAGGTGTGGGATGGAGTAGTCGTTCAGTACGGAACTAATGACTATAGGGACCTTTCGAGATTGACTTCCACCTATAGGGAAGGTACTCCCCCAGCCTCCTCTGAAGATAGAGGGATTTCTTGGTCGCCGAGCACGAGCTCGGGGGAGAGTTCCAGTTAGGTTTTTCTTTACTTATTCTTTGTCTATTAGCACCATGCTAAATCTTCATTGCAATTGTGCAGGTGCCATGGATTCTAATCTCGATGCCGTGCTCGCTAGTGGCGAGGGGGCTCAAAAAAGTAAGCGCCCGAGAGGCTCGCGGAGGTCTGACCGACCCTCCAAAGTCCTCAAGCGCACTGAGAAGACTCCTCCACCAGCTCCGACTACTGCGAGCACAGCCGAGGACCCAACTGCCCAGGTCGAAGCATCCATCTCGGCCACTTCTTCTGTGCCTCCCTCGGTCACAGTCCACCCAGCACTCGGCCCACCCCCGAAGAAGCCCTCAACTTCCAAGTCACACATGTTGTCGATCCGTACTCATGTTGATGAGTTCATGATTGACAATGCTGCTGGGGCCCACGGAGCTATACTCGGCTCAGATATCCTGTCTCGGGTGGGTCAGAGCCTTGGTGGTTTCGACGCTGAGCATTGGGAATTTTTTAATAAAGCTTGGGACTGCAATACTCTTTATGATAAGAGTATTGAGCTTACTGCCGTGGTAACTTTTCACAACTTACTTTTAATTGTTTATGTGCCTTGGCATATGTTCTAATTCAAACTCTTTGTGTGTCAGGTTCTTGTTGTCTCAGCTCAGCTTAATTATAAGCTGACCAACGAGGTGCATTCGAGCATGTCTTTTGCCCAGGAGTCAAAGAATCTTCAGCTTAAGATGGCTGATGAGCTCAAGGCTGCGAAGACAGAGATGGAGGCTAAGACAGCCGAGCTTGAAAAGGTGAATGCTCGGCTTGCGGAGCTGGATAAGGCCACTTTCGAGATAATAGAGAATGAAAAGGCTCGTCTCCTCACTGAGTTTAAAGAGAAGAAGGACAATGCGGTTGATCTAGCCATGTATAGTGTTGCGGATTTTCCTAAGTGTGTGCAAGTGTACACAATCGTTGAACAAGTAATATAATGAAAGTAATTTTTATCGTCTCCTCAAGGATTGCCAAACAAATATTGTAAAAATCATCATCAAACAATTTGGGGTACAATTCACTATCCCCATTTTTTTTATGACTTAATCAATTAACTAAAGAACAAAAAGAACTAAACAAGATAATTAATTTAGGCGTTCAACAATAAAGCTGGAAAATGACAAATTGTGATTACTATGATGATAAAAGTTAGGCATATCAAATCCCCCTAATTTGTAGTTTTTCCCCTGATGTTGCAACAAAGTTCATAGCAAAGTTCTCTTGTAACTAGGATTGCCAATTTAATGCACATGCCATTTTTCCAAATGCTCATGTTAAAATTCCATCAATTAGATTCACATATTCCTATGCTAAATTTAATTTCAAGAACATAATTCCCAGCATCAATCCTTCAAGTTTGCAAGGTGAATAAAATATTCCTAAGTTATTCACTAATCAATACAAAAGTATCAACATGCATCAATCAAGCATTTCCGCTAATTTTTACCCTTCCGGAATTAAAACTAGCTTGTCTCTCACATAAGTTGATCATTCTCAAGCAAGAGATTTGCATAATAAAATTAGCTCAATTGAACAAGAGAAAATTTTCATAAAATAGTCAACAATTTGGGGGCAATTGCAAATTAGGGTTCATCAATATCCCTAACACAAATAATTTAAGTCATAGTAAAAATACCCAAGTCACCACAATAAATATTCAGCATTCTCTCAAGTGTTCAAGGAAGAAAGAAAAAGAAAATAAAATTATATGAAAGTTGAGTTTAGAAAAACAAGCCAAATTGATAGAGATATTCTCTTCTTGTCTTCTAACTCTTAATCCTATTCTTCTTCTAGCTTCCTTCTCCTTCCTCTTCTCTTCTTGATGATTCAGCTCAAAGAAATTCAGAGAAGACCCCTTCAATGGAGCTTGGGCGGCTGGTTCTCTTCCTTTTTCTCTATTTTCTTGGGTGAAGAAGATAATGTCTTTTTGGGCTCACAAAGGGTATAAACCCTCTCATTCTCTCTCTACACATGGGGGACAACATTATGCTCCTTTTCAGAATTTTTGCAGCTCCTTTCCACCTCATCTAAGTACATGCCAAGTGTGCAGACTTTATGTTGCTGACTGTCCACACTTTGTTGCAGCAAAGTTGATTGATGTTACAATAATTGCCAGAATTTCAGCTCTAATATGATTTCCTTACACATGCTTCACTAAGCTTTCCAAGGACCCTCTTGCTATTCCTTCAAAATAGATACCACCTTTTTAGAACATAATTCCATTATTTTCCACAAGAGTTATCATTAATTAAAACAAATTACACAAACAAAGTTAAGAGACAAAGTGACCAAAACCACACAATATCAGCACAAACACTCTATTTCACCTAACTTTTTAAGTCCAAAAACTCAATTAATAACTCTAAAATATAGAGTTATCATATAGGATCTGGGCCAGCAACGCCGACCTCGACACCAGCTTCCTAGGCTCTTTCGAGGCAGGATTCGTGGCCAAATGGCATGCTCGGCTTGAAGCGGAGGAGGCTGCTCGGGAGGCTCAGAAGGGCAGTCATGCTATTCCTCCTGGTGATTCTAGTGCTACTGATGCTGAGAAGGCTAAGGAGACTGCTCCTTCATAAATCTTACCTCGGGGCTGCGTCCCTTTATTTTATTTTTTTTTGTAATTGTTTTCTTTTAATTAATGCCCATAGGGCTGGTACAATTTTTCTTTCTTTTTGACTTCCTTTTAATATATATATGCTTTACATTTCTCGGTTTGAAATATTTTTGCACATTTTATATTAAAGAGCCATATATGCTTGTTTAATCACACAAACATAGTTTGGATTTAAGCTCGAGGTTCAATACATTCATGCACAGTTTGCTCGAATTATCCGCTTCCGATCTCGTTATTTATCAAGGTCGGATATTACTTTAACCATGCACCCGAAAGTACTTGTATGGTGTGTAATGCAAACGGTTTAGTTATATCTTACTTTTTAGTTACTTTTTCTCGTCCTCGGTTAGTTCTCCGAAGTTATGAGGTCGAAACTATTGTTTTGCAAGATATTCCAGCCTCGATCTTGGCTTAACACGAAGTGGGTTATGCTCCAACTTACTTCCGATTAGTTTTAGCTGGTTTGTTCCAAACCTATTAAGGTTGTGTTAGGTTTGTAATCCATACACTTACATTTTAATCTAGTTTGCATATTTGGTTATCATTTCCAGAGCACGGCAAAGCGTTCTTCGAGATCATCAACATGGTTATCATTAAGTTGAGACTTGACTAACATGTCATCAACATAAACTTCCATGTTGTTCCCTATTTGCTCTGAGAACATCATGTTCACTAGCCGCTGGTATGTGGCCCCAGCATTTTTTAGCCCGAATGGCATGACGTTATAAAAATATAACCCTTTATCTATTATGAAGCTCGTATGTTCCTGGTCGGGGGCATGCATGGCAATCTGGTTATATCCAGAATAGGCATCCATGAATGACATTAGTCCATGCCCTGCCGTGGCATCCACGAGCTGATCAATTCGTGGTAAAGGAAAGCAGTCTTTAGGACAGGCCTTGTTGAGGTCTGAGTAGTTAATGCAGGTTCGTCATGTCCCATTGGGCTTCGGGACCAGTACCGAATTGGCTACCCAATCGGGGTAAAAAGCATCCCTAATGAATCGGTTTGCCTTTAACCTGTTGACTTCCTCTTTTAGGGCCTTTTTCCTATCATCGTCCAGTTGTCTTCGCTTTTGTTGCTTCGGTGGAAAGCTTTTATCGATATTCAGTGCATGGCTCACTATATTTGGACTTATTCCTACCATGTCCGAATGTGACCACGCGAAGACATCTTGGTTTTTCTTCAAAAATAAAATTAATTGCTATTTAGTTTCTTCATGGAGATTTTTCCCGACCTTTACCGTTTTCGAGGGATCTGACTCTTCGAGCTCTTCCAATGGTTCGAGATCAGCTTTTTCCTCCACTCTTGGATCGATCTCTTCATCTATCTCCAAGACCGTCCCGTCCTTAGTCTGAATAACGACGAGTGCTTGTACGCTTGCCTACTTCTTTCCTCTTACAGAAATGCTATAGCATTCCCTTCCGGCTAACTGGTCTCCATTTAGCGTCCCGATGCCACTAGAAGTCGGGAACTTGATGGCCAAATGCCTTACAGACGAGACTGCCTCCAGCCCTACTAGGGCGAGTCTCTCGAGCAGCACGTTGTAAGCCGATGGCAGGTCCACTACTACAAACTCCATCATCTTGGTTGCTGAGACTGGGTAGTCTCCCAAGGTTACCGGGAGTTCAATGGACCCTATACAGGCAATCCCCTCTCCAGAAAAACCGTACAGGGTCGTTGCACAGGCTTTTAGGTCTCGAAGCATGAGTCCCATCTTTTCTAAGGTGGCCTTATAGAGAATGTCCACTGAGCTCCCATTGTCTATGAGAACTGGTGAACTCTCTTATTCGCGAGCTAGAGAGTGATGACCAGTGGGTCATTTTGGGGAAACTGAACATGGGAGGCATCGTCCTCGGTAAAGGTTATCGACTGAGATTCAATCTTTTGGCACTTTGGAGCTCTAGGTTCGGGTTCATAGGGGGACCCGTCCCCAGTTTTTAGCTCATTTACATACCGGTTTTGGGCATTCCTGCCCATCCCTGCGAGATGAGGCCCGCCCGAGATGGTTATCACGTCTTCTCCATCAATTGGAGGGGCTTCTTCTCTTGCTCGGGAATTATTGTTTTGAGCAGGTTGTGGTGCAACTGCCCTCTGGCTAGTAGAAGCCTGATTGTTACTCTGGTTTTTGACATACTGTCTGAAATAGCCTCTCGAGATCAGTCCTTCGATCTCATCCTTCAACTGCCTGCATTCATCATTAGTGTGCCCAGTGTCTCTGTTAAATCGACAGTACTTGCTGGAGTCCTTCTTGGACTTCTGATTTCTCATGGGGTCTGGACGCCTGAAAGGGACCTGGTTTTCATTAGCCAGGTATATATTCTCCCAAGACTCATTGAGCTCGGTGTACACTTTGTACATGGAGAAATACCTTTCCCCCTTCTTCTTCTTTCCCCCTTCTGCCTCGGGGTTACTTCCTTCGTTCTTCTTCCTTTTGGAAAGGTTTTTCACAGGAGGCTTTGAAGCTGGTGGGTCCGCCAAGGTCAAGGCATAGTTTACGTTTATCGTTGTAGTTACGGGCTGAGAAGTCATATTCAGTGTTGACCTCGCCTCCTCTACATTGACAAACCTCTGAGCTCGCCTATTAAACTCGGTTAAGGACCTCACAGGTTTTCTCTGCATATCGTCCCAGAGAGGACTCCCCGACATTACCCTAGCTTGGACATCCATTAGATGACCGTTGTCATCCACATTTCGAGCTCGAGCAACCTCCAGATTAAACCTCGTAAGGTATCTTTTCAACGTTTCGCCTGGCTGTTGCCAAACGTTGGTCAAAGTTGATGCCTCGGGTCTTACCCCGATCATGGCTCTAAACTGTTTCTTGAAATCCTTTGATAGCTGATCCCAAGAAGTGATTGAATGTCTTTTATATTTCTCGAACTAGCTTTTTGCTGGTCCTGTAAGCGATGCTGGAAATAACATGCATCTGAGCTCGTAACCCACATTACTTGCTCTCATTATGGTGTTAAATGTACTTAGATGGCCATCCGGGTCAGACTTCCCTTCAAAAGGCGGGACATGAGGAATCTGAAACCCATGAGGAAACGGAGTGTTGGAAATATGGGGAGCGAATGGTTCGAGCTCCTCATTAGAATCCTCATCCCGACTCCGACCTCGTTCATTTTGCAAGAGCCTAAAGGCCCTTTCCAGTTGATCAATTCTTTCCTGAACCGGGTCCGCAGGGGGTCTTGCCTGAAATTGGCTATCATTGATCACAATTCTAGGCTCGCGCCTTCGCAGGGGATCTTTGCGCCCATTTAGGTGATCTCTCAGGTCCGGGTTCGATGGATTACCACTACCCCGATTCTGATTCAGGTGTTCCTGCAGGTCGGAGCGGTTCCTATGGTTTCCAGTATTTCTTTGACCTTGATCATACATGCTGACTGATCTAGTGTCTCTTGAGTCATCACTGGCGAGGCTTGTGGCATGATTATTCCGAGATGGATCTCTTTCATGCTGCCTCGTCGCTGCAGTGCGAGACCGAGACATTTTACTTCTCGTAGGCTTGGCGCCTCTCCGCTCCCTGAAGGCCTCTCTATTTCCTTGTTTCTTTCCTGCATGCCTTTCCTCATCATCTTGAGCTGGTTGAGCGTTCCTGCGAGGCGGTGAAGGGTATCTTATAGGCGATGGAGGGAATCATATGGGTGATGGTGGCTGCCACCCATTTCGGGGCTTGGACGGTCCTGAATTCGCCCGTGTTGGCTCGGTAACATTTTGCGTGTTACCAGGAATCTAAGTACGAGCCTCTGCAGGGCCTCGGATATTCCCAGTTTCCGCTGGTACCCCCGCAGTTGAGTTAACCGGAGCCCTAGCCTGAGTACTTCTCCGGGGTCTCAAGGGAGCAGGTTGCTCCGCCGGTGGCGGAGGTTTCTCTGGTCTCCTTGTGGCAGCGTTTCTCCGAGGTCACCCACGAGGCCTATGGGGAGGAACATGCACGTCCGGCGGAGGTGGGGCTTGGTTCTCACGCGGAGGTGGGTGCTAAGCCGCCTGGGCCTCCGTGGCTAACCTAGCTATTGACGTCATTTTTTGTCAACTTAAAATGTAGAGCACGTAAACAGTAAAAACTATGGCAAGAATAACACAATAAAACAATGAAAGTTTTTTACATGGTTCAGCAGTTAACTCTGCCTAGTCCACGAGTCTTTTTTATTAGAACTTAGGAAATTTCTGGAAATTCTTCAGGGAAAAATTCTCCAGAGATTCTCTCAAGATCACAAAATTTCAGTCCTTTACAAAGGTACATGACTTCTCTATTTATAGAGGAGATCTCAGAATACAATCCCACACGTTTCGGGAAGTTATTCTGTTCATTAATAAATTTAATGACTTTAAAGTTTGTAACTCCTATATACACGGAAACGTCCCCTGAAAACCAGGGGGCGTATAACCGACTAGTTAATATCCTTTTATTGTAGGGAAGTTACAACAATAAATATCTCTTGAATGCATGGACTGCATCTCCTCATGTGATCTATTAATCCATTCGAGATCAGCAATCAGCATCATGCCAGTCTAGGTCTCTCAGTAAATTATGAGTTGCATTATTTTCCCCAAGACCAGCTCGGAGTGGGTAAATATCACTGAAGCTGCCTTATTTCGAGCTCACACCCATGCCAAGCTCGGACCACATGATCTGAGGCCACCCAACAATGGACATACTCCGATGTTCTGTCTTTCGAGCTTATAAGGACTTCGAGGCTACCTATATTCGAGGTTGCCACCTGCTTTGAAGATTTGGCATCTAGATTATGAACATGTATTTTAGCTAACGCGAGCTTACACCTGACGAATCCAGCTTTCGAGGTCACAACCTCAAGTCTCGAAATCTGGGTGTAACATTTTGCCCCCTCAAAAGTATTAGTTCGAATCCTATGAGATGGAAACTTTTAAACTACTTTCTTCGGGAACCGCACCGTGACACATACTCGAGTATGGACATGCGTCAGTTGAGTATTGCTTATTCAAGGTACTTGAGTACCTTGGAAACCTGCCCACGATCGTTCGCCTGCCACCTTTACAGTACCGTCATGACACCTATCCCTGACAGTCGGATTTGGCACAGAATCTGGTCAATGGCTTAGATTGGTTCGACTTTCAACATCTCCATGGACATATAAATAAGCTGCTAGTCGTCTTCTTCATTTTTCCCTTACAATCAAAAAAAATTTTTAGGGAGAAAATACTAGAGTCATTCTTGTCCGATTCTTGCATGTTCTCCAAGCCGAGAAGACAAAACACGCTTGGACTTTTGAATCGGTGAGATTGTACTTGCAACCGTTCGTTTAGTCGTCCATTTCTCTGTTCCCATCGATTACATTGTGTAAGTATCTGATCTTGGCTTTATATTTTTTCCTCTTTTACGTATGTTTCTGCCTCCATTGCATCTTAGTCACTGGAACTGTGTTGGTTCATTCTTTAGTTTAATGCATTAGGATGCTTTGATCGATAGATATTAGGTTTAGGTTTCCACATTACTTGTTCTAAATCCAGTTCATATGTAGGAAGACTCAAATATGGTCTTTTTTATGAGTTTTTAAATATTTGAGGACCTATCTTGCACACCAAGACATCGGGTACAAAATCTGGGTTTCAAAGAATGCACGATTCTAAAAAATATCACCTTTTTAATAACTGCCATCTTTTTTCCCTGATATTTCGGGATTCCCCACAACATGTCCACCTTTTTTCCTTTCGGTGGAAGACACGCTCTGAAATTGGCCTCATCCTTTGGATCGAGCTTGCCTTGTAGCCTCAATCATTCGAGCTTAGGTATTATTTCTCATTATTTCTTGCTCGCTTGGCCCTCACCCTTTTGCTTTCTTGTTAGATGCCGCAGAATTCGAGAAAGTGGTGGGGGTCAAAGCTTGCGATTCCTTATGCACCAGTAGCTCCAAGTCCGGAGTCTCCTTTTACTAAAAACCAGCGTTTAATTTGGGAGCATGAATTGAGGTGTGAATAAGAGGACACTCGAGATCACTTCCGACGTCAGATAGACGAGGTGGAGGAAGGGAAAAGGAAGAGACTAAGGGTCGCCCTTCACCCAGACCCTGACACCGAGCCTAGACTGATTCCCCTCGACCCTAAGCTTAAAGTGACAGTTGCCTTCAAACCAGGTGATCTGCAGTTTTCACTGATGGGGGAGCCCTCTACCTCACAGCCGAGGAGGGAGTTTTTTGAGGCCGAGCATTATTGGATCTTGATTACATCATTGGGCCAGATAATCAACATCCTGGCCCTTCATGGTACAGGATTACCAGGCTCGCTAAGGTGTCGAGCCTCGGCCTCCCACGAGCGAAGCTACCACGCTCCAGGAGATGGAAATCCTAACAACAAGCTGAGATACGCGGCTTGGAGCCAGGAGCACATGAAGGCAGGAGCGGTACTGCCTTTGAAGTCTTTCTTCAAAGACTTCACAGACTTTTTTGGGTTGGCCCCCTTCCAGCTCAACACCAATTCTTACAGGGTTCTGTCTACCCTAAGGTCGTTATACCACAAGCTGAAGTGGGAAGGACCATCGCCAGAGGAGATCCTGTATCTCTTTTGTTTGAAAAGAAATCCCTCCCGAGCTCGGGGAGGATATGGCTTATATTATCTCTCGAGCTACCCCAAGGAGAAGAAGATGTTCGAGGATCTTCCCAATCACCCTCCTGACTTCAAGAAGGCCTTCTTCTGGACAGATGGCCTAGCTCCGTCTCGATACTACTCGTTCAGACGGATTCGTAAGTATCTCAACCTCCTTCTTTTCTGTGCTCGAACTTTTGTTTTTAGGCCCGTACTTAGTTGAAATGCGTTTGATTTTCCAGCCAACTATCATCGCCCTGCTCCCACTGATGAGATGAAGGAGCATAGAGAGACTCTGCTCCAACTCCCTTACGGCAGGAGATCCCTCTCGTATCTTTTGCACGAAGACAAGCTCCGAGCTTGCGGGCTCTTGGGAGAGGATCAGTCCACCTCGGATTGGTCCAATAAAAAATATGACCGCTGCGAGCTTGTGCCTCTACCAACGGGCAACCTCCCCCCAAGGAGAGAGGTGAGGCCTCTGCCTCCAGTTCATCAAAGGAGTCTGCAATCAGGGAACGAGGCCAACGACGAGGCCTCAAGCTCGGGCTCGGATGAGCAAGGTACAGTCATCCTAAGCACGAATATGTGGTCCCCCTCCCTATTAAAGCATAAACCCGATAGGTTAGTATTGTGTGAGGACGATAGAAACCATTTTTATGTATGGTCTTGGGTAAATGAACGGGTTCATAGGTTCGATAGCTGGCTTGGGAAATACGACATCATGTATAGCCTGAACGAGGTATGGAACGGAATAGCCGTCCAATATGGGACCAACGACTATAGGGACCTCTCGAGGTTGACATCCACCTATAGGGAAGGTACTCCCCCCGCCTCTTCTGAAGATGGGGGAATTTCGTGGTCGCCGAGCTCAAGCTCGGGGGAGAGTTCCAGTTAGGTTTTTCTCCACTTGTCTTTTTATCCCTTCTATGTTTGCATGATGCTGAGTTACTTTATTTTTTTAATTTTTTTAATAACTCATATCGTGGTGTAACTGTGTAGGTGAGATGGACTTCAATCTTGACAACATCCTTGAGAGTGGCGGAGCCAAGAGGAGTAAGTGCCCCAAGGGGTCGCGAAAGACCGACCGGCCCACCAAGGTCCTTAAGAGGACTGAAAAGACACCTCCTCCACCAGCTCCGCCTGCCATGAGCTCTGCTGTGGAGCCGACTCCACAGGCCGGGGCATCCACTATGGTCGAGCCCCAATCCCCCATCCTAGTTCACTCAACGCTCGGCCCACCTCCTAAGAACCCTCGGCATCTCTAACCCGCAAGTTATCAGTTTTTACTCACGTTGATGAGTATGTAGTTGACAATGCTGCTGGGTCCCATAGGGCTACGCTGGGCTCGGACATCCTGTCTCGAGTGGGTCAAAGCTTTAGCGGTTTTGACGCTCCTCATTAGCAGTTTTTGAACAACGCCCGAGACTGCACACACTTTTCGAGAAGAGTGTCGAGCTTACTACTGCGGTAACTTTTCTTTTCTTGCTACTAGCTGTATTTATAGACGGTCCGTATGCTAATGTTGATTTCTCTATATTCCAGGCTCTTGCTGTCTCTGCTCAGCTCAACTATAAATTGAATAATGAGATCCATTTGAGCAAGTCCTATGCTCAGGAGGTGAAGGATCTTCAGCTCAAACTGAGTGATGAGCTAAAGGCAACAAAGGAAAAGTTTGAGGCAGGAGCCGAGGAGCTTAAGGCCAAGACATCTGAGCTTGAGAAGAAGAACGTCATGCTCACAGAGCTTGAGAAGGAGAAAACTCGGCTCGCAGAGCTTGAGAAGGAGAATGCTCGGCTCAAGGAGGTCAATACCAAGCTCGAAGAAGATAAGGCCGCCACTTTTGAGATAATTGAGGGTGAAAAGGCTTGTCTTCTTGAAGAGTTTAAGGAGAAAAAGGATCGGGCGGTCGACCTGGCCAAGTACAGAATATGGGCCAACAATGACGACCTCGATACCAGCTTCTTAGGTCCTCTTGAGGCGAAACTCGTAGACAAATGGCAGGCTCGGCTTGAGGAGGAGAAGGCTGCTCGAGTGGCTCAGAAGGGTAGTCATGCTATTCGTCCTGGAGAGTCTAGTGCTGCTGATGCTGAGAAGGCTAAGGAGACTGCTCCTTTATAAATCTTATCTCGGGGCTGCGTCCCTTTGTTTTTGTAATTTCTTTAATTTATGCCCGTAGGGCTGATACAATTTCTCTTTCTTTTTGACTTTCTTTTAATATATATGCTTTACATTTCTCAGTTTGAAATATTTTTCACATTTTATATTAAAGAGTCGTATATGCTTGTTTAATCACACAAACATAGTTTGGATTTAAGCTTGAGGTTCAATGCATTGATGCACAGTTTGCTCGAATTATCTGCTCCCGATCTCGTTATTTGTCAAGGTCGGATATTACTTTTAACCATGCACCCGAAAGTACTTGTATGGTGTGTAATGCAAATGGTTTAGTTATATCTTACTTTTTAGTTACTTTTCTCGTCCTCGGTTATCTCTCCGAGGTTATGAGGTCGAAACTATTGTTTTGTAAGATACTCCAGCCTCAGTCTCAGCTTATCCGAAGTGGGTTATGCTCCAACTTACTGCCGATTAGTTTTGGCTAGTTTGTTCCAAACCTATTAAGGTCGTGTTATGTTTGTAATCCATACACTTGCATTTTAATCTAGTTTGGTTATATCCAAACTGTCTTAGCTCACGTATTTGGTTATGTCCAAACACTTGTACGTTTTTTTATGTTTGATAGCTTGGTTACATCCAAACTATCTTAGCTCGCGCATTTGGTTATATCCAAACACTTGCATGTATTTTGTATATGTTATTTTATTTTTCAAGCTGATGGTATATATACCAATAATGCCCCCTTAATATCCTATGAATGTGACCATAGGTTATTAAATTAAGAGAGATTGCAAAAAAAAAAACATAGCATAGCATATTAAACGAAATAAATCTTTATTTGACAAAATCCAAAAATAGACAAAACAATTCAGACAAACAAGCATGGTTACAGGCAACACCCTTACTATACTATTGATAGTAAGGTCGTAGGTGTTCGCCATTCCATGCTCGCGGTACTAGACTTCCATCCAATCTTGCCAACTTGTAAACACCGGGTTGGATGACTGACTCTATCTGGTAAAGTCCTTCCCAATTTGGCCCGAGCACGCCAGCTGCTGGATCTTGCATTGCCAAGAATACACGCCTTAGCACTAAATCTCCCACACTGAATTTTTGATCCCGAACCCTTTTGTTGAAGTACTTGGTAGCTCGCTGTTGGTATGCAGCATTTTTCAGCTGAGCTTCATTCTTTCTTTCTTCAATCGGGTCAAGAGTTTCTTCGAGTTGAGTGTGGTTCGAGGCTTGATCGTAAGCGAGAGCTCGAATTGTGGGAATTTTGACCTCAACTGGCAACAAAGCCTCGCAACCGTACGCCAGAGAGAACGGGGTATGTCCTGTCGATGTTCAGGCCGTAGTCTTATATCCCCATAGGACTTGGGGCAATTCTTTGGGCCATCGTCCTTTTGTTTCTTCCAAATTTTTCTTCAGCGAACTCTTTAGAGTTTTGTTTACAACTTCGACCTAGCCATTCGCCTGGGGATGGGCTACTGACGAAAAACTCTTTATTATTCCATTTTTTTTCGCAAAAGTTGGTAAACAGATCGCTGTCGAACTGGGTTCCGTTGTCAGATACAATTTTCCTCGGCATCCCGTATCGACATATGATGTTCTTCACTACAAAGTCAAGGAATTATTTGGAGGTTATAGTTGCTAACGGTTCAGCTTCTGTCCACTTCGTGAAGTAATCTACGGCGACTACCGCATACTTCACTCCGCCCTTGCCAGTTGGGAGAGAGCCTATGAGGTCGATTCCCCATACCGCAAATGGCCATGGGGAGGTCATCATAGTCAGCTCGGATGGTGGAGCTCGAGGAATTGTGGCGAATCGCTAACACTTATCACACTTCTTTACGTACTCAAAAGAATCTGACTTGATGGTAGGCCAGAAATATCCTTGGCATATGATTTTCTTGGACAAGCTAATCCCCCCAGTATGGTCTCCACAGAACCCTTCGTGAATTTCTTCAATGATTTTCTTAGCTTCGAGTGGAGTCACACACCGAAGTAATGGCATGGAATATCCTCTTCTATACAACCTTCCATCCTTAATGGTGTAACGAGGGATTTGATACATCAACTTTCGAGCCTGGTTCCGATCTTTCGGAAGGACACCGGTCTCAAGATATTTGACTATCGAAGTCATCCAGGTAGGCTCGGAATCAATCATACATACGTCTTCTGGCTCTGGCTTGTCAATACTAGGTGCTGAGAGATGTTCAATTGGTACAGTATTTAGCTCATCATTCTCAGTGGAGGTAGCAAGCCGAGCTAAGGCGTCCACATTCGAGTTTTGTTCTCGGGGGACCTGTTCTATCGCATAGAAATTGAAGTGTTCCAATGCTAATTTTTCCTTTTCTAAGTAAGCTACCATTCTTGTACCGCGGGTCTGGTACTCTCCCAAAATTTGGTTAACCACTAGCTGGGAGTCGTTGTAGCAATGTATTGCTTTAGCATTGAGCTCCTTGGCTATACGAAGTCCCGCTAGTAAAGCCTCATATTCGGCCTCGTTATTTGATGTGTTGAAGTCAAATCTCAAGGCAGAATGAAATCTGCTTCCTGCAAGAGTGATCAAAATTATTCCCGCCCCCGATCCATTTTCATTGGATGACCCATCAACGTAAAGTTTCCACAGGTCGTGGGTCGGGGTTATAACTTCATTGCTGGTCATGCCAGTACATTCCACTATGAAGTTTGCCAAGGCTTGTGCCCTAATGGTCGTCCTTGGATGATAGGTGATCTCGAATTGCCCGAGTTCAACTGCCCATTTAAGAAGTCGACCTAAAGCTTCTGTCTTAGACAAGACTTGTCTTAGTGGTTGATCAGTTAGTACATGGATGAGGTGTGCTTGAAAGTAGGGTCGAAGTTTCCGAGATGAGTGAATTAAGCTGAGAGTTAGCTTTTCCATCAAGGGATATCTCGACTCTGCCCCCAGTAACCTTTTACTAACGTAATATACGGGCCTTTGCACCTTTTCTTCCTCTCGTACGAGCACTGCACTTATGGCGTGCTCGGTAGTGGCAAGATATAAGTACAACACTTCTTCCGTAATAGGTTTTGATAAGATAGGGGGTTATGCGAGGTGTTTCTTAAGTCCTGGAAGGCCAACTCGCATTCTTCCATCCATTCAAATTTCTTGCCTTCCCTCAACAGGTTGAAAAACAGAAGACAATGGTCTGTAGATTTCGAGATAAACCTACTTAGTGCCGGCATTCTGCCGGTCAAACTCTGGACATCTTTGTGTTTTCGAGGTGAGGGCATATCGATCAGGGCCTGGATCTTGTCTGGGTTAGCTTCTATTCCTCGAGCATTTACAATGAAACCCAAGAATTTTCCTGAAGATATTCCAAAGGATCATTTCTGAGGGTTAAGCTTCATGTTATATTTCCGGAGCACGGCAAAGCATTCTTCGAGATCATTAACATGGTTATTGTTAAGTTGAGACTTGACTAACATGTCGTCAACATAAACTTCCATGTTGTTCCCTATTTCTCTGAGAACATCATGTTCACGAGCTGATAACTCTACAAAATAGAGTTATTTTACCACTTTTTATGTGTTAATTGTTGCTTAATTCTTGAGATTTTAATTGATTTATTAAGTTTTAAAGTAATTTTGAATTTATTAGTCTTATTTTGATTTTATATATTTTTGTGTGTTTTTATAGTTATTTTGTTGTAAAAAAATTGTAGTTAATTATTTGAGTTATTGTTGTTTAGTTTGTGGTAAAAAAATATTGTATTATTGAAATTAAATGTTAAATATAAATTAAGTTATAATTAATATTTTCAAAGAATTAGCTTGATTTATTTTATAATTGAAAATATTTAGTTTTAATTTAATTTATGTTTATTTTTGTAGATAATTTGTTGCATGTTCTTGCTCTTGAAAAAGTAAGCAAAATGAGAGAAACGTGGTATTTTTGGGGGAAAAGCTAAAGAATTGGGCATTTTTCTTCAACAGGCCCAAGGCCCAATACCATGAAGCCCAGGCGCCAGAAGTCCTTCCTCACCAACAAGTCTCCCAGCCAATTCATTCAATTGAGGAAATTTGCATATATACTTTATCAGCCATATTCAGCAACCCACGTGACCAGGACCATTTCCTTGCCTCCAGCAAGCTTTCACCCAGCGCCTGCCCCAATTTGCCAATAGCAATCCTCAGCTGCTCACCAGGCCTGTCAGGCCCACTGCTGTGTACCTCCCCCAGCTCCCACCTGCCACAAATCAGCCAGCCACTTTGCCATGCATGCCATTTTTTTCCTTGAGCCCATAATTTGTACTCTTGTCCCTTATATTCAAAAATGCAACTTTTTACCACACTTTCTACATATTTTACCCCAAAATATCATTATTACACCCTATAATTTACCCCTATTTTCCATATTATTATTAAGTTAATTAATTTAATTAATTTAAATTTATTATTTTAATTTACTCATTTTGGCTACAAATAGGGAGTTTTGAAGACCATTTAAGGTGTCATATGTTAGGGGAGGTTACTATACCATAATTTCTACACATTCAAAACCTCTCAATTCTCTTCATCTTTTTTTTCTTTTTGGTTACTTTCTATGTATTTTTAGAGGAAAATTTTGGGGGTTTCTCCTCCAAATTTTCCTATTTATGTTTGTAATTTTTAGTTTGTATTTGTTATTCTAGTTATGTGTTTCTAATCTTTTTAAGATTATTAAGGTGATGATGAAACAATTTGTAACTAGATAGTGTTTATTTTGTATGTTGATTTCCCATTTTGTGCAACAAAGTTTATGGAATTTTCTTCTTCAAATATCTTCTTTCATCTTAAATATCATGTATTTTGGATTGTTAGCACATATTTAAACTTTGTTCTTCATTAGTGCAAATACATAATATTCTTTGTGTAAGATGTGTCATTAAATTGTACACATCCATGCTTAGAACAAAAGTATTATGTTTTGTCTTATAAATAATGTTCATTGATTTATTAGTTATTTCATTAGATTGATTTACACTAAATGCTTTGAAATTATAACTTTTAAAAGTGAAGAAAAATCCTATATTTTTAGAAATAATTTGTGCTTAAAATTATAAATCTATTTAGAAAATGATAGTTTGATTTATATTAACTATCACTAAAACTTAGGAATCAATGTACTTTTAAATATTATTGAACTTGTATTTTGTGGATTCTAATCCTTAATAATATTACTTTACCATCTTCTTTACAATTATTAATTTATGTTTATATATTGTCTTTAATTTTTATATTATTATCTTTTATTCTATTTTTATTGTTACAAATTCTCATCAATATTTGGAACTAGGTTAGAATTTATTAATTTTGGTTTAAAATAGTTTTCTTTTCGATTTTAGACAACTCCTTTGGGTTCGATCTCGTGCTTACACGAACACTATATTCCATATATGATTCGTGCGCTTGCGAGTTATAAATATTTAAAACATACCCGTTTTGGGTCCAACAAGTTTTTGGCGCCGTTGCCGAGGAGTTGCAAAGAAAAGAAACGAAATTTATCTCAAGGTTAGTAAATTCTTCTACTAGTTATTTTAATTTTTGCAATTAAAAGAAAAGCTAAAAAATATATATATTTATATAAAATCTAAAAAAAAAAAAAGATAAAAAGAAAATTTGGGACGGTTTTACTACCCATAAAAAAAAAGCTTACTTATATATATTTATATTTATTGTTTTTTTTAGTTGACGGCACTTGTGCCTCTTATCTATCTTTTTAATTTTTATAGTCGATGGCACTTGTGCCTCCTAATTTTGTTATAATTTTGTAGTAATTTTCTTTATTTATCTTGTTGTTATTTTTATTTATTTATTACAAGTTACTAGTTGATGGCAATTTTGCCTCCTAGTCTTCTATCTTATGTTTTAGTTGATGGCACTTGTGCCTCCTAATTTTTACTTTATTTTTGTTATGGTTGATGGCATGCTATGCCTCCCTACTCTTGCCTAATTTTTTATAATCTTATTTAATTTTGCCTTATTTCTCTTTATCATTTGTCATATTATTGTGAAAAAAATACTTGAAAAGAAAAAAAAATCTTGTTCTAACTCTTGTTTTCATTTCTTAATATTGTTTATGTTATCTTAATTTTATTTTATTTTTTTGTGTTTAGTACTCTTGTTAATTTATGTTATAATTGTTTTTCTTTTTTTTAAAAAAAAATCTATGGAATGGATCATTTTTGGAATTCTAAGTACAACTATTATGAGCAATCAAATTTAAATTATGGAGAAACGAATGATATGTATGATATGCATGAATCCTTTGATATCCATTTTACCCCCACCTATAATCCAAATTTTTCATGGAGCCATACCCAATCTCCAATGAATCAAGGGCATGAATTCAACATGCATAATCAAAGTCATGCCCAATCCGACCTATCATATCCCATTGAACAAGAAACGAGCCCATCTTTAGAGGATACCCTACAACAGTTCATGCAATCAACCTACCAAATCTTACTAGCCCAGTCTCATTCAATCTCAAAAATTGAAACAATAGTAGGACACCTTGCAACTGTTATAGAGTCGGAAAAACAAGTTCATTCCAACCAACCCATTCCCAATCCAAATAGTCAAATTGAAAATGAAAAGGAGAATGAAGTTGTTGAAGAACTTGTAATATGCATCCAACCCCCTAATGAAACAAAAGAGTTGGATGAAATAATTTTCAAAGCTCATGAGGAAAATGAAAAAGATATAATTATATCTCAAGAGCCCATAATTGAACAAATTTGTATATTTACTCAAAACGAAAATGAGTCTAATATAGATGTGCAATTTTCTTATTTTATTGATATTCTCTTAAAATTGCATATTTCTAATTTTCTTGTAAGTGTGATGTTATCAATTATTATTTATGGCATTTGCATCAAAGTCATAACTCACCCTACTAATGAAATTCTACACCATCGATTGGGTGTAGGTTAAAAAAAAAAAATTATAGTCAAGCTAAAGACTATAAACTAAAGCGCTTTATGGGAGGCAACCCATACTTTAATGTTTCATTTTATATTTCACTTTTGTTGTGTGTTTTTTGTTTCATGTTTTTCAAAAAGCTTGAAGGAAACTTCTTGCCCAAAAAGAAAAGAGGAGAAGAGAGAACAAAAGAGTCAAACCAAGGAAGTATTCATCAAAGGGAGTAATTCTTAATTTTTTCCATTTTATTAAACATTGAGGACAATGTTCCATTTAAGTTTGGGGGTAGTGTGCATGTATTTTTCTTTGTGTTTATGTGTTTTTCTTTGTGTTTTTGCATGTTTTTCAATTGTTGTAAAATTAAAAAAAAAAAAAATTCTTTATTTGTTTATATGTGATTTTCATTTGTTATATATTGTCAAAAAAAAAAAAAAATCTTTGTTTTGTTTGAAAAATATATTGGTGATTTTCATTTTCTAATGATAAGAATTATAATTAAAATTGTTCTTAGTTCTTAGCTCTTAGAAAAATATAAATAATTCTTAAGCTTTGTTTTTAATTTTTGAGTTAGTTTTGTTTAATTGTAGATTTTTTTTTCTCATTATATGACACTTTTCGATTCTATTTGAGCTATTGTGATATTTTGACAAAGTTTATTTAAACATTAAATTATTTAAATCTCTAAATTTTTTTTGAAAAACCCTAGAATTTGCTTGATTATCTCTTGAGATTTAATTTATTTTTATTTGCATAGGCTTGTCTAATGTTCACATGATAATTTGATGATAGTTTTTGTGTTAAATATCTATTTTGAAAACAATTTTAACTTTTTAATTAATAACATAAGTTTTACTTTTTTTTGTGATTTTCTTTGAACTATTTCTATTATATAATTTTTGAGTTAAACATTTGATATCACCAATTAAAAAAAATGTGTGTTTTTAATTTTTCTTTTGCTCGAGGACTAGCAAAATATTAAGTTTGGGGGTGTGATAACTCTACAAAATAGAGTTATTTTACCACTTTTTATGTGTTAATTGTTGCTTAATTCTTGAGATTTTAATTGATTTATTAAGTTTTAAAGTAATTTTGAATTTATTAGTCTTATTTTGATTTTATATATTTTTGTGTGTTTTTATAGTTATTTTGTTGTAAGAAAATTGTAGTTAATTATTTGAGTTATTGTTGTTTATTTTGTGGTAAAAAAATATTGTATTATTGAAATTAAATGTTAAATATAAATTAAGTTATAATTAATATTTTCAAAGAATTAGCTTGATTTATTTTATAATTGAAAATATTTAGTTTTAATTTAATTTATGTTTATTTTTGTAGATAATTTGTTGCATGTTCTTGCTCTTGAAAAGGTAAGCAAAATGAGAGAAAAGTGGTATTTTTGGGGGAAAAGCAAAAGTATTGGGCATTTTTCTTCAGCAGGCCCAAGGCCCAATACCATGAAGCCCAGGCGCCAGAAGTCCTTCCTCACCAACAAGTCTCCCAGCCAATTCATTCAATTGAGGAAATTTGCATATATACTTTATCAGCCATATTCAGCAACCCACGTGACCAGGACCATTTCCTTGCCTCCAGCAAGCTTTCACCCAGCGCTTGCCCCAATTTGCCAATAGCAATCCTCAGCTGCTCACCAGGCCTGCCAGGCCCACTGCTGTGTACCTCCCCCAACTCCCACCTGCCACAAATCAGCCAGCCACTTTGCCATGCATGCCATTTTTTTTTCCTTGAGCCCATAATTTGTACTCTTGTCCCTTATATTCAAAAATGCAACTTTTTACCACACTTTCTATATATTTTACCCCAAAACATCATTATTACACCCTATAATTTATCCATATTTTCCATATTATTATTAAGTTAATTAATTTAATCAATTTAATTAATTTAAATTGATTATTTTAATTTACTCATTTTGGCTATAAATAGGGAGTTTTGAAGACCATTTAAGGTGTCATATTTTAGGGGAGGTTACTATACCATAATTTCTACACATTCAAAACCTCTCAATTCTCTTCATCTTTTTTTTCTTTTTGGTTACTTTCTATGTATTTTTAGAGGAAAATTTTGGGGGTTTCTCCTCCAAATTTTCCTATTTATGTTTGTAATTTTTAGTTTGTATTTGCTATTCTAGTTATGTGTTTCTAATCTTTTTAAGATTATTAAGGTGATGATGAAACAATTTGTAACTAGATAGTGTTTATTTTGTATGTTGATTTCCCATTTTGTGCAACAAAGTTTATGGAATTTTCTTCTTCAAATATCTTCTTTCATCTTAAATATCATGTATTTTGGATTGTTAGCACATATTTAAACTTTGTTCTTCATTAGTGCAAATACATAATATTCTTTGTGTAAGATGTGTCATTAAATTGTACACATCCATGCTTAGAACAAAAATATTATGTTTTGTCTAATAAATAATGTTCATTGATTTATTAGTTATTTCATTAGATTGATTTACACTAAATGCTTTGAAATTATAACTTTTAAAAATGAAGAAAAATCCTATATTTTTAGAAATAATTTGTGCTTAAAATTATAAATCTATTTAGAAAATGATAGTTTGATTTATATTAACTATCACTAAAACTTGGGAATCAATGTACTTTTAAATATTATTGAACTTGTATTTTGTGGATTCTAATCCTTAATAATCTTATTTTACCATCTTCTTTACAATTATTAATTTATGTTTATATATTGTCTTTAATTTTTATATTATTATCTTTTATTCTATTTTTATTGTTACAAATTCTCATCAATATTTGGAACTAGGTTAGAATTTATTAATTTTGGTTTAAAATAGTTTTCTTTTCGATTTTAGACAACTCCTTTGGGTTCGATCTCGTGCTTACACGAACACTATATTCCATATATGATTCGTGCGCTTGCAAGTTATAAATATTTAAAACATACCCGTTTTGGGTCCAACACGAGCCACTAGTATGTGGCTCCAGCATTTTTGAGTCTGAATGGCATGACGTTATAACAGTATAACCCTTTATTTGTTATGAAGCTCGTATGTTCCTGGTCAGGGGCATGCATGGCAATCTGGTTATACCCAGAATAGTCATCCATGAATGACATTAGTCCATGCCCTGCCGTGGCATCCACGAGCTGGTCAATCCGTGGTAAAGGAAAGCAGTCCTTTGGACAGGCCTTGTTGAGGTCCGAGTAGTCAATGCAGGTTTACCATGTCCCATTGGGCTTCGGGACCAGTACCGGATTGGCTACCCAATCGGGGTAAAAAGCATCCCTAATGAATCGGTTTTCTTTTAACCTGTTGACTTCCTCTTTCAGTGCCTTTTTTCTATCGTCGTCTAGTTGTCTTCGCTTTTGTTGCTTCAGTGGGAAGCTTTTATCGATATTTAGCGCGTGGCTCACTATATTCGGACTTATTCCTACCATGTCCGAATGTGACCACACAAAGACATCCTGGTTTTTCTTCAAAAAGCAAATTAATTGCTATTTAGTTTCTTCACGTAGATGTTTCCCGACCTTTACCGTTTTCGAGGGATCTGACTCTTCGAGCTTGATTTCTTCGAGCTCTTCTAATGGTTCAAGATCAAATTTTTCTTCCACTCTTGGATCGATCTCTTCATCTATCTCCAAGACCGTCTCGTCCTTATTCTGGATAACGATGAGTGCTTGTTCACTCGCCTGTTTCTTTCCTCTTACGGAAATGCTATAGCATTCTCTTCCGGCTAGCTGGTCTCCCTTTAGCGTCCCGATGCCACTAGAATTTGGGAACTTGATGGCCAGATGCCTTACAGACGAGACTGCCCCCAGCCCTACTAGGGCGGGTCTCCCGAGCAGCATGTTGTAGGCCGATGGCAGGTCCACTACTACAAACTCCATCATCTTGGTTACTGAGACTGGGTAGTCTCCCAAGGTTACCGGAAGTTCGATGGACCCCATACAGGCAATCCCCTCTCCTGAAAAACTGTACAAGGTCGTTGCACAGGCTTTTAGGTCTCGAAGCGCGAGTCCCATCTTTTCTAAGGTGGCCTTATAGAGAATGTTCACTGAGCTCTCATTGTTAATGAGAACTCGGTGAACTCTCTTATTCGTGAGCTGGAGAGTGATGACCAATGGGTCATTGTGGGGAAACTGAACATGGGACGCGTCGTCCTCAATAAAGGTTATCGGCTGAGATTCAATCTTTTGGCATTTTGGAGCTCTAGGTTCGGGTTCATAAGGAGACCCGTCCCCAGTTTTTAGCTCATTCACATATCGCTTTTGGGCATTCCTGCCCATCCCTGCGAGATGAGAACCACCCGAGATGGTTATCACATCTTCTCCATCAATTATAGGGGGCCTATCTTCTTCCCTTTCTCTGGAATTATTGTTTTGAGCAGGTTGCGGTGCAGCTGCCCTCTGGCTAGTAGAAGCCTGATTATTACTCAAATAGCCTCTCGAGATCAGTCCTTCGATCTCGTCCTTCAACTGCTTGCATTCATCAGTAGTGTGACCAGTGTCTCTGTGAAATCGATAGTACTTGTTGGAGTCCCTCTTGGACTTCTGATTTCTCATGGGGTCTGGACGCTTGAAAGGGACCTGGTTTTCATTAGCCAGGAATATATTCTCCCGAGACTCGTTGAGCTTGGTGTACACTTTGTACACGGAGAAATACCTTTCCCCCTTCTGCCTCGGGGTTACTCCCTTCATTCTTTTTTCTTTTGGAAGGGTTTTCCGCAAGAGGTTTTGAAACTGGTGGGTTCGCCGAGGTTGAGGCAGAGTTTACGTTTATCATTGTAGTTATGGGTTGAGAAGTCATATTTAGTGTTAACCTCGCCTCCTCTACATTGAAAAACCTCTGAGCTCGCTTATTAAACTTGGTTAAGGACCTCACCGGTTTTCTATGCATATCGTCCCAGAGAGGACTTCCTGGCATTACTCCAGCTTGGACAACCATTAGATGACCGCTGTCATCCATATTTCGAGCTCGGACAACTTCCAAATTAAACCTCGTAAGGTAGCTTTTCAACGTCTCGCCTGGCTGTTGCCGAACGTTGGTCAGAGTTGATGCCTCGGGTCTTACCCCGATCATGGCTCTGAACTGTTTCTTGAAATCCTTTGATAGCTGATCCCAAGAAGTGATCGAATGTCTTTTATATTTCTCAAACCAGGTTTTTGCTGGTCCTGTTAGCGATGTTGGAAATAACATGCATCTGAGCTCGTAACCCACATTACTTGCACTCATTATGGTATTAAATGTACTCAGATGGCTGTACAGGTCAGACTTCCCCTCAAAAGGCGGGACATGAGGAATCTGAAACCCTTGAGGAAACGGAGTGTTGGAAATATGAGGAGCGAATGGTTCGAGCGCCTCGTCAGAATCCTCATCCCGACTCCGACCTCGCTTATTTTGCAGGAGCCTAAAGGCCTTTTCCAGTTGATCAATTCTTTCTTGAACCAGGTCTGCAAGGGGTCTTTCCTAAAGTTGGCTATCACTGATCATAATTACAGGCTCGCGCCTTCGCAGGGGATCTTTGCGCCCATTTAGGCGATCTCTCAGGTCCGGGTTCGATGGATTACCACTACCTCGATTCTGATTCAGATGTTCCCGCAGGTCGGAGCGGTTCCTATGGTTTCCAGTATTTCCTCGACCTTGATCATACACGCCGACTGATCTAGTTTCTCCTGAATCATCACTAGCAAGGCTCGTTGCATGATTATTTCGAGATGGATCTCTTTAATGCTGCCTCATCTCTGCAGTGCGGGACCGAGACATTTGACTTCTTGTAGGTTGGGCGCCTCTCCGTTCCCTGAAGGCTTCTCTATTTCCTTGTTTCCTCCCTGCATGCCTTTCCTCATCACCTCGAACTGGCTGAGCGTTCCTGCAAGACGGTGAAGGGTATCTTATAGGCGATGGAGGGAATCGTATGGGTGATGGTGGCTGCCACCCATTTCG
Source organism: Humulus lupulus (assembly GCF_963169125.1). Lineage (NCBI taxonomy): Eukaryota > Viridiplantae > Streptophyta > Magnoliopsida > Rosales > Cannabaceae > Humulus > Humulus lupulus. The sequence continues at coordinate 186,291,257 of NC_084798.1, forward strand.
AGGCCTAGACGGTCCTGAGTTCGCCCGTGTTTGGTCGGTAACATTCTGCGTGTTCCCAGGGATTTGAGTTCGAGCCTCTGTAGGGGCTCGGTTATTCCCAGTTCCCGCTAGTACCTCTGCAGTTGAATTAACCGGAGCCCTAGCTCGAGTACTTCTTCGGGGTCTCGAGGGAGCGGATTGCTCTGCCGGTGCCGGAGGTTGCTCTAGTCTCCTTGTGGCAGCATTTTTTCGAGGTCGTCCACGAGGCGTGCGGGGAGGAACATGCACGTCCCTTGGAGGTGGGGCTTGGTTCTCACGTGGAGGTGGGGGATGAGCCGCCTGGGCCTCCGCGCCTAACCTAGCCAATTACTCGTTTCGCTTATTGGCCTCGGCCAATTGTTTTTTCAGCTGATTGTTTTCAAGTTCCACAATGGGGACGTACCGTTCAAGATTATAGTACATGTCCTCATCCCTTGAGGATGGAGGTGCTAGAGTTCCCTGAGAATCGGAGGACTTGCTTCTCTCTTTAATCTCTGGATTTACCATTGGCTACTTCTCAGGGCGTATTGGATAGTTTTCTTCAGGAATGTTTTGATCATTCGCGGCCATAGCTGTTCAGGGATCGTACTGCTTAAGGCTCTCAATGAAAGCACCAAACTGTTGACGCCGTTATTCATCAACTTAAAATGTAGAGCACGTAAACAGTAAAAACTATGGCAAGAATAACACAATAAAACAATGAGAGTTTTTTACGTGGTTCAGTGGTTAACTCTGCCTAATCCACGAGTCTTTTTTATTAGAACTTAGGAAATTTCTAGATATTCTTCAGGGATAAATTCTCCAGAGATTCCCTCAAGATCATAAAATTTCGGTCCTTTACAAAGGTACATGACTTCTCTATTTATAGAGGAGATCTCATAATACAATCCCACACATTTCGGGAAGTTATTCTGTTCATTAATAAATTTAATGACTTTAAAGTTTGTAACTCCTATATACAAGGAAACATCCCCTGAAGACCAGGGGGCGTATAACCGACTAGTTAATATCCCTTTATTGTAGGGAAGTTACAACAATAAATATCTCTTGAATGCATGGATTGCGTCTCCTCAGGTGATCTATTAATTCGTTCGAGATCAGCAATCAGCATCATGCCAGTCTAGGTCTCTGAGTAAATTATGAGTTGCATTATTTTCCCCAAGACCAGCTTGGAGTGGGTAAATATCACCGAAGCCGCCTTATTTCGAGCTCACACCCATGCCAAGCTCGGACCACATGATCTTAGGCCCCCCGACAATGGACATACTCCGATGTTCTTTCTTTCGAGCTTATAAGGACTTCGAGGCTACCTATCTTCAAGGTTGCCACCTGCTTTGAAGATTTGGCGTCTAGATTATGAACATGTATTTTAGCTATCGCGAGCTTACACCTGAGGAATCCAGCTTTCGAGGTCACAACCTCAAGTCTTGAAATCTGGGTGTAACACTAGCCAATTCCTCATTCCGCTTATTGGCCTCAGCCAACTGTTTTCTCAACTGTCAGTTTTCAAGTTCCACAATGGGGACGTACCGTTCAGGATTATAGTACATGTCCTCATCATCCCTTGGGGTCGGAGGTTCTGGAGGTCCCCGAGAATCGGAGGACTCGCTTCTCTCTTCAGTTTCTGGATTTACCATTGGCTGCTTCCCAGGGCGTCGTGGATAGTTTTCTTCAGGAATATTTTGATCATTCGCGGCCATAGCTATTCAGGGATTGTACCGTTTAAGGCTCTCAATGAAACCACCAAACTGTTGACGCCATTTTTCGTCAACTTAAAATGTAGAGCACGTAAACAGTAATAACTATGGCCAAGAAGAATAATACAGTAGAACAATGAGAGTTTTTTACGTGGTTCAGCAGTTAACTCTGCCTAGTCCACGAGTCAGTTTTATTAGGACTTTGAGATTTTCTGGAAATCCTTCAGGGATGAATTCTCCAGAATTTCTCTCCAGATTACAAAAATTTCGTCATTTACAAAGGTACATGACATCTCTATTTATAGAGGAGATCTCATAATCCAATCCCACACGTTTCGGGAAGTTATTCTGTAAATTAATAAATTTAATTACTTTAAAGTTTGTAACTCCCATACACAAGGAAACGTCCCCTGAAGACCAGGGGGCATATAACAGACTAGTTAATATCCCTTTAATGTAGGGGAGTTACAACAATAAATATCTTTTAAACGCATGGACCGCATCTCATCAGATGACCCATTACGTTGTTCGAGATCGGTAATCAATATCATGCCGGACCAGGTCTTTAGGTAAATTATGAGCTGGTCACTTTACCCCACGACCAGCTCGGAGCGGGTGAATACCACCGAGGCCATTATACTCTGAGCTTATACCCTTGCCGAGCTCGGGCTACTTGATCCGAAGACACCCGACAATAGATATACTCCGACGCTACGTCTTTCGAGCTTAGATATCATTCCGAGGTTACATATCTTCGAGGTTGCCACCTTGCTTCGAGGGTTTGACACCTAGATTACGAACATTCACTTTAGACATCACGAGCTTACACCTGATGAGTCCAGCTTTCAAGGTCACACCCTGAGGTCTCGAAATCTGGGTGTAACAAAATTTAAATGCTATAAAATATTATTATAATAATATATAACATATAATATATCATCAAAAAATTTATAAAATTTTGCTAGAATAAATATTTAGTAATTATATTAATATAAATTCAAATACTATAAAATCTTTTTATTATAATAATATTTAATACAAGACTAGATATTTAATAATTATATTAATAGTAAATACTCATTTGGTATCCTGTGTTTTATCGAAATACAAACTTTGTACCTTCTGTTTTTTATCAATTGGTACCCTCTGTTTGCAAAAACTACATAGTTTGGTACCCTCCGTGCGTTTAAATTTGTAATATTCCCATATTACCCTCATTTTAGTGATTTATTTGATTTATAATTTTTTTTAAATGATTTAAATATATTTTCAGAATTCATAAAATAAAATAAATGTTTAATTAAAACTTTAAAATAATTTTAATAAACAAAACTATTTTTAAAATAAATTTAATTAATTAAAAAATTGGAATAAAAAAATAAAAAAACTATTTGAAATTTTATTAATTAACTTTAAATAAACCTAAATTTCTATTTAATTAGTGAGAAAAGCTCACATTTCACCCAATCTCATCCTTACCATCTTAGTTCCCCACCCTCTCAATCTCATCCTCATTTTAGTTATTTATTTGATTTTCAATTGTTTTATTATTTTTAAATAATTTAAATATATTTTCAGAATTCATAAAATAAAATAAATATTTAATTAAAATTTTTAAATAATTTAAAAAATATATAATTAATGTCAAAAGCCATTTGTTCGCATACTATATAAAGCAAACAAGACTATATAAAGGAAAAACTATTCGTGCTAAATGTCACTTGCATGTATAATAAAAAAAGAATGGGGTAATTGTTCACATAACTAAGTCAGAATTGTGCAAAGCATGAAAACTGACTTGGGGGACAAATGTTATACCCATTTTTTGGGCATGATGACTTGTCAAAGAATAGAAATATTAATGATCTCGGACCTGCTAGTTATTTCCTTCAAAGGAAATATGAACAAAACTTATAGCATGCTTGTTCTCACAAGTTAGGCATGTATGTGTTAACATGAAAGTATAGTGTCCCTATTCATTTATCTCAAGTCATTATGTGCTAACAGAGAAGTTCTTTCACCTCTGTTCACCCAAGACAAGATCTTTCACCTCTGTTCGCACAAGGCAAGTCATCACATGCTACCAAGAAGATTCTGGTCGCCCAATAGCACGCTCTTGTTAATGTTCGTTTATAGTTGCCTGAGGAATACTAATAGAGATGCATGATCGCAGAACCTTGACTAATTGCATTCTTGTTTTCACAAAAGCACAAAGTAAACCACACAACGCTAACAGAAGGGGTTTGGTCGCCTAGCCATATTCTTCAACTCATGTTCGCTCAAGAAGGTGGTAATTTGCTAACAGAGACATGTGTGAGTGTCTCTTGGTAATTTTATGCATGTTCGTTCAGGACAGATTGTCTACGCTAACAAAATTAGCAAAGGAGTACATAGTCATCATATATCAAAACACAACTATATTTGTGTTATTATAATGTTGTAATGTATTATTTATGGGCCAAGCCCAATAGCTTAGGCCCATGATTTATATGTAACCCTAAACTCCTCACTATAAATAAGAGGAGATGCGATAGAACTAGGGGAGGCAATTCATAATGCCGAGACTCCATTATTGTATAAACAATCCTTATATAATGTAAAAGTGAATGAGGACTGTAGAACAACTAGCAACGTAGTTCGCTGGAGACTATGGTTCTTCAAGCTTAAATATCAATAAAAGTCTAAGTGGATGTAGGTCATCTTTTTGGGGTCGAACCAAGATAAAATATGGTGTTATCTATTTTATTATATCTCAATTCTTAAATCCATGCTCTTATGTTCTCAAGTTGATGAAAAATGATGTCAACAGTTTGGTGCTTTCATTGAGAGAGCAGATTCAAGAGGAAGAGATTCAAATTGACGAAATCTACAAATAAAGACTTTGGTAAAATCATATCCGACAAACCCCCAATATCGTTAAGGGCCATATCAGTCCACCTGTTAGTTTGTATCTAGGTCATCTGCGGTTCAACAAACACCATATTCGTCTAAGACAAATCGCAAATCTATGTGAAAAATAATTTCACTTAATTGCGTCTGAATTGGGGCACACTACTGAAATTAAAAATCTAGCAATTTCGAGTCACAAGGTGGAGTGATCACGATGGTTCAAAGAAAGATCCACCTATGGCAACGACTTCAAGCTGTTCACAGTGATAAATTGATTATTTGGAACCCTAATGGCATGTATGTGTTTATGGAAGGGATGGACATCAAAATGAAGCATGTAAACCTAGACAAAATTTATGTTCATTCACTTGTACATAACACACGCAAACAGAAAATGCAATTTTTTCGCCTATGTGTATACACTAAGGGCAAACAGAGTCTAAACAAAGAACGGATATAACCTGGTCACTCACATATTCCTACAAGGAATAATCAGGATTCAAAATGAAGGATATTAGCAAGCTTTGACACGTTTCAATGTTGTTTTAAGTTTGAAAACCCAAGAGGAAACCTTCTCGCTCATCTATTTACAAGAATCCAGTTCGCCCCTCATCACATGAAATTCTGAGATGACTTATACGAGCTATCAAGGACATCAACTCGCAAGCTTCATGGCACATAAGTTCAAATTCAAGCTCTAATGGAAAATATAATATGTTCATTATGAGTCTTTAAAACTACCAGAATTGAACGAAACTTCAAAAAACAAGGGATCTTGTGGAACAAATAGCTCAAAATTATTAGTGACAATTTCGAGATCAGAAACATTTAAGCCATAAATGAAATTCATATTCGAACTGACCCATATGTGTCATTCGAGCTAATCGCCCCTCTACACGTCATCCAAGCAGTATCTGTTATCTATACTCGAGCTGGTCATCACTTTACATGAGTCATAAACGGAGTTCATTTCCGAGATAAACCATAGTTTACAACCAAATTGGGGACATAATTCATCTCTGAAACAACAATCATCTGAGCTGAAATTAAAACTCAAAGAAATTTCTATTCTCAACTGTACTTGTGTAAAGCGAGCAAACATAAGTGATTTCGTGGTTTTCGAGATGAATTATTCGCCTTTTCGAGATGATTTTTTATATGGCTTGGCTTTCGAGATCCTGTTCACACATTTTAGCCTATGCTAAGCGAACTAGAAAGGGAGATTATGATCAAACCATTTCAAGGTCACCACAAAAACTTTGTTCACACGCACAAAGGATGATCTAGACTGAGCAAAGATGGTTGGACCAAAAGCTGATGAACACGGCTCAAAACATTTGCCAGCTCGTTTCACCTTTGGATGAAACTTGTTCCTCCATGCGTTCATACATGGGTCGACAGGACTAAATGAGCATGGCTCGAAAGATTTGCCTACTCGCTTTTTCCATGGCACCCATTATTCGAGCTAAATTATACATGTCATTCGAGGTGAATTTGTAACTTACCTTCGAGCTATTTTCTTAACAAACCAGAGCAAAGGGAAACCTAGTTGCTCATTATGCTCAGAATCATCCCCAAGCTAACTTGAACAGTCATCTTCAAACTGACTTGTACCTTTCATCCAAGCTGACTTGAACAAGTAATCTATGAGCTAACTTGCATTAGACATCTGAGCAATGATTGAAGAATTACAATATGATGGCAAATCATGGTTGTTCTCGCTTATGCTGACACATGGAACGAACATAGTCAAAATAAGAATCAAATGAGATTGTTCGTTTATAGTGCATTCTTATGCTGCCTTGCAAAAAATGAACATAACACTAACTGTTTGCACACAAGTAGATTGGAACACATTTTCCCTTATCCACACATCTACATAAAGAAAGTAAGGAGAATGAATTTTAGTGCTCACCTCGGAATCATGAGCACACCAACCCAAAGACAAGTCTATTAGCCTAACTATGAATATCATAAACGAACAAACAAATGGAAGTACGAAGCAAGATTGGTTGTCCAACAATGTACATAGAGAATGAACATAAATGAAGAACGAACTTCTTTGCTTGTGGCATGAAGACATACTCTGCTTGACAACCACAAAAGAAGTTTGCTCGCTCGTGTGCCTTAATAAGCAACTAAAAAAATCAATTCGACCATGTTTGTTTACCTTTGCAAACACGATGCTGAAAAACTAATGGAGCAATGGAAATAAGGGACCTGTTCACCCAATGTTACTTCTAAGACGCAAACAGGGATAAAAAATGTCAAGCATGTAAACTCGATTGAAATACTCTGTCATCATTATCTGTTCATCTTTTCATCTCCAATCTAACACCTTTCTCCAACTTGGGGTTTACCAAGGTAATCTCCTATCAAGGAGACAAGAGAATAGTCGACCCCAAATTGGAAGGAGAATGAATGGAGATGCTCCTTAGAGATCAATTTGCAAGCCGAACCTCGAAAACAGACCTTGAGGGGATATTCTATGTTCATACTAGGTATGATCAAACCTGGTAGGGGTATGAACAAAGACTGATTTATAAAGAGATCATGATTAGAAAAGAAGATAACCTCGAATTGTGATCTTAATTAGGAAAGAGGACAACTTCGAATTATGATCGTTATCATAAAAGAAGATAACCTCAAATTCTGATTATAATCAGGAAAGAGGCCAACTTCGAATTTTTATCCTTATCAGAAAAGGAGATAACCTCAAACTCTTATTGTAATCGGGAAAGAGGATAACATTGAATTCTGCATTATAAAACTAGCTCAAACCCAAGGTAAAAATAGCCCAAGATTTATAACTTGGTTACTTGGGGGCAAATAGGTGTTGGATATAACCATACTACAAGCTCGAAAAAAATCTACACAGGCTTTTAAAAGAGTTATTTCAAACTTTAGAAAAAGATGAAGTGTGGAGATAACCGAGTATCAAAAGGCACAATATTACAAATTTTTTGTGCAACAAAATTTTAAGTAATATTTTTAAGCCTACCATGCTCCTTTGAATAAATGAGTACGAGTCGTAAGCAGATATAAGCTCATCATACTTATATGTTTAAATAAGTATGCAAAATGATTGCGAGAATTAACAAAACAAGTAGATCTATTTGGAAGTTAAAATAACACAATCAAAATTTGAAAAATTCAAGTTAGTATAAAAGTGAAATTTGGACATGAAAACCGAGTTAGTACAATAACTTGGGTATTCAAATATGATTCCAAATGAAACTTAAGACACTAACATGAAAAAAATCAAAGCTATGAAACCCTGGTCCTAACCAGGTATAAGGCCTGAATAATAATAGGTAAGTTATTAAGCTAAAAAACCCTGGTCTTAACCAAGTACGAGGCCTGAATGATAACAGGTAGGCTATTAAGCAATAAAAACCTGAACCTAATAAGGTACATGAACTAAATACTAACAGGTAGTTGTTAAACAAAAACTTGAACCTGGCTGAACAAGGCTCGAACTAAGAAGATAAAAACAACTCAGAAGCATCCTTAGAAAAGAAGACTGTTGGGAATTGTGCTCTTAAAGCAATTTTAGTTGACAATTGTTTTAATGAAATAAATGAATGAATTGAATTATTGTATATATGTAGCATGTACTATATTATTGTTAATAATATTAAGTAAATATCATAAATTCCCAAGTTCATCTATGTGATCTCAATCTCCTATTGGTATGAGAGGATCGAGATTGAGATAATTGACTTAAATAGTTCGTAGTAAAATAAAGTAATGGAATCTTTAGATTTATTACTACTAGTACGGTCCACTAGTATTATGAATACATGTGACCTAGATCCAGGTTACTAGTGTAGTAGGACACTTTAGTGGAGGTAATTTGCATACTGAGAGTATGTAGAACTGAACCAGATGTGATTTAATAATACTTATTTGAATACTGTTTCGTAGTATTACAAAACACATCAACTGATGATCATATACAAACTGATCTTAATTCTAAAGTTACTATGAACTCCTATATATGTCATTTGATCCATTTGATTCATGTGTTACAGTTTGTCAAAATAATCATGCTAAGAACTATTGTTTCGGGGACTCAATGATGTATATGGGTGGGGACAAAGCTTAACAGATATGGAATCTATACCTTCTTATAGATTGAATGATGGTTCCCTATTGGGTTGACTTTTGGAACTGAAAAGGTTATTGATGTCAAATTCATAATCCAATTGTGAATTAACATTCACTAGTAAAGTCGATGGTACACTAGGAATCAAGATATAATTAAAAGGGTAACACAGTAATTTTATTCCAACTTAATTATGAATCATCAATAGATGATTAATTTGTATGTAATGATTATATCAATGGACACTTTATGGTTACAATAAAATACTCAGTAAATATATGCCTTTAATTCTCAAGAGTGCTGTCTCATATTTATAGTGGAGTAATCATGAGATTAATAAATATGACTATTGAATCAAAGCGTTTTTGGTTAATAATCTTTTATTTATTGGAACTTGGAATTATTGGTCCATAGGTCCCCGAAGCGGCTCTATCAACACTATTCAAGGTAAGAGTTGATACAAGGGTCAAACTGTGAATGAGCTATTTGAAAGAATATTTATTCTTCGGGATAAATATACAATTATGTGATAATTGAAGTTGGACAATTTATTATTGCATTAGTGCAATTTTTGAAATTGTGTAGAAATAAAATCAATTTATTTTATTTAAGTGTGAAAAGATAAATATGGATAGTCAAAATTTGTTTTGATTATTATATTTATTTAATTAATAAATAAGATGATAACGGAAATTCAAATTTTGAATTTTGAAATTTAAGTTGTTATTTTTTCCTTAAAAAGATGATACCTTATTTGAATTTCCAATTATTAATTAATTAAAATAAAAATGCTTGAAAAATTAAATCTCATTTTTCAGGGAAGTGCTACACACATAGGGCTTCTTGGACTGCCCTATGCGTGTACCACTACTGATGGTGATCAGTTATTGGTTTTTTATTTGATCTAATTAATTAAATAAATATTTAAAAAATGGTTTTAAAATTGAATGTAAGACTTTGTCTTCAATAATTTATTTTATTATTATTAAAGATGATCATTATTATTATTATTATTATTATTATTTTTTTATGATAATAATGTCTATATATTCTATATGATAGAAAATAGGAGAAGAACTTTTAATGAGAAGAAAACCTGATAATCTTTTTCACACAAAAAGAAAAAAACATTTTCTCTCTAGCCTATAATCAAGAGTCTATTGTGTTGAGAATACTTTTGATTCACAAATATTGATTCTTGTTCTCTATCTGCCCACCCACATCTTGATGTGTAGAGAACGTCTTGGAAGATCTAGGTGTGATTACTCTAGCAAGGATAAGATGATTGAAATATATACGAAAAGATTAAAGGATTCTTGATAGGCTACAAGAGGTAAATCATTTCATATTATTTTTACATATACATATTATATTGATTAACATATTGCATATTAAAGGATTCTCATATAAAATTGTTTATATGAATTTTTTTTGTTTATACAATACTACCATCACCACAATTTCCGCTGCGCACTAGGAACTGTTCCTAACAAAGACAACCTTGAGCTGTGATCAAGGATAACTTCGAATTCTGCTCACTATTAGTAAGAAGATAACCTCACAATTTGACCACTATCAGAAAATAGGAAAACTTCAAAACTAATCGCCCACCAGTTAGAGGAGTAACCTTCAACTCTGTTCCTACAATAAGAAGCCTGCTCGCCCTTGGGTCTTCATAAAGAAATAACTCCTTTTCAACCTGTTTGCCAATTTGCATGTCACAAAAACGAACAGGAAAAGAAGAGCTTAGAAACCATGAAAGGCAACCTGAAAATACTATACTTCTACATTGGGTGAACAAAAACCTCAGAAGTACAAGAACATGTACCAACACGGAACCTATTCGCATATCATAGCATGTTCGCCTATGTCCATATAAATGTAGTGAGAAAAGTAATTCTATTAGCCTATGGTGTTGATAAAAGAATTCTACTAGCTAATCGTACCTTACTATAAAGTAGCAGAACATTTATAAGCACCCAAGCACGACGTAACAAGTGATCAAGGACAAAGATTCCTCCATCACTTGGGGGGGGGGGGGGGGGGGCACATAGGGTATAGGAGAGAACTCAAGAGAATATTTTCTACAATTTTTTTTTTCAAAATAGAGTTCTAACGAGATGAGAAAATATCAAAATCTTGTGAATAAGTTACTGTTCGCTTGACCATGAAGGCAAAAGAGTTTGTTCGCTTGATCATGAAGGCAAAAGAGTCTATTCTCCTATTCGTGAAGGAAAATCAAGAATACAAGTCATACAGAAACAACAAGCAGATAAATAAGGTTGTTCGCTCACAGTCTTTCAAAAAAAAAAAGATAACCTCAAATTCTGATCGTTATTAGATTAGAGGACAACTTCGAAATTCTGATTGTTATCAGCTAAGAATAACCTTCAATTATGTTCGCTTATCCTTTAATGACATTTCTACTTCTGTTCATCCAGCCATGGGATTGACATCTTCACCCAAACGTGTACCCAATATGGGAACAAAATTAAAGAAAAGAAAAGTCTATTCACCCATAGTAGCCTATACTAGGGGAACAAGAAAAGAAAAGCAAGCTTGGAGCCCAACAAAGCTACCAAGAATAACTTGTTCGCCCATAGTGGTATGCCTCTGTTCGTTTGCATTTATGATTATAAGTCTTGATGGGACATATTCGTTTGGTCATATTCTAAAATAACAAACAAAAGCTAACAACTTTAATGGAATCTAAATGGGAGGTCTAATCGCCCATGTAAGATCATCAATATGAAGTTTGTTCGTTTAAAAAAGCCTGCAAGAGGCTTTGTAATTAGAAAGAAAGTAACATGTTCGCCCATTGACCTTCATAAGAAACTAGCAAGACTTATTCAAGCTATTCACCTATTTGTATGAATAAAAAATGAACAAGAAGACAAAGGAGTGCCTAGAAGTCGTTAAAGCTACCATATGAGGCTAACAACTTTTTGAATCTGTTCAACAATAGAACTCTAAACTAGGCAAATAGAATAGAAGAATATGTTCACTCCTCATTTAGGCAAACAAGAATAGAACAAAGTCAATTTATGAGGAAGAGATGACATATGTGCTTAGAAGTCTTGCAAAATTGTTATACGAAGTATTGTTTGCCTCTATACCATCACAAGGGGTGAGTATATCCGAAATATACTAAAAACAAAGAAGGTATCATGTTCGCTTAGACTGTCCTGTACTAGGCGAATAAGGGAATGAGTTATTGGAAAAGGGCATGTACACTTGAAAGCATACACACGTAGTGAACAAGGACCCATTTGTGTAAATGGGTTTGTTCTTGTGTGGAAAGCCAAGAATGGTAGAGAATTTTGTTCGTATACAAACGATTAGCATCGAGAATTTGCTTCTGGTCGCTAAGAATGTTTTGGAAAAAACAACACGAAGGATTTGTTCACATTATTTGGCAATCAGAAAAAATAATGGAGTGATTTCACATATACTATTCTGTTTCCTTACTATACAAGTGGGTTTATGTTTTGTCTAGGCGATAAAAAACAACAATGTGACTTGATCGCCTACATTCATACAAGGAAAGCAAACAAGGCCAGTTTATAAGTCTGTTCATTTATATTCATGTGCACGGAGCTAATAGTTTCCAAAAAAGTTAAGATACATGGATTATTCCCTCATGGGCTCCTATAGAAGGCACACAATACAAGAAAATGCTTGTTTACTTATATGCTTATATTAAAAGTTGTTGACCGTGTTTTTGGCCAACGACGTGTAGACATTAAAACGACAATAAACCTTCAAGAGAAAAATACGACACAGACAATTTTTATAGTGGTTCAGCCCCAATGTGTTGGTAATAGCCTAATCCACTTGGAGTTGTGATATATTTAGCCTACACTTAAGATCAGATGAACTTGAGCCAACTGAGTTTCTTAAGTGCAAGTAGAAAAATATAGAGTTTCTCTCTCTATAGAATACAAGCTTTATCTCTCTAACCTCTCAGAAAATGCCCCAAGAATGCCCCAAGTAACAGTCCCAAAAATCTCAAAACGAGAGAGTTTTCTGAGTTTCAAAAGATCAGATCCCTAAAATGATACCATGAGCCATTTATTTATAGGCTCATGGATCGTACATCAGATATTCCCTTTGACTGGGTCCTTTATGTTATTCTCACAATATTTAATCAATAATAACATTTAAAATACAACAATATGCGACTTCTTTGGGATAAACTGAGAGATTCCCGCGCAGGTATGAACGATTCTAGCTGAAGCCGTTACTAGGATCTCTTGCGTAGCAATGATCTGTTTAGTCGGTCCTCATCACACCCAGAAGGAAAACTGGAGAGCCAAAACACTTCACCGGTCGGCCAAACCCTCACTGGTCGGCCAAGACAAGTGACTGGTCGGCCAAACACCTGTCTGATCGGCCAAACACTTCACTAGTTGGACAAACACCTGACTGGTCGGACAAGCACCTGACTGGTCGGACAAACACCTGACTGGTCGGACAAGCACCTGACTGGTCGGTCACGACACTTCTCTGGTCTAACATGACACATCTCTAGTCTAACATGGCACATCTCTGGTCTAGCATGACACTTGACTGGTCAGTCAAAAATCTTCACCGGTCGGACAGAAATTCTATCAGATCGGTCAGATCACTTTATCACAACTCCAAAAAGCCAACACATTTATTGACTATTAATGTGCCTTTTACTGACCATGCATTACCACTTATCACTTTTGATTGCCACGTCATCAAACTGAAATTTTGGGGATAACACTTAAGTAACCTCAAATAAAACCTAGTGCTCGGGGTCCCGAAAACACCCCTGAGGGCATTATAGTCAAAACTTACAGAATTTCCTCCTGACCTCAAATACTCCCAATTTATCATCAAATAAACATTCCCATTACCCAATAGCCTGGTAATGCTCTAAATACCCCTTGACTCACTCCGAGTCAAGAATAAATCTCGTTGTGACTTTCCCACTAGCTTACCTCCTAGGATCGTCTTGTGCTGAGTAACCTTAGCATAGCCAAACAATAATAAAGCACCACACACATATCACATATATGCCAAATATGCCCGAAATGGCCAAAATATGAAAATCACCCAATTACTCAAAAATGGGTTCACATGCATATTTAATACACCTAAACATGCATATTATCATTTAATAACATAATAAAGCAATTATGGCCCTCCCGGCCTCCTAATCAAGGTCCTAACCCTTATTAGGAAATTTGGGGCATTACAACTATCCCCTCCTTACAGAATTTTCATCCTCGAAATTTATCTGAACTGCCGAAATGTCAATTCCGCACAACTGATTCTAGTTTCCCAGGTCGTTCCCTCGTCCTCACTGTCTCTGTAACATTACCTTAACTCAAGGTATCACTTTGTTCCTCAGAACCTTATTCTTTTTGTCTCATATCTGGACTGGCTATTCTTTATATGATAACTTAGCCTCAATCCCCCGATTCTCATAACTCAACTCATGAGTTTCTTTCAACCCATGTCCTCAGCATGGAAATACAAAATACACTATATATACCTGACAGTGCCAAAGATAAGGATGAACCAAAATCAACCTAACCAGTCCTATCTAGGACTCAAATTATTCTCCCACTCTAGGGCTCAACTTGCCCTTAACTCATCACCCCTTTCCATGGTGATACTTCTAAGGAAGATACAATCTTCTACCTGGAACTCTATGTTCCTGCTTCTCAATTCAGTACAACTTTTCCATTTATTCTGAGAAGTGAGCATCAAAGCTCCAACTTCTAATAGTCTCAGTGGTCCATTGAACCATCTCATGATCCAGATATAACATCTCACCCATCTCATTCCAACGAATGGATGACGATCACGCTCTATCATATCTTATTTCATAAGGTACCTTTTTCAACACTGGATAACTCTCTTCCTCTCTCGAAGAGATCTGAATACTGGTCAGTTGTGCTACTTATCCTTATTGACAAAAATAAACTCACTTGGACTGCTGGTCCATAATGACTCAATGCCAACTCATACTAGCCCACTAACCTGGGCAATCCCACCGCGAAACCCATCGCGATGCTTTCTTGTTTCCATTATAAAGTACTCAAAGGCTACAGTGGCCTCACCAATTTCTGATCCTCTGATCTGACCTGCTAACAGGCTAAGAACTTTACCACGCATTCCATTACATCCCTCTCCATCTTAGGCCACCATTATAAAGCTTTCATATCCTGTCACATTCCCATGATGCCTGAACGAAGAAAATAAAAGAATAACATGAGATTCATCTAGAATCTCCTAATTAATCTTAGTGTCCATCGGATCCCAAGTCTGATCCTTACACCACAATAAGCGCATACCTGATATTGCAAAACCCTTAGCTAATCCAGCTAAGATTTCCATTCAATCTTTCTTATCTGTGGTTCACTTAGTTGTTTTTCTTTTGATCTTCTCTGAGATAATAATCTCAAACAATAAACTAGCCACCTGGCCCACCAGAAACTCTACTCTAGTTCTGGTCAGATACTTTAACCAACATGTTTCTTAGGCAATTACTTTTCTCTGTCACTGAGATGTCATAACAACCCACTAACTGGTTCTGATCTGCAAGAAGACTCAGAACTATTTCCCAAGGCACCTGTAATATCCTTACCACCCAAGGACACTCCTGCCCCTAAGGCGTTCCCTAACCTTGGTAAATTTCCGCTGAGAAAATACCACAAACCATTGTCCAAGACAATCACAAATCCCATTCAAATAATCCTCGGAATGCTCTGTTCATCTGATTCACAAACACTTGGCATTAAACCAATTCTCAAGACATATTCAACACTCTCAGTACTCTTATCTGATACAAACACAATCTTTTATATAACTTCTTCTCTGATCTCTAACTGGTCCTAACCAGATCCAAGATCCACCTTAGAGAATTCCATCTTACTCAATATCTAAGTCTCGAGTTCCTACAACCCTACTGAGCCATTCAATATAGTGCCCTAAAACCTGAATCCATTCCTGGTACCAATCCAATCACCATTCTATCTCTTTCACATAAAGAAACCCAGGCAAATCCCCTGGAAACACATCCAGGAACTCACAGACTAGTCCAGTCTGTCCTGACCCCGCTGGCACAATCTAAGTGGTATCCACCACACTAGCTAAGAGTCCTATGCATCTCTCTGTCATAAAACTCTAGCCCTCAATACAGATGTCATCAGCATGCCAAATCTATGCACAGTGCCAACTGCCACAAGGCCTTCCACTCTCAAGCCCAAAATATACTATTCTTTCCTTGCCTTTTAAAATTTCCCCACACTTACTTAACTTATCCATATCTCAGATCAAACCAAAGCCATTCATAACCAACTTTATCCAAACCACTGAGGAGTCCTTTTTATCACAACCCCACTTATTTCTTAAGTCACCAATACAGTATCATCTTCCCATCACAACATGCCCATGTGATCTACATGACATCCTTATGCTTCTATATATGCAACAAATAAAGGAACAGCATGGCACCAAAACCAATCAGCCTAACTTAGAAATCAGAACTAGAAAACTGACCTGCCACCCCTGGGGAACTAGTCTCTGTCTACGACTCTGACTGTCTCGGAATAAACACTCAAGCTGGAGTCGAGCTGTCCATCCCCTTTTGCTCATCCTTTCTTAACCTTGGACAATCCTTCTTGAAGTGCCCAACCACATCACATAAGAAACATGCCCTTGCTTGGCATTCTCCCAAATGATGCCTCTTGCACCGAGCGCATTCTGGGTAAGTCTTCCAGCTTTTCTTCTTACTCGCTCCAATAAGTGGAGGTACCATTATCTGAGCTTCATGCTCTCTAGCACTCTTCTTCTCATCTCTTATGCTCTCAACAACAAGATCCTTCTCTACCACCTGAGCAAAGGTAGAGACTTCATGCACTGGGGCAGCTCTAATGCCCTGAGCTATTCCAGGATTCAATCCTTGGATAAACCTTTCCTTCCGAGCTACATCTGTGGGTACCAGCTCAAAAGCAAACTTGGCCAACCCATCAAATTTATTAACATACTCGGTTACTGTTGATATGGGTAGTCAAATTTATTACTCCAGGTCAAGCACGCTTAACTTTGGAGTTCTCAAGTGATGGGCTACCGAAAAGAAGATGCATCTTGTTGATATAGGTAGTACCCATCAATCTATTTAAGCCATCTTCAACTATGTAGTCCCATACCTACACTGTCTTAGAATCATCACACTTGACCTTCCCCAGGCGGTGTGGGATTGCACAACTTACCCGGTCTTTCCCCTTACGGATCACGGGATTCTGGCTGTCACAATCACCCCCCTTACGGGCCCGACGTCCCCGTCGGCCACACTTCCGACTGGGTCAAGGCTCTGATACCATTTGTAATGCCCCACGTCACTATGGTTGTTTCCAAGAATGACGACTGACCCTACAAACCAACACGAGTCTTTTAAGCGTGCTTGACCTGGAGTAATCTCAAGATGGGTGACCTCCTGGAAAGTTTTCTCAGGAAGCGTGCGAGTGAGGACAAAGCACGCTGGAAAGACTTGTGTTGGTTTGTAGGGTCAGTCATCATTCTTGGAAGCAGCCATAGTGATGTGGGGCATTACAAATGGTATCAGTGCCTTGACCCAGCCGGAAGTGTGGCCGACGGGGACGTCGGGCCTGTAAGGGAGGGTGATTGTGACAGCCAGAATCCCGTGATCCGTAAGGGGAAAGACCGGGTAAGTTGTGCAATCCCACACCGCCTAGGGAAGGTCAAGTGTGATGATTCTAATACTGTATAGGCATGGGACTACACAGTTGAAGAAGGCTTAAATAGATTGATGAGTACTACCTATATCAAAAAGATGCATCTTCTTTTCGGTAGCCCATCACTTGAGAACTCCAAAGTTAAGCGTGCTTGACCTGGAGTAATCTCAAGATGGGTGACCTCCTGGGAAGTTTTCTCAGGAAGCATGCGAGTGAGGACAAAGCACGCTGGAAAGACTCGTGTTGGTTTGTAGGGTCAGTTGTCATTCTTGGAAGCAACCATAGTGACGTGGGGAGTTACAGTTAAATCATTGTGTAAGCCATTAAGAGACATAGGATTTATGTAATTTTATTCAGTTTTTGACACCATAAAATTGTAATTCCGATCACACAAAGTCAAAACAAAGCCCGGGATTCAGAATTCAGCCACTGTTCCTCCGAGCTGCTGCCGGGGACGTCGTACGGGTTGTACAGATGGGTCCGTACGGATCCGTACGGTTCTGTACAAGTGGGCCCCGATAGCACCATTTGGTGCCACGTGTCCCCATCTTACTAGTCCAGAATTTTTTTTTTCTGAAATTAATCTGTTATTTAAAAAAAAAAATTAAAATGTTAAATATGCTATTTGTTAGAAATTTGATATTTAAATAATGTGATAATTTTGTTATCCTAACAAACTTTTTTGAATATCTTATTTAATTTTTTTTTTTAAAATAACAAATTTTAATTAAATTTAATTTATGATTAATTAAAAAGTTGTTTTAATTAAAAAGAAAATAAAATAATCATTATTTAAAAGTTTTTTTTTAATTAATCAAAATAATTAGAATTTTTTTTTCTTATTATTATTCTGGACCAATGACACATATCCTACCGAAAGTAAAGTAAAGAAGCTCGATGGAGATTAAGGCGGTTTTATTTTATTTTAATTTTATAAAGAGGTTGTAAATTAGAAATACCCAAAAGCACCTGGTTCAACATTTATTGTTTATTTATTTATTTAAATAATTATTTTCATGTGATTGATAATATGTTCATGCATTTTGTGCCATACATAAAAACCCACACAGTCATTATCATGCATCTCATTGGTAGAAACGTGATAATTAGGATTGTCCTAAATGTTTATATGATTTGTTTTGTGAAACCAATTGCATATAAATTACTTAGTTTTATTCTTAGAAAACTTGGTAAAATATCACACCATTTTCTAAGTCTTTATGACTTAATTTCTTTAAACCAACTTTATTTTAAAATTGTTTTTTAGTAAAGTTTAGATGAACATAATTGATAATTTAAAATTGGATATGGACCTAGAAACTTGCTTTCTTTCCAATTTTTAGTAAGTTCATAAAAGTTTAAAGAATCTATAATTAATTTGAAATTAATTAGGTTAAAAACACTTGTTTTAAAATAATGAGTGGGAGAGGGTTGATAACTCAACATAAGCCATGGTCTCCATTATTAATATAACACCATAAGATATGAATAGCGCCTCGCGACGACTTTGTTTTCGTCCCCCTAAGGAAGGTGTCTAAACATATCAATAGCAAGGTTATATTTCTTACATAGATAGGAACTAATGATGTATTTTAGGTTTGACCGACCCTAAGGCGGCATGTCCTAAGTTAAGTCATGAACTCTGAAATAATGGGTTACACTCACAAAGTTATGATTAAGCTTTTGCACTGGATAATCATAACTTGACCAAACTAAGCGGTACTTTAATGTTTGAAAGAGAAAATAATGAGTTATTTTAAGTTTTAAATAATAAAGATAAGAATGTCTTATAAATTCTCTAAGATTAATTTGACCGACCCTAAGGCGGCACTTTAATTGTTAGAAAGTTTTATCGTGGAAATTAAACTTTATTTTATGTGTTTTAATTGTGCTCATGCATCACGTTTAATTTCTGAAACTTTGATATTTTTTTTCTAAATATAATAATAATATTTGTATTTTTTTTTATAATATGTCTATCTCTGATAATCCAATCACTGCTTTAATCGCACAAGAAAAATTAACTGGTGATAACTTCATAAAATGGAAATCAAATATGAATCTGTCGTTGGTTAGCGAAAACCACAAGTTTTTCCTAAATGAGGAATGTCCTGAAGAACCTGGCGCCACTGCCCCGAAACATGTTCGGGAAAAATTTGATGCATGGATTCAATCTAATAACAAAGGCAAGTGCTATATGCTTGTAAGCATGAGTGTTGTCTTACGAACAAAGCATGAATCCATGGAAACTGCTTTTGAGATATTAGAATCTCTTAAGGAAATGTTTGGGCGCCCATCTGATCAAAGTCATCATGGGGCTACTAGAACCTACATGAATGCTAAGATGAAGAAAGGTCAATCTGTGCGTGAGCATGTTTTGAACATGATCAGTGTACTCCATGAAGCTGAGACGCATGGAGCAGTCATGGATGAAAAGACACAAGTAAGCATTATACATGAATCTTTAACTCCTGCTTTTTCAACATTCACAACAAATTATGTCATGAATAAATTAGAATTTAACATGACACAATTGTTGAATGAATTACAAACTTTTGAGTCTTTGAACAAGACAATCTCAAGTCAGGCTGAAGCAAATGTTGCTAAAGCAAAACCATCTTCTTCTAAGAAGAAAAGGAAAAGCAATAAAAATGACTGCAAACCTAAAAAGGACAATCTGAAAAAGGCAAAGAAATCATCCAAGGCACCTAAGAACAAAAACAACAATGATCCCAAACAAAAGGCACCCAAAGGAAAGTGTTTCCATTGTAATGTCGATGGTCATTGGAAGAGAAACTGTCCAAAGTATCTCGCCGAGTTGAAAGAGAAAAAGAAAGGTAAATTAGATTTACTTGTATCGAAGCTTGTATGGTGGAACATGATAAATTATCATGGATAATTGATTCTGGTTCCACTAATCATGTTTGTTCTTGTTTGTAGATGCTTGAGTCCGCAAAGCAGTTGGAGCAAGGAGAGATGACTATGAGAGTGGGAAGTAGAGCTCTTGTTTCAGCTAAAGCATGTGGAATAGTCCGTTTAAATTTTAAGAATAATTTTCTAGTTTTGAAAAATGTTTTCTTTATTCCTGAAATTACTAGAAACATTATTTCTTTATCTTTGTTACATGAACAAATTTTTGGCATTTCTTTTTATAATAATATGATTTTTATTTCAAAGAATGGGAACAATATTTGTCAGGCAAAACAAAGAGACGGACTGTACATGCTTAATCCAATTGAAAAATCGCTCAATA
The DNA here is from genome assembly GCF_963169125.1 of Humulus lupulus. Classification (NCBI taxonomy): domain Eukaryota; kingdom Viridiplantae; phylum Streptophyta; class Magnoliopsida; order Rosales; family Cannabaceae; genus Humulus; species Humulus lupulus. The sequence goes on from NC_084798.1 coordinate 186,311,954, forward strand.
ATTCTGAATTATTCAAAGTAGCTATTCCACAAGTAACAAAAGACAAAAGGTTTCTAAAGAAAATGACACGTATCTTTGGCACTTAAGATTAGGTCATATTAGTCTACATAGGATAAACCGGCTAACTAAAGATGGACCCTTGAGGGAACTAACAGTTGGAACCCTACTGGTTTGTGAATCCTGTTTAGCAGGAAAATTGACAAAACGACCTTTCACTTCAAAGGGAAATAGAGCCAAAGAACCACTAGAGCTTATACATAGTAATGTATGTGGTCCAATTAACATTCAAGCTCGAGGTGGTTATGAATATTTTGTCACATTTACTGACGACTATTCTAGATATGGTCATGTTTACCTAATGCTTAAGAAGTCAGAAACATTTGATAGGTTTAAAGACTTCAAAGCCTTAGCTGAGAAGCAATTAGGTAAATCTTTAAAGACACTCCGATCTGACCGTGGTGGTGAATATTTGGATTCTGAATTCAAAGATTTCTTGCTGGAGCATGGTATTCTATCCCAACTCACAGCACCTAGAACACCACAACAAAATGGAGTTTCAGAGAGAAGAAACCGGACCCTGTTGGACATGGTCAGTCTATGTTAAGCTACTCTTCACTTCCCTTATCATTTTGGGGATATGCACTTCAAACAACTAATTACATTTTGAATGTAGTTCCCTCTAAAGCTATGACAAAGACACCACTAGAATTATGGAATGGAAATAAACCTAGTTTACGACATTTCTGTATTTGGGGTTGTCCTGCTCATGTGTTGAGACCTAAATCTAGAAAACTGGATTCAAGGTTTGAAGTGTGTATATTTGTGGGCTATGCTCCAGAAACAAGAGGCGGATATTTCTATAGTCAAAGTGATCAAAAGGTATTTGTTTCGAAGAATGCAACCTTTTTAGAACACGACTATATGAATGATTTTAAACCTCGGAGAAAAGTAGTTTTACAGGAACTAATGATAGATAAAATTTCATCTCCATCTTCTTCATCAGTTAATGATAAAACAACCAAAGAAACCACAATTCCTGAAAAGGAAAAACCACTGCAACGTCGTAGTGGGAGGATTGTGAGACAACCTATTCGCTACGAACATGAGACACACGTTCTTGTATCAGATACTGAAAAGGACGATCCATTGAATTTTAAAGAAGAAATGGAAGACCCTGATGTTGATAAGTGGCAAGCTTCCATGAATCAAGAAATGGAATCAATGTATTCCAATTCAATCTGGGAACTTGTAGATCTACCTGACAATGTTAATGCCATTGGATGTAAATGGATCTACAAGAAGAAAAGGGGTGTAGATGGAAAGGTATAGAATTATAAAGCAAGGCTTGTGGCCAAAGGCTACACACAGAGAGAAGGTGTAGATTATGAAGAAACATTTTCTCCTGTGGCCATGCTTAAGTCCATTCGCATACTTTTATCCATAGCTGCCATCTATGATTACGAGATCTGGCAAATGGACGTCAAGACAGCCTTTCTGAATGGCCAACTTGATGAAACCATATATATGGAACAACCATAAGGGTTTATTAAGAAGGATCAAGATCAAAAGGTGTGCAAGTTGATGAAATCCATTTATGGATTGAAACAAGCATCAAGATCTTGGAGCTTAACATTTGATGAAACTATCAAAACATATGGTTTCGAACAAAGTATTGACGAAGCATGTGTTTATAAATACGTCAAAGGGAAAATTATGGTTTTCTTAGTTCTTTACGTTGATGATATCCTACTCATTGGGAATGATGTAGAGACATTATCAAATGTAAAGAAATGGCTGGCTGACAAATTCCAAATGAAAGATTTGGGAGAAGCGAGCTATGTTCTAGGCATTTAAACTCTAAGAGATAGAAAGAACAAGCTCTTGGCACTTTCACAAGAAAATTATATTGATAAAGTGCATGAAAGATTCTCTATGAAAAATTCCAAAATGGGTCAATTGCCGACCAGACATGGAATTACTCTTTGCAAAGATTAGTGTCCAAAGACTCCGCAAGAGCAAGAGGACATGAGAAAGTATCCCTATGCATCAGCTGTAGGGAGCCTAATGTATGCAATGTTATGTACTAGACCTGGCATATGTTATGCAGTAGGGATTGTCAGTCGTTATCAGTCAAATCCAAGTTTGGAACACTGGATTGCGATGAAACATATTCTTAAGTATCTCAAGAGAACGAGGAACTATATGCTAGTATATTCTGGTAGTGACCTTGAACCTACTAGATATACTGACTTAGATTTTCAATATGACAAAGATAGTAGAAAGTCTACTTCTGGGTCAGTATTCACTCTTGGTGGTGGAGCAGTTGTCTGGAGAAGCATTAAGCAATCCAGTATAGCTGATTCAACCATGGAAGCTGAATACATAGCAGCTTGTGAAGCAGATAAAGAAGCAGTTTAGCTGAAAAAGTTCTACATGGATCTGGAAGTGGTTCTAGAAGTGGAGAAACCACTTGTTCTTTACTATGACAATAGTGGAGCAGTGGCTAATTCTAAAGAACCAAGAAGCCACAAGAGGGGAAAGCATATAGAGCGTAAATACCACTTAGTCAGAGAAATCGTACATAGAGGAGATGTGACCATTCTAAAAATTGCATCATAACACAACCTGGCAGACCCGTTTATGAAGACGCTTCCTGCAAAGCAATTCAAGGGTCATGTATATAATATGGGATTGAGAGAAATGCCTTACTTGCTTTAAGTACAAGTGGGAGATTGTTAGGAGTATGTCCTAAAAGCATGTAAAAGACATTTATTATTTCAATGAATAAATAAATACAATGGTCTATTATTGTTATATTTAGATTATTAAATTGTTATTTGAATAATTTTATAAATATCATAAAAATTCCATATTCATTATTGAGGATGTGATCTTGTATTAGTAAGAGAGAATTAAGATCACATGAATGAATAAAATTAGTCAACAACAACAAATTGAAGTTATGGAATTCTTTAATTGGGGTTGTAAGTACGGTTTGTTGAGTATCATGTTGATACAAATAATCTAGATTCAGATTATTGATGTGGTAAGACATCTCGGTAAATGTGCTTTATATAATATGATTATATATGACATGGACCGATATGAATAAAAGTCTTTATCCAAAAACCATTTAATAATAAATACTTGTAATTCATATCATAACTGGTGATCATTTATAGATCAACCTAAATCCTGAGTGTTCATGAACTCTTATTCATGTTTATTAAATCTTTTAATTCATTCGTTAAGGTCTCTTCATAAAATGAGGCTAATGACTTTTGTTTTGGAGATTTAATATCATGGATGGCTGGGAACATGTATCAACAATACGAAATCTAATCTTTCCTAACGGATCGTATATTGGTTCCCTTAAGGGTTAATTATGGAACTGAATGATTTTGAGCTCAAATCTATAATTAGATTATAGATTAATTATTCACTAGTGAATTAATGGTACTTAAGGAATAAGAAGTAAATTAGAAAGGTAAAATGGTAATTCTTCCATTCTAATTTACGAACTAATCAATTAGAGGGTTGAACTATTGTAAGATGGTTATATCAATGGACGACTTAAAATAAGATTTCTGTAAAGGTATATTTATAACATAAAGAGTTTAATTATGAATTTATAGTGGAGAAATATCATAATTAATAAATTAATTATAATGATTAAAGAGTTTAATTATTTAGTTTCAATTTATTGTAGCTTAATGTTAAAGGTCCATGGTCCTCGAAATGGCTCAAACAAACATTGACAAAGATAAATGCAAAAATGGGCAAAATGACTTATTTGATAAGTAAAATAATATTCTATGCACTAAACATAATTATTGTATAATTATGTGTAATTAATTAATTATTTGATTCAACAAAAATATAATTAATTTTGAATTAATTTATTTTTGGGATTTTTGGTATTTAAATAATAATAAAAAATTAGGAAAAATCGCATGCCTTCATTGGCCTGTGGTACACGTGTAGTATAGTGCACAATCACTGTGCTACACGCATAAGAAGCTCATGGCAGTTTCTTAGTTTCACAATTTTAGTTATTTAAATATTAAATAAATAATGAGATATTGTAATATGATTAAAATATTATTTTTTAAACAAAATCTGATAACTGATTAGTTATTTTCAAATTGTTTAAAATAACTAATATTTTATTTTTAATATATTGGATATATTAAATATAGGATATCCGTTTTTCAGAGCGACATTATACTTTTCAGTGATAGAAAATATATCCTGAAATCTCTCTAAGAAAAAAAGAACAGTGATACAAGCATAGGTCACTGTTCTTCACAAACTTAGGTCCAAACTTTATCAGATCTCATGTGTTGAGAACATCTGATAAATAGATTTTGCCTATTATTTTGTATAGTGAGCCCACACTCGTTCTTTGTGTGCTGAGAACATTTTGGAAGATCTTGGTGTGAGATCTCAAGGATTTTTGACATACAAAAAGATAGAAGCAAGGAAGGACTTGAGGTAATTTTCTATTCATATCTTTGATTCAATATATATATGTGTGTGTGTGAAGAAGTAGATCTAGAAATCTTGTAGGGTTAAATTAACAATTTTGATTGTTGTTCCGCTGCGTATAATCTCTGATTTGACCTATAAAAACTAACAAATCGAGCCTAAACTACAAAAAAAAGCAAGACTAAAGTCAAAAGAAACCTAACTGGTACTCTCACCTGAGCTTGTGCTCGGCGACCAAGAAATCCCCATATCTTTAGAGGACGTTGGGGGAGTCCCTTCCCTATATGTAGGAGACAGCCTCAAAAGATCTCTATAGACGTTGGTCCCGTATTTAACGGCGACCCCATCCCAAACCTCGTTTAGACTATACATGGTTTGGTACTGACCTAACCAGCTATCAAACCTATGTACCCTCTCATCTACCCAGGACCAAGCATGAAAGTTATCCCTAGGATCCGGAAAGAGGATCAGTGTGTCGGGCTTGTGTTTAAGCAATGAAGGGGACCACATGTCAGAGCTAAGTATTACTTTACCTCCTCCACCCGAGCTCGAGGCCTCATCTTGGGCTTCATTTCCCGAGCCAGATCGATCATGACGGCGAGCCACAGGGGGATGGGCCCATGAGCTCGAAGACCTCTGTCTCGGCGGAAGTGTCTTAGTGGGAAGTGGCATGTGCTCCCACTTGAGGTACTTATGGTAGGTAGCATCGTCTGTCGACTTGTCTTGCTCCAAGAGGTCGTAGGCTCGGAGCTGTTCTTCATGGAGAAGATAGGATAGAGAACGCCGACCATATGGCAGTTACAGCAGAGCTGTCTTGTGCTCCAATATCGAATCTGAGGGGGTGGGATGATGATAATTGGTTGAAGAAAAGGTTACATGTGATTATTTTGATCCTAGTCATTAAACAAAAAGGAAAATGATAAATGTGAGTACTTATGGATGCGTTGGAATGAATAGAGTTTGGAAGGAGTAAGGCCATCTGTCCAGAAGAATGTTAGATTGATGTTTGGAGGATGGTTTGGCAAATCCTCAAAAATCTTCTTCTCCTTCGGATAGCTTGACAAATAATAGAAGCCATCCCTTCCCCGAGCTCGAGGGGGGTTGCTTTTAAGACAAAAGAGATATAGAATCTCTTGTAGCGAGGGTCCTTTCCACTTCAGTTCATGGTACAGGGACTTAAGGACGGAGAGAACCCTATATGAATTGGTCTGGAGTTGAAATGGGGCGAGCCCAACAAAATCCAGAAAATCCTTTAAAAAGGATTTCAAGGGAAGTAGGGCCTCTACCTTCATATGCTCGTGATTCCAGGCTGTGAGCTTAATCTTGTTATCTAGTTTGCCATCACCCGGGGTGTAGCAGCTATGCTCATTCGAAGTCGCAGGTCGACACATCAGTGTGCTGGAAAGTTTCAGGTTGTGATTGAGCTCCAATAATCCTCAGCTTCGAAGAAACCTTCTTGCAGGGTTGGAATAGATGCAGCTCGAGAAGTGGAGGGGCAGTCTGAAGGGTCCTCCATCAGCGAGAAGGAAAGTGCACTAGGCTCGTAAGCAACGGTGACTTTGAGTTTATGATCGAGTGGGATAGGTCTGATCTCGGGGTCCAGATCTGGATAAATCTAAACTCGGAGTATCTTCCTTTTTCTTTCCTCGACCTCACCAATCTAACATCGGAAACAGTTTTGAATGTCCTCTTGTTCGCACCTCACGCGGTGCTCGCGTATCAGTTGCTGGTTCCACGTGAATGGAAACTCTGGACTGGGAGTTGATGGAGAGTAAGGAATTGCGAGCACTAATCCCCACTGATTCTCAGAGTTCTACAACATCTAATATGAAAAAAGAGGGTGAGGGTCGGGCATGCAAGGAATCACAGAATACAATTTTTGTTATTTGAGCTCAAAAGCCCGAGATCACGGATTAAACATAATCAAGACCGAGGTGTCGAAAGGATGGGTCGAATTCGAAGTGGAACCTCGAACTATTGTAAAGTTCAGTCTTCGAGCATGTACTTGACACGAGAGTGGGAAAGTTTGGATTCATTTTGGGAATCCCGGATTTTCAGGGATAAAGTTGACGGTTACCCGAAAAGGTGATAATTTTGGGATTTGTGAAATTAAAAACTCTAATTCAGAACCCCCATTTCTTGGCTTACACGATACACTACCCTTAATCTGAATAAACCCTATGTTTGCATTTTTTACACTAAATCTGGGTTTTAGAACTGTGTTGTCAAAAACTTTGAATTGGAAGTTTGTGTAGTATTAGATAAACAATGTGGCTAAGACTACTAACTACTACAAATATCCTTATATAACTAGTGAAAAACTAGTAAACATACTCACAGTGTAGAAGAAACACGTAAAAAAAATACATGTATAAAAGGAAAACAGGCGAAGGAGGATCATAGTACTTACACAAATTGGTTTGTGGGAACGAGAAGATCGTCGACTGAAAGATGGGAAGCAGGAATGATTCCACTGAGCCGAAGAATTTAGAGTTGCTTTGTTTCTGTGGTTTAGAAAACATGCACAAGAAAATGGTTTCTCTCTTTTCTCTGGTTCGTGTTTTCTGAAGAACAAAAATTATAGTGAAGATGATGAAGGAGAAGAGAGAGCTTATATATATGACCCCACGAGATGTCAAGGGTCGAGTATATCTAGGCCCTTGGTTTGATTTTGAGTCTGATTCGACGGTTGGGGTGTAAATATGGCATTGGCAGAAAAAAGCTGGGATATGAAAGGATGTGGGCAGATGAAAAGAGTACTCGAGTACTCTGACTACGCAATCCATGACTGACTCATGTCCACACTCAAGTGTGGTAGGTGGCTCGATTTTCGGAGGTAGCAGTTCAAAAGTTTCCTTCTCATAGGATTCTAACTGATACTTTTGAGGGAGCAAAATGTTACACCCATATTTTGAGAATGGAGATTTTGATCTCGAAAGTCAGGCTCGTAAAGTGTAAGCTCAGAATAAGCATGTTCGTCATAATCAGCTTTAATGAAAATATCAAGAACAGTCTCGCTGAGCAGTAAGTGCGACAACATCGGAATTGACGAGCTTGGAAACTATATGGTCCTAGAGGTGTTTCGATATTATAAGTCAAGCTCGAAGCTACAATGACAAATGGTTCAACACTTGTATAAATCTCCCGATTTATCAGACAAGACAGTTCGAGCTCGAGGATTGTGAGCTCGAAAAGGATGATCTCGACAACATTATTTGTGGAGAACACAGGCGAACCGAGATATCGAGCTCGTGATGGGTGAACGGTCTCGATGGCATATGAGTCTAGTGTTCAAGCTCTTAAGTCGTGTGTGAACATGTTTATTTTTATAAAATCCTTATGTTTAAGGGATCAGATGCAATCTTTTATTAAATCCCAAATATCATGGGTCTTATACGCATACATAATCACCATATGCGTTTATTTGCATTAATTTAATTGATTGGTATTATAACTCCCCAAAATCTGTGTCGAGATAATTAGTAATCACTCTATAAATAGAGTGGGACAATTCATTTGTAATGGGTGAGAACTTTGTATTGGGAAGACTCTGCATAATTGCTTCTAGAAAGCTTTGAGAGAATTCCAAAAAGTGAATAACACTGACTTGTGGACTAGGCAGATTTTAACTGTTGAACCACGTAGAAAATCATGTCTATATTGTTTGTTTCCTTTGGTACTTTTGTTTAATTGCTCTTCATTTCTAAGTTGACGAAAAACGGTGTCAACAGAATCTAACCAATAAGAGATAAGCTATCTTTGGGAATTGACATGCTTTTGAAAAATGAAAAGTTTAGAAAATTAGTGTTTCATAATAAATATGACAAATTACATATAGCACTGTAAAAAAAATTTCTGAAAAGTACAGAATTTTACAAAAATTAGAAAAATGCGGATAACAGTTTGTAACAATTTTGTTACTTTTTGTTACAGTTTTCTATATAGTCTGTACATATTTTTTACAAAATTGTAACATATGGTTACAAACTTGTAAACTTTGGTTACAAAAAATTGTATTGTTACAATTTTGTAAACTTTGTTTAAAAAAGAAAACTCCATATATACGATTTTTCTCATTCATATTTTAGTAATTTTTTCTAGAATCCATATTTTTAGTAATTTTTTTAAAATCTTAGGAATGTTTGTAAACTTCCCTAATAAACACACATCTTTTACTTATCTCCTCCATTGTTGATATTGTTCTTCTTTATTTAAAGTATGAAAAAGGAGAAGAAGAAAAAAAAATGAACCAAATAATTTAGAAAGAGTAGAGAAAAAAGAAGAAAAAAGATTATGAGAGTGAAAGAGGAAAAAAGCACTGGAGAAGAAGGGAAGGACATGAAGAAAAAAAATTATTTCTAAGGATTTAGGTGGAAAGATTCAATAAGAGATAAATCTTTTATGAGAACTCATTATCTCCTAATCGAATGAGGTCAAAAATGATTTTAGATCACACTCGTTAGTATCATTCTCCTATGAAAAGTGCCGATTCATCTTCTTCTATGTTCGTAAATGAAACTCAATGTTGTCTTTGAGCCTTATTGTTCCTTTTGTACGGTAATATATTCATATTTTCATGTGTAGTTTTTATTGAGATCTCATCTTATATTTATGTTTGAACACTTGGATTGTTATTTTTCTAAAATTTATTTTTTGTTTTATATTTAAAAAATAGGAGTATGAAAACCATGTATATGTACATGAGGTAGACAAAGATGTTCCTATTCCACCATAGAGCTTTGTGACGGTAAATGAAGATGGTGATACAATGACCATTAATATACCATCAAATATTAACAAAATAAATCTTAGATTCCTAACCACATTAAATGCGTAAGTAGAATATTTTTTGTATAGTAGTTTAAATTTATATTTTTCTAAGTTTTTTGATACTTAGTTAAAGTTTAAGGTGAGAAAAGTAATGTTTTGCATACAATGGTTGTTATTTTTAAAAAAAATTTGATTACTTAGATCATTGAATCGAGAGATAGATTAAATGGTTCATATAATCTTATCTATCAACTACATCATCATCTAGTGAGTATATTGTAGTTGATTTAATAATTTTATTAAATATATAGATGTTGGGGGTATGGCTATACACAGTTTTTGAATATTACAATTCAAATGAATAAACCAAAAATAATCTATTCTACAATGAAGGAATAATACAAAGGAAATAACATAAATAAACTCAAGTAATAGAATGGACCTTTGAGTTGTAGAACCTTAGTTACATAAAATCATAAGTCTATGATTTCATATTAATCAATGAATGTAACAAAGACTTGACACAAATTGAGATTTGTTGTCCAAAAATCTCTATTCCTTGCCCCCCCCCCCCCCCCCCCCCCCCTCCTTAGAGATTGCTTGAAGCTACTACAATATGAATGAGATTGAGATTTACAATCCTTGAATCTTCAAACAAGTCAAACTTTCTTGATGAAGATCTTGGAGAAAACTAGTAATCTTGAGAGCTAGAGAGAGAGAGAGGTGAGTGGTCAATTAACCAAAAAACTCAAACGACCCCTTTAAATTGTATAGGAGCCCACACTAGACTCAACCAATGAGATTAGAGCATTTTAATTTGAATTTTGGAGTAAAAAACACATCATTGTACGCTCTTGTATGGATGCATGCCACTATGCAGGCGATGCGTCGCCTGTATTGTGTTTTCAGTGCCCGGCGACGCGTCACTTCTGTAACGACCCAAATTTGCTAATAAGGCTTGGAGCCTTGATTAGTGTGCCTGGAGGGCAATAATTGTTATACTGTATTGATTTATGTGAATTTAATGAATATGTGGTTAGAATACATGTTTAGGTGGAATAAATATGCGTGTGGGCCCTGTTTGTTTGTTAGGGGTAAATTGGTAATCTTAGCCGCTGAGGGCATAAATGTAATAATTATGTTTTATGGTTAATACCACATGTGGGTGGTGATATTATTGTGATGCACGTACCGAGATGGTCCTAGGAAGCTAATTAGTTTAAAAGTCACAACGGGATTAAATACCTGGCTCGGGAAGAGCCTAGGGGTATTTTGGGAATTTTATAAATTGGGGTTTGGGGATTTTGGTTAATGGTTAATAGTATTCTAGTAGCTTGGGTAACCATAGGTAACCATTGAGGATGGTTACTCTAAGTGAGGAAATGGTACAGTTGTAAGAAGTTAGGAAAGGTCTAAGTTGTCCTTGAGGATTAGTTAGAGTTTGGGTTAGATGGAAGGGTAATTGGGTCATTTGGCAGCTGGTGGTGATGGGATAAGGCTGAGGGAATTTTAGAACAGTTTAGAAAACAAAGGAAAGAAAGAAAAATAGAACTTCTCAGCTCTCTCTTCCTTCCATGCGAATTCTTCTTCATCTCTTTGGTGATTGGAGACTTGCTGAGTTTTGAGGATTTTGGGCTAGTGAATTGGAGGAATTTGGCTGTTGTGGCCAGGAAAGTTAGCTCAAAGGTGTGCCAAGGTCAAAGGTAAGGTGTTCATCTCTGCTTTGTTTGGGTTTTTAAGCTTGATTTTGAGAGATTGGGGATGGAAGCTGAAAGTTGGTTTGTGTGGGAATTCAGTTTGGGAACAAGAGGAATTAGCTTGAAGCTGGGATTGGAGAAAGCTCAGAGTTGAATTTCCATTTGAGGTAAGAATTTCCATTTGAGGTAAGAATACTATGCACTTTTGAAGTTTGTTCTGGTATGGTTTAATAATTTTGAGGAATGGTTTAAGCTTTACAAGTCTTGGTTTAAGTTTCTGGTTTACTGGTTTAAGTTTCTGAAATTTGAAACCAAAGTGTGAATCATGGGTTTGATTATGTGATTAGACTTGTTATTGGTGTTTATAAGATGTTAGATGGTTTATTTGAGGTTTTAAGTTGAATTTGAGGCTTAGGTATGCATTGGGATTGGTTTGGGAGTGTTTTGGCTCGGGGAAAACATTTGGAGAAACCCAGAATTCTGGGTTCGCGAAGGGGCGCCGCGGCCCTATTCTTCTGCGCCGCGGCGCTAGGCTACAGCAGGGGTGTGGGCCATTCTGAGCACTACGGCCCTCATTGAAGGGCGCTGCGACCTTCATTGGAGGGCGCCGCGGCGCTAGGCCATTTTTGGGCAGGGGAAAATTTCCATTTTAGGGTTTTTGCCCAGGGGGCTCGGGGGTTGTTTCCGCTACTTTGTTTTGGGAAATTGGAGCTCCCGAGAGTACAGGATTGGTTCTAGGAAATGATCTTGGATTGGTTAGCATTCAAGAGTGTTTTATATGTGTTGTGACTAGGTTTTGTTGAAGAGGCTCAGGATAGAGGACCGTGCTCGTGACTTCGATGCTTAAGGAGCTCGGGACACATGTAAGAAAACCACTGTTCTCATAGAGCTTGTATGCAGGGCTAAGCCCAATATGTTTGAATTGCAGGGCGTAGCCCTTTGATTGAATTTTTTAGTATTCAGTATATGTTTGTTATGCTATGAATGCGATTATGTGAATGTTCAGCGAGAGCCGGGAACGACGCAGGCTGAGGTCGGCAGGGACCGGGAACGGCAAAGGGCCGGGAATGGCGTTGGGCACGTTGAGTGTAAGGCCGAGTACGGCAAGGGGCCGAGAGCAGCGTTGAGCACGTGGAGTGTGAGTTACCAGGGTGAGACCCTAAAGGATACCTGGGATATCCTCACGGTGTGGACCGCGAACCCATGGCCTGGTAAAGCGCCTGGGACGGCATGGCTGTATGTGTTTATCTTATTGGTGGCCTGATTATATGCTAAGTGTTTGTTATGCATATGTTATCTGCTTGTGAGGGTTTTCTTGCTGGGCTTCGGCTCACGGGTGCTCTGTGGTGCAGGTAAGGGCAAGGAGAAAGTCAACCAACCATGAGTACGGAGAGCGTGAAGCGACGCGTACATGTTTGGCCTGCCTGGCTGCCACGACCAGTGGTTTTTGGGAGATGGTTGTATTAAAACCTAGATTTTGTCGTCTAGTCGACTTGACTTGTAATTATATGTTGTAAATATTTCTAAACGGTATCTTGGGATCCCAAGTGTCAAACTCTCAATGATTTTTAGTAAATGGAATTATTTTCAAAGTGTATTTCACTGTTTATGATTTAATTACACTTTTGACCTAAATCCTCGATTAGCGAGTTAAATGCACGTTTAAAACTCACTTAGTAACGGCTCTAAGGTAGTAAGGCGTTACAACTTCCTAGAGGCGACACAACGTAGGTCGAACTAACTTGGCGTCCCAAAACATCTCCAAATGCCTCCAAACTTTTTGGGTACTCTTATACTCTCCAAAGAAACACTTTGGACCCAAAAAAATAATTTATTGATGTCTATACCAAAAGTCAACTTGCACATGTTGACTTTAGTGAAACTGTTATAGTTTTTGCACCTCTTCGTGCCTAACCAATCTATAACTATATATTATATAAAGGAGAGCTTCAAGGAGATGATGTTGCACTCTAAAATTTCTCTAAAACACTTTATCTATTTTATCCTTTAATCTAATTTTTTATTCATTTTATAGATTATAATAATATAGTAATTTAAAAAATATATAAGTAGTTACATATTTTTTAATTTTAAATAAGATATTATCTATATATATATAAAGGAGAGCACCAAGGAGAAGATGTGGCACTCTAAAGACTCTTCAAACCACTCTATCTATTTTCTCATTTAATATAATTTTTTATTCATTTTATAGATTATAATAATAAATGTAATTTTGTAAAAATTTAAATGAAATATTTATAAGATATTATTATTTAAATATAGATAAATATCTCTTTGTAAATCTATATATATTATAAACATTTTCTATTAATCTCATATTTTCCTCTACTCTAATTTTTTTTCTCTTCTTCTCTCTAAATTCTTTCAAATTCTATTTTCAATGAATTCCAATTCATATCTCCAAATTTGATTGATTTACATGTTAATGATAACACAATCCTTTCGGGTCTCGGGTATTTATTCAATTGATAATGTTTGTTAATCTTTAAAGTTTTTATTTTAAATTATTGATCTTGATATTCTAACATCTTCATCTTATTTTTCTATCATGTTTTAGATATTATCGGATGTTTATGTTGTGTGTATGATATTGAGATTGTTGGAGGTAGTTGGAAAAAATGAGACATCAAAGTTTCAACAAATTGGTAAGTATAAGTTAATTGATAAATCTTCAAATAGATTCTGTAGCATCATTAATCGAAAGATTTTCCACCATCTCCAATGGTGTGGAAGGTATTGCGAGTTCTAATATATTTATATTTTATTTAGTTACTATTACTATTTAAAATGAATAAAAAAATAGAAGAAATAATAAAATTGATATAACCATCTTATTTTTTATTTGCTTATTTGTGTTTAATTAATTTACTATTATTATTTTTAATTTAAATAAGATATTAATTTTATTTATTTATAATATGTTCATATCTATTTTTGTAGACTTTTTTTAAAATTAAAGATATTTTATAAAAAATATCCTTTTGCATATGAATATAAATTTAAATTTAAAAAATTACTTTTTAAATTAATTAAATATTCTTCTCAATGGATATTATTAAATATTTTATTATTATTATTATTATTATTATTATATGTGAAGTTTTTGTGCAATTTTAATTGAATCTTATAATTATGATACAAAAGCCAATAATCTCTCTCAATATTCTTTCCCTTTTTTTGAAAGAGATACGAGTAAATGGAATGGAAAAAATCTAAATTTACCATCCTATTAAAATATACTGCTACATAGAAAATTTAATATATGTATTTGTATTGTAATATATTTTAGTAGCAACAGTATATAATAACGTATCACACCTGTCAATTTCTAAAACTAACAAGTATGAATAATGTCACTAATCAATAACATATTCGCAAATTTAGGAAGTTACCATACAAGATGTTGACGCCGCTTTTCGTCAACTTAAAATGTAGAGCACGTAAACAGTAAAAATTATGACCAGAAAAACACGATAAAACAAGGAGAGCTTTTTACGTGGTTCAACAGTTAACTCTGCCTAGTCTATGAGTCTTTGTTATTAGAACTTAGAAAATTTCTGGAAATCCTTCAGGGATGAATTCTCCAGAGTTTCTCTAAAAATCACAAAATTTCGGTCCTCTACAATAGTACATGACCTCTCTATTTATAGAGGAAATTTCATAATACTATCCCACACGTTTTGGGAAGTTATTCTTTATATTAATAAATTTAATGACTTTAAAGCCAGTAACTCCTATATATCATGAAACGTCCCCTGAAGACCAGGGGCGTAAGACTAACTAATAAATATCCCTTTATTGTAGGGAAGTTACAACAATAAATGTAGACTGTGTCTCTTCAAGTGACTCATTAAGCTGTTCGAAATCAGCCATCAACATCATCAGCATCATGCTAGTCTAGGTCTCTGAGTAACTTACGAGTTATATTATTTTCTCCAAGACCAGCTTGTTCCGAGCTCACACTCATGTCAGGCTCGGACCTCTTGATCCGAGGTCACCCGAAAATGGATGCCTTTCGATGTCTGTCTTTCGAGCTTATAAGGACTTCGATGTTACCCATCTTTGAGGTTGCCACCAACTATGAAGATTCGGCGCCTAGGTTGCGAACATGTATTCTAGATATTGCGAGCTCACACCTGACGAATCCAGCTTTCGAGATCACAATTCTCAAGGCTCGAAATCTGGGTGTAACACAAGATAAACAATAATCATGTCCAGAAATCCAATTCATCAAATTTAAATGAAGTAAACTATCTCTATGCATAATTGAACTTAATAATAGGAAGTAAAAAATCCTTAAAACTTTGCTTTATAGAATTAAGCTACTCAAGTTCTATTTGTTTCTATGCTCAAATAATCAATAAATCAGAATATGGGATACTGCCATTGCCTTGACAATAATATGATAAGCCAATTGAAGCAATTTTATTTGGCAAAAACATAAATAATACCTATAAAGTTCGTCGTCAGATATCTTTTAATCTTTTAAATGACAATGTCAAAATTGGAAAATGTCACGCGCTTTTTTTATAAATAAAATGAGAATTCAAATCAAAATCTCTAATCTATTTCTAATATTTCTACATTTTTATTTTATTTCATTTTATTTATGATTATTAAATAAATAATAAATAAAATATCTAAAACCATCAATAACGGCAATGCCTCTTCTGAAACTTTTTTTAGTATTTATTAATAACTTATTTTCTCATAATTATTATACTAAATCAACCATATATAAATCCACATTTATCTTGAAGATTTTCCAATTCATGATAATCTTTTTATTGTTTCATATTTCAAATTCAAAATTCAAAATATCTCAATTTATTTATAAATAACTAATTTTTTTATTAATTATAATAATAAATAATCATATATAATTGACATTTATTTCAAAATTTTCCACCTGTATTTATCTTTTTATTGTTTTGACATTTCAAATTTAAAATAAAAATATTTTCATTTATATTTAAGTAAAATATTTATAAATAACTGATTTTTAATAATTATAGTAATAAATGAATCATATATGAATTGACATTTATCTTCAAGACTTATCATTTTGATATTTTAAATTTAAAATCAAAATATCTTAACAGTTAAAAATATCAACATATATACACGTGATATTAATTTGATTAAGAATATTATTAGTTAAATTAATAAAAATATTTATTTTTAAAAAAATGAATGATTGTGCAAAAGGTCATGATTTATAAATTTTCTACCCTATAAATATAAAAATCTTTAAAAAAATTATATAAAAAAAACAACGCAAAGCATATAAGATAATATTAATATTAAATAAAAGCATACGTACAACAATTCATTTGAATTTTATTTTTGGCACTTTAATTATCTAGAATTTCTCGAAAACCTGCAGGAGACTCTCTATATAATGAACATTATCATGAAAAAAAATTATGGTCAAGATGCCCTTACGTATCCATATAAGGAACATGTTGTACGGGTAGGGTGAAAATGAATCTCTTACACACAATCTCCCAAAAAATATTTTAAAATATATATTTTTTAATCATACAAAAAATTGCACGAAGTGCGACTATATTTTCTAATTTAACTATATATTTAACCAATCATTACAATAAATATATATATCAAGTATTTGAAATATTATTTTTGTGTTATGTCTAATGGATATGTGGAACATTAAATATATTCCTATTTAATGTATTAAATACAATATTAATGTTATTTTGAATAAGTTTTGGTTAATTTTTAATGTAGTAAATCTAAAATTACAATTTAAAATTTTAGTTCAAAATAGCATCTAAAAATTTATTTTTTTAATTAATAGGACCACTAATTTTGAAATAATTTTTTTGAAAATAAAAATTAGTGTATTATTATAATTTTAAATTTACAACCGCCCAATTTATATATTCTATTAACATTTAGAATATTTTAATATCCAATATATATATATATCATCCTTAAATTGTTTCATATTAAAATTAATTTAAAAATTGGAAGTTACTTTTATCATTTAATAAGAACACTAATTACAAAATTAATGTGTCATAAATCATTTAAAATTTAAATATCCAATCACTCATTTATGTATTCAAATTCTGAATTCATTATGAAAACTATAAATTTATTCAAATTTTTCTATAATTTTGAAATTAGTAATAATATATAATATCAAAATCAATCAATAATTTTTTCTATAAATTTTATATTTTAATTAATCAAACACTAATTTTGAAAAAACAATTGTACAATATTTGAAATAAGTTTAGTATAAATCTCTTGAAAATTTAAAATTACTTTTTAAAATTTAGTTTAAAATATTCTCTATAAGATTATTTTAAGTAAAAAGTTTCAAATAAAAATGAAAAGAATAAATTTACTGAAATTTTCTTATAATTTTGAAATTAATTGGTAACCATTATCAATATTAGTAGTAATTTAATCTTGAAAAAGTTATTATTTGGAAATGGAAATTAATTAAATATTTTTTTTTCTCTACCCTAATCTAATATTGACTTAATGAATATTTTCCTTTTCAGTTTTGCATACAGAGTCAAGAGGAAGAAATTCAACCAGAGAAAATGGATGCGGGAGAACTGATAGAATAGTTTTTATGGTGTTTTAGAGAGTTGGTTTAGGGAATTTTCAAGCTTATTTAGTTATGTTTGTGTAGTATGATGCTTTTGTTTCCTTTTTTTGTTTGTTTGTTTGTTTTTTTTTTTTTTGTAGTAACCTTTGTTTCTTAATATTTCATGATTTATGGAAGAATTGATGAAAAGATCGTATTTAGCTCCGAAGAGAAGTAAATTGTTGAAAATCAAACATTAGAGTCGTGACGCTGAGTATTTGAGCCGCGGCGCTGCGATAAAACAGAGAGATGAAGGTTTTGGGCAAACGAGGATTGTGGCACAACCTTTTGGAGCCGCGACGCTATTACTTGAGGGATTAGAGTCTCGATGCAGTCATAGTAGGGTCACGGCGCTGGTTAAGTTAGAGACCATTGATTTTTGCAATCGAGGATATGGGTCGCGACGCACACTTATGGGGCTGCAGCGCCTGGGGCGATCAATGTGCAGAATAGGGCATTTGACGTAGGGGAAAAAGTGGAATTTCACGTTCAAAGCACAAACTACTATTTAAGCAACATTATGATGATTTTTGAGAAAAAACCCTAAGGAGAGACTCAAAGAAACACTCTGTGGAGGCAAACGCTTGGAGATTAACTAGTTTCTATCGTTCTTTTTTATTCTTCTTCTTTAACTTTCTCTTGTAGTGGTGTTTATATTTAGTTTAATGGATTTTATTATGTCTAGCCTGAACTAATTTTCTTTTAGGGTGTTAATGGATTCTGCTTGAAACCTTATGATTATCTAATGAAGTTTTTGCGAATTTCCTATCAATATTGTGAATTATTTGTCTTGTGTTTAATGCCTGTGGATGCTTGATTACCATTTACATAATTTATATGATTTTAACTTTAGATCTCATAAGTGAAGGATAAATATGTTATAGTCAACTAATCATATATTTATATTGGACGAGAGTACACGTATAATTTGTGTAGCTTAGGGATTACGTGTTTAATGCCTGCAATATGTTAGTTTACCACAGAAATATAGGAGATTGCTTATTGTAGAGAATTATAAGTCTTAGTAAGAATATAATTTACAATTGTAATCCACTATCACAATAGAGAAAGAAATTCTTATATTCACATTAGAGAGGCATAGGTGGATAGTTGATGAAGTTAATAACCCTAATTCTTTTTCCATTGAATTAATATTTAGTATTGAGTTCTCTATTGTTCTATTTTATTTATTTATTGTTTTATTCCTTTAGTGTTATAAATTATGAATTCATTATATGTCGAATCAATTAGAATTAAAGATTAATTTTTGGTAGTTAATAACAGTCCTCGTGAGAATGATACTCTACTTACTATTTATTACTTGTTACGATTGTGTATACTTGTTGTTATACCCAGATTTCGAGCTATAGTAAATATGACCTCGAAAGCTGAGTTCGCAATAAATGGTCTCGTGAGGGTTAGGGCATGCTCTAGGATTGTAAATCGAGCCTGCAAAGTACGATACACGACCTCGAGTATCGTGACCTCGAAATGATCTCGATCTCGAAAGGTAGCTCTGAGAGCACCCTCATCTTCAGGAACAACTTCGGAGCGGGGGTCTTGAGCTCGACGTACTATCTCGAAAGCCACGTTAGCTCGGGAGATGTCACTGGCTCAGGCAATGATGGGAAACTTGGGAGGCAAGAGCCTTAGAGATACGCGATCGCCGCTTTGAATATCAACAAGTATTATAAACATGAGATGTAATCTTCATTTATTAATGTAAATCCCCAAGAATCGTGGGATATTATTTAATCAGTTATGCGTTCCCTGGTCTTCAGGGACGTTTCCTTTTTTATCTGATTATAGGCATTTAAAGCCATTTATTTTATTCACAAAAGAGTAACTACCCAAAATATGTGGGATAGTATTCTGCATCCTTCTCTATATATAGAGAAGCCATGCACCATTGTAAAGGACCGAAATTCTGATCCTTGAGAGAAAACTCTGGAGAATTCATGCTAAAGAATTTTTCAGAGATAATCTTAAGATTAATAACAGAGACTCGTGGACTAGGCAGAATTAACTGCTGAACCACGTAAAAAACTGTGTGTTTGATTTGTTTGTTCCGTTTGGCCATCGTCATTCATTGTTTTTGTGCTCTTCTTTTATCTGTTGACGAAAAACGGCGTCAACAGTTTGGTGCTTTCATTGAGAGCCTTAATCATTCATCCCTGAGAGATTCATGGCCGCAAACAATCAGAACACTCCTGAAGAAAATTACCCAAGGCGTCCTGGAAAACAACCAATGGAGAACCCGGAGTCTGAGGAGAGAAGTGGATCCTCCGATTCCCGGGGACCACCGCCTCAACCGAGGGATGAGGATATGTACTACAATCCTGAACGTTATGTTCCTATTGTAGAACTAGAAAATCGGCAATTGAAACAGCTGCTGGCAGAAGCAAACAAACGGAATGAGGAGTTGACTAGGATGGTCGCAGAGGCGCAGGTGGCTCAGCCCCTGCCTCCGAGCGAAAACCAAGTCCCTCCTCCGAGGGACGTGCATGTTCCTCCCCGGAGGCCTCGTGGACGACCACGAAAAGATGCTGCCACGAGGAGGCCGACTCAACCTCCGGCACCAGCAGAGCCATCTGCTCCTCCTAGGCCCCAGAGGAGTACCCGAGCTTGGGTCCCGCCTAATCCACCTGCGGAAGCACCTGCAGGAACTGAGAATAACCGAGCTCCTACCGAGGCTCAGACTCAGGTTCCTGGTAGCGCACCGAACACGACTGGCCCATCTCGGGCAAATTCTGGACCCTCTAGGCCGAAGCAAGGGAGGCAGCCACCATCACCTATACGGTTCCCTCCATCTCCCGTAAGATATCCTTCACCTCCCCGCAGAAACGCTCAACCTGTTCAAAATCAGGATCAAGGGCGTACGGGGGATAGACAAGGACACAGGGAGACTTTCAAGGAGCGGAGAGGCGCACAATCTGAGAGAAGTCAGACGTCCCGGTCTCACACTGCGGAGACAAGGCGACATGGGAAGAACCCATCTCGAAACGACCGATCAATAAGTTTCACCAGTGACGAGTCTGGAGAAACCAGGTCTGTCAGTAAACGCGACCGAGGTCGTAAAAATACTGGAAGCCGCAAGACCCGTCCTGACCTGCGAAATCATCTGAATCAGAGCAGGGGGAAGGGAGATCAGACAAATCCGGACCTAAGGAATCACCTAAATGGGCGTAGAGATCCCTCACGGAGACGCGAGCCTGGGATCATGATCAATGACTGTCAATTCCAGACACCGCTTAAGGACCCAGTCCAAGAAAGGATTGATCAGCTCGAAAAAGCCTTTAGGCTTTTAAAGAATGAACGAGGGAACGGTCGATATGAGGACTCTGACGAGGAGCTCGAGCTGTTTGCTCCAAATATTTCTAACACTCAATTTTCTCAAGGGTTCCGAATTCCTCACGTCCCAGCGTTTGAAGGAAAAACCGACCCATGCAGTCACCTAAGTGCATTCAACACTATTATGAGGGCTAGTAACGTGGGTTATGAGCTCAGGTGTATGTTGTTTCCAACATCATTGGCCGGACCTGCCAAGAGTTGGTTCGAAAAGTACAAGAGGCACTCGATAACTTCATGGGATCAGTTGTCTAGGGACTTCAAGAAGCAGTTCCGAGCTATGATGGGAGTCAGACCAGAGGCATCCAC
Organism: Humulus lupulus; assembly: GCF_963169125.1. Classification (NCBI taxonomy): domain Eukaryota; kingdom Viridiplantae; phylum Streptophyta; class Magnoliopsida; order Rosales; family Cannabaceae; genus Humulus; species Humulus lupulus. The sequence goes on from NC_084798.1 coordinate 186,333,215, forward strand.
TTTGACTAACGTCCGACAACAGCCGGGCGAAACACTGAAAAGCTACCTGACGAGATTTAATCTAGAGGTCGCCCGAGCTCGAGATGTGGATGACAGTGGGCACTTGATGGCTATCCGAGCTGGTGTGTTACCCGGAAGTGCCCTTTGGGATGAAATGCAAGGGAAACCGGTGAGGTCAATAACCGAGTTTAACAGACGGGCGCAGAGATTTGTCAATGTAGAGGAGGCGAGGTCAACGCTCAAGGCAACTTCGCAGACCGAAACTACAACGATAAACATTAACTCCGCCTCAACCTCGGCTGACCCAGCAGCTTCACAGCCTACCTCGGAGAATCCCTCCAAGAGGAAAAAGAGCGAGGGAAATAACCTCGAGACTGAAGGAGGAAAGAAAAAGAAAGGAGAAAGGTATTTCTCCGTATACAAAGTACACACCGAACTCAACGAGTCTCGGGAAAACATATACCTAGCTAATGAAAACCAGGTCCCCTTCAGGCGTCCGGACCCAATGAGAAATCAAAAGTCAAAAAGGGATTCCAGTAAGTATTGCCGGCTCCATAGAGACACCGGAGACACCACTGATGAATGTCGACAGCTGAAGGACGAGATCGAGGGGTTGATCTCGAGAGGTTATTTTCGGCAGTACGTCAAAAACCAGAGTACTGGACAGACTACTGCAAGTCAGAGAGTAGCCGCACCTTCAGCGGCACAAAATAATAACTCCCGATCTCGGGAAGAAGACAGGCCCCCGCCGATTGATGGAGAGGATGTAATAACCATCTCGGGAGGGCCTCATCTCGCGGGAGGGGGAAGAAATGCTCAAAAGTGATACGTTAACGAGTTGAAGACAGGGGACGGGTCTCCTTATGAACCCGAACCTAGGGCACCAAAAAGCCAAAGGGTTGAAACGCAACCGATAACATTCACTGAGGAGGACGCATCTCATGTTCAGTTCCCTCATCATGACCCATTGGTTATTACCCTTCAGCTTGCCAACAAGAGACTCCGCCGAGTTCTCATAGATAATGGGAGCTCGGTCAACATTCTTTATAAGGCGACCCTCGAGAAAATGGGACTCTCCCTTCGCGACCTGAAAGCATGTGCAACTACTTTGTACGGCTTTTCAGGAGAAGGGACCACTTGTATGGGATCCATTGAACTCCTCGTGACCTTGGGAGACTATCCAGTCTCGGTGACCAAGATGATGGTGTTCGTAGTGGTAGAGTTACCATCTGCCTACAATGTACTGCTCGGGAGACCCGCCCTGGTCGGGCTGGGGGCAGTGTCATCTGTGAGGCACCTGGCCCTTAAGTTCCCAACCCCAAGCGGGGTCGGGACTTTAAAAGGAGATCAATTGGCAGGAAGGGAGTGCTATAGCATTTCTTTGAGGGGAAAGAAACAAACGAGCACTCAGGCACTCGTTATCATACAAAATAAAGATGGGACGGTTTTAGAAATTGATGAGGAGATCGATCCGAGGATCGAGGAAAAGGTTGACCTCCAACCTTTGGAGGAGCTCGAAGAAGTTCAGCTCGAGGCAGCTGATCCCTCAAAGAAGGTGAAGGTCGGAAAACACCTCCAAGACGAGGCAAAATAGCAATTAATCTGCTTTCTGAAGAAAAACCAGGATGTCTTCGCATGGTCACACTCAGACATGGTGGGGATAAGCCCGAATGTGGCGAGCCACGCATTGAATATAGACAAAAGCTTTCCCCTGAAGCAACAAAAGCGAAGACAGCTGGACAAAGACAGAAAGAAAGCACTAAAGGAGGAAGTTGACAGGCTGAAAGCAAACAATTTCATTAGGGACGCTTTTTACCCTGACTGGGTAGCCAATCCAGTGTTGGTCCCGAAGCCCAATGGAACGTGGAGAACCTGCATTGACTACTCAGACCTCAACAAGGCCTGCCCAAAAGACTGTTTTCCGCTGCCAAGAATTGACCAGCTCGTGGATGCCACGGCGGGGCATGGCCTGATGTCGTTCATGGATGCCTATTCTGGATATAACCAGATTCCTATGCATGCCCTCGACCAAGAGCACACGAGCTTCATCACAGATAAAGGGCTATACTGTTATAATGTTATGCCATTCGGACTCAAGAATGCTGGAGCCACGTACCAACGACTCGTAAACATGATGTTTTCAGAGCAAATAGGGAACAACATGGAAGTTTATGTTGATGACATGCTTGTAAAGTCTCAACTTAACAAGAACCATGTTGATGATCTCGAAGAGTGCTTTGGCGTACTCAGGAAATACAACATGAAGCTAAATCCTCAAAAGTGCACTTTTGGGGTATCTTCGGGAAAATTTCTGGGCTTTATTGTCAACTCTCGAGGGATCGAGGCTAATCCCGACAAAATAAAGGCCCTGATTGATATGCCTTCACCTCGGAAGCATAAAGATGTCCAAAGATTGACTGGCAGGATGGCCGCCCTGGGCAGATTCATCTCGAAGTCAACGGATCGAGGCCTCCCATTCTTCAACTTATTGAAAGGAAGTAAGAAGTTTGAATGGACAGAGGAGTGCGAGCTGGCCTTTCAGGAGCTCAAAAAGCACTTAGCTGAACCGCCCATCCTATCGAAGCCTGAGACGGGAGAAGTATTGTTCTTATACCTCTCGACTACCGAACACGCGATAAGCGCGGTGCTCGTTCGAGAAGAAGAAAAACTGCAAAAACCCGTCTATTACATCAGCAAAAGATTACTGGGGGCAGAGTCAAGATATCCATTGATGGAAAAGCTTGCCCTCAGCCTAATCCACTCATCTCACAAGCTCCGCCCCTACTTTCAAGCACATCCCATCCATGTACTGACAGATCAACCACTTAGGCAAGTCCTATCTAAACCAGAGGCGTTAGGTCGGCTCCTTAAATGGGTTGTTGAGCTCGGACAGTTCGAGATCACTTACCATCCAAGAACGACCATTAAGGCACAAGCCTTGGCAGACTTCATAGTGGAGTGCACTGGTATAGCCGACGGCGAGGTAATAACCACGGCCCACGAGCTGTGGAAACTTTACGTCGACGGCTCGTCAAATGAAAATGGAGCGGGGGCGGGAGTTATTCTGATCACTCCGGCAGGGAACAAATTTCACTCTGCTTTAAGATTTGGTTTTAAAGCATCTAATAATGAAGCTGAATACGAGGCTCTACTTGCAGGACTACGAATAGCAAAAGAGCTCAAGGCCAAAGCTATACATTGCTACAGCGACTCCCAGCTCGTGGTTAATCAAATCTTGGGGGAATACCAGGCTCGTGGCACAAGAATGGCAGCCTATCTGGCGAAGGCAAAATCCGCATTAGAGTATTTTGAGTTTTATGCAATCGAACAGGTTCCCCGAGAACAAAACTCAAATGCAGATGCCTTAGCTCGGCTCGGCTCGCCACTTCCGCCGAAAATGAAGAGCTGAATGTTATACCCGTAAAACACCTATCAGCACCCAGCATTACTGAGCCAGACGAGGAAGATGTGTGTATGATTGAAACAGAACCAACCTGGATGAGTCCAATAGTTGATTATCTCGAAAATGGAATTCTTCCAGGAGATCGAAATCAAGCTCGAAGGTTGATGTATCAACTTCCTCGTTACACCATTCTGGATGGAAAGTTATACAAAAGAGGGTACTCCATGCCACTGCTTAGATGTGTAACTCCTCCCGAAGCTAAAAAGATCATTGAAGAAATTCATGAAGGGTTCTGCGGAGATCATACCGGGGGGCATAGCCTGTCCAAGAAGATTATACGCCAAGGATATTTCTGGCCAACCATTAAAACGGACTCTTTCGAGTACGTGAAAAAGTGCGACAAATGCCAGAGATTCGCAACGATACCCCGAGCTCCACCTTCTGAACTGACCATGTTGACATCCGCATGGCCTTTCGCGGTATGGGGCATCGACCTCATAGGCTCACTCCCAACTGGCAAAGGCGGAGTAAAATATGCTGTGGTCGCCGTTGATTACTTCACAAAGTGGACAGAGGCTGAACCATTGGTGACCATAACTTCGAAAAAGATCCTTGATTTCGTGGTAAAGAACATCGTATGCCGATATGGAGTACCAAGAAAGATTGTATCTAATAACGGAACCCAGTTCAATTGCGACTTATTCACCAACTTTTGTAACAAGAACGGTATAATAAAGAGTTTTTCATCAGTGGCTCACCCTCAAGCGAATGGTCAGGTCGAAGCCGTTAACAAAACCCTCAAGAGTTCTCTAAAGAAGAAGTTGGAGGAGGCAAAGGGACGATGGCCCGAGGAATTACCTCAAGTCCTTTGGGGATATAGAACTACAGCTCGGACATCAACAGGACATACCCCGTTCTCTCTAGCGTACGGATGCGAGGCAATGTTGCCTATCGAGGTCGAAATTCCGACGATCCGAACTCAGATTTACGATCAAAGTTCCAATCATACTCAGCTCGAAGAAACCCTAGACTTGATCGAAGAAAAAAGAGAAGAGGCTCAGCTGAGAAATGCTGCTTACCAGCAACGAACCACAAGATATTTCAATAAGAGGGTACGAGATCGAAAGTTCGGAGTGGGAGACCTGATTTTGAGACGAGTATTCTTAGCAACCCGAGATCCAGCAGCTGGAGTGCTCAGGCCAAACTGGGAAGGACCATACCAGATAGAATCAGTCATCCGACCTGGCGTATACAAACTTGCGAGATTAGATGGGAGCCTGATACCACGAGCATGGAATGGCGAACACCTTAGACCATATTATCAATAGTGTAGGAAGTGTTGCCTGTAACCATGAATTGCTATCTGTACTAGTTTGTTTGTTTGTTTCTGAATTTCATCGAATAAAAGGTCTGCTTTGTTTCACATGTAATGTATTTTTATTTTTGCAAACTCTCTTAATTTAATAACCTATGGTCACACTCATAGGATATTAAGGGGGCATCATTGGTATACATACCACCAGCTTAAAAAATAAAAAGATATATATAAAGTATTTGGATATAACCAAGTACGCGACCTTAGATAGTTCGGACATAACCGAATTATCAAAAACATAAAGTATTTGGATATAACCAAGTACGAGACCTTAGATAGTTCGGACATAACCGAATTATCAAAAACATAAAAGTATTTGGATATAACCAAGTACGCGACCTTAGATAGTTCGGACATAACCGAATTATCAAAAACATAAAGTATTTGGATGTAACCAAGTACGCGATCTTAGATAGTTCGGACATAACCGAATTACAAAAAACAAAGTATTTGGATATGACCAAATACGCGAGCTTAGATAGTTCGGATATAACCGACCATCAAGAACCTAAAATATTTGGAGTTAACCAGATATGCAAACACAACAGGTTTGGAACAAACCAGCCAAATTATCGATCGATGATAAATGGGAACCTAAACCTATTGTAAAATATGTCGAGGTCGAGGCTGGAATATCTTAAAGAAAAATAGTTTCGAACTCGTAACCTCGGAGCCAAAATACTGAGGAAGAGGAAAAGTGACTAAAAAGATAACCAAATCATTCATATTACATACCATATAAGTACTTTCGAGTTCGTGGTTAAAGTAATATCCGACCTTGATAAGTAACGAGGTCGGAATCGGATAATTCGAATAAACTATGCATGAATGCATCGAATTTCGAGCCTAAAATCCAAACTATGTTTGTATGAATAAATAAACATAATCGGTTCATCAAAATAAAAATGTGCAAAATATTTCGAGCCAAGAAATGTAAAGCATATAAAGGAATAGTAAAGGGAATTGTATCAACCCCGTGGGCATAAATCAAAATAATTACAGAAATAAGGGGACGCAGCCCCGATAACTGATCTCCCCGAGGCCAGATTCAAAGAAGAGGAGTCTCCTTGGCCTTCTCAGCATCAGTGGCACCGGACCCCTCAGGACGAATAGCATGACTATCCTCCTGAGCTTCCTCCGAAACGGTGCCCGGAGCAGCCTTTTCCTTCTCGAGCTGCTCATCCTTCTCCTTCTTAAGCCGTTCAGCGTCTTCCTCCTCGAGCCGAGCATTCCATCGTTCAAGAAACGGCGCTTCGTGGGGACCCAAAAAGCTGGTGTCCAGCTCTTCGTTATAAGCCCACATCCGGTACATGGCTGAGTTGACCGCCTTTTCCTTCTTTTCTTTGTACTCGGCAGTAAGGCGAGCTTTGACATCCTCTATAAGGTCGAAGGTGGCGGTCTTGTCCTCCTCGAGCTTCTTATTGGTCTCCCGAAGCTGGGTGTTATCTTTCTTTTGCTCCTCGAGTTCAGTTTTCAGCTTTCCGAGCTCCTTGGCCATATCCTCACGCTCCTTAACCACTGCCTCGAGCTTAGCATTCGCCGCCTTTAGATCATCGTTTGCTCTAAGATGGAGATCCTTCGCCTCTTGGGCATGAGTCCTGCTCGAATGGACCTCGTTATTAAGCTCGTAGTTGAGCTGGGTCGTGAAGGCAAGAACCTGAAAAAAGGAAGAAACCACCATTAACCTCAAGACGGCATGGATATAAGCGAAAGAAATATGAAAAAATACTTACCGCAGCGGTGTGCTCGATACTCTTCTCGTAGAGAACAGTGCGGTCTCGGGTGCCAGTTAGGCACTGTCATTGAGGAGCTTCGAAACTGCCGTAGCTCTGGCCGATCCGGGACATGACATCCGAAATCAGCGTTGATCCAAGAGGTCCGGCAGCGTTATCCACCACATATGAGTCCATATGGGTGGAGATGGTTAGCTTCTGAGCTCGAGAAGCAGAAGGTCTCTTGGCGAGCTGAGCAGAAGACGTTTGACCCACCACAGGTAGTTGGGATTCGACCACGACAGGGACACCAGCCTGCGAGGCCGGTGCCACCGCAGAGACGACAGCCTGCGAGGTCGTGGGGGCGCTGATCTGGCCAGTCGACGTAGCAGCAGAGCTCGAAGCCGGCGGGGGAGGAGGAGGTGTTTTCTTAGATCTCTTGGAGCCTTTCCCCGGCTGGCTGGTTTTCGCCGACCCTGCCCTGGGGCGTTTGCTCCTCTTGGTTCCTGCATTGTCAATAAGGGCGTCGAGGTCGGAGTCCATCTCGCCTGCACAAGTCACAACAGAGTTAGTAAAAGAGAAATTTACAGCTAGTCATTTCGGTATCAGACACATAAAGTGATGATGGAGGAAACCTAACTGGAACTCTCCCCCGAGCTCGAGCTTGGGGACCATGAAATTCCCCCGTCTTCAGAGGAGGCGGGGGGAGTGCCTTCCCTATAAGTAGAGGATAACCTCGAGAGGTCCCTATAGTCATTGGTCCCGTACTGCACCGCTATCCCATTCCACACCTCGTCTATGGTGTACATGGTATCATATTTCCCGAGCCCACTATCGAACCTATGGACGCAGTCGTCTACCCAACTCCATATGTAGAAGTGGTATCTATCCTGTGGGCACGAGACTAACCTATTGGGCCTGTGTTCTAGTAGTGTGGGGGACCATATCCTCGAGGTAGGGAGGACTTTACCTTCATCTGAGTCCGAGCTCGAGGCTTCATCATTGGCCTCATTCCCGGACCGCGGACTCCTCAGACGAACTGGGAGTGTTGGCCTTCTCTCTCTCCTCGGAGGAAGGGCGCCTGTAGGCAAGGGCACCTCCTCCCAACGTTGGTATTTTTTATTAGACCAGTCAGAGGTTGACTGGCCTTCTCCCAACAACCCACAGGCTCGGAGCTGGTCCTCATGAAGAAGATACGAGAGAGACCTCCTACCATAAGGAAGTCGGAGCAAGGCCTCTCTGTGTTCCCTCATTGTCTTGGAGGGGGAGGGACGCTGAAAATTAGCTGAAAGGCGAAGCACATTTCAGCTAAGTATGGTCTTAAGGGCTAAAACTCCAAACTCGAAAATAAATAAATAAAAGGAACAAGAGTACTTACGAATCCGCCTGAAAGAACGATGTCGAGATGGGGACAGACCGTCTGTCCAGAAAAATGCCTTTTTGGAGTCAGGAGGGTGGTTGGGAAGATCTTCAAAAATCTTCGTCTCTTTGGGATAGCTCGAGAGGTAGTAAAAACCATCCCCTCCCCGAGCTCGGGAGGGGTTACTTTTCAAACAAAAGAGATATAAAATCTCTTGAGGTGAGGGTCCTTTCCACTCCAGCTCGTGATACAAGGACCTCAGGGCAGAAAGCACCCTGTACGAATTGGTGTTGAGTTGGAATGGAGCCAACCCAACGAAATCAATGAAGTCTCTGAAAAAGGACTTCAAGGGCAGCAGAGCTCCTGCCCTTATATGTTCCTGGCTCCAGGCCGCGTATTTCACACTAGCATCGCGGACCCCAGGGGCGAAACAGCTCCGTTCATGACTAGCCGGAGCTCGACACTTCAGGGTGTCCAACGAACTAAGGCCATGGAGGGCCAAGATGTCAGTTATTTGGTCGGTGGTGGTAACCGAGCTCTGGTAGAACTCGGCTTCGAACATGTCCTTCCTAGGCTGCGACGACGAAGGCTCCGCCATTAAAGAAAATTGGAGTTCCCCCGGATGATATGCAACCGTGACTTTTAACGCAGGGTCGAGGGGGATTGGCCTAGGTCCGGGATTGTAATCCGGATAGATGGCCTCTCGAAGAACTCTTCTCTTCTTTTCAATGACCTCGTCTATCTGACGGCGATAGTGGGCTCGAATGTCCTCTTGCTCGCGCGCGAGCTCGTATTCTTTTATCCGACGCTGATTCCGGGCGAACATCGATTCTGGGCTCGGAGATTTAGGCTCGTAAGGGATGGCTCGCAGTGACCCCCACCGTTTTTCCAGATTCTGTGACATCTAACGAGAAAGAAAAAATGGTGAGGGCCATGCATGCAAGAATCACGAGCTCGATGGTATGAGCTCGGGGATTTAAGAACAAGAAACTAAATATTCAGACCCTTACTAAAGAGTCAGAGCGTGTGTTCCACAGGAAAGAGAAGGAGCGTGGATGATCTTTTGAAAATCCCGAAATTCAAGGGAAAGAAAGGTGGCGGTTAGCCAGGAAGGGAATTCTTGGGTTTCGTGCATTTGTCAAGGACAAGGGTTTTTACCCGAAAACTTATTAGACAAGAAACATGGCCTAAAATTTTCAAAACCTAGAAAATTGAAACTTTGCTCAAACGTTAAAACTGGATATAAACCAGTGATGCGAAATCTAGCAGGGGAAGTCTAGGAAACTTGAAAGCCTATCGAAATGAAGCCCCCTATCTTATTATGCTAAGAACGTAAACTAGCATACACAGCAAAAACAGTATAAAAAACTGAAAACAACAGAAATGGCATACTTACATAGTGATGGTGATTGCAGAGAAATCGTCGACTGAAGAAGAGGTTGCAAGAAAGAACTCACTGACTCAAACAGACCAGGATTTCTTTGTTTCTTGGGTCGAGAAAACATGCGCAGGACAGAAGTCTCTTAGGAGAGTCTGGTTTTCTGGTTGTTTTTCTTTTCTTGCTTACGATGAACAAACGTGAAGAAGAAGATGAAGAGGGGGGGTCTTGTATATATAGGTGGAAAAATGGAATTAATCAGGAGCGTCAAATGAAATCCTCACTAGATCGAACGGATGGGGATCAATGACAAGAAGGCGTCGAAAAGTTGTCAGACGGACGATCGTGGGCATGTTTCCAAGGTACTCAAGTGCCTAAGGTGAGCAATACCCGGCTGACGCGTGTCCATTTTCAAGAGTGTGACAGTACGGTCCCCCAGAGGAAGTAGTTCAAAAGTTTCCTTCTCTCAGGATTCGAACAAATACTTTTGAGGGGGCAAGATGTTATACCCAGATTTCGAGCTATAGTAAATATGACCTCAAAAGCTGAGTTCGCAATAAATGGTCTCGTGAGGGTTAGGGCATGCTCTAGGATTGTAAATCGAGCCTGCAAAGTACGATACACGACCTCGAGTATCGTGACCTCGAAATGATCTCGATCTCGAAAGGTAGCTCTGAGAGCACCCTCATCTTCAGGAACAACTTCGGAGCGGGGGTCTTGAGCTCGACGTACTATCTCGAAAGCCACGTTAGCTTGGGAGATGTCACTGGCTCGGGCAATGATGGGAAACTTGGGAGGCAAGAGCCTTAGAGATACCCGATCGCCGCTTTGAATATCAACAAGTATTATAAACATGAGATGTAATCTTCATTTATTAATGTAAATCCCCAAGAATCGTGGGATATTATTTAATCAGTTATGCGTTCCCTGGTCTTCAGGGACGTTTCCTTTTTTATCTGATTATAGGCATTTAAAGCCATTTATTTTATTCACAAAAGAGTAATTACCCAAAATATGTGGGATAGTATTCTGCATCCTTCTCTATATATAGAGAAGCCATGCACCATTGTAAAGGACCAAAATTCTGATCCTTGAGAGAAAACTCTGGAGAATTCATGCTAAAGAATTTTTCAGAGATAATCTTAAGATTAATAACAGAGACTCGTGGACTAGGCAGAATTAACTGCTGAACCACGTAAAAAACTGTGTGTTTGATTTGTTTGTTCCGTTTGGCCATCGTCATTCATTGTTTTTGTGCTCTTCTTTTATCTGTTGACGAAAAACGGCGTCAACACTTGTGCAGTTCAAAATTCTCACAACAAGAACAAACAAAGACAGAAGGTCCAGATCCATAAATTCTGGTAGCTTGAAGAATGTTGAGTGTTGGAATTTCGGGATGACAAGGCACTATAAAAGACAATACAAGAATTTTAGTGAAGGACAAAGAGGAAGTAAATATGCTTGATGATGCATTGATATGCTCTATGGAGAGCATGGATGAGTCTTGGGTATTAGATTTTGGAGCATCTTTCCATGCCACTTCACATAAGAAGTTATTTGAGAAGTATGTCCCTGGTGACATTGATAAATTATTCCTTGGTAATAACCAACCATGAAATATGGTTGGTAAAGGTGTAGTGAAGATTAAGTTGGACGAGTCTATATGGCAGTTGAAGGATGTCAGGCACATTCTCAACCTGAGGAAGAACTTAATTCCAGTTGAGCAGCTGGCTAGGGAAGGCTACACCGTAAACTTCCACGATGATGATTGGAAGATTTGAAAGGGTGCAATGACCATTGTGTGAGGCAAGAAGATTGATACTCTTTACAAAACAATACGTCATTGTTGTTGATTGATATTGACATCGGTAGGAAAATCTCCAACCAGTGGCACCAGAGATTTAGCCATGCTAGTAGAAAGGGAAATCTGAAGAAAGTCGGTTTTTAGAAAAGTAGCACAATTGTGAAGAAGGACAAACTTGCTGCAAAGGCTAGTGACTTGGAGCAAAATGGGCTAGTGTGTGCAAAAGTTGAGGGGATCCCAAATTTTCCTATGATGGTGCAGACAGGTGGATGTTCTCAGGAGGAAGAACTTGTTAAACAGGGTAGCATGCAACAAAGAAAGTCTGATTGCTACAATGAAGAATGTGAGATTGGAAACTTCAACAAGTGGGAGTTGAAAAAAAATTCTTCAACATGGAAACATGTTGAGTTGTCCACAAAGAAGAAAGTTTATAACATGCAAATGCACAAGATAGAAGATTTTCAACAGAAGGAGGGAATTAGGAACAAAAACATGTTTGCTCTAGTTGTGAAAGAGTTAAGGAAAACTGAACTTGTCAGTTGACTTGCTAGAGTAGCAAGAAAAGGGGAGACTGCTGCATTGATCAAGATGTGAAGATAGATCGAAATCAGTCTTTAAGTGGGAGAATGTTAGTCAAAGCTAAGCATAGGGTGCCTTTTTTTATTTTTGCATAATTTTGTTAAATAAAGAGGATGTAAAAACAAACTAAATCACAATAGGTTGATGTGCTGTGATTTTTGAGAAATTGAAGAAGAAAAATCCAATTTGTAATTAGCACCTTATAAGGGCCTATAAATAGAGCATCTTAATTGATGCAAAAGTATCCCAAAAACTAAGTAGGAAAATCTTAGTCAAAAGCTTAGAGAGAAAAGCTTTTGAGAGAATTTTGTGAGAGAAAATTATTGGGTGTGATTGTGATTGGGGTTGAGAGCTATTAGTGCTTGTCAACACTTTTGTAATATTTCTCCCTATAGTGAAAGATCTGCAGCAGCCGTGGTCATAGCTAAATTTTTTGTGAACCATTTAAATAGTGTGTGTATTATTATTTTGCATCCACTAATTTGGTTATAAGGAATTTGAGTTGATAATTTCCTAACAAGACCTATATTAGATCATATATTTATAAATTCTTTCAAGGGTTTTTTCATATATTAAAATAATAAGACAAAAAAGAACATTTATACGGTTGCTAAAAAATTCTTCCAAAAATATGGTTGCACATGTATTTTTACAAAAATACGATGTCTTATGTGAGATTCTTCATGCATATCAACCCATCATCCTTCTATGAGACCCTTTCAAGAACAACAACCAGAGAAGGAAAATCAGCCAAAACCTTGTACATCACCAGTGATCAATAGCGGAAAATCACCATATCGCCGACAAGTAAGCCGTAGAACCACTTAAAGCTACAGAAAATCAAGAAAAAATCAACAAAAAAAGTCAGAAACCACTTGAAAACAACAGATTGCAACTATAATGGACCCAAAAGATGTGTACTAAATACAAGATCACCACAAAATCAACATCAAGTCAACAACAGTCTCTAATGGTGATGATGTTGTTGCTATGAAAATTTGAAGATGAAGAATAAAGAATGAAAGAAAGAGATGGAGAGAGAGTTGTTGGGCACAAGAAAATAAAAGGGAGACTAAGAGCAACTCCAATGGTGGCTACCCCATTAGTTGCCAAAAATGTCCAAGTCATCCCAAAATATAATTTTTTATTTTCTCTCTCATCCACATAACTTTTGGCAACCTTGTCCATAAAAATGCTTCAATGCTAAGCCAATCCAAAAGTTGTCAGCTATGGTCTCGCATATCATTATATAATATATTATTTTGTAATTATAAATATCGTCACACTGAATTTTTTAAATTCGTATATTAATATAAATAAATATTACATGAAATTTAAGTTAGACAAAATTTAAAAGTAGCTCTCAAAATGACATAATCATAATTAATCAATCTAACATAATTAAAAATATTTGATAATTAAAATGATTTCCAAATTTCGATCATATGTACTCCACCAAGTGCGCCTGAATATTGCGATGAATGTTTCTATCATGAATTTAAGCATTTCTTTGAAGCATTGTTGGGAAGTAAGAAATAGGTCCATGTAATACTTCAACTGTTGGGGTAATGGCGGGGCCTTCATCATAATTAAAATCCAACAAACTCTCGTATGCATCTCTATCATCCTCAACAATAATGTTGTACAATATGATGCAAGCATACATACTATTTTTGAAAATATCTCTTTGCCAAAAATGTGTCGGTCCTTGTACAATGGAAAAACAAGATTGAACTACGATGAATGCTCGCTCAACATCTTTGCATACCGCTTCTTAGCATTGGGCAAATAATTTTCTTTTCTCTCATTGAGGCAGTGGGATAGTTTTAACAAATGTACCCCTCTCTGGATAGATAACATCTGCTAGACAATACCCCTTGTTGTATTGTGTGTCATTTATCGTAAACTCAACTCTTAGAGCATGCCCTTGTAGGATGTCAATGAATAATGGGGATTAATTTTAACACGTTGAGATCATTATTGGATCCCGGAACACCAAAATATGCATGCCATATCCAGAGATCTTATGACGCAACTACGACAAGCATGATTGTTGGCATGCCCTGATCACCTCGTGTGAATTAGACTTTCCATGCAACTGGGCAATTTTTCCATTCCTAGTGCATATAATCAATGCTTTCCAACATGCCTGGAAAACCATAACACCTCCCCCATTTGAAGTAAGAGACGAATGTCCCCGGCATTGGGACATCTCAAATAGTCAGTCCTAAAAATTTCATTCATTCCTCGAACGAAATTGACTAGGCATTCAATAGCGGTGGTTTCACCAATTCGAACAAACTCATCAACATAATCGACACGAGCTCCATATGGTAGCATTCGCATAACATTGGTTCACTTCTTTAATGGCAAAAGTCTTCTTCTACCAATTGCATCAAACCTCATCTAGAAATACTCCGAATGATTTTCTATAGCTTGCACTATCCGTAGGAATACGTGTCTACACATTCTAAATCTTCTTCGAAATTGATATTCTGTATACATCGGTTTATCAGAAAAGTAGTCATCAAACAAACGTTGGTGTCCTTCTACATGACTTCTATCAATATGGGATCTCTTTCTTCCACACTTTTTTGAGCTACCTCCTTCCATGAAATCTTTGAAATATTGATCATCATACTCGTCAATACACTCTGCTATTATAATATCATCTAGACTCATATTTTCGTATGGATTCGGAGAATTTGACGAATTCATTGTCGAACTTAGAGTAGATGATATTTGGGGAATGAAAGATGAATGATAGAGTAAAATAAAGGATAGAATGGAGAGTTGAGTAAAAGGAAGATTGAAATTTGGTATTTATAGACATGGTGACATATATAGCCGTTGAAATATAGCCGCTAAAATATAGCTATTAAAATATAGGCATTAAAATAAAATTGTTAAAATATAGTTGTTAAAATATAGCCATTAAAAGATAGGTGTTAAAATATACCCATAATTCACTCACTAAATAATAAGTGATAATTTATTTATATAAAATAATACACAATGATGCGATTGATAAAAATACATAGCAATTACAACTTCACGATGTCAATCTTAATACAAGTACACAAATTTTCATGATCTTTGTTTTGCTCATGAGTCATATGCGACGTGTCCATGACGAGATAATTCATGTATTTTGTCATCCTATTATCTTCTGCCTCTTTCTCCCTTATCTCCACCAATTTCTCCAAAGTAGATGCTTCCCGTTCATTAATTTCTATAAATGTAGTATGTGCATCTTTTTTTCCTACCGTTTTCTCTTTGCTGCCTTTTCACCAGTAAGGCGCACTTCACATACTTCATCATCACTGATGTCTGCATTGGACGATGAAGTATATGCCCTGATTCTGACACTCTCTTACCAACTTTTTGGTTGGTACATTATATTCCATTTCGGCTCATCCTTTAGCAATCTCCAACAGTCTACAAGCAGAAAATTTGAGTTGTTATTCTCAGATTTATACATTTCATGTCCATTCTCAAGAATTTTCTCATTATACCAATCACTATGATGTGCTTGTTGTTCCAATGGTCTTTGCATTGCCTTCCATTTCTTGTTTGCTCACCTTTTTGGTTGGTGTTGTAGTATTCTGCTATTCAAGCCCAAAAATTTGCAAAAGTTTGGTCATTCCCCACGATGGCATCCTTAGATGTATTAAGCCATCCACTTATCAAAAGTATAGTTGCTTCCTTACTCCATTTGACTTTACCTTTATGGCTTGATTCATCTTCATTGTGTAGAACTACATTTTCCAACCCTTCAACACCATGATCAGGTTGGGTTTTAGAGAAAGAAGTCGATGATGTTTCACGATTCAAATCAATACTAGACTTTTCCATACTTGGCCTATAATTTCTCGAAACAATTTTGGGTTGGCGTAGGAAGGCGTATGAAAGACATATGGTAGTGAATTTCCTAGTGTAAAGAATGGAGCATGTTGGGGTGTCTCCAAAGAGCCATAATTTTGGAAAGGGTAAGAGGACATGGGATAATTTTGAGAATTTGGAAAATTTTGGTTAAACTAAGATTATTGAAAATTTAGATTTTGGGGATTAGTAGAGGGAGAACTTTGAAAATTTTGATTTTAGGGGTTTGTATGTGGAGAATTTGATGATTTTTGAAAAACTTGATAATATTGAAAATTTGGATTTTGGGAGTTGGTATGTGGAGAATTTTGGGAATCCATTGGTAAGAAAATAAATTTTTTTGATATTGACAATTTTGAAGAAGAATGCATGAAATGGTGTGAAAATTGAATAAAATTGATGAGTATTTATAGAAAAAAAAATTAAATAAATTGTTTGAAAAAAAAGGCAATGGTAAAAAAATGGTCATTTTGACCGTTGTTTAAACTTTTTTAATGTTACATTATATTCATAATAAAAAAAAAGGAAAGCATCGTTGCTTGACAGAGTCAACAGTACATCAATATTCAAAGCCACCAAGTCCTCTTCAATTCCTTGGCAATGTGGCCCGTCAGATACACTCAGTACGCTACCATTTCGGCAACCAGCATTAAAGTTACTCTAATGAGTTCTAAACATCATAAAAGAAAAAAGAGAAATAAGAATAATAAAGTAATTAAAGACCCACAAGTCAAAGACTAATAAATGCTTCACAACTTTTTATAAAGTTTTTGTTTTTATTGCATTAAAAAAATATATAAATAACACTTAATACCTACTCCACTCATCTTTCTCTCTCTCTCTTTCATTTTTGAAAACTATATATTTTTAATTATTGGTTAAATTTTTTGAAAAATATTATTTTTAATTCTGAATCAGTTTATGTTGTGTTGCTTTTGTGATGATGATAGTTTTTCTTTAACAATATATATTGCATTATTTTGGTGTTGAGATAGTGTTGCCAAAAATGAAATATGGGAGAACACTTTTATAGAGGTTTTTGAACTAAGAAGACATAAAAATTCAATCACATAACTAATCTTTGACAATCCAATATTGTGTCATAACCAAATCTTAAACTAAATAGACATAGAAATGTATATAACCTCAAATCCATTAATATAAAAATGTCTACAATCTCAATTATATGAAAAACTAAACTTAAAACAAACTAGAACGGAGGGCATGCATCACACACGTTAGCAATGTTCTTGTCTTCCTTCCTCTTCGCATATGAATACAACAAGTTTAGAACATGGGGCACCCATCAATGAAATGAGACTTCAAGACTGCTCAAGACTTGACACTCCTCTTTTGAAGTTCAGGAGTAACTTCTTCACCATATCCATCCCATTTCTTTTGGACTTCTTTGGAACTTCACACTCATTAGCAACATTTTCAACTTCTTTTATCTTGTCATATGAATAAGTAAGAACAATAGTAATCCTAGCATGGCGATTTTCAACAAATTAAAAAAAGCACTAAAAAAATATAAACTTCAAAACGTTACAAAAATGTGCAAACAACTCAACATAAACCCTAAACAAGACTTAAGCAACAAAACAAAAACATAGAAAGGAATCATAAACACATTGTTTTAAAACTATAGAACCTACCTATGTAAATCACTTGTTGAATGATGATTTAGCCAATGACACGGAGTCGCCAAAATGATAAAGATTTATAAGCTGAATACAAGAACTAAACAACACTAAGATTTATAGTGGTTCGACCCCATTTATTGGTAATGACCTACATTCGCTTAGTGTTTTTATTGATGTACTCTGAAACCTGTGATCAGCAAACTAGGGTTCACTAAGTTTCACAAGATCCAGAAAAGGATACAAAAGTCATGTATAAAAGACACTAGTTCTCTCTGAAAACAAATTATTGCCTATCCTTAAATGAGTCCCATGAATCATATTTATAGGCTCAAGGATGCACTTATGGGTCGATGGGCCATGTTTAAACTTTGTTACAAGCACATTTTAATAATAACCTAACTATGTAAATCACCTAACACATTTTTTTAAAACTATAGAACCTAACTATGTAAATCACTTGTTGAATGATGATTTAGCCAACGACACGGAGTCACCAAAATGATAAAGATTTATAAGCTGAATACAAGAACTAAACAACACAAAGATTTATAGTGGTTCGGCCCCATATATTGGTATTGACATACGTCCGCTTAGTGTTTTTATTGATGTACTCTCAAACCTGCGATCAATAAACTAGGGTTCACTGAGTTTCACAAGCTCCAGAAAAGGATACAAAAGTCGTGTATAAAAGACATTAGTTCTCTCTGAATACAAATTATTGCCTATCCTTAAATGAGTCCCATGAATCCTATTTATAGGCTCAAGGATGCACTTATGGGCCGATGGGCCATGTTTAAACTTTGTTACAAGCACATTTTAATAATAACAAAAATATTAATATTTACACATAAATATGGTCAAATATCTTAGAACTATTTGATTTATAACTGTATTTGAACTCTGGTTTTGTTACTACGATCAGACCTGGTCGCATATGTCAACACTTCTTCTGTCGTACTGTTCAACATCTTTCTTGAATCCATCGAGCAACTTCTATTCTGGTCATTGGTCGACCGACTGACATCACTAAATAGTCACGTGCTACCCACATGCACATCGATTGTGCCACATCAGCAAGTAAGTATTTTTCAGGTTAAACATTTGCCCCCCAAGTTTATTTTAATGCAATCAACATTTAATAAACTTACTTGACCAACACCTCATTTGACCTATCACATCTGTCAGTACTTACTTTTTCAAAAAGGCAAGTAATCATGACCTTTACAGTTTCCCAGAAATGTTTTGACGGTTATTGCGATTCCCCATGCATCGAAACCCTACTCCCATCATTACCTTCTATTACTGCTCCGAGCAGTACAAATATAAGCCCCTTCACCTTTTTCATTTTTTTTACCCGAACCTTCTGTCTCTTCAAGAACTCAAAAAAACCTTCAAGAAAACCCAGAGACTTTAGTGTGATTCGAGACGTCTTCGAGCAACTCTGAGCCAAACTTTCATGATTTCTCCTACAATCCGTACTCCAAGTAAGTTTTCGAATCGATCCTCTTATTTATGTAGAAATTTTCGTGTATTCTGGTCCTGATTTACGAGTTTCCGTAACTGGGTTTCTACTATTCTTGAGAAATTTCTTAGGTAACTGGGTTTAGGCAAACATACATAGAATAAGTATGCTAGAATAGGGATTTTAGGCAATATAAAATACTAGACAATTCTTAAAAAGCAATGTGGGGCATAGGTACATTGATTTCGGGCCCAAAATCGAAGTAAAAATTCGATTTTGAGTATTTCGGAAAAACTGGGTTTTTCCCGCTTATTTTCGGAATTGAAAAGTTTTTCCAAAAAAACTTTTCACATTCACTTTTTGATCTGCTTTTCCAATATGCTCGCATATTTATTGTGTTTTTATCAGGATGTTGCTGGTCGTATAAAAGGCTTAACTTTTATACACAAGCAGCATTATCCTTGCTTTACTCTTTGTTCTATCTATTGGTCGTACATTCTCACTTCCCCTTTGCTCTTCTCAGATATTCATGCATGATCCCTGGGGAGGTGAGAGACCAATAGATGACGATCTTCTCGCTTTGTTGTTTGAGGATCAAGAACAACCTTCTTTTCCTTTTCCTGAGCCTTCGTCTTCACACCCAAACCCTATAACTAGTCCTTCTCACGTTCCACTGCAGAACCAATCGAACATGGGTTGTGCCAAATACACTGCTCCTAGAAAAAAGAAAACCACAGATTCACCTTCCAACAAACCTGCAACCAACACCGAGGGTCCTTCAAGCGATCCTCAACCTTTAAATTTTTCACCACTAGATATCCAGCCCAAAGCTTGTCCCCGTGATGGCCCTCGAGCTGAGGTAGGCTGGTCCATTGTTCCTACTAGCGTCATATCGACCAGAATGGTGGCAAAATATCCCAAGAAGTACGAGCTTCCTAGGATTACTTTATATAAACCTACACCCGACCAGAGGGCAAACATGCCTGGAGGCGATTACAGCGCCTAGTCGAGATATCATATAGAAGGAAGGACAATCTTGCCCTTGCATGACTTTTTCTGAGGGGTGGCCAATTATTTTGAGGTCGCCCCTTTCCAAATAACACCCAATGGATATAGAGTACTTTCAGCACTCTATATCTTATACAACCACAAAAAATGGTCTGTGCCCACCCCGCATGAGGTCAACTACCTTTTCGATCTCAAATCCAACCCCAATCAGAACAATACGGGGTTCTTCCATTTTTACCACCAGGAATCTGATCGCACATTCCTGAGTGACATAACCCACAAGTCCAATGTAGGAAGGTACTTCCAAGAGTACTTCCTAAGAACTGACTTGGTTGCCGACAACATGGCCTTCAAATGAGGAGGTAAACTTTTGATCTCTGGTCGACATTTATCTAGTAATTTTTCCATCTTTCCTTGTCCTCAATTATTTTATGCTGCATCTAGGTCCATGGTACTGACCAATCCCTACTCCAAAAATGAAGATAAGAGTTGCAGCTCTGGCCAGCATGAAGAATATAGAGAAAACATCAAGGAACTGGTCACGGAGAGCAATTTAAGGCTGGTCGGCTTTCTAGAACCTCACCAGGAAGTGAGGGAATCCACCGCGGGGAGTGCCACTGGAGAGGGCACTGAAGGACAAGAAATCCCCAAGCAGCAGCAAGATGTGTCACAACCCCAAAGGCAACGACCAATGGGAGTGAGCATTCGAGAACCATACCCTAATACTCGAGCAGCTAATACCCCTACCCAACATGGGAGGGGAAAACAAAAAATACCAGAATACACCGGCCCTACACTCGAATCTTTAGACGAGAAGGGTATAGATTTCTCACTTCTAAATAACTTGCCCATCCCTTGTCATTTATTTGATAGGGATGGCAACTTTAAATTTACGACCAGTAGTTTTATCTTGGACTTATTCAAGGCAGATAGTGAGTGTAGTAGTAGATCTTTAGATAATGTAGCGACCAGTAATAATAGTTCGGGTATACTAGTTAGAATTTCTTTTTAGTTTGTTCCTTTATTGTGACAAACTATTTTTTGACATATCTGCTCGTTTGTTCTTGTTTTGTATTCATGCCATCCGACGATGCTTCGATATCTATGCTTCCACAGACACTCCACCAAGGAGAAAGAAGTTGAGCAGAAAAAACCCTGGAGAAGGCAATGGGGAGCCTTCAAGGAAAATAGCTCGACCACAGGACCCTCCAGCTCCCATTCCATCTAAATCAACTACGCATCCTCCTCCTCGCACTACTCCTTCAACCGACCAGGCAGGAAGATCCTTGGTTGTAGATTTATTGAGCAATGCTTATAGCTCAACAAATGAAAAAATACAGAAATTGACAAAGCACCATCGCAGCCAGGAGGCCTTTGCCTGTCTTCCTGTGTTTAAACCCAGCCAAGTCCTTGCTCGCGGGTTCAATGGACTTCTCAGTGTAAGTTTCTTTTGTATTTTGTTTTAGTCGAACAACATTTCCTTTTATTAGCTCTAAAAGCTTCATTCTTCTACTGTTCGCAGGGTATCTTGACCATGAACAACGGCTGGCATTGCGCTGAAGAGGTTGATGGAAAACATGCCAAGGAAGTTGCCGAGGAGATCAAGACATGCGGGGCCAAGCTTAAGGCGGCTGAAGACAAAGTCGCCAATTTAAACAAGGAGCTGAAGAGGAGCCAAGAAGATCTGGCCAAGGCTGTTTCTACCAAGGAGAAGTTTAAGGAAGCCGCCGAGACTAACTACAAGGAAGTAGCCAAGCTTTAAGAGGATCTGGAGGTGAGCATGAAGGAGGTCACTGGTCTAGAAGCGAGTCAAACTACTCGAGGAGAAGAATTCCCAAAATTTGGAGAGGTTCTGAGGACCTACTTTCAACTGATTCTACATGTTTTGGAAGAACAACCTAGAGGCAAACTTTGATTATCTTCCCGAGTAGGAAAAACAAGTTGAACTTGCCAAGTGTGCTGCTCGCCTAGAGGAGGAAAGAAATGCTCAAAATACCTCTAAGTCTCCTGAAATTTCCTTGGTGACATGCATTGATGGTGATGAAGAAGAAGTCAGACCTTGACCAACAGTCACAGCAAGACCCTCCTTCAACTGCACAGTAACAATTTTATTTATGTAATTAAAACATACGAACAACGGTTCATGATGCTAAGACAATTTTCTGCCTAAGGCAACTTTAATTTCCTTTTAATATTTCTAATTACATCCGAGCAGAAATTGCTCGCGGTGTAAAGACATTTCATTGTGATATTATAATATATTCTCATTGCTATTATAACATCTGCTCGTATGACCGAACTTAGCATAACACTTTATTAAGATTTAACAAAATTAACTATTTTTTTTTTTAAAATACTCTAAGTGTCGTAGTATGTTTTCTCTTATTTTGCTCGTGTGTTTATATATATCTATGTTGATATGCTTTTCTCGCTTAGTATCTTATATGCCCCCAACTGATCGAGGAGCTTAAGGTTCTCGGTCACTTGCAATGACCAATACCTATTCGAACATTACTGCTTGTGTACTTATACACAATCAATGATAATATAGCAAAACAACACACGTAATGAGCAAATACTTGTAATAAATACAATAATTGGCAAGAATAAATGGCTGCGCATAGTTCCTTTTATTTCTCATAATGAAATGGACAAAATTCGTGTCTGTACGAGTGATCAAAAATTGATCTTACACTTATAAGCGACCAGCCATCTAACTGGCCATCCCTTGTTCACAAACTTGTAAGAAGTAAAATTAATATAAGCCAATTCTTTAAAAAGAATTGTTCATTGATAATACTTGCGTAGGTGTTCTCCATTCCAATAGTGATGAACGAGATCTCCATTTAAGCGAGCAAGTTTATATGTGCTTAGTTGAAGGATTTCTTCAATTTGATATTGACCTTTCCAGTTCGGTCCGAGTACTCCAACATTCTGGTCGTGAGTGTTGAGAAAAACTCTTCTATGTATCAAATCTCCCATGTCAAACTTTCTTTCACATACTTTAGAGTTAAAATATCGAGCAACCTTTTGCTGGTAAGCTGTAACTCGAAGTTGAGCCTGTTCGCCCCTTTCATTGACCAAGACTCCATTAATAACTGGTTATTCATGCTTTGCTCATATGTCAGCCTTCTATGCGATGGTGGATCTAACTCAATGGGTAACATGGCTTCATACCCATAGGCCAAGGAAAATGGTGTATAGCATGTTGTTGTTCGGTGAGATGTTCTATACGACCAGAGTACTTCTTGTAATAGTTATGGCCACACTCCCTTTGCTTCTACGAGTCTTTTCTTCAGTGTGTCCTTCAAAGTTTTTTTAACAGCTTCAACCTTTCTGTTGTCTTGTGGATGAGAAACTGACAAAAAAACTCTTCGTGATACCATGTCATTCACAGAAATCGGTGAAAAGGTCGCTGTTAAATTGTGTGCTATTATTTGAGACAAATTTTTTCGGCATCCCATATCGGCATACAATATTTTTGATGACAAAATCCAATACTTTCTTAGTCGTGATTGTTGTGAGTGGCTCAGCTTCGGCCCACTTAGTAAAGTAGTCGACAGCAACTACTGCATACTTGACATTCCCTTTTCCTGTAGGCAAAGATCCGATTAGGTCAATTCCCCAAACCGCGAATGGACATGGGCTTTGCATCTGTTTAAGCTCATTTGGGGATGCTTGTGGTATCTTGTAAAATCATTGGCACTTATCCCACTTCTTAATGAATTCCATAGAGTCTTCGATCAATGTAGGCCAGAAATATCCTTGCTGGAGAATCTTCTTTGACAAACTTTGCCCCCCAGCATAATCTCCACAGAAACTTTCATGTACTTCGTGCATCAATTCTTTAGCCTTTTCTTTAGAGACACACCGTAATAAAGGTATTGAGTATCCTCATCTATACAAGACTCCATCGATTAAAATAAACCGAGTCGATTGTCTTTGAAGCATCCTTGCCTTATTCCTATCTGCTGGTAATAATCCTTGTTCGAGATATTGTATGATGGGAGTCATCCATGTGTTGTACACTTGTATAATTAGCGAGGATTCTTCCGCTTGAATGCTTGGTGCAAATAAACGTTCGACGGGTACTATGCTCAAAGCGTCAGTATCTTTGGCACTTGCTAACTTGGCTAAGGCATCGGCGTTTGAATTCTGATCGCAAGGTACTTGCTGGAGAGTATACTTCTCAAACTATGCTAATAAATCCTTCTCCTTGTTCAAATAAGGAACCATCTTGAAACCCCTAGCCTGATATTCTCCAATAATCTGATTAAGTACTAGTTGGGAGTCGCTATATATTTCTAGTGACTTTATGTTCATATCCTTGGCTAGTCTTAATCCTGTGAGCAGAGCCTCGTACTCGACTTCATTGTTAGAGGTCGTAAAGTTGAATCTGATCGCACAGTGAAACCGATGTCCCTCGGGTGTGATTAAGATCAGCCCTGCCCCTGCGTTGTGCTCGTTGGAGGATCCATCTACGCACAACTTCCAGACAGGGGTTTTATGAATATCACTTTCTATTACCGGTTCACTGGCAGTGAGTCTAGTAAATTCTGCAATGAAATCTGCTAGAACCTATCCTTTAACAGCTGCTCGTGGTGTATAGGAAATTTCAAACTACCCCAACTCAACTGCCCATTTTAGTAGTCGACCAACGGCTTCTGGTTTTTGTAAGACTTGTCATAGTAGCTGGTCAGTAAGCACTATTATGGGGTGAGCTTAAAGGTTGGGTCGCAATTTCCTAGACACTAATATCAAGCAATAAGCTAATTTCTCTATGGGCGGATATCGTAGTTCTGCTCCCACTAGCCTTTTGCTTACGTAGTATACTGCTTTTTGAATGTTGTCTTTCTCTCTGATTAAAACAGCACTAGCAGCATACTCTGTTATTCCTAAGTAGATGTACAAAGTCTCTCCTTCGACCGGCTTGGACGAAATAGGCGGTTGCGACGTGTGGGCTTTGAGCGCCTGAAAAGCTTGCTCGCACTCCTCTGTCCATTCAAATTTTTTGTTTCCTCTGAGTAGATTAAAAAATGGGACACATTTGTCCGTCGACTTAGATATGAATCTACTTAGGGCAAGAATTCTTCCTGTCAGGCTTTATAAGTCTTTAACTTTGGCAGGTGACTACATCTCGATTAGTGCCTGAATTTTTTCGGGATTAACTTTGATTCCTTGTGAGTTTACTATAAATCCCAGAAATTTTCCTGATCCTACACCAAAGGAACACTTTAGAGGATTCAGCTTCATCTGATATTTGTTCAAGATGTTGAAGCATTCCTAATCCTACTACCAGTAACCTTTTTTCGGCTCCACTTCCCGATCTGACTCTTCTTGATTTTGCAATCGAGGAATTTTAGCATTCTCTGGCTTCTCACTGATTTCCCAACACGCATCCCTGCATCAGTTGGAAACTTCATGGCCAGATACCAGACCAAAGTTATGGCTCGTAGATCGACGAGTATGGGTCTTCCGATCACAACGTTGTATGCAGATGGGCAATCAACTACTATAAAAGTAGCGAGTAATGTCCTACTTGCAGGTGCAGTTCCTACTGTGACTAGGAGTCTAATCGACCCTGTCGGTGCTAGCCCTTCACCAGAAAAACCATAGATGGTTTGGTTGCATGGCTCTAAATCTTGCATTGACAATTTCATTGTTTATAGTGAAGACTTATACAAAATGTTGGTCGAGCTTCATAAATCTACCAACACTCATTTTACCATCATGTTGACGATCTGAACATCCATGACCAGAGGATCTGAGTGGGGAAATCAGACATGTTGTATATCCAGCTCGGAGAAAGTTATTAATTCTTCTTCTATTCTAGCTTTTTTGGGAGTTCGCTCCTCGACATTCAGCATTTCGATGTCCTGATCGTGACGTAGGGTTTTGGCATATCTCTCCCTTGCCTTACCATTGTCACCTGCTATATGTGGTCCTCCACAGATGGTCAACAACGTACCAGCGATCGAAGGTGGCTGTAAAGGAGGCGAGCGCTGGCGTACAGGCACCTGCTCGTTGCCTCCGTGAGCCTCCAGTTGAGAACCTACACCTGCTCGTACATATCTCTTCAGATTTCCTTGTCAAATAAGGAACTCGGTCTCGTCCTTAAGTTGGTTACACTCGTTGGTATCATGGCCATAGTCGTTGTGAAAACGAAAAAAATTGGTCGTATCCCTTTTGGATATGTCTTTTCTGATCGAGGCTGGTCGTCTAAAGGGAATGGTGGTATGACTAGCATGATATACTTCAGCTCGATTATCGATCAAGGCAGTGTAATTGGTGAACCTTAGTTCATATCTGTTCTGTTTGGGGCACTTGCTATCAAATGTCGTCGGTTCGTTGTTCGCCCTTTTCCCCCCATTCTTACTATTACCTTTGTCATTGTCGTTGGGCTTACCAGACCCATCCGCGGCTTCGGTCGAGTCTTCTTTCTTACCCTGGCCTTCCTTTGGAGACTTTCCTTCATTGGCAATGGTCTCCTCGAGCTTGATATTTGTCTACTTGATCCATAAATTCTTGAGTGCTCTTGATTCCATTCTTTCGTAGACTGCTCTAGAGAGGAGAATGGCGTCGCACTCCAGCTGTGAGTGCCATCATCTTTCCCTCATCTCCAACAGTTTTGGCCCGAGCAACCGGACACATGAACCGCTGAATATACTCCTTGAGAGTTTCTCCTTCCTTCTGTCGAATGTCGACCAGCTGATTAGCCTCTGTTGGATGTATTCGACCAGCATAGAACTGTACGTAAAACTCATTCATGAACATCTCCCAGGAAACTATACTAACCAGAGGGAACTTGAAATACCATTCTTGAGCAAATTCAGACAGAGTGGCAGGAAAAATCCTGTACCGAGCATCTTTTGACACCTTTTGGATATCCATTTGTATCTCAAACTTGTTCACGTGAGATATTGGACCTTCCCCTCCTGTGAAGTTGGATAGAATTGGCATTTTGAATTAGCTTGGAACTTCTGCCACAGAAATTCTATTAACAAATGAGGTGCCCTTCCTTCGATCAAAATCTATGTGGGACATTTTATTCCCAACTAGCTGCTGTACGGCCTGATTTAAGGCATCTATCTAGGCCTGTACAACATCTAGTATTGCTGGAGCGGCCGGAGCTTGGGGGAAGTACTCGTCGTGTCTTTCTCTTCAGTTATTGAGCACATCCCTTAGATCTTCATCCCTACACCTCTGCTCGCTTGCACCTAGTCGGTCAAAGACATTGGGCTGTTTAGGCTGCCCCTCAGCATTTTGGCTTGTCAATCGGTTCTCCATTGGGGGAGGATTTTGCTTTCTGCCTCTCTCCTCCTGCTGCCGACCATCATTCCTCCTACCAGACTCCGCCTCATTATAATCATGACCATATCTGAATTGTGACCTATGAGTGTACGACCTGCTGTACGCACTGTTCCCCTCTCTTCCTACTGGTATGTCTCGATAAACAGGGGAAGGCCTGTGTTGATCATTAGGTCCTCTGACATTACTATGTCGTTGGGGATCTCGGACCACAGAGCCTGAGTCCACTTGTCTTCTGCTTCCTAAGGGACGTTGTCCCCTGCTAGGAGGGTTCTAATCCCCAGCTGTCTCGTGTCTAGGGTTTCTAGGATGCTACTCGACCCTATTCTGCCTGTGCTGCTGAACATTATCTCAATCAGATCAAGAGGGTGGTTGCTGCTCATTGTTTTTGTCAGGATTTTGGGTTGGTCTTTCCTGTTGAGTAGGGGGAGGTTGTTCTGGTCCTTGAGGACTCCTTGATTGTGGTGGATTGTGATGATACTAGGGACGCTCTGACTGCAGATTTTGTTGAGGGTGAAAGTTGGGTGGTTGATCTAGTTGGGAGGTAGGTGCAAGTTGTCCTCGAGCCAACTAGATGGCCACTTCTAAAGCTGATGTGGCATCTCTTTGCCGGCAATCCATGTCAGCTTGTCGCTCATTCATCTCTCGGCGCTGCCGGTCAATCTCCCTTTGCTGCAGCACCATCTTTTCAGCCACATTCTCTTAATTACCTCTCAAAGTAGCTAATTCCTCTTGCAATACAATCAAAGTTCTTTGTAAGGTTTCAGCATCCATCTCTTCCTCTTCCAGTTCTACCTATGGCTCGTTCTCCACTACATCTTGTGGAGGAGCTTGATTTGGCATACTTCCAAATGTCTATCATATCTTACCCACTTTCTTGGAGGTTTTCGCGATTGTTTTTCTTGAAGGTCTTGAGTTCAACTCTCAATGAAAGCACCAAAATGTTGACTGATAATTTAGCCAACGACACGGAGTCACCAAAATGATAAAGATTTATAAGCTGAATACAAGAACTAAACAACACAAAGATTTAGAGTGGTCTGGCCCCAAATATTGGTAATGACCTACGTTCACTTGGTATTTTTATTGATGTACTCTGAAACCTGCGATCAGCAAACTATGGTTCACTGAGTTTCACAAGCTCCAAAAAAGGATACAAAATTCGTGTATAAAAAACACTAGTTCTCTCTGGATACAAATTTTTGCCTATCCTTAAATGAGTCTCATGAATCATATTTATAGGCTCAAGGATGCACATATGGGTCAATGGGTCATGTTTAAACTTTGTTACAAGCGCATTTTAATAATAACAGAAATCATAATCTTTACACATAAATAAGGTCAAATATCTTAGAAATATCTTATTTATAACTGTATTTGAACTCTGGTTTCGTTACTACGATTAGACCTGGTCACATATGTCAGCACATCTTCTGTCGTACTGTTCAGCATCTTTCTTGAATCCATCGAGCAACTTCTATTCTGGTCAGTGGTCGACCAGACTGTCATCACTAAATAGTCACGTGCTACCCACAAGCACATCAATTGTGCCACATCAGCAAGTAAGTATTTTTCATGGTAAACATCACTTAAGCATTAAATTGAACACATTGCATGCATAATTAATGAATGAATGAATGAAAAATGAAACCCATATCAACATGGGAAACAACACCAAAACAATACATAAACTGAAGAAAAAAAAAAATCAAATGCAACAACAATAACAAAAGAAATCTAAAGATGAAAGCATCTACAAAATAACTTTTAAACAACTAAAAATCAACATAACCATTAAAGATCTATAGAAAAACTTTGAAAGTCATAAAACCCAGATCAACTTAAGCAACACCAGAACAACAATACGAAAACTAAAAAAAATAACAATATATAAACTACAAAACTAACTTTTCTAAAACAAAAACTATAATACCAAACATATTAAATTCATAATCAATTTTTTTTCTAAAACTAGAAAACCTAACAGTGCAAAAATGAACTAAGCATAAAAATGAACCTATTACAAGCATTATCAAATATAAGACTTAGATAAGCAAATAAAAAAGCACTCACTAACAAAAAATAGAAGAAAATTCAACCTAAAAAATATTAATTAGATAAAATACATTAACAAATCATATTTAAATATAAAATATCACAGAAAATCAACAACAAAGCAATCTCAAAGAAACCCACCAAACGTTACCTTTGAATTTTTCTTATTCCTTGCAATCTCACCCAACTTTGGATATTCATTTTTTTTAGTTTACCCTTTTTGCTTTTTGTTCTTTAACGGAATCAAATACTAACCTTTTTCATGGGAAGTTAGGCTTGGGTGGGTTCGATTTAGATGGCTTCACGATGGCTTTCTTTCCCACTGGAGCAGAAAATGAAAAAATAAAAATAGAGGAAAAATTGAAAGAGGAACACTTATGTGTATGGAGCAGAAAAAAATGAAAACAATGGACAAGAAGAACAGTAAAGTAGAAGTGTGCAGGAGAGAGAGTGAAAATAATAAAAATAATGGAGGAAACTAGATAAAAACTTTATAAGAGGTGACTAGTATTCACAATATTAGCCAAACCGTATTTTTGAAAAATTAAATTTAATGATACCGTATAAAAGAAAACCAAAAACAATAAAAACGTTCAATTCTCCATGCAACAGTAAAAAAGAAAGAAAATGACTAAATTTGGCACTTTGTGTAAAAGTCTCTTATTTCATTTGGGCTATTAATTATAAAATTTGTTTTGGAAAATTTTGACCAATTCAAATATAAAATTGAATAAAAATATCGTGACAATAATAAATGTTGACGCTGTTTTTCGTCAACTTAAAACGTAGAGCGAATAAACAATAGGAACTATGACATAGATGAATAATACAATAAAACAACAAGAATTTAACGTGATTCAGCAGTTAACTCTGCCTAGTCCACGAGTCAATTTTATTAAGACTTTGAAAATTTCAGGAAATCCTTCAGGGATGAATTCTCCATAAATTCTCTCAAGATATCAAAAATCCATCCCTCACAAGTGTTCATGATCTATCTATTTATAGAGGGTTCTCAGAGTTCGTTCCCACATATTTCGGGAAGATACTCTTATTTAGTAATGAAAATAATGACATTAAATCCTGTAACTCCTATATACAAGGAAACGTTCCCAGAAGACCAGGGGGCATATAACAGATTTGTTAATATCTCTTTAATGTTGAGATGTTACAATAATAAATATCTTTTAAATGCATGAACTGCGTCTCATCATATGACCCACTAAGTCGTTCGAGGTCGGCAATAAGTATCATGCAAGTCCAGGTCTATAGATAAGTTATGAGCTAGGCACCTTTCCCCAAGACCAGCTCAGAGTGGGTAAATTCCACCAAGGCTGTCACACTCCGAGCTTATACTTATGCCAAGCCCGGGCTACTTGATCCGCAGACACCCAACATCGGGTATATCCCGACGCCAAGTTCTTTCGAGCTCAGAAAGAACTTCGAGGTTGCCATCTTGATTCGAGGGTTCGACACCTGAGTCATGTATATGCATTTCAGATATTTCGATCTCATAATTGACGAGTCCAGCTTTCAAGATCACAATCTCGAGGGTCTCGAAATTTGGGTGGAACAATAAAATATTAATGAAAAATATTTATTATTTTATACTGTAGTAGATATTGTTTAAGAATATGCAACCACGTTTGTTTTAATAATTAAATTAAAAAATTGTTTAATGTTGATAATTAATTAAACTGCTATTGAAATAAAATAATGAAAAGTAAAAAAAGTTCGGCCATAAGAAAAAAAAATCGTTGATATAAATGATTTTAACAAAAATATAATATAAAATGACGATGAAACTTTCTAAATAACACCACGGACAACGAAATATATGATAAAAAACACACTTAACTCATAAAAGCATAAAAATAACATTGTCTTCAAAATAATAATAAAAAAAAACTAATTGTTCCTTCATAAATTACTTTTTAAATTTTATTTTTTCTTATTCATCTTCTTCTCCCTCAACTTTTTCTTATTTCCTTTTTCATTCATTTTCATCTCATCCAAAATAAAACTGTGGCGCTGATTGCCATGGATTCTACAGCACAAAGGAAAATCTTGCAAACTCTTCAATAATTTCATCCGTGAACTTCTTCATTTCAATTGAACAGTTAAAATTTTCACCATCAATTTTTATTTTTTAAAAAAAAAATGAGATCGTAGAAAACTTGTTTGTTGTTGGGAGAAACATTAAACGGGGTGACATTTTTCTTATCAACCCTTTGGTTAAATTTTGATATTCTTCAATGGACACTTTACTTCATCGTCATTATAAATATCACATATTAGCTAGGATTAAACACTTGATTTTGGACTAGACTATTGGCTAGGATTAGATTGGATTACATTAGTGTTATACTAGTACATGACTAAATGGAGTATAAATTCCTTTTTATTAATAAAAAATAATGTTTAATAATATTTAATTAAAATAAATATATAAACAAAAAATAGATAAAAATAATAATTCAAGTAATTAAATAGTATTTAAAAACAATTTAATATATATTTTATTATTTTTAAATTTTAAATTTTAAATTTATATATATGATAAAAAAAATAGAAGAAATAGAAATAAAATATTATTTCAATAAAAATTTATATACATAATTTATTATTTTTAAAATTAAAAAAAATTAACATTTTTAAAATTTTGAATAAAATAAAATACATATTAAAAATATTTTAAAAATAGAAGTACTACACTATATTAAAAATAGTCCAAAACAAAGGGGACTAATTCAATAGATTGGAAAAAATTATTCAATCCTCCGAAGCCTTGAAAATTATGCCAAACATGGGTTGGACAAATTGTCCAATACGCGCCCTTAAAAGGCAAAGAATCAAGGATTTGGAACCAAAGCTTCAAGATTACTAAATGAATTTCAAGAAGACATCAAAGCCTCAAAGAAGAAATGACTAAGTTTGGTTAAGTTTATTCTTAGTCTTGTAAAGTGATTTGCATGCATTACTTTTGAAATTAAGCACTTGAATGACTCCTTAATTTATTGCACAAGTCATTTGATAAAAGAAAATAAAGTAAATTTATGTATGTACTATAATATATATTTAAGGGTTCCACACTTTTAAAAACATAAAAAAGACTTTTTATGTCAAATATGAGGGAGCAAATTATATAATTTCTTTTAATTTGGACAATGATCAATTTGAGCTACTCGATCTTCCACCTGAATGTTGGCACACATGGAGGAATATGAGCCTGGGGTACAGAAAAGACTTAGCAGTGTTGGAAAGTCTTGGAGGAAATTTTTTACCATGGACTATGATTTGCCATGTGGTTTATATCAACCTATATTCAAAACTTCAATTCTAGAGCTCTTTGATGCTTCGTAACAATACGAGTGGACTATTTTACTTTGACTCAGATGGCTTGTTGTTCAAATATCTTGAGCTTTGCGACCGTTAAGTTGAGGTATGAAGTCACCATTCACATTCCGAGCTTTATTTCCCTAAAGGACATTGTGGCCAGAAATAATAATGTTGAGATACTCAATGTCAATACAAGGTATGACTGTTTATTTACTACATTATGTGTTCACTATTTTGTACTTTTTACTGTTGTTAGTTATAGTTAGTTTCTGTTTGTCTCTTTAGTTCTTGTATCTCGACCCTATATATAGTTTTAGGCCTGATCAACCTAAGTGTATTCAATTTCTGAGAGTTTTGGCTGAGAGTAAGAACTGTGTTGTAATACTCTAGTGAGAGAGTGTTTCAAGAGAAGTTGGATGAGTGTTGTTGTAATCTTGAGAGCTTGGAGGGTGTAATCTAGTTTCAGATATAGTGGATTTGACTTAGGCATTGCTGCCTCGCCTTGGATGTAGGATCAACCAAACTGGTTGTATCTGAACCAAGTATTCTTGGTGTTCTTTCTTTTGTGCTTTACTTTTTGATTAATTTTGGGTTTGTTTAATTGTATATTACTTGTTCTTCTTTGTTGCTATTCTTTGTGCATTGTATTGGCTGTGTTGTGCAGGTCCTAATCCCCCCCAACAACTGTTATCAGAGCCAGGTTTTAGAGTGGTTGCATTCTTCATCATCTTCGATTGTGATTTTCTCCAAGAAAGATCAAGAACTTTGAAGTACTTCCGCAATTGAGAACTTGTTCGCTGGCCAGGAGCAATTCTCTTCAATATTTTGACTTCCAAGTTTGAGGTGTAGAAATTTGATGGAAAGAATGATTTCAGTCTATGGCGTGCAAAGATGATGGCTCATATAGGTAATCTTGGATGTGAAGAAGCCCTACAAGAAGAAAGTAAGATGGCTAAGTTGGAAAACAAGGCAGAGGTGCTGAAAAAGGCAAAGAACACAATCATTCTGAGTTTTAATGATCAAGTTTTGAGGAAAGTAATCAAAGAAGAAACAGCTCATGATGTGGAAGAAGTTAGAACAGTTGTACATGACCAAGTCATTACCAAATTGAATCTATCTCAAACAAAGATTCTATGGATTCAAGATGGAGGAATCCAAGTCTATTGATGATAATATAGACGACTTCACCAAGCTAGTTTCAGATTTGGAGTCAATTGAAGTAAAGATTGAAGAAGAGGATCAAGCAATCTTTCTATTGAACTCACTCCCAAAGGCCTATGATAATCTGAGGGACACTTTGAAGTATGGTAAAGATACATTGTCACTGCAAGAGGTGATTGGTGCTGCATACTCGAAGGAATTAGATCTGAAAGCTAATGTTAAGGTGTCAAGATCTCAAGCCGAAGGTCTAAATGTGAGAGGAAGATCTAAAAGAAAAGATGGCAACAACCACAGAAATGGAAAAAGCAGAGGGAGATCAAGATCCAAGTCAAAACCAAGGAAAACTTGCTAGATTTGTAACCAAGAAGGTCACTTCAGACGAAACTGCCCACAGAGAAGAGATGAAGGACAAAAGCAAGACAACAAAGATGAAGCTCATGTCACAGATGGATCTATGGAAGCTGATGTTCTGACTGTGTCAACCAGTGATCCTAAGGATGAATGGGTTATGGATTTTGGGTGTATATTTCACATGTCACCAAGAAAAGATTGGTTCTTTGATCTAAAAGAAGAAAGTACAGGGAAAGTGTTGATGGGAAATAACAACACATGCAGAATTCAAGGAATTGGTTCTATCAAGATCAAATTGAGAGATGCCACCATAAAGGTACTTTCTAATGTTAGATTTATACCTGAACTAAAAAGAAATTTGTTGTCTCTTGGTGTTTTAGATTCCAAAGGCTATAGCTACAAAGCTGAAGGTGGAGTCTTGAGAGTATCCAAAGGTACATTGGTGTTTATGAGAGGTGAGCTAAGACAAGGGATTTACATACTACAAGGAGAGACCATAACTGGGTCTGGTGGAGTTTCAACTGGGTCTGTTGGAGATTCAACTACAGAACCTAATACCACAGAATTATGGCATAAACGACTTGGGCACATGAGCCACAAGGGAATGGTAGAACTTGGTAAGCAAGGTTTCTTGAACTCTAAATATATTTCAGACTTATAGTTTTGTGAAACTTGTGTTGTAGGAAAAGCTCACAGGTTGAAATTTGCAAGTTCAACTCATAAAACCAAAGGAATATTGGAATACATTCATTCTGACTTATGGGGTTCATCCCAAGTTCCATTATCTCTAAGTAAAGCTCAATATTTCCTTTCTATTATTGATGATTATTCTAGGAAAGTGTGGATCTATTTTCTTAGAACTAAGGATGAGGCTTTTGGAAGGTTTAGAGAATGGAAAAGTATGGTAGAAAATCAAACCATGAAGAAAGTTAAGAAACTTAGAACTGACAATGGTTTGGAATTCTGTAATGCTAAGTTTGATTCTTATTGCACTGAAAATGGCATTGTTAGGCACCATACGGTTAGGAACACCCCTCAGCAAAATGGTCTTGCTGAGAGAATGAACAGAACAATCATGAATAAGGTTAGATGCATGCTAGCTGATTCAAGTTTGCCAAAAACATTTTGGGCAGAGGCAGCTGCTATTGCTTGCTACCACATTAATAGGCCACCTTCATCTGCATTAGATTGTAAGGTTCCTGAACATGTTTGGTCCGGTCATAAACCAAGTTACAGTCACCTGAAACCTTTTGGTTGTATAGGTTATGTTCATATTAGTCAGGGGAAGTTGAATCCTAGGTCTATGAAGGGTGTGTTTCTTGGTTATCCAAGTGGTGTTAAGGGTTATAAACTTTGGTTAATAGATGAGAAAAAATGCATTATCAGTCGTGATGTTATATTCAATGAGCACTGCTTTTATAAAACTAACATGAAATTTAGTGATCAAGCCAGCTCTAAACAAGTTGAGCAGAAAGATACTATGCAGATTGAATTGAGAGAAACATCACAGAATGAGAATCAAGGTGGAGTTCAGGACAGTGAACTTGGAGATGCAGATGGCACTGAAGCTGATGGCAGAGATACTCAAGCTTCAGATTATCTCTTGGCTAGAGATAGAGCAAGGAGACAGATCAGACCTCCTGAGAGATTTGCACAGGCTGATATTACTGCTTTTGCCCTTAGTGTAGCTGATTTACTAGAGCTACATGAGCCTATTTGCTACAAGGAAGTCAAGAATAGTGTTGAATGGAGTAAATGGAATAAGGCTATGAAAGAAGAGATGGAGTCTTTATCCAAGAATGAGACATGGATTCTGGTGGATAAACCTAAGAACAAAAGAGTAATAGGGTGCAAATGGGTTTACAAGAGAAAACCAGGGATTGAAGGAGTTGAGCTACCTCGATTCAAGGCAAGGTTGGTGGAAAAAGGCTTTTCTCAAGTTGAAGGGATAGACTATCATGGAGTGTTTTCTCCTGTTGTCAAACACACTTCTATAAGAATTATATTGGCTATCACTGTAATTCAGAATTTAGAATTGGATCAACTTGATGTGAAGACAGCATTTCTTCATGGTAATCTTGATGAAGAAATACACATGCAACAACATGAAGGATTCATACAGCCAGGGATGAAAGAGAAGGTGTGCTTGCTGAAGAAATCTCTATACGGTTTGAAACAGTCACCGAGACAATGGTACTTCAGATTTGATGATTTTATGCTGAGACAGAAATTTCAAAGATCAAAGTTTGATGGTTGTGTTTACGTCAAAGTTCTTGAAGATGGAAGCTACATCTACTTGTTAATCTATGTGGATGACATGCTTATAGCATGTAAACACAGATCTGAAATGGAAAGGCTCAAGGAGATGCTAAGTCAAGAATTTGATATGAAGCAATTGGGGGCAGCTGTCAAGATTTTGGGAATAGTTGTGTTTCATGAAAGAACGAAACACATAGATGTTAAACTCCATTTTCTCAGAGATATTGTCTCAAAACAACTTGTCAAGATTGTGAAGATATCCACTGAGATCAACCCAGCTGATATGATGACTAAGGTCATACCCGTGAGCAAGTTCACTTTGGCCTTGAACTTGCTTGGCATCAAGATGGGAATCCCTTAAAGCTAAAGCTAAGGCAGCATTGTCTATTCCACTAAACCCTGTTTCGGAATAAGAAGTCAAGGTGGAGAATTGTGAAGATTGTGACTTCTTTCCTCAACCAATCAAAAGATTAGCAAAATGAAAGCTCACAGTAATCTGCTGTTTTCAATTGCATCTACGATTTCTCTAGTTGCATCTGCGTGGACACCAGTAGGTTGTAACAGACTAACTAATTTGTAACGCCCCAACTCCAGGGACCGCTACAGTGCACATTGCAAACAGTGCTAAACTCGCTAATTGAGTCGTTTGGCCATAAATGTGTAACTAAGTATGATTATCGGTTTAGGGATTAAACATTTTGGTTATGATATAACGTTTCACTAGAACGTTTACTGTATACATTGGGATCCCAAAAATATAATTTCAGAGTCTACTACGAAAGAATATTTACAACAGGCCGTTCTAAGCGACAAAACAGGGTTTAACCCTAGTTCCTCTTTCAAACCTCACCAAAGTATTGGTCGAGCAGCTGCATATGTACACGTCATCACCTAAGCTCTCAAACTCAAGGATGGTCCAGCTTCCTTTTGCCTTTACCTGCACCACAAAGCACCCATGAGCCAAAGCCCAGCAAGAAAACTCATATGCTCATAAACAGTCATATCGTGATATCAAATCATATCTGGCATGCCTAGCATACATAGCTTTATTCAAGCATGCAAATGAGTTCAAACAATGTTGGGGTATCAAGGATAAGAAATCCTACCCTTCTGATTGGAGGACTATCAAGTCAATCCTAATCAGATGAGTGTCTCAACACTTGAGGTTCTGGTAAACCATGCTGAGTGACTGACAAGCACGTCACTGTGGGGCCGGTGCCCATAGCCATGCATATGATGATCAAAATGATCATACAGAGCTCACAGCTCTGATCAGATGAGTGAATATCACTTGAGGTTCTGGTAAACCATACTAAGTGACTGACCAACTAGTCACTAGGGCCTCAGTGCCCATAGCCGTGTAACGACACCGTTACCTGGGCTTTCCTGCAATGGCTCTTATCAGATGAGTGACTGACAAGCACGTCTATGTGGGGCCGGTGCCCATATCCATGTGACAGAACAGTCACGGGGCTCTCTGGCCCTGGCTCTAAATGGCTAGCCCTTGGCTAGACAAGCGCTTTTAATATTCATCGAACTTGAGGTCGGTCCAGCATTAATGCTCTTTGAGTCATCCAATGCAGAAAGTCGATTAGATCTAATCTTTGTTGGCTTGCGTGGAACACGCTAAGGCTGTCCTGACTAGTGAGTCAGCATAATGTGACCAGTGCCCAGTACCACTTCCAAACCTAACTAGTGAGTCACAGCTTCACAGTTGATACTGACACCTTTGCCAATTTTGACTAGTTAGTCAGAGCCATGCACAAGTAAGCAATGCTATCAATATGTATCATATGTCATTTATCCAAGAGTAGAACATTCAGCATGCTTACCTAATAGTTGTGAGCATAATATTGATCATGCACAAACACAGAGACTTAAGCTCTGACCAATCCCATATTCATCATTCATGGCATGCCCTAATCACATGTTTCTCGTGCATCACATGTATCACACTTAACCATCCAGCATGCCTCA
This sequence comes from Humulus lupulus, assembly GCF_963169125.1. Classification (NCBI taxonomy): domain Eukaryota; kingdom Viridiplantae; phylum Streptophyta; class Magnoliopsida; order Rosales; family Cannabaceae; genus Humulus; species Humulus lupulus. The sequence continues at coordinate 186,371,268 of NC_084798.1, forward strand.
GTAATAATCATATGCAAATGAGCAAGATTGCTAAGCATTCATTATGCTATCAATGTTTACATTTAAACATCCAACATGCGTCAAACATAACCATGCATGTCACATATGGGGTGCAGTTTTCTTACCTTCGGTCCAAGCATAGGTTACCAACAAATGAGCCACAAGCACGATCCTGATTCCAAGCCTCTAGTGATAACCTAGTCACAACCACAAATGGTGACCCAATGAGTTCAAGTTCTAAAACCAATCCTTGAACCAAAACTTAGCCACCAAGACATCAATCCTCACTAATCCAGGTAGTAGGAATGATCCCGAGGCCTAAAACCATGTTCCCGGGGTCAAAACACCCAAACGGGCTCAAAAGCTTGCCTGAGTCACAGCCCTGGAACCTTGAGCCGCGGCCCCCAGCACAACTTGAAGCAAGGGCCGCGGCAACGCCCAACAGGAACAAATTCATGCACCAGCTTCATCGAGCAAGGGCCGCGGCGCCCAAGAACAGGGCCACAGCCAACTTTGGGGCAGCCATTTTCCTTCATTTTTAACCTTTTAAAACCTCCCAAAAACATGTCTAAACATTCACAAATCATCAAATCAAGGTTCCCAAACTCCCCAATGGTCCAAAACCACCAAAACCTGAGGCTCAAACGAACTAAACACTCAACGATTCACAAAGTCCAATTCAAGCTTAAAAACTTAAAACTTAAACTTGAATTACCTCCGATTGAATTGTTTCCAACTAAATCCTCCGGCTAAAAAGATTCTAATTCTCCTTAGGATTGCTGTGCCTCGATCCTCGCTTGATTCTGAGTCCTAGAACTCAAGATACCTTCGAAAACGCAATCAGGAAACGAAAAGGGAACTTTTAGGGAGAGAGAACGTACAGAACGTTCTTTTTATTTTCTTAAAAGGTTACTTCAAGCTTAAGTAGCTTCCAATAAAACCTAATGCTCGGGGTCTGGAAAACACCCCCGGGGACATTATATTCAAAACTTCTGGAATTTCCCCTGGTCCTACTAACTCCCAATTTATCACCAAATATTAATTCTCATTACCCAATAACCCGGTAATGCTCTAAATACCCCTTGACTTACTCCAAGTCAAGCTTAAATCCCGCTGTGACTTTCCCACTAGCTTACCTCATAGGATCGTCTTCTGCTGGGTAACACTGGCATAACCAAATAAAGTAACAAAGCACCACGCCCATTTCACATATATGCCAAAAATGCCCGAAATGGCCAAAATATGAAAATCGCCCAATTAATCACAAATGGGTTCACATGCATATTTAATACACCTAAACATGCATATTATCATTAAATAGCATAATAAAGCAATTATGGCCCTCCCGGCCTCCTAATCAAGGTCCTAAACCTTATTAGGAAATTTGGGGCATTACATAATTGTTGTTAGTTACAGTTAGTTTTTGTTTGTCTCTTTAGTTCTTGTATCTCGACCCTATATATAGTTTTAGGCCTGATCAACCTAAGTGTATTCAATTTCTGAGAGTTTTGGCTGAGAGCAAGAACTGTGTTGTAATACTCTAGTGAGAGAGTGTTTCAAGAGAAGTTGGATGAGTGTTGTTATAATCTTAAGAGCTTGGAGGGTGTAATCTAGTTTCAGATATAGTGGATTTGACTTAGGCATTGTTGCCTAGCCTTGGATGTAGGATCAACCAAACTGGTTGTATCTGAACCAAGTATTCTTGGTGTTCTTTCTTTTGTGTTTTATTTTTTGATTACTTTTGGGTTTGTTTAATTGTCTATTACTTGTTCCTCTTTGTTGCTATTCTTTGTGCACTGTATTGGCTATGTTGTGCAGGTCCTAATCCCCCCCCCCCCCCCCCCCAACAATTACTTTCTCTACTTTGATTATTTTCATATGTATTGTATATTCTTGTTGTTTTTCTCCATTTAATGCTATGGGGTTCACCATAGCTCTTTATATGAACAAGTAATTTTTTGGTTCCATCTCAACTTTTTAAAGTTCCTAACTTATCTTATTCTAATGGGCTTTATGCTAAAGGCTCATTGCTAAGCCCTCACTTGGAGGTTCACATGCTTTCCAATGGACCTCACTTTTTTCATTTCCAATCCCAACTATTGGAGGCTCATCACCAAGCTCACATGCCTTTCACTTTCTCTTTACAAACCCACCTTATGGAGGCTCTTCACCAAGCCCACATGCTTTCCAAATGGCCGCCACATTTTCCATTTCCAAGCTCATTTTCTGGAGGCTCATCACCAAGTCCCCCAGCTGTCGGAGGCTCGCAGGGACGGACCTACAATATTCTTGGGGGTGGCCTTGGCCACTGGCAAGTTTTAAGAAAAAAATAACTATGCACGTGTAATTTTATTTATATCCAAATGGGACACCCTCTCAATAAATAACTTATATTATATATAATAGGCTTTACGTTTTCTAAATGCGTCAAGTAGTCATATATCTTATTTGTATACAAATGAAAGTGATGTCTTGCATTATATTAGGCATATTTTATTTGGGTTTTAAAAGAATTTTAATATAATAATTCTGGACTTCTTTTATTTGGTTATAGAAACAAAGAGAGGTCATTCCTCTTTTCTTTTCTTATAATACAAAGGAAAATACAGAGAGAGAGAAAGAGAAGAGAGAGAGAGAGAGAGAGAGAGAGAGAGAGAGAGAGAGATTTGCTGTATTGCTTTTTTTCTCCTCTCTAAACTTTAGCTGAAAAATCACAATATGAAGATAAAGTCTAAAATTGTGTTTCTTGGAGTTGAATAGGTGATTGGCTCTGAGGCAATCGTTTTGGTCTTATCAGGTAATTCAGTTTCTTTTTCACTTTAATTTATCAATATCAGTCATCAGTGACTATTATATTGACAAAATATATATATATTTTTATTTAAATTATTGATGCCATTGAATATGTAAAAGCTTAATTGAAATTAACAATATTTTTTCATACTAATTAGTAGCGACGGAAAGTCTACACCATTTTATATATTGACTGAATGTATGTTTTTTTAGTTAAATTATTGTTGTCATTGAATTTCTAAAAGCTTAATTGAAATTAATAATGTTTTGTTTATTATTGATAAGTTTGATTAACAATTTGAGTAATATATATATAGTTTTTATTTGTAGATGAAAATCCCCATCAATAATTGACACATTCTTTAAAAGAAAGAATGTTGAAGTTTCAACATCTAATGCACCTTCAGATCCACCTGTTGATATTGATCATATAAATTCTAAAAATCGCGCAGCAAAATCTTCAAGAGTTGATATTAAAGAAGGGTTTGATTTCAATTCATTAGAGCGGATCCGGGACTATGACAACAAATATAGGAGTATCTAATTAAGAAGCGTGATGAAGTTCGTAGAGTTTATATTAAATCTGGTCCATATCAGAGTATACTTTCTACCTATTCAAAATCAGGAGGAGCGCATTCACGTAGTTTCCAGTCATCTTGGTTTAAGCTATTTCCTTCTTGGTTGGAATATTCTCTTAATATAGATGCTGCATGTTGGGGGGGATTAGGACCTGCACAACATAGCCAATACAGTGCACAAAGAATAGCAACAAAGAAGAACAAGTAATAGACAATTAAACAAACCAAAAAGTAATCAAAAGTAAAACACAAAAGAAAGAACACCAAGAATACTTGGTTCAGATACAACCAGTTTGGTTTATCCTACATCCAAGGCTAGGCAGCAATGCCTAAGTCAAATCCACTATATTTGAAACTAGATTACACCCTCCAAGCTCTCAAGATTACAACAACACTAATCCAACTTCTCTTGAAATACTCTCTCACTAGAGTATTACAACACAATTCTTGTTCTCAGCCAAAACTCTCATAAATTGAATACACTTAGGTTGATCAGGCCTAAAACTATATATAGGGTCGAGATACAAGAACTAAAGAGACAAACTGAAACTAACTATAACTAACAACAATTAGTTAGTCTATTACAATTTACTGGTGTCCACGCAGATGCAACTAGAGAAAACGTAGATGCAACTGAAAACAGCAGATAACTGTGAGTTGTCATTTTGCTAATCTTTTGATTGGTTGAGGAAAGAAGTCACAATCTTCACAATTCTCCACCTTGACTTCTTATTCCGAAACAAGGTTCAGTGGATTAGACAATGCTGCCTTAGCTTTGGCTCTAAGGGATTCCCATCTTGATGCTAAGCAAGTTCAAGGCTGAAGTGAACTTGCTCACAGGTATGACCTTAGTCATCATATCAGCTGGATTGATCTCAGTGGATATCTTCAAAATCTTGACAAGTTGTTTTGAGACAATATCCCTGAGAAAATGGAGTTTAACATCTATGTGTTTCGTTCTTTCATGAAACACAGTATTCTTAGACAAATGTATTGCACTTTGTGAATCAGAATGTACAATCACATGATCTTGTCTAAATCCTAGCTCACTCATCATCCCTTTTAACCAAAGAGCTTCTTTTACAGCTTCTGTGAGAGCTATGTATTCTGCTTCAATCGAGGAGAGAGCCACAAGATGTTGTAAATTAGACTTCCAGCTTACAACATTCCCTCCAACAGTAAAAACATACCCAGATAAAGATCTTCTTTTATCATAATCTCCAGCAAAATTTGAGTCGCAATACCCCATAACTTCACATTCATTCTGGTTTGACTTTGTGTACAAAATCTGTAGGTTTGCAGTGCCCTTCATGTACCTTAGTAACCATTTCACAGCTTGCCAATGTTCCAAGCATGGTTTGCTCATAAACCTACTAACCAAACCAATTCCATATGCTAAATCAGGTCTTGTTGATACCATAGCATACATATTGCTACCAACAGCATTAGCATAAGGAACTCCCTTTATCTTTTCTTCTTTAAAAGACGCTTCTTCTTCTGTAAGAGACTTGAGCTTGAAGTGGGCTCCAATGGGAGTGTTGACTGATCTGGCTTCCTTTTGATCAAAAAAATCCCACTACCTTCTTGACATATCCTTCTTGAGACAATCTCAACATGCCTTTTATTTTTGTCTCTAGATATCTCTATTCCCAAAATCTTGACAGCTGCCCCCAAATACTTCATATCAAATTCTTGACTTAGCATCTCCTTGAGCCTTTCTGTTGACGGTGAAATCTCGTCAAAGAAATTAGATCAGAAAACTCAAAGGTAAGTCTGGCGAAGTTTATATAAGAACCGAGAATAAACTTTAAGGAAAAGTAAACACAGATAAACAATGGAGCAAGCCTTAGTATATTTCTCAATAGCCTCTGCATACAATGAATTTTCCAACCCCCCCTCAGGTGGTGTTAGAGTTCATTTTATAGTAGGCTCTAATGGCCTTAGGTACATGGTGGTCCAGGAGACCAAGTGGTACATAAGTACTATGTCAGGGGAGTGGCTTCAGAGGTTGTGGTCGTACATCCAGTACAGAAGCAGATGTCTCCACTACTTGTCTGTACCCATGTCTGATGAGTGGTGGCAGGCATAGTGGTGCAGGTGATAGTGGTGTCGACTCTGACCTTTGGCCGTAGACGTACGGGCCATAACTCTTATCCCAGTAGTCCCACTGGTACTGGTGTCCGTACTCAGTACTAGGTCGTACAAGTATGTCCTATTCGACTCGTACTGGAGCCTCTAAGCATAGGGGTCTCAAGGTGTAAGGAATGGGACCTTCGGTGCATGGCTCTACTCACGTGGCCACTAGGTGACGTAGCTCTCATTCCTTCGCGAGGCCCCCTTGGAAGGCTTATTGATGGCGCGGCTCTGTTGGCTGGTCAAGAGGCCGAGTGTGCCGCGGATGTGACCCCCATGAGGCCATGGGCGAGGCCACCATGGGGCCTAGATGGCGAGGCCACTCCGTGGGCATGGACGAGGCCACCACGGGGCCTAGATGGCGAGGCCACCACGTGGGCATGGACGAGGCCACCACAGGGCCTAGATGGCGAGGCCACTCCGTGGGCATGGACGAGGCCCCCACGGGGCCTAGATGGCGAGGCCACTCCGTGGGCATGGACGAGGCCACCACGGGGCCTAGATGGCGAGGCCATTCCGTGGGCATGGGCGAGGCCACCACGGGGCCTAGATGGCGAGGCCACTTGGTGCGCGCGGGCGTGGCCGAGCGAGGCCGCCAGGTGCGCGCGGGCGTGGCCGAGCGAGGTCGCCAGGGGTGCGCGGGCGTGGCCGAGCGAGGCCACCTGGTGCGCGTGGGGCGTGGCCGAGCGAGGCCAATAGTGTCCGTGCCCGACTGGCCGAGCGAGGCCATAGCTTCTATGTCGTGTAAATGGGGGCTTCATGGCGTTGATCTCATATTTTCCCTTGGTGAGATTTTGAGCCTTCTCATGAGACAATCTCCTGTATTCAAAAAGGGCCTACAGCCTCGAGTCCAATTGCATGATTAAGTGGCTTTTATCCCTCGTTCTAATCAGGGACTAGAGATTTCTTATTTGGTGGATTTTTGGCATCCACACTTTCCATTTCTGATCTGTGTTTACATGCTATAAGCATGTCATCCACATAAATTAACAAGTAGATGTAGCTTCCATCTTCAAGAACTTTGAAGTAAACACAACTATCAAACTTTGATCTTCGAAATTTCTGTCTTAGCATAAAATCATCAAATCTGAAGTACCATTGTCTTGGTAACTGTTTCAAACCATATAGAGATTTCTTCAGCAAGCACACCTTCTCTTCCATCCCTGGCTATATGAATCCTTCAGGTTGTTGCATGTATATTTCTTCATCAAGATTACCATGAAGAAATGTTGTCTTCACATCAAGTTGATCCAATTCTAAATTCTGAATTGCAGTGATAGCCAATATAATTCCTATAGAAGTGTGTTTGACAACAAGAGAAAACAGTTCATGATAGTCTATCCCTTCAACTTGAGAAAAGCCTTTTGCCACCAACCTTGCCTTGAATCGAGGTAGCTCAACTCCTTCAATCCCAGGTTTTCTCTTGTAAACCCATTTGCACCCTATTACTCTTTTGTTCTTAGGTTTATCCACCAGAATCCATGTCTCATTCTTGGATAAAGACTCCATCTCTTCTTTCATAGCCTTATTCCATTTACTCCATTCATCACTATTCTTGGCTTCCTTGTAGCAAATAGGCTCATGTAGCTCTAGTAAATCAGCTACACTAAGGGCAAAAACAGTAATATCAGCATGTGCAAATCTCTCAGGAGGTCTGATCTATCTCCTTGCTCTATCTCTAGCCAAGAGATAATCTGAAGCTTGAGTATCTCTGCCATCAGCTTCAGTGCCATCTGCATCACTTCCAGATGCATCTCCAAGTTCACTCTCCTGAACTCCACCTTGATTCTCATTCTGTGATGTTTCTCTCAATTCAATTTGCATAGTATCTTTCTGCTCAACTTGTTTAGAGCTGGCTTGATCACTAAATTTCATGTTAGTTTTATAAAAGCAGTGCTCATTGAATATAACATCACGACTGATAATGCATTTTTCTCATCTATTAACCAAAGTTTATAACCCTTAACACCACTTGGATAACCAAGAAACACACCCTTCATAGACCTAGGATTCAACTTCCCCTGACTAATATGAACATAACCTATACAACCAAAAGTTTTCAGGTGGCTGTAACTTGGTTTATGACCGGACCAAACATGTTCAAGAACCTTACAATCTAATGCAGATGAAGGTGACCTATTAATGAGGTAGCAAGCAGTAGCAGCTGCCTCTGCCCAAAATGTTTTTGGCAAACCTGAATCAGTTAGCATGCATCTAACCTTATTCATGATTGTTCTGTTCATTCTCTCAGCAAGACCATTTTGTTGAGGGGTGTTCCTAACCGTATGGTGCCTAACAATGCCATTTTTAGTGCAATAAGAATCAAACTCAGCATTACAGAATTCCAAACCATTGTCAGTTCTACATTTCTTAACTATCTTCATGGTTTGATTTTCTACCATAATTTTCCATTCTCTAAACCTTCCAAAAGCCTCATCCTTAGTTCTAAGAAAATAGATCCACACTTTCCTAGAATAGTCATCAATAATAGAAAAGAAATATTGAGCTTTACTGAGAGATAATGGAACTTGGGATGAACCCCATAAGTCAGAATGAATGTATTCCAATATTCCTTTGGTTTTATGAGTTGAATTTGCAAATTTCAACCTGTGAGCTTTTCCTACAACACAAGTTTCACAAAACTGTAAGTCTGAAATATATTTAGAGTTCAAGAAACCTTGCTTACCAAGTTCTACCATTCCCTTGTGACTCATGTGCCCTAATCGTTTGTGCCATAATTCTGTGGTATTAGGTTCTGTAGTTGAATCTCCAGCAGACCCAGTTATGGTCTCTCCTTGTAGTATGTAAAGTCCTTATCTTAGCTCACCTCTCATAAACACCATTGTACCTTTGGATACTCTCAAGACTCCGCCTTCAGCTTTGTAGCTATAGCCTTTGGAATCTAAAACACCAAGAGACAACAAATTTCTTTTAAGTTCAGGTATAAATCTAACATTAGAAAGTACCTTTACGGTGCCATCTCTCAATTTGATCTTGATAGAACCAATTCCTTGAATTCTGCATGTGTTGTTATTTCCCATCAACACTTGCCCTGTACTTTCTTCTTTTAGATCAAAGAGCCAATCTTTTCTTGGTGACATGTGAAATGTACACCCAGAATCCATAACCCATTCATCCTTAGGATCACTGGTTGACACAGTCAGAACATCAGCTCCCATAGATCCATCTGTGACATGAGCTTCATCTTTGTTGTCTTGCTTTTGTCCTTCATTTCTTCTCTGTGTGCAGTTTCGTTTGAGTGACCTTCTTGGTTACAAATCCAGCAAGTTTTCCTTGGTTTTGACTTGGATCTTGATCTCCCTCTGCTTTTTCCATTTCTATGGTTGTTGCCATCTTTTCTTTCAGATCTTCCTTTCACATTTAGACCTTCGGCTTGAGATCTTGACACCTTAACATTAGCTTTCAGATCTAATTCCTTTGAGTATGCAGCACCAATCACCTCTTGCAGTGACAATGTATCTTTACCATACTTCAAAGTGTCCCTCAAATTATCATAGGCCTTTGGGAGTGAGTTCAATAGAAAGATTGCTTGATCCTCTTCTTCAATCTTTACTTCAATTGACTCCAAATCTGAAACTAGCTTGGTGAAGTCGTCTATATTATCATCAATAGACTTGGATTCCTCCATCTTGAATCCATAGAATCTTTGTTTGAGATAGATTCGATTTGGTAATGCCTTGGTCATGTACAACTGTTCTAACTTCTTCCACATCATGAGCTGTTTCTTCTTTGATTACTTTCCTCAAAACTTGATCATTAAAACTCAGAATGATTGTGTTCTTTGCCTTTTTCAGCACCTCTGCCTTGTTTTCCAACTTAGCCATCTTACTTTCTTCTTGTAGGGCTTCTTCACATCCAAGATTACCCATATGAGCCATCATCTTTGCACGCCATAGACTGAAATCATTATTGCCATCAAATTTCTCCACCTCAAACTTGGAAGTCAAAATATTGAAGAGAATTGCTCCTGGCCAGCGAACAAGTTCTCAATTGCGGAAGTACTTCAAAGTTCTTGATCTTTCTTGGAGAAAATCACAATCGAAGATGGTGAAGAATGCAACCACTCTAAAACCTGGCTCTGATACCAGTTGTTGGGGGGGAAGCCAATATAGTGCACAAAGAATAGCAACAAAGAAGAACAAGTAATATACAATTAAACAAACCCAAAAGTAATCAAAAGTAAAACACAAAAGAAAGAACACCAAGAATACTTGGTTCAGATACAACCAGTTTGGTTTATCCTACATCCAAGGCTAGGCAGCAATGCCTAAGTCAAATCCATTATATCTGAAACTAGATTACACCCTCCAAGCTCTCAAGATTACAACAACACTAATCCAACTTCTCTTGAAACACTCTCTCACTAGAGTATTACAACACAGTTCTTGCTCTCAGCCAAAACTCTCAGAAATTGAATACACTTAGGTTGATCAGGCCTAAAACTACATATAGGGTCGAGATACAAGAACTAAAGAGACAAACAGAAACTAACTGTAACTAACAACAATTAGTTAGTCTGTTACAACTTACTGGTGTCCACGCAGATGCAACTAGAGAAAACGTAGATGCAACTGAAAACAGTAGATTACTGTGAGCTGTCATTTTGCTAATCTTTTGATTGGTTGAGGAAAGAAGTCACAATCCTCTCACTGCATTTTGTCTACTATGCTTTGTATTCCATGCTAAAGATGGACCCCTGGGATTAGATGCATTTACTATAAATGGATTTCGACACATGGAATAAGATGGGAGGAAAACATTGTTTGTTTTGGCACATATTGGAAAAGATCCCACTTCACCTCATAGAAATGCTGAGAAAGCGTGTGCAGATCTCATGAACCAGCCAGCACATGTTACAAGAAGGTTCGCAAACTTCACATCACAAGAAATTATTGAAAATAGACTTCAGTTGAAAACTTCAATCAAGGGAATTAGATGGCTTGCATTTCAAGGGTTGTCTTTTAGAGGTCGTGATGAGTCTATAACATCAAGAAATCATGGAAACTTTTTAGAAATATTGAGTTACATAGCTTCTTGTAGTGATGAACTAGCAGAAGTTTTAGATAAAGCTCCTCGCAATGCCTCATATACATCACAAAAAATTCAAAAATAGATTTTGCACGTCTTGGCAACTAAAGTGAGGAATGCAATTCGTGAAGAAATTGATGATGCAAAATTTTGTAAAATAGTTGATGAAGCACGAGATGAATCTAAAAAGGAGCAAATGTCAATTGTTTTGAGATTTGTTGACAAAGATGGTTGTGTTCAAGAACGCTTTTTCGAGCTTATTCAAGTCAAAGACATTGTTGCATAAACATTAAAGCAAGGTATTTTTTCTGTCCTCTCTAATCATAGTCTTGATGTCCAGTCTATTCGAGGACAAGGTTACGATGGTGCAAGTAACATGTGTGGACAATGAAATGGCTTGCAAGCTTTAATTTCAAGTGAATGTCCTTACGCTTATTAAGTTCATTGTTTTGCACATCGTTTACATTTGGCGTTAGTTGCTGCATCTAGAGAAGTTATTCCTCTCCATCAATTCTTCACCAAGTTAAACTTTATTGTTAATATTGTTGGTGCATCATGTAAGCGTAATGACCAATTAAAAGCTGCTCAAGCCACAAATATTTCTCATTTACTTAAGATTGATGAACTAGAAAGTGGGACAAGGCTTAATCAAAAGGTTCTTTACAAAGGGCAGGTGATACTCGTTGGAGTTCCTACTTGAAATCTATTTCTAGTCTCAAAGATGTTTAGTGCAACATGTGAAGTTTTATTAAATATTATTGACGATGGCACTACTTCTACTCGACGAGGAGATACTGATGCAGCGTATGAGTCGGTAACTTCTTTTGACTTTGTTTTCATTTTTCATCTCATGAAAAAAATTCTAGAGATTTCTAATATACTTTGTCAAGGTTTGCAACTTCAGTCTCAAGATATTTTAAATGCAATGCATTTGGTTTCATCTGCTAAGATTCTCATTCAAAAGCTAAGAAAAGATGGATGGGATGAATTAGTTGATGAGACGAAATCTTTTTGCGAACCTATTAATACACCTATACCAGATTTTAGTGCTCATTATACTGCAAGATATTTTCAATGCAGTGATAGACTTTCAACTTCAAGAATTAAACAACAAATTCAATGATAACACAATGGAGTTACTCATTCTTAGTTTAGCTTTAAATCCAAGATAGAGGCATGTATCATTTAGAACTGATGACATTTGCAAGTTGGTACAAAAAATTTACCCAAAAGACTTTACAGAATATGAGATGATACAACTAAGGGTGCAATTTGATCATTTTGATCATGTGCGACAGCTTCCTGATTTTACAATTTTGGCTACTATTTCTGATTTATGTTAGTGGTTGGTAAGAACTAGAAAAGCAGAAGTCTTTTCCTCTTGTGTATAGAACGGTAACTCTTATTCTTACACTTCCAGTTTCTACAGCTACCACAGAGCGTTCTTTTTCAGCTATGAATACAGTGAAGACTACAATTCGTAATAAGATGGAAGATAAATTTTTAAATTATTGTTTGCTCTTGTATATTGAAAAGGAAATCACTGAAAAATTTAGTTTTGATTCACTTATAAATGATTTTTATGATATGCAAGAAAGACATTCTACATTTTAATATTGATTATGAATTTAATGATGTGTTTTGAAATATTAGTTTTACTAAAATTTTAATAGTTTGGTCACCCATATCGTCTAATCATGGGTCTGTCCCTAGAGGCTCGTATGCCTTCCAATAACCCCCACATTTTCCATTTTCAAGCTCACCTTCTGGAGTCTCATAATCAAGCCCACTTGTCTTCGACTTTCCATTTTAAAGCCCACTTTCTGAAGGCTCATCACAATGTCCCCTTGCATTTCAATAACCACCACACTTTCCATTTCCAAGGCCACTTTCTCAAGTATCATCACCAAGCACTCCAACCAAGGCTTGATTAGCTTAAGTTTATTGTTAGTTTCAATTTGTTTGCTCTTTTAGTTATCATTAGTTCACGTTATTTTCATTGTAGTTTCTATTATTCAGTTAAATAAAAATGTTTTAGTATTATCTATAAATATGTCTCCACATGTACATACGAGTCATATTATAATAAATATTTATCTTTTTACTAGATACAAACTACGTGCAATATGTACGTTTGCTTAGTTTTATTTATAGAATTTATTAATTATTTTTATTTAATTTATATTAATGTCATAAAATTTTGAAATAAATATCATATTTTAATTAAATAATTTATTTATTTTTGTTTAAGTTTATGTTTGTTATAATTTTTGAATTTACGAGTGACAACAAGAGATTATATATTATGTATTTAATGTAATATTGAATATTATATGTGGATTTTAAATTTAAGTTTTTTGCTAGTTTTTTTTTTAAAAAAAAAAGTAATTTGTTGGTAATTCACAGTAGATTATATTATATGTTTAATATGATATTATTCTAATAAGTGAATTTAAGTTTAATTAAATTTTATTTAAGTTATAAAACATATGATTTTATTATTTTTAAATAATTATCATTGTAAAATATCTCAAAAATATCATATTTTAATTTATTTAATTATTTATTATTTTTAAATAATTATTATTGTAAAATATCTAAAAAATATCATATATATTTTTTTAATTATTTATTATTTTTAAATAATTATCATTGTAAAATATCTCAAAAATATCTTATTTTAATTTTTTTAATTATTTATTTTATTTTATTTATGTTTAATTGTTCACAAACTATCGTTAAATATAAAAATATTATGTTAAAGTTAACATTAAAAAAAAAATCTTTAAAACCAAGAATTTCTGTTATCTAATCTATACACTTATTATATAGAAGAGATATCTCAGCCAAACAAAATATAATATAAAATAAGTAAATTATTATTAGAATATAAGAATATTCAGAGCATACAAAAAATTTGATCTAATTATAAGTCTATATAAAATATATTAATGTCTATTTAAATATATATATCTCTTCTATATAATAAATATGTAGATAACGGAAATTTTGTATTTTAACGATTTTTTATTTTTTTAATGTTAACTTTAACGGAATATTATTATATTTAATAGAATATTCTTATATTTAACGGTAGTTTGTAAACACTTAAACTTAAACTTAAATAAAATAAAATAAATAATTAAAAAAATTAAAATATGATATTTTTGAGATATTTTATAATTGATAGTTATTTAAAAATAATAAATAATTAAATAAATTCAAATTTGATTTTTTTTTTTTTGATATTTTACAGTGATAATTATTTAAAAATAATAAAATCATATGTTTTATAACTTAAATAAAATTTAATTAAACGTAAACTCACTTATTAGAATAATATCATATTAAACATATAATATAATATATTGTTAATTAGCAACAAATTATTTTTAAAAAAAAATCTAACAAGAAACTTAAATTTAAAATCCACGTATAATATTTAATATTACATTAAACATTTAATATATAATCTCTTGTTGTTACTCCCAAATTAAAAAATTAAAACAAACATAAATTTAAACAAAAATAAATAAATTATTTAATTAAAATATGATATTTATTTAAAATTTATATGACATTAATATAAATTTTATAAAAATAATTAATAAATTCTACAAATAAAACTAAACAATGTCCATATTTCACATTGTTTATCTCTAGTATATGTATATATGACGTCAATTTTGCTTACTAATTAGAGTCTACAACGGAGCCACACACATGAATCTTTGGTCCAAATTAAATAAGGATAAAGGTTCAACATTTTTTTGGCCTGAAAGAAAGAAATAATAAATTTTGTCTTATTTATTATAAATTTTTTAGGGAGTTCTTTTGTACATAAGTTAACCAAAAAAAGTACCCCGGTATTTTCTATATAAATTTAGTAAAATAAAATATACTCCAATACTTTTATTTGGGTGGAATTTACACTCTTTTGAAAAGTTCTTACCAATCTTTCAAAAAAAAAAATTTGTCACCAAAAACACACTACTACTCTATAGTTTATATACAATGTATATTTCTAATTTCTATATAACTAATGTGGTTGTAAACATACATAGTCTAGTGTAATATAATTATCTTCACAAAGAACTAATCATATCCTCCTCCCCCAAATAATGTGGGTTATTAATGTTTAAATGTTATTGCCAAAAATTATCATTGATTAATTAGTCATTTGATCTTTATCAAATAGTTGCAATTGTTTGAGTCTCATATTGAGCATTATTACAGTCAGAGACACTGTATTTATATGATACTCAACACTACTACTATATAATAAATATAATTATGAATTGATGTCTAACTCTCAACAACATTTTATAATTGGTTTAATTTAAGGAATAATTACATTAAGTAACTTGTTTTAGTTTTAGGGGAAAATCTTGTATATTTTCACGGAAGAAATATTCATTTTGTTTTCTTCAAATTCTTAAGAAATGGTATGCTATATAAATAATTAAATTTGCTTTATACTAGCCATTCAAACTTCATAACACCAATTATTAATCACAATGAAAGGGTGATGAGATATTGTATTTATAGTTTATATTTTGGTTTTAAAAGATATTAAGTTAAGAATTATAAGGTAGTCAATAATGTAATCTTTTATCAAAAAATAATGCTCAAACGAGTTATTTATTTATTACGATGTCTTAGTTATATATTGGTCATCAGTAGTTATATATATTTTTTAATCCACCTAAATTATTAATAAATTTTGTTATATTATTAGGTTAGTATAACAACTCTATTTTGAAATAACAATTTTAAAAGTATAACAACTTTTTTGGTTTGAAATGGCAATGAAAAAAAATAATCGGTTAATTATTATTAGTTCATCCTCGTTACTCTATAAAATCCCTCCATTTCATTTCAATTTTCTTCATTTTTTTAAAAATCTGATTCCACCAACGAGAGCCAAATGAAAATAGTCACTATTATATTTGTTTTATTGTGGTGCACTCCAAGTATTTCTTCGGCCAAAAATCTCAATCTTTTCTTTCCCTGACCTTTCTTCGGATGGCCACCTTCATCACCTAGTCCACCAACTTTCTCATGGACACCACATTGGTCACTTCCAAGTCCACCTTCTGGAGGATCATCACCTAGCTCACCGAGTTTCCATTGGCCACCACACTGGCCACTTCCAAGTCCACCTTCAGGAGGATCACCAAGTCCACCTTCCGGAGGCTCATCACCAAGTGCACCAGTTTTCCATTGGCCACCACACTGGCCACTTCCAAGTCCACCTTCAGGAGGATCATCACCAAGTCCACCTTCTGGAGGATCAGCACCTAGCCCACTAGCTTTCCATTGGCCACCACATTAGCCACTTCCAAGTCCACCTTCTAGAGGTTCATCACCCAGTCCACCTTCTGGAGGAAGCCCACCTGCATTCCATTGGCCACCATATTGGCCACTTCCAAGGCCACCTTCTGGAGGATCATCACCAAGTCCACCTTCTGGAGGAAGCCCATCAGCATTCCATTGGCCACCCCATTGGCCACTTCCAAGTCCACCTTCTGGAGGCTCATCACCAAGTCCACCTTCTGGAGGATCAGCACCAAGCACACCGACATTCCATTGGCTACCACATTGGTTATTTCCAAGTCCACCTTCTGGAGGCTCATCACCAAGTCCACCTTCTGGAGCCTCATCACCAAGTCCACCCGCTTTCAATTGGCCTCACCCATTTTTCCCCAATCCACCTTCTGGAGGATCAACACCAAGCCCGCCAACCTTTTCATGGCCACCACATTGGCCACTTCCAACTCCACCTTCTGGAGGATCATCCCCAAGCCCACCAACCTTCCAATGGCCACCACACTTTCCAATCCCAAGTATTCCCGGACAGCCAAGCACACCAAGTACTCCACCAGCTCCTCCTTCCACCCCTCCAACGAAGGCTTAATTTAGTATTTTAGTTAGCATTAGGACTATGCTTCTTAATAAGTTTTTTAGTTATCATTAGGGCTTATGCTTCCAAATAAGTATGTCTTTATTATACATTTAACTTTTTGCCAGTTCATATGTTGTGAACTTTCCAACGTCTTTCTTTTCATTTTCAATAAATAAAGTACTATGTAGCTTTGTTTTTGTTTTATTTTTTGTTTTTAGTTTTTAAGAAAACCTTGATAACTTCATTACTTGCAGTATCAATAAGAAGTGCAGGAGTGATATTACTAAGATCGCGACATAGTAAAAAATAGGGAAAAGTTGAGAACTACCAATTTTTAGGAGTAGTTAACTAAAACTAGACACTAAATATATTTAGTTGAACTTTACCTATTATTATCATGAGATTTCCCAAATTACCCTTATTTGAGTACATGATTCTAAGTGTTGTTGTAATGTGTATTATATGTGTCATATTATAGTTAAATTAGAAATACATTCTAATTGTAGTGTGTTTAAGGAGAAAAAAAAACATGTAATTGAAGGGGTATAATGGGTACATTAATTAAAAATTTGGGTACTAAAATAAGAGTTAAAAATAATAGGTAAAAATTAAAATGTATCATTTAAAATGGGTACAGATCTAATTTCCACTAAAAAATAAGGCCCATTTGGCTACATTATGATCCACATAATAATATGGAATTTTTTTTAAATATAGTTTTTTAAAAAAAAATTAATGTATAAAAAATAACATTAAGTTTCACATTTTACAATTTAATTATACAAAAATTATAGCTTATTTGTTAACTTATATAATTATGTACAATTAAATGAGAAAAAAGCAATATAAAGTCTAATTTCCACTAACTAATATCACTAAACCACACTTGTTCTTTTTTGGTATCTAAGTAATGGTTTTTTCATTATATATATATTTTTCTCTTTCTATCTTTTTGTAATATATACGGTATAATTAGTTCACAAACAAGTTAGGAGGCTTTAGCTACATACCATTTTTAATTGAATTGTAAACAATCATTTGAATTTCAAAATGTAATTAGCTACCGAAAGTTAAGTTTTACACCGGAAATGTGATTTTTAATTCGAATAATTGAGAAAATAAATAATTGTAAATTAAGGAAATTCAGTTATACAAATTATGGAAGATTAGTTTTTTCTATTTATTCTCCAACCAAATAAATTACCAAACATATGACACGTATCTTAGATTAGACATAAATAAAAGCACATTTTTCTTATTTTTTTTAACTTTTGAAATCAAAAGAGTTTATAGAACTTTTGGTTTATTAGTTACCGAAAATTAAGTTTACACCGGAGACGATGATTTTTAATTCGAATTATTGAGCAAATAAATATATATGTTTTAAGGAAATTCAGTGAAACCAGTCTAAAATCATCTTCCATTAGTTTTTTCAATTTATTCTCTAACCAAATAAATTTACAAAACATATTAAATTATTTAATTATTGTATACATATCTTAGATTAGAGACGTGAATAAAAAAGCACTTTTTTCTTAATACAAAAAAACAAACGATATAATGTAATCAGAGAACTAATGTAATTTCCTGTTGGAAATAAATATGTGTATCATAACGAGATGATGCTATTTTTTATAGGGAATTTTTAAAAAATATAGCTTTTATACTATCAATGTGCAAAAATATGGTAATTATATTTTTTTTAATTTGTATTGGAAAATTTATTAAAGAAAAAATTAAAGTATGAGAAACGCAATTAGTAACTAACTAAAATATGGAAATGTCATATTTTTTTTATCATAGTTATGTTTTTTTTAAAGTAATTTTATCATATATTTTTTTATTTTTTTATTTTTTTCTTCATTTTTTTATTATATTTCCATTTTTTTTTTCATTACTTATTTTTCTTCCATTTTTTCTACCAATTTTTTCCTTCATCTTTTTTTCTTTCCCATTTTTCCATTCTTCTTCTTCTTTTCATTTTTATTTAATCATCTATTTTTTTTCTTTCATTTGTATTGTTTTATTTTTTTGTTAATATTTTTTCAGTTTTTTTTTCTTATTTTTTTTTTCATTTTTAACATTCTATTTTTTATTCATTTTTGTATTTATTATTTTCTCCTTCTATATTTTTTTCTTTTTTCACACATATGAGTTTTTTTTTTTTTTTTTTTTCAATTTCTTCTGTTGACGCCGTTTTTCGTCCACAGTGAATAAGAGCACAAAAACAATAAGTAGTTATGGCCAGAAAAATACGATAAAACAAATGAGATTTTTTACATGGTTCAGCAGTTAACTCTGCCTAGTCCACGAGTCTTTGTTATTAGAACTTAAGATGATTTCTGGAAATTCTTTAAGAATGAATTCTCCAGAGTTTCTCCCAAGATCACAAAAATTCGGTCCTTTACAATGATGCAAATCTTCTCTATTTATAGAGGAGATTTCAGAATATTATCCCACACATTTCGAGAAGTTATTCTGTATATGTAAATAAATTTAATGGAATTAAAAGCCTGTAACTCCTATATACAAGGAAACGTCCCCTGAAGATCAGAGGGCGTATAACTGAATAATAAATATCTCTTTATTATAGGGGATTTACAACAATGAATGTAGACCGCATCTCTCCAAAATGATTCACTAAGATATTCAAAGTTATCAATCTACATTGTCAGTGTCGTGTTCACCCAGGTCTCTTAATGACTTTCGAGTTGTAGCATTTTCCCCGAGATCATGTGGCTTCGAGCTCATACTTATATCAGGCTCGGAACCCCTGATCCGAGGTCATCCGAGAATAGACGTACTTTGATGTCTGTCTTTCGAGCTTGTGAGGGTTTCGAGGCTACCATCTTCGAGGTTGCCCGCTGCTTGTAGGCTTGGTGCCTAGGTGGTGGACACGTGTTCCAGAAATTACAAGCCCATTCCTGACGAATCCAGCTTTCGAGATCACAATTCTTAAGGCTCGAAATCTGGGTGTAACATTTTGCTCCCTCAAAAGTATTTGTTCGAATCCTATGAGAAGGAAACTTTTGAACTACTTTCTTCGGGAACCGCACCGTCACACATACTTGAGGGTGGACACGTGTCAGCTGGGTATTGCTCATCTAAGGTACTCGAGTACCTTGGAAATCTGCCCACGATCGTTCGCCTGCCACCTTTTCGGTGCCATCTTGTCATTTGTCCCTGGCCGTCAGATTTTATAAGGATTCTGGCCAATGGCTCAGATTAATCCTTTTTTTTTATCACTTTTTACTATCTATATATAAGGCCCTGGACATCTTCTTCCTATTATTTTACACTCATCAGAGAAAAAAGAAAAGACAAAACCAGAAGCCATCCCAGAGAGCTTTTTGCTTTTGCATGTTTTCCCAGCCGAAGAAACAAAGGACCGCCAGCTTGTTCGAAACTGTAAGGTTATACCTGCAGCCTCTCCTTCAATCAATGATTTCTCTGCAATCACCATCATTGTGTAAGTATCTGATGATTTCTTCGTTTTCCTTTATGCCGATTTCTGTCTGTGTTGTTCTTTTATTTTTGGGAATGCGCTGGTTTATTTTTTTTTAGTTTGACATGCTAGGAGGCTCTGGCCGATAGGCATTTAAGTTTTAGTTTCTACGCTAGGTTTAAGTCACTGGTTCTAAATCCAGTTTTGATGTAGAACAAGCTCAAACAAGGTCTCTTTTTTCTGGGTTTTCAAAATTTAAAAGACATATCTTGCACACCAAGATATCGGGTACAAAATCTTGGTTTTAAAGAATGCACGATACCCAAGACTACCATTTCTGAATAACCGTCACCTTTTTCCCTGATATTTCGGGATTTTAAAAAATTAGACCCACTCCCCTCCTTTTTCTCGTAGAATACACATTCTGACCCTTAATCGGGTCTCCAGGATCGAGCTCGTTTCGTACCCAAGCACTTTCCGAGCTTGTCTTGCCAAGCTCATAATTCTTGAATCTTTGCATGCATGGCCCTCACCATTTTTTCTTTCTCGCTAGATGTCACAGAATCTGGAAAGACGGTGGAGGTCGCTGCTGGCAATTCTGTATTCGCCAAAAACTCCGAGCCTAGAATCGCTGTTTGCTCGGAACCAACGTCTGATTCGTGAATACGATCTCGCGTGCGAACAGGAAGAAACCCGAGCTCACTATCACCGCCAAATCGTCGAGGTCATAGAAAAGAAGAGGAGGATCCTTCGAGAGGCTCTTTATCCAGAAACTGATTCAGGGCCCAGGCCGATCCCCCTCGACCCTAGGCTAAAAGTGACCATCGCGTACAACCAGGGAGAGCTTCAATTCTCACTAATGGGGGAGCCCTCTACTTCGTAGCCGAGGAGGGAGTTCTTTGAGGCCGAGCACTACTGGAGCTCGGTTACCTCGCTAGGTCAGATAAATGATATCCTGGCCTTCCATGGTCTCAGACTGTCCGGCTCCTTAAGGTGTCGAGCCCCTACTTCCAGCGAGCGAAGCTGCCATGCCCCAAGAGATGGAAATCCTGATAACAAGCTGAGGTATGCGGCTTGGAGCCAGGAGCATATGAAGGCAGGAGCGTTACTGCCTTTGAAATCTTTCTTCAAGGACTTCACAAACTTTGTTGGGTTGGCTCCATTCCAACTTAACACTAATTCTTACAGGGTTCTGTCTGCCCTGAAGTCGTTGTACCACGAGTTGAAGTGGGAAGGACCCACGCCAGAAGAGATCTTGTATCTCTTTTGTTTGAAAAGCAGTCCCTCCCGAGCTCGGGGATGGGACGACTTCTACTATCTTTCGAGCTACCCCAAGGAGAAAAAGGTGTTCAAGGATCTTCCCAACCATCCTCCTGACTTTAAGAAGGCCTTCTTCTGGACAGATGGCCTGTCCCCGTCTCGATACTATTCATTCAGACGGATTCGTAAGTACCCCAACCCTCTTTATCTCTGTGCTCGGACTTTTGTCTGTAGGCTCGTGCTTAGTTGAAATGTGTTTTATTTTCCAGCCAACTATCACCGTCCTACTCCCACTGACGTGATGAAGGAGCATAGAGAGGCTCTGCTCCAACTCCCTTATGGCAGGAGGTCTCTCTCATATCTTTTGCATGAGAGGAAGCTCCGAGCTTGCAGGCTTTTGGGAGATGGCCAGTCCACCTCGGATTGGTCCAATAAAAAGTACGACCTCTGGGAGCTCGTGCTTTTGCCAACAGGCATCCTTCCTCCAAGGAGAGAGGTGAGGCCCCCGCCTCCGGTTCACCGACGGAGCCTGCAGTCGGGGAACGAGGCCAAAGATGAAGCCTCGAGCTCAGGCTCGGATGATCAAGGTACAGTCATCCTAAGCTCGAAAATGTGGTCCCCCACCCTATTAAAACACAAACCCGATAGGTTAGTATTATGCAAGGACGATAGGGACCATTTCTATATATGGACTTGGGTAGATGATCGGGTTCATAGGTTTGATAGTTAGCTCGGGAAGTATGACACTATGTACAGTCTGAACGAGGTTTGGGACGGAATAGCCGTCCAATATGGGACCAATGACTATAGGGACCTTTCGAGGTTGACGTCCACCTATAGGGAAGGTACTTCCCCCGCCTCTTCTGAAGATGGGGGAATTTCATGGTCTCCGAGTTCAAGCTCAGAGGAGAGTTCCAATTAGGTTTCTCCCCACCCGCCCTTTCATTACTTTGTATATCTACGCGATGCTGAGTTACTTTATATACTTTTTCTTTTTTGTTATAACTCACATTGTGGTGACTGTGTAGGTGAGATGGATTTCGACCTCGACAATATCCTGGAGAGTGGCGTTGCTAAGAGGAGCAAGCGCCTCAAAGGGTCGCGAAAGGTTGACCGGCCTCCTAAGGTCCTCAAGAGGACCGAAAAAACACCTCCTCCCCCGGCTCCACCTGCCACAAGCTCCACTGTGGCGCCGACTTCACAGGTCGGTGCCTTCGTTATGGCCGAGCCTCAACCTCCTATAGTGGTTCTCCCGACACTCGGTCCACCTCCCAAAAATCCTTCTGCTTCTCTAACTCACAAGTTGTCGGTTTCTACTCACGTTGAGGAGTATGTAATTGACAATGCTGCTGGATCCCATGGGGCTACGCTGGCTTCGGACGTCTTGTCCCGAGTGGGCCAGAGTTTTAGCAGTTTTGACGCTCCCCAATGGAAATTTTTGAACAACGCCCGAGACTGCACCGCCCTCTATGAGAAGAGTATCGAGCTTGCCACCGCAGTAACTTTTCTTCCCCCTTTTTCTTTTTAATAGTTATATTTATAGACGGTCCGAGTGTTAATGATGATTTTTTTTTGTGTCAGACTCTTGCTATTTCTGCCCAGCTCAACTATAAGTTGAACAGCGAGATCCATTCGAGCAAGTCCTATGCTCAAGAGGCGAAGGATCTTCAACTCAAAGTGAGTGATGACCTGAAGGCAGCAAATGCAAAGCTTGAGGCAGGAGCCGAGGAGCTTAAGGCCAAAGCATCCGAGCTTAAGAAGCTGAATACTAGGCTCGCGAAGCTTGAGAAGGAGAATGCCAGGCTCGCGGAGCTTGAGAAGGAGAACACTTGGCTCCAAGAGGCTAACAAAAAGCTCGAAGAAGACCAGGCCACCACTTTTGATATAATTGAGGGTGAAAAGGCTCGCCTCCTTGCTGAGTATAAAGAGAAGAAGGACCAGGCGGTTGATTTGTCCATGTACAGAATGTGGGCCAATAACGAAGACCTCGATACCAGCTTCCTAGGTCCTCTAGAGGCAAAGCTCCTAGATAAGTGGAATGCTCGGCTTGAGGCGGAGGAGGCTGCTCGGGAGGCCGCCTCCAAGGTTGCTCAGAAGGATAGTCATGCTATTCGTCCTGAGGGGTCTAATGCCACTGATGCTGAGAAGGCCAAGGAGATTGCTCCTTCTTGAATCTCATCTCGGGGCTGCGTCCCCTTATTTTTGTAATTGTTTTATTTTATGCCCGTAGGGCTGATACAATTTCTTTTTTCTTTTAATATTTATGCTTTTCATTTCTTGGTTTGAAATATTTTGCACATTTTATATTAAAGAATCATATATGTTTATTTATTCGTACAAAAATAGTTTGGATTTAGGCTCGAGACTCAAATTATCCGCTTCCGATCTCGTTATTCATCAAGGTCGGATATTACTTTAACCATGAACCCGAAAGTACTTGTATGGTGTGTAATACAAACGGTTTAGTTATATCTTATTGTTTAGTTACTTTTTCTCATCCTTGGTTATCTCTCCAAGGTTATGAGTTCAAAACTATTTTCTATAAGATACTCCAGCCTCGATCTCGACTTATCTCGAAGCAGGTTTAAGTTCCAACTCATCGTCGATTAGTTTTAGCTGGTTTGCTCCAAACCTTTTAAGGTTGTGATTGGTTTGTAATCCATACACTCATATGTTTTTTATAATTTGGTTTTATCCAAACTACCTTAGCTCGCGCATTTGGTTACATCCAAACACTTATGTTTTTAATAATTTGGTTATGTCCAAATTGACTTAGCCCACGTATTTGGTTATATCCAAACACTTATGTTTTTCGTATATCTTAATTTATTTTTCAAGCTGGTGGTATTTATATATATACCAATGATGCCCCCTTAATATCCTATGAGTGTGACCATAGGTTATTAGATTAAGAGAGATTGCAAAAATAAATTATCTCAGACGAAGTAACTCTTATTTAACAAAATCCAAAAGTAGGCAAAACAGTACAGATAAACAAGCATGGTTACAGGCAACATCCTTCCTACACTATTGAAAGTAAGGCCTTAGGTGTTCACCATTCCATGCTCTCGGTACCAGGCTCCCATCCAATCTCGCTAGCTTGTAGACATTGGGGATGATGACTGACTCT
The DNA here is from genome assembly GCF_963169125.1 of Humulus lupulus. NCBI lineage: Eukaryota > Viridiplantae > Streptophyta > Magnoliopsida > Rosales > Cannabaceae > Humulus > Humulus lupulus. Next base: position 186,395,561 of record NC_084798.1, read on the forward strand.
ATCTGGTAGGGTCCTTCCCAATTTGGCTCGAGCACGCCGGCTGCTGGATCTCGCGTTGCCAAAAATACACGCCTTAGTACCAGGTCTCCCACACCAAAATTTCGATCTCGAACCCTCTTGTTGAAGTACCTGGTAGCTTGTTGCTGGTAGGCAGCATTCCTTAGCTGAGCTTCGTTTCTTCTTTCTTCGATTAAGTCTAAGGTTTCTTCAAGCTGAGTGTGGTTCGCGTTTTGGTCATAAATGTGAGTTCGAATTGTAGGGATTTCGACCTCGATAGGCAACATAGCTTCGCAACCGTATGCTAGAGAGAACGGGATATGTCCCGTTGATGTTCGAGCTGTAGTCCTATATCCCCATAGGACTTGGGGCAATTCTTCGGGCCATCGTCCCTTTGCTTCCTCCAACTTTTTCTTTAGTGAACTCTTGAGAGTTTTGTTTACAGCTTCGACCTGGCCATTCGCCTGAGGATGAGCTACTGACGAAAAACTCTTTATTATTCCATTCTTCTCGCAAAAGTTGGTGAACAAGTCGCTATCGAACTGGGTTCCGTTGTCAGATACAATTTTCCTTGGCACCCCATATCGGCACCCGATGTTTTTTACCACGAAGTCAAGGACCTTTTCGGAAGTTATTGTTGCTAACAGTTCCGCCTCTGTCCACTTGGTGAAGTAATCTACGGCGATTACATCATACTTTACACCGCCCTTGCCAGTTGGGAGAGAGCCTATGAGGTCGATTCCCCATACCGCAAAGGGCCATGGGGAAGTCATCATGGCCAACTCGGATGGTGGAGCTCGAGGAATTGTGGCGAACCTCTGGCATTTATCGCACTTCTTTACGTACTCGAAAGAATCTGATTTAATGGTAGGCCAAAAATATCCTTGGCGTATGATTTTCTTGGACAGGCTATGCCCCCCAGTATGGTCTCCACAGAACCCTTCATGAATTTCTTCAATGATCTTCTTGGCTTCGGGTGGGGTCACGCACCGAAGTAATGGCATGGAATATCCCCTCCTATATAGCTTGCCGTCCAAAGTGGTGTAACGGGGAAGTTGATACATTAACTTTCGAGCCTGGTTCCAATCTCTTGGAAGGACTCCGGTCTCGAGATATTCGACTATCAGGGTCATCCAGGTAGGCTCAGACTCAATCATACACACGTCTTCCTCCTCCAGCTCATTAATGCTAGGTGCCGAGAGGTGTTCTATGGGCACAACGTTTAGCTCATCATTCTCGACGGAAGTAGCGAGCCGAGCTAAGGCATCTGCATTCGAGTTTTTCTCTTGGGGAACTTGTTCGATCGCATAAAACTTGAAATGTTCTAATGCAGATTTTGCCTTCTCTAAGTAAGCTTCCATTTTCATGCCACGAGCCTGGTATTCTCCCAAGATTTGATTAACCACAAGCTGGGAGTCACTGTAGCAATGTATTGCTTTAGCTTTGAGTTCTTTGGCTATATGAAGTCCCGCCAGTAAAGCCTCGTACTCGGCCTCGTTATTCGATGCCTTGAAGTCGAATCTTAAGGCAGAATGAAATCTGCTCCTTACGGGGGTAATCAAAATGACCCCTGCCCCCGATCCATTTTCATTAGATGAACCATCGATGTAAAGTTTCCACAGTTCGTGGGCCGGGGTTATAACTTCATCGTTGGTCATGCCAGTACATTCCACTATAAAGTCTGCCAATGCCTATGCCCTAATGGTCGTCCTCGGGTGGTAGGTGATCTCGAATTTTTCGAGTTCAACCGGCCATTTAAGAAGTCGACCTGAAGCCTCCGGTTTAGACAAGACTTGCCTAAGTGGTTGATCAGTCAACACATGGATGGGGTGTGCCTGAAAGTAGGGTCGAAGTTTACGAGATGAATGAATTAAGCTGAGAGCCAGCTTCTCCATCAAGGGGTATCTCGACTCTGCCCCTAGTAACCTTTTTCTGATGTAATAGACGGGTCTCTGTACCTTTTCTTCTTCTCGCACGAGCACTGCACTTATTGCGTGTTCGGTGGTGGAAAGATATAAGTACAGTACTTCTCCCGTAACAGGTTTTGATAAGATGGGGGATTCTGCGAGGTTCTTTTTAAGCTCCTGGAAGGCCAGCTCGCACTCCTCCGTCCATTCAAATTTCTTGCCTCCCCTCAAAAGGTTGAAAAATAGAAGACAACGGTCTGTAGATTTCGAAATAAACCTACTTAGCGCTGCCATCGTGCCGGTCAAACTTTGGACATCCTTATGTCTTCTAGGTGAGGGCATGTCGATCAGGTCCTGGATCTTGTCAGGGTTAGCCTCTATTCCACGAGCGTTTACAATGAAACCCAGGAATTTTCCTGATGATACCCCGAAGGAGCACTTCTGAGGATTTAGTTTCATGTTATACTTCCGGAGCACGCCAAAGCACTCTTCGAGGTCATCAACATGGTTATTGTTAAGTTGAGACTTGACAAGCATGTCATCAACATAAACCTCCATGTTGTTCCCTATCTGTTCTGAAAACATCATATTCACGGGTCGCTGGTATGTGGCCCCGACATTTTTGAGCCCGAATGGCATGACATTATAACAGTATAGCCCCTTGTCCGTTATGAAGCTCGTATGTTCCTGGTCGGGGGCATGCATGGGAATCTGGTTATATCCATAATAGGCATCCATGAACGACATCAGTCCATGCCCCGCCGTGGCATCCACGAGCTGGTCAATCCTTGGTAAGGGAAAACAGTCCTTCGGACAAGCTTTGTTGAGGTTCGAATAGTCAATACAGGTTTGCCACGTCCCATTAGGTTTTGGGACCAACACCAGATTGGCTACCCAGTCAGGGTAAAAAGCATCCCTAATGAATCAGTTTGCTTTTAACCTGTCGACCTCCTCCTTCAGTGCCTTCTTCCTGTCGTCATCCAACTGTCTTTGCTTTTGTTGCTTCGGAGGGAAGCTTTTATCAATGTTTAGCGCGTGGCTCGCTACGTTCGGACTTATTCCTACCATGTCCGAATGTGACCATGCGAAGACATCCTGGTTTCTCTTCAAAAAGCAAATTAGTTGCTATTTGCTTTCTTCCTGGAGGTGTTTTCCAACCTTTACATTTTTCGAGGGATTGGATTCTTCGAGCTGAATCTCTTCGAGCTCTTCTAAGGGTTCGAGGTCAACCTTCTCCTCAACCCTTGGATCGATTTCTTCATTAATCTCCAAGACAGTCCCGTCTTTATTCTGAACAATGACGAGTGCCTGTGCGCTCGTCTGTTTCTTTCCTCTTAAGGAAATGATGTAGCATTCCCTTCCAGCTAACTGATCTCCCTTCAACATCCCGACGCCACTAGGGGTTGGGAACTTAATGGCCAGATGCCTTACGGACGAGACTGCCCCCAGCCCAACCAGGGCAGGTCTCCCAAGCAGCACATTGTAGGCCGAAGGCAGGTCTACTACCACGAACTCCATCATCTTGGTTGTTGAGACTGGGTAGTCTCCCAAGGTTACGGGCAGTTCGATGGATCCCATGCAAACAGTCCCTTCTCCTGAAAAGCCGTACAGTGTTGTCGCACATGCTTTCAGGTCGCGAAGAGTGAGTCCCATTTTCTCTAGGGTTTCCTTATAGAGAATGTTAACTGAGCTCCCATTGTCTATGAGAACCCGGTGAACTCTCTTATTTGCCAGCTGGAGAGTGATGACCAGGGGATCATGGTGAGGAAACTGAACATGGGACGCGTCGTCCTCAGTAAAGGTTATTGGTTGAGACTCTATCTTTTGATTTTTAGGAGCTCTAGGTTCGGGTTCATAAGGAGACCCGTCCCCAGTTTTTAGCTCGTTCACATATCTCTTTTGGGAATTTTTGCCTACTCCCGCGAGATGAGGCCCTCCCGAGATGGTTATTACATCTTCTCCATCAATCAGAGGGGGCCTATCTTCTTCCCTAGCTCGGGAATTTTTGTTTTGTGTGGGCTGTGGCGCAGCTGCTCTCTGGCTCGCGGACGCTTGATTAGTACTCTAGTTCTTGACATATTGTCTGAAATAACCTCTCGAGATCAATCCTTCGATCTCGTCTTTCAGCTGTTGACATTCATCAGTAGTATGCCCGGTGTCTCTGTGAAATCGGCAATATTTTCTGAAGTCCCTCTTGGCCTTCTGATTTCTCATTGGGTCTGGACGCCTGAAGGGGACCTGGTTTTCATTAGCCAGGTATATGTTCTCCTGAGACTCGTTGAGCTCGGTGTACACTCTGTACACGGAGAAATATCTCTTCCCCTTCTTTTTCTTTCCTCCTTCGGCCTCGGGGTTACTCCCTTCGTTCTTTTTTCTCTTGGAAGGGTTTTCCACAGCAGGCTTCGAAGCTGGTGGGTCCGTCAAAGTTGAGGCAGAGTTTACGTTTATCATTGTAGTTACGAGCTGGGAAGTCACATTAAGTGTCGACCTTGCCTCCTCTACATTGACAAACCTCTGTGCTCGTTTGTTAAACTCGGTTTGGGACCTCACCAGTTTTCTCTGCATGTCGTCCCAGAGAGCACTTCCTGGCATTACTCCAGCTTGGACAGCCATTAGGTGACTGCTGTCATCCACATTCTGAGCTCGGGCAACTTCCAAGTTAAACCTTGTAAGGTAACTTTTCAATGTCTCACCTGGCTGCTGCCGAACGTTAGTCAGGGTTGACGCCTCAGGTCTAACCCCCATCATGGCTTTGAACTGCTTCTTGAAGTCTTTAGAGAGCTGATCCCAAGAAGTTATTGAGTGTCTTCTATATTTTTCGAACCAGCTTTTGGCTGGTCCTGTCAGTGATGCTGGAAATAACATGCATCTGAGCTTGTAACCCACGTTACTTGCTCTCATTATGGTATTGAATGTACTCAAATGGTTGTATGGGTCGGACTTTCCCTCAAACGTTGGGACGTGAGGGATCCGAAATCCTTGGGGAAATGGAGTGTTGGAAATATGGGGAGCGAACGGTTCAAGCTCCTCATCAGAATCTTCATATCGATCCTGACCTTGCTCATTTTTCAAAAGCCTGAAGGCCTTTTCTAAATGATCAATTCTTTCCTGGACTGGGTCCGCGAGGGGTCTTGTCTGGAATTGGTTGTCGTCGATCACAATTCCAGGTTCGCGCCTCCGTAGGGGGTCTTTACGCCTATTTGAGCGATCCCTCAGGTTCGGGTTTATCGGGTTAACATTACCCCGACTCTGATTCAAGTGTTCCCGTAGGTCAGAACGATTCCTGCGGCTCCCAGTATTCTTTCGACCTCGATCATGCATGCTGACCGATCTGGTATCTCCAGAGTCGTCATTAGTAAAACTTGTCGCATGATTATTTCGAGATGGGTCTTTTTCGTGCCGCCTCGTTTCTGCCGTGCGAGACCGGAACGCTTGACTTTTTTCAGATAGGGCGCCTCTCCACTCCCGGAAAGCTTCCCTGTTCCCTTGTCTCCTCCCCGCACGTCTTTCGTCCTCATCTCGAACTGGTTGAGCATTCCTGCGAGGAGGTGAATGATATCTTATAGGCGATGGAGGGAACTGTATGGGTGACGGTGGCTGCCACCCATTTCGTGGTCTGGACGGTCCAGAGTTTGCCCGAGATGGGTTGGTTGCATTTTGTGTGTTCCCAGGGACTTGAGTCCGAGCCTCTGCAAGGGCTCGGTTGTTCTCAGTTCCCGCAGGTACCCCCGCAGGTGGATTAACCGGGGCCTTAGCTCAGGTACTTCTTTGGGGTCTCGAGGGTGCGGATGGCTCTGCCGGTGCTGGAGGTTGTTCCGGCCTTCTTGTGGCAGCATTCTTTTGTGGACGCCCATGAGGCCTGCGGGGAGGAACATGCACGTCCCTCGGAGGGGGAGCTTGGTTTTCACGCGGGGGCGAGGGCTGAGCCACCTGCGCCTCTGCGACTATCCTTGCTAACTCCTCATTCCGCTTGTTGGCTTCTGCCAACTTCTGTTTCAACTGCCGGCTTTCAAGTTCCACAATGGGAACGTACCGCTCAGGATTGTAATACATATCCTCATCCCTTGGTGGTGCGGGTGGTCCCGAGAATCGGAGGATTCGGTTCTCTCTTCAACATCAGGGTTTACCATTGGCTGTTTCCCAAGGCGTCTCGGATAATTTTCTTCAGGAACGTTCTGATCGTTAGCGGCCATAACTTGTTCAGGGACTGAATGCTTAAGGCTCTCAATGAAAGCACCAAACTGTTGACGCCGTTTTTCGTCCACAGTGAATAAGAGCACAAAAACAATAAGTAGTTATGGCCAGAAAAATACGATAAAACAAATGGGATTTTTTACGTGGTTCAGCAGTTAACTCTGCCTAGTCCACGATTCTTTGTTATTAGGACTTAAAATGATTTCTGGAAATTCTTTAAGAATGAATTCTCCAGAGTTTCTCCCAAGATCACAAAAATTCGGTCCTTTACAATGGTGCAAATCTTCTCTATTTATAGAGGAGATTTCATAATACTATCCCACACATTTCGAGAAGTTATTCTGTATATGTAAATAAATTTAATGGCATTAAAAGCCTGTAACTCCTATATACAAGGAAACGTCCCCTGAAGATCAGGGGGCGTATAACTGAATAATAAATATCCCTTTATTATAGGAGATTTACAACAATGAATGTAGACCGCGTCTCTCCAAAATGATTCACTAAGATATTCAAAGTTATCAATCTACATTGTCAGTGCCGTGTTCACCCAGGTCTCTTAATGACTTTCGAGTTGTAGCATTTTCCCCGAGATCATGTGGCTTCGAGCTCATACTTATATCAGGCTCGGAACCCCTGATCCGATGTCATTCGAGAATAGACGTACTTCGATGTCTGTCTTTCGAGCTTGTGAGGGTTTCGAGGCTACCATCTTCGAGGTTGCCCGCTGCTTGTAGGCTTGGTGCCTAGGTGGTGGACACGTGTTCCAGAAATTACAAGCCCATTCTTGACGAATCCAACTTTCGAGATCACAATTCTTAAGGCTTGAAATCTTGGTGTAACATCTTCATTCATATATTTTTTTTCTTTTCATTTTTCTTCTTCTTCTTTTTCTTTATTTTATTCATCTGTTTTTTCCTTCATCATTTCTTTTCTTTCATTTTTATACTTATTCTTTTCTCATTCCATTTTTTTCACATATATATTTTAACATTATATAATTATTTTACTATTTTTTTATTTATTATTGTAATTTTTTTTATAGTTTTTTCCAATATATGTAAAAAAAAATCAAATCAATTTTTTCAGCATTTTCTTTTTACTGTAACACTTATAGGAATAACAAAATTTGGAAAAAAAACTAATAAAAATATGAAAACGTGAATGGGTAACTGGTTACCTTCTCGTTCTTTGTGTGTATATTTCTAGGGGTAACTGGTTACCTTCATGTTCTAGTGTGTGTATATCTATGGGTTCTCTATGGTAACTGGTTACCTATGTTACTAAAATCATAGTTACTTATTCTTCCTCTTTTCCTTCAAATTTGATGTTTCTTTTCATATTTAAAATGAGTAGCTCGTCACTTAGGTAACTGGTTACCCCTCTTATGGTAGAAAGTTACTCATCTCAGGATAACTAGTTACCCCTCCTGATACATGTTATTTAACCTAGCTTTAGGATTTTTTTTACATAACTGTCAAATATCAATCAAGTAACTAGTTACCTTACACAGGATTTGAAAAAAGAAACGTACAATCTAAAAAAAATGTTTATAATAAATAAAAAATAATTTTAAAAACAATTCATATTACAAAAAGAAAATTGCAAAACAACCAAAGAAAAATTTAATATAAAATTAGTAATATAAAAACAATATAGAAAAACAAATAAGCTAAAAAAAAGTAATAATAAAAAACATACCCTCCAAATTAATAAAACTTGATTAAGAGTAAAACTATAGCATAAACCAACTTTTATACAAAAATATGGGAAAAAAAACTCATAAAAGTAAAAATTCTTAAAAAAACCATAGATTAACTTTTTTTGAAAAAAAAAGTCATATTTTTGCACACTATATTAAAAATCCCATATAAAATATAATTTCTTATTTTTTTTTTAAGTAAATAGATGATCTCCTTGGACACACTATTAAATTATATGACCAGCCCATTGGGCCACATAGACTATTTTTTGATCCATTGTCAAAACCCAATAACCCAAATTGTATATTAGAAAATGATTTAATAATTCATTTTCTAATTTTGATATCTGAAAAAGGAGTTATATCGATGTATTGTTGATAAGGGTTTTGGGAGTATCAAACCTATGGGTAGAGTGACATAGAAGAGTGCTCCAAAAGAGACTACCAATCTACTATCTGTTACACCTAGATTTCGAGACCCGAGATTGTGACCTCGAAAGCTGGACTCGTCAAATGTGAGCTCGAGATATCTAAAACGCATGTTCGTGGCCCAGATGTCAAACCCTCTGATCAAGGTGGCAACCTCGAATACATTTAACGTCGAAGTTCTTTATGAGTTCGAAAGAATTTAGCTCGGGGTATATCCGTTGTCGGGTGTCTTCGGATCAAGTAGACCGAGCTTAGCAGGAGTACAAGCTCAGAATGTAACAGCCTCGCCGGTATCTACCCCGCTCCGAGCTGGTCTTGGAGTAAGGCGGCTAGTTTGTAACTTATCTATAGACCTGGACCGACATGATGCTAATTACCGACCCCGAAAGATTTAATGGGTCATCTGATGTAACGCGTTCCATGCATTTAAAGATATTTATTGTTGTAACATTCCAACATTAAAGGTGTTGACGCCGTTTTTCGTCAACTGTGAAAGAAGAGCACGTAAACAATAACTAGTAATGGCCAATAAAAATATGATAATACAAAACACGATTTTTTACGTGGTTCAGCAGTTAAATCTTCCTAGTCCACGAGTCTTTTTTATTAAGCTCAAGATGATCTCTGAAAATTCTTCAAGCATGAATTCTTTAGAGATTACTCCCAAGATCCAGAAATTCGGTCCTTTACAATGGTGGATGACTTCTCTATTTATAGAGAAAAATGCAGAATACTATCCCACATATTTTGGGTAGTTACTCTTTATTTGCAAATAAATCAAATGGCTTTAAATGCCTGTAATCCGATATAAAAGGAAACGTCCCCTGAAGACCAGGGAGCGTATAACTAATCAAATAATATCCCATGATTTCAGGGGATTTACATTAATAAATGTAGACCACGTCTCTTATGGACAACACTTGAAGATGTTCAAGGTTATTATCATATATCTCCAAGGCCTTATTCTCCCAGGTCTTACATCAACTTTCGAGCTAATGACATCTCCCGAGGTCACATGGCTTTCGAGATCATACTCGCGTCAGGCTCGGAACCCCTGATCCGAGGTCATCCCTGAGGATAGATGCATCTCGGGTGCTACCCTTCGAGATCGTGTGGATTTCGAGGCCACCATATTCGAAGTCGTCTCAGCTTTGCAGGCTCGATGTCTAGTCTTGAAACATACTTCAGACTTTACGAGTTCATTCGCTGCGAATCCAGCTTTCGAGGTCACATTTAACATGGCTCGAAATCTGGGTATAACATTTTGCCCCCTCAAAAGTATTTGTTCGAATCCTAAGAGAAGGAAACTTTTGAACTACTTTCTTCGGGAACCGTACCGTCATATACTTGAAAATGGACACGCGTCATTTGGGTATTGCTCATTTATGGTACTTGAGTACCTTGGAAACCTGCCCACGATCATTCGTCTGCCACCTTTTCGGTACCATCATGTCATTGACCCCTGACCGTTGGATTTCATGAGGATTCTGGCCAATGGCCCAGATTAATCCTTTTTATCACTTTTCTCCCTTTATATATTCAAGATCTTCTTCTTCCTCTTATTTTACACGCATCAGAAACAAAAAAGGGAAGGGACGAAACCAGAGGCCATCCCAGATAACCTTTTTCTCGTGCATGTTCTCTCAGGCGAAAGAACAAAGGACCTCCGGTTTGTTCGAGTCCGTGAGCTCATATTTGCAGCATCTCCTTCAGTCAGCAATTTCTCTGTAATCGCCATTATTGTGTAAGTGTCCAATCTTTGTTTTCCCTTATCCCAGTTTTTGTTCATATTGTTCTTGTTATCTCTGTGAATGTACTAGTTTATTTTCATAGTACGATACATTAGGGAATTTTTGTCCGATAGGCTTTTATGTTTTAAGTTCCCATACTGGGTTTATATCACTGGTTCATATCCAATTTTGATGTTTGAACAAGATTCCTGTTTTCTGGGTTTTTAAAATTTTAAAAGACGTTTCTTGTACACCAAGATATCGGGTATAAAACCTTGGCTTTGACAAATGCACGATACCCAAGGTTACCTTTTCTGGTTATCCGCCACTCTTTTTCCCCTGATTTTTGGGATTCTAAAAAAAAAATTGTCTACTCTCCTCCCTTTCTCGTGGAACGCACGTTTTGACTCTTTAATAATGGTCTTAGTATCGAGCTTGTTTTGTTCCTAAACTCCGAGCTCGTCCTATCGAGCTCATAATTCTTGCATGCATGGCCCTCACCATTTATTCTTTCTCGCTAGATGTCACAGAATCTGGAAAGACGGTGGGGGTCGTTGCTGGCAATCCCTTACTCGCCAAAAACCCCGAGCCCAGAATCGTTGTTTGCTCAGAATCAACGTCGAATCCATGAGTACGAGCTTTCACGCGAGCAAGAGGATATTCGAGCTCATTACCGCCGCCAAATAGACAAGGTCATAGAGAAGAAGAGGAGAACTCTTCAGGAGGCCCTTTATCCAGAGTCCAACTCAGGGCCTAGGTCGATCCCCCTCGACCCTGCATTAAAGGTCACCGTCGCGTATAGTCCAAGAGAACTTCAATTTTCACTGATGGGGGAGCCTTCTTCCTCGCAGCCGAGGAAAGAAATCTTCGAGGCCGAGCACTATTGGAGCTCAGTTACCTCGACAAGTCAGATAACTGACATTCTGGCCCTCCATGGCCTTAGGTTGTCAGGTTCTTTGAAGTGTCGAGCTCCGGCCGCTCACGAACGAAGCTGTTACGCCCCCAGGGATCGTGACAACAGGCTGAGATACGCGGCATGGAGCCAGGAACACATGAAGGCGGGGGCGCTGTTGCCTTTGAAGTCTTTTTCAAGGACTTCACGAACTTTGTTGGGTTGGCTCCGTTCCAGCTCAACACCAATTCTTACAGGGTTCTGTCTGCCCTGAGGTCGCTATACCACGAGCTGGAGTGGGAAGGGCCTTCTCCTCAGGAGATTTTATATCTCTTTTGTCTGAAAAGCAACCCCTCCCGAGCTCGGGGAGGAGATGGATTTTACTATCTTTCGAGCTATCCCAAAGAGAAAAAGGTCTTTGAAGATATCCCCAATCATCCACCTGATTTAAAAAAAGCCTTCTTCTGGACAGATGGCCTGTCCCCGTCTCGATACTACTCATTCAGGCGGATTCGTAAGTATTCCAGTTTTCTTTATCTCTGTGCTCGGGATTTTAGCTATAAGACCCGTACTTAGTTAAAATGTCTCTTGCTTTCCAGCCAATTTTCAGCGTCCTACTCCTGACGAGGCAATGAAGGGGAATAGAGAGACCCTGCTCGAACTCCCTCATGGCAGGAGGTCTCTCTTGTACCTTTTGCATGAAGATAAGCTCCGAAATTGCGGACTTTTGGGAGAGGGCCAGTCCACCTTTGACTGGTCCAATAAAAAGTATGAACATTGGGAGCAGGTGCCTTTGCCCACAGGCGTCCTCCCTCTGAGGAGAGAGGTGAGGCCCCCACTTCCAGTTTGCAGAAGGAGTCCGCCATCGGGGAATGAGGCTAATGACGAAGCCTCGAGTTCAGACTCGGATGAAGGTAAAGCCATCCTTACCTCGAGAATGTGGCCCCCCACCTTACTAAAGCATAAGCCCAATAGGTTAGTTTCATGCCCGCATGATAGATACCACTTCTACATATGGAGTTGGGTATACGATTGTGTTCATAGGTTTGATAGTTGGCTCGGGAAGTATGACACCATGTATACTTCAGACGAGGTGTGGAACGGGATTGCTGTCCAATATGGGACCAATGATTATAGGGATCTTTCGAGGTTGACATCCACCTATAGGGAAGGTACTCCCCCCGCCTCTTCTGAAGATGGGGGAATTTCATGGTCCCCGAGCTCTAGTTCGGGGGAAAGTTCCAGTTAGGTCTTTTCTTTACTTGATTTTTTTTTCAAGCTTATTATCATTATGTCTAACTCCGATTGGAACTGTGCAGGTGCCATGGACTCCGACCTCGACAATATCATCGAGAGTGGTGGCACCAAAAGGAGCAATCGTCCAAGGGCAGGGTCGCGAAAGGTGGATCGGCCCACCAAAGTTCCCAAAAGGACAGAGAAGACACCTCCTCCCCCAGCTCCTCTTGTTACCAGCTCCATCACGGCGCCGTCTTCGCAGGTCGGTGCCGCCACTGTGGCATCGACTTCGCAGGTCGATACTTCCAACATGACCGAGCCCCAACTTCCTGTAGTGGTTTGATCGACACTTGGTCCACCTTCTAGAAAGCCTCCTGCTTCTCGAGCTCAGAAGCTGTCAGTTTCTACCCACATGGATGCATATGTGGTCGACAATGCCGCTGGGTCCCATGGGTCTACGCTGGTCTCGGATGTTATGTCCCGAATCGGCCAGAGCTTTGGCAGTCTCGAAGCTCCCCAATGGCAATGCTTGAACGATACCCAAGACTGCACTGTCCTCTATGAGAAGAGTATCGAGCTCGTTGCCGCGGTAAGTTTCCTTCTACAGTCCTACTTCTTGGTTATAATCACACTGACCAGGTGCTAATGATGATTTCTTCCTTTGTCAGTCTCTTGCCTTTACTGCCCAGCTCAACTATAAGTTGAACAACGAGATCCATTCGAGCAAGTCTTATGCTCAGGAGGTGAAGGATCTCCACCTCAAAGCAAGCGATGACCTGAAGGCAGCAAATGCAAAGCTTGATGCAGGAGCTAAGGAACTTGAGGGCATGGCCACCGATCTTGGGAAGCTGAAAGCTAGGCTCGAGGAGCTTGAAAAGGAGAATGCCGAGCTCGCAGATCTTAAGAAGGAGAACGCTCGGCTCCAGGAGGCCAACAAGAAGCTCGAAGAGGAAAAGGCCGCCACCTTTGATATCATTGAGGGTGAAAAGGCTCGTCTCCTTGCTGAGTATAAGGAGAAGAAGGACCAGGCGGTTGATTCGGCCATGTACAGAATGTGGGCCAACAACGAAGACCTGGACACCAGCTTCTTAGGTCCTCTCGAGGCGAAGCTTCTTGACAAGTGGAATGCTCGGCTTGAGGCGGAAGAGGCTGCTCGGGAGGCCATTTCGGAGGGAGGCCAGAAGGATAGTCATGCTATTCGTCCTGAGGAGTCCGGTGCTGCTGATGCTGAGAAGGCCAAGGAGACTCCTCCTTCTTGAATCTGATCTCGGGGAAATCTTATCTTGGGGTTGCGTCCCCTTATTTCTTGTAATTACTTTAATTTATGCCCACAGGGCTGATACAATTTCTTTTATTATTGACCTATATATGCTTTACATTTCTCAGCTCGAAATATTTTGCACATTTTATATTGATGAATCATTTATGTTTATTTATTCATACAAACATAGTGTGGATTTAGGCTCGAGACTCGATGCATTCATGCATCGTTAGCTCGAATTATCCGCTTCCAATCTCGTTATTTATCAAGGTTGGATATTACTTTAACCACGAACCCGAAAGTACTTATATGGTATGTAATGTGAATGGTTTAGTTATATCTTTTTGCTTAGTTACTTTTTTCTCGTCCTCGGTTTTTACTCCGAGGTTATGAGTTCGAAACTATTTTTCTTTAAGATATTCCAACCTCGATCTCGACTTATCTCGGAGTAGGTTTAGGTTCCTACTTATCGTCGATTAGTTTTTTGGCTGGTTTGCTCCAAACCTATTAAGTTTGCACATCTGGTTAAATCCAAACGTTATAGTCTTTTGATAGTTCGGTTGCGTCCAAACTATCTAAGCTCGCGTATCTGGTTAAATCCAAATACTTATGTTTTTTGATAATTCGGTTATGTCCAAACTATCTAAGCTCGCGTATCTGGTTACATCCAAATACTTTATGTTTTTTATAATTCGGTTATGTCCAAACTATCTAAGCTCGCGTATCTGGTTACATCCAAATACTTTATGTTTTTGATAATTCGGTTATGTCCAAACTATCTAAGCTCGCGTATCTGGTTACATCCAAATACTTTATGTTTTTGATAATTCGGTTGTCCAAACTATCTAAGCTCGCGTATCTGGTTACATCCAAATACTTTATTTTTATTTTTTAAATCAATGGTATATATACCGATGATGCCCCCTTAATATCCTATGAGTGTGACCATAGGTTATTAAATTAAGAGAGATTGCAAAAATAAAAAGGATAATATATTGAACGAAATAGATCTTTATTTGATGGAATTCAAAAGCAAACAAACTAATACAAATAGAAAGTCATGGTTACAGGCAACACTTTTCCTACACTACTGATAGTAAGGTCTAAGGTGTTCGCCATTCCATGCTCGCGGTACCAAGCTCCCGTCCAATCTCGCAAGTTTGTACACACCGGGACGGATGACTGATTCTATCTTGTACGGTCCTTCCCAATTCGGCCCGAGCACTCCAGCTGCTGGATCTCGTGTTGCCAAAAATACGCGTCTCAACACCAGATCTCCCATTCCGAATTTTCGATCTCGAACCCTCTTGTTGAAATACCTGGTAGTTCGTTGCTGGTAAGCAGCGTTTCTCAGCTGAGCCTCTACCCTCTTTTCTTCAATCAAGTCTAAGGTTTCCTCGAGCTGAGTGTGGTTTGAACTTTGATCGTAAATCTGAGTTCGGATCGTTGGGATTTCGACCTCAATGGGCAGCATTGCCTCGCAACCGTATGCTAGAGAGAACGGGGTATGTCCGGTTGACATTCGAGCTGTGGTCCTATATCCCCATAGGACTTGGGGCAATTCTTTGGGCCACCGTCCCTTCGCCTCCTCCAACTTTTTCTTCAGAGAACTTTTGAGAGTTTTGTTCACAGCTTCGACCTGGCCATTCGCTTGAGGATGAGCTACTAATGAAAAACTCTTTATTATGTCGTTCTTTTCACAAAATTTGGTGAACAAGTCGCAATCGAACTGGGTTCCGTTGTCGGATACGATCTTCCTCGGCACCCCATATCGGCACACGATGCTTTTTACTACGAAATCAAGGATCTTTTTTGAAGTTATAGTTGCCAATGGTTCAGCCTCCGTCTATTTCATGAAGTAATCCACGGCGACTACAACATATTTTACTCCGCCTTTGCCAGTCGGGAGAGAGCCTATGAGTTCGATGCCCCATATCGTGAAAGGCCATGGGGAAGTCAACATGGTCAGCTCGGATGCTGGAGCTCGGGGTATCGTGGCGAATCTCTGGCATTTGTCACATTTCTTCACGTACTCGAAAGAATCTGTTTTAATGGTTGGCCAGAAATATCCTTGGCGTATGATCTTCTTGGACAGGCTATGCCCCCCGGTGTGATCTCCGCAGAACCCTTCATGAATTTCTTCAAGGATCTTCTTAGCTTCGGGAGGGGTTACGCACCTAAGTAACGGAATGGAATATCCCCTCCTGTACAGCTTCCCGTCCAAAATGGTGTAGCGGGGAAGTTGATACATCAACTTTCGAGCCTGGTTCCGGTCTCTTGGAAGGACTCCGTTCTCGAGATATTCAACTATTGGGGTCATCCAGGTAGGCTCTGTGTCGATCATACATACATCTTCCTCCTCTGGCTCATTAATGCTAGGTGCCGAAAGGTGTTCTATGGGCACGACGTTCAGTTCTTCATTTTCAGCGGATGTGGTGAGCCGAGCTAAGGCATCTGCATTTGAGTTCTGCTCGCGGGGAACTTGTTCGATTGTATAAAATTCGAAACACTCTAATGCGGATTTTGCCTTCTCCAAATAAGCTGTCATTCTCGTGCCGCGAACCTGGTATTCTCCCAGGATTTGATTAACCACGAGCTGGGAGTCACTGTAGCAATGTATAGCTCTAGCTTTGAGCTCCTTTGCTATACGAAGTCCCGCGAGTAAAGCCTCGTATTCGGCCTCATTATCCGACGCTTTGAAGCCAAATCTTAAGGCAGAATGAAATCTTCTCCCTGCGGGGGTAACCAAAATGACCCCTGCCCCTGCCCCCGCTCCATTTTCATTTGATGAGCCGTCGACGTAAAGTTTCCACAGCTCGTGGGCCGGGGTTATTACCTCATCGTCAGCTATGCCAGTACATTCCACTATAAAGTCTGCCAACGTCTGTGCCTTAATGGTCGTTCTCGGGTGGTAGGAGATCTCGAACTGTCCGAGCTCAACAGCCCATTTAAGAAGTCGACCTGAAGCTTTTGGTTTAGACAAGGCTTGCCTAAGTGGTTGATCAGTCAGCACATGGATGGGATGCGCCTGAAAGTAGGGGCGGAGTTTACGAGACGAATGAATCAAACTGAGCGCGAGTTTCTCCATCAATGGATATCTTGACTCTGCCCCCAATAATCTTTTACTGATGTAATAAACGGATCTTTGCACCTTCTCTTCTTCTCGAATGAGCACTGCGCTTATTACGTGTTCGGTGGTTGAAAGGTATAGGTACAGTATTTCTCCCGTTTCAGGTTTTGACAGGATGGGTGGTTCTGCAAGGTGCTTTTTGAGCTCCTGAAAGGCCAGCTCGCATTCCTCCGTCCATTCGAATTTCTTACCTCCTCTCAATAAGTTGAAAAATGGAAGACCACAGTCCGTAGATTTCGAGATGAATCTGCTTAGGGCTGCCATCCTGCCAGTCAAACTTTGGACATCTTTGTGCCTTCGAGGTGAGGGCATGTCAATCAGGGCCATGATCTTGTCGGGGTTAGCCTCGATTCCACGAGAGTTCACAATAAAGCCCAGAAATTTTCCTGAAGATACCCCAAAAGTGCACTTCTGAGGATTTAGCTTCATGTTAAACTTTCAGAGCACGCCGAAGCACTCTTCAAGGTCATCAACATGGTTCTTTTTGAGTTGAGACTTGAAAAGCATGTCATCAACATAAACCTCCATGTTGTTCCCTATTTGTTCTGAAAACATCATGTTCACGAGCCGCTGGTATGTGGCCCCAGCATTCTTGAGCCCGAATGGCATGACATTATAGCAGTATAGCCCCTTATCCGTGATGAAGCTCGTATGTTCTTGGTCGGGGGCAAGCATGGGAATCTGTTTATATCCAGAATAAGCATCCATGAAGGACATCAGGCCATGCCCTGCCGCGGCATCCACGAGCTGGTCAATCCTTGGCAACGGAAAACAGTCTTTCGGGCAAGCTTTGTTGAGATCTGAGTAGTCAATACAGGTTCGCCACGTCCCATTGGGCTTTGGGACCAACACCGGATTGGCTACCCAGTCAGAGTAAAAGGCATCCCTAATGAATCAGTTTGCCTTTAACCTGTCAACCTCCTCCTTCAGAGCTTTCTTTCTATCTACGTCCAGCTGTCTTCGCTTTTGTTGCTTCGGGGGGAAGCTCTTATCTATATTCAGTGTGTGGCTCACTATATTCGGACTTATTCCCACCATGTCCGAGTGCGACCATGCAAAGACATCTTGATTTTTCTTCAAAAAGCAAATTAATTGCTATTTTGTCTCATCTTGGAGGTGTTTTCCGACCTTCACCTTTTTCGAGGGATCGGTTTCCTCGAGCTGAATTTCTTCGAGCTCCTCTAAAGGTTCGAGGTCAACTTTCTCCTCAATCCTTGGATCAATCTCTTCATCAATCTCTAAGACCGTTCCGTCTTTGTTTTGAATGATGGCGAGTGCTTGTGTGCTTGTCTGTTTCTTTCCTATCAAGGAGATGCTGTAGCATTCCCTCCCTGCTAATTGGTCTCCCTTCAATGTTCCGACTCCACTAGGGGTCGGGAACTTAAGGGCCAGATGCCTCACTGATGAAACTGCCCCCAGCCCGACCAGGGCGGGTCTCCCGAGCAGCACATTGTAGGCTGATGGTAAGTCTACTACCACGAACTCCATCATCTTGGTTGCCGAGACTGGGTAGTCTCCCAAGGTCATAGGGAGCTTGATGGATCCCATGCAGGCGGTCCCTTCTCCTAAAAAGCCATACAAAGTAGTTGCACATGCTTTCAGGTCGCGAAGGGAGAGTCCCATCTTTTCGAGGGTAGCTTTATAGAGAATGTTGACTGAGCTCCCATTGTCTATGAGAACTCGGTGGACCCTTTTATTGGCCAGCTGGAGGGTGATGACCAGTGGGTCATGGTGAGGAAACTGGACATGGGACGCATCTTCCTCAGTGAAGGTTATTGGTTGTGTTTCAATCCTCTGGCTTTTTGGAGCCCTAGGTTCGGGTTCATAAGGAGACCCATCCCCAGTTTTCAGCTCGTTAACGTATATCTTTTGGGCATTCCTGCCTACTCCTGCGGGTTGAGGCCCTCCCGAGATGGTTATTACATCCTCTCCATCTATCGGCGGGGGCCTGTCTTCTTCTCGAGCTCGGGAATTATTGTTTTGTGCCGTCAGGGGTGCGGCTACTCTCTGGCTCGCGGCCGCCTGACTAGTTCTCTGGTTTTTGACATATTGCCGGAAGTAACCTCTCAAGATCAATCCTTCGATCTCTTTCTTCAGTTGTCGACATTCATCGGTTGTATGCCCGGTGTCTCTGTGAAATCGGCAATACTTATTGGAGTCCCTCTTGGATTTTTGATTTCTCATCGGGTCCGGACGCCTAAAGGGGACCTGGTTTTCATTAGCTAGGTATATGTTCTCCTGAGACTCATTGAGCTCGGTGTATACTCTATATACGGAGAAATATCTCTCCCCCTTCTTTTTCTTTCCTCCCTCGACTTCGGGGTTACTTCCTTCATTCTTTTTCCTCTTGGAGGGGTTTTCCACGACAGGCTTTGGAGCTGCTGGGTCCGCCGAGGTTGAGGCAGAGTTGACGTTTATCGTTGTAGTTTCGGGCTGGGAAGTCGCATTAAGTGTCGACCTCGCTTCCTCTACGTTGACAAACCTCTGCGCTCGTCTGTTAAACTCGGTTATGGACCTTACTGGTTTTCTTTGCATGTCATCCCAAAGGGCACTTCCCGGCATTACGCCGGCTCGGACAGCCATTAGGTGCCCACTGCCATCCACGTCCTGAGCTCGTGCGACTTCCAGATTAAGCCTTGTTAAGAAACTTTTTAGTGTTTCCCCCGGCTGTTGCCGAACGTTAGTTAAGGTTGATGCCTCTGGTCTGACCCCCATCATTGCTCTGAACTGCTTCTTAAAGTCTTTAGACAACTGCTCCCAAGAAGTTATTGAGTGTCTCTTATATTTTTCGAACCAACTTTTGGAAGGTCCTGTCAATGACGCTGGAAACAACATGCATCTGAGCTCGTAACCCACGTTACTGGCTCTCATTATGGTGTTGAACGTGCTCAGATGACTACACGGGTCGGTCTTTCCTTCAAACGTCGGGACGTGAGGGATCCGAAACCCTTGAGAAAATGGAGTATTGGAAATATGGGGAGCAAACGGTTCGAGCTCCTCGTCAGAGTCTTCATATCGATCATTCCTTTGCTCGTTTTTCAAAAGCCTAAAAGCCTTTTCAAGCTGGTCGATTCTTTCTTGGACTGGGTCCGCAAGAGGCACTGTCTGGAATCGGTTGTCATCGATCATAATCCCAGGCTCGCGTCTCCGCAAGGGATCTCTACGCCTATTCAAGCGATCCCTCAGGTCCGGATTTATTGGGTCACCATTACCTCGACTTTGGCTTAGGTGCTCTCGCAGGTCGGGACAATTTCTGCGGTTTCCAGTATTTTTACGACCTCGGTCATGCTTGCTGACCGACCTGGTATCTCCAGATTCATCACTGGTAAAACTCATCCCCTGGTTATTTCGTGATGGATTCTTTCCATGTCGCCTCGTCTCCGCCGTGCGAGACGGAGATGTTTGACTTTTTTCAGATGGGGCGCCTCTCCGCTCCTGAAAAGCCTCCCCGTTTCCTTGTCCTCCTCTCGCACGCTTTTCGCCTTGATCTCGAACGGGTTGAGCATTCCTGCGGGGAGGCGAAGGATATCTTATAGGTGATGGAGGAAACCGTATAGGCGACGGTGGCTGCCATCCATGTCGCGGCCTAGATGGTCCAGAATTTGCTCGAGATGGGTCGGTCGCATTTGGTGCGCTCCCAGGTATCTGAGTCCGAGCCTCTGCAGGGGTTCGGTTGTTCTCAGTTCCTGCAAGTACTTCCACAGGCGGATTAGCCGGGGCCCGAGCCCGAGTACTCCTCTGGGGCCTAGGTGGAGCAGATGGCTCTGTTGGTGCCGGAGGTTGAGCCGGCCTCCTTGTGGCAGCATCTTTTCGTGGACGCCCACGGGGTCTACGGGGAGGAACGTGTACGTCCCTCGGAGGAGGGACTTGGTTTTCGCGCGGAGGCGGGGGCTGAGCCACCTGCGCCTCTGCGGCTATCCTTGTCAACTCCTCATTCCGTTTGTTGGCCTCTGCCAACTGCTGCTTTAGTTGCCGATTTTCAAGTTCCACAATGGGAACATACCGCTCAGGATTGTAATACATATCCTCATCCCTTGGTGAAGCAGGTGGTCCCCGGGAATCGGAAGATCCACTTCTTTCTTCAACATCCGGGTTTTCCATTGGCTGTTTCCCAGGACGTCTTGGGTAATTTCCTTCAGGTGTGTTCTGATTATTAGTGGCCATGACTTTTTCAGGAATGAATGCTTAAGGATCTCAATGAAAGCACCAAACTGTTGACGCCGTTTTTCGTCAACAGTGAAAGAAGAGCACGTAAACAATAACTAGTAATGGCCAATAAAAATATGATAATACAAAAACACGATTTTTTACGTGGTTCAGCAGTTAAATCTGCCTAGTCAACGAGTCTTTTTTATTAAGCCCAAGATGATCTCTGAAAATTCTTCAAGCATGAATTCTTCAGAGATTACTCCCAAGATCCAGAAATTCGGTCCTTTACAATGGTGCATGACTTCTCTATTTATAGAGAAAAATGCATAATACTATCCCACATATTTTGGGTAGTTACTCTTTATTTGCAAATAAATCAAATGGCTTTAAATGCCTGTAATCCGATATAAAAGGAAACGTCCCCTGAAGACCAGGGAGCGTATAACTAATCAAATAATATCCCATGATTTCAGGGGATTTACATTAATAAATGTAGACCACGTCTCTTATGGACAACACTTGAAGATGTTCAAGGTTATTATCATATATCTCCAAGGCCTTATTCTCCCAGGTCTTACATCAACTTTCGAGCTAATGACATCTCCCGAGGTCACATGGCTTTCGAGATCGTACTCGCGTCAGGCTCGGAACCCCTGATCCGAGGTCATCCCTGAGGATAGATGCATCTCGGGTGCTACCCTTCGAGATCGTGTAGATTTCGAGGCCACCATATTCGAAGTCGTCTCAGCTTTGCAGGCTCGATGTCTAGTCTTGAAACATACTTCAGACTTTACGAGTTCATTCGCTGCGAATCCAGCTTTCGAGGTCACATTTAACATGGCTCGAAATCTGGGTATAACAAAAGGGATATTAACAAGTCTGTTATTCGCCCCCTGGTCTTCAGGGGACGTTTCCTTGTATATAAGAGTTACAGTATTTAATATCATTATTTTAATTAATAAGCAGAAGTATCTTCCCGAAATATGTGGGAATGAACTCTGAAAACTCTCTATAAATAGAGAGTTCATGAACATTTGTAAAGGACGGATCTTTTGATATACGGAGAGAAATTCTGGAGAATTCATCCCTAAAGGATTTCCAGAAAACGCCAAGTCTTAATAAAATGGACTCGTGGACTAGGCAGAGTTAACTGCCGAACCACGTAAAATCCTTGTTGTTTTGTCATCTTATTTATATGCGCCATAGTCCTTATTGTTTAATTGCTCTACATTTTAAGTTGACGAAAAACGACATCAACACTATCATTTTCTAACTCTTGTTCGTAATTTTAGGTCATATAAGATGAGTTTAACGCATGGAGAAAGTAGCAATGGTGGATGTTAGTTGTTTCTAACTCTATCCTTGATATTTGGTATGCTTTAAAATCAAATGCATATTTTTTGGGCTCAAAATAGTGGTCGGAAGCCATTTTTCCAGGTGGATCATGAACCGGGACGACGAGCCCGACCCGTTTGCAAAACGGGGGAAGAAGAAGTCCCCCAGCCATGCGCGAACGACATGTTGTTTAGGCCGAATGACGTTGTTTTGTTCCCCAAAAATGACATATTGTTTTTCCCAAACGACGTGTCGTTATCTAATTTAATAAAAAATTACAAGATTTTTTTTCTGGGCCAATTTTTGGGCTGGGCTTTTTGGTCCTTTTTTTTTTCCTTTGTAATTAATATTTAGACAATAAAAAATGTAATCAATATTTTTAACATATATCAATTTATTTGTTTATTTATTAAGCTTTTTTATTATATATTTAGTGAAATCATTTTGTATGATTTATTTATTTATATATTTTTTGTTTTGTTTAAAATAATCCTTCTTGATCATTTCTTTTTATTGGAGCAATTTTTTAAGTAATCATTATCAATTATTTATTTAATTATATTTCAAATTTAAGTGAAATATATAATGATTATTTTTGTAATTAATATAATTGAGTGCTTAAATTCTTGCCTCTCATAAGATTTAACATGTCAAATATGAATATCTTGATTGATATTGATATATTTCCACATTTCGTTAAAATAGATAATTAAATAAATAAATAAACTCTAAGATTCATATGAATAATTTAAATTATGTTGTCGATAAGTCTATTATTTGGTAGTTTGCTTAGAATGGTGAAGGAAATTTATTGAGCACTATGAATCACACAACTCTTTTTATCCTGTTGATAATAGATTGATATTTTTTTTGTATTGTAATGCATTGATAAATTATCCTTGTAAAAATTTCCATTTTTACTTGTAGAACTTTAGCATATAATGATCATTTTGTTATTTATGGATCATTCAATTTTGAGTTGGAGTACAAACAATATGATTATGTTGATCAATGTAAATTGATAATTGTTACTCTTGTGTTCCTTCAGTTTTGAGCAATCATAGACTCTCTGATATACTGATACTTAATGAGACTAATCATAAGGAGTGGGTTTGATCTCTGATGATGAATTTGTCAATTATGAAGATTGACAAAACATTGAAGGAAGATGCTCCTACTAAACCAACTGAGGGTAGTGTTGGGGTTTTATGCCCTAATTAAAACTCAAATTCTTTGTAATCTCATTTTATTATCAATAAAAGAATAGAAATAATTTTTTAACTTGGTCAATCACTTTGCTCACGTGTTTTATTTTCATGATTATTTGTTTAATATAAACTTCTATTAAATCCTGACCATATAGCTAATCTTATTTATAATGATGTAATCACAATGGAATATAAATATGATTATATGTTCAAAATAAGTTAGTCCTAAGATTAGTCAGTGACAAGATTTACATTGACCTGCTAATCTACGATATGATCTACTTACACATTGTAGTGTTATGTTCTTTCCAGAACATTAGCAAAGTAGATAAGATCAGATGTATTTGTTACATCGGACATGACCGATATTGACAGTTGATAAGATAAGTAAACATACCGTTATTATCTATTCTAGTCATATCATATAGTTGACCATAGGTCAATTCAATCTCAATTCTGAGTGGTTAGTATTCCAACTTATTGAATTATTTGAGTTCTTTGACTTGTTTGTTACCAGCTTACCCTAAGGACTAGCCCATACTTATATCATGGGAACTCGGTAGTATCATGTATGTGTAATGACCAATTAAAAGCTGCTCAAGCTGCAAATATTTCTCATTTACTTGAGATTGATGAACTAGAAAGTGGGACAGGGCTTAATCAAATAGGTTCTTTAAAAAGGGCAGGTGATACTCGTTGGACTTCTCACTTGAAATCTATTTCTAGTCTCATAAATATGTTTGGTGCAACATGTGAAGTTTTATTAAATATTATTGACGATGGCACTACTTCTACTCAACGAGGAGATGCTGATGCAACGTATGAGTCGGTAACTTCTTTTGACTTTGTTTTCATTTTGCATCTCATGAAAAAAATTCTAGAGATTTCTAATATACTTTGTCAAGGTTTGCAATTTCAATCTCAAGATATTTTAAATGCAATGCATTTGGTTTCATCTGCTAATATTCTCATTCAAAAGCTAAGAGAAGATGGATTGGATGAATTAGTTGATTAGATGAAATCTTTTTGCGAACCTATTAATACACCTATACCAGATTTTAGTGCAAGATATTTTCAATGCAGTGATAGACTTTCAACTTCAAGAATTAAACAACAAATTCTATGATAACACAATGGAGTTACTCATTCTTAGTTTAGCTTTAAATCCAAGATAGAGGCATGTATCATTTAGAACCGATGACATTTGCAAGTTGGTACAAAAAATTTACCCAAAAGACTTTACAGAATACGAGATGATACAACTAAGGGTGCAATTTGATCATTTTGATCATGTGCGACAGCGACCTGATTTTACAATTTTGGCTACTATTTCTGATTTATGTCAGTGGTTGGTAAGAACTAGAAAAGCAGAAGTCTTTTCCTCTTGTGTATAGAACGGTAACTCTTATTCTTACACTTCCAGTTTCTACAGCTACCACAGAGCGTTCTTTTTCAGCTATGAATACAGTGAAGACTACAATTTGTAATAAGATGGAAGATAAATTTTTAAATTATTGTTTGCTCTTGTATATTGAAAAGGAAATCACTGAAAAATTTAGTTTTGATTCACTTATAAATGATTTTTATGATATGCAAGAAAGACATTCTACATTTTAATATTGATTATGAATTTAATGATGTATTTTGAAATATTAGTTTTACTAAAATTTTAATAGTTTGGTCACCCATATCGTCTAATCATGGGTCTGTCCCTAGAGGCTCGTATGCCTTCCAATAACCCCCACATTTTCCATTTTCAAGCTCACCTTCTGGAGTCTCATAATCAAGCCCACTTGTCTTCGACTTTCCATTTTAAAGCCCACTTTCTGAAGGCTCATCACAATGTCCCCTTGCATTTCAATAACCACCACACTTTCCATTTCCAAGGCCACTTTCTCAAGTATCATCACCAAGCACTCCAACCAAGGCTTGATTAGCTTAAGTTTATTGTTAGTTTCAGTTTGTTTGCTCTTTTAGTTATCATTAGTTCACGTTATTTTCATTGTAGTTTCTATTATTCAGTTAAATAAAAATGTTTTAGTATTATCTATAAATATGTCTCCACACGTACATACGAGTCATATTATAATAAATATTTATTTTTTTTACTAGATACAAACTACGTGCAATATGTACGTTTGCTTAGTTTTATTTATAGAATTTATTAATTATTTTTATTTAATTTATATTAATGTCATAAAATTTTGAAATAAATATCATATTTTAATTAAATAATTTATTTATTTTTGTTTAAGTTTATGTTTGTTATAATTTTTTAATTTATGAGTGACAACAAGAGATTATATATTATGTATTTAATGTAATATTAAATATTATACGTGGATTTTAAATTTAAGTTTTTTGCTAGTTTTTTTTAAAAAAAAAAGTAATTTGTTGGTAATTCACAGTAGATTATATTATATGTTTAATATGATATTATTCTAATAAGTGAGTTTAAGTTTAATTAAATTTTATTTAAGTTATAAAACATATGATTTTATTATTTTTAAATAATTATCATTGTAAAATATCTCAAAAATATCATATTTTAATTTGTTTAATTATTTATTATTTTAAAATAATTATCATTGTAAAATATCTAAAAAATATCATATTTTATTTTTTTTAATTATTTATTATTTTTAAATAATGATCATTGTAAAATATCTCAAAAATATTTTATTTTAATTTTTTTAATTATTTATTTTATTTTATTTAAGTTTAATTGTTTACAAACTACCATTAAATATAAAAATATTCTGTTAAAGTTAACATTAAAAAAAATAAAAAATCTTTAAAACCAAGAATCTCCGTTATCTACACACTTATTATATAGAAGAGATATCTCAGCCAAACGAAATATAATATAAAATAAGTAAATTATTATCAGAATATAAGAATATTCCGAGCTTAAAAAAAACCTTGATCTAATTATAAGTCTATATAAAATATATTAATGTCTATTTAAATATATATCTCTTCTATATAATAAGTGTGTAGATAATGTAAATTTTTCGTTTTAACAGTTTTTTATTTTTTTAATGTTAACTTTAACGGAATATTATTATATTTAATAGATTATTCTTATATTTAATGGTAGTTTGTAAACACTTAAACTTAAATAAAATAAAATAAATAATTAAAAAAATTAAAATATGATATTTTTGAGATATTTTACAATTGATAGTTATTTTAAAATAATAAATAATTAAATAAAGTAAAATATGATATTTTTTTGATATTTTACAGTGATAATTATTTAAAAATACTAAAATCATATGTTTTATAACTTAAATAAAATTTAATTTAACTTAAACTCACTTATTAGAATAATATCATATTAAACATATGTTGACGCCGTTTTTCGTCAACAGTGAAAGAAGAGCACGTAAACAATTACTAGTAATGACCAATTAAGAAATAACAACACAAAACACGATTTTTACGTGGTTCAGCAATTAAATCTGCCTAGTCCACGAGTCTCTGTTATTAAACTCAAGATTATCTCCGAAAATTCTTAAGCATGAATTCTTCAGAGTTTTCTCTCAAGGTTCAGAATTTTGGTCCATTACAATGGTGCATGACCTCTCTATTTATAGAGAAGGTTGCCGAATACTATCCCACATATATTGGGTAGTTACTCTTTTTGTGTAAATAAAATAAATGGCTTTAAATGCCTATAATCAGATATAAAAGGAAACGTCCCCTGAAGACCAGGGGGCGTATAACTAACCAAATAATATCCCACGACTTTAGGGGATTTACAGTAATAAATGAAGATTACGTCTCTTATGGACAACACTTATAGATATTCACGGTTTTTATCATATATCTCCAAGGCCTTAGCCTCCCAGGTTTCTCGTCAGCTTTCGAGCTAATGATATCTCCCGAGGTCACACGACTTTCGAGATCGTATGTGCGTCGAGCTCGGAACCCCTGATCCGAGGTCATCCCTGAGGATAGATGCATCTCCAGAGCTACCTTTCGAGATCGTGAACACTTCGAGGTCACCACTTTCGAGGTCGTCTCAGTCTTGCAGGCTCGATATTTAATCCTGGAGCATACTTCGAACTTTACGGGTTCATCCACTGCGAATCCAGCTTTCGAGGTCACATTTAACATGGCTCGAAATCTGGGTATAACATCTTGCCCCCTCAAAAGTATTTGTTCGAATCCTAAGAGAAGGAAACTTTTGAACTACTTTCTTCGGGAACCGTACCGTCATACTCCTGAAAATGGACACGCGTCAGTTGGGTATTGCTCACTTTTGGTACTTGAGTACCTTGGAAACATGCCCACGATCATCCGTCTGCCACCTTTTCAGCGCCATCTTGTCATTGATCCCCATCCATTGGATCTAGCAAGGATTTCATTCAACGCCCCAGATTAATCCCCTTTTTCCATCTATATATATGAGACCCCACTCATCATCTTCTTTTTTATTTTCGTTCACCAGAAGCAAGAAAAGAGAAAAAAAAAACGAAACCAGAGACCTTCCTATAAAGCTTCTATCCCGTGCATGTTTTCTCAGCCAAAGAAACAAAGAAACCCTGGTTTGTCCGAGTCCGTGAGTTCTTATTTGCAACCTCTCCTTCATTCAACGATCTCTCTGCAATCGCCATTATTTTGTAAGTATGCAATCTTTGTTTTCCATTTTGTCAGTTTTTGTTCATGCTGTTCTTGCTGTGTCTTTGTATGTACTAGTTTACATTCTTAGCATAATACGATAGGAGATTTCCATCCGATAGGCTCTTATGCTTTTTAGATTTCCAACACAAAATTTACATCACTGGTTCATACCCAGTTTTGATGTTTGAGCAAGATTCCTGTTTCCTGGGTTTTAAAATTTTAAGAGACGTTTC
Source organism: Humulus lupulus (assembly GCF_963169125.1). Taxonomy (NCBI): domain Eukaryota; kingdom Viridiplantae; phylum Streptophyta; class Magnoliopsida; order Rosales; family Cannabaceae; genus Humulus; species Humulus lupulus. Next base: position 186,423,593 of record NC_084798.1, read on the forward strand.
TTGTACACCAAGATTTCGGGTAAAAAACTTTGGCTTTGGCTAATGCACAAAACCCAAGGCTGGCTTTTCTGGTTAACCGCCACTCATTTTTCCCCTGATTTTCTGGATTTTCAAAAAATTATCCACTCTCCTTCCTTTCTCATGGAACGCATGTCCTGACTCTTTAATAAGGGTCTTAATATATAGCTTGTTTTGTTCCTAAACCCCGAGCTCTTCTTTTCGAACTCGTAATTCTTGCATGCATGGCCCTCACCACTTTTTCTTTCTCGCTAGATGTCACAGAATCTGGAAAGACGGTGGGGGTCGTTGCTGGCAATCCCTTACGAGCCAAAAACCCCGAGCCCAGAATCGCTGTTCGCCCGGAATCAACGTCGGATAAGGGAGTACGAGCTTGCGCGCGAGCAGGAGGATATTCGAGCTCATTATCGCCGTCAGATAGTCGAGGTTATTGAGAAGAAGAGGAGAATTCTTTGGGAGGCCCTTTATCCGGAATCCAATTCAAGACCTAGGCCGATTCCCCTCGACCCTGCACTAAAGGTCACTGTCGCATACCATCCAGGAGAGCTCCAATTTTCACTAATGGGGGAACCTTCTTCCTCACAGCCGAGGAAAGAAATGTTCGAGGCCGAGCACTATTGGAGCTCGGTTACCTCGACTAGTCAGATAACTAACATCTTGGCCCTCCATGGCCTCAGCTTGTTAGGTTCTTTAAAGTGTCGAGCTCCGACCGACCACGAACGAAGCTGCTTCGCCCCTGGGGGCCGTGACGCCAAGGTGAAATACGCGGCATGGAGCCAGGAACACATGACGGCGGGAGCACTGTTGCCCTTGAAGTATTTTTTCAAGGACTTCACGGATTTCGTTGGGTTGGCTCCGTTCCAACTTAACACCAATTCTTACAGGGTGTTGTTTGCCCTGAGGTCGCTATATCATGAGCTAACGTGGGAAGGACCTTCGCCTCAAGAGATTTTATATCTCTTTTATCTGAAAAGAAACCCCTCTCGAGCTCGGGGAGGAGATGGCTTTTATTATCTTTCGAGCTATCCCAAAGAGAAGAAGGTCTTTGAAGATCTTCCCAATCATCCGCCTGATTTCAAAAGGGCCTTCTTCTGGACAGACGGTCTGTCCCCGTCTCGACACTACTCGTTCAGGCGGATTCGTAAGTATTCTCATTATTTTTGTTTCTGTGCTCGGGAATTTAGCTCTTAGATCCGTACTTAGTTGAAATATGTTCTGTCTTTCAGCCAATTTTCAGCGTCCCACTCCTGACGAGACAATGAAGGGGCACAGAGAGACCCTGCTCCAACTCCCCCATGGCAGGAGGTCTCTCTTATACCTTTTACACGAGGACATGCTCCGAAAATGCGGACTTTTGGGGGAGGGCCAGTCCACCTCTGACTGGTCCAATAAAAAGTATGAACACTGGGAGCAGGTGCCTTTGCCCACAGGCGCCCTCCCTCCGAGGAGAGAAGCGAGGCCGCCACTTCCAGTTCGCATAAGGAGTCCGCTGTCGGGGAATGAGGCTAATGATGAAGCCTCGAGCTCATATTCGGATGAAGGTAAAGCCCTCCCTACCTCGAGAATGTGGTCCCCAACCTTACTAAAACATAAGCCCAATAGGTTAGTCTCATGCCCACAGGATAGATACCACTTCTACATATGGAGTTGGGTAGACGACTGTGTCCATAGGTTTGATAGTGGGCTTGGGAAGTACGGCACCATGTATACTACGGACGAGGTGTGGAACGTGATAGCTGTTCAGTACGGGACCAACGATTATAGGGACATTTTGAGGTTATCACCCACATATAGGGAAGGCACTCCCCCCGCCTCCTCTGAAGACGGGGGAATTTCATGGTCCCCAAGCTCGAGCTCGAGGGAGAGTTCCAGTTAGGTTTCCTCTATCATCACTTTATATGTCTGTGTGATACTGAAACAACTTATATGCTTTTCTCTTTTACTGACTCACACTGTGTTGTGACTTGTGAAGGCAAGATGGATTCCGACCTTGACAACATCATCGAAAGTGGTGGCGCCAAGAGGAGCAAGCGTCCCAGAGCGGGGTCGCTGAAGACTAACCGGCCGGGCAAGGGCCCCAAGAGGTCCAAGAAAACCCCTCCTCCTGCTCCGCCGGTTTCGAGCTCCATCGCTGCGGTGACTTCCCAGGCCGGCGCTTCCACAGCAGTGCCGTCCTCGTAGGTCGTCGCCTCTGCAGTGGCGCAGACTTCGCTGGTCGGTCCCTCCATTATGGTTGAGCCCCAACCTCCTGTGGTGGTTCAGTCATCCTTTGGTCTGCCTTCTAGAAAGCCTTCTGCTTCTCGAGCTCAGAAGCTATCAGTTTCCACCCACATGGATGCATATGTGGTCGACAATGCCGCTGGGTCCCATGGGTCTACGCTGGTCTCGGATGTCATGTCCCGGATCGGCCAGAGCTTTGGCAGTCTTGAAGCTCCCCAATGGCAGTGCTTGAATGATACCCAAGACTGCACTGTCCTCTATGAGAAGAGTATCGAGCTCGCTGCCGCGGTAAGTGCCCTTCTACAGTCCTACTTCTTGGTTATAATCTCACTGACCTGGTGTTAATGATGATTTTTTCCTTTTTCAGTCCCTTGCCTTTACTGCCCAGCTCAATTATAAGTTGAACAACGAGATCCACTTGAGCAGGTCTCATGCTTAGGAGGCGAAGGATCTCCACCTCAAAGCGAGCGATGATCTGAAGGCAGCAAATGCAAAGCTTGAGGCAGGAGCAAAGGAACGTGAAGGCATGGCCACCGAGCTTGGGAAGCTGAAAGCTAAGCTCGAGGAGCTTAAGAAGGAGAATGTCGAGCTCGCGGGTCTTAAGAAGGAGATCACCCAGCTCCAGGAGACCAACAAGAAGCTTGAAGAGGAAAAGGCTGCCACCTTTGATATCATGGAGGACGAAAAAGCTCGCCTCCTTGCTGAGTACAAAGAGAAGAAGGATCAGGCGGTTGACTCGGCCATGTACCGAATGTGGGCCAACAATGAAGATCTGGATACCAGCTTCTTAGGTCCTCACGAGGCGACACTTCTTGACAGGTGGAATGCTCGGCTCGAGAAGGAAGAGGCTACTCGGGAGGCCGTTTAGGAGGGAGCTCAGGAGGATAGCCATGCTATTCGTCCTGAGGAGTCCAGTGCTGCTGATGCTGAGAAGGCCAAGGAGACTCCTCTTTCTTAAATCTGATCTCGGGGAAACCATCTATTGGGGCTGCGTCCCCTTATTTTGTAATTATTTTAATTTATGCCCACGGGGCTGATACAATTTCTTTAAATATTGACTTATATATGCTTTACATTTCTTGGCTCGAAATATTTTGCACACTTTATATGGATGAATCATTTATGTTTATTTATTCATACACACATATTGTGGATTTAGGCTCGAAGCTCAATGCATTCATGCATAGTTTGTTCAAATTATCCGCTTCCGACCTCGTTATTTTTCAAAGTCAGATATTACTTTAACCATGAACCTGAAAGTACTTATATTGTATGTAATGTGAATGATTTGGTTATATCTTTTTGCTTAGTCACTTTTCCTCATCCTCGGTTTTTGCTCCAAGGTTAAGAGTTCGAAACTATTTTTCTTTAAGACATTCCAGCCTCGATCTCGATTTATCTCGAAGTAGGTTTAGGTTCCTACTTATCGTCGATTAGTTTTTTGGCTGGTTTGTTCCAAACCTGTTAAGTTTGCACATTTGGTTAACTCCAAACGTTTCTTGTTTTTGATAATTCGGTTATGTCCGAACTATCTAAGCTCGCGTATCTGGTTATATCCAAATACTTTATGTTTTTGATAATTCGGTTATGTCCGAACTATCTAAGCTCGCGTATCTGGTTATATCCAAATACTTTATGTTTTTGATAATTCGGTTATGTCCGAACTATCTAAGCTCGCGTATCTGGTTATATCCAAATACTTTATGTTTTTGATAATTCAGTTACGTCCGAACTATCTAAGCTCGCGTATCTGGTTATATCCAAATACTTTATGTTTTTGATAATTCGGTTACGTCCAAACTATCTAAGCTCGCGTATCTGGTTATATCCAAATACTTTATGTTTTTTTATTTTTTATTTTTTAAGCTGATGGTATATATACCAATGATGCCCCCTTAATATCCTATGAGTACGACCATAGGTTATTAAATTAAGAGAGATTGCAAAAATAAAAAATAAAAAGAGATAATATATTGATCGAAATAAATCTTTATTTGATGGAATTCAAAAAGCAAACAAATTAATACAGATAGACACTCATGGTTATAGGCAACACTTTTCCTATACTACTGATAGTAAGGTCTAAGGTGTTCGCCATTCCATGCTCGTGGTACCATGCTCCCGTCCAATCTCGCAAGTTTGTACACACCAGGACGGATGATTGACTCTATCTAGTACGGTCCTTCCCAATTCGGCCCGAGCACCCCAGCTGCTGGATCTCGTGTTGCCAAGAATACGCGTCTCAACACCAGATCTCCCATTCTGAACTTTCGATCTCGAACCCTCTTGTTAAAATACCTGATAGTTCGTTGCTGGTAAGCAGCATTTCTCAGCTGAGCCTCTTCTCTTTTTTCTTCAATCAAGTCTAAGGTTTCCTCAAGCTGAGTGTGGTTTGAACTTTGATCGTAAATCTGAGTTCGGATCGTTGGAATTTCGACCTCGATGGGCAACATTGCCTCGCAGCTGTATGCTAGAGAGAACGGGGTATGCCCCGTTGAGGTTCGAGCTGTGGTCCTGTATCCCCAAAGGACTTGGGGCAATTCTTTGGGCCACCGTCCCTTGGCTTCCTCCAACCTTTTCTTTAAAGAACCTTTGAGAGTTTTGTTCACAGCTTCGACCTGGCCATTCACTTGAGGGTGAGCTACTGATGAAAAACTCTTTATTATGCCGTTCTTTTCACAAAAGTTGGTGAACAAGTCGCAATCGAACTGGGCTCCATTTTCGGATACGATCTTCCTTGGTACCCCATAGCGGCACACGATGCTTTTTACCACGAAATCAAGGATCTTTTTTGAAGTTATAGTCGCCAATGGTTCAGCCTCCGTCCACTTTGTGAAGTAATCCACGACGACCACAACATATTTTACTCCGCCCTTACCAGTTGGGAGAGAGCCTATGAGGTCGATGCCCCATACCGGGAAAGGCCATGGGGAAGTCAACATGGTCAGTTCGGATGGTGGTGCTCGGGGTATTGTGGCGAATCTCTGGCATTTGTCGCATTTTTTCACGTATTCGAAAGAATCCGTTTTGATGGTTGGCCAGAAGTATCCTTGGCGTATGATCTTCTTGGACAGGCTATGCCCCCCGGTGTGATTCCGCAGAACCCTTCATGAATTTCTTCAATGATTTTTTTAGCTTCGGGAGGGGTTACACACCTAAGTAACGGCATGGAATATCCCCTTCTGTATAGCTTTCCGTCCAAAATGGTGTAACGGGGAAGTTGATACATCAACTTTTGAGCCTGGTTCCGATCTTTTGGAAGAACTCCATTTTCGAGATAATCAGCTATCGGGGTCATCCAGGTCGGCTCTGTTTCGATCATACACACATCTTCCTCTTCTGGCTTGTTAATGCTAGGTGCTGATAAGTGTTCTATGGGTATAACATTCAGTTCTTCATTTTCGGCGGATGTGGCGAGCCGAGCTAAGGCATCTGCATTTGAGTTCCGTTCTCGGGGAACCTGTTCGATTGCATAAAACTCGAAATACTCCAATGCGGATTTTGCCTTCTCCAGATAAGCTGCCATTCTTGTGCCACGAGCCTGGTATTCTCCTAGGATTTGATTAACCACGAGCTTGGAGTCACTGTAGCAATGTATAGCTTTAGCTTTAAGCTCCTTTTCTATACGAAGTCCCGCGAGTAGAGCCTCGTATTTGGCCTCATTATTCGATGCTTTAAAGCCAAATCTTAAGGCAGAATGGAATCTACTCCCTGCGGGGGTAACCAGAATGACCCCTGCCCCTGCCCCCGCTCCATTTTCATTTGATGAGCCGTCGACATAAAGTTTCCACAGCTCGTGGGCCGTGGTTATTACCTCATCGTCGGCTATACCAGCACATTCCACTATGAAGTCCACCAACGCCTGTGCCTTAATGGTCGTTCTCGTGTGGTAGGTGATCTCGAACAGTCCGAGCTCAATAGCCCATTTAAGAAGTCGACCTGAAGCTTTTGGTTTAGACAGGACTTGCCTAAGCGGTTGATCAGTCAGTACATGGATGGGATGCGCCTGAAAGTAGGGGAGGAGTTTACGAGATGAATGAATTAAACTGAGCGCGAGTTTCTCCATCAATGGGTATCTTGACTCTGCCCCCAATAATCTTTTACTGATGTAGTAGACGGGTCTTTGCACCTTCTCTTCTTCTCGAAGAATCACAGCGCTTATCGCGTGTTCGGTGGTTGAAAGGTATAGGTACAGTATTTCTCCCGTTTCAGGTTTCGACAGGATGGGTGGCTCTGCAAGGTGATTTTTGAGCTCCTGAAAGGCCAGCTCGCATACCTCCGTCCATTCAAATTTCTTACCTCCCCTTAATAAATTAAAAAATGGGAGGCCGCGGTCCGTAGATTTCGAGATGAATCTGCTTAGGGCTGCCATCCTGCCAGTCAAGCTTTGGACATCTTTGTGCCTCCGAGGCGAAGGCATGTCAATCAGGGCCTTGATCTTGTCGGGATTAGCCTCGATTCCACGAGAGTTTACAATAAATCCCAGAAACTTTCCTGAAGATACCCCAATAGTGCACTTCTGAGGATTTAGTTTCATGTTATACTTCCTGAGCACGCCGAAGCACTCTTCGAGGTCATCAACATGGTTCTTGTTAAGTCAAGACTTGACAAGCATGTCATCAACATAAACCTCCATGTTGTTCCCTATTTGTTCTGAAAACATCATGTTTACGAGCCGCTGGTATGTGGCTCCAGCATTCTTGAGCCCGAATGGCATGACATTATAGCAGTATAGCCCTTTATCCGTTATAAATCTCGTATGTTCTTGGTCGGGGGCGTGCATGGGAATCTGGTTATATCCAGAATAGGCATCCATGAACGACATCAGGCCGTGCCCCGCCATGGCATCCATGAGCTGGTCAATCCTCGGTAGCGGAAAATAGTCTTTTGGGCAAGCTTTGTTGAGATCTGAATAGTCAATACAGGTTCTCCACGTCCCATTGGGCTTTGGGACCAACACCGGATTGGCTACCCAGTCAGGGTAAAAGGCATCCCTAATGAATCAGTTTTCCTTTAACCTATCGACCTCCTCCTTCAGTGCTTTCTTTCTGTCTTCGTCCAGCTGTCTTCGCTTTTGCTGCTTCAGGGGGAAGCTTTTGTCTATGTTCAGTGCGTGGCTTGCTATATTCGGGCTTATCCCCACCATGTCTGAGTGTGACCACGCGAAGACATCCTGGTTTTTCTTCAAAAAGCAAATTAATTGCTATTTTGTCTCATCTGGGAGGTGTTTTCCGACCTTCACCTTTTTCGAAGGATCAGCTTCCTCGAGCTGAACTTCTTCGAGCTCCTCTAAAAGTTCGAGGTCAGCTTTCTCCTCAATTCTTGGATCAATCTCTTCGTCAATCTCTAAGACCGTTCTGTCTTTGTTTTGTATGGTGACGAGTGCTTGTGCGCTCGTCTGTTTCTTTCCTCTCAAGGAGATGTTGTAGCACTCCCTTCCTGCTAACTGGTCTCCTCTCAATGTCCCGACTCCGCTAGGGGTTGGGAACATAAGGGCCAGATGCCTCATTGATGAAACTGCCCCCAGCCCGACCAGGGCGGGTCTCCCGAGCAGCACATTGTAGGCTGATGGTAAGTCTACTACCACGAACTCCATCATCTTGGTTGCCGAGACTGGGTAGTCTCCCAAGGTCATAGGGAGCTCGATGGATCCCATGCAGGCGGTCCCTTCTCCTAAAAAGCCGTACAAAGTAGTTGCACATGCTTTCAGGTCGCGAAGGGAGAGTCCCATCTTTCGAGGGTAGCTTTATAGAGAATGTTGACTGAGCTCCCATTGTCTATGAGAACTCGGTGGACCCTTTTATTGGCCAGCTGGAGGGTGATGACCAGTGGGTCATGGTGAGGAAACTGGACATGGGACGCGTCTTCCTCAGTGAAGGTTATTGGTTGTATTTCAATCCTCTGGCTTTTTGGAGCCCTAGGTTCGGGTTCATAAGGAGACCCATCCCCAGTTTTCAGCTCGTTAACGTATCTCTTTTGGGCATTCCTGCCTACTCCTGCGGGTTGAGGCCCTCCCGAGATGGTTATTACATCCTCTCCATCTATCGGCTGGGGCCTGTCTTCTTCTCGAGCTCGGGAATTATTGTTTTGTGCCGTTAGGGGTGCGGCTACTCTCTGGCTCGCGGCCGCCTGACTAGTTCTCTGGTTTTTGACATATTGCCGGAAGTAACCTCTCGAGATCAATCCTTCGATCTCTTTCTTCAGTTGTCGACATTCATTGGTTGTATGCCCGGTGTCCCTGTGGAACCGGCAATACTTACTGGAATCCCTCTTGGATTTTTGATTTCTCATCGGGTCCGGATGCCTAAAGGGGACCTGTTTTTCATTAGCCAGGTATATGTTCTCCCGAGACTCATTGAGCTCGGTGTATACTCTATACACGGAGAAATACCTCTCCCCTTTCTTCTTCTTTCCTCCCTCGGCTTCGGGGTTACTTCCTTCGTTCTTTTTCCTCTTGGAGGGGTTTTCCGTGGCAGGCTTTGGAGCTGCTGGGTCCGCTGAGGTTGAGGCAGAGTTGATGTTTATCGTTGTAGTTTCGGGTTGGGAAGTCGCATTGAGCGTCGACCTCGCTTCCTCTACATTGACAAATCTCTGCGCTCGTCTGTTAAACTCGGTTATTGACCTTACCAGTTTCCCTTGCATGTCGTCCCAAAGGGCACTTCCCGGCAATACACCAGCTCGGATAGCCATCAGGTGCCCACTGTCATCCACATCCCGAGCTCGGGCGAATTCCAGATTAAATCTTGTTAGGTAACTTTTTAGTGTTTCGCCCGGCTGTTGTCGGACGTTAGTTAAGGTGGATGCCTCTGGTCTAACCCTCATTATTGCTCTGAACTGCTTCTTAAAGTCTTTAGACAACTGTTCCCAAGAAGTTATTGAGTGTCTCTTATATTTTTCGAACCAACTTTTGGCAGGTCCTACCAATGATGTTGGAAACAACATGCACCTGAGCTCGTAACCCACGTTACTGGCTCTCATGATAGTGTTGAACGTGCTCAGGTGACTACACGGGTCGGTCTTTCCTTCAAACGTTGGGACGTGAGGGATCCAAAACCCTTGGGGAAATGGAGTGTTGGAAATATGGGGAGCAAACGGCTCGAGCTCCTCGTCAGAGTCCTCATATCGACCATTTCCTCGTTCATTCTTCAAAAGCCTAAAGGCTTTTTCGAGCTGATCGATTCTTTCTTGGACTGGGTCAGTAGGAGGTACTGTCTGGAATTGATTGTCATTGATCGTGATTCCAGGCTCGCGTCTGCGTGAGGGATCTCTACGCCTATTAATGCGATCCCTCAGGTCCGGATTTGTTTGATCTCCATTACCCCGACTCTGGTTCAGATGATTTCACAGGTCGGGACGATTCTTGCGGCTTCTAGTATTATTACAACCTCGGTCATGTTTACTGACGGACCTGGTATCTTCGGACTCATCACTGGTGAAACTCATTGCTCGGTTATTTCGTGATGGATTCTTCCCACGTCGCCTCGTCTCCGCCGTGCGAGACCGAGACGTTTGACTTTTCTCAAATGGGGCGCCTCTCCGCTCCTGGAAAGTCTCCCTGTTTCCTTGTCTTTCCCCCGCACGCCCTTCATTCTGATCTCGAACGGGTTGAGCGTTCCTGAGGGGGGGCGAAGGATATCTTACGGGTGACGGAGGGAACCGTATAGGCGACGGTGGCTGCCACCCTTGTCGCGGCCTAGAGGGTCCAGAATTTGCCCGAGATGGGTCGGTCGCATTTGGTGCGCTCCCAGGTACCTGAGTCCGAGCCTCTGCAGGGGTTCGGTTATTCTCAGCTCCTGCAGGCACTTCCACAGGTGGGTTAGCCAGGGCCCGAGCCTGAGTACTCCTCTGGGGCCTAGGTGGAGTGGATGGCTCTGCTGGTGCCGGAGGTTGAGTCGGCCTCCTTGTGGCAGCTTCTTTTCATGGACGCCCACGGGGTCTCCGGGGAGGAACATGTACGTCCCTTGGAGGAGGGACTTGGTTTTCGCGCGGAGGCGGGGGCTGAGCCACCTGCGCCTCTGCGGCTATCCTTGTCAACTCCTCATTCCGTTTGTTGGCCTCTGCCAACAGCTGCTTCAATTGCCGGTTTTCAAGTTCTACAATAGGAACGCACCGCTCAGGATTGTAGTACATATCCTCATCCCTTGGTGGAGGAGGTGGTCCCCGGGAATCAGAAGACCCACTTCTCTCTTCAACATCCAGGTTCTCCATTGGTTGTTGTCCAGGACGTCTTGGGTAATTTTCCTCAGGTGTGTTCTGATTGTTTGTGGCCATAAATTTTTCAGGGATGAATGCTTAAGGCTCTCAATGAAAGCACCAAACTGTTGACGCTGTTTTTCGTCAACAGTGAAAGAAGAGCACGTAAACAATTACTAGTAATGACCAATTAAGAAATAACAACACAAAACACGATTTTTACGTGGTTCAGCAGTTAAATCTGCCTAGTCCACGAGTCTCTGTTATTAAACTCAAGATTATCTCTGAAAATTCTTAAGCATGAATTCTTTAGAGTTTTCTCTCAAGGTTCAGAATTTCGGTCCATTATAATGGTGCATGACCTCTCTATTTATAGAGAAGGTTGCCGAATACTATCCCACATATATTGGGTAGTTACTCTTTTTGTGTAAATAAAATAAATGGCTTTAAATGCCTATAATCAGATATAAAAGGAAACGTCCCCTGAAGACCAGGGGGCATATAACTAGCCAAATAATATCCCACGACTTTAGGGGATTTACAGTAATAAATGAAGATTGCGTCTCTTATGGACAACACTTATAGATATTCACGGTTTTTATCATATATCTCCAAGGCCTTAGCCTCCCAGGTTTCTTGTCAGCTTTCGAGCTAATGATATCTCCCGAGGTCACACGACTTTCGAGATCGTATGTGCGTCGAGCTCGGAACCCCTGATCCGAGGTCATCCCTGAGGATAGATGCATCTCCGGAGCTACCTTTCGAGATCGTGAACACTTCGAGGTCACCACTTTCGAGGTCGTCTCAGTCTTGCAGGCTCGATATTTAATCCTGGAGCATACTTCGAACTTTACGAGTTCATCCACTGCGAATCCAGCTTTCGAGGTCACATTTAACATGGCTCGAAATCTGGGTATAACAACATATAATATAATCTAGTGTCAATTAGCAACAAATTTTTTTTTTTTTAAATTTAGCAAGAAACTTAAATTTAAAATCCACGTATAATATTTAATATTACATTAAACATATAATGTATAATTTCTTATTATCACTCACAAATTAAAAAACTAGAACAAACATAAATTTAAATAAAAATAAATAAATTATTTAATTAAAATATTATATTTATTTGAAATTTATATGACATTAATATAAATTTAATAAAAATAATTAATAAATTCTATAAATAAAAGTAAGCAAATGTTCATATTGTACGTTGTTTATATCTAGTATATGTATATATGACGTCAATTTTGCTTACTAATTAGAGTCTACAACGGAGGCACACGCATGAATCTTTGGTCGAAATTAAATAAGGATATAGGTTCAACATTTTTTTGGCCTGAAAGAAAGGAATAATAAATTTTGTCTTATTTATTATAATTTTTTAGGGAGTTCTTTTGTACATAAGTTAACCAAAAAAAGTACCCCGATATTTTCTATATAAATTTAGTAAAATAAAATATGCTCCAATATTTTTATTTGGGTGTAATTTATACTCTTTTGAAAAGTTCTTACCAATCTTTAAAAAAAAATTGTCACCAAAAACACAGTTCTACTCTATAGCTTATATACAATGTATATTTCTAATTTCTATATAACTAATGTGGTTGTAACATACATATTCTAGTGTAATATAATTATCTTCACAAAGAACTAATCATATCCTCCTCCCCCAAATAATGTGGGTTATTAATGTTTAAATGTTATTGCCAAAAATTATCATTGATTAATTAGTCCTTTGATCTTTATCAAATAGTTGCAATTGTTTGAGTCCCTTATTGAGCATTGCTAAAGACAGAGACACTGTATTTATATGATACTCAACACTACTATTATATAATAAATATTAGAGTTTTACCGGCGAAAATACCCAATGTTTACATGTTGTTCCACTTATACACCAAATCTTTATTTTTCGCGGTGAATATACTCAAACCCACATGAACTGTGTCTCCGTCACTACTTTATCCCTAACAGCGTTAAAAACGCTTACGTGGCCAATTGCGTGTACAAAACCAGACACATCATTTAGCCCAGGTAAGTTTTTAATTATTGATTGAAAAAAAAAAGCTTTAAATCCTTAAATACCATATGCACGAGAGATCTCCATTGTAGAAGAAGAAGAAGAAGAAGAAGAAGAAGAAGAGAGAAGAGATGAAAGGGGAAGACCCAAGTGTGTCTTGGGGCGAATCAATAAACCGAGGTGGAGCCAAAATGAGGTCGTCGAGATCTAGGGCACAAGGTGTATATCAAGCTTGTCGTAAGCATTGTGATTGTGGGGCAGAAACAGTGGAGAGGACATCATGGACCAATGATAATCCAGGGAGACGGTTCAAATCTTTCTATAGGATGAAAGTGAGCCTGTTTATATTTTTTATCTTCTTTTTCCTTTATATATTATTAGCTTGGAAATAAATTAATTCAAGAAAACTATTTGTGAACAATGGAATGGGGGTTGTAACTATTTCCAATGGATTGACCCCCCTATGTGTGAAAGGTCAAAGATGGTGATACCTGGTTTGCTAAGAAGAGTACATGAGTTTGATGGTGATCTGGGCAGATATTATGAATATGAAGATAGATATGAGTCTTGCTTTGAACCTAGTGTGGAGCCTTTTCAATGTCAAAATTGTGGCTATATGAATGGGAGTTTGGATGGAAGAGTTCATGCAAGTTCCTGGTTGGTAAAGGGAAATGTGAGGAAGATGATATTGTTTTTTTTTTTTTTGTAATTGTGTATTGGCTGAAAAAAATTATGTAATGTTTGACTTCCCTGTTTATTGTATTTAGTGTTGCTTTCAAGCATAATAAAAATTATGTATTTTATTTAGTGTTCGACCCTTCTCTGAAAAAAAAAATCATGGCTTCATTGAATGTAAGAGAAATGTATTTATTTAGTGTTGCTTTCAAGCATAATAGAATGATGCACCAAACCAGATATTTTGTCATTGATTAATATTTTCAACTTTACAGAGCAAACATATGACATATTGTTAAGTAGCATAATGTCTACATGTCAAAAGTATTCCTAATGGCCAAGATGTCCCAAAATATTGATAAAGTCAGACTGAATATGTACATGTCAAAAGTATGGTAATGCCTATATTGTATGGCGACTACACCAAAAAGAAAACAAGTTTTCTACATCAAAAGGGTTTAAGATTAAAGAGCAGCTTCTTAGTTGGTCTGAGATGTGGAACCACCATTCCTTTGCTTCTGTCTCTTAGCTCGCTCCTTCCTTTTAATAGTTTCAGTAGTAGGATTCTGAGATGGTGGTCTTCCTCTCTTTTTTTGCCTTGCAGGCTGTAATTAAACCAAAAACATAACTCATCATACTTAAGCAAATCACATTCATTTTAACTGCAAATGAATACAAGTCTGGCATACCGTGTACCAAGATTACCTCCATAGTTGCATTCTTGCATGTTACTCGTGAATGGCCTGTTTGCTTGCAATTGCTGCAGTGATTAACTTGGCCAACTCTCCTAGCCTTTGTTGCAGTAGTAGGTGGTGGTTCATCTGCCTCTTTGTTTCTAGACTTTTTAGGCCTTCCAGGTAAAATTGTCTCTGTTGGAGGATGTATCGGATTCAGACCAGTGTCAGGCCACTTATCTGGGCTAGGCATTGGTTCGATTGGTGTCGCATAAGTTTCTTCATATGCTTGCCTCTTGTAGTAGTCATCTATGAATCCCACTGGATCTAGGTTTGAAAACCAGATAGCAGCTAAAGCACGCCCACATGGTATGCCAGACAATTGGAATAGCCTACATGTGCATGTTTTCGTTTCCAAGTTCACAACAAATGACTGAGCATTGATGCTTTGCAATAAATTTACTTGGAACTTACCACCTCCAGCAAGCATAGGGAAACAATGCTTAGCAACATTCTTGATTTTCTCAATGATGTCCATAATTCTTTTGGAAACAGGATGCACCCACTTAGAGACACTCATTCTTCTATTGCAGAACAAACTCATCATCCAATGCCTAATATTTTCTAGCAGAGTGATAATAGATTTATCTCTGGAATCAAGAATGGCATTGTTGAAACTTTCACAGAGGTTATTAATAAGAATGTCACATTTCACATGCTCCCTGAAATGAGACTTGGTCCATTCTTCTGGGTTTTTTTCCATCAGCCATTCATACGCCTTGAAATTCTCTTGCTTAATTTCATTCATCCTATTTTTCCATTCCACTTTAGTTGTTGCCCTTGCAGCGGCCCACATCATTTGCTTAAGTAAGAGTCCAGGGAATTGCTTCTTGAAATTGGCATGCATATGTCTCACACAGAATCTCACTTCCGAAGCTTGAAATACAGTACTTAATGCCTTTTCTAAGCCCTTTTGCCTATCTGAAATCATTGTTAATCTCTCTGGTTCATCAATCTTCAAATCCTCCTTCAATAAATTTAAAAACCATGTCCAGCTACCTGTGTACTCCTTCTCCACTACAGCATAAGCCACTGGAAACATGGCATTTGCTGCATCAATGCCAATTGCAGCTAATAACATTCCTTTGCAATATCCTTTTAAAAAACAACCATCCAAGCAGATAAGGGGCCTACAACCATTGAGGAATCCATCTTTACAAGCTTTAAGATATATATACACCCTTTCAAATAACCTCTTTCCATCCTGCATTCTGGTTTTCAATATTGATGTGCTCCCAGGATTTGTCTCTAACAGTTGCTTGCAATAATCTTCCAGTATGGCATATTGTTTCCTTATAGTTCCTTCTAACATCACTTTTGCACAATTCTTTGCTCTGTAGAAAGTTGACCTTGTTGTTCTTGAAAACTGAGTACGTGTTGTTAGCTGCATGAAACCAGTGTAAGTTAAGTTTGGGTTTATTTTGAACTATTCAAGATAATGCTTTGCAAGCCAATTGGAGGTTGCATGTTTGTTGTTGAAAACCAATCCACACGTGTGCCTATCCACCAATGTATTTACCCTGAATGAGCGCTTGTCTGACAGTTGGACTCTTGCATAAATGACCCAATTGCAGCCTGCACTCTTGCATTTTGCCCTTACCCGACTTTGGTCATTGGCCAGCCAAACATACTCCCTGTTAATCTTAATAAAATGCTCCTTCAATGCAGTTCTAAATTGGTCCACGGTAGCAAAAAGCATGCCTAATTTAAATATGAAGTTATCCATGTTTGTTGCATGATTGAATTGGGTGTTGGATCTTTTTCTCCTCCTGTCATTACCATCCTCATCTGAACTAGACAAACTTTGTAGGTCTTCCTCACTAACATAAGCACCTTCATCATCATTTGGATCAGCTTGGCTACAACCATCTGTAACTGAATGCCACCATGTTGCAGGATTAGCATTAGCAAACATCTCTTCAGCCTCACCCTCATTCTGCATGTACTCCTCCTCCTCCATAACAAATTCAGACTCTTCATTACCTTCACCTTCATTTTGCCCATTCTCATTAACAGCAGCTTGACCTTCATTTTGCCCATTCTCATTAACAGCAGCTTCATCATGCTGACTCTCTAGACCCCTTTCACCAACATCACCTTCACTCTGAATATTCTCACCAACATCAGCTTCATCATTTTGACTTGGGCCAAAATCATTATACTCATACTCATATTCGACCTCTTCTCCAACTTGGGCCTCTTCTGCAGCACAATTGAGTTTTGGATTGACAACCACATCGACAAATACATCTGCATCATCAGGCAAGTCTTCAATGACACAACTAGATTGTGTCCATTCCTCTGGCATATTGACAACAAAAAAAGGGTCCTCATCTTCAGAGTTCACAAAGTCAATGTCTACAACTTCAGGACCATCCTCATATCTAATTTCATTGTGATCAAACCAAGGATCTTCATCATCTGATAATGGGTTGACCACTACATCTGCTGGGATAGTTGTATCATCAGGCAACTCTTCTATAGTGCACACCGTCTTCTTAGAAAGTTCTGGGATATAAGGAATTGCATCTTTCTCCTTACTCCATTCCAACTCCAAAGTTCTTTCTGGTTGGACCACAAAAATATCCACTTGTCTATACTTTCTCCTCATCATATCTTCAACCATTTCAATAACTTGTTTATCACCAATTACCATTTCAGCCAAATTCAAATGCTTCTCCTTAGGCTTCCACAAAAAACCCACAGGCAATTTATACCCTAAGCATTGCACCATCCAATCCAACTCATATCTACTGAAGTAATCAATGTGATTCCAGTCAAAAAAAGAAACTTTACCTCCATGATACCTTTTGTTGCCAAATGGAGTGAAGAAATTTCCTCCATGGTGCATTGCCACAGTAAAATGGCCCCCACACAGATCTAGCATATCAGATAATAAAAAAATACAAAGAAAGTTAGTGGGAAAATGGACAAACTCATGTGATATACGACAAAGCACATTACCCAAACAAAACAAAGAATATCCCACAAAAGTACATGCACAACACAGTCAGGGGCTTACCATATCCAGGGGGTTCTTCGTCCTCAGTCCGAAGCATGCGCATTTTGTTCTAGTTCCTCCTCCTGCTTCGTCGTCGTCCTCAATCCGAAACGGTAAAAAGCAGGGGGTTCTTCATCCTCAGTCTTCGTCTTCCTCCTCAATCCGAAATGGTAAAAAGCAGGGGTTCTTCGTCCTCAGTCTTCGTCGTCCTCCTCTGTGATCTTCGTAGTCTCAAGAAATTAGTTTCAGAAAAAACTTTGAATGTGGGTTTGCCTTTTCTACATGAAATGTGGGTATAAAGAAATCATTCCCTGTTCAAGCCGTTGGAAATTTTTTTTTTGATTTGCAGTTAATATTTTAAAGCACATGTGTCTGGTTTTGTACACGCAATTGGCCACGTAAGCGTTTTTAACGCTGTTAGGGGTAAAGTAGTGACGGAGACATAGTTCATGTGGGTTTGAGTATATTCACCGCGAAAAATAAAGATTGGGTGTACAAGTGGAACAACATGTAAACATTGAGTATTTTCGCCGGTAAAAACCCTAAATATTATTATGAATTGATGTCTAACTCTCAACAACATTTTATAATTGATTTAATTTAAGGAATAATTACATTAAGTAACCAAAAAAGTATTTTGATTGTTTTAGGGGAAAATCTTGTATATTTTCACGGAAGAAATATTCATTTTGTTTTCTTCAAATTCTTAAGAAATGGTATATGCTATATAAATAATTAAATTTGCTTTATACTAGCCATTCAAACTTCATAACACCAATTATTAATCACAACGAAAGGGTGATGAGATATTGTATTTATAGTTTATATTTTGGGTTTAAAAGATATTAAGTTAAGAATTATAAGGTAGTCAATAAGATATGCTTTTATAAAAAAAAAATAATGCTCAAACGAGTTATTTATTTATTATAACGTCTTAGTTATATATTGGTCATCAATTGTTATATATATATATATTTTAATCCACCTAAATTATTAATAAATTTTGTTATATTATTAGGTTAGTATAACAACTATATTTTGAAATACAAATTTTAAAAATATAACAACTTTTTTGGTTTGAAGTGGAAATGAATAAAAAATAATCGATTAATTATTATTAGTTCATTCTCGTAACTCTATAAAATCCCTCTATTTCATTTCAATTTTCTTCATTTTTTTTAAATCTGATTCCACCAATGAGAGCCAAATGAAGTTAGTCACTATTATATTTGTTTTATTGTGGTGCACTCCAAGTATTTCTTCGGCCAAAAATCCCAATCTTTTCTTTCCTAGACCTTTCTTCGGATGGCCACCTTCATCGCCTAGTCCACCAACTTTCTCATGGCCACCACATTGGTCACTTCCAAGTCCACCTTCTGGAAGATCATCACCTAGCTCACCGAGTTTCCATTGGCCACCACACTGCCCACTTCCAAGTCCACCTTCAGGAGGATCACCAAGTCCACCTTCCGAAGGCTCATCACAAGGTGCACCAGCTTTCCATTGGCCACCACACTGGCCACTTCCAAGTCCACCTTCAGGAGGATCATCACCAAGTCCACCTTCTGGAGGATCAGAACCTAGCCCACTAGCTTTCCATTGGCCACCACATTGGCCACTTCCAAGTCCACCTTCTGGAGGAAGCCCACCAACATTCCATTGGCCACCACATTGGCCACTTCCAAGTCCACCTTCTGAGGGATCATCACCAAGTCCACCTTCTGGAGGAATCCCACCAACATTCCATTGGCCACCACACTGGCCACTTCCAAGTCCACCTTCTGGAGGCTCATCGCCAAGTCCACCTTCTGGAGGATCAACACCAAGCACACCGACATTCCATTGGCCACCACACTAGCCATTTCCAAGTCCACCTTCTGGAGGTTTATCACCAAGTCCACCTTCTGGAGGCTCATCACCAAGTCCACCCACTTTCAATTGGCCTCACCCATTTTTCCCTAATCCACCTTCTGGAGGATCAACACCAAGCCCGCCAGCCTTTTCATGGCCACCACTTTGGCCACTTCCAACTGCACCTTCTGGAGGATCATCCCCAAGCCCGCCAACCTTTCAATGGCCACCACACTTTCCAATCCCAAGTATTCCTGGACAGCCAAGCACACCAAGTACTCCACCAACTCCTCCTTCCACCCCTCCAACGAAGGCTTAATTTAGTATTTTAGTTAGCGTTAGGGCTATGCTTCTTAATAAGTTTTTTAGTTATCATTAGGGTTTATGCTTCCAAATAAGTATGTCTTTATTATACATTTAACTTTTTGTCTGTTCATATATTGTGAACTTTCCTAGGTTTTTCTTTTCATTTTCAATAACTAAAGTACTATGTAGCTTTGTTTTTGTTTTTTGTTTTTAAGGAAACCTTGATAACTTCATTCCAGTTTTGCAGTATCATTAATTAAGAAGTGCAGGAGTGATATTTTACTAAGATCGCAACATAGTAAAAAATAATGCCCATTTGGCTACATTTTGATCCACATAATAATATGGAATTTTTTTAAAATATAGTTTTTTAAAAAAAAAATTAATGTATAAAAAAAAACATTAAGTTTCACATTTTGCAATTTAATTATACAAAAATTATAGCTTATTTGTTAACTTATATAATTATGTACAATTAAATGAGAAAAAAATCAATATAAAGTCTAATTTCCACTAATTAATATCACTAAACCACACTTGTTCTTTTTTGGTCTAAGTAATGGTTTTTTCATTATATTTTTTTTTTGCTCTTTCTATCTTTTTGTAATATATACGGTATAATTAGTTCACGAACAAGTTAGGAGATTTTAGCAACATACCATTTTTAATTGAATTGTAAACAATCATTTGAATTTCAAAATGTAATTAGCTACCGAAAGTTAAGTTTTACACCGGAAATGTGATTTTTAATTCGAATAATTGAGAAAATAAATAATTGTAAATTAAGGAAATTCAGTTATACAAATTATGGAGATTAGTTTTTTCTATTTATTCTCTAACCAAATAAATTACTAAACATATGACACGTATCTTAGATATGTGATAAATAAAAGCACATTTTTCTTATTTTTTTTAACTTTTGAAATCAAAAGAGTTTATAGAACTTTTGGTTTATTAGTTACCGAAAATTAAGTTTACACCGGAAGTGATGATTTTTAATTCGAATTATTGAGCAAATAAATATATATAAAAATATACATGTTTTAAGGAAATTCAGTGAAACCAGTCTAAAATTATCTTCCATTAGTTTTTTCAATTTATTCTCTAACCAAATAAATTTACAAAACATATTAAATTATTTAATTATTGTATACATATCTTAGAAGAGAGACATGAATAAAAAAGCACTTTTTTCTTAATACAAAAAAAAAAAAACAAAAGATATAATGTAATTAGAGAACTAATGGAATTTCCTGTTGGAAATAAATGTGTATCATAATGAGTGATGCTATTTTTTATAGGAAATTTTAAAAAAATATAATTTTTATGCCACATTTTTTTTCATATTTATATATATTTTTTATTTTGAAAGTAATTTTATCATATATTTATTTAATTTTTATTTTTTTCCTTCATTTTTTGATTATATTTTCAGTTTTTTTTTCATTACTTATTTTTCTTCCCTTTTTTTCTTTTTTTTTTTTTACTAATTTTTTCCTTCATCTTTTTTTCTTTCCCGTTTTTCCATTCCTCTTTTTTTTCTTTTCATTTTTATTCAATCATCTATTTTTTCTTTCATTTGTATTATTTTATTTTTTTGTTAATATTTTTTCAGTTTTTTTTTTTTCATTTTTAACATTCTATTTTTTATTCATTTTTTTTGTTTATTATTTTCTCTTTTCATATTTTTTTCTTTTTTCACACCTTTTTTTCCTTTCTTTTTTTCTTCTTCAATTTTTTCTTTATTTTTCAATTTCTTCATTCCTATTTTTTTTAGGGAGTTCTTTTGTACATAAGTTAACCAAAAAAAGTACTCCGATATTTTCTATATAAATTTAGTAAAATAAAATATACTCCAATATTTTTATTTGGGTGTAATTTACACTCTTTTGAAAAGTTCTTACCAATCTTTCAAAAAAAAAATTGTCACAAAAAACACAGTACTACTCTATAGCTTATATACAATGTATATTTCCAATTTCCTAATTGGTTGAAAACATACATAGTCTAGTGTAATATAATTATCTTCACAAAGAACTAATCATATCCTCCTCCCCCAAATAATGTGGGTTATTAATGTTTAAATGTTATTGCCAAAAATTATCATTGATTAAATTAGTCCTTTGATCTTTATCAAATGGTTGCAATTGTTTGAGTTCCTTATTGAGCATTGCTACAGACAGAGACACTGTATTTATATGATACTCAACACTACTACTATATAATAAATATTATTATGAATTGATGTCTTACTTTCAACAACATTTTATAATTGATTCAATTTAAGGAATAATTACATTAAGTAACCAAAAAAGTATTTTTATTGTTTTAAAGGAAAATCTTGTATATTTTCACGAAAGAAATATTCATTTTGTTTTCTTCAAATTCTTAAGAAATGGTATATGCTATATAAATAATTAAATTTGCTTTATACTAGCCATTCAAACTTCATAACACCAATTATTAATCACAACGAAAGGGTGATGAGATATTGTATTTATAGTTTATATTTTGGGTTTAAAAGATATTAAGTTAAGAATTATAAGGTAATGAATAAGATATGCTTTTATAAAAAAATAATGCTCAAACAAGTTATTTATTTATTACGACGTCTTAGTTATATATTGGTCATCAGTAGTTATATATATATATTTTAATCCACCTAAATTATTAATAAATTTTGTTATATTATTAGGTTAGTATAACTACTATATTTTGAAATACCAATTTTAAAAGTATAACAACTTTTTTGGTTTGAAGTGGCAATGAATAAAAAATAATCAGTTAATTATTATTAGTTCATCCTCGTTACTCTATAAAATCCCCCTATTTCATTTCAATTTTCTTCATTTTTTTAAAAAATTCTGATTTCACCAACGAGAGCCAAATGAAGATAGTCACTATTATATTTGTTTTATTGTGGTGCACTCCAAGTATTTCTTCGGCCAAAAATCCCAATCTTTTCTTTCCTAGACCTTTCTTCGGATGGCCACCTTCGTCGCCTGGTCCACCAACTTTCTCATGGCCACCACATTGGTCACTTCCAAGTCCACCTTCTGGAGGATCATCACCTAGCTCACCGAGTTTCCATTGGCCACCACACTGGCCACTTCCAAGTCCACCTTCAGGAGGATCACCAAGTCCACCTTCTGGAGGCTCATCACCAAGTGCTCCAGCTTTCCATTGGCCACCACACTGGCCACTTCCAAGTCCACCTTCAGGAGGATCATCACCAAGTCCACCTTCTGGAGGATCGGCACCTAGCCCACCAGCTTTCCATTGGCCACCACATTGGCCACTTCCAAGTCCACCTTCAGGAGGTTCATCACCCAGTCCACCTTCTGGAGGAAGCCCACCAACATTCCATTGGCCACCACAGTGGCCACTTCCAAGTCCACCTTCGGGAGGATCATCACCAAGTCCACCTTCTAGAGGAAGCCCACCAGCATTCCATTGGCCACCACACTGGCCACTTCCAAGTCCACCTTCTGGAGGCTCATCGCCAAGTCCACCTTCTGGAGGATCAACACCAAGCACACCGACATTCCATTGGCCACCACACTGGCCATTTCCAAGTCCACCTTCTGGAGGTTCATCACCAAGTCCACCTTCCGGAGGCTCATCACCAAGTCCACCCGCTTTCAATTGGCCTCACCCATTTTTCCCTAATCCACCTTCTGGAGGATCAACACCAAGCCCGCCAGCCTTTTCATGGCCACCACTTTGGCCACTTCCAACTGCACCTTCTGGAGGATCATCCCCAAGCCCACCAACCTTCCAATGGCCACCACACTTTCCAATCCCAAGTATTCCCGGACAGCCAAGCACACCAAGTACTCCACCAGCTCCTCCTTCCACCCCTCCAACGAAGGCTTAATTTAGTATTTTAGTTAGCGTTAGGGCTATGCTTCTTAATAAGTTTTTTAGTTATCATTAGGGCTTATGCTTCCAAATAAGTATGTCTTTATTATACATTTAACTTTTTGCCTGTTCATATATTGTGAACTTTCCTAGGTTTTTCTTTTCATTTTCAATAACTAAAGTACTATGTAGCTTTGTTTTTGTTTTTGTTTTTTGTTTTTAAGAAAACCTTGATAACTTCATTACAGTTTTGCAGTATCATTAAGAAGTGGAGGAGTGATATTATTAAGATCACGACATCGTAAGAAATAAGGCCCATTTGGCTACATTATGATCCACATAATAATATGGAATTTTTTTAAAATATAGTTTTTTAAAAAAAAATTAATGTATAAAAAATAACATTAAGTTTCACATTTTACAATTTAATTATACAAAAATTATAGCTTATTTGTTAACATATATAATTATGTACAATTAAATGAGAAAAAAGCAATATAAAGTCTAATTTCCACTAATTAATATCACTAAACCACACTTGTTCTTTTTTGGTATCTAAGTAATGGTTTTTTCATTATATATATTTTTTCTCTTTCTATCTTTTTGTAATATATACGGTATAATTAGTTCACGAACAAGTTAGGAGGTTTTAGCTACATACCATTTTTAATTTAATTGTAAACAATCATTTGAATTTCAAAATGTAATTAGCTACCGAAAGTTAAGTTTTACACCGGAAATGTGATTTTTAATTCGAATAATTGAGAAAATAAATAATTGTACATTAAGGAAATTCAGTTATACAAATTATGGAAGATTAGTTTTTTCTATTTATTCTCTAACAAAATAAATTACTAAACATATGACACGTATCTTAGATTAGACATAAATAAAAGCACATTTTTCTTATTTTTTTTTTACTTTTGAAATCAAAAGAGTTTATAGAACTTTTGGTTTATTAGTTACCGAAAATTAAGTTTACACCGGAAATGATGATTTTTAATTCGAATTATTGAGCAAATAAATATATATGTTTTAAGGAAATTCAGTGAAACCAGTCTAAAATCATCTTCCATTAGTTTTTTCAATTTATTCTCTAACCAAATAAATTTACAAAACATATTAAATTATTTAATTATTGTATACATATCTTAGATTAGAGACATGAATAAAAAAACACTTTTTTCTTAATACAAAAAAACAAAAGATATAATGTAATTGGAGAACTAATGGAATTTGCTGTTGGAAATAAACATGTGTATCATAACGAGATGATGCTATTTTTTTATAGGAAATTTTTAAAAAATATGACTTTTATACTATTAATGTACAAAAATATGATAATTATATTTTTCTTAATTTGTATGAGAAAATTTATTAAATAAAAAATTAAAGTATGAGAAACACAATTAGTAACTAATTAAAATATAAAAATGGTATTTTTTTTTATCATAGTTATGTTTTTTTATTATTTTGAAAGTAATTTTATCATATATTTTTTTAATTTTTAATTTTTTCTTCTATTTTTTTATTATATTTTGAGTTTTTTTTTCACTACTTATTTATTTTTATTTTTTCTACCAATTTTTTCTACCAATACAAAAAAACAAAAGATATAATGTAATTGGAGAACTAATGGAATTTCCTGTTGGAAATAAACATGTGTATCATAACGAGATGATGCTATTTTTTTGTTGACCTACGATTTAGCCAACTGACACGGAGTCAAAATATGAATGATATAGACGAATATATATATAGATAATAACGTAATGACAAAAGTAAAGAAAACACAGTAATTTATAGTGGTTCGGCCCCAGGATCTGGTAATGACCTACGTCCACTTAGAATGATATTGATATGGGATCAAAAGTGTGATCAGAGAACTTGGGTTCAATGAGTTTCAACACTCCTCATAAACAATACAAGTTTACTCAGATAAATTCTCTAATCTCTATGATTTCTGGGCTCCAAGGTCCCTTCCCATGAGCCATCTCCTGCTATTTATAGGCTCATGGAGGGTTGCCCAATATTGTTACAGATATTATCCCCTGAATCATGGGATATTAAGAAGATTGCATGAGATAAGTTCGGGATTCATAAGATCTTTCCATAAATGTTGCTTTGCCAGCGGAACCACCGACCAGTCTGGTCGTGGTAAAGACAGGTCTGTCCTGCTTCTGGTGTGTCTCCTGGTCGATACTCTAGCAGACGCTCCAGGTGTCAGCCACGTGTCAAGAGATTATTCGCCACGTCACAAATGCTAATTTATTGGATAACATTTTCCCCCCAAAGTTTATTTACCACGAACAGTAAATAAACTTTGAACGAACGACCCTTCGGTAACCCCTCCTGACGTGTCAGAGCCCTTCGTGCGTTCTTGAAAAAAGCAAACCACTCCTGTCTAATCAAGGCTTTTCAATTTCCCAGAAATAATTTTGACGGCCATTACGCTTCCCCATACTTCGAAAATGGAAAACTAATGATCACGCCTTTTGAATACCAAAGACAAACTTATATAAGGTTACTTGAGCCACTTCTTTCCTTTTTACGCACGCCACCTCTCTGCCGAAAACCCTAAAAAACCAGAGCTTTACTCTCTCCGGCGAACCTTCCTTTGTGCTGTAGGATCAGACGGTGGGCTCATTGACTCCTGAAACTCTCACTTCCATCTTCACGACCATTTTCCTTGGTAAGTTACTTTGAAACTCCATGCTTCTAACCTTTCGTGGTGCATGCTTTTAAATGGTGTACTGTTTGAATCTCTTGGTTTCTGGTTTTTTGAACGCCTGTAGATAAGATGTTTTTGTAGGCAAAGTAGGCTTATGAGTAGGTTTAAAACCCAGGATTAGTGTTTTTTAGGACGTAGGATCGAAGTAGCATTTCAATTTTTTAAGCCAGGTAGAAATAATTTTTTCCCGCCGTAAGGGGAGTCAAAAAAGCTTTTCAGGAAAACTTTTCACTTTCACCCTTTGGTCCGTTTTTTAAACTGTTTGCACAGAGAGACTTAGTTAGAATGCTGTTATATAAAGGCTTAGCTTTTATACTCGACCAGCGTTACTTTAAGAATCTCCTAGATTCCTCTGACCTCGCCTCCCTATTCTTCTGTTTGCAGATTTTAATGCCAGATTTGTGGGGAGGTGAGAGACCCATCGACGACGACCTCCTCGCCCAACTGCTCGAGGGAGAAGAACAACCAGCCGATCGCATCCACCAGATACCTTTCTCACGAGCCTCTTCCAGACCGCACCCTTCTCCTGCAATGGCCCGTTCAAAATCCTCTGGCAAGAAAAGGCCCGAATCTGAAAGTAACCCTCCTTCTTCTTCTGCCCAGCCTGATTCGCAGGCGGGGGCTCCCTCGACCAGTGGCCGAGAGAATCTTGTTCCTGACCCCAATATCCAAACTAGGGCTCGTCCTCGTCATCGCAATCCGCCTGATGTCGAGTGGTACACTCCTCTAGTCAGTTCGATGACCCTTCGGATGGTCGCCAACTGCTTCAGAAAATACCCCCTAACGGGGGTGACCATTACACGTCCTACAGCGGAGCAGAGGGCCAACCGTCCAGGAGGAGCAAACAGCGCCTGGTCCCGGTATCACATTGAAGCGGGGGCTTATCTCCCTCTTCATCCTTTCTTTGTGGGGGTGGCCAATTATTTCGGCGTCGCTCCCTTTCAAATAACCCCTAACGGATATAGGATGTTGGCTGCACTCTATGTCCTGTACAAACTTAACAAATGGCCAGAACCTTCACCTCATGAGGTTAACTACCTCTTTGACCTCAAGTCCAATCCTCAACACAACGGGACGGGCTTTTTTCACTTCTGCCATCAGGAAACTGGCCGGACGTTTTTGAGTGGCACTACCCATATATCAAACGTGGGACATTACAACAAGGAGTACTTCTTTACTCTGGATATATCCAGCAACAACTTGGCCTTCGCGAGAGGAGGTACAAATTTGTCTTTGCCTTGGTCGATACTTTATCATAGAGTATTTCCTTTCGTCATTTCTCAAACTTGATCTGCTTTTCAGGCCCCTGGTTGCGTCCGACCCCAACACCAGACATGGTGTCGAGGTCTGATACTCTGGCCAAGATGTCTGCCGCAACCAAATGTGTCAAGACCTTGACACTAGAAAAGAATTTGAGGTCGTCTGGCCTTCTGGCTCCTCGCCATGACAATAGAGGGTCCGAAACGGATGAACCCACTGCCGGGGGGGTTCCCGAGCAACAACTTCATGTGCCCTCTCCAAGGAGGAGGCCAACAGGAGTTACGATCAGGGAACCCACGGGCAGCCCTTCTGCAGAAAGGCCTTCTGCTCCCCGAGGCAAGGGGAAAGAAAAGGCCAAAGAACCAGTTGTTGACTTGGAAGAGTCTTCTGATGACAATGGTAACGTTATTTCGCTTTTAAATGGTCTGCCAATCCCCTGTCACATGTTTGACGGGGATGGTAACTTTACATATGCTCCAAATCTAGGGCCAAACTTCTTCATGCCAGAAAATGAGTATATTATTAATAGAGTCAATAGTATAGCGACCAGTAATTGTAGCTCGGGTATTCACTTTATTATCTTCTTTCTGTTGTATTACTTACTTTCACCTTTTTCTTCCCTTACTAACCTCTTGTGTTTATTTTCATGCAGATATGTCGACTCCCAATATCTTTGACATGTACCAGGCCGAAGAGGAAGAGGAAGTCCCTCAACTTCAACGGAGGTCAAAGAAACGAACTGGTGAAACCAGTCGAGGCCCTTCAGCCAAGAAGAGTCGACCAGAAGACCTTCCTCAGGGCACACCAACCGGGCAAAGTCCTGCGCCAACTGGGCGAACTCCTACCCCTCCTCCAGCTCCTTCTGAACAGCAAGATACTCCTACTCAGTCCAACCCTCCACCCGCGCCTGCTAGGGAGCAGCTTTCTTGCGAGGAGGCTCATGAGGCTAGGCTTGTGAGCCGTACCATCCGATCCGCTAAGGATCGAATTGAACGCATAGGCAAAGGTGAGCGTGTTGGGGCCACCATGATCCAAGCTATAGAGTTACCAGTCGATCAGATCCTGAACAGGGCTCTGAACGAGATCTCCAGCGTAAGTATTTCTTTATTCCTCGAGTCTTTGTTTTTTCGGCCCTCGTGATAAGTCTTGACTTTTTTTTCTTTCGTTTACAGGCCTTACTTTCTGCCATTACTGCTCGTACCCGAGCCCAGGCCTACTTTGAGCAGATTGAGGCTAAAGTTCTCGAGAAACATCAGGTGAAGGCGGCTGAGGAGCTTTCGGCTGCTGAGGCCAAACATGCTAAGGAGTTGGAGACGGTGGTCCGAGAGCGGGATGCAGCGGTGACCAAACTGTCCGCGGCTGAAGCTGCTAAAGATGCAGCGGTTAAGCTGAGGGAAGAGTACCGGTCGTACAACAAAACTCATCTCCGCGAAATCAAGCATCTGGAGGGGGTAGTCAAGTCTAAGGACGAGACTATTGCTACTCTCGAGGGCAAGGTGCAGCAGTCGGAGCTGGACAACTCCAAGAATCTGGAAAAGTATAAAAGGGCGACACTCCGATGTTTCTATAACTTCTGGAAACACAATCAGGGTGCTGACTTTAGCTACCTTTCAAAGGAAGTCAGAGTTGCGGAGTTGGCTCGGTGCGCTGCTCAATTGGCTGAAGAGGAGGCGAGAGCTGCGACTCCTGCAACCCCAAGCGTCGTTGGTTTGGATGAAGAAACCATCGAGGAAGAGACTGACCAGGTTGTTGCCCAGGATCCTCCTGCCCCCATGCCTCTTAATTTATTTAACTGTTTTTCTTTCTTTTTGAACATGCGACCCACGGGTCGCAATGTAAAGACAATAGTTTCTTTTTAAACTTTGCTGCACGGGCAGTAAATCTTTTTGTTTGAACAATTACATTCAAGCAGCAATGCTTGCGGTGTAAAAGCTTAACTCTTGGTGTTATAATATTTTTACTTATTATAACGTTTGTCCGTATGACCGAACTTAGCATAGTACTTTGGCATGATTTATCAAAACATATATTTTGAAAAAATACTCTAAGTACTTGAAGCATGCTTTCACTCATTTTGTTCATGTGTTTACATACCTTGAGAGTATGCTTTGCTATCGATGTGCCTTATATGCCCCCCAAGTGATCGAGGAGCTTTAGGTCCTTGGTCACTTGCCTTGACCATGGCCTGTCCGAACATTCCTGTTCGTGCGGAAAAATGATACTTGTAATACAACAAAACAACACACGTAATGAACAAATACTTGTAAATGTAAATTTACAAAGGTTGGCAAGAACGACTGGCTGAGCACAGTCCCTTATAATTTCGTATTAAAAATAGACTAATCATGTCTTTACAAATGATTCTGAAACAGAATCTTACATATACGAGCAGTTAGCCATACACCGTGGCTAACCCTCTTTGCAAAACTTGTAAAAATTAATAGAAAAATTTGAACAAGCCAGTCCTTTAAGAAGGGCTGTTTATTGATAATACTTGCGCAGGTGTTCTCCATTCCAGTAACGTGGAACGAGATCTCCGTTTAAGCGTGCAAGTTTGTAGGTGCCTGGGTGAAGGACTTCTTCAATCTGGTAAGGTCCTTCCCAGTTAGGTCCGAGCACGCCAGCAGTGGGGTCGCGGGTATTCAAGAAAACTCGTCGTAACACCAAGTCTCCGATGTTGAATCTTCTTTCTTTAACTTTGGAGTTAAAGTACCGGGCGACTTTTTGCTGATAAGCAGCAACTCGGAGTTGAGATTTTTCTCGTATCTCATCAATTGAGTCTAAGGACTCCAGCATTAGCTGGCTGTTTTGCTCTTGATCGTACGTTAAACGCCGATGTGAGGGGGGATTTATCTCGACGGGTAACATGGCCTCATACCCATAAGCTAAGGAAAATGGGGTACGTCCTGTGGCTGTTCGATGAGATGTTCTATACGACCAGAGGACTTCAGGTAGTTGTTCTGGCCATGCTCCTTTAGCTTCTTCAAGTCTTTTCTTCAGGGTGTCCTTGAGGGTTTTGTTTACAGCTTCGACTTGCCCATTCGCTTGGGGGTGTGCGACTGAAGAAAAGCTCTTAATTATCCCATGCCTTCCGCAGAAATCGGTGAACAGGTCGCTGTCAAATTGGGTCTCGTTGTCTGAAACTATCTTTCTGGGCAGACCATAGCGGCACACAATGTTCTTGATGACAAATTTGAGAACTTTCTTGGTCGTTATGGTTGCGAGTGGTTCAGCTTCGACCCATTTTGTGAAGTAATCAATTGCCACAACTGCGTACTTTACTCCTCCTTTTCCTGTTGGCAGGGATCCAATTAAGTCTATTCCCCATATTGCGAAAGGCCACGGGCTTTGCATCTGCTTCAACTCGTTTGGAGCTGCTCGTGGGATTTTGGAGAGCCTCTGACATTTATCACACCTTCGTACGTACTCCATTGAATCCTCGTTCATCGTTGGCCAAAAATAGCCCTGTCGAAGAATTTTTTTTCGCCAAACTCTGCCCCCAGCGTGATCTCCGTAGAAGCCTTCATGCACCTCTTTCATGAGTTCCTTAACTTTTTCTGATGTAATGCACCTGAGCAGTGGCATTGAATATCCTCTTCGGTACATAACACCGTCGAGCAGTATGTACCTAGCAGCTTGTCTTTGCAGAGTTCTGGCCTTGTTTCTATCTGCTAGCAATGTCCCATTTGTCAGATACTCTAGGTAAGGCGCCATCCATGTATCTTCTATTCGAATTTCCATGCTGGCTTCGGCCGCATCAATGCTTGGTTCACTTAATCTCTCTACTGGGACTATGTTCAAGGTGTCAGCATCTTTAGCACTTGCAAGTTTGGCCAAGGCGTCTGCATTCGAATTTTGGTCTCGCGGAATCTGCTGGAGGGTGTATTTTGTAAACTGTGCTAGCAAATCTTTTGTTTTGTTAAGGTAGGCTATCATTTTTAACCCTCACGCTTGATATTCTCCCAGGACTTGATTTACGACCAGCTGAGAGTCGCTGAAAATATCGAGCGCTTTTATGTTCATATCCCTAGCCATTCTCAGTCCAGCGAGGAGTGCTTCGTATTCCGCTTCATTGTTTGACGCTGCAAAGTCAAACCTGATTGCGCAGTGAAATCGATGCCCATCGGGCGTTATCAATATCACTCCCGCTCCAGCGTGAGATTCATTAGATGATCCATCTGTGAATAGTTTCCACGAAGGAGTCTTGTCTTGAGGCATGGGCGCCTCAGGCTTTTCGCACAACTCGTTGCTGGGGAGTTCGGTGAACTCCGCAATAAAATCGGCTAAGGCTTGCCCTTTTATTGCTGCTCGCGGTGAATAAGTCACGTCGAACTGTCCCAATTCGACCGCCCATTTTAACAGTCGTCTAGCCGCCTCAGGTTTTTGGAGGACTTGCCGAAGGGGCTGGTTGGTCAGAACCGTGATAGGATGGGCTTGGAAGTACGGTCGCAACTTTCGGGAGGCTAGAATTAGGCAATATGCTAATCTTTCGATCGGTGGGTATTTTAATTCTGCACCGATAAGCCTTTTGCTGACGTAGTAAACAGCTTTCTGCACGCCTTCTTCCTCCCGTATCAGTACCGCACTAGCAGCAACTTCGGTAATCGCCAAATAAATATACAAAGTCTCTCCTTCGATTGGTTTTGATAGGATGGGAGGTTGCGACATATGAGCCTTTATTGTCTGGAATGCTTGCTCGCAGTCTTCCGTCCATTCAAACTTCTTATTTCCCCTAAGTAGATTGAAGAATGGAACGCACTTGTCAGTTGATTTTGAGATGAATCTACTAAGGGCAGCTATCCTTCCGGTCAGGCTTTGGACATCCTTGATCTTTTCTGGCGACTTCATATCGATCCGGGCTTTTATCTTGTCGGGGTTGGCCTCGATTCCCCTTGAATTCACTATAAACCCTAAAAACTTTCCTGACCCGACTCCAAAGGAACATTTGAGGGGATTCAACTTCATATGGTACTTGTTTAACACATCAAAGCACCTTCGCAAATCCCTCACATGTCCTTCAGCCTTCTTGGACTTTACCAGCATGTCATCCACATATACCTCCATGCTTACTCCGATCAGTTCCTTGAACATGTGGTTGACCAGTCGTTGGTAAGTCGCACCTGCGTTTTTCAGTCCAAAGGGCATTACTTTGTAACAATATAAGCCCGTATCGGTCCGAAAGCTGGTATGATCCTCATCAGGGGGATGCATGCTGATCTGATTGTAGCCTGAATACGCATCCATGAACGAAAGGGTCTCATGCCCAGCAGTTGCATCGACTAGCTGGTCGATCCTCGGGAGTGGGAAGCAGTCTTTTGGGCAAGCTTTATTGAGGTCTGTAAAATCCACACAGGTCCGCCATTTGCCGTTAGGCTTGGGGACCAGCACCGGATTGGAGACCCATGATGGATAAAACGCCACCCTGATGAACCCATTTTCTTTAAGTCTTTCGACTTCTTCTTTCAAGGCTCTTGATCTGTCTTTATCGAGCAGCCTTCTTTTTTGTTGCACCGGTGGAAAGACTTTGTTTATGTTCAGGACATGGCTGATCACTGCAGGATCTATTCCGACCATGTCTTTATGCGACCAGGCGAAAACTTCCTGGTTCTCTTGCAAGAATTCCACCAGTGCCTGCTTTGCGGTAGGTTCTAAATTCTTCCCAACCCTTACGATTCGGGTTGGGTCTTTTTCATCGAGCTGGACCTCCTCCAGGTCCTCGACGGGTCCAACATTTTCTTCAAAATCCCCAAAGCGAGGATCCAAATCTATATCCTCACTTTGGGCAACACCCTATTTGGTGACTTTTCCACCTGATTGGGTTTGTCTGTCTTCCGTCATCTGCAATCGTTCTGGGGTAGCGCTCCTCGATGCTCCACTTTTTGCCTTTGTGATCGAGGCGTTATAGCACTCCCTGGCTTCCCTTTGGTTTCCCAAAACGCATCCTACCCCTGCGTCCGTTGGGAATTTCATGGCTAGATGCCACATGGAGATGATGGCCCTCAGTTCAACCAGTATGGGTCTTCCAATAACGGCGTTATACGCTGAAGGACAATCGACCACTACAAAAGTGGCGAGTAATGTCCTTGAGGCAGGCGCTATACCCGTTGTCACTGGGAGTTTGATCATTCCGGCTGGAGCGAGTCCTTCTCCAGAGAAGCCGTATATGGTTTGATTGCAGGGCTCCAAGTCCTTCACGGACAGCTTCATGCGTTCCAGCGTTGATTTATACAGGATGTTCACTGAACTTCCTGCATCGACCAGTATTCTTTTTACCATCATATTGGCCATTTGGATATCCACGACCAGCGGATCGGAATGTGGGAACCGGACGTGTTGGGCATCGCCCTCAGAGAAGGTTATCCCGCACTCCTCTGAGCGGGCCTTTTTCGGCGCTCGGTCCTCCACTGTCATCATTTCGATATCCTGGTCGTGGCGTAGAGTTCGAGCATATCGTTCTCTAGCCTTTCCGCTATTTCCTGCGAGGTGCGGGCCTCCACAGATGGTTAAAAGTGTTCCGGCTACGGGGGCAGGCTGTAACGGTGGCGAGCGTTGGCGTGTGGACGTCTGCTCGTTGCCACCTGGAGCTTCTCGTTGGGAAGTTCCCGAGGCCCGTACGTACCTTCTCAAGTGTCCTTGTCTAATGAGGAACTCGATTTCATCTTTTAGCTGGTTGCATTCATTAGTGTCATGTCCGTAGTCGTTATGGTAACGACAGAATTTGGTAGTGTCTCTTTTTGAAATGTCTTTTCGAATGGGCCCAGGTTTCTTGTAGGGCACACTAGAGCTTGTGGCCTGGTAAACCTCTCCTCGAGACTCAACGAGGGCAGTGTAGTTAGTGAACCTAGGCTCATAACGATTACCCTTGGATCGTTTATTGTCGGAGGTGGAAGGCTCATTGTGTGGCCGTTTCCCACCATTCTTGCCATTACCGTTGTCGTTTCCGTTGCCCTTGCCGTTGCCATTTGGTTTGGTACCATTGGCGGCTTTGGCGGGTTCGGCAGCCTTCTTACCCTTGTTCGAGGGTTTTCCATCATCGGCAATGGCTTCTTCGAGCTTGATATACCGATCAGCTCGATCTAAGAACTCCTGGGTGGTTCTAACCCCATCCTTACGAAGACTTTTCCATAGGGGCGAACGGCGCCTCACTCCCGCGGTTATAGCCATCATTTTTCCTTCGTCCCCGACTGTCTTTGCTCCGGCTGCCGCTCGCATAAAGCGCTGGATGTAATCCTTCAGTGATTCTCCATCCTGCTGGCGGATCTCAACCAGTTGGTTTGCTTCGGTCGGGTGGACACGACCTGCGTAGAACTGTCCGTAGAACTCCCTTACGAACATTTCCCAGGAAACTATGCTTGCAGGTGGGAACTTAAAGAACCATTCCTGCGCGGCTTCAGAAAGTGTTGCAGGAAAGATCCTGCACCGAGCGTCTTCGGACACCTTTTGAATGTCCATCTAGATTTCAAACTTATTCACATGCGAGACGGGATCCCCGTATCCATCAAAGTTCGGGAGCGTAGGCATCTTGAACTTGCTGGGAGTCTCTGCGTTGGCTATTCTTTGGATAAATGGAGTGCCTTTTCTTCTATCGTGGTCGATGTAAGAGGTCCTTCCTCCGACCAGCTGTTGCACAGCCTGATTTAGTGCGTCTATCTGGGCTTGCAACGCAGTAGGAATAGCTACGGTCTCTACTGCTGGGGGGATGTTCTCACCATGCTTCTCTCGACGATCATTGAGTATGTCTCTTAGATCTTCCTCTCTTCTCCGTTGCTCGCTACCTCCGAGCCGGTTGAAGACATTATTTTGCCTGGGTTGCCCCCCAGCATCTTGTCTATTTGGTTGATCATCTTGAGGTATTTGGCTCCTGCTCTTACCTCTATTTCCGTTCCTCCCATCAGCATTGTCCTTGCCTGAGTCAGCCTCGTTGTAGCCGTGGCCATCTTTGAACTTTGACTGGCTGTGGTAAGACTGGTTGTTCCCTCTATTCCCGTCTCTGGCAGAAACACCCCGAGTGTTAGAGGGTGGCCTGCGCTGGTCGCGATGTCCCCGTGCATTATCATGCCATTGGGATCCACGGACCGCAGAGCCTAACTCCGAGTCTCTCCTGTTACCAGGAGGGTAGTGACCCCTGTTCGCTTGGTGTGGCCCATCATTCTCGCGGCGTCTAGGACTACGAGGCTGTCGCTCGGCCCTATTCTGCCTTTGCTGCGGGGGATTACCTTGAGCAGCGTGGGATGGAGGATCTGCCTCGGGGTCCAGTGGAACGTCGTCATGGGGCATTTGGGGCTGTTCAGGCCTTTGCGGACTTGAAGGATGGACCGGTGGGCTAGGATTGGGACCTCCCTGGGGTGGCCCAGTTTCAGGTTGATTAGGCTGCGAGGCAGGCGCGGCCTGATTTCTGGCCAACAGCAAGGCCACTTCAAGGGCTGCCATGGCCTCGGTCTGGCGGCGATCCACCTCCGCTTGTCTCTCGCTTAACTCCGCCCGCTGACGATCAAGTTCCTGCTGCTGCCTTGCCATAGCTTCTGCGGCAGTCTCTTGATTGGCTCTCAGACTAGCCAACTCTTCCTGCAACGTGCCCAAGGTGCTCCTCAAAGTCGCATCGTCCATTTCCTCCTCTTCAAAATCTAGTTGTGGCTCATCTTCCGCCATGCTTGCAGGGGGAGGAGGAGGTGGCGGATTCGACGGTGCAGCGGCGGCGGTCTGAGCAGCTTTCTTCCCTGCTTTCGCCATTATTTTTATCAACAACGATGAATCGTCATCTCAATGAAAGCACCAGAATATTGACCCACGATTTAGCCAACTGACACGGAGTCAAAATATGAATGATATAGACGAATATATATATAGATAATAACGTAATGACAAAAGTAAAGAAAACACAGTAATTTATAGTGGTTTGGCCCCAGGATCTGGTAATGACCTACGCCCACTTAGAATGATATTGATATGGGATCAAAAGTGTGATCAGAGAACTTGGGTTCAATGAGTTTCAACACTCCTCATAAACAATACAAGTTTACTCAGATAAATTCTCTAATCTCTATGATTTCTGGGCTCCAAGGTCCCTTCCCATGAGCCATCTCCTGCTATTTATAGGCTCATGGAGGGTTGCCCAATATTGTTACAGATATTATCTCCTGAATCATGGGATATTCAGAAGATTGCATGAGATAAGTTCGGGATTCATAAGATCTTTCCATAAATGTTGCTTTGCCAGCGGAACCACCGACCAGTCTGGTCGTGGTAAAGACAGGTCTGTCCTGCTTCTGGTGTGTCTCCTGGTTGATACTCTAGCAGACGCTCCAGGTGTCAGCCACGTGTCAAGAGATTATTCGCCACGTCACAAATGCTAATTTATTGGATAACATTTTTTATAGGAAATTTTTAAAAAATATGACTTTTATACTATTAATGTACAAAAATATGATAATTATATTTTTCTTAATTTGTATGAGAAAATTTATTAAATAAAAAGTTAAAGTATGAGAAACACAATTAGTAACTAATTAAAATATAAAAATGCTATTTTTTTTTATCATAATTATGTTTTTTTTATTATTTTGAAAGTAATTTTATCATATATTTTTTTAATTTTTAATTTTTTCTTCCATTATTTTAATATATTTTGAGTTTTTTTTTCACTACTTATTTATTTTTATTTTTTCTACTAATTTTTTCCTTAGTCGTTTTTTCTTTCCCATTTTCTCATTCTCATTCTTCTTCTTCTTCTTTTCATTTGTATTCAATCATCTATTTTTTTCTTTCATTTGTATTGTTTTATTTTTTTTGTTAATATTTTTTCAGTTTTCTTTACTTTTATTTTTTATTTTTTTCATTCTATTTTTTTATTCATTTTTGTATTTATTATTTTCCCCTTTCATAATTTTTTCTTTTTTCACACATATGAGCTTGTTTTTCTTTCTTTTTTTCTTCTTCAATTTTGTCATTTTTTCTTTTCATTTGTCTTCTTCTTCTTCTTTTTCTTTTTATTTATTCATCTGTTTTTTCCTTCATCATTTTTTTTTTCATATTTTTTCATTTTTGTACTTATTCTTTTCTCATTCTATTTTCTTTTTTTTTTCCACAAATATATTTTAACATTACATAATTATTTTACTATTTTATTTATTTATTATCTTTTATTATTGTAATTTTTTTCCACTATATGTAAAAAAAATTCAAATCAATTTTTTCAGCATTTTCTTTTTAGTGTAACACTTATAGGAATACCAAAATTTGGAAAGAAAACTAATAAAAATATGAAAACGTGAATGGGTAACTGGTTACCTTCACGTTCTTTGTGTGTATATTTCTGGGGGTAACTTGTCACCTTCATGTTCTGATGTGTGTATATTTATGGGTTCTTTATGGTAACTGGTTACCTATTTTACTAAAATCATAGTTACTTATTTTTCTTTTTTTAATGAAGTGTTCATCATCTTTTCCTTCAAATTTGATGTTTCTTTTCATATTTAAAATGAGTAACTCATCACCCCACTTAGGTAACTGGTTACCCCTCTTATGGTAGAAAGTTACTCATCTCAGGATAACTAGTTACCCCTCTTTGTGCATGTTATTTAACCTAGCTCTAGGATTTTTTTTTACATAACTGTCAAATATCAATCAAGTAACTGGTTACCTTACACAGGATTTGAAAAAAGAAACGTACAATTTAAAAAAAGTGTTTATAATAAATAAAAGATAATTTTAAAAACAATTCATATTACAAAAAAAAATTGCAAAACAGCCAAAGAAAAATTTAATATAAAATTAGCAATATAAAACACAATTTAAAAAAACAAATAAGCTAAAAAAATAATAATCAAATAACAAACATACCCTCTAAATTAATAAAACTTGATTAAGAGTAAAACTATGACATAAACCAACTTTTATACAAAAATATGGGAAAACAAACTCATAAAAGTGAAAATTCTTAAAAAAAAAAACCATAGATTAACTTTTTTTTTTAAAAAAAGGCATATTTTTGCACACTATATTAAAAATCCCAATAAAATATAATTTGTTTTTTAAGTAAATAGATGATCTCCTTGGACACACTATTAAATTATGTGACCAGCCCATTGGGCCACATAGACTATTTTTTGATCCATTGTCAAAACCCAATAACCCAAATTGTATATTAGAAAATGATTTAATAATTCATTTTCTAATTTTGATTTCTGAAAAAGGAGTTATATCGATGTATTGTTGATAAGGGTTTTGGGAGTATCAAACCTATGGGTAGAGTGACATAGAAGAGTGCTCCAAAATAGACTACCAATCTACTATCATTTTCTAACTCTTGTTCGTAATTTTAGGTCATATAAGATGAGTTTAACGCATGGAGAAAGTAGCAATGGTGGATGTTAGTTGTTTCTAACTCTATCCTTGATATTTGGTATGCTTTAAAATCAAATGCATATTTTTTGGGCTCAAAATAGTGGTCGGAAGCCATTTTTCTAGGTGGGTCATGAACCGGGACGACGAGCCCGACTCGTTTGCAAAACGGGGGAAGAAGAAGTCCCCCAACCGTGCGCGAACGACATGTTGTTTAGGCCGAATGACGTTGTTTTGTTTCCCAAAAATGACATATTGTTTTTCCCAAACGACGTGTCGTTATCTAATTTAAAAAAAAAAATACAAGATTTTTTTTTCTGGGCCAATTTTTGGGCCAGGCTTTTTGGTCCTATTTTTTTTTCCTTTGTAATTAATCTTTAGACAATAAAAAATGTAATCAATTTTTTTTTACATATATCAATTTATTTGTTTATTTATTAAGCTTTTTTATTATATATTTTGTGAAATCATTTTGTATGATTTATTTATTTATATATTTTTTGTTTTGTTTAAAATAATCTTTCATGATCATTTCTTTTTATTGGAGCAATTTTGTAAGTAATCATTATCAATTATTTATTTAATTATATTTCAAATTTAAGTGAAATATATAATGATTATTTTTATAATTAATATAATTGAGTGCTTAAATTCTTGCCTCTCATAAGATTTAACATGTCAATTATGAATATCTTGATTGATATTGATATATTCCCACATTTCATTAAAATAGATAATTAAATAAATAAATAAACTCTAAGATTCATATGAATAATTTAAATTATCTTGTCGATAAGTCTATTATTTGGTAGTTTTCTTAGAATGGTGAAGGAAATTTATTAAGCATTATGAATCACACAACTCTTTTTATCCTGTCGATAATAGATTGATATTTTTTTGTATTGTAATGCATTGATAAATTATCCTTGTAAAAAGTTCCATTTTTACTTGTAGAACTTTAGCATATAATGATCATTTTGTTATTTATGGATCATTCAATTTGGAGTTGGAGTACAAACAATATGATTATGTTGATCAATGTAAATTGATAATTGTTACTCTTGTGTTCCTTCAGCTTTGAGCAATCATAGACTCTCTGCTATACTGATGCTTAATGAGACTAATCATAAGGAGTGGGTTTGATCTCTGATGATGAACTTGTCAATTATGGAGATTGACAAAACATTGAAGAAAGATGCTCCTACTAAACCAACTGAGGATATTGTTGGGGTTTTATGCCCTAATTAAAATCTAAATTCTTTGTAATCTCATTTTATTATCAATAAAAGAATTTTTTTGACTTGATCAATCACTTTGCTCACATGTTTTATTTTCATGATTATTTGTTTAATATAAACTTCTATTAAATCCCGAGCATATAGCTAATCGTATTTATAGTGACGTAATCACAGTGGAATATAAATACGATTATATGTTCAAAATAAGTTAGTCATAAGATTAGTCAGTGTACATGATTTGCACTGACTTGCTAATCCTCTACTTACACATTGTAATGTTATGTTCTTTCCAGAACATTAACAAAGTAGATAAGATCGGATGTATTTGTTACATCGGACATGATCGATATTGACAATTGCTAAGATAAGTAAACATATCGTTATTATCTATTCTAGTCATATCATATAGTTGACCATATGTCAATTCAATCTCAATTCTGAGTGGTTAGTATTATAACTGATTGTATTATTTGAGTTCTTTGACTTGTTTGCTACCAGCTTACCCTACGTACTAGCCCATACTTACTTCTTGGGAACTCGGTAGTATAATTGAGTGGAAGTGTTAATCATATATATGAACATCTATAGCTTTTGATGAAGAAGTGAAACAATGGTTTCCTTTTAGTTTGGTTCAAGGTGTTAAATGATAGAGATCTAATTTCAGTAATTAAATTAGTTTATTGAAATATCATTTACAAGGAACTAAGTGTTTTAAGGATAAAATACAATGAGGGGTAAAATAGTATTTTAGTCCCGTCTCATTGTAGACTGTCTATAGAGGATTGAATGACAATTATGGTTGTAACAATGGATAATTAATATCGTATCTATATTTTTTATAGAGTGTTCTATGAATTCAAGAGTGCAATTCCGAGTCTTTAGTGGAGTCACGGGGAATTAATAAGTTAGTAAATTTATTTGTTAGATTAATGATAACTTACTGGAGCTTGATTTCATAGGCCCATGGTCCCCATTGTACCTTGGATAAAATCATCTAGATAGTCTCAATTAGTTGATTTAATTATCAATTAGAATTATCAAAGTCGACCATGTCAATTTTGGATAGTTTCACAGAGTTATATAATTTTGAGAAGAAAGAGAAATTATGGCAGATTTATTAATTAAGATAAATTGATATCTAAATTAATAAATAAGTTTAAATCAAGGTTAAAATTATAAATAATCAATTTGATCAAGGATTTAAATAATTATTTAATTAATTAAATCAATAGAAAATAATATAGGCCTTGATTTTAAGTCCAATGAGCTTATAATCAAATGAGAAATTTCACGGGCCTAAAGCCCATGATAATTTCGACCTAGGGCTTCAAATTGGCTATTATTTTATTGATGTTTTAATTAAATTAAATGGCCTAATTTAGTCTATAAAAGGAGTGCTTAGAGAGAGTTGAAAACATAAGTCTAAAGACAAGTCACAAGTCCTTTTCTAAGCCCCTTTGTTATTTTCTATTCTTCTCTCTGTATTTATCTCATGTGTTGAGAATTTCCCACTCTAGTCTAGGTGATTCTAAGGATACTTTGGAAGACTGTGAAGATTATAGAAGATTGGTTTAGTTTCTTGATAATACTCTGCGACAGAAAGGATACAAGGGTTAGAGAAGTTGAAGGAATGACTCATTCATTTCGCTGCGTATACTGTAAGTATTCTTATCGTTGTTTCTCTTTGAATTCAATTTTAGAAACATGTTATAGGTTATCTCATATTAATTTGTTTAATATTAGATCTACATGAAAATAAATAAAGATCCTGTATAAAGGTTTTCCCAACAGATAGTACAACAGAACAGAAAACTTCCTACAAGGAATGAAACAGTTCAAATGAAACATGTAAGTTGGTGATCTTGTATCACATGGATGATGTTATTCGTGATAGTCTTCTTGAAACTGAGAATGCTAAGGAACTCCTTAAGGTCATTGCTAAAAAGTATGTGGAGTTTCCCAACTCTGAGTGGGAGCACTACCTGGGTAAGATCCAGGATACTGTTTATGATGGGATTAGTGGCATCAAAAGCCATATAAGTTAGGTGGTGTCTTTCCATATTTAGTTGAAGGGGCTTGGCCTTGATTTAGGAGATAATTATCCGGTCTGGCATGTCATGAGGTATCTACCTCCTTCATTTGACTCAATTCGGTCCAGTTACAATGCTCAGAAATCTCCTTGGACTGTAAGTGAGATGACTACCATTCTCTCTAAAGAGGAAGAGGATATAAATGCTAGAAAGGGAAATTCAATTTCCATGGCGACTTCCAAGGATACCCCTAAAGAAAATCCTAAGGAAAATCCCAATCAGAAGAAGAAGAAGAACTTCTATAAAAAGCCTTATGGAAAGTCACACTTCAAGAAGTCCATTTATGATGGAAAGACTGCTAGATCTTCTAATGCACCCAAAATTGAGCATTCCTGTAATGCCCTGACTAATTCTAAGACCTCAAACCATTAAAAACTACTAAGACATAGCTACTATTTTGAAATACATGCACACAATAATAGAACTTTATTATAAAAATCCAAAATAAGGGATCCCATTGTTATTACATAAAAACATAAGGAAAACATAAACCTTGAATTATTTGTTCAAATACTAAATGCGGAAAAATAAATACATAAATTGAAAAGACTCAAAAATATAAACTTCATCCTCGATCTTCCAGCAGTCCATCCATTTAGTGCATCCCCAATACACATGCCAAAGCTGCCAAGAATCAATCCCGCCTTCCAAGCTCATTTTCATGCACCATCTAAAATAAAAGGAATGAGCCTAATGCCCAGCAAGGAAAATCTACTAAAACATAACATAAATCATAAGACTAGAAACATATACTATAAAACATATGACGTAAAAACGTATATCGTATAAACATAGGACTACAATATTAATGGCCATTAACTCATTACAGTAGAATGTGATAAAACCATCTAGGTCCTCAGTCTACTAATCGAGGTAGGTTAGATCACAAAATAGTATATGATTAACCATCTAGGTCCTCAATCTACTAATCGAGGTAGGTTTAATCATAACTCTAATCCACGATAATGATAAAAAAAATCTTGGGATTTATTTGCTATCTAAGCAACTATAATACCCAAGTGACTATAACATAAAACATAATCATATACATATATAACATAGCACTATAACATATCATATCATATAAATATTTCATAGCACATATAATCTAACCTATTTCCCTTACCCAAAAACTGAGATATTGGTGACAAGAACGGGACTGGAATACTCCTAAAACCAATAGTAAGAATCATAAGTTTCTAAAGAAATGGAGATGAAAAGGAGATCTAAACCATCAAGATAGAAACTTATCGAAAACCTTAAGTTCTAAGAAACTTAAACACCTAACCAAAAGCCATAATAATGAGTTAGGATCTGAAAGAAAATGAAAGAAAATAAAAGAACTATAATGAATTAAACATGTGGATAAGAATACCTTGGATAGACTAGAAATTTGATCTACACCTCAATATCGAAATGTCACTCTATCTTACATCCCAAGTGTTTAGAAAAGCTTAGATTGAAAATATTTTAATCCGAAAACCCTAGTGTTTTCTCTCTAGAATAAACTTAGCAACTTGGAGCCTCTGAAGAATGCGTGAATAATGAATGAAATGGCTGAGTACTAGGTCCTATGCAGTAGCAGTAGCAGTAGCAGTAGCAGTAGATACTATTGTTACAATTCATGTTACTAATTCTTTGCAGGTACTGACAAGAAGAAGGAATCCAACTAGTTTGGAGGAGCTTGTGTACATGGGAGATGGTACTAAAGTCAAAGTGGATTTTTTTATTGAACTGCTAGACTTCAAATATCAACTGAACATA
This sequence comes from Humulus lupulus, assembly GCF_963169125.1. Classification (NCBI taxonomy): domain Eukaryota; kingdom Viridiplantae; phylum Streptophyta; class Magnoliopsida; order Rosales; family Cannabaceae; genus Humulus; species Humulus lupulus. Next base: position 186,466,904 of record NC_084798.1, read on the forward strand.
TTTTTGAGATAGATGATGTTGCTTACATACCCTCGATTAGGAGAAACTTAATTTATGTATGTATTTTGGATAGAGAAGGTTATAGTCTTTCTTTTGGAATTGGAAAATTTTGTTTATGCTATAACTCCCTTTTAATAGGAAATGGATGTATACAAGGAAATTTATACAAGCTTGATTTGAATGAAGTTTCTTCTCCTTCTTCCTCTACTCTTAATGTTGTGTTTGAGTTTTAAACTGTTACACCCAAATTTCGAGAATGGAAATTTTGATCTTGAAAGTCAGGCTCGTAAGGTGTAAGCTCGAAATAAGAATATTTGTCATATAATTAGCATTAATGAGAAAGTCAAGGACGGTCTCGCTGAGTATTAAAATGACGATGTCAGAATTGGTGAGCTCGGGGCTACATGGTCTCGAAGGTGTTTTGAGGTTACAAGTCAAGCTCGAAGTTACAATGACGGGTTCAACACTTGTATAAATCTCCTGGTTCAACTTTTTCCATCAGACAAGACGGCTCGAGCCTAGGCGTTGTGAGCTCGATAAGAGATGATATCGACAAACTCTCTTGCTAAGACCGAGGTAAACCAAGGTAGCGAGCTCATGATGGTTGGCCGATCTCAGAGGCATTCGATTATTCGAGGTCAATAGCCCAGCGTGAACATAGTTACTGTTTGAAAATCCCTCTATATAAGGGATTGGTGGTAACCTGTTGAAAAATCCCGAATATCATGGGATTTATACGCGTATTGTATAATTATATGCATTTAACAATATTTATTTCACATTTAAATTGTAACTTCTCGAAATAAAAAGGAAGATATTTTGTAAACTAGGCTATAAATAGATTGGAGAATTTCATTTATAAATTGAGAAATGGGTATTGGGGAATACTTTGTTAAATTACTTCCAGAAAGTTTTGAGAGAATTTCACAATTGAATAACATTGACTCATGGACTAGGCATATTTTAACTGTTTAACCACATAAAAATCGTGTCTTTATTGTTTGTCTCTTCAGGTATTTTGTTTAATTGTTCTTCATTTCTAAGTTGACGAAAAAAATGGCATCAACAGTTTTGTGCTTTCATTAAGAGCCATTAAACAAGACGTGAGCCTGTTTAATAAAAAAACCTCCTGAATCATCAATGGCCGCTACGAACAACCCCAGTACTGGTGGGCAACCATTGCCCCAGATACCTGAGGAGCAGACTCCTCGTACTGAGGAACATCCCAGATGACCTGGAAAGTAGCCCATGGTGGACCCGAGCTTGGAGGAGAGGAGTGATTTATCCAATTCTTAAGGACCACCTGCTCCCAGACCTGATGAGGATCTGTACTACAACCCCGAGAGATATGTTCCTATCGTGGAACTTGAAAATTGCCAACCACGCAAACAATTGGCAGAGGCGACAAAACGCAATGAAGAATTAGCTAGACAGGCTGCTGACACCTAGGCACCTCCCCGTAGGCCTAGAGGACGTCCTCGTGGGAGCACGGATGCCAGGAGGGTGGAACAAGCGCCACAGCCGAATCAGCTGAGGGCTCAGTAAAGTACCCAGTCTGAGGCCACAGTCATCCCAGTTGCAGAATTATCAACAGGAACGGGTAATAATCGAGCCCCCTAGTAGCTTGGAACTCGAATCCTGATGCGGCAAGAAACAACCCAGAGCCCGTCCAGGAAAACTCAGGGCCATCCAGGCCCGACAATGGGAGACAACCACTGTCACCCATAAGGCATCCACCATCACCAATAAGGCACCCCTTGCTAGTTCGAGAGGTTCCACGACCTACACCACGAAGGCCATCTCGCAGCAGCATTCGAGATGGAAACCGACATGCTAGGCCGGGACAGAGGGCGAGAGGGAGGCTACTCGAGATCACATGGCTCCTCAACCCTCGGGAAGCCAAATGTCAAGATCACAAATTGCTGGAACAAGGAGACCAGCAAGGGACCCACATCGTAATCATCGAACCACACCTCCAGAGAGGGCTACAGGATACGTAAGCGAAAGCTTGGACTACACTCGGTCCGTAAGCATTTATAACACTGAACCAAGGCATAAAGGGAATCGAAGGAGTCACCCTGATCTGCGGGATCATCTAAACCATAACCGAGGGCGAGATAATCCCCCTGAATCCTGATCTATGTGACCATCTGAATGGTCGTAAACAGCCAGCATATAACCCTATACCAAGAAAGGGAGCTGGAGTTTTTATTAATGATAACCAGCCCCCTCGGGTCCAGGCTCGACCCTTAGTGGATCTAGTCCAGGAAAGGATTGATCAGCTAGAAAGAGCGTTCAGACTCCTGTAAGATGAGCATAATAGGGACAAGGCTGAAGAATTCAACGAGGAGCTCGAGCCTTTTGCCCCGCATATTTCGAGCACTCCGTTTCCTCGAGGATTCAGAATACCCCATGTACCTCCATTTGATGGAAACTCAGACCCGTATAGTCATCTGAGTACTTTCAACACCATCATGCGAGCCAACAATATTGGCTATGAGCTCAGATGTATGATGTTCCCAGCCACACTTATAGGACCAGCAAAAAACTAGTTTGATAAGTTTAGAAGAGATTCGATCTCGTCCTGGGATCAATTAGCTAGATACTTTAATAAGAAATTTAAAGCTATGGTTGGCATCAGGCCCGAAGCCTCAGCCTTAACCAATGTCCGACAACAGTAAGATGAGTCGCTGAAGAGTTACCTTATGAGATTTAATCTAGAAGTGGCCCGAGCTCGAAATGTCGATGATAGTGGCCACCTGATGGCCGTCAGAGCTAGTATTTTTCCAGGAAGTCTCCTTTGGGAAGATTTACAAAGAAAACCTATTACTAACCAAGTTCAATCGAAGGGCCTAGAGGTTTGTCAACGTAGAAGAGGCGAGGTTAGCATTAAACCTAACCTCTCAGCCCATAACTACAATGACAAACATGAACTCTGCCTCGACCTCGACGACCCCATCAACTTCAAAACCCTCCGAGGATAACCCTTCTAAAATGAAGAAGAACAAAGGGAAAACCCCCGAGGCTGATGGAGGTAAGAAAGGGGACCAATATTTCTTCGTATACAAGGTGTATGCCGAGCTCAACGAGACTTGGGAGAATATTTATTTGGCTAATGAAAACCAAGTTCCGTTCAAATGACCCGACCCCATGTAGAATCAGAAGGAAAAAAAGGACTCAAATAAATACTGTAGATTCCATAGAGACATCGGAAACATGACCGATGAATGTTGGAAATTAAAGGACGAGATCAAAGGTTTGATCTTGAGGGGATATTTCGGTCAATACGTCAGAAACCAAAATCCCAATCAAGCCTCAACAAGTCAAAGGGTAGTAGCTGCACAGCCTGCCCAACACAACAACTCCCGAGCTCGGGAGTACGAGCGACCCCTCTGATTGATGGAGAGGATGTAGTAACCATCTTGGGGGGACCTCATATTGCAGGCTCAGGCAAGAATGCCCAGAAAAGATACGTAAACGAGATCAAGACCGGGGACGGTTCTCCTTATGAACCTGAACCACGAGCTCCAAAACAACAGAGGGTTGAGACTCAAACCATAAAATTTACCGAAGAGGATGCGTCACATGTCCAATTTCCTCATAACTACCCCCTGGTCATTACTCTCCAGCTCGTAAACAAGAGGGTACGCCGAGTCTCGATTGATAACGGGAGCTTGGTGAATATCCCTTACAAAGCCACTCTAGAAAAGATTGGACTCGCGCTTCATGATTTGAAAGCGTGTGCAACAACGCTGTACAATTTTTTAGGAGAAGGGATTTCCTGTATGGGATCCATCGAACTCCCCGTAACCTTGGGAGACTATCCAGTCTCAGTAACCATGATGATGGAGTTTGTCGTGGTGGACCTCCCATCGGCCTACAACGTACTGCTCGGGAGACCCGCCCTAATTGGGCTGGGGGCAATGTCATCTGTTAGGCACTTGGCCATCAAGTTCCTGACTTCTAGTGGCATCGGGATGCTGAAAGGAGACTAGCTTGCAGGAAGGGAGTGCTACAACATTTCCATAAGAGGAAAAAGTTAGAAAATTGCGCAAGCCCTAGTGGTTATTCAAGAAATAGATGGAGTCATTTTTGAGATTGACGAGGAGATCAATCCTAGAGTAGATGAGAGGGTCGATCTCGAACCTCTAGAAGAGCTTGAGAAAGTTGAGCTCGATGCAGTAGATGTCACGAAGACAGTGAAGGTGGGTAAGAATCTTTCTGAAAAGGCAAGATAGCAAATAATTTTCTTCTTGAAAGAAAACTAGGATGTGTTCACATGGTCACACTCAGACATGGTGGGAATCAGTCTAAATGTCATAAGCCATGCACTCAATATTGACAAAAGCTTCCCCCCGAAGCAGTAAAAATGAAGACTCCTGGAAGATGATAGAAAGAAGGCCCTCAAGGAGGAGGTCGACAGGTTAAAGGCAAATCGATATACGGGATGCCTTTTATCCTGATTGGAATGCCAATCCAGTGTTGGTCCCAAAGCCCAACAAAAAATGGTTAACTTGTATCGACTACTCAGATCTTAACAAGACATGCCCTAAAGACTGTTTTCCCTTACCTCGGATAGATCAACTCGTAGATGCCACTGCAAGTCATGGCATAATGTCGTTCATGGACGCTTATTCTGGATATAACCAGATCGCCATGCATGCACCAGATTAGGAACACATGAGCTTCGTGACCAACAAAGGGTTATATTTCTAAAATGTCATGCCTTTCGGGCTCAAAAACGCTGAAGCCATGTACCAAAGGCTGGTGAACAGGATGTTTGCCGAGCAGATAGATAATAACATGGAAGTTTATGTTGACGACATGTTAGTCAAATCAAAATATAACGATAACCACTTGGATGATCTTGCAGAATGCTTTACTGTGCTTCGAAAATACAATATGAAACTTAACCCACAAAAGTGCTTGTTCGGAGTGTCTTCGGGAAAGTTCCTTGGATTTATAGTAAATGTGCAGGGGATAGAAGTTAATCCTGACAAGATTAAGGCATTGATAGATATGCCCTCACCTCGAAAGCACAAGGACGTCCAGAGCTTAACTGGACGAATGGCAACATTAAGTAGGTTTATCTCAAAATCTACAGACCGATGTCTTCCATTTTTCAACCTTTGAGGGGAGGGGGGGAGGGGGGGAATTCGATTGGTCAGAAGAGTGCAAGCTCACATTTCAAAACCTTAAGAAGCACCTCGCCGAACACCCAATCTTTTCGAAACCTATCACGGGAGAGGTTTTGTATCAGTACCTCGTGACAACCGAACACGCCATTAGTGCGGTGCTGGTACGAGAAGAGAAGAAGGTGCAAAAGCCTGTGTACTATGTCAGCCAAAGGTTATTGGGGGTAGAATCTAGATACTTGTTGATGGAAAAACTAGCTCTCAGCCTAATACATTCATCTTGAAAGCTCCAAACCTATTTCCAAGCATACCCTATTCATGTGCTAACTGACTAGCCACTACGACAAGTTTTGTCCAAACCAGATTCATCCGGAAGATTGCTAAAGTGGGCTATCAAACTTAGAAAGTTTGAGATCACATACCACCTAAGAACGACCATCAAGGGACAAGCCCTGACAGATTTCATTGTTGAATGTACTAGGATTTCAAATGATGAAGTTGTAACCGTAGCCCATGAGCTGTGGAAACTTTATGTCGACGGATCCTCCAACGAAAACGGATTGAGGGCAGGCATTATACTAATTACCCAAGCAGGAAATCGATTCCACTCAGCCTTAAGGTTCAACTTCGAGGCATCAAAAAATGAGGTTGAATACGAGGCTATACATTGCTATAGCGACTCACAGCTGGTGGTCAACCAAGTTTTAGGGGGATATCAAGCTCGTGGCATAAAAATGGTCACATACCTAGAGAAAGAAAAATTTGTGCTCGAACAGCTTGAGTTCTATACTATAGAGCAAGTCCCCCGAGAACAACATTCAAATGCAGACGCGTTGGCCAGGCTCGCTACAACCAGCGAAGTCGATACACTGAATGTGGTCCCGGTAAAGTTCCTATCGACCCCGAGTATCAGCGAGCCAGACGAGGAGGACGCATGCATGATCGACTCACAACCAACCTGGATGACCCCAATAATTGACTACCTCGAAATCGAGAGTCTCCCAGCAGACCGGAATGAGGCTCGGAAGCTGATGTATCAGATCCCGAGGTACACTATTGTGGAAGGAAGGTTGTATCGAAGAGGGTACTCTATGCCATTACTCTGATGTGTAACTCCACCCGAGGCGAAGAAATTTTTGGAAGAAATTCATGAAGGATTTTGTGGAGACCATACTGGGGGGCATAGTCTATCTAAAAAGGTGATAGGACTAGGGTATTTCTGGCCCACAGTCAAGGCAGACGCGTTCGAGTATGTCAAACGATGTGATAAATGCTAGCGATTTGCTTCAATTCCACGAGCTCCACCTACCGAGCTTACCATATTGACCTCCCCATGGCCACTTGCGGTATGGGGAATCGACCTCATAGGCTCGTTACCAACTGGCAAAGGTGGAGTGTGGTATGCTGTGCTCGCGGTCGATTATTTCACGAAATGGACCGAAGCTGAACCCCTGGCCACTATTACCTTGAAAAAAGTCTTAGAATTTGTTGTAAAAACATCAACTGTCGATATGGGATGCCCAAAAAATAGTGTCAGACAATGGGACCCAGTTCGACAGTGACCTATTTACCCATTTCTGCGAGAAAAAATGGGATAATAAAAAGCTCTTCCTCCGTCACCCATCCTTAGTCAAACAGTCAGGTCGAGACAGTCAATAAGACCCTAAAGACCCTCGAGAGGTAAAGGGAAGGTGGCCCGAGGATTTACCTCAAGTATTGTGGGCTTATCGAACCACAACTCGGGCTTCAACAAGGCATACTCCCTTCTCCCTAGCCTATGGGTGTGAGGCCATGTTACCTATTTAAGTCGAAATCCCCACAATACGGAGCCATGCGTACAACCAGGCCTCGAACCAATCCCAGCTCGAAGAAAGTCTAGACCTCATTAAAGAAAGACGAGATGAGGCTCAGTTGAAAAATGCTGCATACCAGCAACGAGCTACTAGGTACTTCAATAAGAGGGTTCGAGATAGAAAATTCAGATTGGGAGACTTGTTATTAAGACGTGTATTTTTAGCTACACGAGACCCGTTTTCCGAGGTACTCGGACCTAATTGGGAAGGACCTTACCAGATCGAGTCTATCATCTGACCTGGGGTGTATAAATTGGCGAGATTGAACGGAGAGTTGGTTCCGCGAACTTGGAATGGCGAACATATACGACCTTATTATCAATAATGTAGGAATGATGTTTTCATTGTAACCAAACTTGTGTACTTTTCTGATTTTTGTTAAAAAAATGTTAAGTTTTGTTCAAAAGTTGCTTTCTTTATTAGTTGTTGTATTTTTTGCAAACTCTCTTAATTCAATAACCTATGGTCACACTCATAGGATATTAAGGGGGAATCAGTGGTATACAATCATACCATAGGTTTGAAAAAATAAATAACATAAATAAAAATGTCTGGATTATTAACCCAACATGAAAGTTTAAGTATACACGCAAACTAATATAGATGTCTGGACTTAACCCGACATGAAAGTTTATAAGTGTATATGCGAGCTAAAAATGCCTGGACTTAACCCAACATTAAAACAAAGTGTATGGAGTAATAACCAAACACACGAGCTAAAGCTATATGGACTTAACCAGATTGTAAAAATTCATAAGTGTATGGAATAATAAACAAACATGCGAACTAAAAGTGTATGGAGTAATGACCAAACACATGAGCTAAAGCTATCTTGACTTAACCAGATTGTAAAAATTCATAAGTGTATGGAATATAAAACAAACACGAGCTAAATTAGTTTGGAACAAACCAGCTAAAACTAATCGACAAGCAAGAAAGTTGGAATAAAAAATAAACCAACTACAAATTAAGTCGAATCCCGAGGTTGGAAAATTTTGCAAAAATTAGTTTCAACCTCACGACCTCGAGGATGAGAAAAAGTGACTAGAAAAGCAAGATATAACTAAACTACTAAACTTACATGCCAATTAAGTACGTTCGAGTACATGGAGAAAGTAAGGTTCGACCTTGACATTAACAAAGTCGAACGTGGATATTTTGAACAAACTGTGCATGAATGCATTAAAATTCGAGCATAAATCCAATAGATGTATTTGTACGGATAAACAAATATAAACGCAAGTCTTTAATATAACATGCCCAAAATATTTCGACCCCGAAATGTAAAGAATAATATTAAAATAAAAAGCTAAAAGTAAAATCAAATGCATAAAAGATTTTCGAGCTAGAAGATTGTATGCATAAAGATTAACGTTACTATATAAAAAATAGCTCCAAATCGAGCTGTGAATTGTCTTCGCCCTAAAGGGCACATATAAAGTAAATTAATTATTACAAAAAATAATAATGGGACGCAGCCCATGACCTTGCCCTCATGGAGCAGGCACCTCTCCTTCAGCGGCTCTGGACGCTCCAACCGTCTCCTCGACCCCAGCCTTGGCATCTTCTTCATTGAGGCAGATCTGCCACCTCTCAAGGAGCTCAGCCTTGAGGTTTTCTAAGAAACTTGTGTCAAGATCAGGATTGTTGAGCAAGTTGTGGTACATCGCCATGTAGACAGCGTGATCCTTTTTCTTCTTCAACTCCTCGAGAAGGCGAGCCTTCTCACCTTCGATTATCTTGATGGTTACCTTCTTGTCCTCCTCCAGTTTGGCGTTGAGCTCTGGAGTTCTTTGATTTTGGAGTCTTTCTCCTTAATCTCGGAGTTCTTGGCCTTGACTTCTTTCAAAGTCATGACCATTGTAGACTCGAGGTCGGACACCTTTTGGGCAGATGCCAAGGCAGCCTCCAGTTTTGTTTCAAGTTCGGACACCTTCAACGTCATGACCTTGGCCTCATCTGCGATAACTCGAGGTTCTTTGCCTCTTGAGTGTGGGCCTGGCTCGCGAAAGTCTCATTGTTCAACTTGAAGTTATGTTGAACAAATGAGGTAAAAGCCTGTACACATAAAAAAAAAGGGTTATTAAACATACAAGATAAGTCTGTATAATCAACATTACAAACCAAAGTGACTTACCGAGGTTAAGAGCTTGCTGCCCTTGTCAAATATGGTGTTTGTATCGCAGCAGGAGGTAAGGAACTGCCATTGGGGATGTAACACCCTGGATAGCCAAGACCGTTACACTGTGTCTTTGTAAAGGTGCAAGACTTGCTAATCAAGTCGTTTAATTTGAAACGTGTCACTGAAACTACCGTTGAACTAGGGTTAAAAGATTTTGACCTCAAAAGCTTCACTTCTTATAAACAAACATTTTCCTTACAAGGGATCCCAAAAGTTGTAAAGTTAAAAGATAGCCTAAAAAATTTTAGGACTAAAATACAGTTATTAGCCACTCTAAGGCAAAACAAACAATTAAGCTTTTCGTCCTGTATCACTCCTCGGCCGTGGTGGCCGATCAGCTGAATATGTACATTCAGCCCCACAACTCTCCATCTCAGGATTGGTCCAACTTGCCCTTGCCTTTACCTGCACCACGTAGCACCCGTGAGCCAAGGCCCAGCAAGAAAACACAATAGAAGAGCATAATCATTTAACAAACAACCAGATAACTCATACAATATAAACATATACTCAACAGTTCAGACATTCAAGTTGTTCAAGTATTCAGCATACCAAGTACATCATCTCATATCATTAATCAATTCACATGTGATAACTAGGGTTAACGCCCTTAGGCCGCACCCTCTATTTATCCCACTGACTCCGGCCCGCTTAAACCGAGCTCAGTGAATATTAAGCTATCCTTGGCTACCAGTGCCCGAGCCGCGCCCTGTGCGCAAGTATTATTTACGGCACCCTTAGGGCGTTTATCACATGTCCCATGGCATAATACCATCTATGATATCATACAGATATAGGGAGCTCTTAGTCCCATCGCAAACAGATAACTGGGTGCAGTTTTCTTACCTTTAGATTTCACTAGCTTTGTTCAATTTGATCCTCAAGCACGATCCCGCCTGAGCCCTAGCGTACACCTAGCCACAGCCATAAATCAGAATCATCACCAAACCTCAAATCCAAAACCTAGCCCCGGGGCCAATCTCGAGCCCTCGGGAAGCCCTAATTCCACCAAATGGGGTGGTGGAATTGAACCTCGAACCCCCGGGCAAAAACCCTAAGAAATAACCCAAAAGTCCATTTTTGGGAACAGGGTAGCGCTACATCACCCTAAGGTGGGCGCTACAGTGCTACAAATAGAGCCTTCAGGCTCCCAGATGCCCAAGCCTAGCGCTGTAACGCCCTAAGGCTAGCGCTACATCGCTAGTCACAGCCAGACACTACCCAGTTTTCTCCTCTTCGAATTTCCTCAAGCCAAACCTTCCCAAAACTCAATCAAAACTCAACCAAACTTCAAAACAAGCCTCCCCACATCCTCAACTCACCCCATAAGTCCCAACCACACAAAACTCAATCACATGCACCCCAAATCAAGGAATTCACCATAGCTGAACCTAGAGCGCAAAAACTCAATAGGAAAAACAACTGAAACCACAGAATTCAAGTGACCAAGATCAGAGCTTCACTTAGGCTATCCTCCACTCTTCCTTAGCTTTCACTCCTCAAAGCTTCAGTCTCAACTCCCTAGAGCTCCCACCAAAACTCATCTCAAAATCCATGTTTACATTAAGAACCAGAAACTGAAAAGCAACCTTAAACCTTACCTCAAATGGATGGACTACTCCTGCTAACTCCTCAAGCCAAACCAAGGACCCTAGCCTCTAGCTCCTGCCTAGACTCTCCATGAGTTTTAGCTCCAAGAGACCTCAAGAATTGATGAAGAGAAGCTTAAACCGAGAGAGAGAAAGACTTCCAATTCTCTTTTCTCCTTCTCTTCTTCCTTTTCTTTCCTTTCTTTCCTTCAGAATTCCAGCCCTTTCTACACAATCCACTAAGTATAAATCCTAATAACATTTATCCTTTATAAGCCAAATGACCACAATACCCTCCCATAATTCCTAAGCCTTCTAATCCACCGAGGGGCATTTTGGTCATTTCACCCAATTCCCGCTAATTCCTCGAGTGTCTCTAATATTTACCACTTACTTCCCGACACTTAAATAATCACAAAATATATTCCTCAATGTCAAAATTGACTCCATTATATTCTCTAAATCCCCAGAATTACCCCCAGGCTCGCCCCGAGCCGGGTATAAATCCCCGTCGTGACTTTTTCGCTGAACCGCTCACTAGGATCGCCTTGAGTCACATATTACAAATATATCCACATAATAATGTGGTATAAAAATTTTATCACAATTATTTACAGTTATGCCCTCAATAGGCCAAAATTACGATTATGCCCTTCTAACCTAGTTAGGGCCTACATGCATACTAATACACATAGTCATGCATCCTAGATATTCAAATAATCATACAACATGATTTTAGTCATTAAATCACATATAATCCAATTATGCCCTCGCGACACACTAATCAAGACCCTTAAGCCTTATTAGTAAATTTGGGTCGTTACAGGGGAACTCCGAGGTTGCTAAGGCTTTGGCTGACTCGGGATAAGATGTCTGAGCCCAAGCTGACTCCATGTGATCCCACAGCTGGATTGAGCACATACTGGGGAACGTGGGTCAAGAATGACAGAAGATGTTCTCGGGTAGGGACTGGTTTCTTAGGGGCTGGAGCAGGATGTCGGGAGGATGAGACCGGAGGCAGGGGGTTTGCAGGTGCCACCAACTCCACTTCAGTAGTGATCCTGACCTCGGGTGTAGGGTTGGCAGCTTGGCTCGAATTTTGAATTGCCTAGGCTGGAGGAGTCACCTCAATTTTCTTCAGGGCTTTGGAGGGACGCTCTCCTCTTTGAGACGCCCTTGGGCGCTTGCTTCCGTTGGCTCCTACGGGGCGGTTAAGCACATTATCCAGGTCAGAGTCTATGTTGTCTGCAAAACATACAAGTTGCAGTTTAGTATTCGAGCCTAAGCCACTAAAAGAAGCAAAAATACGGAGAAAATAAACCTAACTCGTACTCTCTATCGAACTTGAACTCGGCGACCAAGTAATTTCTCTATCTTCCGAGGATGCTAGGGGAGTCTCTTCTCTATAAGAAGGGGTTTGCTTTGAGAGGTCCCTATATATATTGGTCCCGTATTGAACTGAAACCCCGTCCCATACCTCATTTAGACTATACATGGTTTGAAACGGGCCTAGCCAACTATCGAACCTACACACCCTATGATCTACCCAAGACCAAATGTAAAAATTATCCTTAGGATCTGGGAAGAGGATTAAGGTGTCGGGTTTGCTTAAGTAAAGAAGGTGACCACAATTTGGAGCTAAGCACTACTTTACCTCCTTTACCCAAGCTCGGTGAAGCTTCGTCTTGAGCTTCGTTTCCCAAGGCAGGTCGGTCGTGTTAGCGAGCTGCAGGGGGACGAGCCCGGGAGCTTGAAGACCTCTTCCTGGTAGGGAGCTTTTTGGTAGGAAGTGGCACATGGTTCCACTGGAAGTATTTGCGGTAGGCAGAGTCATCGGTCGATTGGCCTTCCTCCAAGAGGCCGCAGGCTCAAAGCCGCACTTCATGGAGAAGATACGATAGAGATCGCCGTCCATAAGGCAGTTGGAGTAGGGCTGTCTTATGCTCCCCCATTGAGTCAGTGGGGGTGGGACGGTGGTAGTTGGCTGTAGAAAAAGTTTAACATTAGTATTCCGAGTTTTAGGATTTGGTAAAAAAGAAAGGAGGATAGGTTTGAAGGTACTTACGAATACATTGGAAGAAGTAAAACTTGGAAGGAGCGAGGCCATCCGTCCAAAAGAACGCGAGCTTGAAGTTCGGAGGATGGTTTGGCATGTCCTCAAAAAAATCCTTCTCCTCCCGGAGCTCAAGAGGGGTTGTCTTTGAGGCAAAAGAGATATAAAATCTCTCGAGGCGAGGGTCCTTCCCACCTCAGCTCGTGGTATAATGATTTAAGGGCCGAGAGAACCCTGTAGGAGTTGGTTTAGAGTTGGAAGGGAGCGAATCCAACAAAGTCCAGGAAATCCTTGAAGTAGGATTTTAGGAGGAGCAGAGCCCTTGCCCTCAAGTGCTTGCGACTCCATGCAACGAGCTTGACTTTGTTGTCGGGATTTCCATCTCCCGGTGCGAAGCAGATCCGCTCGCTCGAGGTCGCGAGCTGACACATTAGAGCGCCCAAAAGCTTCAAGCCATGATAGGCTAACAGATTAGATATTTGGCTTATGGTTGTGACTGAGCTCTAGTAATGCTTGACCTTGAAGAACTCCTCCCTTGAGGTCGAAATTGAAGCAGCTTGTAAGGTAGAAGGGCGGTTTGAAGGATCTCTCATCAGCGAAAATGAAAGAACACCAGGCTTGAAAACGACGGTGACTTTGAGTTTTGGATCGAGAGGGACGGGTCTGATCTCGGGATCTGGATCTGGGTAGACTGCGACCCAGAGTATTTTCCTCTTTTTCTCTTTGACCTCATCAATCTAGCGTCGAAAGTGATCCCGGATGTCTTCTTGTTTGCACTTTCTTGGTGCTCACGTATCAAGCGTTGGTTCCGAGTGAAGGGGGACTCTGGGCTAGGAGTTGATGGAGAGTAGGGGATTGTGAGCTTTGACCCCCACCAATTCTTAGAATTCTGTGACATCTAGCAAGAAAGAAAAAGGTGAGGGCCAGGCATGAAGAAAATCACAAAAAAGATAGTTTTGGTGATTCGAGCTCGAATGTCCGAGATCACGAATATACCTCAATCGAGATTGGAGTCTCGAAAGGGTATGATGAGTTCGAAGGTGAGCCCTGAACCATTATAAAGTTCGGGCTTCGAGCGTGTACTCACACGGGAGAGTGGGGAAGTGGATATTAGTTTTAAGAATCTCAGATTTTCAGGGATAAAGCTGACAGTGACCCAAAAATGTGATATTTTTGGGATTTGTGCAATTAAAACCCTAAATCAAAACCCTTATTTCTTGGTCTACACGAAACATTATTCATAATCAGAATAACCCCATTTTTACATATTTACACTATAGATTTTTGGTCTAAAACAGTGACTATAACTACAACAACAATATTTCGAATCAAAAGTTTGCCTAATATCGATCAAGTATCCTCATAAAAGTAGTAAAAAAAACAGTAAATATGCTCATGGTGCAAGAGAAGCACGTAAAAAAAATGCATATGTCAAAGGAAAACGGGTGAATAAGGATCAGAGCACTTACATAAATTGGTTCGTGGGAACGAGAGGATCGTCGACTGAAAGATGGGAAGTAGGAATTATTCCATTGAGCCGAAAGATTTAGAGTTGCTTTGCATTGTCGGTTTAGAGAACATGCAAGTGAAACGATGGTTTTTCTTTTTTCTTTCTTTGGTTTGAGTTTTCTGAGATGTAAAATTGGTGAAGATGGAGGAAGGCATGAATATATATACCCCTGTGGGGATATCAAGGGTCAGACAGATCTGGGTTGTTGATTTAATTTGGAGTTTGATCCAACGATTGGGGTGTAAGTATGGCACTGGCGGAAAAAAGGGGATATGAAAAGATGTGGGCAGATGAAAAGTGTACTCGAGTACTCTGACTGCGCAATCTATGGTGGACGTGTGTCCACACTTGAGTGTTGTAGAGTCGAAGAACTTTACTTAGCTAAGATAGATAATAGTATGATAGTATGTATAGTATTATCATTGTTACTGTGGATTTTTGGTTCAGACCGGGAATTATTTGGACACTCATAGTAGTACTTATAGATTTTCTAAGTTTAACCTATAGTTTAAGAATATTAAGTATAACCTAAGGTTTGATTAATGTGACTAATATTAAGGATTATATTTATTATATTATAAGGTTTAGACATCAACCAATAGGATTTTAAGCACATGTTATGAATGGTAATTAAGGATTAAGTATTTTTGAGGATTAAATTAAATAAGGGTAAAGTTTGAATGATATAGGGTCAGTCAGCAGCTTTGAATACGTTGAAGGCTTAGTCAAGGCTGTTTACTCCATTCAAACTTAGCTAAAAATGTGTAATTTCGTGTTAAAATATTCAGCGTGTGCCGATATATCGCAGCACATAGATACGGAAAACACGAGACGATGCACGGTCGCCTTGGGCATACTGGCCCAGGCGATATATCGCCTACAGGGGGCGATATATCGCCTCCTTCAGCATGAATTCAAACTCTTTTGAATTCATTTCCTTTCAGCCATTCAAACTCCTTCAACAGTCCAACATCTTTTGAACGAGTCTTCAGCCTCTGCTAAACGATTATTCAAATGATTTTCACCTAAAAAGCCATTATTTTTATTCAAGTAAAATCAAGATATTTTCATTCCCAAACTCTATAAATAGGACCTAGTACCCAGCCATTATTCACCATTTGCTCTAAGTTCAGAAGCTGCTAGTGTTAAGTGAGTGAGAGAGTGTAAACACTTGGTTTGGGAAAAAACTATAAGCTTAAACATCATAAGCTTATCAAACACTTTGGGAAGTGAGTTCTATAGTATTTCGGTGAAGGTTAGATTAATCTTGCAAATCTTTGAGGTAAACCCAAAACTCTAGTTCCTTTCTGTATTTTATGTTATTTCCTTTCTCAAAACCTTCTACTCAGTCCCCTAACCTCATTCTTATTTTGGTTAGGGAATCCAAGTTCTTAAGCATATAATTCGGTAAGTATGTTTGTATGGTTTAGTCTTTCCATCTCTTTCACTTCATCTCCTTTCTTTAGACTCACTCTTTCTTATGGTTTTAGGAGTGTTCCAAAAAGTCCCAACTCAGTCCATTATATCCCGGTAACTTTGGTAAGGAAAATAGGCTAGAATCAATATGTTATGTGCTTATGTTATCTATATGTTTTATGTTATTAATGTGTTATGATATGTATGTATGTTTGTAGGCTTGGGCATATGACCCATATGACTAACAAGACCCCAAATGGGTTATGGGCATATGACCTACTTAGCTAGTAGGACCCCACTAATCCCATGGGCATATGCTTGTTTAGTCTATGGGACCCCAAGTAATAATGGCCATTATAATAAGTGTATGTTATATGTATTATGTTAAGTCTTTATGTTTCTTATGAAATTATGTGTATGACTATGTGTTAGATTTTCCTTGCTGGGCATTAGGCTCATTCCTTTCTGTTTTATGTGCAGGAAAATAAGCTTTAGAGGCGGTAAGATTCGTGACGCTTGGAGGATGTGTATCGATGATGAATGGAATCAAGGGGCCGAGCGTTATTCGATTCGAGGATGTAGTTTCTGTTTTATGTCTTTTTACATGTATTTTCCGCACTAATTATGTAATGTCTTATTATTTTAAATTATGTTTTTGTTTTAAAGACAATGGGATCCCATATCCGTTTTGGTATTTACTTTGTAAATAACTCTTATTTTTATAAGTTACTTAATAAAATTATGGTATTTTCGCAAATGTAAGTTCTTTTAAGGATTTTATGTATAGTTTCGTTAATGGTCCAATTAGTCTAGAGTAGTGGGTCATTACAAGTGTGGTAGGTGGCTCAGTTCTCGGAGGTAGCAGTTCAAAAGTTTCCTTCTCATAGGATTCGAACTGATACTTTTAAGGTGGCAAAATGTTACACACAAATTTCGAAAATGGAAATTTTGATCTCGAAAGTCAGGCTCGTGAGGTGTAAGCTCGAAATAAGCATATTCGTCATATAATCAACATCAATGAGAAAGTCAAGGACAGTCTCGCTGAGTATTAAAACGACGATGTCGGAATTGGTGAGCTCGGGGATACGTGGTCTCGAAGGTGTTCTGAGGTTACAAGTCGAGCTCAAAGTTACAATGACAGGTTCAACACTTGTATAAAGTTCTCCTGGTTCAACTTTTGCCATCAGACAAGATGGCTCAAGCCCAGGCGTTGTGAGCTCGATAAGAGTTGATATCGACAAAGTCTCTTGTTAAGATTGAGGTAAGCCAAGGTAGCGAGCTCATGATGGTCGGCCGATCTCGGAGGCATTCGATTATTGGAGGTCAATAGCCTAGTGTGAACATAGTTACTGTTTGAAAATCCCTATATATAAGGGATTGGTGGTAATCTGTTGAAAAATCCCGAATATCATGGGATTTATACGCGTATAGTATAATTATATGCATTTAACAATATATATTTCAAATTTAAATTGTAACTTCCCAAAATAAAAGGGAAGATATTTTGTAAACCAGGCTATAAATAGACTGGAGAATTTCGTTTGTAAACTAAGAAATGGGTATTGGGGAATACTCTGTTAAATTGCTTCCAGAAAGTTTTGAGAGAATTCCATAATTGAATAACATCGACTCGTGGATTAGGCAGGTTTTAACTGCTGAACCACGTAAAAATCGTGTCTTTTATTGGTCTCTTCTGGTATTTTGTTTAATTGCTCTTCATTTCTAAGTTGGCGAAAAACGGCGTCAACATAAACGCGTGAGATGCAATGAAAATTCTTTTATGTTATGACATAAACGTTGATGTCACATTTCTAAGCATAGAATATAAAGATTGGTAAAGGATGATGTTTTGCAAGATATTGATTTTTTTGATTTTGATACTTGTGTTGATTGTATAAAAGGAAAGATAACTACCAAGACTAGAGAGAGTAAAATTGAAAAATGTGTAGATTTACTTGACAAGATTCATTCAGATATTTATGGTCCTTTTACTCCTCCTGCAATGGGTGGTTATAAGTATTTCATCACTCTTATTGATGATTTTCACGATATGGTCATGTTGAGTTGATTCGTGAAAAGTCTAATTCCTTATATACTTTAAAAGTTTTAAAGAATAGGGTGGAACTACAAAAGGGTAAGAAGATCAAGCCAGTCCATTATGATAGAGGTGGTGTGTATTATGGGAGATATGATGAGACTGGTGGAAACCATGGGCATTTTTCTAGGTATTTGTAGGAATGTGGTATTGTTATAACATACACAATGCCTAGCCCCTGAGCAAAATGGTATTGGTGAATGAAGAAATCACACGCTTCTTGACATGGTACGATGTGTGATGATTCATTCTTCTTTGCTGGAATTTTTGTGGGGTGAGGCTTTTAGGACTACTGCTTATATTTTGAACCAAGTACCAAGCAAGTCAGTTCCAAAGACTCCGTATGAGTTATGGTCGAATAAGAAACCCAGTATCTGCCATTTTCATGTGTGGGGATGCAAGGCAGAAGTAAGGCCTTATAATTTACAGTCTAAGATACTTGATCCAAATTCCATTAGTTGTTTTTTTGTTGGTTTTTGTCTTGGATCAAGAGGTTCTAGATTCTATTGCCCTGCTCACATTACTAGAGTGATTGAATCAGACAAAGCTTACTACTTTGAAGATGAGTTTGGTGAAAGTCAAAGACCAAGAGAGATAGTGTTTAGGGAAGAGCATGTCTTAATCCCTATTCCTATTCCTATTCCAATTACTTCCACTGTTGGGAATATATGGCTTTACTCTTTGCAAATCAAAAATGAATAATGATAATAGTGCAATATTCCAAACCCTAGATGTTGATCAAGATTCAAATTCAAAGTATGAATGCAATTCTTGATAATCAAAGAAACATGTTCATCATATGAATGTTAATCTTACATATAAAGAACTAAATGATTAAAAGATGATAAGATGAATTTAGATACATTTAATCATCAATACTAACAATGAAAAACCATAATATAAATACAAAATACAAGATTAGGGTTAGAGAGATACAACCTTTGTATTGAGCAACTTGAATCTTCAAACTAGGGGAACTTCTAAGGCTTATACACAATAATAATATTGTTGTCCAAAATCTTTATTCCAAGCCTTCCCAATTGCTTGAAACTTCAACTAAGTAGAATGAGATTTGGGATTGAACAAGCCTTAAAAATCATGCAAGTCAAGCAAAGCTTGAAGAGTTTCTTGGAGAAAACTTTGGTCTTAGAAAGTTAGAGAGAGAGTTGGAAAGTGTGATCAAGGCTTTTCAACTCTAATAACCTATATATCAAGTGTAGGTATCATCATTAGTCTAACCAATAGGATTAGAGCATTTAAAACACATCATTTGGAGCATTTTACGTAAACTATACAACCCTAAAAGACTGTCCAGGCGATACGTCGCCCACAAGCAGGCAATGCATCGCCTGCTAAGGCTTTTGAAGCCCTTCCCATTTTGGCGATGCTACGCCACTTAGGGGGCAACGCATCGCCACCCTCTCTAATTTTGGACCCCTCCAATGGTCTTAAAATTGTTCCAAAAGCTACCAAAATTTTTGGGAATGTTTGGATACTTCATTGTATCACTTTAGACCCATAAAAGTCACTTTTAGATGCCTTCTACACAATCTCATGTTTTCACTTCTCTTTAAGTGAAAACCGTTAAGTGTTTTGCACCTCAATGTGTAAACATCTTAACCATTATATTTAACTATTGATGCCGTTTTTCGTCAAACAGTGAAAGAAGAGCACATAAACAATAACTGATAATGGCCAATTGAAATAAGACAATACAAACACACGATATTTACGTGGTTCAACAGTTAAATCTGCCTAGTCCACGAGTCTCTGTTATTAAACTCAAGATTATCTCTGAAAATTCTTAAGCATGAATTCTTCAGAGTTTTATCTCCAGGTTTAGAATTTCGGTCCATTACAATGGCGCATGACCCCTCTATTTATAGAGAAGGCTGTAGAATACTATCCCTCATATTTTGGGTAGTTACTCTTTTGTGTAATTCAAATAAATGGCTTTAAATGCCTATAATCAGATATAAAAGGAAACGTCCCCTGAAGACCAGGGGACGTATAACTGACCAAATAATATCCCACGATTCTTGGGGATTTACAATAATAAATGAGGATTACATTTCGTATAGACATCACTTATATATATTCAAGGTGGTTATCAGGTATCTCCAAGGCTTTAACTTCCCAGTTTTCCCGTCATCTTTCGAGATCGTATGTGCGTCGAGCTCGGGACCTCTAATCCGGGGTCATCCCTGAAGATGGATGCGTCTCCGGAGCTACCTTTTTGAGATCATGAACACTCCGAGGTCACCATATTCGAGGTCGTCTATATCCTGCAGGCTCGATATTTAATCCTGGAGCATATTTCCAACCTTATGAGTCCACTTGTTTGCGAATCCAAATTTCGAGGTCATATTTAACATAGCTCGAAATCTGGGTGTAACATCTTGCCCCCTCAAAAGTATTTGTTCGAATCCTAAGAGAAGGAAAATTTTGAACTACTTTCTTTGAGAACTGTACCGTCACACTTTTGAAAATGGACACGCGTCAGCTGGGTATTGCTCATTTTTGGTACTTGAGTACCTTAGAAACATGCCCACGATCATCCGTCTGTCACCTTTTCGACGCCATCTTGTCATTGATTCCCATTCGTCCGATCTAGCAAGGATTTCATTCAACGCCCCGGATTAATCCCCCTTTTTCCATCTATATATACGAGACCCCATTCTTCATCTTCATTTTTACCTTCATTCACCAAAAGCAAGAAAAGAAGAAAAATGAAACCAGAGACTTCTTTATAAAGTTTCTATTATGTGCATGTTTTCTCGGCCAAAGAAACAAAGAAACCCTGGTCTGTTCGAGTCTGTGAGTTCTTATTTGCAACCTCTTCTTCAATTGACAATCTCTCTGCAATCGCCATTATTGTGTAAGTATGCAATCTTTGTTTTCCATTTTGTCAGTTTTTATTCATGCTGTTCTTGCTGTGTATGTGTATATACTAGTTTACATCCTTAGCATAATATGATAGGAGGTTTTGATCTGATAGGCTCTTATGCTTTTTAGACTTCCATACTGGATTTACATCACTGGCTTATACCCAGTTTTCATATTTGATTGAGGTTCCTATTTTCTGGGTTTTGAATTTTTTTAGGTGACGTTTCTTGTACACTAAGTTTTCGGGTAAAAAAAATGGGCCTTGACAAATGCACGAAACCCAAGGCTGCCTTTCATGGTTAACCGCCACTCTCTTTTCCCTTGATTTTCGGGATTTTCAAAAAAATTTCCACTCTCCTTCCTTTCCCATGGAACGCACGTCCTGACTCTTTAATAAGGGTCTTAATATATAGCTTGTTTTGCTCCTTAACCTCGAGCTCGTAAGTTCGAGCTCATAACTCTTGCATGCATGGCCCTCACCATTTTTTCTTTCTCGCTAGATGTCACAGAATCTGGAAAGACGGTGGGGGTCGCTGCTGGCAATCCCTTACGAGCCAAAATCTCCGAGCCCAGAATCGTTGTTCGCCCGGAATCAACGTCGGATAAGAGAATACGAGCTTGCGCGCGAGCAAGAGGACATTCGAGCTCACTACCGCCGCCAGATAGACGAGGTCATAGAGGGGAAGAGGAGAGTTCTTTGGGAGGCCCTCTATCTGGAATCCTATTCAGGACCTAGGCCGATTCCTCTCGATCCTGCATTAAAGGTTACTGTCGCGTACTATCCCGGAGAGCTCAAATTTTCACTAATGGGGGAACCTTCTTCCTCGCAGCCGAGGAGAGAAATGTTTGAGGCCGAGCACTACTAGAGCTCGGTTACCACAACTAGTCAGATAACTGACATCCTGGCTTTCCACGGCCTTAGCCTGTCAGGCTCCTTGAAGTGTCGACCTCCGGTCGACCATGAACGAAGCTGTTTCGCCCCTGGGGGCCGCGACGCCAGCGTGAAATACGCGGCCTAGAGCCAGGAACATATGAGGGCAGGAGCTCTGTTGCCCTTGAAGTCTTTTTTCAAGGAATTCACAGATTTCGTTGGGTTGGCCCCGTTCCAACTCAACACAACCTCTTACAGGGTACTGTCTGCCCTGAGGTCCTTATACCACGAGATGGGGTGGAAAGGACCTTCGCCTCAAGAGATCTTGTATCTCTTTTGTCTGAAAAGTAACCCCTCCCGAGCTCGGGGAGGGAATGGATTTTATTACCTCTCGAGCTATCCCAAGGAGAAGAAGGTCTTTGGAGATCTTCCCAATCATCCGCCTGATTTCAAGAGGGCCTTCTTCTGGACAGACGGTCTGTCCCCGTCTCGACATTACTCGTTCAGGCGGATTCGTAAGTATTCTAGTTATCTTTATTTCTGTGCTCGAAAGTTTAGCTCTTAGATCTGTACTTAGTAGAAATATGTTATCTTTCAGCCAATTTTAAGCGTCCCACTCCTGACGATACAATGAAGGAGCATAGAGAGACCCTGCTCCAACTCCCCCGTGGCAGGAGGTCTCTCCTATACCTTTTGCACGAGGATAAGCTTCGAAGGTGCAGACTTTTGGAGGAGGGCCAGTCCACCTTTGACTGGTCCAATATAAAATATGAACACTGGGAGCAGGTGCCCCTGCCCACAGGCGCCCTCCCTCCGAGGAGAGAAATGAGGCCACCACTTCCAGTCCGCCAGAGGAGTCCGCCGTCTGGGAGTGAGGCTAATGATGAAGCCTCGAGCTTGGATTCGGATGAAGGTAAAGTCCTCCCTACCTCGAGAATGTGGTCCCCCACCTTACTAAAACACAGGCCCAATAGGTTAGTCTCGTGCCCACTGGATAGAAACCACTTCTACATATGGAGTTGGGTAGATGACTGTGTCCATAGGTTTGATAGTGGGCTCGGGAAATACGACACCATGTATACCACGGACGAGGTGTGGAACGGGATAGCTGTTCAGTACGGGACCAACAATTATAGGGACCTTTCGAGGTTATCACCTACATATAGGGAAGGCACTCCCCCCGCCTCCTCTGAAGACGGGGGAATTTCATGGTCCCCAAGCTCAAGCTCGGGGGAGAGTTCCAGTTAGGTTTCTTCTATCATCACTTTATATGTCTGTGATATTGAAACAACTTGTATGCTTCTCTTTTACTGGCTCACTATGTGTTGTCACTTGTGCAGGCAAGATGGACTCCGACCTCGACAACATCATCGATGGTGCTGGCGCCAAGAGGAGCAAGCGTCCCAGAGCAGGGTCGTTTAAGACTGACCAGCCGGGCAAGGGCCCCAAGAGGTCCAAGAAAACACCTCCCCTTGCTTCGCCGACTTTGAGCTCCATCGTTGTGGCGACTTCCCAGGCCGGCGCTTCCACAACGGCGCCATCCTCGCAGGTCGTCGCCTCTGCTGTGGCGCCGACTTCGCTGGTTGGTCCCTCCATTATGGCTGAGTCCCAACCTCCTGTGGTAGGTCAGTCATCCTTAGGTCCGCCTACTAGAAGGCCTTCTGCTTCTCGAGCTCAGAAGCTATCAATTTCCACCCACATGGATGCATATGTGGTCGATAATGTCGCTGGGTCCCACGGATCTACGCTGATCTCGGATGTTATGTCCCGAATCGGCCAGAGCTATGGAAGTCTCGAAGCTCCCCAATGGCAGTGCTTAAATGATACCCGAGACTGCACTGTTCTCTACGAGAAGAGTATCGAGCATACTGCCGCGGTGAGTATCCTTCTATAGTCCTTCCTTTTCTGCTTATAATCACACTGACCTGGAGCTAATGGTGGTTTCTTCCTTTTTCAGGCTCTTGCCTTTACTGCCCAGCTCAACTATAAGCTGAACAATGAGATCCACTCGAGCAAGTCTCATGCTCAGGAAGCGAAGGATCTCCAGCTCAAAGCATGCGATGATCTGAAGGCAGCGAATGCGAAGCTTGAGGCAGGAGCCAAGGAACGTGAGGACATGGCCACCGAGCTCGGGAAGCTGAAAGCTGAGCTCGAGGAGCATAAGAAGGAGATCACCCAGCTTCAGGAGACCAACAAGAAGCTTGAAGAGGAAAGAGCTACTACCTTCGACATCATGGAGGATGAAAAAGCTCGCCTCCTTGCTAAGTACAAAGAGAAGAAGGATCAAGCGGTTGACTCTGCTATGTACCGAATGTGGGCCTACAATGAAGACCTGGACACCAGCTTCTTAGGTCCTCACGAGGCGCCGCTTCTTGAAAGGTGGAATGCTCGGCTCGAGAAGGAAGAGGCTGACCAGCTCGAGAAGGAGAAGGTTGATCAGCTCGAGAAGGAAAAGGCTGCTCGGGACGCCGTTTCGGAGGGAGCCCAGGAGGATAGCCATGCTATTCATCCTGAGGAATTCGGTGCTGCAGATGCTGAGAAGGCCAAGGAGACTCCTCTTCCTTGACTCTGATCTCGAGGAAACCATTTATTGGGGCTGCGTCCCTTTATTTCTGTAATTATTTTAATTTATGCCCTCGGGGCTGATACAATTTCTTTAAATATTACTTATATATGCTTTACATTTCTTGGCTCGAAATATTTGGCACATTTTATATTGATGAATCAGTTATGTTTATTCAGTCATACAAACATATTGTGGATTTTGGTTCGAAGCTCAATGCATTCATGCACAGTTTGTTCAAATTATCCGCTTCCGACCTTGTTAATTTTCAAAGTCGGATATTACTTCAACCATGAACCCAAAAGTACTTATATGGTATGTAATGTGGATGATTTGGTTATATCTTTTTTGCTTAGTCACTTTTTCTCATCCTCGATTTTTGCTCCAAGGTTAAGAGTTCGAAACTATTTTCTTTAAGATATTCCAGCCTCGATTTCGAAATAGGTTTAGGTTCCTACTTACCATCGATTAGTTTTTTTCTTTTCGCTGGTTTGTTCCAAACCTGTTAAGTTTGCACATCTGGTTAGCTCCAAACATTTTCGGTTTTTGATAATTCGGTTATGTCCGAACTATCTCAGCTCGCGTATTTGGTTATATCCAAGTACTTTATATATTTTTGATAATTCGGTTATGTCCGAACTATCTAAGCTCACGTATTTGGTTACATCCAAATACTTTATATGTTTTTGATAATTCAGTTATGTCCAAACTATCTAGGCTCGCGTATTTGGTTACATCCAAATACTTTATATTTTTTTTTGTATATGTTATTTTTTTTTTAAGCTGATGGTATATGTACAAATGATGCCCCCTTAATATCCTATGAGTGTGACCATAGGTTATTAAATTAAGAGAGATTGCAAAAATAAAAAGAAATAACATATTTGAACGAAACGGATCTTTTATTTGATGACATTCAAAAACAAATAAGCTAATACAAATAGAAACTCATGGTTATAGACAACACTTTTCCTACACTACTGATAGTAAGGTCTAAGGTGTTCGCCATTCCATGCTCGCGGTACTAGGCTCCCGTCCAATCTTGCAAGTTTGTACACACCAGGTCGGATGACTAACTCCATCTGGTATGGTCCTTCCCAGTTCGGCCCGAGCACCCCAGCTGCCGGATCTCGAGTTGCCAAGAATACGCGTCTTAACACCAGATCTCCCATTCCGAATTTTCGATCTCGAACCCTCTTGTTGAAATATCTGGTAGTTCGTTGCTGGTAGGCAGCGTTTCTCAGCTGGGCCTCTTCTCTTTTTTCTTCAATCAAGTCTAAGGTTTCCTCGAGCTGAGTATGGTTTGAACTTTGGTCGTAAATCTAAGTTCGGATCGTTGGGATTTCGACTTCTATGGGCAACATTGCCTCGTAGACGTATGCTAGAGAGAACGGGGTATGTCCTGTCGAGCTTCGAGCCGTTGTCCTGTATCCCCAAAGGACTTGGGGCAATTCTTCGGGCCACCGTCCCTTTGCTTCCTCCAACTTTTTCTTTAGAGAACTCTTGAGAGTTTTGTTCACAGCTTCAACCTGGCCATTCGCTTGAGGGTGAGCCACTGATGAAAAACTCTTTATTATACTGTTCTTTTCACAAAAATTGGTGAATAGGTTGCAATCGAACTGGGTTCCGTTGTCGGATACGATCTTCCTCGACACTCCGTATCGGCACACGATGCTCTTTACAACGAAATCAAGGATCTTCTTTGAGGTTATAGTTGCCAACGGTTCAGCCTCCGTCCATTTTGTGAAGTAATCCACGGCGACTACAACATATTTCACTCCGCCTTTGCCAGTCGGGAGAGAGCCTATGAGGTCGATGCCCCATACCGCGAAAGGCCATGGGGATGTCAACATGGTCAGCTCGGATGGTGGGGCTCGAGGTATCGTGGCGAATCTCTGGCATTTGTTGCATTTCTTCACATACTCGAAAGAATCCGCTTTAATGGTTGGCCAGAAATATCCCTGGCATATGATCTTCTTGGACAGGCTGTGCCCCCCAGTGTGATCTCCACAGAACCCTTCATGAATTTCTTCAATGACTTTCTTAGCTTCGGGAGGGGTTACGCACCTGAGTAACGACATGGAATATCCCCTTCGGTACAGCCTTCCATCCAAGATTGTGTAACGGGGAAGTTGATACATCAACTTTCGAGCTTGGTTCCGATCTTTTGGAAGAATTCCATTTTCGAGATAATCAGCTATCGGGGTCATCCAGGTCGGCTCTGTTTCGATCATACACACATCTTCCTCTTCTGGCTCGTTAATGCTAGGCGCTGATAGGTGTTCTATGGGTACGACATTCAGCTCTTCATTTTCGGCGGACGTAGCGAGTCGAGCTAAGGCATCTGCGTTTGAATTCTGCTCGTGGGGAACCTGTTTGATTGTATAGAATTCGAAACACTCTAACGATGATTTTTCCTTCTCCAAATAAGCCGCCATTCTCGTGCTGCGAGCCTGGTCTTCACCCAAGATTTGATTAACCACTAGCTGGGAGTCACTGTAGCAATGTATAGCTTTAGCTTTGAGCTCCTTAGCTATGCGAAGTCCTGCGAGTAAAGCCTCGTATTCGGCCTCATTATTTGACGCTTTGAAGTCAAATCTTAGGGCAGAATGAAATCTGCTTCCCGCGGGGGTAACTAAAATGACCCCTGCCCCCGCTCCATTTTCATTTGACGAGCCGTCGACGTAAAGTTTCCACAGCTCGTGGGCCGTGGTTATTACCTCGTCGTCGGCTATACCAGTACATTCCACTATAAAGTCCGCCAATGCCTGTGCCTTAATGGTCGTTCTCAGGTGGTAGGTGATCTCGAACTGTCCGAGCTCAACAGCCCATTTAAGAAGCCGACCTGAAGCTTCTGGTTTAGACAGGACTTGCCTAAGTGGTTGATCAGTCAGTACATGGATGGGATGTGCCTGAAAGTAGGGGCGGAGCTTACGGGATGAATGAATTAGACTGAGCGTGAGTTTCTCCATCAATGGGTACCTTGACTCTGCCCCCAGTAATCTTTTACTGATGTAATAAACGGGTCTTTGCACCCTCTCTTCTTCTCGGACGAGCACCGCACTCTAAACTTATTAGTTTCTTCATTATTTGTAACAG
Source organism: Humulus lupulus (assembly GCF_963169125.1). Taxonomy (NCBI): domain Eukaryota; kingdom Viridiplantae; phylum Streptophyta; class Magnoliopsida; order Rosales; family Cannabaceae; genus Humulus; species Humulus lupulus. Next base: position 186,494,156 of record NC_084798.1, read on the forward strand.
TTCTTTACTTGGGCGGTTGGAATATCTCTATTCCATACATATTTGTTTCTGAGTTTTTTGGACACGATCCGCTGTGGATTCTTACATCCACCATTTCCTATTATATCGGAATGAAAGTGCTCTTGACTCGACATCATTTGTTCATATAGATAGATATAGGATCTAGGGAGCAATTACTTAGAAGTACATTTTGTGCAACAGCCCTTCCTATCTGATAGAAAAGGATCCCATGATCCTGAACCGATCTTACCTGGGATCGCAAATCCCAAGTTTGTTTCAAAATAAACATTTCAAGAAATTTGATTCAAACGAAAAAAACCTATTAATTAACTCCGAAAAACAAAAAAAAAATGTAAAAGAATTGGTTGAAGATTACAAGGCGTTTCGAATAAGAACACTTTTTTATTATTTTTTTTATTATTATAACTAAATAGAATATTATTTAGTTTCGGATTTTTTTTCTATTTGTTATAATCATATATAGGTACAGTATTTCTCCCGTTCATGTTTTGATAGGATGGGTGGTTCCGGAAGGTGGTTTTTGAGCTCCTGAAAGGACAGCTCGCATTCCTCTGTCCATTCAAATTTCTTACCTTCTCTCAGTAAGTTGAAAAATGAAGACCACGATCTGTAGATTTCGAGATGAATCTGCTTAGGGCTGCCATCCTGCCAGTCAGACTTTGGACATCTTTGTGCCTTCGAGGTGAGGGCATGTCAATTAGGGCCTTGATCTTGTCGGGGTTAGCCTCGATTCCTCGAGAGTTCACAATAAAGCCCAGGAATTTTCCTGAAGATACCCCAAAAGTGCACTTCTGAGGATTTAGCTTCATGTTATACTTCCTGAGCACGCCAAAGCACTCTTCGAGGTCATCAACATGGTTCTTGTTGAGTTGAGACTTTACAAGCATGTCATCAACATAAACCTCCATGTCGTTCCCTATTTGCTCTGAAAACATCATGTTTACAAGCCGCTGGTATGTGGCTCCAGCATTCTTGAGCCCGAATGGCATGACATTATAGCAATATAGCCCTTTATCCATGATGAAGCTCGTGTGTTCTTGGTCAGGGGCATGCATGGGAATCTAGTTATATCCAGAATAGGCATCAATGAACGACATCAGGCCATGCCCCGCCGTGGCATCTACGAGCTGGTCAATCCTTGGTAACGGAAAATAGTCTTTTGGGCAAGTTTTGTTGAGATCTGAGTAGTCAATACAGGTTCTCCACATCCCATTGGGCTTTGGGACCAACACCGGATTGGCTACCCAGTCAGGGTAAAAGGCATCCCTAATGAATTAGTTTGCCTTTAACCTGTAAACCTCCTCTTTTAACGCCTTCTTTCTGTCTTCATCCAGTTGTCTTCGCTTTTGTTGCTTCGGGGGAAAGCTTTTGTCTATGTTTAGTGCGTGGCTTGCTACATTCAGGCTTATCCCCACCATGTCTGAGTACGACCATGCGAAGACATCCTGGTTTTTCTTCAAAAAACAGATTAATTGCTATTTGGCCTCATCTTGGAGGTGTTTTCCGACCTTCACCTTCTTCGAGGGATCATCTTCCTCGAGCTGAACCTCTTCGAGCTCCTCTAAAGGTTCAAGGTCAACCTTCTCCTCAATCCTCGGATCGATCTCTTCGTCAACCTCTAAGAGCGTTCCGTCTTTTTTTTGTATGATGACGAGTGCTTGAGCGTTCGTTTGTTTCTTTGCTCTCATGGAGATGCTATAGCATTCCCTCCCTGCCAATTGGTCTCCTTTCAACGTCCCGACTCCGCTAGGGGTCGGGAACTTAAGGGCCAGATGCCTTACTGATGAAACTGCCCCCAGCCCGACCAGGGCGGGTCTCCCAAGCAGTACATTGTAGGCAGATGGTAAATCTACTACTACGAACTCCATTATCTTGGTCACCGAGACTGGATAGTCTCCCAAGGTTATGGGGAGCTCAATGGATCCCATACAGGCGGTTCCTTCTCCCGAAAAGCCGTACAAAGTAGTTACACATGCTTTCAGGTCGCGAAGGGAGAGTCTCATCTTCTCGAGGGTTGCTTTATAGAGGATGTTGACTGAGCTCCCATTATCTATGAGAACTCGGTGGACCCTTTTATTGGCCAACTAAAGAGTAATAACCAGCGGATCATGATGAGGTAATTGAACATGGGAGGCGTCTTCCTCGGTGAAGGTTATTGGTTGCGTTTCAATCCTCTGGCATTTTGGTGCCCTGGGTTCGGGTTCATAAGGAGACCCATCCCCTGTCTTCAACTCGTTAACATACCTCTTTTGGGCATTCCTGCTCCCTCCTGCGAGATGAGGCCCTCCCGAGATGGTTATTACATCCTCTCCATCTATCGGCGGGGGCCTATCTTCTTCCCGAGATCGGGAGTTATTATTTTGTGTGGTCGGAGGTGCGGCTACTCTCTGGCTCGCGGCCGCCTGACCAGTATTCTGGTTTTTGACATAATGCTGGAAGTAACCTCTCGAGATCAACCCTTCGATCTCGTCCTTCAGTTGTCGACATTCATCGGTTGTATGTCCAGTGTCTCTGTGGAACCGAAAATATTTACTGGAATCCCTCTTGGATTTTTGATTTCTCATCGGGTCTGGACGCCTAAAGGGGACCTGGTTTTCATTAGCCAGATATATGTTTTCCCGAGACTCATTGAGCTCGGTGTATACCTTATACACGGAGAAATACCTATCCCCTTTCTTTTTCTTTCCTCCCTCAGCTTCGGGGCTACTTCCTTCATTCTTTTTCCTCTTGGATGGGTTCTCCGAGGCAGGCTTTGGTGCCGCTGGGTCCGCCGAGGTTGAGGCAGAGTTGACGTTTATCGTTGTAGTTTCGGACTGGGAGGTCGCTTTGAGCGTCGACCTCGCTTCCTCTACATTGACAAACCTTTGCCCTCGTCTGTTAAACTCGGTTATTGACCTTACTGGTTTCCCTTGCATGTCGTCCCAAAGGGCACTTCCCGGTAATACGCCAGCTCGGATAGCCATGACGTGTCCACTGTCATCCACATCCCGAGCTCGGGCTACTTCCAGATTAAATCTTGTTAAGTAACTCTTCAATGTTTCGCCCGGTTGCTGCCGGACGTTAGTTAAGGTGGATGCTTCTGGTCTGACCCCTACCATTGCTCTGAACTGCTTCTTAAAGTCTTTAGACAACTGCTCCCATGAGGTTATTGAGTGTCTCTTATACTTTTCGAACCAACTTTTGGCAGGTCCTGCCAATGATGTTGGAAACAACATGCACCTGAGCTCGTAACCCACGTTACTGGCTCTCATGATAGTGTTGAACGTGCTCAGGTGACTACACGGGTCGATCTTTCCTTCAAACGTAGGGACGTGAGGAATCCGAAAACCTTGAGGAAATTGAGTGTCAGAAATATGGGGAGCGAACGACTCGAGCTCCTCATCAGAGTCCTCATATCGACCATTTCCTCGTTCATTCTTTAAAAGCCTAAAGGCTCTTTCGAGCTAATCGATTCTTTCTTGGACTGGGTCAGTAGGAGGTGCTGTCTGGAATTGATTGTCATTGATAGTGGTTCCAGGATCGCATCTCCGCAAGAGATCTCTACGTTTATTCAAGCGATCCCTTAGGTCTAGATTTGTTTGATCTCCATTCCCCCGACTCTGATTCAGATGATTTCGCAGGTTGGGACGATTCTTGCGACTTCCAGTATTCTTACGACCTCGGTCGTGTTTACTGACGGACCTGGTATCTCTGGACTCATCACTGGTGAAACTCATTGCTCGGTTATTTCGCGATGGATTCTTTCCACGTCGCCTCGTCTCCGCAGTGCGAGACCGAGACGTCTGACTTCTCTCAGATGGAGCGCCTCTCCGCTCCTGGAAAGTCTCTCTGTTTCCTTGTCTTTCCCCCGCACGCCCTTGAGCCTGATCTCGAACAGGTTGAGCGTTTCTGTGTGGGGGCGAAGGATATCTTATGGGTGACGGTGGCTGCCACCCTTGTCGCGGCCTGGAGGGTCCAGAATTTTCCCGAGATGGGTCAGTCGCATTCGGTGCGCTCCCAGGTACCTGAGTCCGAGCCTCTGTAGGGGTTCGGTTATTTTCAGCTCCTGCAGGAACTTCTACAGGCGGGTTAGTCGGGGCCCGAGTTCGAGTACTCCTCTGGGGCCTAGGTGGAGCGGATGGCTCTGCTAGTGCCGGAGGTTGAGTCGGCCTCCTTGTGGAAGCATCCTTTCGCGGATACCCGCGGGGCCTCCGGGGAGGAACATGTACGTCCCTTGGAGGAGGGACTTGGTTTTCGCGCGGAGGCGGGGGCTGAGCCACCTGCGCCTCTGCGGCTATCTTTGTCAACTCCTCATTCCGTTTGTTGGCTTCTGCCAACAGCTGCTTCAGTTGTCGATTTTCAAGTTCCACAATAGGAACGTACCGCTCAGGATTGTAGTACATATCCTCATCTCTTGGTGGAGGAGGTGGTCCCCGGGAATCAGAGGACCCACTTCTCTCTTCAACATCCGAGTTCTCCATTGGTTGTTTTCCAGGACGTCTTGGGTAATTTTCCTCAGGGGTGTTCTGATTGTTTGTGGCCATGATTTTCTCAGGGATGAATGCTTAAGGCTCTCAATGAAAGCACCAAACTATTGACGCCGTTTTTCGTCAAACAATGAAAGAAGAGCACATAAACAATAACTGATAATGGCCAATTGAAATAAGACAATACAAACACACGATTTTTACGTGGTTCAGCAGTTAAATCTGCCTAGTCCACGAGTCTCTGTTATTAAACTCAAGATTATCTCTGAAAATTCTTAAGCATGAATTCTTCAGAGTTTTCTCTCCAGGTTCAGAATTTCGGTCCATTACAATGGCGCATGACCCCTCTATTTATAGAGAAGGCTGTAGAATACTATCCCACATATTTTGGGTAGTTACTCTTTTGTGTAATTCAAATAAATGGCTTTAAATGCCTATAATCAGATATAAAAGGAAACGTCCCCTGAAGACCAGGGGACGTATAACTGACCAAATAATATCCCACGATTCTTGGGGATTTACAATAATAAATGAGGATTACATTTCGTATAGACATCACTTATATATATTCAAGGTGGTTATCAGGTATCTCCAAGGCTTTAACTTCCCAGGTTTCCCTTCATCTTTCGAGATCGTATGTGCGTCGAGCTCAGGACCTCTGATCCGGGGTCATCCCTGAAGATGGATGCGTCTCCGGTGCTACCTTTTCGAGATCATGAACACTCCGAGGTCACCATATTCGAGGTCGTCTATATCCTGCAGGCTCGATATTTAATCCTGGAGCATATTTCCAACCTTATGAGTCCACTTGTTTGCGAATCCAAATTTCGAGGTCATATTTAACATAGCTCCAAATCTGGGTGTAACATTAACAAATCTCAAAATTCCCCCACTTGGTTAAATATAATCCTCTCTTCTTAGCTTAAAAATTTTGGCGCATAAAATAAAAGTATATTTCGATTTGAACTTTATCTTAGTGAAAGTATTACAAAACCTTATCGAAGTCATTGGTGTCTTAAAGATTGAACCCAATACCTTAATGATAAAACTGGTAATGCCACACACACCTCCATTTGACAATTCATTTTCCCAATTTTCTCGCTTTGAACTCATATGGCTCTGTGCTCATCAAATTTATGAACTTTCCGGGTAGAAACTCCAACTCCCATGAGAGGCGGCACCACCTCTAAGTTCACATAGGCGAAGTTCTTACAACATCTTTGCTACCTTTAGAGATGCTTGTTGCACACAACTGAACTTCATTAAAAGCCTTAGTATTAACCCTCGCTCAGTAGCAACCAGCAGTAGCCATCCTTGGATGAAACTCATGATTTTGTTAGTGTTGAAAGAATTCACCTAATAACTTGTTCTTACCCATTGAACTCTTGCCCTTGATGTTCACAAGTTTGGAGTGGGTTGCCATCATTGTTTAATATATTATTCTAGGAGTTTTAGTCCCATACCTTTTGAAGTAGAACTTACTAACCTCTTCGCAAAAGGTTTTGTAAATGGATCTGCTAAGTTCTCACTTGTCTTAACATATGAGATCGATATGATTCCTCCACGAATCAATTGTCTCACATACTCATTTCTTAGACGTATATGTCTAGACTTCCCATTATATATGCCATTATATGCTTTATCCAATGTGGCTTGACTATCACAAAGTATTGAGATCGTCAATACCTCATCCATGGAAATTGGGATCTCTAACATGAGATCCCTAAGCCACTCATCCTCTTTGCTAGTTGCTACCAGAGCTATAAATTCGGTCTCCATGGTTGAGTGTGAAATATATGTTTGTTTCTTAGAACCCCAAAAAACCGCTCCTCTAAGCATAAACACCAACCACTTCTAGAGAGATTATCTTCTACACTTGATATTCAACTTGCATCGGAATATCCTTCAAGTATCTTTGGGAACTTTGAATATTGGAGGCCTAGTTGCTTGGTCTTTTTAAGGTACCCTAGAACTCTCTCAATTGCTTTCCAATGTTCCATATTTGGATTGCTAGTAAACCTACTTAGTTTACTAACCGCATATGCAATATCCGCTGTTGTAGAATGAGTGGCGTACGTTAGACTCCCCGATGCACTTGCATACTCAAGTTGAGCCACTGCTCTACCATTATTCTTCTTAAGATTTATATGCTTGAATCAAATGGTGTATTTGCCTCTTTGATTTTGAGATGACTAAACTTGTCAAGCACTTTCTCAACATATCTTTCTTGACTTAAGGCATAACCCCCACTATTTCTTCTCACTTTTATACCCAAGATGGTATCAACCTTTCCAAGGTCTTTCATCTTGAAAGTGGAAGATAGAAACCTCTTCGTTTCCATTATGCCTTTCATATCATTACTCAAAATCAACATAACATCAACATATAGACACACCAAGATGAAATAGTCATCAAAAGTCTTAGAGTAGAAGCACTTGTCCGCATTATTGTGTCTAAACCCATAAGAAATTATGGCTTTATCAAATTTCTCATGACATTTTTTTAGTGTTTTCTTTAAACCATATAATGATTTAACAAGCCTACACACTTTATGTTCATTTCCCCTTAAAAAAAAACCCTCTAGTTGTTCCATATAAATCTCCTCATCGAGATCTCCATTTAGGAATGCCGTTTTGACATCCATTTGATGAACATAAATTTTATATATTGATGATAAGGAAAATAGTACTCTTATAGTGGTTTTTCTAGCAACCGATGCATACGTGTCAAAATAATTGACTCCTTCCTTTTGTTTAAACCGCTACTAGTCTTTCCTTGAAGGTTTGTAATGTGCTATCAGTGTGATATTTCCTCCAAAATACCTACTTGTACCCAATTGGTTTCAAAACTTGTGGAAGGTATACCAATTCTCATGTGTGGTTTGAAATAATTGAATCCATCTAATCATTTATTGTCTCCTTCCAAAAAGCGGAGTCTCTCGAAGACATTGCTTCTTGGAGTGTTTTGGGATCATCCTCAACTTGAAGAGCCATAGGAAATTTCCATGCGATTTCTTCAAGGTTTCCCTCTTCTAGGTAGAGTGTCTCCACTTGAGAACATTTCTCATTTAATCCCAATGCTTTAAGCCTTTGGCATCTTCGAGGAAATATAGGTTGCTCATTAACCTTTGGATCTTATTCTTTAAGAGATTCTTCAACACTTGTGGGTTCTTGAGAATTGCTATCACAATATAATATATTCTCAATGAACTCCACTTCTCTTGATTCAATTATCACATTAGATTGCAAGTCTAATAGCCTATAGGCCTTGCTATTTGAGGCATAGCCAACAAATTTACACTTTACGACCCTTGGACCCAACTTGGTCCTTTTAGGCTCGTGCTCTTGCAATAAGCAAGGCTCCCCCACACTTTCAGATAGTGTGAGTTAGACTTCTTTCCTCTCCATAACTCATATGGAGACACATTGTTATTTTTTTTTATAGGAATTCGATTCAATATATGACACGTAGCAAGCAAGGCTTCAACCCACAAATTAAAACACAATTTAGCATGTTAAAGCATAGAGTTAATCATCTGAAGATAAGTCCTATTCTTTCTTTCAGCTATTCTATTTTTTGTGTGGAGTGTATGGTGTAGTGCATTCATGTATAATGCCATGTTGTTCACAAAACACATAGAAATCATTTGAAAAGTATTCACCACCTCTATCACTTCTAAGAGTCTTTATTTTCCTTTCCAATTGATTTTCTACTTCAGATTTATAGATTTTAAAACCATAAAATGTCTCATCCTTACTCTTAAGTAAATACACATAAGTACACCTAGAACAATCATCTATAAAAGTCATGAAGTATCTATTTACTCCTCTAGTCAACATGCCATTCAATTCACATAAATCACTATGTATTAAATCTAGCAAGTTTGAACATCTATCGACACTTGAAAAATGTTTCTTTACCATTTTAGATTTAACACATAATTCACATTTATCATGCTCATTCACATCACAATTAATCAATCCACATTTAACAACACTTTTAATTGTGCTATAACATATATGAGCAAGTCTATTATGCTACAAATTAATAGAATTAGAATTAATCACATTGCAAGATTTAGATGCCATATCATTATTGTCAGTATCAAGAGCACAAAGTTTGATCATTCCATCACATGTATAACCCTTTCCCACCAAAGTGCCCAATTTAGTCAAAGTGGGTTTACCGAATTCAAACTCAATTTTGATACTAGATTTACTAAATAGATATCCACTCATAATGTTTCTAGTCATATCGGGAACATAGAAAACATTAATTAGGGTCACTTTCTTTTCATTAGTGAAGAACACATCAATGCAGCACCTTCCAAGTACCTTGGACCTTTCATTTCCCATTTGGATTTCAAGTCCCATCTTTGCACTTTTAAAAGATTTTGTAAAGAGTTTTATCATAGGTTGCATGAATGGTGGCACAATTATCATACCATTATCCTTGCACCTTTCCTTGGGTTGCATTAACTTCACTCAAGGTTGCAATGATCTCAACATCAATTCAATTGACACGTTCACCTTCTCTTAAGGTACCATTAGTCTCATCACTACATGCATGAACCATGTCAATTCTCTTTAGGGTTATCATACATTCCTCATTGAATGCATTAAATTCAATTAAGGTCACAAAGATCTCATCATCAATTGTATTAACCCCAATCTTATTATGGTTAACTTTACAATTGCCATATATCACATGATGATCAATACCTTTACAAAAAAAAAAAAAAAAACACAAGTACAACAATAAACCTTGAATTATTTATTAATATTCACCATTGTACTTTTGATATAAACAATAATCTCAAACACACAAAAATATGGAAGCAAACACATTTCATTCAAATTCTAGAAATCTACACATTTAGAAATAAGGAGCTTGATGATATCGATCTCCTTAAGCATGTAATCCCATTGAGTTGTTTCATCCTTTGTTGATGAAGACTTTGAATCCATATCCATATTCATGTAGAGCATTTCAAAATAGAACTTTCTTTGATCTTTCATGGTTATGTGTCCAACATAAACCAAAACTTGAAACAAGGATTTGAAGGTTGTAGAAAATGAACCAATTTCCCTCATTGTTGATAATACAAAACAAAAAATTGAAAGTAATTAGAACTAGAGATTTTTATTGTTGGGAATATATGGCTTTACTCTTTGCAAACAACAATGAATAATGATAATAATGCAATATTCCAAACCCTAGATGTTGATCAAGATTCAAATTCAAAGTATGAATGCAATTCTTGATAATCAAAGAAGCATGTTCATCATATGAATGTTAATCTTACATATAAGGAACTAAATGATTAAATAATGATAAGATGAATTTAGATACATTTAATCATCAATACTAACAATGAAAAATATAATAGAAATACAAAATACAAGATTAGGGTTAGAGAGATACAACCTTTGTATTGAGCAACTTGAATCTTCAAACTTGGGGAACTTCTAAGGCTTATACACAATAATAATATTGTTGTCCAAAATCTTTATTCCAAGCCTTCCCAATTGCTTGAAGCTTCAACTAAGTAGAATAAGATTTGGGATTGAAAAAGCCTTAAATATCGTACAAGTCAAGCAAAGCTTGATGAGTTTCTTGGAGAAAACTTTGGTCTTAGAAAGCTAGAGAAAGAGTTAGAAAGTGTGATCTAGACTTTTCAACTCTAATAACCCACATATAAAGTGTAGGTATCATCATTAGTCTAACCAATAGGATTAGAGCATTCAAAACACATCATTTGGAGCATTTACGTAAACTGTACAGTCCTAAAAGTTCGCCCAAGCGATGTATCACCTGCTAGGGATTTTGAAGCCCTTCACATTTTGGCAATGCTACGCCACTTAGGGGGCAATGCATCGCCACCCTATCTGATTTTGGAACCCTCCAATGGTCCTACAATTTCTTCAAATGCAACCAAACTTTTTGGGAATATTTGGATACTTAATTGTATCACTTTGGACCCATAAAAGTCACTTTTAGATGCCTTCCACACAATCTCATGTTTTCACTTCTCTTTAAGTGAAAATTGTTTAAGTGTTTTGCACCTCAACGTGTAAAAATCTTAACTATTATATTTAACCAATCTCAACATCCACTGCACCTATAATCGACCGCTCATAATGAACCACATGGTGAGGGAGTAGAAGATGTTCCACCTATTGGTCCTGAAGAAGTTGTTTTAAGAAGATCTATGAGAATGCGTTGACCCGCAAGAATAAATGATTATGTGGTTTATTTCCAGGAATGTGAGTATGACATTGGAGGTTATGATTATGTGGTTCATCTTCAGGAATGTTAGATCCTGTTTCTTATCAAGAAGAAATTACTAGTCCTCAAAATGATCTATGGATGGAGGTTATGAATGATAGAATGAATTCCATGTCCAGGAATGAAGTACGAGACTTAGTGGAATTGCCTAAAGGATGTAAACCCATTGGTTGCAAATGAGTATTTAAGACAAAGTGTGATTCAGATGGTCAAGTGGAAAGGTATAAAGCTAGACTTGTGGCAAAAGGTTTTAGCCAAAGAGAAGGTGTTGATTATAAAGAAAATTTTTCACCAGTTTCCACTAAAGATTATATTAGGATTATCATGGCAATTGTTGCTAATTTTGATTTAGAACTTCATTAGATGGATGTGAAAACTGCTTTCTTGAATGGAGAATTGAATGAGGATGTGTATATGACTGAACGAGATGGCTTTAATGTGATTGGGAAAGAAAATATGGTGTGTAAGCTTCAAAAGTCCATTTATGAGTAAAAACAAGCTTCAAGACAGTGGTATTTGAAGTTCCACAGAGTTGTCACTGCTAGTGGTTTCATGGAGAATGTTGTTGATCAATGCATATATATGAGGATGAGTGGGAGCAGTACATTTTTCTAGTCTTATATGTCGATGACATTCTACTGACATCTAATGACACCAATCTTTTGTTTGAAACAAAGAATTTATTGTTTAGCCATTTTGATATGAAGGATCTTGGAGAAGCCTTGTATGTTTTAGGTGTACAGATTCTTTGTGACAGGGCTAATGGTGTTCTTAGATCATCCCAGAGAACATATATTGATAAAGTACTGAAAAGGTTCAATATGAAATCGTGTTCTCCTACGAAAGCCCCTGTTGTGGAGGTTGATAAGTTTTCTAGAGATCAGTGTCATCCAAACAATGAAGAAAGAACTCATATGAATGTCATTCCATATGCATTTGTTGTAGGTAGCCTGATGTATGCTCAAGTTTGTACATGCTCTGACATAGCCTTTGTGGTTGGCGTGTTAGGTAGATACTTGAGTGATCCTAGACTGAGGCATTGGAAAGTGGCTAAGAAAGTCATGAGGTATCTTCAGGGTACCAAGGATCTTATGTTGACATATCGGCGCTCTAACCTTCTTGATGTGATTGGATTTTGTGATGGTGATTATGCAGGCTGTGTGGATGATAAAAAATCCACTTCTGGTTACATTTTCATGATTGTAGGATTATCTATTTTGTGGAAAAGTGTCAAGCAAACACTTATAGCTACTTGTTCAATGCATGCAGAGGTCATGGCATGTTATGAGGGTACTTGTCATGTAGCGTGGCTGTGAACATTTATTTCAGCTTTGGAAGTTGTAGACTCCATTTCTAGACCGTTGAAGATGTATTGTGACAATGCTGCAGCTGTGTCTTCTTCCATTAACACTGGGAGCACTACTTGCTCCAAGCATATGGATATCAAGTTTTATTTTGTTAAAGAACAAGTTGCAGAATCTCTCATTGACATAGAACACACGCCTTCAGCCAACATGTTAATGGATCCACTAACTAAGGGTTTGCCTATTTGTATGTTTCAAGAACACATATCTCATATGGGATTGTTGAGATCTTAGACCCTTTTGTGTTAGTGGGAGCTAATTTTATGTTTTATTGTTTTATGATAAACATGTTGGTATTTTTTCTTGTAAGGATTGCTTGTAATTTACTTTATACATTACATGCACAATATATGTATTTTGGTCACTATATCTACCATAATGTCTCGGATGAATTTTGATTGGTTAAGTGACAAATCAATGAGAGATATTTTATTTTCTATCTCTATTGTTATAAATACGTTATTTAGTTATGGTTGTTTTCTTTTGTGAATCTTATAAGCCTTGATCGTTGAAATATTTATATCATATCGATATGATATTTTACGTTATTGTTTTAGCTTTATGTTGACTAATAGAGATTCATTGTACAATGCTATATCTGTTTTGTTTTGTTTATACTGTCCAAGTGGGAGAATTGTTGGAAATAAATATGTGGACTAGTATAAACACATATAACATTGTTGAACAATCATTTTTCATTAATGGTATTTTGGAGACCATAATGGGATGGTGCTATTTTTCTAAGTAAATAAATGGTCTCTTTGGACACACTCTATTAAATTATGTGAGCAGCCCATTAGGCCACTGATATCGCTCAATAATTCACCTTGCAGTCGCAGTAGTAAACGGGCTATATGTCATATCCACAGAGAGACAAAACACAACTAAAGATTAGATTAGTAAAGTGAAAGATAAAAATAGAAAATTGATAGAATTGAAGAGATGAATTTTTGTGAAATTAAATTGATAGATTGAAGAAATTAATTAGATAAAGAACATGGCAAGGTAGAGATGCAATTGTGTAAATCGTATTCTAACATTGATATAAATTCAAAACACGGTTGCAATTCTACACCATTAATTGCAATTGGAAGATATGTATGTTAAAAGTACCAATTAATAGATCTAGATTAAATTGAATATTACTTCTAATTCCATAGCATATCATATCATATTATATATCAAAGAGTGACAAAACACCTACAGCAGCAGAATGCAGTAAAATACATACAATATAAAAATATACTAAAATAAATTAACAATTTATGTTACATATGAAAAGCATGACTAAAATTATATAAAAGATGCTAAATAATTTTAGAAAAGAAATTAGAAGATGAGAATTTTTTTTAATGAGATACGGAGATGAAGCATAAAAAGAATCAATATCAATATTAGGAATGAGAAGTACAAAGCCTACACTCTAACCTCAGCAATATTTTTAAAATAGTTCACTCATTTTTGTCACCTAAAACTAGTAAAACTAAACTAGAAATAAGAAAAACAATAAAATAATAAAGTGTATTTTTCTCTCCAAAAATCAGATGCTTTTTCACTTGTTTTGGTTCTCTAATTACAGAGAAAATTTTGATCCCAAATTGGTATTTTTGTGCACTAGGGAGTGGAGAAACGATTGCAAAATTGGAGCAAAGTGGGACAAGTGGAGGACATTTTTCACGAGCTGAAAGGAGGCGCAGGGAAAAGAGGGGACAAGGTGGGCCACGTGTAGCGTGTGCAGGGCTTCAGCATGCGATGCTAGATGACGGGGGACAACGTGGGCATGTGTTGGCATCTGGAGGCTTCGATAGGTGGAGTGGGTCTTGTGGCGTTAGCTTGCAAATGCTAGAGGAGAAAGTGTGGGACGTGTGTCATGGTCTCACTGGTGCGCAGGTGGCTCAGTCAGATGACATCAGGTGGTCAACTCAACTTGGTCCATGAATCAGAGATTGCCACATGGCATAATGGCTTGTTGGAATTCAAATACGATTTGGGCTTGGCTTCGGTTTGGGCCTGACTTTTGGGCTTGAACTTGTCACAAATGTCATTTTTCAATCGTTCTTCAATTATATATTCTTTTGTTCTTCTTTTGTTTTCTTTGTGTCAAAATACATTTTATTTCTTGAAAATTAAACACAAATTAAATTAAAATTAATATTTTTAAATATTAATATATTGCAATAAATCCATGAAATTATTAATTAAAAATTAATTTATTTTAAACTTTAAAACTAATAAAATGATATTTTTGAGCACTAATCACAACCCTCAACTAGCTTATTGCTAGTCTCTAGCAATTCAAGCGAAATGATAAATGTCAACATGCTATATTTCAGGTAAAAAATTATAAAAGAACCTAAGTAGTAACACAAAATGTTAATAACAAGTCAATAAGAGTTATCAAAATTACTTCGAATAAATCTAGAGTTGTGAGTGTGTGCACCAAACTTGAACCTTCTTACCGCAAACCATAGCACATAAAGACTTTGAAAATTATACCAAGTAAAACTCAAATTAACCGCTCATGTAATTGAAAATATGTAAAGTTAAGGGTTTCACTCATGGAGTTGGAAATAAAGAAATGTTCATTCATCAAATGGATATGTTTTTAAGAAAAACTTTTAAATAACCATTGAAACAAAGATAGGAAATAAATTATTTGGACAACCACCATAAAGAGTACCATAAAATAAGTTATTTTTTTGGGATTTCTAAGTTAAATAGACAATCTTTACATTTATTCTAAGAACCATAAACAAATAAAACATGTAATTAATAAACACACATTTTTTTCTTGAACACAAGAGACATAATGATAGAACTATTGCTCTTGTGCTCTTCCATTTTTTTTTCCTTTTTCTTTTCTTCTTTTGTTTTTATTTTTTTTCACGAAGAACATAATAAAAAGGCTCTCTAATAAGATTTGTCTATAAAAAATATCATTCCTAAAAAATCATTCATTCATGCCACAATACCTTGTCAAACTAATTATAGCCATTTCTAAGAATCAGTAACCAAATGGAAATTAGCAGATTGTGATGTTTTTTTTTAAAATATTCAGCTAAGGCTCAATGCTTGGTCCAGCCGCCATCTCTCTTATGCTGGAAGAGTCCAGCTTATCCATTCGGTTCTAATGGGTATTCATACTTATTGGATGAGTATATTCATGCTTCCTCAGAGTGTTATGAAGGATATTGATAAAATTTGTCGTCAATTTCTTTGGGGTGAGAGTGGTGCCCGAAGTAAGTTTCACTTCACTTCTTGGGAGCAAGTTTGTCGGCCTAAACCTTTTGGAGGTTTATGTTTTCGTGAGGGGGCTATTTGGAATAAGCTGAAACTTGCTAAGTATATTTGGGAAATTGAATCTAAACAAGACCAACTTTGGGTTAAGTGGGTAAACTGTGTATATCTGAAAAGAGTAAGTATCTGGGATTATAGTCCTAAGGCTGATTCTAGCTAGTACTGGAGGAAAATGATATCCTTTTGTCAAACTATCTCGAGACCTGAATTGGAGGCTGCAGTGATCAAAGGAAAATTACAGCTGGGCTCATTTTATATTCAGCGTCTGATGTCTAAAAGAGTTACTTATGCTAGACCTATTTGGAATAAACTCTCGGTGCCTAAACACAGATTTATTCTGTGGCAGGGAGTTAACCACCATCTGCTCACTCGGGATTTACTTGCTGCTCATCACATATCAATAGCAAATTTAAGATGCCCAGTTTGTGATCTTGTTGAGGAAAGTCATGGCCACCTTTTCTTCGAGTGCATATTCTCTAGAAAGGTCTTACTGCTGGTATCTGGTTGGCTTGGAGGAATCACTTGGCCTGGAAAATTTGAGGAATGGATTGCATGGCTGTCTAACTAGAAGTCGGATTTGTTGCATTCTTTAATGGATGCTTCTCTTGCTGCTTGTACTTATTTTATCTGGTATAATAGAAATGCTTGCTATTTTAATGAGAGTTGTTTCACTGTCTTTAAAATAGATTATTTGATTAGGCAAGCAGTCAAAGCTAGAGTTCTTAATGTAAATTATAGGCACCTATCTACTAGAGAAAGGCAAATGATTGAGTTTGTAAAATCTTTGTAAGTTCTGAGGGTCATCTTTATCTCCCTTTTGTATGACTCAGTTTGGTTGATCAATGAATATCCTTTCTTTTGATAAAAAAAAAAAAATTTAAAGTTGTTTTTTCAAGTCTCACCTCTCACAGAAAAGAATGAAATGCTTAAACATGGAAAACTTCTAAGCAAATATGTGCTAACAATTATCTTGCCACAACGTTTGACATGTGCATTATATAACTTTAAAGAAACTATTAGTAATAAAAATAACAAATATTGACTTAAAAGTAACATTTTGTAATAATAAAAAAGTAATTTAAAAAAAAAATTACCATGAAAATATTAATATGACAAAAATCAACATGAACATGCATGAGTATACTCACTACCCCCAACCAAAATCAGACAATGTCCTCATTGTTTAAAAACATACACATTAGAAGCATGAAATGTGATATCCCGCATTTTGAACACCGTTGGTAGTCGGTGAAGACTTTTGTGAAATATTATTTCGATAAATAATATTATGTGAAATTATGTTATTTTGTGAATTTTATAGACGTTGTGCTAATTTGATAAGGGTTTAGGCCTATGCAAAGAAAATTGGTCTTGGACTGAGGGGGAAACCCTAATAATGAAAAAATCTTGGATTAGGTAAAATGAGGAATACTAAGGCATAAAAATATTTGGCAACTGAGAATGTATAGTGGAGCTTGTAAATTTAAGAAAATTTGATTGAGGATTTAATTCCAATCTACCGGGCTTTAGAATGAACATTCTTGCCCGAGCCTCTAAGGGCATTTCCGTCAATTTGAGTAAATTACCAAAATTATGTGTTATGTGAAAAAAATTATTTTTGGTCACATTTATTTTATTTTAGCTTGGAGATATTTAAAAACTATAGGGTAAAAATTTGGAGAGTGAAAATACCAAAGGGCCCTTGACTGCATCAGAAGTGAGTTAAAAGGGGCAAGGGCATTTTAGACATTTCCAAAGGTGGAGAGAGGGTGTGATGGGCGGCTAGGCTATGCTCTAGTATACTCAAGTGTCTATGACATCTACCCTAAGAAGAGTATGAGGCTTACCCACCCATTGGCTAAACCCCCAATCATTTCCCTCTTACTGTAAAACACCCTACTCTAATATTGTAAAACTTTTTCATGCTCATAAACTTATAGAAGAATGTCTCTTATTATATGAAAAATCCTAGTGGGGCCTTGCTAAAACATGCAATTTGGGCCCAATAGTTTAAAATAAAATAATAGTTCTCATGCAACGTTTAAAATTAAATAAAAATTCAAGTCCCACTGATAAGTTTTGAAAAGGTAAAATAAAGCAAAATATTGTTCTTTAGAAATTGGCGTTAAGCTGATCGTTTCCTCGCCCATAGAATACCCCCACGCCATACACACCTTGACGTCGGAACTTCCCAAATCACCACGCATGCCAAAGAGAAAACCTATTTGCTACTTGGAAGGGAAAGTAAGGGGGTTGAGCTAAAATCCCAGTAAGAAAGTACAAACAACATACAAGTAAACACAACAAAACATATTCACTTTCATACATCGTTATACATCATACTTAACTTCATCATCATACGTCATCATCATAATCATCATCATTATAAACATTATCAACATAAATATTATCATCATAAACATTATCATCATAAGCATCATCATCATATCTTTGTGAACATGCCCCCCTATCTTGTCTATGTCACATCCTGAGGTAAACAGGAGGCTCTGGTCCTTGAATAACCTCGGCGCGTCCGCCCTATGAGTTATGTCTTTATATCCTTAGTAACTCGGGTTATGTCTTTATATCCTTAGTAACCCCTTTGTTGTGTCACGTTCAACACGCTAACAACCATTCACATATCATACAACATCAAGACATACATGCAATCCAGTAGCATCAACACAAGAGGATATACATGATTCATCAAATTTCACCATATCAATTAACAACAATATTTCATACTTTATATCACAAAGTATAGCATCATACATAACATTTCTCTTCATACAAACCAATCTTATCGTTCATATCATACTAAACAAAAATTCTATCTAACTTCCTTACTTCAGGTCCGAGCAAAGCAAAAAATTGACAAACTTCACAACGAGCCTATAACCATAATCAAATAGCATTCTTTAGCATCACATAAGACTTTCTTATGCCAAACTCATATACCCCATGTGTGCATGATCCATGCACACATGGTGAAAACTACACATATTTTCCAAACATACATATTTATACATAAGATCACCAAAAGAATAATGCAACTTCTACCTATTTTACATGTATGGTTTTCAAGTAAAAAGCATATGGTTGAATATTAGACATATTTTTTAACGTAAAAGTGCATTTGCATGTGACATGCATATGTGGGAACGTTGTTAAAAAGTGACGTTAAAAACCATAATTCCTACGCGCTTATTTTTTAATTTCCAAAATAAGGATTTAGCAACATACTTTCTTACCATTATTTATTTCTTTTAAATCCTTAAGTTGATTAAACCTCTTATTACATTATTTTTATTTCATAAAAATAATTTATTTAGCCATTTAAAAATATAATAAATCCATTTATTATTTTTTAAAATTGCATAGAAATAACAAAAGCTTGAAACTATTTAAAGTACTTATAGTTACCATGTTTCCTTAGAAAATAAAATTTTTATTTAAATTAATAAAATTACAAAATTCATGTGAGAAAAATAAAAATTTTGGGTGTGAGAAAAATATATTTTGCTTGTATTATTTTAAGACTAAATTGTAAGTAGTATAAATTCATATGCGATAATCAAATAATTATTTTTAATTTATTAAACTAAACTGTCAGCCACCATTTAATTTATTAAAAATCACAAGTGAATAAATCTCAACATTTTTCTTAATTAAAATAAAGAAAATCATACCCATTAAAAGTGACTATTTAAGGTTACATTTAAAATACCATTTTAATATTTACCTAGTTTAGGTGTTATATTATTTTACAAACACAAACTTTCTTTCATTTAAAAGACTTTTCAACATTTTTTAGCAAAAATTACAGCAACAAGATAAACTCTTAAAAATCCCCATCTTGAAATTAAAATCTCATATTTTCTCTAAAAATATAAAAAAAATCTGTAGGTATTTATTTGAGTAAAAATAATCATTTTAATGTAAATTAAAATACCCTTTTAATTTCATAAAATCCTCATAGCACTTGCAAAAATGTTTGTGCATGCAAAAAATTATTCTCATCATATTTCACACCATTTATTCACAAAAATCAGCAAACAATATTCATCATAAAATTCATTTCAAACTCATGTTTTTCCAAAACTCAAATATGAATAATCATTTACCACCAATACATCAATTTATAAAGGATTTAAGACAAACCTTTCATTTAACCAATTAACCTAGCATGTTCTTAATATGCATGGGTGGCACAAAAATAAAACAATCTCATCATACATCACACCTATGGATGAAACCTCATCCTCCATATATCACGTTTCCTTTTTTTCATGTTTACAAAAATATTGGGGAGAATTACATTAGCATAAAATAGATCAAGACAGCACTTAAACCCTAGCATGCATCTATTAACATTTTAAAGGAACCCATTTCAAATCTTACAAACCTATCATGTTTCTAAGAGTACACTGACATTAAAAATAATTGGTGAAACTAAACATGCTTGGGCATCACACCTAGGCCGACACTCCCTTAGCCAAAACAACCAAAACCCTTCATGCTTTTACATAGATTTTATTGCCACAAACCAAAACACAATAAATACCCAAGCCCACGCCTAGGTCAAATCCCACATGCATCAAAATAAAAAAAAATCCATCAATCCATATAACCCAAGAATCAAGAGAAGAAGTCTAGAAACCACAAGTACAAAGAGACATACCCTAGGATTGAACCCTTTTCTTCTTATTTTTCTCCTCTTTCTTCTGTTTCTCTCTCTAGCTCGCGCACTCTCTCTCTCCTTCTCTCACTAGGCTGACGGCTCCAAGCCACCAAAATGGCCTCATATTTTCTCTCTTCCCTTTTTATTCTAACTTAGCCAAAAATAACCTAATGAACATAATGGGTAAGTTTCCTCTTCTTGCTATTTTCTTTTATTTTAATTTATTTTATTGACAAAAATAAATGGAAAACAAATCTTCCCTTTTCCCACCTATGTCGTCCACTTCTCTTCCTTTTATTTATTTTTCAATTAAATACACTAAAAAAATCTAATAAAAGGAAAAAATAAAATGTGTAGAAAATTCTATACAAGTGCACCATGCAACCATGCACATGCACACACTCAATCACTAGGGTGCATCACTACCTACCATGCACCTTGGTGCATTCAACCAAAACTCAATTATTCACATATTAAAATAAATAATTAACAATTAAATTCAAAAAATTATACCAAACAATTCTAACAATTAATTTAAACAAATAAATAAAATAATCCCAACACTTAACAATTAAATAAAATAAAGCACAAAATTTAATAACTAAGAAAAAATTTTGGTGCGCTACACTTACACATCCAATCCTTATTTTTCTTAATTTCTTTTTTTCCTCAAGAAAACAAAAAAGAACTCTCTCCATTTTCCTCCCCAAAACAGAAGCTTTCTCCCTCTTCCCTCTCCATTGCTGCCATTTTCTCTATAAGGAGCAAGAGCACACTAAGGAAGAGTAAGTTCGAATCCTACTCTATTTTTTTCTCCTCTCTTCTTCGTCAAATCCAAAATCCTAAAAGGTGGATATGCATGCATGTGATTCTAATGGCCATGCATGGTATGGATCTTGTATTCTAGGGTTCAAGAGAGGTGGTTCTAGGAGAATCTCACACTTGAAGCTTTTTGGTGATCTAGTGAAAACAAAGGTAAGGGTTCTAGAGTTTTTATGTTTTCCACTCATCTCCATCTTCTACCCTAACACTCTTTTAAAAATATGCACGTGGAACCTTGGGGCTAGGTTTGAGTGTATAGAATACAAGGAGGAAGTTTAAAAAGCTAAGGGAACCTCATCTCCAAGCAAGAAACCATCAAAGGTAGATTTTTGGTTGGTTTTTGAGTTGTTTTTTATTATTGATGTTAGATCTGGTTGTATAGGTTGTTTTGTTGGTTTTTAAAGTTTATTTTATGCTTGAGGGTTAGCTTGATTGATTTGTTACTTTGCATTAATGCTTGTGGCTAGGGTTTTTCTAGTTGTGTTTATTTTGCTAGAATGTGTAAAAATGCATGCTGCCAAGTTTTCGTGGTCTGACTTCCAATGGGTCCGATCGTACCCTTTTACCTCTGTTTGTGGAAATAATTTATATGGTTGCATAGTTATAGATGATTACTTGTGTTTAGGCTTTGGAAAATCGAGAAAAGGTATTTTCACACTTAAGTTATGAAATTTTTGGCATCTTGATGCAATCTGGAAAATTTCTGGGCAGCATGCACTGCCCAGATTGTTTTGAATATTGAACACGTTTTACTGAGCCAAAAGTCATGAAATTTGGTAAAATGTTAGTTTAATTATGTATAAGATTCAAAGAAATTTTTTAGAAGAAAATAAAAAATGGTTAAAGAGTGATGATTTTTCAAAGTTTGCCCTAATAATCTGAAAATGAAATTTCTGGGCAGCAAACACTGTCCAGATTATCTTACATTTTTTAATGGGTTCCCCTATCCTAAAAATTATGAAATTTTGAGAAAACATAAATTATATATGATTAAAGATCATGTTAAAATTTTAGAAAAAGCTAGGCTAAGTTGTAAGAGAAATAATTTTTTAAAGAACCCTAACAATCTGAGAAAAACTCCTGGGCAGCAGACACTACCCAGATTTCTTTAAATTGTTTAATGAATTTTACCATCCCAAAATTTATGAAACTTGGTGAATTTTTTTTTAAGTTATGTATCAAGGCCCTGGTAAAATTTTAGATTAAAATATGTCACGTTTTAAGAGTAGTAATTTTTCTAAGTTGCCCTAAAAACGGGGAGAATTAGTAATTTCTAACCTTAACAAAAAACGAGTTTTGGGAGGTTAGTTTTCCTAACCTAAATTAAATTTTTGACGTGAGATTTTGCCTAGTTCCCATCACTTGGACGCATAATATGTGAATGGGATTTTAAAGGGTTGTAGTTAGAGAACCTAACATAGAATATGAGCTTAAAGCGGAATTTTTATCACACTAAAATGAATATAGAAAAAGTTAGGTTCAAAATTGGAAATGAAGTTGTTTTAAAAAATAGCTAAAGTTTTGGATATCTAACCAATCTCAAATTAGCTTAAGGTTATTGAGAATTCATTTTTACCAGTTTCTAAACATGGGGTCTAATTGCCCTTTCTTTTAAAAAATGACGTAATAAAGATTCTAGTTTATGGATTAAAGATGGTAAAAATGGGAGTTTGGTTTTATAAAACAATAAAGAAAAAAGTATTATCATTAACGGATAATAAATTGTAAAAGGTTGAAATACAATATTTTTGGGTAAGGAATGGAAAAAGGTAAACTCGGTACTTGAGTAAAAAGTGGGTAGTTTTCTAAGACTAAGAGTTGTTTAAAACTCTTTTTATAAGTAACCAAAATACAAGTAATACGATTGAGAGAGTCATCTAGAGATAGAACATTAAAATCCACAGCGCGGAGAGCATGTTGCGGTAAGGACGATTTTCTCAGAAAGCCGTAAATTGATTAAAGCGGAATCTGGTAGTGTATAAGAGAGATTTTTAGTATAGAGTCTCTAAGAGAACTTTATTCAATGTAGCTATCATATAATATTAGCTATACGAGTGATAACTCTAGGAATTAGAGTTATTTTTATGCTTTTAAACTTATATTTTTATCAAGAAAGAGTAGTTTAGGGTGCTTTGTAGTGTCTTTATTTTAGTTTTGTCAAATATTAAATATAATAAGATAATATTAGATATTAGTATAATGCTGGAAAAATATACCCTAAATTGTAAAAATTGTCCTTGGCAGCTGGTTGGTAGAATTTTTTACTTTTGGAAAGAAATTGAAGCTTTAAATGGTCTCAACAAGAGGGAATGTTGCAGCATTGCAGCAGCATCGCGTCTGCCCAGCCAGCTACTTCAAGGGCCCACGTGGGAGTGTAATTGGCCAACTCAGTTTTTTATTTATTTATGTAATTTGGGCTGAGCAATAATTAAAAGGGTTTTGGGCGATTAAAAGTTTGTGGACCCATTGGGCTTTAAAAAAAGAAAAGAAGGAAAAAAAACAAAAGGCCCACGTGGGGCAAAAAGGACCAAGAAAAGAAAACCTATCATCATCTTTTTTCTTAAAGAGGAAAAGAAGATAGGCAGAGAGCAAAAAAGAAGGAGCAGCCGCCTGGTTTTATTAGGAAGATATATACATATATATTTTGGAGAGCTTGAAGGGGAGAAGAAGACAAGAACAAAAGGGAAGGACCTAGAAGAAAATGACAACTTGGAGACTTCCTCCCATTGACTTGCCTCTCTCTCTCTCTCTCCTCTTAGTATTTTTAATTTTTCTTGTTGAAATTCTGAATATGAACTTCATTTATTGGGCTATTTTTGAGTTTGTAACTATGAGCTAAACTATAGTTAGCTAGGATAATTTGAACCCTAATATGTGACTTGTGATATTTTGAGTTTGATGGTAATGCACTTTAGGTTTATTCATTCATATATTTCTCATGATTAATACTTGCTAATGATTGATCACATTTAGTAAGTAGTTGGGTTAATGTTCAAATTTGAAAAGTTTGGAATTAATTGACACACTATTTGAATGGTTCATGCTTGAATTCATTGATTTCAATATTGTAGTGATGTGGACATATATTATTACCATGCATAGTCTTATGTAATTGATGCTTGAATTAAATCTTTGAAATTGAATTAGCATAGACATAGGTGATTTAATTAAGAGATTAGAATCATAGTTCTTTGACGAAAGCCTATAAAAATTAATTAGAATTTTGGACTAATAGACCACCAGTTGCTGCAGCATCAATCCAGCATCACTGTCAGAGTTGTATATTTGGGGGATAATTATTCTAGTTTCCATCATATATTTGTTACTCCTTGATACAATTTTCCTGAGTTGTTTCTTTTAATTTTCTGCATTTAATAGTATTTAATTACTTAGTTCTTATACCGCAATCTTTTTAATAAATTTGAGTGCTTTTAAATCATTTTGTTAGAACTTAGTTTCACAATCAAAAACTAAAAAAATAGTCCTTGTGGAGACGATATCTGGTACTTGCTACTGTATTACTTGTTGTTGACAATGTACACTTGCACTTTGCTTAAATTTATGCAACAACGAGTATGCCATAGTTTAATCCGAGTACACTATATTAATTACTGTAACTGTGAAGGGAAAAGCGAATAGCAGAGTTAAAAGATCCAGTTGGGAACTAAGGACTCCAAGTAAGTTAGCCTTTCTCTTTCTTAGCTACAACATGAATATACTAGTGTGTGCTTATAGTAGTAGATTACAATAGTTTTGTTTGGGTCATTAAGACCAGGGTATGCTTAATGCATACTCTTGCAATGCTTTTGCATTCTGCGACTAAATGGTAAGTAGGTTCGGGTTGGAGCTAGAACCCTAACATAAAATAGTCCTGGTTGGAGCCAGGACATGGTAAGTATATATTCTGGGTTGGAGCTAGGACATGGTAAGTATATATTCTGGGTTGAAGCCAGGACAATGGTAATATAGTTCGGGTTGGAGCCAGGACAATGGTAATATAGTCCGGGTTGGAGCCAGGACAATGGTGATATAGTCCGGGTTGCAGCCAGGACATAGTAACTATATAGTCCAGGTTGAAGCCAAGACAATGGTAATATAGTCTGGGTTGAAGCCAGGGCAATGGTAATATAGTCCAGGTTGGAGACGGGACATAAATGATGGAATCAGGTTGTGGCCTAGATCCCTTGTTGATAATTTAATTGTTTAGTCATAATGTGTGTTAAATATAATTGAATACTCTGAGAATCTTCTAAGTGCGGGATATTACGATATGAGTGATATATTGTGTGTTCTGGGAATTTTCTTAGTGTAGGTTATTGCGATATGAGTGAACTTGGTTGTTAGAAACAACCAAAGTTATTGTTCGATATGGTTATCTATGTTAGATGCTTTGGGAAATTTATGAATGGAGGTGGTTTTGATATGTATGAACATTGGTTGTTGGGCATAACCAATGTGCTTGATTTTATGTTAGGACTATTATTGAGAATTTTATGATAGGGTTGGAAATTATCCAATACCCTATGACCTGTAGTGGTAACTACCTTAGGGCAACTCATTACCGAGTTCAGTATATTCGTGTGCAAGGCTATTCTTACTAAGAGTTTTCGCTTACCTAGTTGTTTCATGTTGTAGGTAAGTGCAAAAGCAAAGTGGAGCAGTGAGCGCCTGAGTCTTCTTGTGGATATGTATGTGTGGCCCGACATGGGGAGGATTTGATGGAACACCATTTTGAAAAGAAACGTTGGCAGCTTGTTATTTATTTTATGACATTTGTTTTTCTTTAACTCTGTAAAAGAGTAGTTTTAATTTTGGTTGCTAAAACTAAAAGTGTGCGCACACGATATTTTTGAAAGTTTTTTTTGTAGGATTTTTGGTACAATGAATTAAAGTAAAAGTTTAGATTTCTGCATGTTTTTGTCTTGTATGTTTGAGGGTTGTTACAACTGGTATCAGAGCTCAAGTTGAGTCGATTCTGTAGACAAACCCACATGTACATTCTGCAAGATAGACTGGCACTAACTGTAAGTACTGTCTTTTCATGTCTGTTTCCTTTGCTTTCTTTTGTTTACTTCAATCCTATAAATTGTACATGCGATGGAATATTTGCCAGAGATAGTTAATCCGGTCCTAGAGGACCCACTCTTTGGGTATCCTCTTGCCCAGAGACTCCGCTTTCACCATGCTTTCCATAGCGCATTCCCATGTGTGTTCACTGGGGAACATGACTCTTCGTCCTAAGTATGAGAATGGACATACATGATCGACATAATCCTTCAGGATATGGAGATTTCACTTACCTACCAGGTGAGGCTAGCTAGCCTATACCTGAGAGACGAGGCATTTCACTGGTTCCAGTATTGCTACAAGGACCCAACCACCATTTCCTAGTTAGCGTTTCGAGCATCTATCGAGCTCATGTTCTTACCACACTTTCTCATGTCCCGGTGGCAGGAGAGGTACCAAGAGGGACAGATGGTAGAGAGGCTCTCGCACTGGACGTTGCACTTCATGAGCCACCCCAGCCTGCGGTGGAAACTGCAGTAGATGGCAAGGTTATGGAGGAAATGGCCGAGCCAATAGTGGACCTAGTGGGTGACGACGAGGGCAATCCTGAAGGGGGTGTCGAGCAACTGGACAAGGATTCTGATGTAGAGCTGGATATGCTGATGGATAGGGTAGATTAGGTTTTGCTGTGAAAGTCTTGTTGATACTCTTGCAAAGACTTTGCAAACCTACAAATTTCTAGAACTTTTGAATAGTGGTAGCAGGTGTATGTAGAAACCCCACGTGTAGTTAGGGTTCTCTTTTGTATTTATCATACTGCTGACTAAATTTTATGGCATGATCTGTCACGATCATTTTGTATTGCTAGGTTATCACCTCGAATGTTATGACTACTCATTTTGAGTTGAATCGTTATGATTTTCTTTCCTTTTCCTTGTGCATGGGAAACTTGTATACTAAAAGGTTTTAAACATTGTTGAATAGGGACTCACGATGGTGCCTAACACTCGAGCCAGGGGAGGTCGAGCTGTTAACCCACCAGACCAAGCTGAGAGAGCAGTCGTTGACCAAGATGCATGTCATGGCCGAGGGAGAAGTTGTGGACAAAGAGCACAACCAAAACCAAATCTGGCAACTCAGATAGAGGGTCTGAGAAGGACTGTGCATGAGCAGAATGTGGCGAACGCTTAGATGTTTGAGGCATTGATGCAAAGATTTCCGGAAGTGCCACACAACCCCGCACCCCCAGCACCTCGGGAATATGTTCTCGAACAACAAAAATTCTCAGCGCAAAAAGACCTACTGGTGGGAGAAAATCTGCTAGCAGATGCACCTAGAATAGAACAGCCGAAACCGATCTCGGGACGGTTTAGCAGGAAAAACCCACCTGTGTTCAAAGGGACTTCAGACCCCTTGATGGCAGAGGAATGGGTCAGCTTGCTAGAGAGAATCTTTGACTTTGTGGTGGCTACCGAAAGAGAAAAGGTAATATGTGCGATGTATATGTTGAGGAAGGATACCCTCATCTGGTGGAATATTGCTAGGAAGGGGCATGACGTTGGACAGATGGAGTGGGCAGAATTCTTGACCATTTTCAATGTCAAGTACTACAACTAGACAGTGATAGATCGAAAGGTGGTTGAGTTCGCCAACCTAGTCCAATGGTCATCTAGCGTACAGAAGTACGTGCACAAGTTTGACCAACTCTCAAGATTTGCTCCGTATCTGGTACACACTGAAGCTAACTGGGTACGCAAATTCATGAAGGGGTTGAAAAGAGAGATAACTCAGTTCATGGATACCAGGAAGACCAACCCGGGTACTTATGATGAAGCCATAGAGAGCAATTTTCCAAGAATCCTGGTTAGTACAAGAAAAGAAGGAGCCCTACAGAGCTGAAGAATGAGCATATGTTCCAAATGACTGAGGAAGATACTCTAACAACCAGAGCAAATCTTCTGGGAAGTTTGCATCAGAGGCAATCAAAGTATGGGGAAGACCGATACTCCAGGAAACTCTCAGTTTCCTGATGGTGGAAATAATAAACAAAGGATGGAGCTAACAAGATGAAGTTTGAACTTCAACAAGCATCCAAGGAGAGAAAACAATTATTGGCTGCAATGCAACAAGTGTAATCGGCACCACCCAGGCGAGTGCAACAACAACAACTGCTTCACCTATGGAAAGCCATGTCATTTCTCCAGGCACTACTCGAATCATAGTTAGAAGGGAGGAGACGACCAACCAAAGCCAGTAGGAACTGCACCACGAGTCTATGCACTCACCCAAAGTGATAAATGAGCTGGGACTTCCGACATGGTGTTAGGTTGGCTAATAAATCAACATATGCATTGATGGACATAGGTGCATCCCATTCTTTTATTATTGCATCTTATGTTGATAAGATAGATAGAAATCCCGGGCCTATGGATAATGTATGTGGTGTATCCTTACCTTCGAGGAAGGATATGATGGTACGGTCTTGGGTTAAAGCCGTACTAGTCTAGGTAGAAGGCTTGTAATTGACCGTGGACTTGCTAGTTTTAGATTCACAAGAGTACAATGTTAGTTTTGGTATGGATTGGCTAACCAAATACGGGGTGGTGGAAAATTGCAAACAAAGAAATGTGACTTTTAACCCACCTGGGGAAGAACTGTTCATGTTCCAAGGCACAGCCAGTGAGAAGAGTGTTGCTATAATCTCCACGATGAAGGCTAGGAAATTATTGGATGATGGATGTATTAGCTACCTGGCGAACATAATAGACAAGGATAGGGAGTCCAAGCTACAATCAAAAGAGGTAGCAGTGGTGTGCAAATTCCCAGAAGTGTTTCCTGAGGATCTTCCAGGGATACCCTCGGACCGAGAAGTCGAGTTCAAGATCGAGTTGATTCCAGGCATCACACTTATTTCAAAGGTACCATACCGGATGGAACGAGCAAAGCTTAAAGAGTTGCAAGCGCAATTACAAGAATACTTGGATAAAGGATTTATATGACCAAGTCATTCTCCTTGGGGAGCCCCGGTACTATTCGTGAAAAAGAAAGATGGCTCCATGAGAATGTGTATAGACTACCGTGAACTCAACAAAGTGACAATCAAGAACCGATACCCATTGCCCAGAATTGATGATCTATTTGATCAACTATAAGGAGCATCAGTATTCTCGAAGATCGACTTGAGATCCGGGTACCACCTGTTGAAGGTCAAGGAATCAGATATTCCCAAGACTGCATTTCAAACTCGGTATGGCCACTACGAGTTACTGGTGATGTCTTTTGTACTCACTAATGCGCCTGCAACATTTATGGATCTTATCTATAGGGTACTGGGTGAGTGTCTAGACAAATTCGTGATCGTGTTTATAGACGATATACTCATATACTCGCGAAACTAGGAAGAACACGCTCAACGCCTGGAACTAATCTTACAACGATTGCATGAGAAAAAGTTGTATAGCGAGTTCTCCAAGTGTGAATTCTGGTTGACTCAAGTGAGTTTTCTAGGACACGTGGTGTCAGGAGACGTGATTGCATATGATCCGGCCAAAATCGAGGCAGTGAAACAATGGAAATCCCCAAAGAACGCATAAGAGGTCCGCAGTTTCTTGGGTTTGGCAGGGTATTACAAGCGCTTTGTGGAGGGCTTCTCCAAAATAGCTACGCCTATGACTGCACTAACTCGGAAGAACATCAAGTTTAAGTGGACAGACAAGTGCGAACAAAGTTTTCAAGTGTTAAAAACCAGATTAACAACTGCTCCAGTGCTCATTATCCTAAAAGGAACAAAGGGTTATGCCATTTACAGTGATGTATCAGGTCAAGGACTCGGTGTAGTATTGATGGAACATGGGAAGGTGATCACATATGCCTCTCGACAGCTAAAAAATTACGAGAAAAACTATCCAACTCACGACTTGGAGTTAGCAGCAGTAGTGTTCGCATTGAAGATCTGGAAACACATCTCTATGGGATCCATTGCGATATATATATGGATCACAAGAGTTTGAAATATTTCTTCACCCAGAAAGTGTTAAACACGAGACAACAGAGGTGGTTAGAATTGTTCAACGATTGTGATATATTGCAAGGCTAATAAAGTAGCTGACTTGTTGAGTCGGCAACCAATGGCTTATGTAATTTCAGTGAAAGAAATACCCCAAGAACTAAAAACTAATATATCCGAATTGGATTTGGAGATAGTAGTGGGAAGATTGGCAAAGTTATCCGTGCAACCCATGATCATGGAAGCGATCCAAGGGGGACAGCTTGCAGATCTTTGGATCCAACGACTGGTGCATGAGACTATGAAAGACATGTGACCAGGGTTTCACTTCTCAGAGGATGGAATGTTGGGTTTCAAGGGTAGAATATGCGTGCCCGGTGATGAGGAGATCAAAAGGAAAATATTTTATGAGTCTCACAATACTCCTTATGCTATGCATCCTGGAGCCACTAAGATGTATCAGGATCTCAAAAGATACTTTTGGTGGGTAGGAATGAAGAGAGATGTAGCGGAGTACGTGGCACATTGTTGGACATGTCAACAAACCAAGGTGGAGCATCAGTGGCTAATAGAGTTACTGCAGCCGGTAGAAATCCCTGGGTGGAAATGGGAAATGGTTACCATGGACTTTGTTACCGGGTTTCCACACACTACGAATGGGCACGATGCTATTTGGGTTATCGTGGATAGATTGACAAAATCTACTCATTTCTTACCCATTAAGACTACAAATGGTGTAATAGCTATCATGTAATAGCTATCATGAATCGATAAAAATGGCTCTTTATGAGGCACTATACGGAAGAAAGTACCGAACTCCAATCCACTGGCATGAGACCGACGAGAGGAAATTCTTGGAATCAGAAGTGGTAGACCAAGCTATGGAAGACATTAGATCAATCCGTCAAAGGTTATAGACCTCTATAGATCGACAACACAAATATGCTGATCGTTGTCGGAGACCATTATAATTGGAAGTTGGGGACAAGGTACTGTTAAAGATATCTCCACTGAGAGGAGCTATGAGGTTCGGGAAAAAGGGCAAGTTAAGTCCTAGGTACATAGGACCATTTAAGGTTCTAGAACGCATTGGAAAGGCAGCTTACCGACTAGCCCTTCCACCCGCCACTACAAGAAAAAATGCTTTTAATAACACCGAAAATGTGTTATCAAAACATACGATAACACTTTCTGATGTGTTAAGACCAACTATGTTATCGTAGGTTAGGATACTTTACATAACACTTTATCAGTGTTATACAGATGTGTTATTGTACTGTCAACGATAACACAATTTCTGTGTTATTTTAATATATAGATAAGTGTTTAATTATGTTATTTATAGTCGATTATATAACACTTTTTTTTGTGTTATACTACATTTTAGTATAACACTTTTTTTTGTGTTATACTATACTTTAGTATAACACATTATTTGTGTTATACTACACTTTAGTATAACACATGTGTTATATTAGCTTAGAGAAACATAATCTTTTTTTACTTACACAAAACTAGGAAAACAAATATGAAAGTTGAAGCCAAATAAGGTAACATAAATAGATTTTTATTAATTACTCAAATGTAATTACAATATTTAGTCTACTAGTCTAGGCTTAAGAAATCATATCACAACATAATTTATGCCCAATTCTGATTCCTTTATCACTAAATACAAAACAAGAAATGTATAAAAAAATTAGTGAAATACATTCTTCCATTCTAAAGGCCTCAACTACAAATGTTGTCAAGAATTGCTCCAAAGAAATCATCTCAATATACCTGCTCATTGTAAAAAAACAAAATCCTTTTATTATTAAGAACATAATACTTAAGCTAGTTTCCACCTGTAAGCATATAAAGTTTAAATTAAATTTGTAATAACTCCAAAACTTGACGAAACAGCAGGGTATAGCAAGATGTACTACCATGAAAAACGACTGAAGCAACAAAACATGCAACTTAAAACAATAAGCTAAGAGATGAACGAAGAGAAAATTCCACTGCCAAACAGAGTACTCTATTAATACCTAAAACTTAATGAAAATGAAAGAAACATTCAGCAGCATAATTCTAAAGCACAACAGAAGACTTTCTTCTTTATACCTTGACAAGGGCTGATGAAAGTCATCTTTTTGTTGGTAGTTCGTCTTCTAACATGGTCATATCAGCCTATTAAGAAAGAAAAATCTAAGCATATGAATTTCCCACAAAACAAACAGTTAAATTCAGAAATGAAAGTGAATGAGAAAATCAGAGAGGATAGAGAATGAATGAACTGAACTTTAATGAAATATATTGAAGTGTTAAATAGAAAAAGAGAATACATCACTTATAATGAGCTAAAAATTAGAGTAAGACTAACAGATTCATAGAAAACCATAACAAATCTAGCAGCTACCACTTAATAGATAAAATTTGTAGTAATAAAAGTAATAATAACCTCAGAGTAGTCACTATCACAAGATTTCATTCTATAGTTGCTAAAATCATAAATGATGTTAAAGTGGTTACAAGATACTCTACAAAGATTACTTACAAGAGTCTCTATCAATTATGTTTTCATATTAAAAAATATGATTTAAATTGTTTCTTTTGTGTTTTATTTGATCATTTCATGACAATCTGTTTTAATACTTATCTATATATATACACATGTAAGACATGAATTATACTATGGAAAAAATAAAGATAAAGGTAATATTTAATTTTTTTTGAACACTCAGACAAGTATTTTTAAGCCAACACAACAGAGAGTAGTTATATTCATTGCTTGTTTCATTTAGTTTGCAACATGAATTGCCTAACAGCGAATGAAAACAGGCATAGGCAATATGTACATACAAAGGAAGAGAGAATATATATCTCAAACTTACCCGACCCTTAGCCTTTTACTGTCACCTTCGCTCTTTATGGGCAAGGCTGCTGGATAATTGAAGGAAGGAAGAGAAAAACGAGATGCAATGACAGAGCAGTGTGCAACATATTTACGACTACAAGACCAATTAGACTTTTAAAGTCAAAAGACTACATGACCTTTTCGATAATATTGAAAATAAACCAAGCAAGAAAGAGAAAAAAATTATTTAAAAAAATTTGCAATCATTTTCACACTTGTTTGTTAATTTCCATTAATAAATACGGGCTCAAGAGTCAGCAACAGGCTACTATTCCAACCATAACCTTAGCCCTTAAATGACAGGAGTACAAGACTAACAAACCAGATCAATGCAATCATTTATGGTACACCATCTAAATTCATTTCCAGACAACAGTTTTTCAAAGAAGAAACCAGGATAACACTCAGGAACAATGAAGAAAACTTAATTTTAGGCAATTCATGTTGCAAACTAAATGAAACAAGCAATGAGTACAAATGTCAAAAATACAAGAATCAAGATGAAAGTATAAACAACACTAACATGAAGTTTATGCACAAGAATTTAGTACAAGAAACTTAGAAAAGAACTCAAACAAAGCTAAGCTAACTTTTACAATGTTACCTCAACTCTAACTCTTATTTAGAGTAGAATGGCTATCATAAATAAATTTCATAACAAACTGTAGATCAGGTTGCGTTTTGGGCCTAATCTTGTATGGCTTCTGCAAATTCAATTTCTTATAAGTTATAACCTGGTCTCTGGATACTAATCAGTTTGTCATTTGTTTTCCCTTGAATTTAAAAAAAAAATGAGGAGAAAAAATTGCATTGCTGCAATTGTGAAAAAATCGATGTCCTTACTACAGGGGAATATACGAAATCCTTGAAGAAAAGAGCTTGGAAAGGTCAGAAGAATATCAATAAAGTTTGTACATTTATCAAGATCTCCGAAAAATAGATGCCCCTACTAAATACCCAGCAGAAATTTTATACATATATGATAATTCAACAAGTCTTTGGATTCTAACACTGAACTCACTTTGATTGCATGAAATAAAACGGTGCAGGTGCACTTTCTACGCAGAGTTATAACACATATGATAGAATGAATATAAGATCAAAAATAAAGAGCAGTACCTGAGCAATGTGCTTGGCAGAAATGAGTTCGGCCATAACAAATGATGCATGCCATCCGTGCTTAAGGCCAAAAATTTCTAGAAGACCATCATCAGCATGGGCCTCAACAAACTTTTTCTGTGAGAACAATAAATGTCAAGATAAGCATTATTGACCTGAAACTTAAGTCCCTTCAATAACAGGGGATGTTATAATCATGTAAAGTCTGAAGGGACCATATGGTACATGAGATCAAATATGGTAAGGGGCAAATTATGATGAGTTAGGTGAAAGTGTGAAACACAATAACTCCACAGTACTTGAGTATTATTGATGAATCAGGGAAAAACAATAACTTCGTAAGTACTCGAGTATTTTCATGCTCGCATCTGCATAACCAACATACAGCATAGAAGAACATAGAGCTAACAAACCCAATGAAAATTAACATTATCTCGAGGAGAGATATATACCTTTTCCAAATAATCTGGCTTCAGATTACCCCAGGGATGTCGTCCACTTCCATAGTTAAGAAGATTTAAAGTAACAATAGCTCTTACACTAGAGGAACACATAATTACAAAATGAGATTTATAGAATAAGCATTGTGCCTTTTTTCCAGTAGGGTACATTTACATCAAGATACAAATATCCAAATAACAATTTTAGTTCTAAAAAATCATTGGTAATAGTCCGTAATCACAAGACTTTTCACATAATAAGATAACAAACCAGACCTTATTAGAAATTGGTCCTTGTGCCAGGTAAGGTTTCTCATTACGTAAATGATGAAAGCCGTAAGCCACCTGAGCATCCATTCCTGTAATATAGATCCAAAAAATAAGGAGGCTTGTGTAGAATGATAAAAAATACAGCCCTGGTCTGCTTCATATAAAACTAAGAGGGAGCGAACCACACACACACAAACATATACTAATACAGAATAATTATCAGCTCTTAGACAAGTCAAAAATCACACAAACATACCTATGCTAAAGTAATTATAAAATACTCCTTCATAACAAGTCTTTTTCTCAGGCAACTCCCCTTCAATCTCCAACCCCTGCATTTAAATACATTTCACCTATTTAGGTTAATTTGTTCACATGAAAATAAATAAATTTAATACTTCACATTTTACAAAGACTAACACAAAACATATTCTAAGTTTAATATGCAGCACATCAAAGATTTCAAAACAAAGTTAATTTTCTTACAAGCAATTAAAAAAATAGCTTTAAAAAAGTTAAAATTTCCATGTTTATATTGTTTTATATATCTTGATGATTAGAATAAATCTCTCTAGATACAAACACTAGAATGAAAATAGAAAAAAAAAACAATTAATTACATCAAAACTTCAAAAATCCCATCAACTAGCCTCTATAATATTATTTTTCTGCATGAATTATAAGATTCAAAAGAATGATGCACAAGAAATTGCCTAATGTCACATCTAGCATTATACACAATCCAGAGCAGAGCAATAGATTATATGCTATAATGCTATATAGTCCACCTTCTCACTGATTATCCTTACTTAAAAAAAAACTTTTGTGAGGCTTGAACAATATGAGAACCTAATATTTCATAGCAGAGCAACAGCACAGATATTAGGCCCAGAACTCAACCTGATCGTTATAACTTCGCTGCTAACATACCTGAATTCGAAACCAGTAACAGCAAATGAAAACAGGCATAGGCAGTGGAAAGAATATATCAGGAGTTAACTAATAACTATATGACAAAAACAGAAAATATAATTTATAGCTATGCAAGTGCACACAGTCGCAAACTTGTAATAAAATGGTAAAACCAAGTATCGTCCTCAAGGACTGATTTATCAATTACCAATCAATTAATCCTTTAATTCTATTCGGTTAAACAATTATAAGAGATTTTTAAACTAAGAAAAATATTAACAAAGCACAATGAAAAAGTAAACAAATTAACAAAGAAAATATAATTAGGACAATTATGATTCTCTATTTTTCCACCCTGTTATTTCCTAATGCAAGCATCTATATCCCCTTCTCTCTATTCAAGAATAAGTTGCAACAACAATTCATAATCTGGTTAAGACTTATGAAATTCAATCTAAATGACAACTTCCTATATTTCTATGGTAAGTTAATTCATGTAGAGGGCATTAGCCACACAACTCAGAAAATAAGCAAATAACCTAGATACCTTCGTTCTAAATTAAATTTGCATCCAAACAATCAAAGCATATCAAATTTCACTTTTCAGATTTCAATTTGATTCATAAAATAGCAATTAGAGGTGATCAATCAATAATCGCACAATTAACATAGATTGCAAGGAATTGAAAGAGATGAAGAAGAATATCAACTTTGCATTAAACCATAACAAGGGTTTCCAAAAGATTCACATAAAAGCCCTAAAAGAAAATTTAGCCTATGATATTCATTCTAGCCATATAATTGTTTAATTACAAACATGAAAATTGACAGAAAAAGATGAAGAAAACTCAGGGACGAATCCTCCAATATGGTGTTCTTACTCCAGCCGTCGTCGTCTTTAGCCCTCTTTCAGTCGCATATATGATTCCAAAAAAACCTATCAAAAGTTCCCAAGTGAATGGACCAAATTGCCCATCAAAAAATGATCAAATCTGTGAAAATCGCGTCTCTAGCGCTGTAGCGCTACTTCTGGAGCGCTGTAGCGCTATTAACAGTGGCAAAATACCTCAAAATCTGGTGCACTAGCGCTGTAGCGCTCTTATTATGGCGCTGTAGCGCTAAAGTCAGAACCGACAAAACTCGGTTCGAACAGCCTGCAGCGTTAGCTCATCGTATTTTGATCATAACTCCTTCGATATAACTCCGAATTGAATGATTCAAAAAGCTATGGAAAGATAAGAGAAATATATACAACTTCTATTTATAGAAGTGTTTCCAGAAAGTGAATACATCATGGTAAAAATGCGGCTTGAAGGTTCAGACTTGCGTTATAGAGCATAAACGACGTGTGTTAAGCATCTTCAATGTAGTATTTTCCACACATAATGTCTTGAAACTCCACAATCAACACGAAATCCATCTTATTTATCATATTTAACATGTTTCTTCTCATTTCACTCCATATTATGTAATTGACCATTAAAACCTGAAACAAAAAGAAAACAAGCATAAATCTGCACTAAACAATCCTAAATAACTAAAAACACAACCTAAAACGATCTCTAAAACAAACCTAAAGTGAACCTAACAGTACTCCCATCAATTTTGAGTTTCAGGGATGAAACTTCTATAAATTGTAGGTATTGTAACATCTCGTATTTTGAACATCGTTACTAGCCGGTTGGAGCCAGTGAAGAATTTTGTAAAATATTATTTCGATATATAATATTATGTGAAATTATGTTATTTCGTGAATTTTATTGCCGTTGTGATAATTTGATAAGGGTTTAGGCCTATGCAAAGAGAATTAGTATTGGACCAAGGGGCAAACCCTAATAACGAAAAAATCTCGGATTAGGTCAAATGAGGAATACTATGGCATAAAAATATCTGGCAAATGGGACTGTATAGTCAAGCCAGTAAATTTAAGAAAATTGATTAGGGATTTAATTCCAATCTATCGGGCTTAAGAATGGAAATTCTTGCCCGAGCCTCTAAGGGCATTTTGGTCAATTTGAATAATTTACCAAAATTATGTGTTATGTGAAAAAATTTATTTTTGTTCACATTTATTTTATTTTGCTTGGAGATATTTAAAAACTAAAGGGTAAAAATTTAGAGAGTGAAATTACCAAAGGGCCCTTGAGTGCACTAGAAGTGAGTTTAAAGGGACAAGGGCATTTTAGTCATTTCCAAAGGTGGAGAGAGGGTGTGATGGGTGGCTAGGCTATGCCCTAGTGTACTCAAGTGTCTATGACACCTACCCTAGGAAGAGTAAGAGCCTTACCCACCCATTTGCTAAACCCCCAATCATTTCCCTCTTACACATCCAATCATTAGTTTTCTTAATTTCTTTTTTTCCTCAAGAAAACAAAAAAGAACGGTCTCCTTTTTCCTCCCCAAAACTGAAGCTCACTCCCTCTTCCCTCTCCATTGCTTCCATTTTCTCTCTAAGGAGCAAGATCACTCTTTCCCCATTGAAGAAGGGGAGAAGCCCAAGAGCACACTAAGGAAGAGTAAGTTCGAATCCTACTCTATTTTTTTTCTCCTCTTTTTTTCTTCAAATCTGAAACCCTAAGGGGTGGATATGCATGCATGTGATTCTAATGGCCACGCATTTCATGGATATTTTATTCTAGGGTTCAAGAGATGTGATTCTAGGAGAATCTCAAAGTTGAAGCTTTTTGGTGATCTAGTGAAAACAAAGGTAAGGGTTCTAGAGTTTTTATGTTTTCCAATCATCTCCATCTTCTACCCTAACACTCTTTTAAAAATTTGCACGTGGAACCTTGGGGCTCGGTTTGAGTGTATAGAACACAAGGAGGAAGTTTGAAAAGCTAAAGGAACCACATCTCCAAGCTAGAACCATCAAAGGTAGATTTTTGGTTGGTTTTTGAGTTATTCTTGGTTATTGATGTTAGATCTGTTTGTATACGTTGTTTTGTTGGTTTTTGAAGTTTATTTTATGCTTGAGAGTTAGCTTGGTTGATTTATTGATTTGCATGCAGGCATTGGCTAGGGTTTTGATAGTAGTGTTTATTTTGCTAGAATGTGTAAAAATGTATGCTGCCAAGTTTTTGTGGTCTGACTTCCAACGGGTCAGATCGTACCCTACTACCTCTGTTTGTGGAAATAGTTTGTATGGTTGCATAGTTCTAGATGAGTACTTGAGTTTAGGCTTTGGAAAATAAAAAAAAAGGTGTTTTCAAACCTAAGTTATGAACTTTTTGGCATCTTGATGCAATCTGAAAAATTTATGGGCAGCATGCACTGCCTAGATTGTTTTGAATATTGAACACATTTTACTGAGCCAAAAACCATGAAATTTGGTAAACTGTTAGTTTAAATATGTATAAGGATCACATAATTTTTTTCAAAGTTTGCCTTAATAATCTGAAAACAAAATTTCTGGGCAGCAAACACTGCCCAGAGTGCCTTACATTTTTTAATGGGTTCCCCTATCCTAAAAATTTTGAGGGAAACTAAATTAGATATGATTAAAAATCCTAGTAAAATTCTAGAAAATATTGGGATATGCTAAAAATTTGAGAAAAACTCATGGGCAGCAGGCACTGCCCAGATTTCTTTAAATTGTTTAATGGTTTTTGCCATCCCAAAAATTTTGAAACTTGGTGAGAAAATTTTCAAGATATGTATCAAGGCCCTGGTAAAAGTTTAAATTAAAATATGTCACGGTTTAAGAGTAGTAATTTTTCTAAGTTTCCCTAAAAATGAGGAAAATTAGTAATTTCGAACCTTAGTAAATAAATGAGTTTTGGGAGGTTAGTTCTCCTAACCTAAATTGAATTTTTGACGTGAGATTTTGCCTAGTTCTCGTCATTAGGACGTATAATACATGAATAGGATTTTATAGGGTTGTGGCTAGAGAACCTAACATAGAATATGAGCTTAAAGCGGGATTTCTATCACCCTAAATTGAATAGAGAAAAGGTTAGGTTCGAAATTGGAAATGAAGTTGTTTTAAAAAATAGCTGAAGTTTTAGATATCTAACCAATCCCAAATTAGCTTAAGGATATTGAGAATTTATTTTTACCATTTTCTAAACACGGGGTCCAACTGCCCTTTCTTTTAAAAAATGACGTAATAAAGATCCTAGGTTATGGATTAAAGATGGTAAAAATGGGAGTTTGGTTTTATAAAACTGTAAATAAAAAAGTATTATCGTTATCGGATAATAAATTATAAAAGGTTGAAACATGGTATTTTTGGGTAAAGAATGGAAAACGGTAAACTCAGTACTTGAGTAAAAAGTGGGTAGTTTTCTAAGACTAAGAGTTGTCTAAAACTCCTTTTATAAGTAACCAAAATACGAGTAATACGATTTAGAGAGAGTAATGTAGAGATAGAATATTAAAATGCACAGCGCAGAGAGAATGTTGCGATAAGGATGATTTTCTCAGATGGTCGTAAATTGATTAAAGCGGAATATGGTCTTATACACTGTAAAGTGTTTAAGAGAAATTTTTAGTATAGAGTCTCTAAGAGAACCTTATTGAATGTAGCTATCATAGAATATTAGCTATACGAGTATGCCTTAGTTTAATCTGAGTACACTACATTAATTACAGTAACTGCGAAGGGAAAAGCGGATAGCAGAGTTAAAAGATCCAGCTGGGAACTAAGGAATCCTAGTAAGTTAGCCTTTCTCTTTCTTGGATACGAAATGATAATATACTAGTGTGTGCTTCTAGTATTAGATTACACTAGTTTTGTTTGGGTCATTAGGACCAGGGTATGCTTAATGCCTACTCTTGCAATGCTTTGGCATTCTGCGGCTAAATGGTAAGTAGGTTCGGGTTGGAGCCAGAACCCTAATTGTAGTGCACCAAATTTTTTCTTTTAGTTATTAAAATTTTTGTGTTTTATTTTATTTAAGTGTTAAGTGTGGTGAATTATTTTATTTAAATGTTGTTTATTTTTTTATTTAATTGTTGTTTGTTGTATTTAATGGTTTGTTATTTTATTTAATTGTTAGAATTGTTGGTAGCATTTTTGTGAAATTAATTGTTAAATGATATGTAATTATTTTTATTTTTAAAATGTGATTATGTGAGATTTGGTTGAATGTACTAAGGTGCATGGTAGGTAGTGATGCACCCTAGTGATTGAGTATGTGCATGTGCATGGTTGCATGGTGTGCATGCAATAGTTTTCTACACATTAATTTCCTTTTATTGGTTTATTTATTTTTATTTAATTAAGGGATTTAAAAAGAAAATAAAAAGAAAGGGAAATAAAGAGGTTTGTGTTCACACAAGAAAAATATTGGGAAACAAATGGTGAGAAATGATAGAGTTGTCATTTTTTGAATTCCTGTAACCTTAGACCCAGCCTCAGTAAAACGGGTATAACAAGGTCTGTGGGTATCTAATTTAGACAAAACTGGTACCGTTAGAAAGATAATGAAATTATCTACATTTTCTGTGAATATCATTTTTCCTAAAACGTAACAGAAACGGGTCAAAATCCAGTCCCAAGTCTCAGCACCCTAGAGTTACGAGAATAACATTATTTCCTTTATTAGCCATGGACAGCCAAGGAAGACAAGAGAGGAATTAGTGTGCTGTCAATGATAAAATGGATTGATTGGCTGAGTATAATTTTTAATTGAATTATATTTTAATTTATGGAAAAATAAAGGAAAATGATAATTACATTTTCCTTAGCTAGGTTTTGAAGATTGAGGCATTTAAATAGAAAATAAGAAAGAGATTGAAGGCTCATTTGGCTTGGTGGCTGCCGTGTGCTTAGAGAGAAGGGAGAGGGAGAGCTTGTGAGTTCTAGAGAGAGAGGTGGAGAAGAAGAACATGAAGGAGAAGAGAAGGAGAAGAAAGAAGAGGCCAAGGCTAGGGATCCTAAGGTATTGGTTAAGGTTCATAGCATTATATTTTGTCTCCTCTACATCTTGATTCTAAGCAAGGCAAAATGATGGTGATGATAGGTTTGGATTTTGTTGCAAGAGGATTGGAGGCTAGTGTTCGAAATCCCTAGGGTAAGTATTTGGGTTCATAGTGATGTTAATTTCTACCCCTTCTTGAATCTAAGATCATTTTTTTTTCTTTTCTTCATGTGGGTTTCGAAACCCTAGGCTTGAACAAGTGGTGGCCATAGTTTGGGTTATTGTCACTATTGTCCTTGAGTTCTAGCAAGAGAGGTAATGGGAACCTTTTTGTCTTGTGGTTATTGTTTTTATCTTTGGTTTCTTGTGGTTTGGAGAATATTGTTTGAGAATGGTGATGGGAACCTTTTTGTCTTGTGGTCATTGTTTTGTTCTCCTTTGATATATTAGATGATTAATCTTATTGAAATGCGGTGTTGATGATATGTTGTTTAAAGATCTTCTATGATTTGATGGTGGGTATGTTTTGGCTTAAAGACTCTATGTGAAAATAGACAAAGGTTTTAAATTGTGAACTATAAAAATGATGATGAATATCTCTTTTAAAAATAACATGAAAGGATTTGATTATTTTGCCTATGGGGATTTCGGCCTAAAGGTGATATTCAAAAGCATGATGGATATTTTTTTATATATTTAATGTCAATTTAATCTTAGAGATCATGATAGGTTGTGGCAAGATCTTGTATGAAGTTATGATGGTTTTGTTCTTTGGAATAATTGCATGGTAATAATATATTGAGAGTATATTTAACACAAGATCAAGGGTGGTTATTTTTTCATGACTTGTGAATAAGTTTCAAGGTGATTGATGAAATTGTATGCTCATGGTGTGATTAAAATGGTTAAAGATGTTAGAAGCATGCTAGGGTTTGTGTTGGAATATTGTACATAAATAAGCATGAATTTTGTGAATATAATAAAAAGAATGAATTTTATGATTAAATGTGCTTGCTGTTTTTTGCAAAACTGATGTTGTTTATGATGAGAATAATGTTTTGAGTGCTTAAATAAAATTTGCAAGTGTTTTGATGTTTTAAGAAGTTTGATGGGAAATTTAATTATGTCTTGAAATGATATTTTGTATAAATAAATATCTACAGATTTTTTTTATATATTTTTGAGAAAATATGAGTTTTTAAAAATAAGGATAGTGATTTTAATGATAAAATTTGATTGCTGGAATTTTTGTTTAAAAATGTAAAATGTGTTTCAATAAAAGGAATGTGATTGGTATTTTGAAATAAATAAATAACCTAAACAATGGTAAAACTTAAAAGTGATATTTTTCAATAAAAGAAATGTGATTGGTATTTTGAAATAAATAAATAACCTAAACAATGGTAAAACTTAAAAGTGATATTTTTTAATATAATATGAGTGGTTATTTTACAAGTTATGATTTTCTTTAATTGGATTAAGAAAAATATTAGATTTAATCCACTTGTGATTTTTAAATAATGGCTGAAAGTTTAGTTTAAAAAGTTTTAAATATAGTTATTTAATTTTCACATATGAATTTGTGTTACATAAAATTAAGTATTTAAAATAATTCAAACAAAATATATTTTTCCCACACTTGAAATTATTATTTTTCTCACATCAAAATATGAAATTCTATTAACTTAAATTAAATTGTTATTTTCTAA
This sequence comes from Humulus lupulus, assembly GCF_963169125.1. NCBI lineage: Eukaryota > Viridiplantae > Streptophyta > Magnoliopsida > Rosales > Cannabaceae > Humulus > Humulus lupulus. Next base: position 186,537,318 of record NC_084798.1, read on the forward strand.
GGAGACATGATAATCATAGGTATTTTCTTTTTAAAATAATTTCCAATGCCTTTGCTTTTCTTTGTAATTAAAAATAATAAATGAGTCTTTTATATATTCTTAATGGCTAAATAAAATTGTTTTTATGAAATAAAAAGAATGTATTGGGAGATTTAATCAACCTAGTAACTTTAAGAAGATAAACAATGGTAAACAAAACATGCTACAAGTCTATTATTTTTAAAACGATAGAAGTAAGACGCATGGAATTATCGTTTTAAACGCCACATTTACGCAACGTTCCCACGTATGCATGTTACATGCAAATTCACTTTTACGACCAAAATTATGTATATAATGCAGCCATGTAGTTTTTATAGAAAGATGATGCATGCAATATAGGTAGAATGAGCATTATTCTTTTTATGACCTTATGTGTAATTAAGCATATGTGTATGTTGTGTGTAACTCCTACCATGTGTGCATGGCCCATGCACACATGAGTTATATGAGAGGGCAAAATAGTAATTATATGAAGCTAAGAAATGTCGTTTTGATTATGGTATAGGCTCGTTGAGAAGTTGTGGTTTTACTTAGCTTGGACCTGAGGTAAGGAAGTTAGATAGAATTTATGATTGTTTATGCTATGAATGGTAAGACTGTTTGTATGAATGAAAATGTTATGAGTTATGAAATGCTATAATGTGATGATATGTTGGCTTGTATGAATGCTGTATGATATGAATGGATGTTAGCGTGATGAACGTGACACATCAAATAAAGAGGTTACTAAGGATATGAAGACGTAACCGAGTTATATGTAATAGTTGTTAGCGTGTTGAACGCGACTCAAAAAATGGGTTACTAAGGATGTGAAGACGTAACTCGAGTTACTAAGGATATAAAGACGTAACTCCAAGGGCGGACGCACCGAGGTTATTCAAGGACCAGAGACTCCTGTTTACCTCAAAGGGTGGCATTGACAAGTTAGCGGGCCATGTTCACAAGGAATTATTTATGATTATGTTATGATGTTTGGTGATGTTTATGATTTTGTTATGATGTTCATGATATGATAGATGGCATTATGTTGACGTGGATATGTTTATGTTTATGATATTGATGCCAATTTTATGATGATGCTATGATGTATAAAGATGAATGATAGTGTTTGTAATTTGTTGTATTCTTACTTGCTTGTTGTTTGTACTTCCTTACTGGGCTTTTAGCTCACCCCCTTACTTTCCCTTCCAGGTAGCAAATAGGTTTCTCTGTGGCACGCGTGGTGATGTGGGGAGTTCTGTCGTCCTGGTGTGTATGCCGTGGGGCATCCTATGGATGAGAAACGATCAACTTTAAACACCAATTTTTAATAATGTTATGTTTAATGGGATTTTTCTTAAAATTGTCAGTGGGACTTAAAATTTTGTTTGTTTTAGAACTTTGTATAAAACTAATATTTTCTTTTTAAACTTTTGAGCCCAACTTGCATGTTTTAAGCGAGACCCCACTGAAACATTTATAATAAGTGGCTTTCTATTATAAACCATTGAAAATGTGAATGTTTTATTAAGTACTAGTTTAAGGGTGTTTTACACTAATGTAAAAGAGTCCGAGTTGGAGCCAGGACATGGTAAGTATATAGTTCGGGTTGGATCCAGGACATGATAAGTATATAGTCTGGGTTGAAGACAGGACAATGGTAATATAGTTCGGGTTAGAGCCAGAACAATGGTAGTATAGCGTGTAATGACCCAACTAATTCTAGACTTTAGACCATTAAGAACTAATATACATAGACACTAATCTTAAGAAAACATACATATGAAATAGTCATAACTTTATTAAAACTGTAAAGAAAAGGTTAAATACATAAAAAAATCAGGGTCGGATATGGGATCCCATTATTTGAAAATAAAACCTAACTTAAAATGTTAAATAAATTTGTTACATAATCAAGTGCGGAAAATACATAGAAAACATAATTAAAATGACTAAAAACAACATCGTCCTTGAATCGTTCATGCAGTCCACCGAATCTATTCTCCCTCAATACACAATCCCAAGCTGCCAAAAATCTTTCCACCGCCATAACTATTTCCTGCACATATAAAAATAAAGGAATGAGCCTAATATCCAGCAAGGAAAATCTACTAAAAACATAAAACATAAACATAAACATATGACTATAATAACGCATACCACATAAGACTACACTATATATTAATGGCCATTATGACATGTGATAAACCATCTATGTCCCCTGTCTAATATTTGAGGTAGGTTAGATCACATGGTAGTATATGATAAATCATCTAAATCACCTGTCTAATATTTGAGGTAGGGTAAATCATATGGTAGTATATGATAACCCATCTGGATCCTCTGTCTAATATTTGAGGTAGGGCATATCATAACTATAAGCATAAAAATGATAAACATGTAACGACTCAACTATTCTAGACTTTGGACCATTAATGACTACTATCCTAATCTTAAGAAAACGTACATATGAAATAACCATAACTTTATTTAAAAACTATAAAGTAAAGGTTAAATACATAAAAATTCATTTAGGATATGGGATCCCATTGTTTTGAAAACAAAACATAACTTAAATAAATTGGTTACAAAATTGAGTACAGAGAAAAATAATACATAGAAATCATAACTAAAAGACTTAATACACATCCCCAAGCTGCCAAGAATCTTTCTGCCGCCATAACTATTTTCCTGCACATATAAACATAAAGGAATGAGCCTAATGCCCAGCAAGGAAAATCTACTACAAGCATGAAACATAATCATACACATAACTATAAGCTATAAACATATAACATATATCTATAAAGACGTACATCATATTAGACTGTACTATTAATGGCCATTAAAACATGTGATAAACCATCTACGTCCCCTTTCAAATATCTTAGGTAGGTTAGATCACATGGTAGGTTTATGATAGCCCATCTACGTCCCCTGTCTAATATCTGAGGTAGGGTAAATCATAACCATGAAACATAAGAAAACATAACATAACATACTATAGCATAACTTATCATAACATATCAACATAACATATAAGCATATAAAACTATCCTATTTTCCTTACCAATATACCAGGATGACGAGAACAAAGTTGGGATTTTGGAACACTCCTAAAAACCACTAATATAGAGGTGAGTATTCTAAAAGAAAGAGATGAGTGAACTAAAAACCACCGAGAATATTCTTACAGACAAGAAACCTCAAGTTCGAAGAACTTAGATGCCTAACCAAGAATAGAGAAGACTGAGTTAGGACTATAAAACTAATGAAACAATACTGAAAGGAACTAAGAATAGGAATACCTTTGAAATTGCTATGACCGAACTACACCTCGAAACCGAAATACACACTATGAACCTTACTTCCCAAGTGTCTAATAAGCTTAGAATGATAAACCTTATAACCCCAACCCAAGTGTTTATCACTCTATAGTATCACTAGCACTTGGAAGGCTTTGATTAATGCTTGAAGAATGAATGAAAAGACTTGGTGCTAGGTCCTATTTATAGAGTTCTAGGAATAAAAATCTTCTTTTTGGCTTTGAATAAAAATAATGAATTTAATTGAAAATATTTGAATATCCTTCAGCCAAAGGCTTAGGACTTGGTCAAATTGTTCAGAGAGATTTAAGGAGTCAAAGCTTCATTTTTAAAACAAAAATAATAAAAACAAATAGAATCCTAACTTCTAACTCCCTAAATCTCGTAACTCTAAACTCACCTGCAGTAAAATCAACATATCTGGAGGTGTAGGACTCCGATTTAGACTCTTTTTATATCGTTAGAAAGCTAATTCAATTATCTACAACTTTTTAGAAATACTAGTTTTAAAAATTCATAACATAACTGGGTCAAAAATAGGTCGGAAGTTACAGTATCCTAAAGTTACGAAAAATCTATTTAATTATCTAAGCTAATCCACAAATAAATAAAATTATGACAAATGTCATGCTCCTAACATATTCTGGTGAAGACTAAGTCTTATATTTCCCTTATTTTATCATTGAAATAATAATTCTTTAATAACCATGCATATGACAAGTGTCATAATCCTATTGGCTCTATCTAAACCTTAGGAATAACTATGCTCATGACAAGTGTCATATTCTTATTGGCTCTATCTAAACCTTAGATTATAATAATTATCATATTAATAACCAACAATATTAATCAAACCTTATGTTATAATTAATATTCTTAAACTATAGGTTAAACTTATAAAATCCATAACTATTGATAGGAGTTTCCAACTAAGTCCCGACTTGAACCAAAATCCACAGTCATAAACATACTACAACTACTACTAGCTATTACTATTACTACTACTATCTAACTAGCTAAGTAAAGTTCTTGGACTCTACAATTCTCCCCTACTAAAAAGAATTTCGTCCTCGAAATTTACTTACCAAATAATTCCGGATACCGGCCGTGCATGTCCTCCTCCAACTCCCATGTTGCCTCCTGTTCCGAACTATTACTCCATAGGACTTTGACTATTGGAATACTCTTGGACCGTAACTACTTCATCCCTCTATCTAGGATGCTAACCGGTCGTTCCTCGTAACTCAAGTCTTTCTGGAGTGCTATCGTATCGTACTTGAGGACGGGAGATGGGTCTGACACATACTTGCGTAGCATTGAGATATGGAACACGTTGTGACTCTCTGCTAGGCCTGGCGGTAGGGCTAGTCTATACGCAATTGCTCCCACTTTGTCCAATATCTCAAAAGGACCTATAAATTAGGGACTAAGTTTGCCTCTCTTCCCAAACCGCTTCACACCTTTCATAGGAGATATTCTTAAGAAAACTTGATCTCCGACTTTGAATTCCACATCACGCCGCTTGGCATCCGCATAACTTTTCTAACGGCTTTGAGCAGCGAGCATACACTTTCTAATTAGGGCTACTACATTATGAGCTCCTCTAACAGCATCAGTTCCAAGCAGTTGCCTTTCTCCTGCCTCGTCATAATGCAACGGAGATCGACACCTTCTTCCATAAAGTAACTCATAAGGTGCCATCCCGATCGTTGACTGGTAGCTATTGTTGTAGGAGAATTCTATCAGCGACAAATACTCACTCCAAGATCTCGATGTAAACACCGATCCTCTATCGAATACTATTGTCTTAGAGATTCTATGCAGTCATACTATTTCTTGGACTTAAACATCTCCGTATTCATCTACTGTGTACAAAGTCTTAACAGATAGGAAATGAACTGACTTGGTTAATCTATCTATTACTATCCAAGTTGAATCATGTTGCTTACTTGTTCGTGGCAAACCCGTCACGAAATCTATGGCTATATCATCCCATTTCCATTTTGGAAACCTAAGTGGTTGCAATAAGCCTGCAGGCCTCTGATGTTCTGCTTTCACTTGCTGGCATACTAGACACTTAGACACAAATTCTGCTATGTCCTTCTTCATCTCTGGCCACCAATACATTGCCTTGATGTCATGTGCCATCTTGGTTGACCCTGGGTGAACTGAGTACGGGGTACTATGCGCTTCTTCTAGAATCATCATCTTAATCCTTTAATCATTTGGCACGCATACCCGATCCTTATATCTCAATAATCCTTGACTTGATATTGATAAATCTGTGGCCTTGGCTTCTCTGACTGCATCCATTTGTGTCGCTAGTGTGTCGTCATGCCCTTGCCCAATCCGTATATCTTCTAGCAAATTTGACTGGACAGACAAATTAGCCAACTTACCGACAACTATTTCTATTCCGGCACTGGTCAGCTCCTGCTATAGCGACTTTTCTATTCCTTCTAGCGCTGCTAAACTTCCATAACTCTTCCTACTTAGTGCATCGGCAACTACGTTTGCCTTTCCCGGGTGGTATATGATTTCCCAGTCGTAATCCTTCACTAGCTCGAACCACCTGCGCTGCCTCACGTTGACCTCCTTCTGTGTGAAGTACTTTAAACTTTTGTGGTCTGTATAAATCTCGCACCGTTCTCCGTGAAGATAATGGCGCCAGATTTTCAACACAAAGACCACCGCTGCCAACTCCATATCATGCGTTGGATAGCGTTGCTCGTACTCCTTTAGCTACCGTGAGGCGTAGGCTATCACCTTATCATTCTGCATCATCACGCAACCCAACCCTTGCTTCGATGCATCGCAGTAGACAACGAACTTATCGTTGGGTGTCTGTACACAGAGTACTGGTGCTGAGCATAGCTTGTCCTTAAGCAACTGGAAGCTTTCTTCACATCTATCATTCTAGTTGAATCTTTGTTGTTTCCAGGTCAGGTTGGTGAGTGGAGTGTCTATCTTAGAAAAACCCTCTACGAACCTCCTATAATAAACTGCTAATCTCAGAAAGCTCCTTACTTCGGATGCGTTCTTTGGTCTTGGCCAATCCTTCACGGCCTCTACTTTAGATGGGTCTACAGCAATCCCATCCTTGGATACTATGTGGCTGAGAAATGCTACTTTTGAAAGCCAAAATTCACACATCATGAACTTGGCGTAAAGCTGATGCTCCTTCATTCGTAGCAAGATTAACCTTAAATGTTTCTCGTGCTCGACTTTATCCTTTGAGTACACCAAGATGTCGTCGATGAAAACTACGATGAATATATCCAAGTAGTCCTTAAAGATCCTATTCATTAAATCCATAAACGCGGCTGGAGTGTTGGTAAGACCAAAAGACATAACTAGAAACTCATAATGTCCATAACGAGTTCTAAAAGACGTCTTGGGAATATCCTCTTCCCCTACCTTGAGCTGGTGATTCCCGGACCGTAGATCAATCTAAAAAAATGGTTTCCCCTTGGAGTTGATCAAACAAGTCATCAATTCGGGCTAGCGGGTACTTATTCTTATTTATCACCTTATTCAGCTCGCGATAATCTTTATATATCTGCATGCTTCCATCCTTCTTCTTCACAAATAGTACCGGTGCTCCCCATAGCGAATGGCTCATTCTAATGAAACCTAAGTCTAAGAGTTCTTCTAACTACATCTTTAACTCCTTGAGTTCGGTAGCAGCCATCCGGTATGGTGCCTTGGAAGTAGTCTCGATGCCCAGTACTAATTCGATTGTGAAGTCAATTTCCCACGTCGGCGGCAATCCTGGCAAGTCGTCAGGAAATACCTCTGGAAATTCCCTTACAATATGTACATCTTTGACCTTTAGTGGTGTTCCCTAAACTACATGCGTAACGCTAGCTAAGAATGTGTGACATCCTTTTTCTATCATTCTTTGGGCTTTGAGAGATGATATTAGCGGTGTACGTAGTCCTGAAACTTGTCCCATATATCATCGTTTCTGACCGTCAGGACTCTCAAACATCACTTGCTTACGTCTGCTGTCGATGGTTATGCCATGCCTTGCTAGCCCGTCCATGCCTAATATCATATCGAAGTCTTTGATTTCTAGCTCTATCAGGTCTCCTTCTAGTTCTATGTCCTCAATTTTGATTGGTACGCCTCATACTATTCGTGATGATAGGACTATTTTACCCAAAGGCAACTATGTCACAAACCTAGTTCTACAAGGTTTGTCTAATTTCTCTATCATTCCTAACGAGATATACCAGTATGTTGTTCCTGAATCAAACAATACTAGAACATATACTATCGAGGATAGGAATCTGACCTGTAACTTCTTGTTACTAGCATTGGCTCCTCCCTGGGTCAAGGCAAAGACTTTGGTCTGGAACCATCGTTTAATCCCTTTTCTCCTTCTGCTTGAGCTGTGGACATTCCTTCTTTCGATGACTTTCCTAACCACAGTTGAAGCATCCCTTGATGTTTGCATGACATTCCTCAAGATGTTCCTTTTGGCCCTTAGAGCATTGCGGGTATTCCACATAACCTGAGTTATTGCCTCCATTGTTTGTCTGTGCTCTTTTATCACCATTGGGCTACTTATCATCTGGATGCCTTCTCTTCTGACCATGACTATTACTATTGCTATGCTGACAGCGGTTGTTGTGGTTGTTTCGACCATTTTGAGGTTGACCCTGCTGTTTAGGCTCAGGCCTACTAGCCTTCTCCTTACTAACATTCGCCTGAAGCCTTTCTACTTCTATTGTCGTTTCTAGAACATTGGCATAGGTAGTATGTCCTGGGTTTGCTAGCTTAACCCCTAATTCAATCTTTGGTCTAAGTCCTCTAACAAACTTGGTCACCCTCATAAAGTCAGTTGGAACCAACTTTGGTGCAAACTTGGCTAATCTGTTGAACTGCTGAGCATATTCTACTACTGTTAAGTTGCCCTGTTTCAAACTAGAGAACTCCACGACCCTTGTAGCGATGACTGCCGAGTTGTAATACTTCTTGTGGAACAGCTCCACAAATCTTGTTCATATCATGGTGGCGACATCATTAGTCTGCTGAACTAAGTCCCACCATATTCTAGCATCCTTCTTAAGCATAGACGAAACGTAGGATATGCGGTCCGCGATGCCGAGATTCATATGCGCTCGGATTGGCTCTACATTTCTGAGCCATTCTTCTGCTTCAAAGGGGTCTGTTGTCCCTTCAAAGTTTGGAGCGGGTTGCTTACGAAACCGCTCGTAGATTGGCTCCATGTCCTGAGCTGGGTATGGCGCATAGTTCGCCATTGGCCATGCCCCATAAGGACCTACTTGATGGGGTACTTGAGCCATCTGCTGAGGATGTGGTTGCGGCTGAGGTGGAGGCTAAGTTTGTTGTTGCTGTTGCTGTAGTAATTCATCCACTTGCTGTCATAGTCTTGCAATTTCTGCATTGTTGTCAACCAGCAGAGGTGGCGACGCTCTTTCTTTAGCAGCAGCATTGGTTGCATGCATCCCCCTTCTGCAAACTGGAGGGGCTTCATAAGTTTCAGGAGCGACGCTTAAGGCATTGGCGTTGTTGCGAGCAGATCTTCTGAGCGACATCTTTACCAAAAGTTCTAACAGTTGAGAACAAGTTAGAACTTACCCTAATAAGCTCTAAGGCAAAACTTAATCTAAGCAAACATAACTCGGACCTATTAATTATGACTTCTTATGAAAAAAATATGTGAGCCTTCTTTATAATTAGGGTGTGTTTCTAATCTTAGAAAAATAAGCCATCTTTATAATTTACTAAGTCTGTTTCTAATCATCCTATATGACTTAATTCTCAGGCTCGAAACTCATCATTGTTCCAAAGTTAACCATATTGAGGGAGGGCTGGGATCAGTAAAATTGTTCCCACTACTATGGCCCCCTAAACTCTCAATATAGAACCTGGTCCATTGGTTTGTATCCACCCTCACCGAACTTGGTCATTATTTATTAAATTTATTATTTATTATGATTGTAAAAAAAAAAAAATCAAACTCATACATGTCATTCAAAAATAACAATGATATTTATTTGGAAAAAAAAAGTTTTCACTATGTACAATCATAAATTCAAAGATAATAAATAAAATAAATAACGAAAAATAAACTAATTTACAAATATTCTTAACTGAAAAGATAAGGGCTAAAACATTAACTAAACACATAATCAAAACAACTAAAATATAAACACTTACATTGGCGGTTAGATTCGGAGCTTTGCGTGTGTGTATCGAGGAGAACTTCATGCGAATGGGCTGTTTCTCTGATACCAACTGTAATGACCCAACTATTCTAGACTTTGGACCATTAATGACTACTATACTAATCTTAAGAAAACATACATATGAAATAACCATAACTTTATTTAAAAACTATAAAGTAAAGGTTAAATACATAAAAATTCATTTAGGATATGGGATCCCATTGTTTTGAAAACAAAACATAACTTAAATAAATTGGTTACAAAATTGAGTGCGGAGAAAAATAATACATAGAAATCATAACTAAAAGACTTAAAAACTTCATCCTCGAATCGAACGCGCAATCCACCGATTCCATCCTGCCTCAATACACATCCCCAAGCTGCCAAGAATCTTTCCACCGCCATAACTATTTTCCTGCACATATAAACATAAAGGAATGAGCCTAATGCCCAGCAAGGAAAATCTACTATAAGCTATAAACATATAACATATATCTATAAAGACGTACATCATATAAGACTGTACTATTAATGGCCATTAAAACATGTGATAAACCATCTACGTCCCCTTTCAAATATTTGAGGTAGGTTAGATCACATGGTAGGTTTATAATAGCCCATCTACGTCCCTTGTCTAATATATGAGGTAGGGTAAATCATAACCATGAAACATAAGAAAACATAACATAACATACTATAGCATAACTTATCATAACATATCAACATAACATATAAGCATTTAAAACTATCCTATTTTCCTTACCAATATACCGGGATGATGAGAACAAAGTCAGAATTTTGGAACACTCCTAAAAACCATTAATATAGAGGTGAGTATTCTAAAAGAAAGAGATGAATGAACTAAAAACCACCAAGAATATTCTTACCGACAAGAAACCTCAAGTTCGAAGAAATTAGATGCCTAACCAAGAATAGAGAAGACTGAGTTAGGACTATAAAACTAATGAAACAATACTGAAAGGAACTAAGAATAGGAATACCTTTGAAATTTCTATGACCGAACTACACCTCGAAATTAAAATACACACTACGAACCTTACTTCCCAAGTGTCTAATAAGCTTAGAATGATAAACCTTATAACCCCAACCCAAGTGTTTATCACTCTATAGTCTCATTAGCACCTGGAAGGCTCTGATTAATGCTTGAAGAATGAATGAAAAAGCTTGGTGCTAGGTCCTATTTATAGAGTTCTAGGAATACAAATCTTCTTTTTGGCTTTGAATAAAAATAATGAATTTAATTGAAAATGTTTGAATATCCTTCAGCCAAAGGCTTAGGACTTGGTCAAATTTTTTAGAGAGATTTAAGGAGTCAAAACTTCATTTTTAAAACAAAATAATAAAAGAAAATAGAATCCTAACTTCTAACTCCCTAAATATCGTAACTCTATAAACTCACCTGCAGTAAAATCAACATATCTGGAGGTGTAAGACTCTGATTTAGACTCTCTTTATATCGTTAGAAAGCTAATTTAATTATCTACAACTTTCTAGAAATACTAGTTTTAAAAATTCATAACATAACTGGGTCAAAAATAGGTCGAAAGTTACAGTATCCTAAAGTTACGAAAAATCTATTTAATTATCTAACCTAAGCCAGAAATAAATAAAATTATGACAAATGTCATGCTCCTAACATATTCTGGTGAAGACTAAGTCTTATATTTCCCTTATTTTATCATTGAAATAATAATTCCTTAATAACCATGCATATGACAAGTGTCATAATCCTATTGGCTCTATCTAAACCTTAGGAATAACTATGCTCATGACAAGTGTCATATTCTTATTGGCTCTATCTAAACCTTAGGTTATAATAATTATCATATTAATAACCAGCAATATTAATCAAACCTTATGTTATAATTAATATTCTTAAACTATAGGTTAAACTTATAAAATCCATAACTATTGCTAGGAGTTTCCAACTAAGTCCCAGCTTAAACCAAAATCCACAGTCATAAACATACTACAACTACTTCTAGCTACTACTATTACTGCTACTATATAACTAGCTAAGTAAAGTTATTGGACTCTACAAAACACTAGGGCACTAAGCAACTATGAACCCTAGATATAAACATAACATAACATATTACACATAAATATAACACATAACATATAGAAACTATCCTATTTTCCTTACCTAATACCGGGATGTGAGAACAAGGACAAGATTTTGGAACACTCCTAAAACCAATGGTAGGAAGCTGAGTATTTCAAAAAGAAAGAGATGAAAAGAAATGAGTCTAAACCACCGAGAAGAAGAGCTTACCGAAAAGAACCTCAAGTTCAAAGAACTTAATTGCCTAACCAAGAATGGAAAATATTGAGTTAGTATTTGAGTAGAAAAAAAAACTATAAAATCTAATGAAATATACAGAAATGAACTAGGGATAGGAATACCTTTAGAATTGCTATACCCGAACTACACCTCTATAGAAAAACACACTATTAACCTTACTTCTTGAGTGTTTGATAAGCTTAAGATGATAAAGCTTATAACCCTAACCCAAGTGTTTAACACTCTAAAGTAAACCTAGCAGCTTGAAGGCTCTGAACTCAGCTTGAAGAATGAAAGAAATGGCTGGGTACTAGGTCCTATTTATAGAGTTCAAGAATGAAAAGATCTTCTTTTAGCTTGAATAAAAATAATGACTTTTTAATTGAAAAATATTTGAATAATCGTTCAGCAGAGGCTTAAGACTCGGTCAAAAGATTCTGAGGCTTATCAAGAGGTTATGGAATAAAATGAGCTCGGTTTCAAAATTGTTTGAAAAACTTGCCCTAGAGTCGATATATCGCCCCTGGTAGGCGATATATCGCCTGGGCTTATATTCCCAAGGCTAGTCGAAGTGTTTGTGCCAAGTTACGTGTTTTTCGTATTCCCCGAGTGGCGATATATCACCCCTTAGAGCTGCGATATATCGGCATACGCTGAAATTTTATACACGTAATTGCACTTTTTCAACCTGATTTGAATTGAGTAAACAGCTTTGACTGAGTCCTATAACGATTTCAAAGCTCTTGGCAGACTCTGGGGTTTTCAAATATTATTCTTAATAAACTATTCCTCAAAAATACTTTAATTCTTAATAATCATGCACATGAAAAGTGTCATTATCTTATTGGGTCTATCTAAACCTTATAGGATAATAAATATCATCTTCATAATCAGCTCTATTAATCAAACCTTATGTTATAATTAATATTCTTAAACTATAGGTTAAACTTATAAAATCTATAAGTGTTGCTACGAATGTTCAACTAAGTCCCGGCTTGAACCAAAATCCACAGTATTAAACATACTATAACTACTACTAGCTATTACTACTACTACTACTACTATCTAACTAGCTAAGTAAAGTTCTTGAACTCTACAGTTCGAGTTGGAGCCAGGACAATGGTGATATAGTCTGGGTTGGAGCCAAGACATGGTAACTATATAGTCCGGGTTGAAGTCAGGACAATGGTAATATAGTCCGGGTTGAAGCCAAGACAATGGTAATATAGTCCGGGTTGAAGCCTAGACATAAATGTAGGAACCAGGTTGTGGCCTGGATCCCTTGTTGATTATTTAATTGTTTAGTCATAATGTGTGTTAAATATAATTGAATATTATGAAAATCTTCTATGTGCAGGATATTACGATATGAGTGATATATTTTATGTTCTGGGAATTTTCTGAGTGCAGGTTATTGCGATATGAGTGAACTTGATTGTTAGAAGCAACCAAAGTTATTATTCGATATGGTTATCTATGTTAGATGCTCTAGGAAATTTCTGAATGCAGGTGGTTTTGATATGTATGAATATTGGTTGTTGGGTACAACCAATGTGCTTGATTTTCTGTTAGGACTATTATTGAGAATTGTATGATAGAGTTGGAAATTATCCAATAACCTATGACCGATAGTGGTAACTACCTTAGGGCAACCCGTTACCGGGTTTAGTATATTTGTGTGCAAGGCTATTCTTACTAAGTGTTTTCACTTACCTAGTTGTTTCATGTTGTAGGTAAGTGCAAAAGTAAAGTGGACCAGTGAGCGCTGGAGTTTGCTTGTGGATATGTACATGTGGCCCAACCTAGGGAGGTTTTGATGGAACACCATTTTGAATAGAAACGTTGGGAGCTTGTTATTTATTTTATGACATTTGTTGTTCTTTAACTTTGTAAAAGAGTAGTTGTAATTTCGGTTGCTAATACTAAAAGTGCGTGCACACGATCTTTTTAAAAGTTTTTTATATGGATTATTGGTACAATGAATTAAAGTAAAAGTTTGGATTTCCGCATGTTTTGGTCTTGTATGTTTGGGGGTTGTTTCATGAAATGAGAAAACCTAGAGAGTAAGCTAATGCAAAATGATATGATATTGATTCTTAGAAAAAGAAAACTAAATGACAAGACAAATTATCATAATAAAATAACAAAAAATGAAAAACAAAAATAAAACATACTTGAAATAAAGAAAGCAATGAAAGATAGAATCAGATTAGTCTTGACAAACCGGAGAAAAGTCTCATGAAGTTGGTTCACCAACTCAATATTCTTGACTAACCAGTATCAAAAATGAATTTTATTTTCCCCTGTGTCTCAAAAATGGAAGCATTAGTAACATTTTCAGGATAAAGAAAATGTTCATTTTCATTATCATGGACGAAATAGTTTGATTGATTCTTTGAGAAAAGTTTGCAAATATCCTCCACAAGAAGGTTTATCACATCAGTATGAGAAATATTTTCACTCCGAATAGTAATGGCATCATCCTCATCAAATTTGTATGAAATAGGATTAGAGGTTGGTGTGATTGTTTTATCATCTAATTGGAATTGGCTGAAATAATGCAAATTAACTTTGTTGGTCAAGTTTGAAAATTGAGTCTGAATTTCTCTACGTTCCTACATATTGTGTTCAGTAAAGTTTATTTGTTCCTCCATAAATGTGTATAAAGTTTCCTCAAAGAGATTTGTATTAGTCCAGACATTATGTAGAGGTTCATGGTAAGAGTTAGAAAAATCGTGCTCAACATTCCTACTGGATGGTGTCAATTCCCAACCAATCGATGCACTGTAGTTGTACTTAGACTTCCAACTTGAAGCAATAGGGTTTTTCCAACTATGATCACTATTCTTGTAGTAAGAATAGTATTGAAATGCTTCCTCTCTATCTCTAAGAGTTGATTAATCTTGAGCAAAAATGTCGACTCTTTCATAGTCAAAATATGGTTCATCATACTCTACCCTTATGACCTCGTTACTTTCTTGACCATACTTAGCTTTTAAGTTTTCTAATTCTCTAGTCAAGAATTCTACTTCAGATTTAAGGCACTCTATTTTGCTAAGTTGGTGGGCACCTCTAAAATTGCTAGTACCCCCAGTAGCACTAGATTTTGGATTGTTTTGAATTAAAGAGAGATATATTGGATAGTAGTACTCAAAATGTCGATGATCTTCTTCATTCATTCGTTATTTTATTTATTTATTTATTTTTGTAAGTATTATAAGTGCAAGTGTGTAATAGTGTAACAAGCATACAACAAAAATGTTCTCAGGCCAACTGGGAAGGCTACCAAGGTACCACTTTAGGCCCAAGAGCTTTGCTAGAATTCCCTAAGGTTCTTAGAAAAGGTTGGAGGGTAACGCTAACACATACCTTATTTAGTAACCAATTTTTTTAAGACAGAACAAGTTTGGTTTTTCTTGATTTCCAAAAATACACAAATGTTCTCAATACTTTTTTTTTTTAAATTATGTTTTTCTTAAATTTCAAATCTAGAAAATAAAATTCTAATGCTAAAAGTAAGAGAAAATAAATAAATAAAATACTATAAAAATGAATAAATAAAAAGAAACTAAAATAAAAATTAGTGTGAAAAAAATTAAAAGAGAACTTAAAATAATATTCTTTTTTCTAAAATAAAAATAAAAAAACAATTCAATATGCAAACCTTTAATTGTAAAATTACCTCCTCGGCAACAATGTCAAAAATTGATATCGCCCAATAATTCACCTTGCGGTTGCTATATGTTGTATTCGCAAAGAGGCAAAATAGGCTATATGTCGTATCAACAAAGAGGCAAAACACAACTAAAGATTAGATTAGGAAAGTGAAAGACAAAAATAGAAAAATGGTAGAATTAAGGAGATTAATTTTTGTGAAATTAAATTGATAGATTGAAGAAATTGATTAGATAAAGAGCATGGCAAGGTAGAAACACAATGCTATAAATCCTATTCTACATTGATATTAATTCAAAACACAATTGCAATTCTACATTATTAATTTCCACAGGAAGATATGTATGTTAAAAGCACAAATTAATTGATCTAGGTTAAATTGAATCTTACTTCTAATTTCATAGCATATCATATTATATATCAAAGAGCAACTAAATTTCTACAACGACAGAAGCAATAAAAGACATACAATATAATAAATATACTAAAATAAATTAACAATCTAAGTTACATAAGAAAAGCATAACTGAACTTATGTAAAAGATGTTAAATATTTTTAGAAAAGAAATTAGAAGATGAGAATCAAAAAATTAATGAGATATGGAGATGAAGCATAAGAAGAATCAATATCAATATTAGGAATGAGAAGTACAAAAACTATACTTTAACCTCACCAATATTTTAAAAATAGTTCACTCATTTTTGTCACATAAAACAAGTAAAATTAAACTAGAAATAAGAAAAACAACAAAATAATAAAGTGTATTTTTCTCTCCAAAAATCTGATGCTTTTTCACTTGTTTTGGTTCTCTAATTATAGAGAGAGTTTTGATCCCAAACTGGTATTTTCGTGCATTAGGGAGTGGAGAAACGGTTACAAAATTGGAGCAAAGTGGGACAAGTGGAGGACATTTGTGGACACTTGTCATGAGCTGAAAAGATGCGCAAGGAAAAGAGGGGAAAACGTGGGCCACGTGTCGCGTGTGCAGGGCTTCGGCAGACGAAGTCAGATGGCAGGGGACAGCGTGGGCACGTGTCGGCATCTGGAGGCTTCAACAGGCGGAGTGAGTCCCGTGGTGTCAGCTTGTAGATGTTGGAGGAGACAGAGTGGGACGCGTGTCACGGTCTCACTGGTGCTTGGGTGGCCCAGTCAGACGACATTAGGTGGTCAACTCGACTCATCTCTATAAATCAGAGAGTGCTATCTGGCATCGTGGCTTGTTGGACTCCATAAACGACTTGGTCTTGGCTTTGGTTTGGGCTTGATCTTGTCAAAAATTCCATTTTTTCAATATTTGGTAACCTATCCTTAATATTTGGTATGCTTTAAAATCAAATGCATATTGTTTTTGATGAGATGAATATGTAAATCTGTTGTAAAAAAATTTTGTTGCTCATATAATTTTTAAGATTTTCTGTATATGTAATATGATATAATATTTCAAACCAGTACCCAAAAAAATGTCAGTGTTGAAATATGTACATTTAAACGCAAAATTGGAATAATATATACAAAATAGTGCAAAATCATAATAAAATATGCATCAAACTCACATTCAAGACTACTAATCCTAGTATATACATAGATTAATAATTTGAAGCACTTTTATGTTAAAATTGTAACTGAAAAAGTCTGGTTTTTGGCCACTTTTAAAAGAATGACCAATTGCATGCTTATTTTCTGAAAACTAAATGAGTTTTTTTTTTCTTTATGTTGTTGCATGACTTGGTATTGTAGGAATTGTTGGGTGCATGGTTCGGTTGCTCCGCCTGGCTTGAGTAGACCTAGATAGAGATGGAACAAGATAGGAATGAGTGGTTTTAAATGGACTCATATGAATGTAGATGCTAGTGTAAAGATGTGTGAAGCTTGTTTTAGTGTTGGGGTTGTGGCCATAAGGAATGGTGATTCTAATCAATAAGAGATAAACATGATTTTGATCACCATTGGTTAGAATCACCATTCATTTATATTAGGATTTCATAATAAATTTAAACATATTATATTTTACTTCTCCATTATTGATATAGTTCTTTATTCAAAGTACTAAATATAGAAAAAGAAAATCAAAATTGCACCTAAACCATGGAGAAAGAGTAGAGAAAGAAGAGAAAAAAGAAAATAAAATAATAAGAGAATGAAAGAGGAAAACACATAGGAGAATAAGGGAAGGACGCGAAGAAAAAAATATATATTTCTAAGGATTTTTTAGGTGGAAAGATCCAAAAGAGTATACAAATCTTTTATGAGACCTCATTGTTTCCTAATCAAATGAGGTCGAAAATACTTTTAAATCATGCTCGTTGGTATCGTTTATAATTAATACACATATTTTACTTAACACTTCCATTGTTGATATTGTTCTTTGTTCTTATGATATGCAAGTGTACATAATCGCTAGCAAGTAATAAAATGATATATATGAATATCGTATCCACAAGGATTGAAAATTGGAAACTAATTTTGCCAAGATAATTACTCACAAATTGATTTCAATGAAGATAGAATAAAATGATGAAAAAAAATTAAATAACAAGAACCAACTATATGAAGAAACAAGCTTGAATTATCAAATTCTCCTAATATGTAAATCTAGAATAAAATGCAGGCAAGTAATGCGACAACAATTTTGAGTTTAGTCAACAAGGAATTTAACATGTCATAATTTTTTTTTCAAAGTGTTTATGGTTTGATTATCTAATTAATTAACATATTTCTAAGCCCAATTTACTTCAAAAATGTCAAATTAAGATCAATTCCTTTCTGCCATGCAATGTAACAATATATCCCTATATATTATCACAATTCAAATTCTAATAGAAAATGAGCATGCATCAATCAAGTTTGTGCCCATTAATTCTAACCATTCCAGTATCAAAATCAACTCAATAACTCACAAATGATGATCACACACAACCAAGTATTTAAAGTATGAAAGTAGTTGATTGAACCAACATTAAAATACTAAAATGTTCTTGTAACAATTTACCCACAAATTACATAATAGGGTTCATTAATAATTCTAACTCAAAGGGTTAAGGTCATGATTGAAACCAAGAAAATAACAACAATAGACTCAGTCATGGTTTAAATCACAATACAAAATTAAAGATTCAAAATTCAAACAAGAAAATGGTAGAAGAAATTAAGTCCAAAAATGGTTTCCCATGTGGGCGTTCTTCCTTCTTGTCCTTCTCCTTGATGCTATCTTTTCTTCATTTTTTATTTTTAGTTTTCTTCATTTTCTGGCCTGTTCTCTAATGGTTGCTCCATTTTACTCTTGGTGACTGAGTTCTCTTCTTATCAAGCTAGGATACCAATCCAAAAAGTGAAATTATATTTTTTCATTTAATTTCTTGATCCCATGTGCTAGGGTCTCCTCTCCTCTCCTTGAGATCACCCAAACAATTGTTTTACCCTCCTTTCAAAAGCGCTCTCCACGTCATCCCCTCTTTCTAGCTCAATAAGTGACTTAATTGAATATTCCACGTCAGCCCCAAACTCACTAGTCGTAGCCAATGTTATGAAAATCCAATGCGGCCACATACCTAGGTTTTACTGCTTACAAGAACTAAATTTAATAAGTTATTATTCCTCGAAGCAACAACGCCCTACATCAATAGGATAGTTTTTTCCAACATCTTCGAATCATTTTTAATCCTTTCTTAGCAACAAAAAACACCAAAGTTAACATGAACTAACACACACACAAATAAAAATAAATTGAACACAAAATAGACATAATGAACACATACCACTCCAATTACTTCATTTTATTAGTCTAAAAGTGTCTTATATAACTTCTACAATTATCATTCTTTTTTATTCAAAGTACGAAATAGAAGAAGGAAAAAAAAGAATTGTATCCAAATCATGGAGAAAGAGTAGAGAAATAAGAGAAAAAAGAAAAAAAAAAATCATAATAGAGTGCAATAGGGAAAATGCATAGGAGAAGAAGGGAATGACATGCAGAAAAAAAATATTTCCAAGGATTTAGGTGGAAAGATTCAAAAGAGGAGACAAATCTTTTATGAGAACTCATTGTCTTCTAATCTAATGAGGTCAAAATTTCTTTTAGATCGCGCTCATTAGTATCATTCTCCTATGAAAAGTGTCAAGTCATCTTCTTATATGTTCGCAAATAGATTTCGATGTTGTCTTCATAATGAGCCTTATTGTTCCATTTATGAGGTAATGTATTCATATTTGAACACTTGGATTGTTATTTATCTAATTTTTTTTTTTATATTTAAAAAATAGGAGTATGAAAACCATGTATGTGTAGATGAGATAGAAAAAGATGTTCCTATTAAGAAACCTTCAAATTCCTAACGATGTTAAATGTGTAAGTAAAATATTTTTTGTATAGTAATTTAAATTTGTATTTTTTACTGAGTTTTTTTTTTTATATTTTGTTATAGTTTGAACTTTGAAGTGAGAAAAGTAATATTTTTCTTACAATGGTTGTTGGTTTACAAAATATTTTGATTACTAAGATTCTTGAATTAAGAGATATGATAAATGGTTCATATAATTTTATTCATCAACTACTTCGTCATCTGGTGAATATGTTGTAGTTGATTTAATAATTTTATTATATACACATAGAATATTTGAAACATTATTTTTTGTGTTATGTCTTGTACAACAACTGTTATGATTAGTTAGATACATAGTGATTTTTGTTAGGCATGAAGAGATGCAAAAACTATAACGATTTCACCAAAGTCAACATGAGTGAGTTGAATTTTTGTATAGGCATCTATAAATTATCCTTTTGGGTCCAAATTGTTTCTTTGGAATGAATAAGAGTACCCAAAAATTTTGGAGGCATTTGGAGATGTTTTGGGAAAAGTTTTGGGGAGCCAATTTAGGTTGGCTGGCGTTTCGTCGCTAAGGCCTAAAAGCCCCATACAGGCAATGCATCACTTGCATGGTATGATTCATCGCCTGCCAGACAATTCATCGCCTGGGCGGTCCGTACAGGACTGTATAGTGACGTGTTTTTGGCTCCAAAATTCAAATTAAAAAGCTCTAATCTCATTGGTCGAGTCTAATGAGAGTTCATATATAATTTAAAGGGGTCATTTGAGTCTTTGGTGAATTGATCACTCACTTCTCTCTCTCTCTCTCTCTCTCTCTATAGCTCTCATTTTTACTAGTATTCTCCAAGATCTTCATCAAGAAAGCTTGACTTGTATGAAGATTCAAGGCTTGTAAATCACAATCTCATTTCATTGTAGTAGTTTCAAGCAATCTCAAATGAGAGACTAGGAATATATATTTTTGGACAAAAAATCTCATTTATGTCAAGCCTTTGTTACATGTAGGATCTTATTTATATAAGTCTATATGCATGCTCCCTATAAATATATATTCAAAACAATATACATTGTAGAAAGCATAAAAACATACAAGCATGTGAATATTACAGAGACACGTAAATATAATAATAAAACCATTAGAGTACTTACAATATGTGTAACGGAACAATGAATACACCCTTTGGATTCCCTAACCTTTTGTCCTTGCTGAATGCTAGGTATTGTAAGGAATCCAAACCGTTTTGAAACAATACCACAATCGTATTATTCTTTATCTAAAACAACCTAGTGTTTGTGCTGACAAGTCTCAACACATGAGAAGAGAATTCCTAGAGAGAAAACTAAAAGAGTGTCAACGGTTAGGTATAGAATATGAGGAGTGAATTTTTACCTTGTAAAATTCATCTGGTCTAATGCATTCTATAACACTAGCATATATAGGAAATTAGCTATGACATAAAATAGGTTTTAGTTTCCCATTTTATTTTAATTATTTTATTACAAATTAAATACTTGTCAAAATTAATCAATTCTAATTTTGACATTTATTTAATTCATTTTATTAATATCAATACCAATTTATCAATATTAACAAAAATTTTCCAATTGGCTATAATACTCTCTTTTTGAGACATTGCAATAAAATCCTCAAAGTTTCTTCTATTTCTTTTCTCACAAAATATCAATAAATAATTTAACATTATTTATTTTCATTGACCTAGTCAATATGATATTCTTATAATTAATAATTAAATTAATTATTCAAGACTACTAAGTTCATTTTTATAAGAGATGACATGGAGACCATAGATCCATGAACTCAAGCTCCAATAAGTTACCGTGAGTTTATTTATAACAAATGATCTCACTACCCTATTAATACCCACTATAGACTCAGAATTGCACTCTTGAATTCATAGAACGCTTTACACAAAATGTAAATACTTATCCATTGTTGTAACCATAATCGTCATTCAATCCTCTATAGATGATCTACTAATGAGACAGGTGCACATTATTGTTTTACCCATCATTGGTATTTTATCCTTAACTCCCACTAAGTTTCTTGTAAATGATATTTTCGTAAACTTAATTGAAGAAATGAGTACTTTATCATTTAACACTTATACCAAGCTATAAGGAATTCATCATTTTACTTCTTAAACAGAAGCTATAGAGTTCATGTCTATGATAAATACTCCCACTCAATTATACTACAAAATCATCAATATGTAAGTATGAGATTGTCCGTAGGGTAAGTTGGTAACGAACAAATCAAAAGACTTGAATAATATAATTAGCATAATATTAATCACTCATAATTAAAAATGAATTGACCTATGATCAACGTTGTGATATGATTAGATTAGATGATAACAATACTTACTTATCTTATCAACAATCAATATCGGTCCAGTCTAATGTAACAAAATATATCCGATCTTATCTACTTGGTCAATGCCTTAGATAAGACATCACACCCAGAATGTGTAAGTAGATCATATCGTAGATTACAAGATCAATGAAAATCCAATGCATTGACTTATTCTTAGGACTCATTCTTTTGAACATATAATTGCAATTATAATCCACTGTGACCTAGTCACTATAATTGTAATTGTTTATGTGAATGCCAAAAATCCACCAGGGAAAAAAATCTCTGATCCCTGGTTGAAATACGTGGCTAATGGTCACTTAGTCATGCTATTGGGCTCGGGCCTATAGGTCTCACGAGACCACGTTCTAACCAAAACTCTTAAGTGCTCCGCAGGTCTCTGCCTTACTGAAGATTCGAAGGCTCACGACACTCTCGTGTGTCTCGCACCCCTAGGCCTACGAGATCCCCGCCTCGAGCCCATGTGTCAGGCGTCTATGTGCCTCGCGAGACCCTTGCGTGGTTGGAGACCCGAGTACCTAGTTCTTAGGTGTCATGGTCCCATGAGGCTCACGAGGCCCCTGCCTCACTGAAGACTAGAACCCCTCGCGCCCATGTGCCACGAACCCTAGCGCTTCATGCCAGGTCCCGTGGACCCAATCTCGACCGCACAGTAGCGCTTCACGCCAGGTCCCGCAAACCCACCAACTCGGCCATGCAGCAGCGCCTCGTGCTAGGTCCCATAGACCCACCACCTTGGCCGCACAACAGTACCTGCACCATGTCCTGCGGATAGCACCTCGGCCGCCCAGCAGTGCCTCGCGCTAGGTCCCGCGGACCCACCACCTCGGCTGCGCAGCAGCACCTCGCGCCAGGTCCTGTGGACCCACCACCTTGGCCGCGCTGCAGCGCCCCGCGCCAAGTCCCACGGACACCACCTCAGCTGCACAACACGCCTCGCGCTAGGTCCTGCGGACCCACCACCTCGGTCGCACAGCAGCGCCTTGCGCTAGGTCCCGCGGACCCACCACCTCGGTCGCACAGCAGCGCCTTGCGCTAGGTCCCGCGGACCCACCACCTCAGCCGCACAGCGGCGCCTCACGCCAGGTCCCGCAGACCCACCACCTTGGCCGCACAACAACGCCCCCACCAGGTCCTGGAGACACCACCTCGTCCGTGCAGCAGCGCCTCGCGCCAGCTCCTGCGGACCCACCACTTTGCTGGGCACCATCACCTCGGACCAGGTCCTGCTGACCCACCACCTCGGCCGCGCAGCAGCGCCTCGTGCCAGGTCCCACGGACCCACTGCCTCGGGCGCGCAGCAGCGCCTCGCGCTAGGTCCCGCGGACCTACCACCTCGGCCTCACAGCAGCACCCCGCGCAAGGTCCTGCGGACCCACAACCTCGGCCACGCAGCAGCGCCCCGTGTCAGGTCTCGCAGACACCAGTTTGGCCGTGCAACAGCACCTCACTCCAGGTCCTGTAGACATGCCTCGCCATAGGCCTACAAGCCTTGTCACGCGAGATGCCATGCCTTGTGCTCAAGGGTCCATGTGAGACCCCACATCTTGCCAGGATAAAGACTTGAGAAAGGCGCCTAGCCTCGCCATATCTTCCATCACAACCTATAAGTTCTACAACACTTACCCAATTGTAAGAGAGCCTGGTGAAAGGGTGTATCTTTAAAAAAGGAAAAATAACCATCAGGTACAAGGCATGCTCATGAGTACGGGATGTACGACCTTGAGGAGGACAGAGGTGCGACTTTGACATCCGTACCTAATAAGTAGTGGAGGCACGACACGGTACCAAGGAAGGTGTACTTTTGCAGACCCCAAACATATATTGGAGCCGACCACCACTCCTCCAACACCACTACCACCTTCAGCCTGAATATGCAGCTCCTTGTCTCTTCGGGACCACAATGTACCAAGAGTCATTAGAGCTCACCTATAAATAGGGCCTCAATTCATCATTGAAGGGGGTTGGAAAATTCATTGTATCTAGAGGTTATTAAATAGTATACGGGTTTTTACTCCATTGTTGATCTGCATTTATCCTTCCTCAAGTCTATTCTAAATTCTCATTTAGTTATTATCTTACTAAACCTTGTGTTTTCCAACCTAACATCGTTGACGAGTTCTCACCATCAACAGTTTATATGTTGGGGATTTTATATATGTTTGTATTATTCTGATAATCATGTAATAAAACAAGCAAGCAAAGGGTATCAATCTAAATAATTTTTACTTCTTTTATTGACAATATAAAATCACGTTACATGCCCGACATGGTTTTATAAAGGCATAAAACCTAACAAACTCTCACTTGCCCTCTTAAAACAAATGAGACATGTTTATCAAAACCATTCATTCTACATGCTTCAAAATTATGATCTCATCTTATATCTTTGTAAAGGGATATGAAAGATTGCCTTGCAATGCTATCTTCATCACCTCCACAGCACGCCTTTGCCACACATCTATGATAATTTGGTACTTTCTCTCTATATGCTTGTCTCTTTTATGGCTTTGAGTTTCTTTCAAATTCTCTATTAACTCATTATTGTCAGTAGACAAAATGAGTGGTTTTTCCATTTTTGGAATAACACTGAGATCTGTATAGAACTTCCTCAGCCTGACTATTTCCTTAGCTACTACAGACATAGCTATGTACTTAGCCTGCAAGTTGGAATCTGAAATGGCAGATAGCCTAATGCTTCTCCAAATCACAGCTACTGAGATGGCAAACAACCTATCGCTTCTCCAAATCATAGCTACACCACCAAGAGTAAACACCTTTTTTTTTCTTCAGAAGTAGCATCCTGTCGTCAACATCAGTCTAAATCTAAATCTGTGTAGCCTAACAGGTTCAAAGATCCACCCGAATAGACTAACATTTATTCTCTAGTCCATCTAAGATATCGATTGATATCTATTGTTCATTTCCAAGGTTTCACTAGAACTTTGTCACCACCCCCACTGCATAGCAGATCTCCAGTCATAACACACAACATAGCATGCATTAGACTTCTAATTGCAAATGCATAAGGAATTTGTTGCATCTTTTCTTTCTCTTGAGAAGTCTATGGAGACTGTTGCTTAGAAAAATAAATTCAATGTCAAGACGCTAAACATCATTTCTCTGAATTTGTTACAGAGTAACGCCCAAGCACCTCACCTAAGTAGGTCACTTAAGTTAGAGCCAGAAATCAGTTTTTTCTATCCCTGATGATTGGATACCAAGAACACGACTTACTACAACGAAATATGAAATTTCATTTCCATCTGATGATTTCTTGTTATTTTTTCCAATGAGTAAGATATCATATACATAAGGGATTAAGAACACCACAATTTCTTTTTCCTTAAGTTGGTTAAACACAAGGCTCAACTGCATTTTATTCAAAACCATAGATCTTATTGTTTCCATTAAACCTTAAGCTCCAAGAGCGCAAAGCTTGTTGAAGTCGATAGATTGACCTACTCAACTTGCTGACTTTTGTGTCTAGCTACTTTAAATCCTTCTGATTGACCCATGTTAATTGTCTCATCAAGGTAGCCATTAAAAATGTTTCTTTGATGTCATTTTTCCTTATCTCTTACTAAATAGTTGTGGCTATTGATAAGAGTATACTAATTTTAACATGGCTACCAGAGAATAAGTTTTCTCTAAGTAAAATTTCTCTCTCTGCCACGAGTCAAGCCTTAAATGTCTCGACCTTTCCATCAACTCCTATCTTATTCTTATAGATCCACTAGCACCCGATGGGCCTAAAGTCCAATGGCGCATCTACAAGATATCAGACAAATGTAGAGTACCTAGACTCAATTACGTGGTACTTGCCTTTGAGAGAAAGATCCCTTTCATACCTGCTCATTGTTTGTACAAAGGCCAACAAATCATTGTTGCTTGTATTCCCAACCAACTTTTGGGTTTCACTATCGGTCTATAGGTACTGGGTTCTGAGAAACCCTCCCACTATGACGAGACATCATAACTTTTTGACTTGGATTAGTGGTTTCCAAATCTACCTTGTTTTTATCGACTTGCGTCAATGATGATGGAAAAATAGTTTATCGTTTTTCATCTAATACTATTTTGCTACGAGGCTTGAAATTCATTATGTAATCATTATCTAGAAAAAGCAGCGTTTGTAGAGTCAAACACTTTCTTATCTACTGGACTTTAATAAAAGACAACCCTGAGTACCTTTAGGATAGCCAACAAACAAAAAAAATCTCAGTTCGTTGTTCTAGCTTTCCTACCTTTTTCCTCGGGACATGAGCAAGACACTGCTAAATTCCATAATGACGTAAACTAGGTTCACGACCATTCCATAAATCTAGTTGTGTCTTGGAGACACCTTTGAGATGGCACAACATTTAAAAAATATCACATGCGGTTTGGTAGTATGTCTCCAGAAAAGGTCTGGGTAAAGGTTGAGTTGAATAGCTTATCATAGAACACACATTTTCATAAACGCACGATTCACGCCGCTCATCAACATCGTTCTATTTCGGAGTCCCTGGGGCAGTTGCTTTAGATAATTCTTCAAGTTCAATTAAATGATCTTGTTCTGATTATCCAAATATCCTCCACCCCTATGAGATCGCAAGATCGTAAACATTTTACCTAATTTGGTTTTAAATCCATAGCAATGAATTCTTTGAACTTCTGAACAAATTCTCAATATTACTATGCTTTTGGTACTTACATGAGTCTCTAGAGAAATCATCAATGAAGGCGACGAAATACTCATAACCACCCATCGATTGAACACTCATTTGTCCCCAAGCATTTGAATATATTATCCCTAGTGGTTCTTTGGCCATTTCTCCTATCACAGAGAATAGACGCTTTGTCATTTTGCCCTCGAGACTAGATTGACAAACTAGTAGGTCACCCTAGGTGAGTTCCCTCAAAGGTCAAACATTTGTTAGTCTTTGAATCCTATCATAGAAAATATGACCAAAACAAAGATGCCAAAGGTACGTCATTTCTAACGTTATTGACCTTTAGTCATTTAACGGTCATAGGTTTAGCAATTTTAAACAACTCATTATTTAGTACATAGGGTTTGTTTGATTTCAATAGGTATAGATCGTTTTCCATACATCCACCCCACAATGCACATCCATTTAAAGAAATAAGATTTTATTACTTGTGAAAGTAACTACAAATTATTGTTGATGTAATAAAGAAAATTGAAATTAAGATTTCCACTAAAAATTGAAAAAAAAAAAAAAATTAGAAAAATATATTTATTTCCAAAATTCATTCAAGCCTATTTTTTTGCCTTGTTTGATATGAACAACCCTTGTCAGATTCTAAGCTTTAGCTTTTCATCCTTCACAACTTTAATGTTAAAAAGTTGTAAAAAAGTACACGCATGTTTAGTAGATCCTGATTCAACGATCTAAAACCAAAGAATCATCCTCAAAAATCACATGCATCCAAGAAAAATATTTCATTATCTTGGGTTCCATAAGCCTTGAGTATCGAGCAATCGTTTCCCAATTCACAGTCTCCTTGCAATTGGAAGCACTCCCCTTTAGTGTACTTATATTCAGACCTTGCTCCAAGATGCTTTGCAACATTTGGTGTCTTGCCAATGGACTTCTTGTTCTTTTCTTTTTTTTTTTGAATTTCTTCCCCATTTTCTCTTCGAAGAAGAAGCTTAAGGAAGTTTCTACTTGAGCATGTTTGGTAGTATTAGCCTACTTTCCTTTGCTTGACCCACAATCAACAATCCTCTTTGAAAGATTTGGTGATCGTTGCATAGGAAAAATAGGAATATATTTTATTATCGCGAACTCGATGTTGCTCTTAATCAACACCATGTTGATGTTGGACAAAGATTTCATGAGGTTTTCACCATAGAGTATCCTTTTAGAGATTAGAGAGATTATGGGGTGTGAAGCCTAAAGCTACGATTATCAACTAAGTAGAAATTAACGCATTGCTTGACAAACCTTTATTCATCAAATTTTTAGAAATATCATAACATACAAAATGTTTTGAGATAAGCAAAATACTAAAACACTTATCTTCTATTTCTTAGGTACATTAACTAGCCATGAACCCATGTGTCCCGGTAGATGAGAGTCATAAATATTCACTTAGTTAAATAGAGAAACATCTCAATTAATAAAACATCCTAGACTTTTATTAACTACCTATCCATCTGATCAAAGTAACGAAAACCCACGTGTCCTGGTAGGCGAGAGTCACAAATATTTCTTACTTTATGAGTTTGACCCACGGTTTCGATTATTATTGTGACAGTCAGAATCCTGTGATCCGTAAGGGGAAAGACTGGGTAAAGCTGTGCAATCCCACACCGCCTGGGGAAGGTCAAGTGTGATGATTCTAAGACTGTGTAGGTATGGGACTACACAATTGAAGATGGCTTAAATTGATTGATTAGTACTACCTATATCAACAAGATGCATTTTCTTTTCGGTAGCCCATCACTTGAGAACTCCAAAGTTAAGTGTGCTTGACCTAGAGTAATCTCAAGATGGGTGACCTCTTGGGAAGTTTTCCCAAGAAGTGTGCGAGTGAGGACAAAGCACGATGGAAAGATTTGTGTTGGTTTGTAGGGCCAGTCATCATTCCAGAAAGCAGCCATAGTGACGTGGGGCGTTACAATTATAGACTTAATTCATATAGTCATCGTAGGGATGAGTCTATAGAAGGTCAATCTATAACCATCTATCCTAAGAAATTTAACTATGTTAAGAAGTCTAGTGAACACATTCTATAGGGAGACGAAATCAAAATTCCATGAGGCCTCGCTGAACTCTAATCTTGTTAAATCAACGGTGGAGATCGAATTCAAATTTTAAAACTCATTATTAAATCTTTTAGTATTTTATTCTTTTGAAAATTACCAACTTAGGTTTGTCAAATTATTAAAATAATCAATAAACCATAGTTTATAATTTTTCTATTAATTATAAAATTACAATTGAAAATTAATCTAAAAATTAGTATTAATTTGTTTCTAATCAACTATTAGGTCCAACTAAAAGATTAACCTAATACAATTAAGTCAACCTTAGGTAAATGTGTTTCAACAATTTGAGTTTGCATAGATGAGAGCTGGGTGTAGTACCTACTACTAAGGCTCCCTAACTTCCACACAAAGTCCAAAAAGACAAGAATTTGAACATTCTTTTTATTAATTGTTATTAAATTGATTAGATACAATCTACTAATGCAAAACAAATGTCCTTCACAAGTAGAACCACCCACAAGAGAGAAATTTAAACTTTACATGTTCAATTTGGCCCAAATAAAACCTATCAAGATTATGACCAATTTTATTTTATCTTTTTCCCATTATCTAAAATTATGGGTCATCACTATAAGTCTATCACCTAAGCACAAAATTACAAAAATGCCTATTATAATGATGCATGCCATGTTAATTAATTGGATGGGTCTAGCATACAATCTATATGGCATGTTACTAATTTATGCATGTGCACATTTATTACTAAAATAAATGAATAGCCAAAAAAAATTAATCAATCAATTTCATGAAATTAATCAATCTTCAAAATATTAATCAAATAAAAATTAATTCAATTGTTCTCATTTGAAGAAAACAATATCTTTATTCTCATTTTAGAAAAAAAAATTACCGAAAAAAGATATTTACTTGGACAAAAATATAGTATTTATTAAGGAATTAAAGATACAAATCCAAAATATATTTTTTTATTGCCCTACATATATATAAACATATTACCAACTATATATATATATATATAGTTTCCTACAAAAATATTAATGTGCTGCAGCAAGCACCTTCCCTTTTTTTACTTATTATTTTTTTAGTCTTATACGCTAAAAACATATGTTATATAATTATATATTTATAAATTTTTTTAAAAAAACTAATAATATTTAAACATATATACATATTTTATAGGCTTAATGAAAAATCCAAAAAAATTTGATTTTTGTGCAATTTTCAAACATTGATTTTATGTACAGAGTTTATAGGTTATATATAATAAAATAAAACACACATAAACAATCATAAACATACAAAAATCATAAACAATATTTTTTTAGCATCACACATACATAAAACTTAAACATACAAATAATTATGTTGTCATCCAATTAACATATCTAACATGTCAAAAATTCACATACATGTATATAAACATATAAACTAGCAACCATTGGCTCTCAAGCCAGTTGTAGGATCTTATTTATATATGTAATATCAACTTTCTTAAATAAATGTTATTTTGGGAAATTGGGCCTAACCAAGGGTATATTTTTTATTTTGTAAACTATGTGATTTCAAATGTGAATGTTTATATGAATTATATATATATGTTAAGACCCGTTAGTTGTGAGTACGGGCATTTATGTTATTTATATATTTTATGCATTTTATTGATTTTCGACAATAGTGGATTCTTTCAAGCGATAATAACGAAATGTCACAAAGGGAAATATTCGACTTGGGTCGGGTGTGAATTATTATTTGAGATAATTAGTAATAGTGGTATGATTACCGAATTACCCTTGATGATGACTAAGTGGGTAAATAGATGGGAGGAGCCTTTTAGTCATTTGGTGAATGGATGGAAAAGATGATCATTAGCTTTCCCCTTTCATTTTCAACGTATGTTCTTCTTCTCCTCATATTCTCTCTAGCAAGCTTTTGATTTCCTCTAAGATACCAAAGGAAATTTGAGATTCTTAAAGGGTTAGATTGCTACCAATCACTTCACCATCATCTAGGATTCAAATCTCAGAGAAAAGTAAGAGAATTTATACATTTGTTCTTCATGTGCTCTTGATGAAAATTTGGGGGGTTTTGCTTGATTTTCATATATTGATGATCCTAGGTTGTTTAGATGAGTGTATTGATGATAGAAACAGGTTTAGGAATGTATTTGAGGCTTAGATTTAAACTAAAAACTATTGAATTTGTTGGATTTTGAAATTGGGAAAAATGGGTTTTAGAACCCTAGAATTTCAATTCCTGATTTGATACTTTGATTTGATGTTTAGATGCTACCTAGATGATGTATGTAGTACCATATAAACTGATTTGGTGCAAATTTTTTAGTCTTATAATTTTTTGGGATGTTTGAGGTCCAAATGGTTGAGAAATCGCAAAAATTTATTTGTTTTTTTGCAGTGGCGCCACGGCTCAATTGTATCTCATTTGGGCTCTTAAATCCTCTCTGACTTTGGTAGCACCGCAGCCCTTTTGGGAGGGCGCCATGGCTCAAATACATTTTTTTATTATAATTTTTCGGGTTTCGTATTTTGACCATAACTTTTGACCCCAATGTCGGATTTAGACATTATTTATATTGTTGGAATGCTTGTGAAAAGATCTACAGTCCTAGAACCTAAGATAAGTTTTGATGTTATTATTTTGGACTCAAAATTATGAACTAAACTTGGTATTAATCAATTTTGTTCATTTTTTTAAGGTTTGGCTAGAGATGCTTGAATAGAATAACACTTGGGTTGTTTTATCAATTAAATTGATGGAATTCAGGTAAGAAGAGTGGACACCTGGATGCAGAGAGTATGTTTGGTATTCGTTCTTACTTATCAATTTATGCTTGAAATTATTCATACTATGCATGTATGGACTCTTATGAGCATAAGTGTCATTAATTCTTTATATTATGATGATTTATGAATGTACGAACTATATAGGCATGCTTGTATATGCATGTTGATTTAACTTGAGTGTACGAACTCAAGGGGTTGTCACAAGGGCAGTGTACCATTGCTAGAGTGATATTTTTGGATTATAATGATATGCATATGTTGTATTGTATTACATTGAAAAAAAAGCATTATGATTATCATGTGTTTATGAATTGGTTACGTATTGGTCTTGAGGGTTGTGTTCTATATAGCTATTCTTGGTGGGCCTTGGCTCATGGGTACTTTGTATGCAGGTAAAGAGAAAGGCAAGCAATGAGTCAGAGAGCTGTGGTGGCGTGGGTACATGTTAGGGACAATGTGACTATGAGTCCACTAGATATGTTACGTTATGTTTTAATCAAGTACTTTGGCTGTAAAATAAATATGAGATTCTAGAGTCTCAATTTTCTTTTGAATAATACTATTTTGAAGGATGTTTTACTTTCTTTTAAATCAAATAATGTAAACTTATGGAATTTTTGGTCAAAGTAAGTATTTTTATGTCACGTAAGTAACCCTCGGTAAGTTGGGGCATTACAATATAAGTCTATATGCATGCTTCCTATAAGTATATATATATTCAAAACAATATACATCGTAGAAAGCATAGAAACATACAAGCATGTGAATATTACAGAGACATGTAAATACAATAATAAAACCATTAGAATACTTACAAAATGCATAGCGGAACAATGAATATACCCTTTAGATTCCCTAACCTTTTGTCCTTGTTGAATGCTATGTATTGCAATGAATCCAAACCGCTTTGAAACAAGACCACAATCTTCCAAGTCTTTCTCTAAAACAACCTAGTGTCTGTGTGGGAAAGTCTCAACACATCAGAAGAGAATATCTTGAGAGAAAATTAAGAGAGAGTAGGTGTCTATGTATAGAATATTAGGAGTGAATTTTTACCTTGTCAAATTCATCTGCTCTAATGCATTCTATAACACTAACATATATAGGCAATTAGCTAGGAGATAAAATAGGTTTTAGTTTCATATTTTATTTTAATTATTTAATTATAAATATAATACTTGTCAAAATTAACGAATCATAATTTTGACATTTATTTATTTCATTTTATTAATATTAATACTAATTTATCAATATTAACGAAATTGTCTAAATTGGCTATAATACTCTCTTTTTGGGACTTTGCAATAAAATCATCCACATTTCTTCAATTTCTTTTCTTATAAAATATCAATAAATAATTTAACATTATTTATTTTCATTGACCTAGTCAGTATGATATTTTTATAATTAATAATTAAAATAATTATTCAAGACTAATAGATTCATTTTTATAAGAGATGACATGGGGACCATGGATCCATAAAATCAAGCTCCAATAAGTTATTGTGAGTTTAATTATAACAAATAATCTCACTACCTTATTAATTCCTCGTGACTCCACTATAGACTTAGAATTGCACTCTTCAATTTATAGAATGCTTTACACCAAATGTAAATACGTTATCTATTGTTGTAACTATAACTATCATTCAATCCTCTATAGACGATCAACTAATAAGACAGGTGCAAATTACTGTTTTACCCCTCATTGGTATTTTATCCTTAACTCCCACTAAGTTCATTGTAAATGATATTTTCGTAAACTTAATTGAAGAAATGAGTACTTTATCATTTAATACTTGAACCAAGCTATATGGAAATTATCATTTCACTTCTTAAATAGAAGCTATAGATTTCATGTCTATGATAAATACTTCCACTCAATTATACTGCAAAATTTCCAATATGTATGTATGAGCTAGTCCATAGGGTAAGTTGGTAAAGAAAAATTCAAAAAACTTGAATAATATAATTAGCATAATATTAATCACTCAGAATTAAGATTGAATTGACCTATGGTCATCATTGTGATATGATTAGATTAGATAATAACAATACTTACTTATCTTATCAACAATCAACATCAGTCTAGTCTAATGTAACAAAATACATCCCGTCTTATCTACTTGGTCAATGTCTTGGATAAGACATCACACCCCAAATGGGTAAGGAGATCATATCGTAGATTACCAGATCAGTGAAAATCCAATTTACTGACTTAATCTAAGGACTCGTTCTTTTGAACATATAATTGCAATTATAATCCACTGTGACCTAGTCACTATAATTGTAATTATGTATATGTTCATGATTTTATAAATGTTTGTATTATTCCAATAATCATGTAATAAAATAAGCAAGCAACACGGTTGTCAAACTAAATGATTTTTACTTCTTTTCTTGACAATATAAAATCACATTACATGTCTAACATGGTTTTATAAGGGCAAAAAACCTAACATTGCATCTATTGATTCACATGAAATCATAGACTTATAATTTTATGTAACTAAGATTCTGCATCTCGAAGGTCTATTCTATTACTTGATCTTATTTGTGTTATTTCATTTGTATTATTCATCCATTGTAAAGTAGATTGTCTTCTGTTTATTCATTTGAATTGTAATATTTAAATACTATCTATAGTGATATCCCAACACCAACTACATAAAACATCTCAAAGATATGAACGCTACAATCAAGAAATCAATGGTGGTTCTGATTGACTCAATAAACATGAAGATGTTGAGTAGAAATTTGGAATTTTAAATATATTCATATTTAATTTATTAAATACAATACTAATGTTATTTGGAATAACTTTTGATTAATTTTTGTTGTACTAAATTTTATATTAGTTTATTCCAAATATGTTTTATATTGAATTTTTTTAATGTATTAAATATAATATTTGAAATTTTTTTGGTATAAATCACTTCGAAATTTAAATTTTCATTTTAAACTTTAGTTCAAAATATTACCTAAAAATTAAAAAAAAATTTAATTAATAAGATCACTAATTTTGAAATAATTTTTTTTCAAAATAATAATTAATGTGATATAATAAATTGAAATTTTGAATTTACAACGACCCAATTTTTGTGTTCTACTAACATTTAAAAATAAATAAATACCCAATATATATCATCCTTAATTGTTTCATATTAATATTCATTTGAAAATTGGAAGTGTAACGCCATAACTTATCTATCTTTAGGAAATTATCACTTTTAATACTTATTATAAACAATGCAATATGGGTCCAACGTTAAAAAAAAAATTATGCAATTTAGAGAAAATAAAGACAACCCACTGAGTTCAATAATAAATAAAATAAATTGATAAACACTATATGACGTTCCGGATCATTTCTCGTCCACTGGCTCCTTGTAGCATACATACTAACTTGAATAGAAATCACCTAGCTCACCATGCGTGTCATACAAACACCGTAACACCTACCTGAAAGGGGAAAGTAAGGGGTAAGCTAAAAGCCCAATAAGGAAGTACAAATAACACAAACAAATAACATTACTATGCTACTATCATGCCTTTAATAAAATATAACACACAATCATTTCATCTATGTATAATTTATTTAGAAGCAATCTCACAAAAAATAAAGTATAATTCTATGAGGAACCAGGAACCTTGGAAACCGATCCTCATGTCTCCACCTTGTGGTCTATGGCACTTCTGCCCTATGTGTTACGCCATACCTTAGTAACGCTAACAACACTGTTTCTTTCATGCAATCATTCAAACAGAACAATCATAACCATTGCCTTAACTTACCACATATGATACCTAGTTACTTTCAAGCATTCATAACATAAATTTACCTTGGATGGAATTTACCTACAATAACAGTTATAAGTCGACCATTGGAGTGGCTCCTCACGAGATGATGTGTGGTAGGAAGTATAGATCGCCCATTCACTGGGACGAGATGGGTCAAAGGAAATACTTGGGTCCTAAAGCAGTTCAGAGAACCAATGAGGCTATTGAAAAGATTAGAGCTCAGATGCTTGCACCACAGAGTATACATAAAAGTTATTCAGATCTGAAGCACAAACACGTGGAGTTCCAAATGGGAGACTATGTCGTCCTTAGAGTTTTGCTGCTGAAAGGGATGAAAAGGTTTGGGAAGAAGGGTAAGCTAAGCCCTAGATTTGTAGGACCTTTTGAGATCTTGGAGAGGATTGGTCAGATAGCCTACATGTTGGCTTTACCTCCGGCATTGTCAGAAGTTCACAGTGTGTTTCATATATCGATGCTTCAGCAATATGTATCAGATGCAACCCATGTATTGAGTTATGAGGATCTGGAATTACAAACATAATTTTCCTGCGAGGAGCATCATGTACAGGTCCTAGATATAAAGGATAAAGTCTTGAAGAGCAAGACTATACCCTTGGTTGAAGTGTTATGGAGGAACAACAAGGTCGAGGAGGCGACCTAGGAATTAGAATTAGACATGCGATATCAGTATCCCGAGTTGTTCAGGTAAATTTTGATGACGAAATTTCTATAAGGAGGGGATAGTTATAACATCCCAAATTTGCTAATAAGGCTTAGTACCTTGATTACTGTGCCAGGAGGGCATAATTGGATGTTTATGTGGTAATATGATTTAATTATGACTATATATGTAAATTTTATGAGTTATATTATGATATGACTGCTTGTGCATGTTTTTAAGTGTATTAAATATGCTTATAGGCCCATTCATTGCTAAAAAAGGCATTTTCGTAATTTTGACACGCTGATGTTATATGTGTAATTATATATGTTTTATGAGTGGGACCACATTATTATGCGAATATATTGGAGATATTTGGCCGGAGGAGACCCTAGTGACCAATTTGGCGAAAAAGTTACAACATGTTTAAATACCCGGCTTGGGGTGAGCTTAGGGGTATTTTGGTAATTTGGTAAATTACCAGGATTTATTGACTAATGGGAGTTAATTGGTGAGTGTTTTGGGTTTAATAAATTTAATTGGGGAAGTCACGGTGAAACTTCAGTTAGTGGGAATTTCAGAGAAAAAGACCAAAATACCCTTGGATTGGACAAAGGGCATTAGAGTGGATAGGGGAAAATTGGTCATTTTGACCATTAGACTAAGCCAACTATCCCAATGCTGAGAACAATTCTAGCGATTCACTTAACTTACATTTTCTCCCTCTCCTTTGGTTTCATTCATTTGGCTAAGTACACTCAAAAGCTCTCAAGTGTTCCATTCATGAAGCTTCTTGAGATTTCTTGAGGGAAAGGGGTAATTAATTGGAGATTGGAGTAGTGGGGGGTCGATTACAGACTAAATTCTCAGATTTTGGGCAACTAAGGTATTGGTTACCCTCTCTCTTCTTGTTGTTCTTCGTGTATTTTAGGGATGTCTGAGTAGTGAATTGATTTTTGAAATTTTGGGTGTAAGGTTCTGTGTTGAGCTTTCAGATGATAGGATTCAAGTTTTGAATTGTTTTAAATGCTTATTACTATTGGGTTTTCTGGTTTTAAGCTTTAGATTTTCGGATTTGAAAAGAATTGGGTTTTGAAGCTCAAATGGTGATTTTGATAATTCATGGGTTTGGGAGTGTTTTACATGTATGGGCTGCTGTTTATTGCTTTCCTGTGTTGTTGGGACCATTTCAATGGTCAATTTCGGTTAGAACGGTGTTTTGGGAAACTTGCGATTTCTAAAAATCGCAAGTTTTTTGGGTTTGCGGGGTTGCGTTACGGTGCTTTTCTTGGAGCGTCACGGCTCACATGAACTCAGAGGCGCTGGGAGTTCCTCTTAAACGTCTTGGTACCGCGGTGCGTGTCTTGTGCCTTTGTGGTTCATAGCTCTCTGCCTTGAGGTGTGTTGCAGCCCTACAAGGGCGGGCCGCGACTCTAATTGGGGAAAGTGACCAAATGAGGTTTTGAGCTGTGGGGACTCAAACCTAAGGGCTCGGGAAAGATTTTGCTACCCAGTTTAGTAGAATTCGAGGTCCCATAAGCTAGGACTCAATCTTGAAGCTCTTAGTTGGTTTAGTTCTTGATGGATATCCGTTAATATGTTGTGACTAGGGGTAATGCAAGGATCGAGATGAAATGATCGTGCTCGTTGTCGCTTTACCCTATCACTCAGGACTTGAGGTAAGAAAATCGACACTTGTACCGAGTGTAGGGCGTGCGCCCCAATTATAGGGCACGGGAATGACTATGTCATGAATCTGTTTATATTTAAATGTTTGCCTTGTTTGAATCTATACTGCTATATCTATTTGCGCTGATCGCTTGGTCTGGAGGTCGTTATTGACATTACATGCGTAATGTATGCCGTATTGGCAGGGCCACAACGCAGATGCGATGTCTACCATAGTGGCGAGGCCATTATGAAGATGTGATGTCCATCTACTCGACATGAGTCGTATATTTTTTGGAAAATCTATGTGAACCAGTTGTGTTTATAGAGTATGCAATACATGTTAATGTTTATCTGGATATCTATATGATTTGTTTGGGTTTTCTTGCTGAGCATTGGCTCACGGATGCTTCGTGGTACAGGTAAGGGCAAAGGAAAGCTGGACCAGCCATGAGTTGGAGAGCTGCAGGGGTGGCATGTACATACTCAGCCTGCTCGGCCACCACGGTCAAGAGATTTTGAGGAGCAGGAGTCATTAGTTTAAAATTTGTCGCTTAGGTCGGCCTAGTATGTAATTTTGATAAACTTGTATTTTATTAGAAACTTTTGGGATTCCTTGTAACTATTCAAGCCTTTTTAATGAAAACTTTAACTTAACGACTAAATTTTTTTAATACATGATATGTTGTTTAACCTTAATTATACTTTTAAGTCCAAATGACTCACTTAACGGGTTAAGCACTATTTTTAACACACGGTGTAACAGTCTTGACTATTCAGGGCATTACAAAATCCAAGCCAACAATGTAATATAGCATGTTTGCCGAAGCCACCATCAAGAATATTACCAAAATTTAATCAAACTCCAACATGTTCCTATTCCATTAGATACACCAAAAATGTCACATAAATCATGGTTCAAAGAAACAGAGTCCTGACATGCATACTATTGATTGTCATCACCTACAATATCACCACGCTCACAAAATCATAAATTAAAATAGAACCCTAATCTAGTCATGCTTCTACCATTTTCTTGCATAAATTTTTTTACATAAGCCGAAACCATCAAGAGGTTATAATCAAGAATTTTTAAATCTTCTAGCATGCTTCCTAATAAACCAACACCCCACAATTTTTAAGCTTCCTCGTCTAGTCATAAAACAAAATGGACATAGTCATCATGCTTGCTAAGACCCACAAAATTTTTTAAGCTTCCTCGTCTAGTCATAAAACAAAATGGACATAGTCATCATGATTGCTAAGACCCACAAAAATTATTCAGCATGCTTTCAACATAAATAAATATCACACAATGATACACATGCTCATGATAATTATTAAACTATATAAAAGAACATTTTTCACATCATATGTACCAAATCCCACCAAAATTACCACAGAAATCATATCATAGCTACCAAAGGAGATTGAATCCTAGAATGCTTGGTCTAGGAATGAGAAAACACCACAACTCCACTCACATCATTGTCGAACTCACCTAGATCAAACATTCTAATAAACATGCGATCTATAGAAAAAGAGTAGAGAAACAAGAACACCACAAACAATCATTCCTTATCTCTTGTAGGGTTTGTGGGAGTCAAACCTAGAGCACTAGAGAGCCTTTCCCTTGGTGAGATTCTAACATTATGCCAAAAATGTTAGTATTAATGCCCTAAAAGCATGTAAAGACATTTTATTGATTTTTAATAAAAGTACAATTTTATTATATTTGAATGTTATCATTATTGTTTGAATTAATTATATAATAATATCAAGAAAATTCACTATTCATTTATGAGATTATGATCTTGTATTAGTACGAGAGAATTAAGATCATATATAATGAATAAAATAGTCAGTAACATATTAAAGTAAGGAATCTTTAATGAATGGTTACTAGTACGGTTCACTAAGCATACGAGATGCAAGTAATCTAGGATTCAGATTATTGATGTGGATAGACATATTAGTGAAGGTGATGTATATAATAGAGATTATATATGACACGACCGATGCGAATTAATTATCTTTATAAACTTGTCATTTGACGTAATGATTTAATTTTTGTCATAATAGATGATCATTTGTAGATCAGTCTAAATCATGAGTATTCATGAACTCCTATTTATGTTTATTGGATCTTTTGATTCACTCGTTAAGGTCTCTTAGAATAATGAAGCTAATGACTTTTGTTTTGGAGATTCAATATCATGGATGACTGGGAACATGAATTACAATATTAGAATCCATGATTTCCTAACAGATCGAATATTGGTTCCCTTAAGGGTTGATTTTGGAATTGAATAGTTATTGAGCTCAAATCTATAATTAGATTATAGATTAATTATTTGCTAGTGAATTAATGGCACTTAAGGATCAAGAGGTAATTAGAAGGGTAAAATGGTAATTTTGACTAGCTCTAATTAACGAACCAATAATGGACGACATAACTACATATATTGATTATATCAAAGGACTACTAGAGAAAACTCTGTAAATATAATTATACAAATACTTATAGTGAAATTCCATATTTATAGTGGTGTAATCATGGAATTAATAAATAAGATTATTAGATTAAATAGTTTAATTAATAATCTGGTTTATTCGAGCTTCGTATTATAGGTTCATGGTCCCCACATCACCTCTATCCTATACTATCAAGGGTAAGGATGTCAAAAGAAAGATTTGTTAAGAGAAATGATTAAATTGAAAAGGAATTAATTCTAGGGCAAGGAAATAATTATTTGATAATTATGGGTAATTGATTAATTGTGAATTAATTAATTATTTAACTATATAGTTTTTATTTTGAAAAACTATATGTTAATATTAATATTAATCTTGTTTGGATTAATATAAAGAGAGAAAATAATAAATATCTTATTTATAATATGATATTTATTTGTTTAATTTAAAATTGATATTTTAAGATAAAGTTAATTTTGAATTAACTGATATTTATGTTGGAATAAATATCTTGTCTTACAAATTGATTAAATAAACAAATGAGAAAATTAGGGCAACCCTAATAGGACTGAGCGACACACACTGTATAGTACAGTGTGTGGCACCTAGCATCAGGGATTTAATCATTGAGATTTGAATTTTGAATTTCAAATAATTTTTTTTAATTAGTTATTTAATTATTCTTTTTAAATATGATTTAAATAGATAATTAAATGAAAATATCTAATTAGTTTAATTTGAATTATATTTTAATTAAATAAAGATTATTTAATTAGATTAAATATCTTTATAAATCTAATATACACGATATTCACAATAATGATGGAAGATCAGACTCTCTCTTTGAAGTGATAGTTTTCTCTAAACCTAAAAAACTATTCTAAACTTTCTCTCTGTTAGAACTTGTAGCGTCTCATAATTTTACTTAGCTAGCTAGATAGTACTAGTAGTAGTAGTTGTTGTTGTTGTAGAATTACTAAGAATATGACACATGTCATAATCATGTTTATTAAGGATTTAAATATTTTTGATGAATAGTTTACATTAAAAGAAAGATCCAGAAGCTCTAGAACCTTCCAGCAGCTGTTAGGATCGTATTTTTACTCCATCAAAGTTGTTTAATCAATTCAAAATATGTTGAAAAAGTGCAAATACGTGTTTGATATATCAACGTATGTCGATATATCTCAGCTATAGGGGCTGATATATCGCCTACGGGAGATACAGAAAACACGTAGACTTCGCACGATCGAACGAACGAACGAGGCTCGGGACAATGGTCTAGGCGATATATCGCCCCTGGTGCAATTTTTTTTTAAAGTTTATGGTTTTAATTTTAAAAATAGCCCTAACCACTTGGACCTGCCTTTGAACGATTTTGACTGAGTTCTGGGGGTCTGTTGAACGAACATTCCAATCTTTTTCATTTTATATTCATTTATTTATTCATCTTAAAAGTGGTTAGTTTCACTCTTTGAACTCTATAAATAGGATCTAGTACTCAGCAATTTTCTTCATTCTTCAAGCAGTCTTCAGAGCCTCCAAGTTGCTAAGATTACTATAAAGAGAAACACTTCGGTTTTGGGATAAAAGCTTTTCCAATCTAAGCTTTTCTAAACACTTGGGAAGTGAGATATAGTGTTATTTCAGTATCGAGGTATAGATTAAGTCATAAGATCATTTAAGGTATTCCTATCCTTAAGTTCAGTTCTTCAAGGTTCTTTAGTTTTCTTTGATTTCTTTCAGATCCTAACTCTTGTTTATGATTCTTGATTAGGTGTTTAAGTTTCTTGAAACTTAAGGTTCTTTTCGGTAAGTTTCTTCTTTGATGGTTTAGTTCTCTTTTTTGTCCCTTTTCTTAGAAACTCATGGTTTTACTATTGGTTTTAGGAGTGTTCCAAACCCCATTCTTGTCTCCATATCCCGATTTTTGGTAAGGAAAATAGGTTAGATTATATGTGTTTATATGTTTATGTTATGATATGTTTTATGCTATGATATGAATATGTATAAATATGTTTTGTAGACACTTGGGGGCTTATAGTTGCTTAGATAGCAAACCTTAATATTTTTATGTCGGTTGGGGCATATAGTTGCTTAGATAGCAAACCCCAAGATTTTTATCATTATCGTGGGTAAGAGTTATGATTTACCATACCTCGATTAGTAGACAGATGGCCTAGATGGGTTATCATATACTACCTTGTGATCTAACCTATCTCGATTAGAAGACTGATGACCTAGATGGTTTTATCACATGACACGTTAATGAGTTAATGGCCATTAATATTGTAGTCCTATATGTTATACGTTTTTATAGTCATATGTTTTATAGTATATGTATATGATATAGTCTTATGTTTATGATTTATGATACATGTTGTTAGTAGATTTTCCTTGCTGGGCATTAGGCTCATTCCTTTAGTTTTAGCTTGATGCAGGAAAATGAATATGGAAGGCAGAAAAGATTCGTGGTAGCTTGGCATGTGTGTTGAGAATGAATGGATTGCGTGACGATCGAGGATGATGTTGTTTAAAGTCTTTTAAATTATGTTTTTATGAATTCCCGCACTTAGTTTTTAACAATTGTTTTAAGTTTATGTTTTTATGTTTTATGTTTTAAAACAATGGGTACCCATACCGAATACTTTATCTTGTATTTCACACAATATTTTGGGTTTTTGTAATGCTCCAACTATTTCTAAGACATTCGACCATTAAAACTACTAGACATAGCTACTATTTTTTTTAGAAAACTTACATAAGAAATATTGAAATACATAAATGAGCGGTATGGGATCCCATTATTTTAAAATAAAACATAACTTTAAATTAAATGAAATTGTTTACAAAGCTAAATGCAGAAAATACATAAAACATAATTTAAAGAGACTAAAAATAACGTCATCCTCGAATCGTTCACGCAGTCCATTCATCCTTAACACACAAGCCAAGCTGCCATGAATCCTTCCGCCTTCCATATTTATTTTCTTACATCACACTAAAAATAAAGGAGTGAGCCGAATGCCCAGCAAGAAAAATCTACTAACAACATACATCATACATCATAAACATATACTATAGAACATATGACTATAAACATATATCACATAAGACTACAACATTAATGGCCATTATAAATTATTGGGGCTTGTTAGCTAAGCAAGTCATATGCCCACAAATTTGTGGGGCTTGCTAGCTAAATAAGTCATGTGCCCAATAAAACTTCTTGGGGCTTCCTTATCTAAGCAAGTCATATGCCCAATCATCCATTCTTGGGGATTGTTATCTTAACAAGCCATATGCCCAATCATAAATTCCCTGGGCTTGCTTATCTAAGCAAGTCATGTGCCCAAGCGACTGAAAACATATTCTTGGGGCTTGTTGTTTAAACAAGTCATATGCCCAAGGACTACCAAACATATAACATAACATATATCATATCATAGCATTAAGACATATCATAACATAAACATATAAACACATATATCTAGCCTATTTTCCTTACCAACACCGGGATATTTGAGAACAAGGACGGGATTTGGAACACTCCTAAAACCAACAATAAGAATGGTTAATATTTCTAAAGAAAAGAGATGAAAAAGAAGAGAACTAAACCACCAAGAAGAAACTTATCGAAAAAGAAACCTTAAGTTCAAAGAACTTAAACACCTAACCACGAAACCATAAATAGAAGTTAAGATTAGAAAGAAGCTTAAGGAAAAACTAAGGAATCATAAAGAATAAAACTTTTGAATAGTATTACCTTGGATGTACTAGAACCGATCTACACCTTGATATTGAAAATACACTATATCTAACTTCCCAAGTGTTTATAAAGCTTAAGATAGCTTTTATCCCAAACCCAAGTGTTTATAGGGTTACTTCTCTATAGTAACCCTAGCAGCTTGAAGGCTCTGAACACAGCTTGAAGAATGAAGAAAATGGATGTGCACTAGGTCCTATTTATAGAGTTCAAGGAGTGAAAATTCCTCCTTTTAGCTTGAATAAAATAATGAGTATTGAATGAAAAATATTTGAATATTCGTTCAACAGGTGCTCAGAACTCGGTCAAAATCGTTCAAAAGCAAGTCAAGAGGTTAAAGGTGATTTTAAAATTGAAAAACCGAACTTTCAAAAA
Organism: Humulus lupulus; assembly: GCF_963169125.1. NCBI lineage: Eukaryota > Viridiplantae > Streptophyta > Magnoliopsida > Rosales > Cannabaceae > Humulus > Humulus lupulus. The sequence goes on from NC_084798.1 coordinate 186,581,852, forward strand.
TACATAAGTGGGGCCGATATATTTCCTCCCCCAGTATTTCCAAGGCTGGTTCGATCATTCGTGCAAAGTCGGCGTGTTTTCCATATCTTCCGTAGGCGATATATCGGCCCATATAGCTGTGATATATCGGCATACGTTGATATATTATACACGTATTTGCACTATTTCAGGTTATTTTGAATTGGATAAATAGCTTTGACTGAGTAAAAATATGATCCTAATAGTTGCTGGAAGGTTATAGAGTTTCTAGATCTTTCTTTTAATTAAACTATTCATCAAAATACTTAAATCCTTAATAAACATGCACCCGACAAGTGTCACGATCTTATTAGTTTTATCTAAACCTTATGGTATAATAAATGACATCTTTATAATCGGATATATTAATCAAACCTTATGTTATAATTAATATTCTTAAATTATAGGTTAAACTTATAAAATCTATAAGTGTTGCTACGAGTGTTCAACTAAGTCCCGGCTTGCACCAAAATCCAAAGTAACTATTACTAGATACTACTACTACTGCTGCTACTACTATCTAACTAGCTAAGTAAATATTCTGGGACTCTACAATTCTCCCCTACTAAAAAGAATTTCGTCATCGAAATTTACTTACCAAACAATTCCGGATACCGGGCTAACATTTCCTCCTCCAACTCCCACGTTGCCTTCAGTTCAGAACTATTACTCCATAGGACCTTGACTATCGGAATACTCTTAGACCGCAATTCCTTCATCCCTCTATCTAAGATGCTAACCGGTCGTTCCTCGTAATTCAAGTCTTTCTGGAGTGTTATCGTATCCTACCTGAGGACGTGAGATGGGTCTGACACATATCTACGCAGCATCGAGATGTGGAACACATTATGGCTATCTGCTAGAGCTGGTGGCAGGGCTACTCTATATGCAATTGTTCCCACTTTGTCCAATATCTCAAAAGGACCTATAAACCGGGGAATAAGTTTTCCTTTCTTCCCAAACCGCTTCTCACCTTTCATAGGAGATATCTTTAAAAAGACTTGATCTCCGACTTTGAATTCCACATCACGCCGCTTGGCATCCGCATAACTTTTCTGATGGCTCTGAGCAACGAGCATACGCTTTCTAATCAGCACTACTGCATCCTGAGACTCTCTAACAGCTTCGGGTCCAAGCAGTTGCCTTTCTCCTACCTCATCTCAATGTAATGGCGATCGACACCTCCTTCCATAAAGCAACTCATAGGGTGCCATCCCAATCGTTGATTGGTAGCTACTGTTGTAGGATAATTCAATAAGCGGCAAATACTTACTCCATGATCCTCTGAAATCGAATACACAAGCGTGCAACATATCTTCTAAAATCTCCATGGTATGCTCGGACTGACTGTCTTTCTGAGGATGAAATGTTGTACTACAACTTAACTTGGTACCCATAGCTTGCTGCAAGCTTCCCAAAAATCTCGATGTAAACACCGATCCTCTATCAGACACTATAGTCTTAGGGATTCCATGCAGTCGTACTATCTCCTGGACATAAATGTCTGCATATTGATCTGCTATGTATGTATTCTTAACAGGCACAAAGTGAGCTGACTTGGCTAGTCTATCTACTATTACCCAAGCCGAGTCGTGTTGCTTATATGTTAATTGCAATCCATTCACGAAATCCATGGCTATGTCATCCCACTTCCAATCTGGGATACTAAGCGGTTGCAATAAGCCTGCAGGCCGCTGATGTTCTGCTTTCACTTGCTGGCACACTAAACATTTAGACACATACTCCGCTACGTCTTTCTTCATTCTTGGCCGCCAATATAACACTTTAAGGTCGTGAGTCATCTTGGTCAACCCTGGGTGAACTGAGTATGGGGTATTGTGCGCTTCTTCTAAAATCTTCATCTTAATTCCATGATTATTCGGCACGCATACCCGATCCTTATATCTCAAGAACCCTTGTCCTCATATCAAAAAATTTGTGGCCTTGCCTTCTTTAACTGCATCCATGTGAGATACTAATGTGTCATCATACCCTTGTCCGATCTGTATATCTTCTAACAGACTTGACTGGATGGAAAAGTTAGCCAGTTTACCAATGACTACTTCTATTCTGGCATTGAACAGCTCCTGCTGTAGCGGCTTTTCTATTCCAGCTAACGCTGCTAGACTTCCATAGCTTTTCCTACTTAGTGCATCAGCAACTACGTTTGCCTTTCCCTGGTGGTATAGAATTTCGCAGTCATAATCCTTTACTAATTCTAACCACCTGCGTTGCCTCATGTTGAACTCCTTTTGTGTGAAGAAATATTTTAAGCTTATGTGGTCCGTATAAATCTCACACTGTTCTCCATAAAGATAGTCGCACCAGATTTTTAATGCGAAGACCACCGCTGCCAACTCTGTCATGCGTTGGATAGTGTTGCTCATATTCCTTCAGCTGCCTTGAGGCATAGGCTATTACCTTGTCATTCTGCATCAGCACACAACCCAAACCTTGCTTTGACACATCACAGTAGACTACAAACTTGTCGTTGGGTGTCGGTACACAAAGTACTGGTGCTGAGCATAGCTTATCCTTAAGCAACTGGAAGCTCTCTTCACACTTATCTGTCCAGCTGAACTTCTTTTGTTTTTGGGTCAGGTTGGTGAGCGGAGTGGCTATCTTAGAAAATGCCTCCACAAACCTCCGATAATAACCTGCTAGTCCCAGAATACTTCTTACCTCTAACGCGTTCTTAGGTCTTGGCCAATCCTTCACAGCCTCTACCTTAGATGGGTTTACAGCAACTCCTTCCTTGGATACTATGTGGACGAGGAACGCAACTTGTGATATCCAAAATTCACACTTCTTGAACTTGGCATAAAGTTGATGCTCCTTTAGTTGTAACAAGGTCATCCTTAAATGTTCCTCGTGCTCGACTTTGTCCTTTGAGTACACTAAGATATCATCGATGAATACTACGACGAATTTGTCCAATAAATCCTTAAAGACCCTATTCATTAAATCCATAAATGCGGCTGGAGTGTTGGTAAGACCAAAAGACATAACTAGAAACACGTAATGTCCATAACGAGTTCTAAAAGTTGTCTTATGAATATCCTCTTCCCGTACCTTAAGCTGGTGGTACCCGGACCGTAAATCAATCTTTGAAAACACGAACACGCCTCTGAGTTGATCAAACAAGTCATCAATCTGGGGTAACAGGTACTTATTCTTAATCATCATCTTATTCAGCTCACGGTAATATATACACATACGCATGCTCCCATCCTTCTTCTTCCCAAATAGAACCGGTGCTCCCCATGGCGAATGGCTTGGTCTGATGAAACCCAAGTCTAAGAGTTCTTGTAACTGCGTCTTTAACTCCTTGAGTTTGATAGGTGCCATCCGGTATTGTGCCTTCGAGATAGGTTTGGTGCCCGGTACTAGCTCGATTTTGAAGTCAATTTCTCGAGTCGGCGGCAACCCTGGTAAGTCATCAGGAAACACTTCTGGGAATTCCTTTATGATGAGGACGTCTCCAACCTTTAGTGGTGTTTCCTTTACCACATCCGTGACACTGGCTAAGAATGCGTGACACCCTTTTTTGATCATCCTCTGAGCTTTGAAAGATGAAATAAGTGGTGTGCATATCCCTGAAACATTTCCCATATAGCATAGTCTCTGACCGTCAGGAGTCTCGAATGTTACTTGCTTACGTCTGCAGTCGATGGTTGCGCCATGCCTTGCTAGCCAATCTATGCCCAGATCACATCAAAGTCTTTGATCTCTAATTCTATCAGGTCTCCTTCTAGTTCTACGTCCTCAATTTTGATCGGTCCACCTCGTACTATCCGTGATGATAGGACTATTTAACCCGAAGGCAATTTTGTCACAAACCTAGTTCTAAATCTTTCACTAGGTTTGTCTATTTTATCTATCATTCCTAACGAGATATACAAGTGAGTGGCTCCTGAATCAAATAATACAGTACATACATTATTGAGGATAGGAATCTGACCTGTGACCACTTTATTACTAGCTTCAGCTTCTTCCTAGGTCAAGGCAAAGACTCTGGCAGGAACCATCTTGTTGTCCCTTTTCTCTTCTGGCTTGAGCTGCGGACATTCTCTCTTCCGGTGACCTTCCTGTCCATAGTTGCAGCATCCCTTGGTGTTTGTACGACACTCACCAGGATGTTTCTTTTGGCGCTTAGATCACTGTGAGTATTCGACATAACCCGACCTACTACCTCCATTGTTTGTCCGTGCTCTTTTATCATTGTTGGACTGCTTATTGTCAAGATGACGTCTCTTCTGACCATTATTGTTGCTGGATTAATGGCTGTTGTGGTGGTTGTTCCGACCATTCTGAGGTTGACTCTGCTGCTTAGGCTCAGGCTTACTAGCTTCCTCCGTACTAACATTTGCCTGAAGCCTTTCTACTTCTATAGTCATTTCTAGAACATCGACATACATAGTAGTTCCAGGATTTGCTAGCTTAACCCTGTAATGACCCAACTATTTCTAAGACCTTGGACCATTAAAACTACTAGACATAGCTACTATTTGATACAAACATAAGAAATAACATGCCTTTATTAAAAACCCAAAATATAAGAAATAGCATGTCTTTATTAAAAATGAAAATAAAATGTGATATGGTACGAGTTCCCATTATTTACAAAACATAAAACATAGCTTTAAAAACAAATTCAAAAAAAGTTGAATGCGGAATTTGAAAAGAGACATATTTCAAAAGACTAAAATAAACGTCATACTCGATTGACACACAGCCCATCCATTCCATTCATCCTCAACACACATGCCATGCTACCAAGAATCCTTCCGCCTCCATAATCATTTTACTGCATCACACTAAAATAAAGGAATGAGCCTAATGCCAGCAAGGAAAATCTACTAAAAACAAAACATACATCTTAAACATAAGCATAAGACTACATCAAATACCATAAAAGAACATAAGACTATCTAAAACATATATCATATATCATAAGCATACACTATAAAACATATGGCTACAAAAACATCTATTACAATGGCCATCATGCATCTTGGGGCTTGCTAGCTAGGCGATCATATGCCCATAATTCTACAGGGTTAGTTATCTAAACAAGTCATATAAATTTATGGGGCTTGTTATCTAAACAAATCATATGCCCAAGGAATATACTTTTGGGACTTGTTATCTAAACAAGTTATTTGTCATCTAAACAAATTATATGCTTGTTATCTAAACAAAACATATACCCAAGAACTAAAACATATCATAGCATAAACATATAACATAACATAAACATAACATAACATATAAGCACATAAAATCTATCCTAATTTCCTTACCAACACCGGGATATGAGAACAAGGACGGGATTTGGAACACTCCTAAACCAACAATACAAATGGTGAGTAATTCTAAAAAATAAAGAATGAATGTGGAAACTAAACCATCAAGAAGAAACTTACCAAGAAAGAACTTATGTTTCAAGAACCTAATCAAGAACTAATAACGAAAGTAAGGTTCTGAATAAAAGGAACTAAAGAAAACTAAAGAGTTTTAAAGAATTGGACTTAAAGAATAGGAGTACCTTAGTTGACCTTATGGATTAGTTTAACTTCAATACTGAAATACACTAAACCTCACTTCCCAAGTATTTTATAAAGATTAAGAATGGAAAAGTTTTTTCCCAACCCAAGTGTTTATCACTCTATGGTAGTACTAGCACCTTGGAGTCTGATCACAGCTGAAGAGTGAGGAGAAGGGCTGGGTTCTAAGTCCTATTTATAGAGTTCTAGGAATAAAAATCCTCTTTTTGGCTTTGAATAAAAATAATGAATTTAATTGAAAATATTTGAATATTCGTCAGTAAAAAGCTTAGGACTCGGTCAAATCGTTCAGAGGTAGGTCTAAGGAGTCAAAGCTTGTGTTAAAAATTAAAAAAAAAAAAATAGAATCATAACTTCTAACTTCCTAAATCTCGTAACTCTAAACTCACCTGTAGTAAAATCAACATAACTGAAGTTGTAGGACTCCGATTTAGACCATATTTATACCGTTAGAAAGCTAATTCAATTATCTATAAGTTTTTAGCAATTTTATTTTTCGCAATTTATAATATAAATGGGTCAAAAATAAGTCAGAAGTTACAGTACCCTAAAGTTACGAGAAAATCTATTTAATTATCTAAATAACAACCTAATCCACAAATTTCTTAACTAACCATAATATAACAAACTCTAATTCCCTAATAATCATGCTTATGACAAATGTCATATTCTTATTGGCTCTATCTAAACCTTAGGTTATAATAAATAATACACCTAGGACCAGCAATATTAATTAAACCTAATGTTATAATTAATATTCTTAACCTATAGGTTAAACTTATAAAATTCATAACTATTGCTATATGTTTCCAACTAAGTCTCGACTTGAACCAAAATCCATGGAATCTAACATATTACAAACTACTACTACTACTACTACTACTACTACTACTACTCCTGCTGTTGCTGCTGCTGCTGCTCCTACTGCTACTCCTACTACTACTACTACTACTACTACTACTACTGCTGCTGCTTCTGCTGCTGCTTCTGCTGCTGCTACTACTACTACTACTAAAAAAAAATTATGGATACCGGGTTAACATGTCTTCCTCCAACTCCCACGTTGCCTCCCATTCAGAACTATTACTCCATAGGACATTCTGGATACCGGGTTAACATGTCTTCCTCCAACTCCCACGTTGCCTTCCGTTCAGAACTATTACTCCATAGGACCTTGACTATGGGAAAGCTCTTAGACTGTAATTCTTTCATCATTCTATCTAGGATGCTAGCCGGTCGTTCCTCATAACTCAAGTCTTCCTGGAGTGCTATCGTATTGTACTTGAGGATGTGAGATGGGTCTAACACATATATACGCAGCATCGAGATGTGAAATACATTGTGACTATCTGCTAGAGCTGGCGGTAGGGAAAATCTATATGCAACTGCTCCCACTTTGTCCAATATCTCAAAAGGACCTATAAACCTGGGACTAAGCTTGCCTTTCTTCCCGAACCGCTTCACACCTTTCATAAGAGATATCCTTAAGAAGACTTGATCTCCGACTTTGAATTCCACATCACGCCACTTGGCATCCGCATAACTTTTCTAACAGCTTTGAGCAGAGAGTATACGCTTTCTAATCAGTGCTACTACATCCTGAGCTCCTCTAACAACTTCAGGTCTAAGTAGTTGACTTTATCCTACCTCGTCCTAATGCAATGACGATCGACCCTTCTTCCATAAAGTAGCTTGTAGGGTGCCATCGCGATTGTTGACTGGTAGCTATTGTTGTAGGAGAATTCTATCAGTGGCAATACTTACTCCAAGATGTTGATGTAAACACCAATCCTCTATCGAATACTATTGTCTTAGAGATTCTATGCAGTCATACTATTTCTTGGACTTAAACGTCTGCGTATTGATCTGCTGTGTACGAAGTCTTAACAGACAGGAAATGAACTGACTTGGTTAATCTATCTATTACTATACAAGACGAATCATGTTGCTTACTTGTTCGTGGCAAACGCATCACGAAATCTATGGCTATATCATCCCATTTCCATTATGGAATGCTAAGTGGTTGCAATAAGCCTGCAGGCCGCTAATGTTTTGCTTTCACTTGCCGGCATACCATGCATTTAGACACATACTCCGCTATATCTTTCTTCATTCTCGGCCACCAATATAACACTTTAAGGTCGTCTGTCATCTTGTTCGACCTTGGGTGAACTAAGTATGGGGTATTGTGCACTTCTTCTAAAGTCTTCATCTTAATCCCTTGATCATTTGGCACGCATACCAGATCCTTGTATCTTAAAAACCCCTGACTAGATATTGGGAAATATGTGCCCTTCCTTTCTCTAATTGCATCCATATGTGCTACTAATGTGTCATCATGTCCTTTCCCAATCCGTATATCTTCTAATAGGCTTGACTAGATAAACAAGGTAGTCATGTTACCAATGACTACTTCTATTCCAGAATTGATCAGCTCCTACTGTAGTGGCTTTTCTATTCCAGCTAATGATGCTAGACTTCCGTAATTCTTCCTACTTAGCGCATCAGCAACTACGTTTGCCTTGAGGCGTAGGCTATCACCTTATCATTCTACATCAGCACACAACCCAATCCTTGCTTCGACACACCACAATAGACTACAAACTTATCATTGGGTGTCGGTACATAAAGTACTGATGTTGAGCATATCCTTAAGCAACTGTAAACTCTCTTCACACTTATCAGTCCTGTTGAACCTTTTCTATTTTCGGGTTAGGTTGGTAAACGGAGCAGCTATCTTAGAAAATCCTTATATGAACCTCCAATAATAACTTGCTAGTCCCAGAAAAATTCTTACCTTAGACGCGTTCTTTGGTCATGGCCAATCTTTACAGCCTCTACCTTAGATGGGTCTACTGCAACTCCTTCCTTGGATACTATGTGCCTGAGGAACGTTACTTGCGAAAGCCAAATTTTGCACTTCTTGAACTTGGCGTAAAGTTGATGCTCTTTTAGTCGTAACAAGATCAACCTTAAATGTTCCTCATGTTCGACTTCATCCTTTGAGTACACCAAGATATCGTCGATGAACACTACGGTGAATTCATCCAAATAATCCATAAAGACCCTATTCATTAAATCCATAAACGCGGCTGGAGCGTTGGTAAGACCAAAAGACATAACTAGAAACTCGTAATGTCCATAACGAGTTCTAAAAGTCGTCTTGGGATTATCCTCTTCCCGTACTTTGAGCTATGATACCCGGTCCGTAGATCAATCTTTGAAAACAAGGTTACCCCTTGGAGTTGATCAAACAAGTCGTCAAGTCGGGGTAGCGGGTACTTATTGTTAATTGTCACCTTATTCAGCTTGCGATAATCTATACGCATATGCATACTTCTGTCCTTCTTCTTCACAAATATAACCGATGCTCCCCATAGCGAATGGCTCGGTGCCCGGTACTAGTTCGATTGTGAAGTATATCTCCCATGTCGGCAGCAATCCTACTAGTTTCCAGGAAATACCTCTGGGAATTCCTTTACAATGTGGAAGTCTCCAAATTTTAGTGGTGTTTCTTTTACCACATCCGTAACGTTGGCTAAGAATGTGTGACATCGTTTTTCTATCATCCTCTAAGATTTGAGAGATGAAATAAGCGGCGTATGTAGTCCTAAAACTTTTCCCATATAGCATCGTTTCTGACCATCAGGAGTCTCGAACATCACTTGCTTATGTCGGCTGTCGATGGTTGCGCCATGTCTTGCTATCCCCTCCATGCCTAATATCATGTCGAAGTCTTTGATTTCCTGCTCTATCAGGTCTCCTTCTAGTTCTACGTCCTCGATTTTGATTGGTATGCCTCATACTATCCGTAATGATAGGATTATTTTACCCGAAGGCAACTATGTCACAAACCTAGTTCTACAAGGTTTGTCTAATTTCTCTATCTTTCCTAACGAGATATACGAGTATATTGCTCCCGAATCAAATAATACAGAACATACATTATTGAGGATAGAAATCTAACATGTAACCAATTTATTGCTAGCATCAACTTCTCCTTGGGTTAAAGCAAATGCCCTGGCAGGAACCATTGTATTGTCCATTTTCTCCTCTTGCTTGAGCTGGGGACATTGCCTTCTTCGATGGCCTTCCTGACCACAGTTGATGTATCCCTTGATGTTTGCATGACATTCCCCAAGATGTTTCTTTTGGCATTTATAGCATCACGGGTATTCTACATAACCCGACTTATTGCCTCCATTGTTTGTCCGTGCTCTTTTATCACCATTGGCCTGGTTATAATCTGGATGTCTTCTCTTCTGACCATTACTATTACTATTGCTATGCTGACGGCTATTGTTGTGGTTGTTCCGACCATTCTGAGGTTGACCCTGTTGTTTAGGCTCAGGCTTACTAGCCTTCTCCTTACTAACATTCGCCTGAAGCCTTTCTACTTCTATTGCCGTTTCTAGAACATCGACATAAGTAGTATTTCTCGGGTTTGCTATCTTAACTCCTAGCTCAATCTTTGGTCTAAGTCCTCTACCGAACTTGGTCACCCTCAGAAAGTCAGTTGGAACCATCTCTGGTGCAAAATTGGCTAATTTGTCGAACTGCCGAGCATATTCTACTATCGTTAAGTTGCCCTGCTTCAAACTAGCGAACTCCTTGACCCTTGTAGCGATGACTGCCGAGTTGTAATACTTCTTGTGGAACAGCTCCACAAATCTTGTCCATGTCATGGTGGTGACATTGTTAGTCTGCTGAACTAAGTCCCACCATATTCTAGCATCCTTCTTAAGCAGAGACGAAATGCAGGATATGCGGTCCGCGTTGTCGAGATTCATATGTGCTATGATCAGCTCTACATTTCTGAGCCATTCTTCTGCCTCAAAGGGGTCTGTTGTCCCTTCAAATTTTGGAGCGTGTTGCTTACGAAACTGCTCATAGATTGGCTCCATGTGTTGAGCTGGGTATGGCGCATGGTTCGCCATTGGCCATCCCCCATAAGGACCTACTTGATGGTGTACTTGAGCCATTTGATGAGGCTGTGGTCGCGGCGGAGGCAGAGGCTGAGTCTGCTGTAGTAATTCCTCCACTCGTTGTCGTAGTCTTGCAATTTCTGCAGTGTTGTCAACCGGCGGTGGCTGCGGTTCTGTCAACCAGTGACGGCTGCGGTGCGCTTCGGTTGGCGGTAGAACGCACTACCCTTCTTCGAACTGGAGGGGCTTCATTGCTCTCATGAGCGGCATTGGAGACATTTGCGTTTGTGCGTGCAGACCTTCTGAGCGACATCTTCAACAAAGTTCTAACAGTCGAGAACATGTTAGAACTTACCCTAATAGGCTCTAAGGCAAAACGTAATCTAAGCAAACATAACCCGGACCTATTAATTATGATTTCTAATGAAAAATTATATAAGCCTTCTTTATAATTAGGGTGTGTTTCTATACTTAGAAAAAAGAAATAAGCCATCTTTATTATTTTCTAAGTCTGTTTCTAATCATCCTATATGACTTAATTCTCAGGCTCGAAACTCATCGTTGTTCCAAAGTTAACCATATTGAGGGAGGGTTGGGATCAGTAAAATTGTTCCCACTACTATGGCCCCCTAAACTCTCAATATAGAACCCGATCCATTGATTTGTATCCACCCTCACCGAACTTGGTCATTATTTATTATGATTGTAGAAAAAAAATCAAACTCATACATGTCATTAAAAAATAACAATGATATTCATTTGGAAAAAGGTTTTCACTTAAAACAATCATAAATGCAAAGATAATAAATAAAATAATATGAAAATAAACTAATTTATAAATATTCTTAACTGAAAACATAAGGGTTAAAACGTTAACTAAACACATAATCATAACAATTATAACATAAACACTAACATTGGCGGTTAGATTCGGAGCTTGAGCGTGTGTATCAAGGAGAACTTCATGCAAATGGACCATTTCTCTGATACCAACTGTAATGATACAACTATTTCTAAGACCTTGGACCATTAAAACTACTAGACATAGCTACTATTTCGATACAAACATAAGAAATAACATGCCTTTATTGAAAACCCAAAATATAAGAAATAGCATGTCTTTATTAAAAATGTAAAATAAAATGTGATATGGTATGAGATCCCATTGTTTACAAAACATAAAACATAGCTTTAAAAACAAATTCAAAAAAAGTTGAATGTGGAATTTGAAAAGAGACATATTTCAAAAGACTAAAATAAACGTCATACTCGATTGACACGCAGCCCATCCATTCCATTCATCCTCAACACACATGCCATGCTACCAAGAATCCTTCCGCCTCCATAATCATTTTCCTGCATCACACTAAAATAAAGGAATGAGCCTAATGACCAGCAAGGAAAATCTACTAAAAACAAAACATACATCTTAAACATAAGCATAAGACTACATCAAATACCATAAAAGAACATAAGACTATCTAAAACATATATCATATATCATAAGCATACACTATAAAACATATGGCTACAAAAACATCTATTACAATGGCCATCATGCATCTTGGGGCTTGCTAGCTAGGCAATCATATGCCCATAATTCTACAAGGCTAGTTATCTAAACAAGTCATATAAATTTATGGGGCTTGTTATCTAAACAAATCATATGCCCAAGGAATATACTATTGGGACGTGTTATCTAAACAAGTTATTTGTTATCTAAATAAATTATATGCTTGTTATCTAAACAAAACATATACCCAAGAACTAAAACATATCATACATATACATATCATAGCATAAACATATAACATAACATATAAGCACATAAAATCTATCCTATTTTCCTTACCAACACCGGGATATGAGAACAAGGATGAGATTTGGAACACTCCTAAAACTAACAATACAAATTGTGAGTAATTCTAAAGAATAAATAATGAATGTGGAAACTAAACCATCAAGAAGAAACTTACCAAGAAAGAACGTAAGTTTCAAGAACCTAATCAAGAACCAATAATGAAAGTTAGGATCTGAATAAAAGGAACTAAAGAAAACTAAAGAGTTTTAAAGAATTGGACTTAAAGAATAGGAGTACCTTAGTTGACCTTATGGATTGGTCTAACTCCAATACCGAAATACACTAAACCTCACTTCCCAAGTATTTTATAAAGCTTAAGAATGGAAAAGATTTTTCCCAACCCAAGTGTTTATCACTCTATGGTAGTACTATCACCTTGGAGTCTGATCACAGCTGAAGAGTGAGGAGAAGGGTTGGGTTCTAAGTCCTATTTATAGAGTTCTAGGAATAAGAATCTTCTTTTTGGCTTGGAATAAAAATAATGAATTTAATTGAAAATATTTGAATATTCGTCAGTCAAAGGCTGAGGACTCGGTCAAATCATTTAGAGGTAGGTCTAAGGAGTCAAAGCTTGTTTTAAAAATTTAAAAAAAAAAAACAGAATCCTAACTTCTAACTTCCTAAATCTCGCAACTCTAAACTAACCTGTAGTAAAATAAACATAACTGCATCTCTAAGACTCCGATTTAGACTATCTTTATACCATTAGAAAACTAATTCAACTATCTATAACTTTCTAGAAATACTATTTTTCAAAATTCATAATATAACCGGGTCAAAAATAGGTCAGAAGTTATAGTACCCTAAAGTTATGGGAAAATCTATTTAATTATCTAAATAACAACCTAATCCACAAATTTCTTAACTAACCATAAAATAACAAACTTTAATTTCCTAATAATCATGCTTATGACAAATGTCATATTCTTATTGGCTCTATCTAAACCTTAGGTTATAATAAATAATACACCTAGGACCAGCAATATTAATCAAACCTTATGTTATAATTAATATTCTTAAAATATAAGTTAAACTTATAAAATTCATAACTATTGCTATGAGTTTCCAACTAAGTCCCAACTTGTACTAAAATCCATGGAATCTAACATACTACAAACTAATACTAACTACTACTACTACAACTAATATCTAGCTAGTTAAGTTAATATTATGGTACTCTACAAACCCCTAGCTCAATCTTTGGTCTAAGTCCTCTAACGAACTTGGTAACTCTCAGAAAATTGGTTGGAACCAACTATGGCGCAAACTTGGCTAGTCGGTGAAACTACCGAGCATACTCTGCTACCATCAAGTTGCCCTGCTTCAGACTAGTGAACTCCTCGACCCTTGTGGCGATGACTGCCAAGTTGTAGTACTTCTTATGGAACAACTCCATAAATCTTGTCCATGTCATAGTGGCGACATCGTGAGTCTGCTGAACTAAGTCCCGCCATATTCTTCCATCCTTCTTAAGCAGAGACGAAACACAAGATATGCAGTCCATGTTGCCAAGATTCATGTGCGCTAGAATCGGTTCTACATTTCTGAGCCATTCTTCCGCTTCGTAGGGGTCAGTTGTCCCTTCAAAGTTTGGAGTGTGTTGCTTGCAAAACTGCTCGTAAATTGGCTCCATGTACTGAGCTGGGTAGGGCACATATTTTGCCATTGGCCATCCCCCATACGGACCTACTTGTTGGGGCACCATATGCTGAGGCTACGGTTGCGGCGGAGGCTGAGTCTGAGTCTGTGGCTGAGCCTGTTGTCATTGTTGCTGTAGCAGTTCTTCTACTTGATGTCGAAGTCTGAAAATTTATGTGGTGTTATCAACCGGCGGTGGCGCACTTCGGTTAGCAGCAGTAGTGGTAGCACGCGCTCCCCTTCTGCGAACTGGAGGGGCTTCATTAGTCTCAGGAGCAACGATGGAGGATTGGCATTTGTGTGTGCAAACCTTCTGAGCGACATCTTTAGTAGAGTTCTAACAGTCGAGAAAAACATGTTAGAACTTACCCTAATAGGCTCTAAGGCTAAACTTAATATAAGCAAACATAACTCAGACCTATTAATTATGACTTCTTATGAAAATTATGTAAGCCTTCTTTATGATTAGGGTGTGTTTCTATACTTAGAAAAATAAGCCATCTTTATTATTTTCCAAGTCTGTTTCTAATCATCCTATATGACTTAATTCTCATGCTCGAAACTCGTCGTTGTTCCAAAGTTAACCATATTGAGGGAGGGCTGGGATCAGTAAAGTCGTTCCCACAACTTTGGCCCCCTAACTCTCAATATAGAACTTGGTCCATTGATTTGTATCCACCCTCACAGAACTTGGTCATTATTTATTAAATATATTATTTATTATGATTGTAAAAAAATCAAACTCATACATGTTATCACAAATAACAATAATATTAATTTGGAAAAAGGTTTTCACTAAATACAATCATAGATGCAAATAAATAAATAAACAAATAACTAAACTAACATAAAAAAGGTAAATCTAAAAATCGGGATCTTCTACATTTGACCCTTCATCTAACATATCATCATCTATCTCCTCATAATCAAAATTTCCTCGGGGAAGATTCAAAAAGATTCTATGTTTTTGCTCATTAGTGAATTGAAACTCCAACTTAGAGGTGAACTTAAGTATGAGAGAATAATATCTTAAAGCTACTGGTAAATCATCATCATCATTTACAGTCTCCCATATTTCTTATAAAGTTGAAATTACAGAAGGAAAATCTTTTAAAAGCCTAATTACTAGGACATATTGCTCTGCAACTCTCATCATGAATTGCTTAGTAGTCTAAAGATGGTCTATCTCCTTATGGAATAAAATCAATCTCTGAGTGATTCTTTCTAATGATCCTATCGTATTCCTTGGCTCTCTAATCCTTTTCAATGCCTTAATGGCTCGGATATCCTGATAGGTCAAGGCTCCATCCATTCTTAACTGAAAACATAAGGGATAAACTGTTAGCTAATAACATAAACATAAACATACTAAACATAAACACTTACATTTGGGGTTAGACGGAGCTTAAGCGTGTGTATCAAGGAGATTTTCATGCAAATGAACCGTTGCTCTGATACCAACTGTAATGACCCAACTATTTCTAAGACCTTGGACCATTAAAACTACTAGACATACCTACTAGTTTTGAGAAAACTTACATAAGAAATATTGAAATACATAAATGAGCGGTATGGGATTACATTTTTTAAAATAAAACATAACTTTAAATTAAAATAAATTGTTTAGAAAGCTAAATGCAGAAAATACATAAAAACATAATTTAAAGAACCTAAAAATAACGTCATCCTCGAATCGTTCACGTAGTCCACTCAGTCCATTCATCCTTAACACACAAGCCAAGCTTCCATGAATCCTTCCGCCTTCCATATTTATTTTCTTACATCACACTAAAAATAAAGGAGTGAGCCGAATGCCTAGCAAGGAAAATCTACTAACAACATACATCATACATCATAAACATATACTATAAAACATATGACTATAAACATATATCACATAACACTACAACATTAATGGCCATTATAAATTATTGGGGCTTGTTAGCTAAGCAAGTCATATGCCCACAGATTTGTGGAGCTTGCTAGCTAAATAAGTCATGTGCCCAATAAAACTTCTTGGGGCTTCCTTATCTAAGCAAGTCATATGCCCAATCATCCATTCTTGGGGATTGTTATCTTAACAAGCCACATGCCCAATCATAAATTCTCGGGGCTTGCTTATCTAAGCAAGTCATGTGCCCAAGCGACTGAAAATATATTCTTGGGGCTTGTTGTTTAAACAAGTCATATGCCCAAGGACTACCAAACATATAACATAACATATATCATATCATAGCATTAAGACATATCATAACATAAACATATAAACACATAAATCTAGCCTATTTTCCTTACCAACACCGGGATATTTGAGAACAAGGACAGGATTTGGAACACTCCTAAAACCAACAATAAGAATGGTGAGTATTTATAAAGAAAATCGATGAAAAAGAAGAGAACTAAACCACTAAGAAGAAATTTACCGAAAAAGAAACCTT
Source organism: Humulus lupulus (assembly GCF_963169125.1). NCBI lineage: Eukaryota > Viridiplantae > Streptophyta > Magnoliopsida > Rosales > Cannabaceae > Humulus > Humulus lupulus. Next base: position 186,598,299 of record NC_084798.1, read on the forward strand.
AAGTTCAAAGAACTTAAACACCTAACCACGAAACCATAAACAGAAGTTAGGATCTGAAAGAAGCTTAAGGAAAAACTAAGGAATCATAAAGAATAAAACTTTTGAATAGTATTATCTTGGATGTACTAGAACCGATCTACACCTTGATATTGAAAACACACTACATCTCACTTCCCAAGTGTTTATAAAGCTTAAGATGATAAAGCTTTTATCCCAAACCCAAGTGTGTCTCTCTATAGTAACCCTAGCAGCTTGAAGGCTTTGAACACAGCTTGAAGAATGAAGAAAATGGTTGTGCACTAGGTCCTATTTATAGAGTTCAAGGAGTGAAAATACTTCCTTTTAGCTTGAATAAAATAATGAATATTAAATGAAAAATATTTGAATATTCGTTCAACAGGTGCTTAGAACTCGGTCAAAATCGTTCAAAAGCATGTCAAGAGGTTAAAGGTGATTTTAAAATTGAAAAACTGAACTTTAAAAAATACATGAGTGGGGCCGATATATCGCCTCCCCCAGTATTTCCGAGGCTGGTTTGATCATTCGTGCAAAGTCGGCGTGTTTTCCATATCTTCTATAGGCAATATATCGGCCCCTATAGCTGCGATATATCAGCATACGTTGATATATTATACATGTATTTGCACTATTTAAGCTTATTTTGAATTGGATAAACAGCTTTGACTGAGTACTACTCTGGGACTCTATAGTTTTAAATAAAGTTATATTATTTCTTATGTATGTTTCCCAAAATAGTAGTTATGTCTTGGTAGTTTTTAATGATCTGAGATCTAGAATTAGTCAGGTCATTACAGTTAGTATCAGAGCAAACATTTCATATGCATGAAGTTCTCCTTGATACACATGCACAAGCTCCAAATCTAACCGCCAATGTAAGTGTTTATGTTTATTATGCTTATGTTTATGTTATTAGCTAACGTTTTAGCCCTTATGTTTTCAGTTAAGAATGGATGGAGCCTTGACCTATCAAGATATCTGAGCCATTAAGGCATTGAAAAGGATTAGAGAGCCAAGGAATATTGTAGAAGTGTTAGAAAGAATCACTCAGAGATTAATCTTATTCCACAAGGAGAGAGTTCATCTTCAGACTACTAAGCAAATTATGATGAGAGCACCAGAGCAATATGTCCTAGTAATTAGGTTTTTTAAAGATTTTCCTTCTATAATTTCAACATTAGAAGAAATATGGGAGACTATAGATGATGATGATTTACTGGTAACCATGAGATATTATTTTCTCATACTTAGGTTCACCTCTAAGTTTGAATTTCAATTCACTAATGAGCAAAAACATAGAATCTTTATGAATCTTCCCCGAGGTAATTTTGAGGCTCAAGATAATGATAAGTATGAAGAGATAGATGATGATATGTTAGATGAAGGGTCAAATGTAGAAGATCCTGATCTTTAGATTTACCCTAGTTATGTTAGTTTATTTATTTATTTGCGTTTATGATTGTACTTAGTGAAAATCTTTTTCCAAATGAATCTTATTGTTACTTTGAATAACATGTATGAGTTTGATTTTTTTTTTTTACAATCATAATAAATAATAAATTTAATAAATAATGACCAAGTTCTGTGAGGGTGGATACAAATCAATGGACCGTGTTCTATATTGAGAGTTTAAGGGGCCATAGTAGTGGGAACGATTTTACCGATCCCAGCCCTCCCTCAATATGGTTAAACTTCGAACATCGACAAGTTTTGAGCTTAAGAATTAAGCCATATAGGATGATTAGAAATAGACTTAGAAAATAATAAAGATGGCTGATTTTCTAAGTATAGAAACACACCCTAATTATAAAGAAGGCTTACATAATTTTTCATAAGAAATCATAACTAATAGGTCCGAGTTATGTTTTCTTAGACTAAGTTTTTCCTTAGAGCCTATTAGGGTGAGTTCTATTGTGTTTTCGCAATTATTAGAACTTTGTGGAAGATGTCGCTGCGAAGGTTTGCATGCACGAATGCCATTGCCTCTAGTGCCGCCAACGAGACTAATGAAGCCCCTCTAGTCTGAAGAAAGGGAACACATGCTACCAATACTACTGCTAATAGAAGTGCACCACCTTCGGTTGACAACCCCGCTGAGATTGTCCGACTACGTCAACAAGTGGAAGAACTGCTTCAGCAACAACGACAACAGACTAAGCCGCAGCCTCAGACTCAGCCCCAGCCTCAGCAAATGGCTCAAGCACCCCAACAAGTAGGTTCTTATGGGGGATGGCCAATGGCAAACTATGCGCCTTACCTAGCTCAGTACATAGAGCCAGTCTATGAGCGTTTCCATAAGCAGCACGCTCCGAATTGTGAAGGAAGCATCCTGATAGTAAGCAGGTCGACAAAGTCAAAAGAACACAGACTAGCAATGGAAATAGTAGGTCGGGTTATGTAGAATACCCACAGTGCTCCAAATGCCAAAAAAGACATCCTAGGGAGTGTCATGGAAACACCAAAGGATGTTACAATTGTGGCCAGGAAGGTCATCGAAAGAAAGAATGTCCATAGCTCAAGCAAGAAGAGAAGAGTGACAACAAGATGGTTCCAGCCAGAGTCTTTTCCTTGACCCAGGGAGAAGCTGATGCTAGTAACAAAGTAGTCACAGGACAGATTCCTATCCTCAATAGTATATGTTCAGTATTTTTTTATTCGGGAGCAACACACTCGTATATCTCATTAGGAATGATAGAGAAATTAGACAAACCTTGTAGAACTAGGTTTGTGACATAGTTTCCATCGGGCGAAATAGTCCTATCATCACGGATAGTACGAGGCGTACTGATCTAAATCGAGGACATAGAACTAGAAGGAGACCTGATAGAACTAAAGATCAAAGACTTCTATGTAATACTGGGTATGGATTGGCTAGTAAGGCATGGCGCAACCATCGACTATAGACGCAAGCAAGTGATGTTAGAAACGCATGATGGTCAGAGACTATGTTTTATGGGAAATGTTTCAGGACTACGAACACCTCTTATCTCATCTCTCAAAGCTCATAGGATGATAGAGAAAGGATGCCACACACTCCTAGCTAGTGTCACAGATTTGGTAAAGAAACATCACTAAAACTTGGGCACGTTCGCATTATAAAGAAATTCCCAAAAGTATTTCCTGACGACTTACTAGGATTGCCGCCGACTCAGAAAATTGACTTCACAATCGAACTAGTACCGAGAACTGAGCCTATCTCAAAGGCACCATACCAGATGGCACCTACCGAACTCAATGAGTTGAAGATGCAGCTACAAGAACTCCTGGACTTCAGTTTCATTAGACCAAGTCATTCACCATGGGGAGCCCCGTTTCTATTTGTGAAGAAGAAGGAAGGAAGCATGCAGATGTGTATAGATTCTTGCGAGTTGAATAAGGTGAAGATTAAGAACAAATACCCGCTACCCCAGATCGATGACTTGTTTGATCAACTCTAAGGAGTGACCATGTTCTCAAAGACTGATCTACGGTCCGGTTATCACCAGCTCAAGGTACGGGAAGAGGATATTTCCAACACAGCTTTTAGAACTCGATATGGACATTACGAGTTTTTAGTTATGTCTTTTGGTCTTACCAACGCTCCTGCCGCATTTATGGATTTAATGAATCGGGTCTTCAAGGATTACTTAGAAAAATTCTTCGTAGTGTTCATCGAAGATATTTTGGTGTACTCCAAGGACGAAGTCGAGCACGAGGAACATTTAAGAATGACAATGCTGCGATTAAAGGAGCATTAACTTTATGCCAAGTTCAAGAAGTGCAAATTTTGCTTTTGCAAGTAGCATTCCTCGACCATATAGTATCCAAGGATGGAGTTGCAGTAGACCCAGCTAAGGTAGAGGCTGTGAAGGATTGGCCAAGACCTAAGAATGCATCAGAGGTTAGAAGTTTTCTCGAACTAGCAGGCTATTATCGATGGTTTGTAGAAGGCTTTTCTAAGATAGCCACTTCGCTTACCAACCTGACCCAGAAACAGCAAAGGTTCAACTGGACGGATAAGTGTGAAGAGAGCTTCCAGTTGCTAAAGGATAAGTTATGCTCAGCACCATTACTTTATGTACCGACACCCAACGACAAGTTTGTAGTATATTGTGACGTGTCGAAGCAAGGTTTGGGTTGTGTGCTGATGCAGAATGACAAAGTAATAGCCTACGCCTCAAGGCAGCTGAAGGAATACGAGCAATGCTATCCAACGCACGATATGGAGTTGGCAGCGGTGGTCTTCGCATTTAAAATTTGACGCCACTATCTTTATGGAGAACGGTGTGATATTTATACGGACCACAAGAGCTTAAAGTATTTCTTCACACAAAAGGAGCTTAACATGAGGAAGCACAGGTGGTTGGAACTAGTAAAGGATTATGACTGTGAAATCCTATACCACCTGGGAAAAGCAAACGTAGTTGTCGATGCGCTAAGCAGAAAGAGTTACGGGAATCTAGTAGCGTTATCTGGAATAGAAAAGTCGCTCCATCAAGAGCTGATTAATGCCATAATAGAAGTAGTTATTGGTAAACTGGCTAACTTCTCCATCCAGTCAAGTCTGTTAGAAGATATACGGATCAGGCAAGGGCATGATGATACATTAGTATCTCACATTGCTACAGTCAAAGAAGGCAAGGCCACAAATTTCTCTATATCAGGACAGGTGTTCTTGAGATATAAAGGATGGGTATGTGTGCCGAATGACTATGGAATTAAGATGAATATTTTAGAAAAGCACACAATACCCCATACTCAGTTTACCCAAGGTCGACCAAGATGACTCATGAACTTAAGGCACTGTATTGGTGGTCAGGAATGAAGAAAGATGTAGCAGAATATGTGTCTAAATGCTTAGTATGCCAGCAAGTGAAAGAAGAACATCAGCAACCTGCAGAATGGAAGTGGGAAGACATAAACATGGACTTCGTGACAGGACTACCACGAAAAAATAAGCAGCACGACTTGGCTTGGGTAGTAGTTGATAGACTAACCAAGTCAGCTCACTTCCTGCCTGTCAAGACTACGTACACAACAGATTAGTACATAGACATTTATGTCCGAGAAATAGTATGACTGCATGGAATCCCTAAGACCATAGTATCCAATAAAGGATCGATGTTTACATCGAGATTTTGGGGAAGCTTGCAACAAGCTATGGGTACCATGTTAAGTCTTAGTACGACACTTCATCCTCAGACTGACGATCAGTTCGAGCGTACCATACAAATTTTAGAAGATATGTTGCGCACTTGTGTATTAACCTTTGGAGGATCATGGAGTAGGTATTTTCCACTAATAGAGTTCTCCTACAACAACAGCTACCAGTCAACGATTGGGATGGCACCCTATGAGCCACTTTATGGAAGGAGGTATCGATCGCCGTTACATTGGGACGAGGTAGGAGAAAGGCAACTTCTTGGACCCGAAGCTGTTAGAGAGGCTCAGGATACAGTGAAGCTGATTAGAAAGCGTATGCTCGCTGCTCAAAGCCGTCATAAAAGTTATGTGGATGCCAAGTGGCGTGATGTGGAATTCAAAGTCGAAGATCAAGTCTTCTTAAAGATATCTCATATGAAAGGAGTGAAGCGGCTTGGGAAGAAAGGCAAGCTTACTCCCCGGTTTATAGGTCCTTTTGTGATATTAGAGAGGGTGGAAACAGTTTCATATAGATTAGCCCTACCACCAGCTCTAGCAGATAGCCACAACGTATTTCACATTTCGATGCTGTAGAGATATGTGTCAGATCCATCTCATGTCCTCAAGTACGATACGATAACACTCCAGAAAGACTTGAGTTATGAGGAACGACCGGTTAGAATCCTAGATAGAGGGATGAAGGAATTATGGTCTAAGAGTATTCCGATAGTCAAGGTGTTATGGACTAATAGTTCTGAACGGGAGGAACATGGGAGTTAAAGGGAGACTAAGAATTTTACTTAGCTAGCTAGCTAGTAGTAGTAGTAGTAGTAGTAGTAGTAGTAGCAGGAGTAGTAGTAGTAGTAGTAGTAGTAGTAGAAGCAATAATAGTAGTAGCAGTAGCAGTTGCAGTAGAAGTAGTAGTAGCAGTAGCAGTAGCAGTAGTAGCAGTAGCAGCAGCAGCAGTATGTTAGTGTCCATCAGTATGTTAGTTTCCGTGGATATTGGTTCTAGTCGGTTTCCGTGGATATTGGTTAAAGTCGGGACTTAGTTGGAAACTCATTGCAATAGTTATGGATTTAAGTATTTTTTATGAATAATTTAAATTAAAAGGAAGATCTAGAAGCTCTAGAACCTTCCAACATCTGTTAGGATCGAATTTTTACTCAGTCAAAGTTGTTTAATCAATTCAATATATGCTGAAAAAGTGCAAATACGTGTTTGATATATCAATGTATGTCAATATATCGCAGCTATAGGGGCCGATATATCGCCTACGGGAGACACGGAAAACATGTCGACTTCGCACGATAGAACAAACGGGGCTCGGGAAAATGGTCTACGAAATATATCTCCCCTGGTGCAATTTTTTTTAAAGTTTGTGGTTTTAATTTTAAAAATAGCCTTAACCACTTGGACCTGCCTTTGAACGATTTTGACTGAGTTCTGGGCATCTATTGAACGAAAATTTCAATCCTTTTCATTTTATATTCATTTATTTATTTATCTTAAAAGGGGTTGGTTTTACTCCTTGAACTCTATAAATAGGACCTAGTACTCAGCCATTTTCTTCATTCTTCAAGTAGTCTTTAGAGCCTCCAAGTTGCTAAGATTACTATATAGAGAAACACTTGGGTTTTGGGATAAAAGCTTTTCCAATCTAAGCTTTTCTAAACACTTGGGAAGTGAGATATAGTGTTATTTCAGTATCGAGGTATAGATCAAGTCATAAGATCATTCAAGGTACTCCTATCCTTAAGTTTAGTTCTTCATGATTCTTTAGTTTTCTTTGATTTCTTTCCGATCCTAACTCTTGTTTATGATTCTTGATTAGGTGTTTAAGTTTCTTGAAACTTAAGGTTCTTTTCGGTAAGTTTCTTCTTTTATGGTTTAGTTCTTTTTTTCATCCCTTTTCTTTAGAAACTCATGGTTTTACTGTTGGTTTTAGGAGATTTTCAAATCCATTTCCTGTCTCCATATTCCGGTTTTTGGTAAGGCAAATAGGTTATATTATATGTGTTTATATGTTTATGTTATGATATGTTTTATGCTATGATATGTATATGTATAAATATGTTTTGTAGTCACTTTGGGCTTATAGTTGCTTAGATAGCAAACTCCAATATTTTTATGTTGCTTGGGGCTTATAGTTGCTTAGATAGCAAACCCTAATATTTTTATCATTATCGTGGGTTAGAGTTATGATTTACCCTACCTCGATTAGTAGACAGAGGACCTAGATGGGTTATCATATACTACCTTGTGATCTACCTACCTCGATTAGTAGACTGAGGACCTATATGGTTTTATCACATGCCACGTTAATGAGTTAATGGTCATTAATATTGTAGTCCTATATGTTATACGTTTTTATAGTCATATTTTTTATAATATATGTATATGATATAGTCTTATGTTTATGATTTATGATACATGTTGTTAGTAGATTTTCCTTGTTGGGCATTAGGCTCATTCCTTTATTTTTAGCTTGATGCAGGAAAATGAATATGGAAGGCGGAAAAGTTTCATAGCAGCTTGGCATGTGTGTTGAGGATGAATGGATTGAATGGACTGCGTCACGATCGAGGATGACGTTGTTTAAAGTCTTTTAAATTATGTTTTTATGTATTTCCGCACTTAGTTTTTAACAATTGTTTTAAGTTTATGTTTTTATGTTTTATGTTTTAAAACAATGGGTACCCATACCGCATACTTTATCTTGTATTTCGCACAATATTTTGGGTTTTAAATAAAGTTATATTATTTCTTATGCATGTTTCCCAAAATAGTAGTTATGTCTTAGTAGTTTTTAATGATCTGAGGTTTAGAATTAGTCGGGTCATTACAAAACTCTCTAGATCTCATGTGTTGAGTACATCTAGGGAGTCACATAAATCAACCTTTTGAATCCTACGTGCCCACACACGCCCTTGTGTGTTTGAGAATTGGGTTGGAAGATCAGGGTGTGAGATCTCAGAACACTGCATAGGAAGATCATTGATTTATTCAAAAAGACTCAAGGACACTTAATAGGCTACAAGAGGTAATTCCTGATCTATTTGTATGTGATTTAATATTTATATATGTATATGATCCTGACTGGCATTAATATTTATTAAAATGAATCCATATGTAACGACTCAAATTTACTAATAAGGCTTGGGGCCTTGATTAGTGTGCCTGGAGGGCAATAATTGTTATACTGTATTAATTTGTGTGAATTTAATGAATATGTTGATAGGATGCATGTTTAGGTGATTAAATATGCATGTGGGCCCCATTTGGTTGTCAGGAGCATAACTGTATATAAATGTGATAAATTGTTGAGACCACATTATTATGTGGATATATGTGTGATCTGTGATTCGAGACGATCCTAGTGAGAGAGTTAGCGGAAAAGTCACGGCGGGGATTTATACCCGGCTCGGGGCGAGCCTGGGGGTATTTCTGGAATTTAGAGAATATATTGGGGTTTATTTTGACATCGAGGAATATAATTGGTGATTAGTTAAGTGTCGGGAGGTAAGCGGTAAATATTAGAGACACTCGAGGAATTAGCGGGAATTGGATGAAATGACCAAAATACCCCTAGGTGGATTAAAAGACTTAGGATTAATGGGAGGGTATTGTGGTCATTTGGTTTATGAGGGATAGATAATATTAGGCTTTATGCCTTAGTGGGAAGTGTAGAAAGGGCTGGAAAGGTTCTGAAGGAAAGAAAAGAAAGGAAAAGAAGGAAAGGAAAAGGAGAGTGTTTCCTGGGTCAGTTTGGGTCATCCTTTCACCATCTCTTGGGGAATTTTGGAGCTTTAACTTAGGAAAGCTTAGGCTTAAGCTTGGGGTTAGGATCTTTGAGGAAACTGAAGGTGTATCAAGAGTTAGTCACAATTGAGGTAAGTTTCAAGGTATTCTTCAATTTCTAGTTTTGGTGTTGAATTGGTTTTTCTGAGTTAAGTTTTGATGGAAACTCTAGGGAATTAAGGTTGAGCTTCTGAAGGGTGAAAGCTGAGGAAGTGTGGAGGTTAACCTGTGGTCAAATTTCTCTATTGGAGCTAAGCAATTCAGAACTTGGTCATATGAATTCTGTGGTTTTAGTTGTGTTCTGCTGAGTTCTTGAGCTCTAAGTTCAGCCATGGTGTTTTCTGTGTTTTGGGGTGCATGTGAGTGAATATTATATGGTTAGGTCATTTGGAGTGAGTTGGATATGTTGGTAAGGTTGTTTTTGAGTTTGGTCGAAGTTTGGAAAAGTTTTGGTAAGGTTTGGCTCGGGGAAAATCGAAGGAGGAAAAAACAGCTTTTGCTGTTTTGTGACTAGTGCTACAGCGCTAGCCTTTAGGCCTTGTAGCACTAGGCCATGTTCCTTGGGACGAATTTGGGCTCTGTTTGTAGCGTTGTAGCGCCCTCCTTAGAGCGTTGTAGCGCTATCCTGTTTCCAGAAAGGAGTTTTTGAGTTATTTTCAAGGGTTTTTGCCCGGGGGTTCTGGGTTCGATTCCACCACCTTGTTTGGTGGAATTGGGGTTTCCCGAGGGCTCGGGATTGGTCCCGAGGTTAGGTTTTGGACTTGAGGTTTGGTGATGATTCTGATCTATGCCTGTGACTAGGTGTACGCTAGGGCTCAAGAGGAATCGTGCTCGAGGATCAAGTGAGCGGAGCTAGGGAATCTAAGGTAAGGAAACCCTTGTTCCCTTAGAGCTTGTATGCAGATCTGAGCCCAATGTGTTTGAATTGCAGGGCGTATCCCTTTGATTGAATTGGCTAGTATTTAATATTTGTTTGTTATGCTATGAATGCAATTATGTGAATGATCGGCAGGAGCTGGGAACGGTGTAGGCCGAGGTCGGCAGGGACTAGGAATGGGGTTGGGCACGTTGAGTGCAAGGCTGAGTACGGCAAGGAGCCAGGGGCAGCGTTGAGCACATGGAGTGCAAGTTTCCAGGGCGAGTCCCTCAAGGATACCTGGGATATCCTCACGGTGTGGACTGCGAACCCAGGGCCTGGTAAAGCGCCTGGGATGGCTAGGCCATATGTGTTTAGCCTAAAGATGGCCAGTTTATATACTTGGTGTATGCTTTGCATATGTTATCTGTTTGTGGGTTTTCTTGCTGGGCTTCGGCTCACAGATGCTCTGTGGTGCAGGTAAAAGCAAAGAGAAAGCCAACCAACCATGAGTCTAGCAGACATGAAGCGGCGTGTACATGTTTGGCCTGCCTAGCTGCCACAGCCAGTGGTTTTTCTTTTGGGAGATGGTTGTAAATAAACCTAGATTTTGTCGTTTAGTCGACTTGGTTCAATTTGTATGTTGTAAATATTTCTAAACTGTCTTTTGGGATCCCAGGTGTTAAAGTTTTATGATTTTCAGTTAAATGGAGTTATTTCAAAAGGTTTTCCTCTGTTTATGGCTTAATTACACTATTTGACCTAAAACCTCGATTAGTGAGTTGAATGCATGCTTTTAAACTCACTTAGTAACGTCTCTAAGGAAGGTGGGCGTTACACCATATATTTCGCTGCGTACCTTTGATTTGATCATTTAATACCAACAAAACATTAGTCAAGGTTGTTTTAGAGTCAAGAAGAAGGAAGAATAGGAAAACACAACCAAAACTCAAAGACATAACCTTACTATTGATCAACCCAAACTTTATGATAATGCCTCTTTCCGTCTTTCTCCTCTAATTTTCAAAGCTCTCCCTCTCACTCTCTCTACAAGTGTCGGCGACCACAAGCCAAAATGAGAGCCAAGCACTTCTCATTTCCTTTTTATACTCTCTTACCCTAACCCTACGCTCAAGAGAGAAACTACTCTCTTTTCTCCTAATTTTCTTATTTCTAATAAATGAAAAAAATAGAGACTAAACTGAAAAAGAAACAACTTAATCACCCTCTCCCATTTCTCTCTCCAATCACATGACACCCTCTCTTGCTTTATACCCTTGGTCGAACCCTTGGTGCAAGAAAGGAAAACAAATTTAATTTTTATTTGAATGCCATAAATACAAATCTTCACAAAAGGAACTAATACAAATCCTTGTTCTTGATCTAAATCAAGACCACATTCATGCATGCGTTCTAACTTACCATGCACACACACATGGCATGCAAAAACCAAAAAGGAAAAAAAAAAACATATCAACTTATGCCACTAATTCAAAATAATTAAATAAATAAACTCATTCAATGTCACACAATTAAATAAATAAAAAAATTGCAACATTTAAATAACATAATATAAAATAAATAAAAATGTCATATGTCACTACAATAGATAAGATGATGGATTTCCAAATTGCATAAAGATATTTTGTTTTGAACATTGAGCCCACATTATATTGCTTTTAGTAAGGCTCCACTGTATTTTCCAGACAATTTTTGGTGTTTTTCTTTGTTGATCACGATTTTGGCCAACGACGAGTAAACGTCAAAACTACAGTAAACCTTCAAAAGAAAATACGACACTGATCATTTTATAGTGGTTCAGCCCCAATTTATTGGTAATAGCCTAATCCACTTGGAGTTGTGATATATATATCCTACACTTAAGATCAGATGAACCTGAGTCAACCGAGTTTCTTAAGTGTAAGTAGAAAAATACAGAGTTTCTCTCTCTAGAGAATACAAACTTTCTCTCTCTAAACTCTCTCAGAAAATACCCCAATAATGCCCCAAGTAACGGTCCCAAGTTCTCGAAACCAGAGAGCTCTTTTTTCTTTCAAAAGACCCGCCCCCGTTAAATGATGCCATGAGCCATTTATTTATAGGCTCATAGATCGTACATCAGAAATATCCCTTTGACCGGGTCCTTAGTTCTTCCAACAGACTTTAATTAATAAAATATAAATGAATTTAAATTACAATAATATAGCTATTATTCCGGGATATATGAGAGATTCCCGCGACAATTGAGAATGATTCGGGTTGAAGCTGTTACTGAGGCTTTTCTGAAGAGTCACTAGACGGTAACTTCTGAGATTCTGATCCATGGACCAACCAAATCCATCCCCGAAGTGACTGATCGGTCAAGACAACTCACCGATCGACATAGGCAAGCACCTCTCGTCTGCAAAGCACACCTCTGGTCGGTATAGGCAAAGCACTCCTCTAGCACACCTCTAGTCTAGCATGACACATCTCTAGTCTAGCAAAACACTTTACTGGTCGAGCAAAACAAATGACTGGTCGGCCAGAACATTTTACTGGTCAATCAAAAATCTTTACCGGTCGGACAAAAATTCTACTTGATCGGTCAAATCACTTCCAAACCAGATAAATAATTTTCATGACAAGTAATATCACAACTCCGAAGAGCCAATACATTTATTGACTATTAATGTGCCATTGACCATGCATTGCCACTTGTCACTTCTGATTACCACGTCATCGAACTGAAATTTTGGGAATAACATTCTTTATAAGTATTAAAAGCGATATTTTTCTAAAGATAGATAGTTAGGGCGTTACATAAACATACATTTATCATTTAATAAGAACACTAATTATGAAATTAGTGTATCATAAACCATTTAAATTTTAAATATTGAATCACTCATTTATGTATTCAAATTCCAAATTCAAAAATGAAAATCATAAATATATTAAAATTTCCCTACAATTTCCAAATTAGTAATAATATATAAGTTGAAATTTTAAAATCAATCAATAATTCTTTATTAATTTTATTCAATTTAAAATTTATTTTTTAACTAATAGAATGCTAATATTTAAAAAATGTACAATATTTGGAATAAATTTGATATAAATCACTTTTGACATTACCTTTTAGAATTTAGTTTATAATATTCTCTAAAAGAAACTTTCCACTTCAAAATTCCAAATAAAAAATGAAAAGAATAAATTTTTGAAATTTTCGTACAATTTTAAAATTAATTGGTAACCATTATCATTATTAGTAGTAATTTAACCTTGAAAACCTTCTTATTTGGAAATAACAATTAATTAATGAATTTTCTCTACCCTAATCCAATATTGAATTAATGACTATTGTCAATTTATTTGATTATTTTAAATAGTAAATATTTTTTTTGTCTTTGGAAAGAAAATATTATATATATATATATATATCTTAATGAGACATTTTGCCAATAAGAAAATATCTTTATAATTATTTTTTAAATACTTAGGTTCCAAAATTGCTCACATTCATACAATTTTGGCTAAGATATATATTGGATAATATATTTATTAATTATTGTTAATTGGGCTATTAATTATAAATTTTGTTTTGGAAAATTTTGACCAATTGAAATATAAAATTGAATAAAAATATTGTGACAATACCAAGATATTAATGAAAAATATTTATTATTTAAGAATAGAACCACGTTTTTTGAATAATAAAATTAAAAAATAAGTGTTTAATGTTAATATTTAATTTAACTTTTTTTGAAAAAAAAAGGAAAAAAATTTTGGGCATAAGAAAAGAATACTTTCACAGATATGGATGATGTAAACAAACTATAGTATAAAAGGGTGATGAAACATTCTAAATAACTCCAAACACAATGAAACGTACGCTAAAAAAATACACTAAAACTCATAAAAGCATAACATTGACATCAAAATAAAATAATAAAAAAAAACAATTGTTCCTTAATAAATTACTTTTTTAATTTTTATTTATTTTTATTTATTTTTATTCATCTTCTTCTACATTTACTTTTCTTCTTTACTTTATTTCATTTTCATCTCTTCCTCAAAAAGTGTGGCATTGACTAGCATCGATTTTGTAGCTCAAAAGAATATCGTGCAACCTATTCAATGAATTCATCCATGAATCAAACAGTTAAAATTTTCATCAATCTTTTCAAAAAAAAAAATATGAGATCGTCAAATACTTGGTTGTTGTTGGGAGAAACATCAAACAGGGTGACATCTCTCTTATCACCACTCCTTGGTTCAATTTAATCTTCTTCAATGAAGACTCTACTTCATGGTCATTATAGATATCACGAAGTAACACATCACAAATTCTGTCACAATCATTGAAGTGAGAAGGTGGAGAGTTCTCTTGAAATAGGCACTACTACAAAAATTATATGATAAGTCGGTTAAAAACTGACTTCTGAATGTTCATAAGTCAGTTGGGAACTGACTTTCCATGCAGTGACTTATGATGTAAAAACATGGTAAGTCAGTTGGCGTCAAACCGACATTTGGTGTAAGACATGGTAGGTTAGTTGCAAACTGACGTCTAGTGTAAATAATGGTTGGTCGGTGTGGCACACCGACCTCTGGTATAAAACATGATAAGTCAGTTCACAATTGACTTATGGTGTAGACATCTATTGTCAAATTTAGTAGAACCGATTTATGGTGTTTTTTTCTTTCTTAAAAAGTGTATTATGCCCAAAACAAATCATGATTTTTATACAAACACACTGAACAAAACAAAACATATATCACAATAATATAAAATACTAGAATTTGAACTAAGTATCCAAAATAACGAGTCTTAAGTTAATTACAAAATGACTCATATAAGCATTGTAAACTATAGTTAAACAACAAAAGTGTGTATATCTTTAAGAAAGTCTAAGTTAACATTGCAAGTATATCTCATTAAAAGTCTAAGTTAACAAAAGTGAGTGGACCTATGTAGTATTCATCAAATCCATAACGCATTGTGCTCATTCTTCACGTACTTCATTGATCTCATCCTTTGTGTAATAGTTCTTCCCGCCACACTAAAACAAAATTCATTGCATGAGTTGAATTAATATACTTAATCTTAAGGTAAAGCTAGAACTTTAACAATGAATATTTTCACTTACGTTACTAGTTATCCATCGCATTGAAAACTCATTTGTCATGAAGTCCTTCATCATCCTCATAACATAGAATCCACATTGTACTGATTGTAATGGTTGACGATGACACTTAACTGTTCTCCACGCGACTTCCTTAGTTTTTGCATTATTTGTGCATAAATGTTGAAAGACACTAAGTAATAAAAACATAAACATTTAGATGTTGTTAATTTTAAATGAATTTAAGAGTATATAGTTAATTGGTTAGATTTTTACCGAGAAATGAGAGATTTGATTTCATCTGGTGGAAAATTGTGAAGAGAATCCAGGAAATAACACAATTGGTGATCAAAATCAATTATTATAAGCATCCAATGCTTTCTAACAGAAACACAAATATATTTCATTATTAATATTATATATATGCACTAACAAAATACTAAAAGTAAAAAACTTACTCCTTGTGATATGGCAACAACCACATCTGACCCGAATTTGAATCAATCATACGCTTTGATACTCATTCAACTCGTTCTTCTTCAGTCGATCCAACATTTGATAACCAAATTGGCTCAACAAAATGAAAAAAGTGATTGATCTCTCTTTTCACTAATTGGAAGTATAAAATCCTACATAAAAAATATATATCTCTGTTAAATTTATAAAATAAGTTATGAACAAACTTATAATTATTTTAAAAATCTTTGATACCTGATATATAACAAAACACATGATGTTCCAATCTCTTCCATTAAGCCAACGTGGACTATATCTTCTTTTGAGATATATAAATCATTCTCATGGCCTAAAATCTCGAAATCCATCGGAACTTTGATCATGAAACTTGGCTCCACATACTTCACGGTAGTTAATAAACACTTGAGAAAGCGAGGAACCCCACTAGGAATCTTGAAGAGTATCGAGGCACTAGCTTTAATTGACACTACTTCATTTTGACTAGGAAGTCTTTGGGAAGAATGAGACTTCTCTTGTGTCATTGGGGCATTAGGTATTGGTGAACCATTCCTTTTTTGTTTCTTTGTCTTCTTAGGTAACATATGTTAGTCATGAAAAATAATTTAATCACTAAATATAGTTGCTTGTCAATGTCTTACCAAATCTGAGTCGTAAGGAATGATCAGATGAGATGGCCACTCAACATGCCGACAGCATGACGTACTAAAGAAATCTCATCTCCGATAGGAAAAATAAGTTTAGCATCATCATTGCAACACTCATCCACTTGCACAAGATAGTTACCCTTTCTTAAGTCAAAACAATGAATTTCTCCACTTGTTGCCATTATTCGTCCAATAGCAACGGTATCACCATTTTCTGCCAATAATCTAGACTTCTGATTATCCTACAAGCTCAAGATGAGGACAAAATAATATTTATGTTATAATAGATATTCTCTTCAATAATAATATGAATAGGTGAAGAATAAAATACCTTTGAAGAAACTAAAGACTCATTTACCACCTCCATTGGCGTAGGGGTCTCACTTCTTGGTGAAACTATCATAGGCAAACTCACTTCACTTCCTTTTAATGATGAAATTTGGTTTGCTAATTCTGTAAACTTTTTAAAAAATAACTCTCGTTCTCGTTCTCGTTCTTCTCTTTCTCGTTTTCGTTCTACTTCAAATTGTTCAGCTTGACTACATAGTCTTTGCTCAAAGGGTTGCTCTAACTTTTTAAAGTCATCTAAGTATTTTTGCGATTGGTGTGTTTGAAATTGAAATTGAAATTGATATTGTTGAAGTCCACTAAAACCTCCTGTTGGCTTCAAAAAGTAGTCTCTTTGTGTAACGCCACGACTTTGGCCCGTTACTCTATCAGGATGCTCCTTTTTTCCTAACACGTGTGTCAATATATCGTTTGTCCTAACTTCTACAAGTGTCCCCTCATTTATCTTATCTGGAAGATCACCCTGCAATATTTAATTTCATAAATTTAGTAATACAATATAATGAAGGATAAAAAGATATCCCAGTTCATATAGTTTACAACATACAATGGCATCTCCTATAAGCTTGTCATGTTCATTTACATAATTTCGCGATGCATCTTTCCTTGCCTCCTTCCATAGTATAGATCGATCTATTGGCTCATATGTGCCTAGTTTAGTTTGCTATAACAAAATATAACTCAATTAGTTATATTTTAAACCACTACAAAAATTAAAATCAATAGTAAAAGCTCACTTACAAGGTCAATTTCTATTTCTTTATAACTGCGTCGTGATGAACGATGAGGATACTCCAAAGCAACACGCCTCTCTTTTTGTTTTTTTTACTAAATTCCTAATTCAATTGGAATAATTTAACTTTTCAATAAATTAATATATGAATAAAAAAATTGAAACTTGGTATTGTACACTTACTTGAAATTCTTTACTTTTTCTTTTGGTGATGAAGTTTTTCCATTCCTCCTAAGGAATGCTATATCTTTTTGGAGGCACATCTAATGCAGTGGGATTTGCTTCCAATAAATCTTGGTTGTTAAGGTAAGGAGCTACAAATCTTCTGGTAAAAAATATTTTGAATGTCCTCCACTTGATGCCTACTGAACTCATCACTTCCTTTCTCATTCACTCATTAAGATTAAAAGCTAGCTACAAAGTTTAACAATACAAGTTAGTAGCTAGCGTACATTTACATCTTTCCAAACATTCTCTAAAGTTGCAGCAGGAACATCATGCCAATTATCATATGTAATTGACACCATTGACTTTGCTTGCATCCCCAAATAGCATTGTAACGCTCTCTCCGGAGTTCTAATTTATTGCCCCTCTCTTGTTAAACCTTAAATTTATCTTAATCCCTTTCATTTTGTCATCAATTATTTTTGCCAATCGCACTATCCCCTTATTCTGCCTACTTTTCTTCTTCTTTGTTGTAGGATCTTCATTACCAGCCTCTTCTACATCGATACCTTCGTCTACATTGTCTTGAAGTTCTTCTTCGGGATGCTCTTCATGATGGTCCATGATCCTATTAAGAAAAAACAAGTATAAAGATTAGTACATAAAATAAACAAATGATAAGAATATTTTAAATTCAAAGCCACTAGGTTTGGTCTAGTGTTTATGGGGTTTGGGAATTGGGATGAGACACAGGTTCGAAGGTTCAAACCTAGGATCTCTTGTTATTGAGGCTTTTAGTCTCAATTAGACACCAAGTGTGCTAATGATAAAAGAAAATATATTTTAAATACAAACTTACAATCCAAATTCCATCACAATCTCTTCGAACATATGGTCCAACTATTGATTCAATTCCCTCAAATTCATTGATTTCTCCAATTTCTTTCTCAAAAGTTTGAAGTTCGCCAATCTCATAATCATCATCATCATCACCTATGAAATTTGGTTGTGATGCAAGTACAATTGACCATCTTGAATGTGATGGGTCTTGAATATAGAATACTTGTTTTGCTTGACTTGCTAATATAAATTATTCTTCCTTATGGCCTATTTTATTGAGATCCACTAAAGTACATCCTAACTCATCTGATATAACATACTTGTCTTCTACCAAATTGCATTTGAAAATTTCCATCCTAAAATCACGATAATCAAGCTCCCATATTTCTTCAATGACTCCATAAATTTTCATATCTCCATAAAATGGTTTCTTATCATGAGCTGAAGCAAATTGAAGAGTTTTTGCAACAATACATACACTGCTATTTTATGTCACTCTAACATCATCACAAGCTTTTGTGCTAAATCTATAACCATTTACGACAAATTCATCATGCTTAATTGCCATTGTAGTCAAACATAATGAAATCCATCTTAAGTTTTCAGATACTTTGTGAAACTCCATACTCAATTCAGATTGAATCTACATAATGTAAAATAAATTATAGATTTTGAAATAGTTATTTTTAAAAACTAAGTATACTTATAATAAAGTAATTAGAATAGGCTACCCTATCACAAAACCATTGATGAAAAGTTCGATGGTGGTAATCTTGAATCCACTTTCTTGATTTATTTCGATTCTCATGATGAAGATATTCCAAGTGTTCTCTGAAATTAAGAATATTGTTATTATGACAATAAATCATTTCTTAGATATCATTTCACATAATATTAATACTTACTCTATGTAAGCTTGAACTTCAATTATATTCTCTGGAACATTTCGATGAGCAACATCCCAGTCTTCTTTTTTATTAAGGTGAGCCTTCCATTGTTGATGCCTCTTCCAATAACATCTTCACTCATTGTCTTTCTGGGAATACCAATCGCTTCTGCATCAGTAATATACTAAGTACAAAATTCAACCGCTTCTTCTGCTATGTAAGCCTCAACTATACAACCCTCTGGACGATTTTGATTTCTAACATAACATTTGTAAACTTTCATCAATCTTTCAAATGGATACATCCAACGAAAACATGCAGGCCCACATAGTTTTACTTCTCTAACAAGATGCACCGCCAAATGAACCATGATATCAAAAAAAGATGGAGGAAAGTATTGCTCAAATAATCACAAGGTCTTGGCAATTTCTATTTCAATCTTGTCTAACTTAGATACATCAACAACCTTACAACATATGGAATTAAAAAAAAATACATCCGTATTATAGCATTTCTAACATGTTTGTCTAGTGATCCCCGAATAGCAATTGGAAGTAACTGTTGCATCAATACATGACAATCATAAGATTTAAGACTGATTAGTCTACAATCTTTCAAAGATACTAAATTATGAATATTTGATGAATACCCATTTGGAACCTCAACATTTGCCAAAGTTTCACAAAGTTTACGTTTCTCGTCTTTCTTCAAGGTGTAACAAGCAGGAGGTAAATGTGTTCTTCTTTCACCTGTTTCAAGTGCCAAATCTTTTTTTGATTCAGACATTAACACAAGGTCTTTACGAGCAGAGATACTATCCTTAGTTTTCCCAGGAATATTAAGTAAGGTTTTGATAAAATTATCACATATGTTTTTCTCAATGTGCATGACGTCAAGATTATGTCTTACAAATAAATGTCTCCAATACTCCAATTCAAAGAAAATTGACTTCTTCTTCCAACATGTAGTATTCTTTGAATCTTCGGCTGATTGGTCTTTCTTATTGCTCTTTCGTTTGATGTTTGTTTTACATTTTCCTTTCTATTTCCCCTATGTCTCTACATTTTCATCGACCTTTTCCACTGGCTTACCAAATTTATTTTCTATTAAATGAATCTCTCCGTAGATAGCTTCTCCAGTCATTGGTGTAGGCGCTTCTCGCAACTCTTACTCACCATTAAATGCTAATTTTTGCTTCCGGTAATAATGCTTTTCTAGTAGAAACCTTCTATGACCCATATAACACATCTTCCTACAATGTTCTAATCTTGTGGCGCTTGTTTGTTCATCGCATATTGGACATCCTTTATATCCTTTCACAAAACATCTTGATAAATTACGATAAGAAGGAAAATCATTGATTGTCTATAAGAGTACACCTCTAAGTATAAAATCTTCCTTTTTAAAAGAATCATAACAATTAATTCCGTTCCACAACACCTTCAAGTCATCTATCAAAGGTGCTAAATAGATATCTATGTCATTTCCAGGTTGCTTGGGACCTGATATCAACAAAGTTGACATTGTGAATCTTCTTTTCATACACAACAAAGGAGGAAGATTGTAAATACATAGAATCACTGGCCAACAACTGTAAGATGAGCTCATATTGCTGAATGGATTAATGCCATCGGCAGAAAGACCAAGTCGAAGGTTTTTAGGATCCTTTCTTATTTGAGGCCATAGTTCATCCACTTCTTTCCAAGCTGGGGAATCAGCTGGATGGCGCAATTTGTCATCTTTGATCCTTCCATCCTCATGCCATCGCAGACTTTCAGCATGTTCAGGATTTCGAAACAAACATATAAACCTATGTATTGGTGGAAAATACCACAATACTTTTGCTGGAATCCCTTTCTTACATTCTTTGTTGTTCTTATTTTTTTCCATCTAGATGTTTTACATACGGGCACTCAGTTTCACTCTCATATTGATTTCGATATAGAACACAATCATTTGGACAAGTGTGAATCTTGCTATACTCCATTCTTAATGTGCACAATGTTTTTTTTTTTTTTGGCTTCATAAAGCGAGGAAGGAAATTCATTGTCGTCTTTTGGTAAATTTTATTTTAATAAAGTTAATAACTTTGTGAAACTTGTGTCACTCCAACCACTACCAGCTTTCAAGTTGTATAGTTTTACTAAAACAACTAATTTTGACAAAGGTGCCCCCGAGAATATTGGTTTCTCTGCATCTTCTAAAAATTTCAAAAATTCTTCAGGTTTATCAACAAAACGTTCACCTGCATATATCACCATCTCTATAGGGTCACCAAATACTTGATCAAATTGCTTTCTTTCATTGGGAACATTATTGTTAGAGTCATATTCTTCTCCATGCCAAATCCACTTGACATATGTTTGATCCATTCCGTTAAAGTATAGATGACTCTTTATCTCCATTATGTCTAATTTTTTCAAATTTGAACATTTTCTACAGGGACAATGAACTTTGGAAGGATCTGTTGTATTTTCTAAGGCTAACTTAATAAAGTTGTTGACACCCTCTTCATACTTTTTTGAAAGTTTGTTCTTTGTTATCCAACTCTTGTCCATTTCCTAGAAAAAATTCGACAGAGGTTTCCCTAAAATTGGACTAAAATCCTCCTGCACATAGAAAATTCCCATAACAAATTTTTAGCGCTGTCATATTCCTATTAATACACTATCTTTTTAACTTAATTTTTGACAAAGCTTCCCTATACCAATCAAAAAAGCACAATGCAAGCACAACATAATTTAAATATAAGAAAATAAAACATAATTCTAGATGAATTTGGGCAACATTTCCCTTGTAATAGTGACCTAACCATCTGTCAATAGAGAATCAAGCAATTCAAACAACACACAATAAGTTTCTTCCTTATATCTCCGCAGCACACAAATAAATTTCCCAGAAACTACTTCACTAAAACACACAAGTTCTCAACCTTCCATTATCACCGCAACACACAATTTTAATATCAGAACCTACTTTACTATGGATAAATATTTAAGATATTCAAACTCCTCTAACATTTTTATAATAATATTTATAAAAAAAATAAGATAACATACGTACCTCTTGCAATTAACAATAATCAAAAAAATTAATTCACTTGGCAATGATCCTTGCTAATATTTCCACCCAAAACCTACAAAATTAAATTAATAACTTAAAGATTACTAGACAAATAAAAATTAAGCTCATTGATCATTTAGAACTTACAGCCTTAATGAGTATATAATATAGTATAATACAAGATTTAGTCAAGATTAATAGATAAGAGATTAGTCAAGATTTACATAAATACTTGGCAAAGCCCCGTGGCCTCAAGTCAATGATGGGGAGGAGTTATGCAAGGAAGTGGTACCTCTCTAAGTTTGAAGACTTCCCTAAAGATTTGAAGCTCCTCATTCCATTTGTGTTTTAGATGCACAAACAATTATGTGTGAAACATTTTTACTTGAGCAAGCTAAAGGCTTTCCCCTGCCTTTAGAAATTAAAACCTAGTATGATGTGATCTTGTGTTTGTAATCAGGTTTCAATTTCTTGCTACAATTTATCTTGTGTAAGCACTTAAATATTAACATATATATATATATATCTTCATTTATATTTTCTTTCTTGCAAGTAAGAAATAAGTTTGGATTTATTTTTTTCCTCTTAAAAGAAAAAATAATAACAATAATAATGATTATTATAATTAAGATGTTTTCAAATCAGTACCTATTCCTTCACTACATACGGTATTATTCTTATTGATATTTAGTTGTGTCATGCAATTAACTGTGACTATTACTCACATCTTTCTTCTCTTCTTCTCTGCACATTCCAGACTCTTTGACTACTCTTTTAGAGTTTATGAATCGCATGCAGTAGACTTTATCACAAACTTGTGATTAATTTAGAACAACTATTATGTTATTCTTTTCTTAAAAAAATGTGCTATTATGTTTTTATTCTATGAATCAAAACCAAAACATGCTTTCTTATATAATTAGTGTGTTGACGTCGTTTTTCGTCAACTTAAAAATGTAGAGCAATTAAACAATAGGAACTATGGTGCAGATGAATAATACAGTAGAACAACAAGAATTTTACGTGGTTCAGCAGTTAACTCTGCCTAGTCCACGAGTCTATTTTATTAAGACTTGAAGTTTTCTGGAAATCCTTCAGGGATGAATTTTCCAGACTTTCTCTCAAGATCTCCAAAAAATTGGTCCCTTACAAATGTTCATGACCTCTCTATTTATAGAGGGTTCTCAGAGTTCATTCCCACATATTTCGGGAAGATACTCCTGTTTATTAATGAAAATAGTGATATTAAATTTGGTAACTCCTATTTACAAGGAAACGTCTCCTGAAGACCAGGAAACGTGTAACAGAATCGTTAATATCCCTTTAATATAGGGATGTTACAGCAATAAATATCTTTAAATGTTCAGACAGCGTTACATCAGATGACTCATCACATACTTCGAGGTCGGAAACCAGCATCAAGTCAGTCAAGGTTTACGGATAAGTCAGGAACTAGCTTCCTTACTCCAAGATTAGCTCGGAGCAGATAGATACTCGAGGCTTTTACACTTCGAGCTTGTACTCTTTTAAGCTCAGGTTATCTGACCCGAAGACACCCGACATCGGATATATCCCGATGTTAAGTTCTTTCGAGCTTAGAAAGAACTTTGAGGTTACATATCTTCGAGGTTGCCACCTTGCTTTGAGGGTTTGACATCTGGACCACAAACATGCGTTTTAGATATCTCGAGCTCACACTTGACGAGTCCAGCTTTCGAGGTCACAATCTCATGTCTCGAAATCTGGGTGTAACATTTTGCCCCCTCAAAAGTATTAGTTCGAATCCTATGAGAAGGAAACTTTTGAACTACTTCCTTTGGGAACCGTTCCATCACACACTCGAGTATGGACACGCGTCAGCTGGGTATTACCCACTCAGTGTACTTGAGTGCCTTGAAACTCTGCCCATGATCGTCCGCCTGCCAACTTTATTATACCATCATGTCATTTTTCCCTGGCCTTCAGATCTGATACGGAATCTGGCCAATGGCCCATATTAATCCAACCTTTAAAATCCCCGAGGGCCTATAAATATATCCTCTCTTGTCTTCTCCATTTTTTCTTCACGTTCAAATTCTCAGAAAGAAAACTGACACTCCTTTGCCCAGTTCTTGCATGTTTTCCAAACCGAGGAGACAAAGCAGCGTTGGACTTTTTGCCTCAGTGAGATCGTACTTGAACCACTCATACAATCATCCATATCTCTATTTCCTCCGATCACATTGTGTAAGTTTTCGGTTCATGGATTCTTTACGTTTTATACATTTTTTTTCATGTATGTTTATGCTTCTGTTGCACCGTGGGTACTAGGATTTATTTTCAACCCATTCATTAGTTTAATGTACTAGGATTAGGGTGCTTCGACTGATAGGCATTAGATTAAAACCCACTTTATTTGAAAAAAGGTCCAAAAATGGTTCCCTTTTGTTTTGGGTTTTCAAATTTCAAAGACCATATCTTGCACACCAAGATATCAGGTACAAAATTAGGATTTTTTAAGGAATGCACGATTCTAAAAAATATCACCCTTCTAATAACCGCCACCTTTTTTCCTTAATATTCCGGGATTTCCCATAACATATCCACCTTCCTCCCTTCCGTGGAATACACGCTCTGAGATTGGCGTCATCCTTTGGATTGAGCTTGCTTTGCAGCCTCAATCATTCGAGCTTAGGTACTATTTATCTCTTTATTTCTTGTTCGCTTGGCTCTCACCCTTTTGCTTTCTTGTTAGATGCCACAGAATTCAGGAAAGTGGTTGGGGTCAAAGCTCGCAATGCCTTACTCACCAGTAGCTTCGAGCCCGAAATCTCCTTTCACTCGAAACCAACGCTTAATTCAGGAGCACGATCTGAGGCGTGAACAAGAGGACACTCGAGACCACTTCCGACATCAGATCAACGAGGTCGAAGATGGGAAAAGGAAAAGACTAAGGGTCACCCTTCACCCAGATCCGGACACCGATCCTAGACCGATTCCTCTTGATCCTACGCTTAAAGTGACAATCACCTTTAAGCCAGGTGATCTTCAGTTTTCACTGATGGGGGAACCCTCTACCTCGCAGCCGAGGAGGGAATTCTTCGAAGTCGAGCATTACTGGAGTTCGGTCACGTCACTAGGTCAGATAACTGATATTCTGGCCTTTCACGGCATAGGGCTATCAGGCTCGCTAAGGTGTCGAGCCCCGACCTCCAACGAGCAGAGTTGCCGCTCTCCAAGAGATGGAAATCCTGACAGCAAGCTGAGATACGCCGCTTGGAGCCAGAAGCATATGAAGGCAGGGGCGGTACTGCCCTTGAAGTCTTTTTTCAAGGACTTCATAGACTTTGTTGGGCTGGCTCCTTTCCAGCTCAACACCAATTCTTACAAGGTACTGTCTGCTCTGAGGTAGCTGTATCACGAGTTGAAGTGGGCAGGACCTTAACCAGAAGAGATCTTATATCTCTTATGCTTGAAAAGCAATCATTCCCGAGCTCGGGGAGGAGACGACTTCTATTACCTCTCGAGCTATCTGAAGGAGAAGAAGATGTTCGAGGATCTTCCCACCATCCTCCTGACTTCAAGAAGGCCTTCTTTTGGACAGATGGCCTAGCCCCGTCTCGATTCTACTCGTTCAGACGGATTCGTAAGTATCTCAACTTCCCTCTTTTTTGTACTCAAACTTTTTTTTAGGCTTGTGCTTAGCTGAAATATGCTTGATTTTCCAGCCAACTATCATCGCCCTACCCCCACCAAGGAGATGAGGGAGCACAAAGAGACTCTGCTCCGACTTCCTTGCTGCAGGAGATCCCTTTCCTATCTCCTGCATGAAGACAAGCTCCGGGCATGTGGGCTCTTAGGAGAGGATCTGTCTACATCAGACTGGTCCAATAAAAAATACGACTGGTGGGAGCTCGTGCCTTTGCCAACCGGCAACCACCCCCTAAGGAGAGATGCGAGGCCTCCATCTCCAGCTCGTCATAGGAGTCCACAATCGAGGAATGAGGCCAACGATGAGGCCTCAAGCTCGGGCTCGGATGAACAAGGTACAGTCATCCTTAGCTCGAATATGTGGTCCCCCTCACTACTAAAACATAAACCCGATAGGTTAATATTATGTAAGGACGATAGGAACCATTTCTATGTATGGTCTTGGGTGAATGAGAGGGTACATAGGTTCGATAGTTGGCTCGGGAAATACAACACCATGTATAGCCTGAATGAGGTATGGAATGGAATAGCTGTCCAATACGGGACTAACGACTATAGGGACCTTTCGAGGTTGACATCCACCTATAGGGAAGGCATTCCCCCCGCCTCTTCTGAAGATGGGGGAATTTCGTGGTCGCCGAGCACAAGCTCGGGGGAGAGTTCCAGTTAGGTTTCTCTCCACTTGTCTTTTTATCCCTTGTATGTCTGCATTATGTTGAATTACTTTATTTTTTGATAACTCATAATGTGGTGTAACTGTGCAGGCAAGATGGACTCCGACCTTGACAACATCTTGGTGAGTGGCGGAGCCAAGAGGAGTAAGCGTCCCAGGGGGTTGCGAAAAACTGACTGACCCGCCAAGGTCCTTAAGAGGACCGAGAAAACACCACCTCCCCCAGCTTCAATTGCCTCGAGCACGGCCCTGAGTCCACCTTCTCAGGACGAGACCTCCTTGTCGACCCTACCTCCTGCATCCCAAGTCAATCCTTCAGTTGGCCCGCCTCCAAAGAAATCCTCGTCCTCGAAGGCACCACTGCTCTCGATCTCTACTCATGTTGATGAGTATGTGATCGAAAACACTGCCGAACCTCACTGGGCAACACTAGGCTCGGACATTCTGTCTCAGGTGGGCCAGTGCTTTGGGAGCTTCGACGCTCCTCATTGGCAGTTTCTGAACAATGCCAAGGACTGCAACACTCTTTACGAGAAGAGCGTTGAGCTCCACACTGCGGTAATCCTTCTTCTCTCGCTATTTAGCTGCATTTACACTTGGTCCATATGCTAATTTGGTTTTTTTTGTATGTCAGGCTCTTGTTGTCGATGCTCAGCTTAATTATAAGCTGAACCACGAAGTTCACTCGAGCATGACTCTTGCTCAGGAGGCAAAGGACCTCCAACTTAAACTGAGTGACAAGCTCAAGGCCACAAAAGCAAAGGTGGAGGCAGGAGCTGAGGAGCTCAAGGCCAAGATATCCGAGCTTGAAAAGAAGAATGCCAGGCTCGCGGAGCTTGAGAAGGAAAATGCTTGGGTCAAGGAGATCAATGCCAAGCTTGAAGAAGAGAAGGCTGTCACTTTCGAGATCATGGAGGGTGAAAAGGCTCGTCTTCTTGAAAAGTTTAAGGAGAAAAAGGATCGGGCGGTTGACCTGGCCATGTACAGAATCTGGGCCAACAATGTCGACCTCGATACCAGCTTCTTGGGCCATCTTGAAGTGAAGCTCGTGGCCAAATGGAAAGCTCGGCTTAATGAGGAGGAGGCTACTCAAGATGACGCAGAGGGAGATGGGGAGGATGCTGATGCTGAGAAGGCCAAGGAGATTGCTCCTTCTTCTTAAATGTTACCTTGGGGTTGCGTCCCTTTATCTCTTGTAATTGTTTTTTTTTTTATTATTATTTATGCCCATGGGGCCGAGACAATTTTACAACTCGTAAAAGAGCTGCCTCTTTATGCCATTTGAGATATTATTTTTTGACATCATTTTAATATATATGCTTTACATTTCTTGAGTTGAAATATTTTGCACAATTTATATTAAAGTGTCATATATGCCTGTTTATTCATACAAACATAGTTTGGATTTAAGCTTGAGGTTCAATGCATTCATGCACAGTTTTCTCGAATTATCTGCTTCTGATCTCGTTATTTGTCAAGGTTGGATATTACTTTTACCATGCACCTGAAAGTACTTATATGGCGTGTAATGTAAATGGTTTAGTTATATCTTACTTTTTTAGTTACTATTTCTCGTCCTCGGTTAGCTCTCCGAGGTTATGAGGTCGAAACTATTGTTTTGCAAGATACTCCAGCCTCGATCTCGACTTAACACGAAGTGGGTTATGCTCCAACTTACTGTCGATTAGTTTTAGCTGGTTTGTTCCAAACCTATTAAGGTCGTGTTAGGTTTGTAATCCATACACTTATATTTTTAATCTAGTTTGCATATTTGGTTACATCCAAACATTTTTATCTTTTGATAATTTGGTTATGTCCAAACTTTCTTAACTCGCGCATTTGGTTACGTCCAAACACTTGTATGTTTTTGATAGTTTGGTTATATCCAAACTATCTTAGCTCGTGCATTTGGCTATATCCAAACACTTATATGCGTTTTGTATATGCTATTTTATTTTTTCAAGCCGATGGTGTAGATGCTCAAAACTCCATGCTTGTGAAAGATCCAAAGCACATGCCAAGGTCCCCCAAACGCCTAGACACTTACTTCTGCCACGAAACCCATGGGACATCATCTTCTCGCGAGGCACATGAGGCTATTCTTGGCATGCCCAGAACCCGTGCACCTCGACAGAACTTCTCAGCGTGTTGAGCACCCATGCACCCAGCGAGGCCTCGCCTCGCAAAGAGACCCTCGCGCGTCACCTGGGGTCTGCGCGCGCTGGCCTCGCGACGCTGCCTGGGATCTGTGCATGCTGGCCTCGCGACGCCACCTGGGATCCACGCGCGCATGGCCCCGCTCCAAAGGGCCTCGCACGCATAAGGGCCTTGCCCCAAAGGGCCTCGCCCCAAAAGGCCTCACCCAAGGGCCAACGCGCGTAGGTGCTCCCACAGCCTTGCGCCTCGCGGCCATGTTGCGTCGATGGTGTATATGACACCCTACGCCTTGTGGGTGCACACGGTGCCAGGACCTCCCCACGTCCTCTTGAAACCTCACTAGCCTTATAACATGCTATACCCACCTCATAGAAAAGGCCCTACGTCACTTGGTGAGGTTGGGGCCACCAACGAAGTGCACTCTCTTCAATTAGCCAATTAGGACCACTTACAAGAAGGCCAACCAGATATGTCATTCAAGGTGGCCCACAAGAGATAAAAAATACGAACATGGCACCTCTAAATAGGTACATACATGCCTGCAAGGATTAAGGGACAGACCTGACACCTGTACCCGACAAGTAGTGGCGGTTAGGGGTAGTACGAGGAATGGCAGCACCACCTCCACGTCTCTGACATGCACCAGAGCCGACCACCATTCTCCCAACACCACTACACCTGATACCACTCTCTTGAGAATGTACTTGTGTACCATCTGGTCCTCTGAACCACACTGTATCAAGGGTCATTAGAGCCCACTATAAAGGGAACCCTTCTTCAACATTGAGGGGGGTTGGAAAAAACACTGTAGCATTACACCATAAGAAATACAAATTCTGTTCACCATTTTTATTTTGCAAGTGTTCTTTGAGTTTCCAATTAGATCTTTAAAGTTTTTTCTTTTGATAATCTCTACATTTCTGTTTTTCTAACTTAACTTGGTTGACGAGTTCTCACCATCAACAGTTTCGCGCCGTCTGTGGGAAGAATAGATTGCAAGTCACTATTCTTCCATCGATTCCGATAGGGAAAAATGCCACGACGTTCGAAACGGTTGAGAGAGTCGCGCGAGGTGGAAGTCCACCTTGACGAAGATCAGTTAAAAGCCTCCATGAGGGATCCTCCTCCACCTACAAACATGGAGGCCCCAAGGGAGCCTGAGGTGCCCAGAGACGAAAGGGAGGACTCGTCCCCGGCAGTCCCATCTGAGGAGGATCGCCCAAGGTCGGCGACTACCCCGACAAGGGGCGCCGATGAGTTCCTGCCTCCAAAGTCGCCGCAGGTACCAAACCCTGGTTGACAGGATCCAGGCCCGTCTAAGTGCCGGGCTGACAAGCACCCTCAGGTCCATTCCATTAGCTCAAGCTCGAATTCTCAATTCTATGAAGACGAGATACGATAACTTCACCGCAAGAATCAGAGGCTAGAGACCACCTTGGAAAACATTCAAGAGGTGCTAAATGGGCTGTTGCAAGGGAGATCGAATGTGACACTCCCTAAGCGCAAAGAGATAGACCAGTATGAGATAGAAACCAATATCCCAGTATATGACGGAAAGACGAAACTCTCCACTAGTAACACCCCCCGAACGAGGTAACGTAAACATCCCAGACCACCGAAACAACCCTAGAAGCCAGAGTCGAAGACCAATGCTGCCCCTCACAACGATGATGAGGTCACCTCAAAGAGAGCACCCTCAGATTTACGAGAGGAGCTCAACAAAAAGAGGGCGGGTAAAAGGACCACACCCCCTATGGCGCCCCGAGAAGGCAAAGGAAAGGGGGATCTTAACCCGTCCGCTTTGAGAGACTCCATAAGCAAGAGGAGGCAGGACCTGGACACAGAAATGAGGAGCCTGTGAAGCAAAATCATCACCGCCTCCAGAGTTCAAGCTTTTGAGGAAGAATTCGATCATGAGTCGCCCTTCATCAGGGAGATCCAAGCCATCCGGCTCCCAGCCAACTTTAAGGAGCCCCATATGACCCTCTACGAAGGAAGCACAAATCCAAAATACCATCTGGACGCATTTAACGATCTGATGAAACTGAGGGGAATTAGTATCGGGGCCAGATGCCACTGCTTCACTATCACATTGAAAGGACCTGCGTACAAATGGTTCAAAAGACTTAGACCGGGGTCCATTAGGTCCTAGCAATAGTTTTTCGATGAATTCCTCCAACAGCACCACGCCGTGTGGGACTACACGATGTCAGGCACCAGCCTTGCCAATGTAAAGCAAGGAGAAAATGAGATTCTAAAGAGCTACATTCACAGGTTCAATATGGAGGCAGCTAAAGTGGAGAGCCTGACCCGCCGAGAGCTGAAAATGGCCATCACAGCTAGAGTGCGCCTAGGAAGCAAATTATGGGATAACATGCTCAAGAGGGAGGTCACGGACTTGGATGATTTCTACGAGCGGGCACAAAAGTATATTCGCGTGGAAGATGGTTACGAGAGCCTCAAGGCCGGAAAAGACCAAAATTCACCGAAGCCCTCAATCTGGGAGAACCAAGGCAATGTCAAGAAAAAGATGGTCTATGAGGGGGCAAGGGATGATCGACCCCGAAAGCATCAGCGCTCTGACGAGTGCAGACAAGGCCCCTACACCTATTATACTGACCTCACTCATGCGAGAGAGCATATTTTTGTCACGAACGAAAATCAGGTCTCTTTCAGAAGGCCCCCGCCAATGCAACCATTTGAAGGTGGAGATTGCCAGTACCACAAAGATATAGGCCACACAACTGCGGAATGCAACCATTTGAAGGTGGAGATTGAGGAGCTCATCCGCAGGGGGCATTTGGGCAGATATGTGTGCAAGGAGAACCATAGGCCAGAAGAAGGAGCATCCTCGCCGCGGGCGCGAGAAGTAGCCCAAGAAGTGCAAGGAGAGGTCAAGACCATCTCTGGAGGACCAGGATTCGGGGGCAAATCAAGGATGGGACGAGACAGATATGCCAGGGAGGCCAGGCAAAGTCCACCACCGTGCGTCCTGAGTCTGGAGCAGCGCCCCCCGAAGAGTTTCAAGGGTGAAAATGACTCAATAACTTTCACCGAAGAAGACGCTCGAGGTGTACACTTCCCCCACAATGACCCCTAGTGTTGATAGTCCAGCTTGCTAACATGAGGGTGCATCAGCCTCCGTCACCTAAAGCCTTGCACTACATCTTTGTATGGATTTAAGGGAGATTCGATACAGCCCCTGGGGGCAATCGAGTTAGCCCTTACTATGGGAGAACAGCCCAGACAAACCACCATAATGGAAAACTTCATTGTGGTAGATTGCGCCTTAGCCTTCAACACGGTATTAGGGAGACCTTCCCTAAGAGAAGGCGATAACTTCTGTATACCATTTAGCTATGAAATTCCCAACTCCCGGGGGAATAACATGCATGAAAAGAGAGCAGAAGGAAGCGAGGGAATGTTATAAAACATCCCTTCGCACAGCCACAAAGCTGACAGCACCTATGGCGATGGTTGTGCATGAAGGTGCAAACCCAAGCGAGTTAGACCCATGAGTCATAGAAGAGCCCAGAGCTGAACCAGTAGAGGAATTGGAGGAAGTAACGGTCATGAATGAGCCGTTGAGGAAGTTGAAAGTAGGAAAAAACCTTGTTGATGACATGAAGGAGGAACTAGTAGAGTTCTTAAAAGCCAACCTTGATGTATTCGCCTGGAGTCACGAGGATATGGTAGGGATAGACCCAGCGGTCATGTGCCATGTAATGCCCCAAATTTCCTAATAAGGTTTAGGGCCTTGATTAGGAGGCCGGGAGGGCCATAATTGCTTTATTATGTTATTTAATGATAATATGCATGTTTAGGTGTATTAAATATGCATGTGGACCCATTTGTGATTAATTGGGTGATTTTCATATTTTGGCCATTTCGGGCATTTTTGGCATATATGTGAAATGGGCGTGGTGCTTTGTTATTATTTGGTTATGCCAGGGTTACCTAGCACAAGACGGTCTTAGGAGGTAAGCTAGTGGGAAAGTCACAACGGGATTTAAGCTTGACTTGAAGTAAGTCAAGGGGTATTTAGAGCATTACCGGGTTATCGGGTAATGGGAATTAATATTTGGTGATAAATTGGGAGTTAGTAAGACCAGGGGGAAATTTTGGAAGTTTTGACTATAATGTCCCCGGGGGTGTTTTCGGGACCCCGAGCATTAGGTTTTATTGGAAGCTACTTAAGCTTGAAGTAACCTTTTAAGAAATAAAAATAACGTTCTGTACATTCTCTCTCCCTAAAAGTTCCCTTTTCGTTTCCCGATCGCGTTTTCGAAGGTATCTTGAGTTCTAGGACTTGGAATCAAGAAAGGATCGAGGCATAGCAATCCTAAGGAGAATTAGAAGCTTATTAGCTAGAGGATTTAGTTGGAAACAACTCAATCGGAGGTAATTCAAGTTTAAGTTTTAAGTTTTTAAAAGCTTTTAAGCTTGTTTGGATTTTGTGAATCATTGAGTTTTTAGTTTGTTTGAGCCTCAGGTTTTGGTGGTTTTGGACCATTGGGGAGTTTGGGAATTTTGATTTGATGATTGGGAATGTTTAGACATGTTTTTGGGAGGTTTTAAAAGGTTAAAAATGAAGAAAAATGGCTGCCTTGAAGTTGGGCCGCGACCCTTGCTCGATGAAGTAGGTGCCTTGTTTTGCTCTTACTGGGCGCCGCGACCCTTGGTGTTGGGCGCCACGACGCTTTCCTCTGGTTGTGCTGAGGGCTACGGCTCAAGGTTCCAGGGCCGCGGCTTAGGCAGGCTTTTGAGCCCGTTTGGGTGTTTTGACCCCAGGAACATGGTTTTAGGCCTCGGGATCATTCCTACTACCCGGATTAGTGGGGAATGATATCTTTGAGGCTAAGTTTTAGTTCAAGGATTGGTTTTAGAACTTGAACTCATTGGATCACCATTTGTGGTTGTGACTAGGTTTTCACTAGAGGCTTGGAATCGGGATCGTGCTTGTGGCTCATTTGTTGGTAACCTGTGCTTGGACCGAAGGTAAGAAAACTGCACCCCATGTGTGACATGCATGGCTATTATTGATGCATGTTGGATGTTTAAATGTAAACATTGATAGCATAATGAATGCTTAGCAATCTTGCTCATTTGCATATGATTATTACTGAAGCATGTTGACTGATTAAGTGTGATGCATGTGATGCACGAGAAACATGTGACTAGGGCATGCCATGAATGATGAATAAGGGATTGGTCAGAGCATGAGTCTCTGTGTTTGTGCATGATCAATATTATGCTCATAACTGTTAGGTAAGCATGTTGAATGCCCTACTTTTGGATAATTGGCATATGATACACATTGATAGCATTGCTTACTTGTGCATGGTACTGACTAATTAGTCAGATTTGGCAAAGGTGTTAGTACCAACTGTGAAGCTGTGACTCACTAGTCAAGTTCGGCAGTGGTATTGGGCACTAGTCACATTGTGCTGACTCACTAGTCAGGATGGCCTTAGCGTGTTCAATGCAAGCCATGTCGATTGGACCTAATCGACCTTCTGCATTGAATGACTCAAAGAGGATTAATGCAAGACTGACCTCAAGTTCGATGAATCTAAACAAGCGCTTATCTAGCCAAAGGCTAGTCATTTAGAGCTAGGGCTAGCGAGCCCCGTGACTGTTAGGTCACATGGCTATGGGCACCGGCCCTCAGTGACATGCTTGTCAGTCACTCATTTGATAAGAGCCATTGCAGGAAAGCCTAGGTAACGGTGTCGTTACACTGCTATGGGCACTGGGCCCCTAGTGACTTGTTTGTCGGTCACTCAGTATGGTTTAACAGGACCTCAAAGTGATATTCACTCATCTGATCAGAGCTATGAGCTTTGTATGATCATTTTGATCATCATATGCATGGCTTTGGGCACTGAGGCCCTAGTGAATTGCTTGTTGGTCACTCAGCATGGTTTATCGGAACCTCAAGTGTTGCGACACTCATCTGATTAGGATTGACTTGATAGTCATCCAATCAGAAGGGCAGGATTTCTTATCTGAGCCCCTGGTGACTTGTTTGGCAGTCACTCATCTGATTAGGTGTGACTTGAGGGTCCTCCAATCAGAAGGGCAGGATTTCTTATCCTGGATACCCCAGCTTTTTTTGAGCTGATTTGCATGCTGAATAGAGCTATGTTTGCTAGGCATTCCAGATATGATTTGATATCATGATATGACTACTTATGAGAATATGAGTTTTCTTGCTGGGCTTCGGCTCACGGGTGCTTTGTGGTGCAGGTAAAGGCAAAAGGAAGTTGGACCATCCATGAGTTGGAGAGCTTAGGTGATGACGTGTACATAAGCAGCTGCTCGACCAATACTTGGGCGAGGTTTGAAAGAGGAACTAGGGTTAAACCCTGTTTTGCCGCTTAGAACGACCTGTTGTAAATATTCTCTTGTAATAAACTCTGAAATTATATTTTTGGGATCCCAATGTATATAGTAAACGTTCTAGTGAAACGTTATATCTTAACCAAAGTTTTTAATCCCTAAACCGCTAATCATACTTAGTTACACATTTATGGCCAAATGACTCGATTAGCGAGTTTAGCACTATTTACAATGTGCACTGTAGCGGTCCCTAGAGTTGGGGCGTTACAATTTTGGTATCAGAGCATGCCAAGGTTTATGTGTTCTTGAAGACAAGCTGGGCATGTACACTCATCACTGAAGATAGCTTCACTCAAGGAATGGTAACTATTTTTGTAGTTATGTGTTTAGCTGCTTAAATAGATTGTGAATGCTTTACCTGCACATTGCATTAGGGAGCATGAGATTCTGATAGAGCTTGGCTCTTGACTATTTGATTATATGCTCCGTGAATATATTTATGAACATGATCATTTGATTACCTGCTCCATGATTACATAATTGTGATATTGCATGCTGGAGTTGAGGCATGGTGTGAATGTTGGAAGAGCAGGGATTCTGATTGATGTATGAATGCCATGGGAATGTTTATAGCACTATAGTGATTTGTGAATGTGGTGTGGTTTCTCAAAAATTGAGGCCCTATTTTCGTGCTCATGCGATTGAGGTGCTCACCAACACCCCCCTGCGTCAAGTCTTGCACAAGCCAGAAACTTCAGGAAGATTGCTAAAGTGGTCGATTGAATTGAGTCAGTTCGACATCACTTACACCCCAAGGACCTCCATCAATGGGTAGGTACTTGTAGACTTTATAGTCGATTTCACATACCGACCCCGAGAGGAAGGGGAAATAGAGGAGAAGGAACCGACACCTGAAGAGGAGAGGCACCCCGAAGAATGGAGCCTCCATGTAGATGGGGCGTCTAACGAAGGGGGAGCCGGTGCTGGCATAGTGATGACAGGACCTGAAGGGCACAAGATGTATTGTGCCTTGATATTTGGATTCGAGGCTTCCAATAATGAAGCAGAATATGAGGCGCTGTTGGCTGGCCTACGACTAGCTAAGGAATTAAAGGTATCCCACTTGCATGTCTTTAGTGACTCACAGCTGGTAGTGTTTCAGGTGAAGGGCGAATACCAAGCTAGATGTCCAATAATGGCTGCATACCTCTCCAAGGTGAAGGAGTATTTGGACCAGTTCGAAAAATACACGATAGAACAAATCCCCAGGGAGCAGAATAAGAACGCCGATGCACTCGCGAAACTCACCTCCACGCAATACGAAGATACACTTGAGTCTATACCGGTTGAATATCTCCCCAAGCCAAGCATAGTCGAAGAGAGGATTAACACAATCAAGAGCTCCGAGGAGCCATGGTTTGCCCCCATTAGGAGGTACTTAAATGATGGGACCTCGCCCTTGGACAAGAAGGAGGCCCGCAGACTAGCTTATAGAGCCGCCCAGTACACCCTAGTAGACAGGATCTTGTACAAGAGAGGCTTCTCTACCCCACTCCTGCGGTGCATTGATAAGGGAGAAGCATCAAAAATTTTACAAGAGACACACGAAGGGGAATGTGGGAACCATGCTGGGGGGCAGTCCATGGCAAAAAAGGTCGTCCACCAGGGGTATTATTGGCCTACCATGGAGAAGGACGCGAGTGACTTCGCGAGAAAGTATGACAAGTGCCAGAGACATGCGACTTACCCACGGCAGTCACCAAATGAGCTGGTGAGTATGACCAGCCCGTGGCCCTTTGCTATGTAGGGGATTGACTTGATAAGGGCACTGCCAACCGGAAGAGGAGGAGCCAAGTACGCGGTGGTAGCGTTTGATTATTTCACTAAGTGGGTGGAAGCGAAGCCTTTAGTCAATATAACGGCTAAGCAAATCACCACCTTCGTCAACAAATATATTGTTTGCAAATTCAGAGTACCTTACAAGATCATCTCCGACAATGGAATCTAATTTGAAGGAGGAGTGTTCGAGGACTACTGCAAGGCAAAAGGAATCAGGAGGAGTTTCTCTGCAGTAGTACACCCCCAAGCTAATGGGCAAGTAGAGGCCATCAACAAGATCCTGAAAATGAACTTGAAAACTAAGTTGGAGAAGTTGAAAGGGGCTTGGGTCGAAGAACTCCCAAATGTGCTCTTGGCCTACAGGACCACCCCCCGTTCCACCACTGGGGAAACACCTTTCGCCTTGGCCTATGGCTGTAAGGTTGTTCTTCCGGTAGAAATGAAGGTTAACTCCTTTCGCACACAAACATACGATGACCAGGCTAACACCATAGCGTTGGTCTAGAACTTGGACCTGCTGGAAGCCAAGAGAGAAAGGGCACAATTAAGGCTGGCTACGTATCAGCAGTGGGCAGCGAGGTATTATAATTCAAGGGTGCGGGAGAGAAATTTCAGGGTAGGAGACTTAGTATTGAGGAAAGTACTCCCCAACATGCGAGACCTGGGGGCGGGGGTACTGGGAGCGAACTGGGAAGGACCCTACCAGGTCACTCAGTGCATACCACCAAACACCAATAAGCTGGCGTGCATGGATGACACCATCGTGCCTCAGGCATGGAATGCGGAGCACCTCAAGAAGTACTACCAGTGAGACTTCCACATCCAATGCAAGCAGTATCTGTGCTTAGTTTGTTACGTGTTATGTTAGCTTAGTAGACAAGAATCAAGGAGGGTGCCTAGATAACCTCCCAAGAAGATGTAAACTTTTTATATATATACATATCATTGTAACATGCCTACTATGAATGAAACTGTTCACATCTTTGCATGCTATTTTTCTCCTTTATGTGAGCATCAATCAAAGTGCCTGCCGAAATAAACTTCACTAGACACTTGGGGGGAATAGTGGCCCGTGAAGGCAAAGCATACAGCAAACAGGAGGATCCTAAAAAGGACCCTCTATCAGGAGGATCCTAAAATGGACCCTCTATCAGGGGGATCCTAAAAAGGACCCTCTATCAGGGGGATCCTAAAAAGGACCCTCTAACAGGAGGATCCTAAAAAGGACTCATCGTATCAGGAAGATCCTATAAAGGACCCTCTATCAGGAGGATCCTAAAAAGGACCCTCTAGCAGGAGGATCCTAAAAAGGAACCTCTAACAGGAGAATCCTAAAAAGGACCCTCTATCAGGAGGATCCTAAAAAGGACCCTCTAACAGGAATATCCTAAAAATGACCCTCTATCAGGAGGATCCTAAAAAGAACCCCTTGTATCATGGCCTTAAACGAATTCTTTAAAAAAAAAAATGCATGGTGAACCTTAACAAACAGGGAGGAGACCTTGGAAGGCATCTCCTGAAGTTCACAAGGATTAGCTACCCTTATGAACATCAAGGAGGCCAAAAGGTCCAATAAGCCTAGAGCGGCCACCAAGCCATCTAGCCAAAAAGGGTCCTAAAAGAGGCCCTTGCAAAAATAGTACTATGAATAATGATGAGAAGGACGCTTCTCGCGAAAAATAATAAGCGCGTGCAAAAATATATAAAAGGATAACTAGAACCCAATGGGTCAATATATCCTTATAAAAGTAATCAAGAGGCACCAAAAAAGGACCCATTGAACCCTTTCACACGGGCTCCAAAGGACCTCTAGCCTGATAAATAAAAGAGGGGAACCTACCAAACCCCATCATAACACAGAGGAATAAGAGATGAATAACCGCATATGTATATATTAAAAAAAGAGTCTTAGTAACATGGCAAGATAAAAAAAATTATTACAAGCACAACAAGGCTCAAATGAGCATACACCCATAGTGGGCGAACTGGAAAAAATTATGAAATAACGATCTCAGGGCCTCCTGCCCCGGGCGTTCCACCCAGCCGCCCAGGCGACGGCGTGCTCGCCAAAGGAGGAGAAATCGAAGTTTGGATCCTACCTCCATACACCATAGAGGGCGCGCTCTATAGACCTATACTCAATGGCTTCCTTGTCCACCTCTAAGGAGGCAACCCTCTCCTGCGACGCAACTACATCAGCCTTAGTGTTGACGGTGAGAACTCGTCAACGAAGTTAAGTTGGAAAAATTATCAAATTGAGATCACTAATCGGAAAACTGTAAAAACTTGAACAATAACTCAAGAACTGGGATAGAACAATAATTGAGAATTCAGTCTTTCATTCACACTCAAACCTCTGCTACAGTAAAATTTCCAACCCCCTTTCAGGTGGTCTTAGAGTTCATTTTATAGTAGGCTCTAATGGCCTTAGGTACATAGTGGTCCAGGAGACCATAGGGTACATAAGTACTATGTCAGGGGGGTGACTCCAGAGGTTGTGGTTGTACATCCAGCACAGGAGCAGGTGTCAGGAGAATGCCTCCACTACTTGTCTGTACCCCTGTCTGATGAGTGGTGGCAGGCGTAGTGGCGCAGGAGGTAGTGGTGTCGGCTCTGACCCATGGCCGTAGACGTACGGACCATGATTCTTACCCCAACAGTCTCACTGGCACTGGTATCCGTACTTAGTACTAGGTCGTACAGGTATGTCCCATTCAACTCGCACTGGATCTCCTAAGCATAGGGGTCTCCAGGTGTAAGGGATGGGACCCTTGGTGTGTGTTATGGCCCTGGCGTGAGGTGGAGATCTCGGGCCCTTGGCACAAGATGCCTGAAGCACCCCGACGTCATCCACAAGCCTAGGCGATAGGCATGTGACCTTGATGGATGTCTATGGAGGCGTGGCGAACGCCCTCCTTGTGACCCCCTTGGTGGCGCGGCTCACTTAGTGCATGGTTCCGCTCGTGTGGCTACCAGGTGGCGCGTCTCCTACTCCTTCGCGAGGCCCCCTTGGAAGGCCTACTGACGACGCGGCTCCCTAGCTGCTCAC
The DNA here is from genome assembly GCF_963169125.1 of Humulus lupulus. Classification (NCBI taxonomy): domain Eukaryota; kingdom Viridiplantae; phylum Streptophyta; class Magnoliopsida; order Rosales; family Cannabaceae; genus Humulus; species Humulus lupulus. Next base: position 186,638,110 of record NC_084798.1, read on the forward strand.
GAAGCCTTCTTCCTCTCACGTGGCCATGCGAAAGCGTGGTTCACTAGGGGCGTGAGGCTGAACATCTGCTGAGGTGCGAGGCTACGGTGCCGAGGCACGATGCCAAGGGAGCTTCAGTGAGGCCACGCGCGCATCAGGGGCCTCGCTCGGACGCGAGGCGGAGCGCACCAAGGGCCTCGCTCGGATGCGAGGCGGGGAGCGCGCACATCAGGGGGCCTCGCTCGGACGCGAGGCGGGGCACGCGCACATCAGGGGCCTTGCTCGGACGCGAGGCGGAGCGCACCAAGGGCCTCGCTCGGATGGGAGGCGGGGAGCGCGCACATCAGGGGGCCTCGCTAGGACGCGAGGCGGGGTGCGCGCACATCAGGGGCCTCGCTCGGACGCGAGGCGGGGGCTCGCTCGGACACGAGGCGGGGGCTCGCTCGGATGCGAGGCGGAGCGAACCAAGGGCCTCGCTTGGACGTGAGGCGGGGCGCGCGCACATCAGGGGCCTCGCTCGGACATGAGGCGGGGCGCGCAGCAAGGGCCTCGCTCTGACGTGAGGCGGGGCGTGCACCAGGAGGAGGTGGGGCCTCGCTCGGACGCGAGGCCACGCGAGGCCGATGCTGCTTGGCTGTGAGCTTGGGCACTCGGGGCCGTCTCGCGGTGCTTGGTTCTTTTATGGGCGCGGAATACTGAGCGTCTACACTTGCCCCCCAGTCTAGGAGAGGACCTTTAGGTGCTCTTGTAGACTATTCACCTCGATCCCTATAAATAGGCCCTCATGCATGGCCTAATATTTTCACCTTACTCCCTTGGCTTAGTGGTGCATAGACCCTTGTTCCTTTCAAGAGGTAAGGGGTTCAATCCCCCACAACCTCACTTTTACCATAGTTCCTTTCATTTGTTTTGCATATTTTTTCACTTCATTTTTTTTTTTTATATGAACTAATTTCTTAGTGTGTATATTTTATGACTAACACACATTTCTGGTTAATTCTTGCAGACGCGCATTTTCGACGCTTTGGTGCTTTTCGCCCCCTGACCTTCTTTGGACCCCAACTTCATTCTTTTAATGGCTTGAGGTATATTTTCTTTCCTTCTCTCTTTTATTTATTTATTTTGTCGGGTCTAAACTAGCAGTACTTGGGATGGGGTACATTAGTCTGAGCTTGTAGTGAGTTTGACCATATGCACGCCCCTCCTCTTTTTTTTATATATACCCTGTAGTAGTCCATTTAGGGCGTTTGCATCTAGAGGTATTAAGCCTATTCCTTTGTGTTTTGTAGCCTTCCCCTCGTTTATACGTGAGCCTCTTTTTGCTGTTGGGACGTGGTTTCATGGCCAATGACGGCCCGTCCGACATACCCCCAAGGGCTGAGTTTATTGACCTGTCCTCAGACTCAGAGTCCCCTGAGAGCAATCCTCGCCAGGACTATGACTCTTTAAGACAAGCCCGCATCTGCCACCTTGAGTGCATGACCGAACTTAGACGTAAAATTTGGGTGGTGGAGAGCGAAATTGACTCGGTGTCAAGAGGGGATGGAGGACCTTCACCCCTGGGCCTTAGTGACCATATAGCGTGTCTTAGGACGACCCTTTTTGAATTGCGGTGGGAGTTAGAATTTATGGAGGGACACATTCCGCCAGAACCTCATACTCCCTCTTCGCCTGACGACAGTCATGGGGCTGCTAGCTCCTCTCCCCAGCCCCTAGTCTCAGTTTTTCCTAGCTTAGTGCTTCTGCCATTGCTCCCTCGATGGAAAACTCTTGCTAGGAAGAAAAAATGGAGGGTTAAGTGTTCTGCCCCTCCCTCACATATTTCTTTTGATTTTGCAGATATGTCGAAAGCACGCAGACAAGTGTCCGCCCAGGAAGAGGACGACGCCCCCTACTGGCGTCCAGTCTAGTGTCACACGTGTCTCCGAACAAATTGAAGGCAATCGTGAAGCACTACCGGGCCCCTCCAGAATACGCCCTGCATGCTCCTCAGGAGGCCTGTCGGGCCGACTGCCCTGAGAAGGGCTTTGTGGCTTTGAGTGAGCATATTTTGAAGGCGGGTGGCACTATTCCTCTACACCCGTTCTTCGTGGCGGTTCTCAACTATTTTGATTTGGCCCCTCTTCAACTGTCGCCCAACAGTTGGTTGACTTTAAGTTGCCTCTTCATTTGGTTCAAGGATAACGTCCAACGCGCCCCGACGGCGCAGGAGGTGCACTCTTTGTATAACCTTATGGGAGTGCCCAAGTCCAAGGGCTTCTACTACCTGCAGAAGGCCAATAGTGAGCTTCCCTTAATAGAGGGCTCGGTGTCCAACACAGGGCCTTGGAAGCAAGATTTTTTCTGGGTAGAGGGGCCTCTCTCGGTTCGTGAAAGCTTCCGCGCCAGCTCTAGTAAGTATCCTGGTCTTTCTCTTTTTCTTATTAGAACTTACTGCTTTGCACTCTTACTTGTACTGACATTGGCGTGGTTCTTGTAGGGCAATTTGCTGATCCCTCGGTCATTGGGTCGGAGGCGGAGGCCATAGGCAAACTCCTTGCTGCAGACGCCGCCCTGAAGAAGGCAGCAGTCCTATTTACTGTGGTGAATCTCAACCGCCACCAATTGTCCCCGGTTTCTAACCCCAAGTTCCTGTGGTCAGTTACTGAGTCTAAGAAGGCTATAGCTATGCCGGCTAGGCCGTCCCTACACAATGGCGAGGCTGAGGTGGAAATGGAGGATGTTCCCCTCGAATGTGGGGGGTCTCATCAGCGCCCCCAGTCCCCCGGAGGATGCCCTCCTTACGATTCCCATGACCAGGACATGGCATGTCAATCTCCGGACCCGCAGGCCGCAGCGGGATGTTACGCTCCTCCTGGACTTGATGGAAATGACGCCTTCCCTCAGGTCCCCCATGATATTGGCTTGCCGGATGCTGATTATGTCAACCTCGCGGAGCCCCCTTCTAATGCACCAAGGTTCCAGTTTTTCCCTTTCCCTGCGCCTCCTCCTGCTTCGGCGAGTGGATCATCCGTTCCTGTCCAACCAGATGTTCCTAGCATGGAGGCGGAGCCTTGGGTGACTAGGATGGCCTCATCCTATGCCCAGTGTTTCATTCAGATTGCCTCGGACCTCCCTACCTCCGACTGGAGAGGTCTAGGGCATGTGTCCCAACCAGATCTTGGGGAAATCCTAAGGCGTGCCGCGGCCTGGGTGAGGTCTTGCACCTTGTGTTGATTAATATTATGTATAGGTGTGCATGTGTTTTCCTTTTTGTTACTTATTGCTGACGCCATTGACTTTCTTGTGCAGGTCTACATCGTGTCTTTTCGGCATGCTGACTCGTCCGGCGTCCTCTCTGCATCTACTGCTGAGAGGGACGGTCTCATGGCCCAGGTCCAGGAGCTCGAGAATGAGCTTAGTGCAACCAAGGTCCAGTTGTCAAAGGCCCGGGCTAAGTATGCCAAGTCGGAGTCGAAGAGGGAGGAGCTGAAGGTCAAGATCAAGGAGCTAAAGGGCAAGGCTAGATGCTTGGAGCGCGAGCTCCGGGGGGCCAAGGCCACTGCGACCGCGTCACAGGAGGGGGTTACTCAACTGGAGACTGAAGTTGAGGCCCTTAGGGCTGAACTACAGTCAGCTCAGGAGAAGGTCGCCTCCTTGGAGGCGGAGAAGGCTTCCTGGGAGGCGTCGAGAGCTTCCTGGGAGGCGGCGATGGCTTCTTTGGAGGCAGAGAGGGTCATAACCGAGCGCAAGTCCATAGACCGTGCTCTTTACAATGTGTGGAAGCAGGACCCCAACTTCGACTTCTCCTCTTTTGGCGAACAGGCCGTTGCTCGAGCGGCCTGGTGGAGTGCCCACTATGGGAGACCTTGAAATAGTCTCGCTCTTTTTTTGTTGTCTTTTTATTTTGTAACATCATTACTAGTGCTACTTTTCTGTTAGCAACTCTTGTACTATCCCGAGAACTCTCCTTTTTTTTTTAATGTATAAATACATATGTTGCTGTTTATCTCTTGTTCTATTGCATTCGAGGCCCTTTTAAGCACGGGGTTTAGTTGGTTCCCCTCTTTTATCTATCAGGCTGGAGGTCCTTTGGAGCCCATGTGAAAGGGTTCGCTGGGACCTCTTTTGGTGCCTCGTGGCTGTTTTCATAAGGATATTTTGACCCCTTGGGTCGTAGTTATCCTTTTATGTTTTTCTTGCGCGCGCTTATTATTTCTTTGCGAGAAGCGTCCTTCTCGTCGTTATTCATAGTACTATTTTTGCAAGGGTCTCCTTTGGGACCCTTTTTGGCTAGGCGGCTTGGTGGCCGCTCTAGACTTATTATTATTGTCGTCACCATGCATTTTTTGTAAGTCCCTATGGCCTTCCTTGGTGTTCATAAGGGTAGCTAATCCTTGTGATCCCAATGGATGCCTTGTAGGGACTTCGTTTAAGGCCCGAGTGTAGGGGGTCTCTTTGGTTTTGGGTTACCTCCTCTCGATAGAGGGCCCTTTTTAGGATACTCTTGGTAGAGGGTCCTCTTCTTTTATTTTATTTTTTAGGGGCCTCCTTTTTAGGAGGGCTAGGGGTCCTCTTGGTAGAGGGTCCCTTTTAGGGGCCTCGTCTTTAGGAGGGCAAGGGGTCCCTTTTTAGGAGCCTTTGCTATAGGGTCCTTTTTAGGTTCCCTTTGCTAGCTGCCTGCTGTCGCCTCCTATCCTGCCCCCCAAGTGTCTGGTGAAATTTATTTCGGCAGGCACTTTAGCTGATGCTCACGTAGCGAAGAAAAATAATACATGAGGTTGAACAGTTTTACCCACAACATGCAGTTCCATTCATCACATTCATAATAAACGGTCTCATACAAATAGTTGCAATGGTACATACGAAGTTTTTTTTTTATATAAAACAAAAATAAAAGACTCACACCTACTTAGGAGGCTATCTAAGTAACCTCTTTGATTTCTTCCTATCATATTAAGGCAGTGTGCAACACTTGTTCTTTTTCCATCACACATGGGTGCCTTACTGGTAGTACTTCCTCAGGTGCTCCGCGTTCCATGCTCGGGGTATGAGGGTGTCGTCCATGCGAGCCAGCTTGTAAGTGTTTGGGGGGATGCACTGAGCAACCTGATAGGGCCCCTCCCAATTCGCCCCCAGCACTCTTGCGCCTGGGTCTCATGTGTTTGGGAGTACTTTCCTTAGCACCAGGTCGCCAACTCTAAAAGTTCTCTCTCACACCCTCGAATTGTAGTACCTTGCGGCGCGCTGCTGGTATACCGCCACCCTCATTTGGGCTTTTTCTCTCTTCTCTTCCAGCATGTCTAAGTTTTCGGCCAGGGCTATGCGGTTGGCTTCGTCTCCATATGCTTGTACCCTGTGGGACTCAACTCGCATCTCGACTGGGAGCACGGCCTCGCATCCATAGGCCAAGGAGAATGGGGATTCCCCAGTAGTCGTGCGTGGGGTGGTCCTGTAAGCCCATAGCACATTTGGTAGCTCATCTACCCAGGCTCCCTTCATCTTTTCCAGCTTTGTCTTTAGGTTCTTCTTAAGGACCCTGTTTATGGCCTCTACTTGCCCATTGGCCTGGGGGTGTACAACCGCGGAGAAACTCCTCCTTACGCCTCTTTCCTTACAATATTCATCGAAGGCTCCCCCCTCGAACTGGGTACCATTGTCGGAGATAATCTTGTAGGGTACTCCATATCGACACACAATGAATTTGTTGACGAAAGAGGTGATGTGCTTGGCGGTTATCTTCACAAGGGGTTCCGCTTCTACCCACTTAGTGAAATAATCCACTGCCACCACCGCGTACTTTGCTCCACCCCTGCCTGTAGGAAGAGCGCTGATCAAGTCTATCCCCCAGATAGCGAAGGGCCAGGGGCTGGTCATGCTGGTTGTCACGGGCCGGCTATTTGGGTATTCCAACTAGACGGAACGTGCGGCACTTGCAGACTCTTCAAGCTAGCAAGTCAGCCTACAACACACACCTACAGGCAAACAAACTCAGCGGTTAGCCACATACACATCTCGGACATGCAACGGGCGATAACGAAGTATGAGCAAGCACAAACCAAGTCATTCCTAGGAACATCCACACAACACAAAGCACACAACAAGGCAAGTGGCACACAATGGCCCAACGAAGGTAACAAACAAGTAACACATAAGCAACAAGGACGCACACAGGGACAAGTATGGATAAATGTTATTTCATTAATATATAGCCTTGATAGGGCAAGGGAGTACACAGCTTTGGCCCCTATCTGCTGATGGCCATGGTGCTTCCCTAAGTCACCAGGTCACCTCCCCCTAAGGAGCCTTCTAGGGAAATAAAGTCTTCCCAGGAACATATATGATTTTTGTCTGGGAGACATATGCAATATTACAAAACTGCCACTACCCTATCCCATGAGGTTGCTTGGTGCAAGACTTGACTAATGATCAAGCACCAAGGCATGCTCATTACAAAATGGCCCCATGTGGGTGTGCCAAAGGGGCAGCACGCCACACTCTCCCCCACTTAATCTTTCGGCGTCCTCGACGAAGTAGCTTGTAGATCTTCAATCTTCTGCGTGAGCTTCTTCAAGTCTTCCGCCCTTTCCCAGCTGATTTCGTCATCAGCGAGCCCCTTCCATCTTACCAGATATTCCTTATGCTTTTTACGGTCAGTGGTGACCATTCTTTCCGCCAAGATTTCTTCAGGTTGACGCTTGCTCCTTGGCTGAACACTGACTCCTCCTCTGGTTGACTGGTTGCGCTCTGGATTGGCTGGATCTTCATGATACGGCTTCAAGTTGCTGACATGAAGGACCGGGTGTATCTTCATCCAAGTGGGTAGGTCGACTTTGTATGAAGTTAGGCCAACTTTTGAGATGACTGAGACTGGACCCTCGTACTTGCGGACGAGTCTGATGTCTTTGTCCCCTCGGAATCTCAACTGTTCGGGCCGCAGCTTGATTAACACTAAGTCACCTGCTTTGAACTCCAGTGGTCTGCGCTTCTGATCTGCCCACTTCTTCATTCTTCTTGAGGCTTTCTCTAGATAAGCTCGGGCAATCTCTGTTGTCTTCTTCCAATCTTTGGTGAAGTGAAAGGCTCGCGGGTTCCGACCGCGATATTCGTCCACTGTGTGGGGTAACAGTGGTTGCTGTCCATTAACAACTTCAAAAGGGCTCTTATTCGACGAAGAACTCTTTTGAGAGTTGAAACAAAATTGAGCTACATCGAGTAGTTGCGGCCAATTCTTCTGATTGGCATTGACAAAGTGGCGCAAGTACTCTTCCAACATCCAGTTGAATCTTTCTGTCTGCCCATCTGTCTGCGGATGGTAGCTCGAGGAAATATTCAGTTGTGACCCCAAGAGATTGAATAATTCTGACCAAAACGTCCCCGTGAATCTTCCATCTCGGTCACTGACTATGTTCTGGGGCACTCCCCAATATTTGACAATATGTTTGAAAAATTGTCTGGCTGTCTCTTCTGCTGAACAGTACTTCGACACTGGGATGAATGTTGCATACTTCGAGAATCTATCCACGACCACCAAGATCGCACTTAAATCTCCTGTCTTCGGAAGACTGGTGATAAAGTCAAGCGACACGCTCTCCCACGGTCGGCTTGGGACTCGCAAGGGCTCCAACAACCCAGGTGTCTTGTTCCTATCGACCTTGTCTTGCTGGCAGACCAGACAGGTCTTGGTGTACTCCACTACATCGTCCCGCATTTGTGGCCAGTAGTATCCCTGCTTCAAGAGGGCATGGGTTCTCTGCCACCCTGGATGGCCTGCCCACAGAGTGTCATGACACTCACTTAGTAATGTCCTTCGCAAATCTCCAGCTTTTGGAACATACAAGCGCCCCCCTTTAGCCCACAGAAGGTCATCCTCCACCCAGAACTGGCAAGTCTTGCCTTCTTTTACGAGCTTCAGGATGGTCTTGACAACTGGGTCTTTCTCTAGGTTTTCTTTAATGCGTTCCTTGAGTGGAGTGTTCACCACGCTAGCCGATAAACTAGCCATGATCTTTAGAGTCGCCAACTCCGCTTTGCGACTCAAGGCGTCAGCTGCCTGGTTCAAGCGTCCTGCCCTGTGCTTAAAACGGAAGTCGAATTCCGCCACAAACTCCTGCCATCGAGCCTGCTTAGGGGTCAGCTTCGGCTGAGTAAGGAAATGACTCACAGCTGCATTATCCGTCTTCACCACAAACTTTGACCCCAGCAAGTAATGCCTCCACACTCGCAAGCAATGTATAACTGCGAGGAGCTCCTTCTCCTGGGCAGTATACCTCCTCTCAGCTTCAGACAGCTTGCGACTTTCGTATGCAACCGGGTGGTCCTCTTGTACTAGTACCCCTCCCAGAGCATAATCTGATGCATCTGTCTGTACTTCGAAGGGCTTGCTAATAGTTGGCAAGGCAAGAACAGGATCCTTCATCATGGCTTCTTTCAAACTCCTGAACGCTTCAGCACACTTGTCAGTCCACGCCCAAATCACACCCTTTTTCAGAAGCTCGGTCAAGGGTGTCGCCCTTCTTGAGTAGCCGTCCACAAATCGTCTATAGTAGTTGGCTAGGCCCAAGAAGGAGCGGAGTTCTTTCACGTTTGTGGGGGCTTTCCATTCCTGGATTGCCCTCACCTTCTCCAGATCCATACGAATACGGCCACGTTCCACCACGTGGCCTAAGAACTTGATGCTCTCCTGTGCGAACGAGCATTTCTCTCGCTTCACATATAGCTGGTTCTCTCTCAACTTCTGAAACACTTGAGCCAAGTGTTCTTGATGCTCTTCAATCGAGGCGCTATAAACCACGATGTCATCCAAGTACACCACCACGAACTTATCTAGATACTCGTGGAATACTTGGTTCATTAGTGTGCAGAAGGTAGCAGGTGCATTTGTCAACCCAAACGGCATTACTCGAAACTCAAATGCTCCGTATCAAGTAACACACGTAGTCTTTGGTTCATCCCCATCTGCAATCCTCACCTGATAATAGTCCGATCTCAAGTCCAACTTCGTGAAGTATTTGGCTCCACTTAGCTGGTCGAACAAATCAGCGATTAGAGGAATGGGGTATGTGTTGCGAACTGTCACCTTATTGAGAGCCCTATAGTCGATGCACAGTCTCAAGCTCCCATCGTGCTTCTTCTGGAATAGCACCGGTGCGCCATATGGCGCCTTCGACGGTCTGATGAAGCCTGCCTCCAATAGCTCTTTTAATTGCTTCCTCAATTCTTCTAGCTAAGGGGGGGCCATTCTGTATGGCGTTTTTGTTGGAGGTTTCGCCCCGGGCACCAGCTCTATCTGGTGATCAATCCCCCTCTTTGGTGGCAAGGCTTTGGGGAGTTTATCTGGCATCACATCCCCATACACCTTTAAGACCCTCGTAATTTCTAGTGGAACAATTTCTTCCACTACTTCTTCGAACACGGTGGGTACAGCTACATAAGTGGGCTCCTGCTTCCTCACACCCTTCTTGAACTGTAAAGCTGATAGAAGCTTCACAGCAGGGGGTGGTTTCACCTTTGCAGGTACCATTGAAGGAGTCTCTCCCATTATGAGTAAGCTTCCAGTGGCAGGAATTGGAATGGCACCTTTCTCGGTTAGAAAGCCCATTCCCAAAACTACATCGAAGTCGTCCATATGGACGACCACCAAATCAGTCTGCCCTTCCCACGTGTCGATTTTCACTTTTACCCCTTTAGCCACGCCAGTTGTGGCCAAGGCTTTGGAGTTGACCGCCTTCATGCGGCCTGCATCTTTCTCCAGCTTTAGTCCCAGTCGCTTTGCTTCGAGTTCAGAGATGAAGTTGTGGGTGGCGCCAGTATCAATCATCACGCTTTTGGCAGGCTTGCCATTGATAGCGGCATCCACGAACATTAGTCCTTTCCCCAGGGTCTTCGTCCCTTTCTCGCCATGCTTCTTGAGAGCGTTCAACAGGCGGACAGCGCCCATGTGCGCGTACTCTTCTTCTTCCTCTTCTCCTTCACCCTGTTGTTCTTGGCCGATGAGGGCATTCAGCTTGCCCCGGAATTGGCAAACTGCCGACTTGTGTGGGCCTTTGCAAATCCAACAAGCTAGCGGCTTCTTCCCTACAGCAGCATCTATCCCACTGGAAGAATTGGACTCAGCTGTCCTCTTCTCTCCCCCACTCTTACCCTGCCAGGACTTCCCAGACTTCTTACTCCCGGCGCTACTTGAGCTGGCTGGAGGGGTAGCCCTTTTTGGCAGGCTACTCTCTGGAGTGTAGTCTGTTAAGCGTTCGGCAACAGCTTGAGCGGTGGCCAGATCGGTCACCCGCTGTCTTTGAAGTTCTTGCTTGGCCCACGGTTTCAATCCCTCGAGGAAGCAGAAGAGCCTGTCCACTTCGGACATGTCTTTAATATCGAGCATCAGTCCCGAAAATCTCTTTACATACTCTCGGACTGTCCTGACTTGTTTAAGCTCTCGTAACTGGCGACGAGCTATGTAAGCTACATTTTCTGGCAGAAACTACGTCTTTAATTCCCTCTTCAGGTCTGCCCAATATGTGATAGTACACCTGCCATTCTCTATATCATCATACTTGGTCCTCCACCACACCTTGGCATCCCCCGACAAATACATGGTAGCCATGGCGACCTTTCCATCTTCCGAATCGGCCCGCACGACTCTAAAGTAATGTTCCATGTCAAAGAGGAAATTCTCCAAATCCTTTGCATCTCTGGCTCCATTATAGGGCCTCGGCTCGGGTACTTTGGCTCGGCCATATTCCATACCTATCGGCCCTGTTGTAGGGGCATTCCCAACCGCTCGCATGGTCAGGTTTACCTTGGCAGATAGCTCAGCCATTTCTTCTCTGAGCACACCGACTGCCTCCCTGCAATCTTCCGCGTGTCATTTATTGAAACTTCTTGTTCCTTTAGCATGCGCTCCACTGCCGCGATGCGCTCTTCCCACCGAGGGGAAACAGAAGTACTTGTTGGAGTGTTTCTTTTCTCCAACGCAATAATTCTGGATAGAAGAACATCATTCTCCTTCTCCAACACAGCTATGCGATTGTTTGCATCAGACGAACCCGAGTCCTGACTTGCAGAGGAAAGATCCCTGACCCTCTCGTCCAGGCCATCTAGTTCCCCTACTCGCTTCTCAAGAGCTTCGATCCTCTGAGTGTTGCTCACCATAGTGTGTTTTTGCCAAGCGCTTTCTAACTTGGCTCTGATACCAACTGTCATGGGCCGGCTATTTGGGTATTCCAACTAGACGGAACGTGCGGCACTTGCAGACTCTTCAAGCTAGCAAGTCAGCCTACAACACACACCTACAGGCAAACAAACTCAGCGGTTAGCCACATACACATCTCGGACATGCAATGGGCGATAACGAAGTATGAGCAAGCACAAACCAAGTCATTCCTAGGAACATCCACACAACACAAAGCACACAACAAGGCAAGTGGCACATAATGGCCCAACGAAGGTAACAAACAAGTAACACATAAGCAACAAGGACGCACACAGGGACAAGTATGGATAAATGTTATTTCATTAATATATAGCCTTGATAGGGCAAGGGAGTACACAGCTTTGGCCCCTATCTGCTGATGGCCATGGTGCTTCCCTAAGTCACCAGGTCACCTCCCCCTAAGGAGCCTTCTAGGGAAATAAAGTCTTCCCAGGAATATATATGATTTTTGTCTGGGAGACATATGCAATATTACAAAACTGCCACAACCCTATCCCATGAGGTTGCTTGGTGCAAGACTTGACTAATGATCAAGCACCAAGGCATGCTCATTACAAAATGGCCCCATGTGGGTGTGCCAAAGGGGCAGCACACCACACTGGTCAGTTCACTTGGGGGTCTCCAAGGGTAGTTGGCGTGCCTCTGGCATTTGTCGCATTTCGTGGCAAAGTCATGCGCATCTTTCTCCATGGAAGGCCAATAGTATCCTTGTCTCATGGCCTTCCTAGCCGTGGAGGGTCCGCTCTCGTGGTTGCCGCACTCTCCTTCATGTATCTCCTGTAGCACTTTCAACGCCTCCTCTTCTTCTACACACCGCAGGAGGGGCATTGAGAATCCTCTTTTGTAAAGGACCCCATCTACCAGGGTGTATCTTGCGGCCTTGTACACCAACCTCCGAGATTTGTTTTTATCTGCAGGCAAGGTTCCTTCTTCCAGGTACCTCTTGATTGGCTCGGTCCATGATTCCCTCGGGGCACTAATCATGTGCACGTCCGCGCCTTCGATGCTGGGTTTTGGCAAGTACTCCATGGGTATTGATTCCAAGACATCACTATCCTTGGTAGATGCCAGCTTTGCGAGTGCATCGGCATGGGTGTTCTTTTCTCTGGGGATTTGCTCTATAGTATATGCCACCAACCGTCCCAGATAGCCCTTCACCTTCTCCAAGTATGCTGCCATCTTGGGTCCCCTCGCCTGATACTCTCCCTTTACTTGGCATACTACCAGTTGAGAGTCGCTGAAGATTTGAAGGCACGTCACTTTCAGCTCCTGGGCCAAACGCAGGCCAGCTAAGAGCGCCTCGTACTCTGCTTCATTATTGGAGGCCTCAAACCCAAATCGGATTGCGCAATACATTCTATGCCCTTCGGGCCCGATCATCATGATGCCCGCTCCTGATCCTCCTTCATTTGACGCCCCATCAACGTGCAAACTCCACTCTTCTGAACCTCCTATCTCCTCCTCCGTAACAGGCTGCTCTTCTTCTTCATTCCTTCCTTCACTCGGCTGATGGGTGAGTTCTACTATGAAATCTGCCAGCACCTGTCCATTGATGGAAGCCCTCGGAGTGTATATAATATCAAACTGACTTAGCTCAATCGACCATTTCATGAGTCTCCCTGAAGTCTCTGACTTATGTAAGACCTGTCTCAAAGGACTATCTGTTAAGACTTCAATTGTATGTGCATGGAAGTAAGGCTTCAACTTCCTCGACGCCACTACTAGCGCATAAGCCAGTTTTTCGATCTCTGGATACTGGCTCTCCGCGTCCACCAAACGCTTGCTGGCATAGTATACGAGTTGTTGCTGCTTCTTCTCTCCCTTAACCAGGGCTGCGCTGATGGCATGCTTAGACACTGCCAAGTACAGGTACAGCCTCTCGCCCTTCTCTGGCTTTGCTAACAGGGGTGGCTTCCCCAGGTGCTCTTTCAGCCTGATAAATGCTTCCTCACATCTTTCATCCCAAGCGAACTTTTTGCTCCCTTTGAGGATGTCAAAGAATGGGAGGCACTTGTCAGTGGATCTTGAGATGAACCTATTAAGGGCCGCCACCCTTCCTGTTAGGCACTGCACCTCCTTCTTATTCTTTGGCGGGCTCATCTCTATGAGTGCCTTTATCTTGTTAGGATTGGCCTCGATGCCTCTGGAATTGACCATGAAGCCCAAGAATTTTCCTGAGGATACCCCGAAGGTGCACTTGACTGGGTTCAACTTCATCCGGTACTTCCTGAGCGTGTCAAACATCTCACCAAGGTCTTTGTTGAGCTCTGCTGCTACTTTGGTCTTCACTAGCATGTCATCCACATACACCTCCATATTCCTTCCTATCTGATTGGCGAACATTTTATTCACCAGCCTTTGATAGGTGGCTCTCGCGTTCTTGAGCCCGAAGGGCATCACCTTGTAACAGTATAGCCCTTTGTCTGTGATGAACGACGTGTGCTCTTCATCTGCCGGGTTCATTGGGATTTGGTTGTACCCTGAGTAGGCGTCCATAAAACTCAGTAACTCATGTCCCGCTGTTGCATCTACTAGTTGATCTATCCTGGGAAGTGGGAAGCTGTCCTTAGGACAAGCTTTATTCAAATTTGTGAAATCGACGCAAGTTCTCCATTTCCCATTCGGCTTTGGCACAAGTACTGGGTTCGATACCCACACAGGGTAGAAAGACTCACGGATGAAACCGTTGGCCTTCCACTTGTCAACCTCCTCCTTTAACGCTGCGTATCTTGTGGGGTCTAGCGCCCGCCTTTTTTGCTAGACAGGCCTTGCTTCTGGGGAGATGTTCAGGTGGTGACACATCACACTGGGGTCTATGCCCACCATGTCCTCATGACTCCATGCAAACACGTCTAGGTTGTCTTTCAAAAATTTCGTCAACTCCTCATTCACATCATCTTGCAGGCTTCTCCCTATCTTCAATTTCCTTAATGGTTCTTCCGTCACCGTAACCTCCTCTACTTCTTCCATCGGTTCTGCTCTTGACTCATCCACGACCCAAGGGTCCAGCTCCTGTGGACCCCCCGTGGGCATACATAGCGCCTCATGTACCACCATGGCCATTGGCTCACGCGGTTTTACAGGCGTGCGGAGTGAGGTGTTGTAACACTCCCTCGCCTCATTCTGTTCTCCCTTCATACTTGCGACCCCTCCCGGAGTCGGGAACTTGACAACTAAGTGATATATTGAAGTTATGGCTTTCAATTCTCTCAAGGAGGGTCTCCCCAATACCGCGTTGAAAGCTGATGCACAATCTACTACGACAAAGTTAGACATGGCTGTAGTCTGCTGGGGTTGCTCCCCCATGGTAAGTGTTAATTCGATCATTCCAAGGGGTTGCACTGAGTCCCCTGTGAATCCGTATAGGGACGACTGGCACGGCTTCAGGTGACGAATGCCTAGTCCCATCTTTTCCAAAGCAGGGCGATATAGGATGTCCACTGAGCTCCCGTTTTCTACTAGGACTCGATGCACACGCATATTTTCCAATTGGACTGTCAACACCAGCGGATCATTGTGGGGAAAGTGTACTCCCCGTGCATCCTCCTTAGTGAACGTTATCGAGTCGTTTTCCCCCTTGAAACTCTTTGGGGGTCGCTGTTCTAAACTCATGACGCAGGGAGGCGGACTTCGCCGAGCCTCTCTCGCATATCTATCTCGCCCCTTCCTAGAGTCTCCCCCAAATCCTGGACCTCCAAAAATGGTTCGGACCTCCCCCTGTATTTCTGGGGCTCGCTCTTGCGCCTGGGGTGCTGTGGGCTCACCTTCCGGCCTTTGCTTTTCTCTCCTGACATAGCGGCCCAAGTTCCCCCGGCGGATAAGCTCCTCAATTTCCTCCTTCAGATGGATACACTCTGCTGTGGTGTGTCCGATGTCCTTGTGGTATTGGCAGTATCTACTGGGGTCCCTTTTGGACCGATCCTTCCTCATTGGTGGGGGCTTCTTGAAAGGCACCCGATCTTCGTTGGTGATGTAAATATGCTCCCTGGTGTCCGTGAGGTTCATATAGTAAGTATAAGCCGTTGGCCTATGATCACCCCCTCGTTTGGTCTTCCTCTGCTGGTCATCCCTCGACCCATCGTACGTCCTTTTCTTTTTTGCTACATTCAACCCGTCATTAGTTGGGGGCTTCGCGTGGGGCTCCTCCTTCCCCGCCTTCAGGTTTGCGTGGCCATCCTCCACACGGATGTACTTCTGTGCTCTTTCATAGAAGTCATCCAAGTCGGTGACTTCCCTCTTTAACATGTTGTCCCACAACTTGCTTCCTGGGAGCACCCCAGCGGTAATGGCCATTTTTAACTCCCGGCACGTTAGGCTCCCCACTTTTGTGGCCTCCATATTGAACCGGTGAATGTAGCTCTTCAGGCTCTCCTTCTCCCCTTGCTTCACGTTGGCCAGGCTGGTACCTGGCATCGTGTAGTCCCGTACGGCATGGTGCTGATGGAGGAATTCGTCAGAGAACTGCTGCCGGGACCTGATGGACCCTGGCCTTAGCCTTTTGAACCATTTGTAGGCGGGTCCTTTCAGAGTAACAGCGAAGCAATGGCACCTGGCGCCACTTCCGATCCCCCTCAGTTTCATCAGATCATTAAACGCATCCAGGTGGTATTTTGGATCCGTGTTCCCTTCGTAAGGGGTCATATTGGGCTCCTTAAAATTGGCAGGGAGTCGGATTGCCTGAATTTCTCTCACAAAGGGCGACTCATGGTCGAAGTCCTCCTCAAAGGCCTGTCCGCCTGACGCGGTGACGATCTTGCTCCGCAAGCTCCTCATCTCCGTGTCGAGGTTCTGCCTCCTCTTGCTGAGAGTGTCCATTAGAGTGGACAGGCCGAGATCCTCCTTTCCCTTGCCTTCTCTAGGCGCCACAGAGGGCGTGGTCCCTTTGCCCGGCCTCTTCTTATTGAGCTCCTCACGTAAGTCTGAGGGTGTTCTTTTGGAGGTGACCTCATCCTCATGGCGAGGGGTAGCGTTGGTCTTCGGTGCTGGCTTCGGGGCTTTCTTAGGCGGTTCGAGGTGATCGCGTTGCTTCGTACGGGGGGTGTTACTAGTTGAATGTCAGGTTCTCCCATCATCTACCGGTACCGTGGTCTCCACCCCATCCTTGCCCTTCTCCTTCCTCTTAGGCAAGGTTACGTTGGACTTACCCTGCAGCAGGCCGTTAAGGACCTCTTGCATGTTTTCTAAGGTGGTGTCTAATCTTTGGTTCTTGCGGTGGAGCTCACGTATCTCCTCTTCATAAAATCGAGATTTTGAACTCGAGCTCACGGAGTGGACCCGGGGGTGCTTGTCAGGTCTACGGGCAGAAGGGCCCGGGTCATGCCGGCTAGAGTTCGGTGCCAATGGCGGTTTTGGAGGAGGGAACTCATCAGCGTGTACCGGTGGTGCTCTTGGAGGACTCCCTCCAGGTGGAGCGGCCGGCGATGAGGCCACCTTATCACCTCCGTGAACTTCAGGGTCTTTCGGGGGCTCCACGTCCCTGGGTGGAGGAGCGTCCTTCATGGAGGCCTTCAGCTGGACCCCGTTCAGGTGAACTTCTACCTCCCGCGTCTCCCTCAGTCGCTTCGAGCGTCTTGGCATCTTCTTCTTGTCGGAAACAATGGTGGAACAGTATCTTGAAACTAGCGTTCCCACAGACGGCGCCAAACTGTTGACGGTGAGAACTCGTCAACGAAGTTAAGTTGGAAAAATTATCAAATTGAGATCACTAATCGGAAAACTGTAAAAACTTGAACAATAACTCAAGAACTGGGATAGAACAATAATGGAGAATTCAGTCTTTCATTCACACTCAAACCTCTGCTACAGTAAAATTTCCAACCCCCTTTCAGGTGGTCTTAGAGTTCATTTTATAGTAGGCTCTAATGGCCTTAGGTACATAGTGGTCCAGGAGGCCATAGGGTACATAAGTACTATGTCAAGGGAGTGGCTCTAGAGGTTGTGGTCGTACATCCAGCACAGGAGCAGGTGTCAGGAGAATGCCTCCACTACTTGTCTGTACCCCTGTCTGATGAGTGGTGGCAGGTGTAGTGGCGCAGGAGGTAGTGGTGTCGGCTCTGACCCATGGCCGTAGACGTACGGACCATGATTCTTACCCCAGCAGTCTCACTGGCACTGGTATCCGTACTTAGTACTAGGTCGTACAGGTATGTCCCATTCGACTCGCACTGGATCTCCTAAGCATAGGGGTCTCCAGGTGTAAGGGATGGGACCCTTGGTGTGTGTTATGGCCCTGGCGTGAGGTGGAGATCTCGGGCCCTTGGCACGAGATGCCTGAAGCACCCCGACATCACCCACAAGCCTAGGCGATAGGCATGTGACCTTGATGGATGTCTAAGGAGGCGTGGCAAAACGCCCTCCTTGTGACCCCCTTGGTGGTGCGGCTCACTTGGTGCATGGTTCCGCTCGTGTGGCTACCAGGTGGCGCGTCTCCTACTCCTTCGCGAGGCCCCCTTGGAAGGCCTACTGGCGACGCGACTCCCTAGCTGCTCACGAAGCCTTCTTCCTCTCACGTGGCCATGCGAAAGCGTGGTTCACTAAGGGTGTGAGGCTGAACATCTGCTGAGGTACGAGGCTACGGTGCCGAGGCGCGATGCCAAGGGAGCTTCAGCGAGGCCACGCGCGCATCAGGGGCCTCGGTCGGACGCGAGGCGGAGTGCACCAAGGGCCTCGCTCGGATGTGAGGTGGGGAGCGCGCACATCAGGGGCCTCGCTCGGACGCGAGGCGGGAGCTTGTTCGGACGCGAGGCGGAGCGCACTAAGGGCCTGGCTCGGATGCGAGGCGGGGAGCGCGCACATCAGGGGGCCTCGCTCGAACGCGAGGCGGGGCGCGAGCACATCAGGGGCCTCGCTCGGACGCGAGGTGGGGGCTCGCTCGGACGTGAGGTGGAGCGAACCAAGGGCCTCGCTTGGACATGAGGCGGGGCGCGCGCACATCAGGGGCCTCGCTCGGACGCGAGGCGGGGCGCGCAGCAGGGGCCTCGCTCTGACGCGAGGCGGGGCGTGCACCAGGAGGAGGTGGGGCCTCGCTCGGACGCGAGGCCACGCGAGGCCGATGCTGCTGGGCTGTGAGCTTGGGCACTCGGGGGCGTCTCGCGGTGCTTGGTTCTTTTATGGACGCGGAATACTGAGCGTCTACACTTAGCAACCTCAAGTTCAGCCTCTAGGGAAGCGACCCTCTCCTGCGATGCAGTTGCGATAGCCTTGGCACCCTGGAGTTCGCCCTCTAGGATGGTGACCCTTTCCTGCAGCATCATGGCCTTGACAACCGCCTTCTTCTTCCTTTTTAACTAGGCAGAAATTTTCGCCAGGGCCTTTTCTAGCCAAGACTTGGTTTCATCAAGCTCTCTCTCGAGCTCCTGGACTCGGGCCGAAAGACGGTCCCTCTCGATACTCGATGTGGAAAGGTTGTGAGCTGAGTCGGCAAACCGCTGAGCCACGGTATAGGCCTACACAAGAAAGATAACAACAACAATGATAAGTAACAAAAAAAATAATAAGGTCGACACAAGATGCATGAGCTCACCCAAGCAGTAGTGCGCGTCAGAGTCTCCCCAAGGTCTGACATGGCGAAACTCCCAAGACCATTCCAATCAGCTTCGGGGAGGTCTGAGGCGATTTGGACATACCTCCGCCCGAAAGAGGCCGCCATGCGACCCACCCAGGGCACCCCTTCCGAGTCAAGGGTACCTAGCTGGGTAAGGACAGACGACCCACTCGCTGAAACAGGAGGGGGCGTGGGAAAATTGGAAAACTGAGCCCCCGGTAGATCAGGAGGGGGTGCAGGAAGATTGGGAAAGTAAGCCCCCGATGGACCGGGGTCGAGGGTAGCCTGAGGAAAAGCGTCAAAGTCCGCGGGGTCGGGGCAAACAAAATGCCCCGGTATGGCCTATTGACCTTGGGATTGGGAAGCCATGTTCAGATTGAAAAGGACAAAGGGAGGACATCCCCTAGGGGACGAGGATAGCTGGTAAGGTTGCCCGTGTCCAAGGGAGACTCCCTCCGACACATCCTCAGCCTCACCTTCACCCGGACAAGGCTCAACCGAGGCAACCTTCATCCTCTTTGACCCAGGAATAGTCCACAGCAACCTGGGATCTGAAACTGGGGATAGCTTGTGAAGGTTAAGATTTTCCACAGTGAATAGGTATGCAGCCTTTTTCACGGCAGGGTCAGCGTTGATAAGATTGTTCACGGCGTTCGCTTCCGACCCAACAACTACAGGTATGGCGAACTGCTCTGCACGATCCACACCATTGTTAACACAAACATAAGTTATAAAACAATAAGTTTCAACAAAAAAAAAAAAAGAGAGAAGAAAAGGTGGCTCGAGGTACTTACTGGGAGCGGAACGGAAGTGCTCACGAACAGAAAGTGGGCCTTTCACGAAGAAAAAGTCCTGCTTCCAGGACCCCGGGTTGGACACTGCGCCATCTATCAATGGGACTTCATTATTGGCTTTTTGTAGGAAATAGAAGCCCTTGGATTTGGGAGAGGGCATGAGATTGTACAGGAAGTGCACCTCTAGGGCCATAGGAGCACGTTCGACAAGTTCCATAAACACGATGAAGAGGCAGCTCAAGGTCAGCCAACTGTTGGGTGCCAGCTGAAGTGGACCGAGGTCAAAATAGTTGAGAACCGCAACAAATAACGGGTGTAATGGGATGGTACCACCTGCCTTCAGGATATGCTCGCTAAGGGCCACGAAGCCAGGATCAGGGCAGTTATCCCGACACTTGTCCGAAGGGGTGTATAATGCGTACTCCGGGGGAACACGGTAGGGCTCTGCAATTTCCCTCAAATTATTTTCAAACACGTGGGACACCAGGGTGGATGCCAATAGGGGGGATTCATCCCGTTCATTAATGGACACCTGCCGTCGTCCTCCCTTCGGTATATCTGCAAAACCAAAAGAAAAAGGTGAGGAAGAGACAGAACACTTGACCCTCCATTTTCTCTTCCTGGCAAGAGTCTTGCACCGGGGGACCGGCTGCGAAAGCGCTAAGCTAGGGAAGATCGAAAATAAGGGCTGAAGAGAAGTAGAAGCGGCCCCATGACAATCATTAGGCAAGGATGGGCTAGAAGGCTCAGGTGGAAGATGTCCCTCCATAAACTCCAACTCCCCCTGCAAATCTAAAAGGGTCACCCTAAGGCTCGCTACATGGTCACTAAGGTCAGGAGGGAAAGGTGCTCCGTCTCCCCTCAACACCGAGTCAATTTCGCTCTCTACCACCCAAATTTTATGCCTAACTTCAGCCATGTGCTCAAGATGACGAATACGGGCCTGCCTTAAGGTGTCATGGTCTTGGTAAAGGTTTTCCTCAGGGGACTCTGAGTCTGAAGACAAGTCAACAAACTCAACCCCCGGAGGAATGCCGAACGGACCGTCACTTTCCATGAGACCTCGTCCCGAAAGCAAAAAGGGTTCATGTATAAATGAGAGGATTGATACAAAACACAAAGGAATGGGCTCAAAACTACTAGGCGCAAACACTCTAAATGACCCGCTACGGGGTGTGATTAAAGGGGCATGCCTCAATGCTAACTCACGATGGGCTCAGGCCAAAGTACCCCATCCCGAGTGGTGCTAATGTGGACCCAATAAACATAAGGGAAAAAGAGAATATACCTCAAGTAGGAAAAATGAAACGCTGTCATGGTCAAAAGGAGGTTGGGGGCCAAAAGTACCGTCACGGTCAAAAAGAGCCAAATGGTCGAAAGTACGCGTCTGCAAAAATAAACAGAAAAGATGTGTTAGCCTCCAAATATATGAAGGGATATAGACATACCAAAAATTAGCTCAAATATATATATATATAAAAAAAAAAACTATAGCCAAAGTGAGGTTGTAGGGGATTGAACCCCTTACCTCTTGAAAGGAGCAAGGATCTAAATGCCACCAAGCTAAGGAGATGAAGTGTAGATAATAGGCTTGGCATGGGGGCCTATTTATAAGAATTAAAGAGAAGAGTCTACCAAAGCACCTAAAGGTCTTCTCCTAGACTGGGGGGCAAGTGTAGATGCTCAAAACTCCATGCTTGTGAAAGATCCAAAGCACATGCCAAGGTCCCCCAAACACCTAGACACCTACTTCTGCCACGAAACCCATGGGACATCATCTTCTCGCAAGGAGGCACATGAGGCTATTCTCGGCATGCCCAGCACCCGTGCACCTCGATGAAACTTCTCAGCGTGTTGAGCACCCGTGCACCCAGCAAGGCCTCGCCTCGCAAAGAGCCCCTCATGCGTCACCTGGGGTCTGCGCGCTGGCCTCGCGACGCCGCCTGGGATCTGCGTGCGCTGGCCTCACAATGCTACTTGGGGATCTTTGCGCGTGTGGCCCCGCTCCAAAGGGCCTCGCCTAAGGGCCTTGCGTACATGATGGCCTCGCCCCAAAGGGCCTCTCCCAAGGGCCTCGCGTGCATGATGGCCTCGCCCCAAAGGGCCTCGCCCAAGGGCCTCGCATGCATGATGGCCTCGCCCCAAAGGGCCTCGCCCAAGGACCTCGCGTGCATGATGACCTCGCCCCAAAGGGTCTCGCTCCAAAGGGCCTCGCACGCATAGGGGCCTTCCCCAAGGGCCTCACGTGCATGATGGCCTTGTCCCAAAGGGCCTCGCCCAGGGGCCAATGTCGTAGGTGCTCCCACAGCCTTGCGCCTCGTGGCCATGTTGCGTCGAAGGTGTATATGACACCCTACGCCTTGCGAGTGCACACGATGCCAGGACCTCCCCACGTCCTCGCGAAACCTCACTAGCCTTATAACATGCTATACCCACCTCGTAGAAAAGGCCCTACGTCACTTGGTGAGGTTGGGGCCACCAACGAAGTGCACTCTCTTCAATTAGCCAATTGGGACCACTTACAAGAAGGCCAACCAGATATGTCGTTCAAGGTGGCCCGTAAGAGACAAAAAATACGAACATGGTACCTCTAAATAGGTACGTACATGCCTGCAAGGATTAAGGGACAGACCTGACACCTGTACCCAACAAGTAGTGGCGGTTAGGGGTAGTACGAGGAATGGCAGCACCACCTCCACGTCTCTGACATGCACCAGAGCCGACCACCATTCTCCCAACACCACTACACCTGATACCACTCTCTTGAGAATGTACTTGTGTACCATCTGGTCCCCTGAACCACACTGTATCAAGGGTCATTAGAGCCCACTATAAAGGGAACCCTTCTTCAACATTGAGGGGGGTTGGAAAGAACACTATAGCATTACACCATAAGAAATACAAATTCAGTTCACCATTTTTCTTCTGCAAGTGTTCTTTGAGTTTCCAATTAGATCTTTAAACTTTTTTCTTTTGATAATCTCTACGTTTCTGTTTTCTAACTTAACTTGGTTGACGAGTTCTCACCGTCAACAAATGGTATATGTACCACTAATGCCCCCTTAATATGCTATGAGTGTGACCATAGGTTATTAAATTAAGAGAGATTGCAAAAAATACAACATATTAAACGAAATCAAACTTTATTTGAAAAAAAAAATCCAAAAATAGAAAAACAGTACAGATAAACAAGCATGGTTATAGGCAACATCATTCCTACACTATTGATAGTAAGGTCGTATGTGTTCGCCATTCCATGCTCGTGGTACCAGACTTCCATCCAATCTTGCAAACTTGTACATGCCGGGTCGGATGACCGATTCTATCTGATAAGGTCCTTCCCAATTTGGCCCGAGCACGCCAGCTATTGGATCCCGTGTTCCCAAGAATACACGCCTTAGCACCAAATCTCCCACGCTGAATTTTCAATCTTGAACTCTCTTGTTGAAGTACCGGGTAGCTCGCTATTGGTATGCAACATTTTTTAATTGTTCCTTCTTTCTTTGATCAGGTCTAGAGTTTCTTCGAGCTGGGAGTGGTTCGAGGTTTGATCATAAGCGAGGGTTCGAATTGTGGGAATTTTGACCTCGATTGGCAACATAGCCTCGCAACCGTATGCCAAAGAGAATGGGGTATGTCCTGTTGATGTACAGGTCGTGGTACTATACGCCCACAAAACTTGGGGCAACTCTTCTGGCCATCTTCCTTTAGCTTCTTCCAACATTTTCTTCAGCGTACTTTTTAGGGTTTTGTTTACAGCTTCGACCTGGCCATTCGCCTGGGGATGGGCCACTGACAAGAAGCTCTTTATTATCCCATTTTTTTCGCAAAAGTTGGTAAACAGATCACTGTCGAACTGGGTACCATTATCAGACACAATCTTCCTTGGCATCCCATATCGGCATATGATGTTTTTCACTACGAAGTCAAGGACTTTCTTCGAGGTTATTGTCGCCAAAGGTTCAGCTTGAGTCCACTTCATGAAGTAATCTACGGCGACTACTGCGTATTTTACTCCGCCCTTGCCATTCAGAAGGGAGCCTATGAGGTCGATTCCCTAGACCGCAAATGGCCACGGGGAGGTCATCATAGTTTGCTCGGATGGTGGAGCTCGAGGAATTGTGGCAAACCGTTGGCACTTATCACACCTCTTGACATAGTGGAACGAGTCTGATTTGTCGGTAGGCAAGAAGTATCCCTGACGTATGATCTTCTTGGACAGGCTATGCCCCCCAGTATGGTCTCCACAAAACCCTTCGTGAATTTCTTCAATGATTTTCTTGGCTTCGGGTGGAGTTACACACCGAAGTAATGGCATGGAATATCCTCTTCTATACAGCCTTCCATCCATAATGGTATAACGAGGGATTTGATACATCAACTTTCAATCCTTGGTCCGTTCTTCCGGGAGAACACCGGTCTCAAGGTACTTGACTATCGGAGTCATCCAGGTTGGCTCGGAGTTGATCATACACACATCCTCATTTTCTGGCTCGTCAATACTGGGCATCACGAGATGTTCGATAGGCACGACATTCAGTTCATCATTCTTGGTAAAAGTAGCAAGCCTGGCTAAGGCGTCCGTGTTCGAGTTCTGTTCTCGGGGGACCTGTTCTATCGCATAGAACTCGAAATGTTCCAGTGCCAATTTTGCCTTTTCTAAATATGCTGCCATTCTTGTACCACGAGCCTAGTACTCTCCCAAAATTTGGTTAACCACCAGTTGGGAGTCGCTGTAACAATGTATTGCTTTGGCTTTGAGCTCCTTGGCTATGCGAAGTCCCGCCAGTAGAGCCTCGTACTTGGCCTTGTTATTCGATGCGTCGAAGTCAAATCTTAAGGCAGAGTGAAATCGGCTTCCTGCAAGGGTGATCAAAATTACTCCTGCCCCCAATCCATTCTCATTAGAAGACCCGTCAACATAAAGTTTCCACAGCTCGCGGGCCGGGGTTGTAACTTCATCGTTGGCCACGCCCGTACACTCCACTATGAAGTCTGCCAAGGCTTGTCCCTTATGGTCGTCCTTGGATGATAAGTGATCTCGAATTGTCCAAGTTCAACGACCCATTTAAGTAGTCGACCTGAGGCTTCTGGCTTGGACAAGACTTGTCTTTGTGGTTGATCAGTAAGTACATGGATGGGGTGCGCCTGAAAATAAGGTCGAAGCTTTCAAGATGAGTGAATTAGGCTGAGAGCTAACTTCTCCATCAAGGGTGTAGAGTCCAAGAACTTTGCTTAGCTAGTTAGATAGTAGTAGTAGTAGTAGTAGTAGTAGTAGTAGTAGTAGTAGTAGTAGTAGTAGTAGTAGTAGTAGCTAGTAATAATTGTAGTATTTTTATGACTGTGGATTTTGGTTCAGACCGGGATTTAGTTGGACACTCGTAGAAACACTTGTAGATTTTATAAGTTTAACCTATAGTTTAATAATATTAATTATAACATAAGGTTTGATTAATATTGCTGGTTATTACTATGACACTTGTCACGAGCATGGTTATTCCTAAGGTTTAGATAGAGCCAATAGGATTATGACATTTGTCATATGCATGATTATTAAGGAAGTATTATTTTAATGATAAAATAAGGGAAATATAAGACAGTCTTCACCAGAATCTGTTAGGAGCACAACATTTGTCACAAGTTTATTTATTTGTGGATTAGGTTGTAAATAAATTTTTCGTAACTTTAGGGTACTGTAACTTCCGACCTATTTTTGACCTAGTTATGTTATGAATTTCGAAAAATAGTATTTCTATAAAGTTGTAGATAATTGAATTATATTTCTAACAGTATAAGGAGAGTCTTAATCGGAGTCCTATAGCTCTAGATATTTTGATTTTACTGCAGGTGAGTTTAGAGTTACGAGATTTAGGGAGTTAGAAGTTAGGATTCTATTTGTTTTTATTATTTTTGTTTTAAAAATCAAGCTTTGACTCCTTAAATCTCTCTCTGAATAATTTGACCAAGTCCTAAGCCTTTGGCTGAAGGATATTCACATATTTTCAATTAAATTCATTATTTTTATTCAAAGCAAAAAAGAAGATTTTTATTCCTAGAACTCTATAAATAGGACCTAGCACCAAGCCTTTTCATTCATTCTTCAAGCATTGATCAGAGCCTTCCAGGTGCTAGTGAGACTATAGAGTGATAAACACTTGGGTTGGGGTTATAAGCTTAATAAACACTTGGGAAGTAAGGTTCATAGTATATTTCGGTTCGAGGTGTAGTTCGGTCATAGAAGCATTCGATGTATTCCTTCTTATAGTTCCTTTCTGTGTTATTCTTATAATTTTTCTACTCAAAATCCTAACTCGTATTCTCTATTCTTGGTTAGGCATCTAAGATCTTGAACGTAAGATTCTTGGTAAGTATCTTTTCGATGGTATAGTTCGTTCATTTCATCTATTTTCTTTAGTATACTCACCGCTCTATTATGGTTTTTAGGAGTGTTCCAAAGTCCCAATTCTGTTCTAATATCCCGGTATTTTGGTAAGGAAAATAGGATAGGATTTTATATGTTATATGTTATCTTATGTTATGTTGTGTTATGAAATGTTATATTATGTATGTTGATAGACTTGGGCATATGACTTGTATAGCTAACAAGCCCCAATAAATTTATGGGCATATGATTTGCTTAGCTAGCAAGCCCCACAAATCTAATGGGCATATGACTTGATTAGTTAACAAGCCCCGAGTAGTATAATGGCCATTGTAGTAGTATATGAGTTATGTTTATAATATGCTTATAGTATATGTTTAAGATATAGCATATGTTATGATATAATTTTATGTATATGATTTATGTTGTTAGTTTTTCCTTGCTGGGCATTAGGCTCATTCCTTTATGTTTATATGTGCAGGAAAATAGCTATGGCGGCAGAAAAGGTTCTTGGCAGCTTGGGGATGTGTATTGAGGCAGGATGGAATCGATGGATTAAGCGTTCGATTAGAGGATGAAGTCTTTAAGTCTTTAAATTATGAT
Organism: Humulus lupulus; assembly: GCF_963169125.1. NCBI lineage: Eukaryota > Viridiplantae > Streptophyta > Magnoliopsida > Rosales > Cannabaceae > Humulus > Humulus lupulus. The sequence continues at coordinate 186,664,599 of NC_084798.1, forward strand.
TTCTATGTATTATTTTCTGCACTTGATTTTGCAACCCATTTATTTAAGTTATGTTTTCCTTTATTTTCAAAACAATGGGATCCCATATCCTAAGTAAAATCTTTATGTATTCAAACCTTTTCTTTATATAATAAAGTTATGATGTTTTCATATGTACGTTTTCTTATGACTAGTATAGTAGTTATTAATGGTCCAAGGTCTAGAATAGTTGGGTCGTTACAAAGGGATATCTTGATTCTGCCCCCAGTAATCTTTTATTGACATAATACATGGGCCTTTGCACTTTTTCTTCTTCCCGCACGAGTACCGCGCTTATGGCATGCTCGGTCGTAGCAAGGTACAAGTACAGAACTTCTCCCGTTATGGGTTTTGACAAGATGGGGGGTTCTGCGAGGTGTTTCTTGAGTTCTTGAAAAGCCAACTCGCATTCCTCTGTCCATTCAAATTTCTTGCCTCCCTTCAACAGGTTGAAGAACGAAAGACAACGGTCTGTAGATTTTGAGATAAACCTACTTAGTGCCGCCATCCTGCCAGTCAAACTCTGGACATCCTTGTGTTTTCGAGGTGAATGCATATCGATCAGAGCCTGGATTTTGTCTGTATTAGCTTCTATCCCCCGATCATTTACAATAAAGCCCAGGAATTTTCCTGAAGATACTCCGAAAGAGCACTTCTGAGGGTTAAGTTTCATGTTATATCTCCGTAACACGGCAAAGCATTCTTCGAGATCATCCACATGGTTATTGTTAAGTTGAGATTTAACTAACATATCATCAACATAAACTTCCATGTTATTACCTATTTGTTCAGAGAACATCATGTTCACGAGTCACTGGTAAGTGGCTCCAGCATTTTTGAGACCGAATGGCCTGACGTTATAACAATATAACCCTTTGTCTGTTATGAAACTCGTATGCTCTTGGTCAGGGGCATGCATGGTGATCTGGTTATATCCAGAATAGGCATCCATGAACAACATGAGTCCATGCCCTGCCGTGGCATCCACGAGCTGGTCAATCCATGGTAAAGGGAAGCAGTCCTTAAGACAGGCCTTATTGAGGTCTGAGTAGTCAATACAGGTTCGCCACGTCTCGTTAGGCTTCAAGACTAGCACCGGGTTGGCTACCCAATCGAGGTAAAAAGCATCCCTGATGAATCGGTTTTCTTTTAACCTGTCGAATTCCTCTTTAAGGGCCTTCTTCCTATCGTCATCCAGTAGTCTTCGCTTTTGCTGCTTTGGCGGGAAGCTTTTGTCTATATTTAGTGCGTGGCTCACTACATTTGGACTTATTCCTATCATGTCCGAATGTGACCATGCGAAGACACCCTGGTTCTTCTTCAAAAAGCAAATTAATTGCTATTTGGTTTCTTCGTGGAGGTTTTTCCCGACCTTTACCGTTTTCAGGGGGTCTGATTCTTCGAGCATGACTTCTTCAAGTTCTTCCAAAGGTTTGAGATCAGCTCTTTCCTCCACTCTTGGGTCGATCTCCTCATCTATTTCCAGGACTGTCTCGTCCTTAGTCTGAATAATGACGAGCGCTTGTGCGCTCGTCTGCTTCTTTCCTCTTATGGAAATGCTATAGCATTCCCTTCCAGCTAACTGGTCTCCCTTCAGCGTCCCGATGCCACTAGAAGTCGGGAACTTGATGGTCAAATGCCTCACAGATGAGACTGCCCCCAGCCCTACTAGGGCGAGTCTCCCGAGCAGCACGTTGTAGGCTGATGGTAGGTCCACTACTACAAACTCCATCATCTTGGTTGTTGAGACTAGGTAGTCTCCCAAGGTCACAGGGAGTTCAATGGACCCCATACAGGCAATCCATTCTCCTGAAAAACCGTACAACGTCGTTGCACAGGCTTTTAGGTCACGAAGCATGAGTCCCATCTTTTCTAAGGTGGCCTTATAGAGTATGTTCATTGAGCTCCCATTATCAATGAGAACTCGGTGAACCCTCTTGTTCGCGAGCTGGAGAGTGATGACCAGTGGGTCGTTGTGAGGAAACTGGACATGGGATGCATCTTCCTCAGTAAAGGTTATAGGCTGAGATTCAACCTTTTGGTATTTTGGAGCTCTGGGTTTGGGTTCATAAGGGGACCCGTCCCCAGTTTTTAGCTCATTTACGTACCGCTTTTGGGTGTTCTTGCCTGATCTTGCGGGGTGAGGCTCACCCGAGATGGTCACCACATCTTCTCCATCAATCGGAGGGGGTCTCACTTCTTCCCTAGCTCGGGAATTGTTGTTTTGAGCAGGCGGCAGTGCAGCTGTCCTCTGGCTGGTAAAAGCCTGATTATTATTCTGGTTCCTGACAACTGACATACGTCCTTCAGTGGCCTGCATTCATCAGTAGTGTGCTCAGTATCTCTATGAAATCGATAGTATTTACTGGAGTCTCTCTTAGACTTTTGATGTCTCATGGGGTTTGGACGCCTGAAAGGGACATGGTTTTCATTAGCCAGGTAAATATTCTCCTGAGACTCGTTGAGCTCGGTGTACACCTTGTACAAGGAGAAATACATTTCCCCTTTCTTCTTCTTTCGCCCTTCCACCTCAGGGTTACTTCCTTCATTCTTCTTCCTTTTGGAAGGGTTTTCTGCAGGGGATTTCGAGGTTGATGGGTCTACCGAGATCGAGGCAGAGTTTATGTTTGTCGTTGTAGTTATGGGCTGAGAGGTCATATTTAGTTTTGACCTCGCCTCTTCTACATTGACAAACCTCTGAGCTTGCCTATTAAACTCGGTTATTGACCTCACAGGCTTCCTATGCATATCTTCCCAAAAGGGACTTCCCAGCATTACCCCAGCTCGGACGGCCATTAAATGACCGCTGTCGTCTACATCCTGAGCTTGGGGAACTTCCAGATTGAATCTGGTGAGGTAGCTTTTCAGCTTTTCATTGGGTTGTTGCCGGACATTGGTCAGGGCCGATGCCTCGGGCCGTATCCCGATCATGGCTCTACACTGCTTCTTGAAATCTTTTGACAACTGATCCCAAGAAGTGATTGAATGTCTCTTATATTTTTCGAACCAGTTTTTCGCTGGTCCTGTAAGTGATGCTGGAAATAACATGCATCTAAGCTCGTAACCCACATTACTTGCTCTTATTATGGTGTTAAATGTATTCAAATGACTGTACGGGTCGAACTTCCCTTCAAAAGGCGGGACATGAGGAATCTGAAACCCTTGAGGAAATGGAGTGTTGGAAATGTGGGGAGTGAATGGTTCGAACTCCTCATCAGAATCCTCATCGCGATTCTGACCTTGCTCATTCTGTAAGAGTATGAATGCTCTTTCCAGATGATCAATTCTATCCTGAACTGGATCCACAGGGGGTATCGCCTAAAATTGTTTATCATTGATCATAATTCCTGGCTCGCACCTTCACAGGGGATCTTTGCGCCCATTTAGGCGATCTCTCAGGTCTGGGTTTGAGGGATTACCATTACCCCAATTCTGATTCAGGTGTTCCCGTAGGTCAGGGTGGTTCCTTTGGTTCCCAGTGTTTCTACATCCTTGATCATACATGCTGACTGATCTGGTGTCCCCTGAGTCGTCGTTGGCGAGGCTTGTCGCTTGATTGTTTTGAGATGGGTTCCTTTCATGTTGCCTCGTCTCTGCAGTGCGAGACCGAGACATTTGGCTTCTTGTAGGTTGGGCGCTTCTCCGTTCCCTAGTAGCTTCTCCATTCCCCTGTTTCCGTCCTACATGCCTTTCCTTATCACCCTGAGTCAGTTGTGTGTTCCTTCGAGGTGGTGAAGGATATCTTATTGGTGATGGAGGGAACCGTATGGGTGACAGTGGTTGCCACCCATTTTGGGGTCTGGATGGTCCTGAGTTCACCTGCGCTGGCTCAGTAACATTCCGTGTGTTACCAGGATTCTGAGTTCGAACCTCTGCAAGGGCTCGGTTATTCCCAGTTTTTGTTGGTAACTCTGCAGTTGAGTTAACCGGAGCTCTAGGCCAGGTGTTTCTTTGGGGCCTTGAGGGAGCAGGTGGTTCTATCGGCGGCGGAGGTTTCTCCGTTCTTCTTGTGGCAGCATTTTTTTGAGGTCGCCCACGAGGCCTGCGGGGAGGAACATGAACGTCCCGCGGAGGTGGGGCTTGGTTCTTAGGCGGAGGCTGAGGTTGAGTTGTCTGCGCCTCTGCAGCTAACCTAGCCAACTCCTCATTCCGCTTTTTGACCTGAGCCAACTATTTTCTTAACTGTCGGTTTTCAAGTTCCACAATGGGGACGTACCGCTCGAGATTATAATACATGTCCTCATCGTCCCTGGGAGCCGGAGGTGCCGAAGGTCCTCGAGAATCGAAGGACTCACTTCTCTCTTCTGGTTCTGGATTCATCATTGGCTGCTTCCTAGGGCGTTGTGGATAGTTTTCTTCAGGAATATTCTGATCATTCACGGCCATATCTAATCAGGGATTGTACTGCTTAAGCCTCTCAATGAAAGCACCAAACTGTTAACGCCATTTTTCATCAACTTAAAAATGTAGAGCAATTAAACAATAGGAACTATGGCACTGATGAATAATACAGTAGAACAACAAGAATTTTACGTGGTTCAGCAGTTAACTCTGCCTAGTCCACGAGTCTATTTTATTAAGACTTGAAGTTTTCTAGAAATCCTTCAGGGATGAATTCTCCAGACTTTCTCTCAAGATCTCCAAAAAATCGTTCCCTTACAAATGTTCATGACCTCTCTATTTATAAAGGGTTCTCAGAGTTCATTCCCACATATTTCGGGAAGATACTCCGTTTATTAATGAAAATAATGATATTAAATTTGGTAACTCCTATTTACAAGGAAACGTCTCCTGAAGACCAGGAAACGTGTAACATAATCGTTAATATCCCTTTAATGTAGGGATATTACAACAATAAATATCTTTAAATGTTCAGAGAGCGTTACATCAGATGACTCATCACATTCTTCGAGGTCGGCAACCAGCATCAAGTCAGTCAAGGTTTACGGATAAGTCAGGAACTAGCCGCCTTACTCCAAGATTAGCTCGGAGCAGATAGATACTCGAGGCTGTTACACTTTGAGCTTGTACTCTTTTAAGCTCGGGTTATCTGACCCGAAGACACCCGACATCGGATATATCCCGATGTTAAGTTCTTTTGAGCTTAGAAAGAACTTCGAGGTTACATATCTTCGAGGTTGCTGCCTTCCTTCGAGGGTTTGACATCTGGACCACAAACATGTGTTTTAGATATCTAGAGCTCACACTTGACGAGTCCAGCTTTCGAGGTCACAATCTCAGGTCTCGAAATCTGGGTGTAACATTGTGGAAGACTTAAGTTAGATTTAGATAGAAGTTAGAAGACATGTGGATCCAAATCCATTTGTTTTATATATGTCATTGTATATATTTATAACAGAGATAGAGATATAAAGATATATATAGCTAGCTTTAATGATTTAAGTTTGTAGCAAAATCTGGTACTATTGTCTAATTCTGTGGGTACTTACAAATTCGCCAACATAACAGGCTCCAATATCACAGGTTTTATAGCTGTATGACACTAGTTTACAAGAAAAAGAAAATTAAAATAAGTACCAATTCAAATTTTAAGCTGGAGGAGAAAGCAAAATAAAATAGAATACAAAATTACATATGGTTGTCACAATCAAAATACAAAGACTACATATAAAAGAACCTTTCTAAATGCATATATTGCAGCTAACTTAAATGCAAGTTCAATAGAATCCACTGCATGAGAAGCTCCATCTATTAAACATATTTCCCTCTCTGATCATGAACTTATAATACTTAATTTATTTATAATTTTAACAAACTTAATTATCAAAGCACTCTTGCTATACCCAGATAGAGTATCTCTCATATATATATATATGTATTGGACAATTTATAATGGGATTGGATTTATAAGCAGTGCAGAAACACTATCTTTGGTCACTTTTCCAACATGTGTATTGTCGTCGCCATCTTTGTAAAGAAGATCAATTACCCTTGATAAATTAAGAACACGAACTAAGACAGATAAAGGCACGGCAGTTGGCCTAAAGGACACTTCGTTTATAACTTTCCATGCATTAACCACTTGTCAATTTAGTTCATCATATGCCTCTTGTTCATTTATAACAAGCTTTTATACACATGTAACAGATAGCTTTAACCACAGTGGCCTAATTTTCTAGCTATACATACCACGAATATTTTCACCTTCCACAGATAAATTCAAAATGTTGGTGACCTTGAGGAAATGAACTTCATAGCATGAGAAAGCAAACAAACCACAAGCCTGACCATACAAACTATCCATAGAATTTATTTCAAATAGCATTTTAGCTTGTATTAATTCATCATCCAGCCAGCATCACTGACAAGTGTTAAGACTAAATACCTGAGGCACTTAACAAGTGTTGTAGCTTTGGCTGCTTCTTTTTGAGCTTCTGTTGCGACCAAAGAAGCTAAGTTCCTCCTCCTAAGCATTCCCTTGTAAGAGTAATAAAAGATGAGAAAGAAGAAAAATTAATAAAGCAATTTTATAATTGATGTAAGAATTTTTTTAAATTTTGTTGTTCAATAATATTTTTATACTAATATGAGCAACATTGATTCCAATCAAAAATCTTTTTTCTTGTTTTGACATTTTGCACGAGTGGAAAACTAAAAGATATTCATTGAGGATTGGTGATGATATTTTTCTAATGCAACTAAAAGAAGATTGAATTCAAAACTCTGCATCTTCTGATAAATGATATAATTGCGAGAAAGATATTTATTTATTTACAACTGAAACATTATATCTGAAATGCAAATGAAGAAGATGAGTAAACTAGGAATGGTACCTTTCCAGGCTTTAAAAGATTAGCAGGCAAAGAAGACCAAAGAAGCACTTCGGGAGAATAATTCATGTCTCTGTTGTTTGATGACGAATTCAAGTTCACGTCTTCCTGTTTACTCAACAAGCGTTTGGTAGAAATGCTCTTAGGTGGCACCAGAGTCTCTTTGGTATTAGAAATAACAAAATATGGCCTTGATGAGAGTGTATCAGGTTGAATCCTAGAAGTCACTAGACATGTCTGGATTAATGCTAGCATAAATGACCATGTAACTCTTATCATCAAATAAAGAGTTTGATAAAAATTAAAATCATATGACTCTAGAGAAGTGAATTTCATAAAGACCAAGAATTGCAGTCGTAAGTATAATGGCAACAAAGGAAATTGATTTTTCTTTAAGAAAAGTTGATACAATTGGGGGAAACAATGAATGAAAAAAAAAAGGAAAATAAATATAAATACATATCTACCAAACGAAAACAATTGTCTTGCCATGGCCATTACCAAATCACATCCTGAACAAAGAAATCACCTTAAACCAAGATATATAAACCACAATGGAGAAGAGATATGAGAAACTAAGAGAATGATATCAATCAACAAATATGCTTCAATCCATAATTTATATATATATATAGAGAGAGAGAGAGAGAAATCACCAATACGAAAAACCAGTATTCTCAATTCTGATCATTCTTGCTATAATCCGTAATGGGAAGGAGCTGCTGCCGACTGGATTTGAGGAGGGAGAGTCACTGAAGTTTGGGTTGCTGGCAGAATGAAGAAGAAAAGAAGAAACAAATTTTGCGGGGGTGTACAGTGAAGAATAAGAGTATGCGAGAGATACTTAATTTTATTTGTGCTTTTTTTCCACCCTAATCTTAACATGATATGTGTAACGACCCGAATTTACTAATAAGGCTTAAGGGCCTTGATTAGTGTGTCGGGAGGGCATAACTGGATTATATGTGATTTAGTGATTAAACGCATGTTAAATGACTATTTGAATATATGTGATGCATGACTAAGTGTATTAGTAAGCATGTAGGCCCTGATTAGGTTAGAAGGGCATAGTCGTAATTTTGGCTTGTTGAGGGCATATTTGTATATATATATGTGATAAATTGTCGAGACCACATTATTATGTGGATATATCCGTAATCTGGGATTCGAGGCGATCCCAGTGAGCGGTTTAGCGAAAAAGTCACGGTGGAGATTTATATCCGACTCGGGGCGAGCATGGGGGTATTTTTGGGAATTTAGGTAATATATTAGAGATTATTTGATATTGAGGAATGTAATTGGAAACTAGTTAGGTTTCGGGAATTAAGCGATAAATATTAGAGACATTTGAGGAATTAGTGGGAATTGGGTGAAATGACCAAAATGTCCCTAGGTGGATTAAAAGGCTTAGGAAATTATGGGAGGGTATTATGGTCATTTGGCTTATAAAGGATAGGTATTATTAAGGTTTTATACTTAGTGGAATATGTAGAAGGGGCTAGAATTCTGAAGGGAAGAAAAGAAAGGAAAGGAAGGAAAGAAAGGAAATTAGAAGTCTGTTTTTTCTCTCCATCGGTATAGGCTCTTCTCCATCAAATCTTGAGGTCTTTTAGAGTAGAAACTCAGGGAAAGTCATAGTAAAAGCTTGAGGCTAGAGTCCTTGGTCTGGCTTGAAGAATTGGCAAGGATTTAGCAAGAGCAATCCATTCAACTGAGGTAAGTTTCTAGGGTCTGCTCTTATGTTTCTGGTTTTGGCTGAGATGATTTTTCTTAATTGAGTTTTTATGGGGAATTAAGGGAATTAAAGCTGAGGATTTGAGGAGGAGTAAGCCAAGGAGGTGTAGAGGCTAGCTTAAGGTCGAATCTCCATTGAAGGTATGAAATTCTAGCTCTAAAATCCTAAGGTTTTAGCTGTTTTGCTGAGTTTCTGAGTTTGAGGTCCAACCATGGTGAATTTTGGGATTTGGAGTGCATGTGCTTGGGTTTTATGCGGTTGGGTCATTTGGGATGAGTTATACATGTTGATAAGCTTGTTTTTAAGTTTGGTTGAAGTTTGGAAAGGTTTTGGTAAGGTTTGGCTCGGGAAAATCGAAGGAGGGAAAAATTGCAGGGTTGCTGTTCTGTGAATAGAGCTACAGCGCTAGCCTTTAGGTGCTGTAGCGCTAGGCCATGTTGTCTGGGACATTTTTAGGTTCTGTTTATAGTGTTGTAGCGCCCTCCAAAGAGCGTTGTAGCTCTACCCTACTTCCAGAAAAGGGTTTTTGGGTTATTTTCAAGGGTTTTTGCCCGGGGGTTTGGGGTTTGATTCCACCACCCTGTTTGGTGGAATTAGGGCTTCCCGAGGGCTCTGGATTGGTCCCGAGGCTAGGTTTTGAACTTGAGGTTTGGTGATCATTCTGATCTATGGTTGTGACTAGGTGCGCGCTAGGGCTCAATAGGGATCGTGCTTGAGGATCAAATCGAGCAAAGCTACAAATCTAAAGGTAAGAAAACTGCACCCAGTTATGTGTTTGTGATGGGACTAAGTGCTCCTGATATCTGTATAATGGCATAGATGGTATTACGCCATGAGACATGTGATAATGGCCTAAGGGTGCCGTAAATAATATTTGCGCACAGGGCACGGCTCGGCCACTGGTAGCCAAGGACAGCTTAACATTCACTGAGCTCGGTTTAAGCGGGCCGGAGTCAGTGGGATAAATAGAGGGTGCAGCCTAAGGGCATAAACCCTAGTTATCATATGCAGATTGATTGTAGATATGAGGTGATATAATTGGTATGATGAATAATTGATTGTCATGAATGCTTAAATTGTTGAGTACATGCTTATGCGATATGAGTTATCTGATTGTCTGTTGAATGATTGTGCTCTGTTATTGTGTTTTCTTGCTGGGCCTTGGCTCACGGGTGCTTCGTGGTGCAGGTAAAGGCAAAGGCAAGTTGGACCAATCCTGAGATGGAGGGTTGCGGGGTAGAATGTACATGGTCAGCTGTTCGGTCGCCACGGCCGAGGAGTTGAACAGGATGAAAAATGCTTGAATGGCTAATCATTGTATCTAGATCTTGAATCTTTTGTAAACAGTCTTGAACTTATTACTTTTGGGATCCCATGTAAATAGAAAATGTTTATTTATAAGAAATGCAGCTTTTGAAACCAAAATCTTTTAACCCTAGTTCAACTATAGTTTTGGGTAACACGTTTTGATTAAATGACTTGATTAGCAAGTCTTGCACCTTTATAAACACACAGTGTAGCGGACTTGGCTATCCAGGGCGTTACAATATGTCAGTCCAATAGCAACCGACATATGATGTAGCATCATAAGTCATTTCTAGAATCCACTTATGCTGTTAAAACTAAATATATATATATATAATTTTAACATGGTAAGTCAGTTCATTAGCAATCGACCTATGATGGAGCATGATATGTCTGTTCTAGAACTGACTTATGATGTTAAAATTAAAAAATATATAACTTTAATATGTTGATATTTTATTTTAAAATTATAAATCTCCTACTTATTTAGTTTATTTTTTTTCTAATATTTATAAATATGTCATTTATAAATTAAAATATTTTCTTATTAAAAACTAAATTAAATTTTTTTAATTCCGAATAATTAATTAATTAATATTTCAAAAAATTATGATATATGTAATATTAATAAGTATATATTTTTTTATACTTATTGCATTCACAAATCAATTATATATATGTATTGTTTAATAAAGTAATATATTTTAAAATTCAAATAATACAAAAATAAATTAGACTATCTTTAACAATATATTTTTATAATGACATGATAGGTCAGTCCATAGAACTGACCTACCATGTCACATGAAAAGTCAGTTCCCACACAACTGACATACCATGTCATTTAAAAAAATATTAATTAAATACATTAAAATATTTATAAAAAAATTTATTTTAAATTATAAATACTATTCAATTAAAATATTTTTTCATTATAAAATATAATTATTTTTTATATTATAAATAATTGATTAATTTGATTCATCTATTTATATTTCAAAACTTTATAATGTAGATTAATAAATATAAATTTTTTACATTTATTTCATACACTACTAAATAAATTATTTTATTTTAAAATTCAAATAATGTAAAATAAATAAAAATGTGACATGATAAGTCGGTTCATATAGTACTGACCTACCATGTTAGAAATGTAGCACATGGTAAGTCGGTCCACACAGAACTGACCTACCATGATTAACATGGCAGGTCGGTTTTGCAAGAACCGACCTACTATGAAATCTTCAAGCATGGGAGGTCAGTTCCTGCATAACCGACATCCCATGCTTACCTTTGTTATACATGATAGGTCGGTTCTGTGTAAATCAACTTATGAACATGTGGTAAGTCAGTTTAAGCGGAATCGACCTCTCATGGCCAATGACTAATGTCCAGATTGTAGTTGTGAGGTTGAATCATAAATGTTGATGATAGACATGGTTGGTAATTGTGGAAAAAACTTTTTTTTTTTTGTAAAATTTAATATTATTTCAGTTTTGTGTTATTTTTTGAGTGATTGTAGAATATTAATAGTATGGAACACTACAACTTTTAATTTTTAATGAAAAATAGATATAATAAATAATTAATGCAATTGTATCTTTTCCAAATTAATCTAGTAGCCACTCATTTCATTTCCAAGTATTTATTGTTATTATTTTAAATTTTACAAAAATTTCAGCCATTATTATTTTTCGACCAAAAAAAAAATTGGTGTCACACCCCTCACAAGTGAGAGACACTCCATGTGACAAATATACCATTAACGTTTAAATTTTAAATCACATGCAAATGAATGCTAAAAAACCTAGGTCAAGTAGTTCTTGTAGCTGAACCTTTAACTCCTTTAGTTCTACCGGCACTATTCTATAAGGTGCTTTCGAGATTGGTGCTGTTTCCGGTGCTATCTCAATCGTGAACCCAATTTCTCGTTGTGGTGGCAATCCTAGTAAATCTTCTGGAAATACATCCAAGTAATCACGTACTATCATCATCTCTTGCGGTTTATGCATTCCTGTTTCCGTTGTGTTAATCACACTAGCCAAGAATCACATGCATCCATGTTGTAACATCTCTCTAGCTTCTAACGCTGAAATGATTGGAATTCATAGTCCCATTGCTTTCCCCATGAACGCAAAAGGCTCATCTCCACCAAGCTTAAACACCACCATTTTCTTCTTACAATCGATGGTAGCATTGTACTTCGATAGTCAATCAATCTCAATGATTACATCAAAATCAATCATATCCAGCTCAATCAAATCTACAGATAGCTCCCTACCATCTACCCTCAAAGGCAAGGCTCTAAACCACTTCCTAGATATTACCACCTCCCCAGTTGGTAACATGGTCCCAAACCACTTAGCATGCATCTCATAAGGTATATTAAATCTATCCATTATTCTCTTAACAACAAATGAATGAGTGGCACCAGAATCAATTAAAACATGACAATAAATTCCAGCGATAAAAATCTGACCTGAGACCACGGAAGTGCTTGCTTCTGCTTGAGGTTTGGTGAGAGCGAACACACGTGCTAGAACCAAATTATCGTCCTTCTTATGTTGCTCTTTGACTCTTTCTTGACTCTTCTGTGGGCAGTTCCTCTTAATATGTCCTTCCTTACCACAACCGTAACATGTGTTTGCCCAACATTCACCTTGGTGGCACTTTTTACACTTCTCGCACTCCGGGTACCGTACCCATTCCTTATTCCCAGTGTGATTGTTTCTCCTGTTATCCTTTGGCCTTTTATCCTAGCTTGACTGCTCTTCCTGGTCACTTCCTTTCCTTTTCTGATCATTAGAGTTATGATTTTGAGAGGCGTTCTTTCTTGCTTCCCTCTTGGCAGAACCTTATTTCCAAATTCTGTCTTCCATTCTCTCAGCAGTGAAGGCCCTTTCCAGAACCTGAGCATATTTACTGTTGCCCCTAATGATACAATCTCTACATCTCTGGCTATCATAGGCTTTAAACCTTGAACGAATCGATCTACTCTACTTGCGTTAGGTTGCACTAGGTCTGCTGCGAACTTGGCAAGCCTGTCAAAATTTAATGCGTACTCTGTCACCTTCATATTCCCCTAGGTAAAGGTAGCAAATTCACCCACCTTTGACTCTCATACCGCAGCATTGTAGTACTTTCGTTAAATGCATGTTGAAATTCTGCTCAGGTCATTGTGGTAACATCTTTTGCCTGGGAGATCACTTCTCACCAAATTCTTGCATCGTCTCTCAGCATATGAGTTGCACAGGCTACCCTGTTGTTTCCCTCAACTCGCATGAAGTCCAGAATTGACCCCATCATACTCATTCATTGCTCCGCCTTCCATGGATTAGCGCTCCCTTCGAACACTGAATGATGTTGCTTTCTGAACCTTTCATACAATGGCTCCAAGTGATTGCCAGCTTTAGGATTAGCTACGATCGGTGCTATGGGTTGTTGAATGTCTATAATTAATTGTGTTACCCGAGCTTGTTGCTGCCTCAACTATCTCAATTCTCTTAACTCTTCAGCCTGTTTCCTCATGTCTTCTTGTATGGCCATAAACTGCGCCTCCACCTTTGGTAGGCAGTGTGAGGATCTTCTTCACGCCTATTTCCCCCATCAGCTGGTGGAGGGTTTCCATTGTGGTTACCTCGCGTATTAGGTCTTCCAACGTGCAAACTATCGAGGTTGCAGTTAACCCCAACGTTTCTTCATACCGATCTCCTAGGAGGCATGATTTTAGTATGTTCTTGAAACCAACAGTGTATCTTAGAGCAACTTTTCCAAATCAGGAACCAAAACATACTTTTAATCCATTAAACAACTAATCCCCATTTATTCATAAAGCAAAAATATCTTAATACATCAATGATTCACAAAAGCTCACAAACCAATGTAAAGAAATAAATCAACTAAAACCAATCCGCATAAAATGAAACATCTACAACCATATTCTATTCACAGGAAAAGAACTTTTGAGCTTATCCAACAATTCTATAGAAATTCCTTGATCAAATGGTTCGTTAGACATTGCGAACCCTCGCTGTCTTGCAAAAGCAATAAGTGTACGCTTGTACTTAGCACCTTCCAGAGATCTATCTTGTACGTGCTTCCACACCGCTTGAAGTTCTTCCTGCATCCTTCTTGAGGAAATCGTATCTCTAAATACTTTGTAGTTCTTCTTATAGCTTAACAGTCCTCCTTCTCAGACCACGTCTTGAATGCGTTGATTGACCATCACACAATGGTCCACTAACTTTTTGATGCTCCATTCTACAAAATGCAGCATCCTTATCCTTCGTACCTTCCTTATCCTTCTTGCTAGCTTCTTTCATTGAGTCTTGTTCAAGCGAACCTTAGGGACTCTAAGCACATAATCCATACTGGATACTCTATACATGCAGATGAGGTACTAAAACACATAAGGCAAATAATCACATAACCAAAACAACTCAATTAAAGCTTACAATGCAATAATTTGAGCTTGTCTTCAGCGGCGAGAGTACATGTCAGGATAGTCTACAAGAAACAAAACCACTTCTCTGATACCAACTATAACGCCCCAATTTCTTGAAGCATTAACTGACTATTATCGTAATCAATTTTAAAATAAAAATACCCCTTTTATAGAAAATCCATCGTAAATACAAACCAAACGTTTAAAAAAATGAAACTTCAAAGTTTCGTAGTTTTCATAAATAAAGTAAAATAAACAAACTTTTAATCCAGTCAATAAAACTAAAACATCATTCTAAAAATACTTAATAAATTTCCTTAGTAGGCATGATCCCTTATGGTTGTTACATCCTTGACATGTACACCCTCCGCCAAAGCCCTCCAACTTATTGCGTTGTAGCCACATCTTTGCCTTTACCTGCAGCACAGAGTACCCATGAGCCAAAGCCCAGCAAGAAAAGCTATGTAGGACACAATCCCATAACCTTAACCAGGAATTAAAATCAATAACAAAAAAGACAAGCATAGCATAAAATGAAATATCGTAGCTTAAGTTGAGTTGGACAAGTGATGTATAACGTAAGCATGCAATTTCAACATATCATAAGCATGCAATTTCGTAACGTAGACATGCATTTTAAAATGTAAGCATGCCACGCAGTTATCACATATACACACAAAACACATAATCCACAATTACATATAAGTTATTAAACATAATCATACACTAGCATATTCATACATTATCATAAACATATCGTGTAAAACAAATTCAACCATAAAGTACGTCAAGCGTACACCCTGTGTGCAGGTTTACACTCTTCTTACCTCAAAAGCAGAAGTGATCTACACACCCTAACACATCTCTTCAAGCATCATCAATGAGCCTAAACATATCACATAACATCAAAGTTTTAAAACCTCAACCAAACTAAACCATATTAAAATACACTCATATTCTTTTTAAGGCTAAATCATCCCCACAATACCCTTAAGAAAGTCTTAAAACTTTAATGCGTAAAACTCCAAAAATGTAAAAACTTATATCTAAGGGTGCATTAAAATCCTAAAAAAAAAATGTATTTCTGAGCAACTGGCGCGGTCGCGCTAGGCCCTTTTTCTGGAAATCACATATGCGATTTTTAAACCTAGGAATCGACCCCAATCACAAAACTTCAACCCCAAATCATTAAATCAGCTATCCTAACATGTTTCTAACCCTAGGAACCAAGATATAACAATCCTAAACCTATAATAAACATTCATAATCCCAGAAACAATCAAAACAGTCTCAAAACATCAAAAACCTATATCTGACAAAACCTTAAACAGTAAGGTTTGAACACTTACAAACCAAAATCCAACCACAAAACTTAGATCTTGCCATCTATGAGATCTCCTAGCACTTCAATAACCCTATTTGATGATCTCCTTCAAAACTTTAGGCTTCAAAACTTAGATTAAGAACGAGAGAAATTTTCTTGGTCTGTTTTTCTTTTGTATATCGCAAAACCAGATGTCTGAGGAGTTCGTACAAAATCTAAACTATTATCTTTATTTTTTATTTATTTAATCAAATTTTTATCATATAAAAACCAAAGTACATTACTGTCCCCATCCTCTAACTTTTTCTTAATAATTACTCAAGCCCCTTATTGTAATTTCCATTCAAAACTAATAGTTTCAACTTCCCATAAGTACATTTTCTATCATAAAACCCACAATTCTATTTTGATCCCATAACTCAACTTCTATTACACGTTGGCCCATAATACTTGAAGAAAAAAATATGTGTCAATTGCCTAACGGAAAACATAAAATAAACATACACCATAAATCATGCATATCATAGTTCATATAATTAAACACATAAGAACATACATTTTACCATAATACCCTAACCCAAGCCAGATTACCAAATACCCTTACTAGTAGAAACGGATATTATATACATGCTTTCTATTTTCATATACATAATATAAAATAGAAAACACTAAACATGTTAACATGTGAATCATTCATGTAAATAATCAAATAAAGATACTTACAATATGTGAAGCGGAATAATGTCTCATTCCTTTGAATTCCATAATCGTTTGTCCTGGTTGAATGCTAGGTATTGTCAGGAATTCAAACCGCTAGAACATAGCACCACAATCTTCCAAACATTTCTCTAATTTAGATCTAACAAAGGGTGGGCTAAGTCTCAACACATAAGAAGACAGAAATACAGAGAGAAGGAGAGAAATAGGTACGACCTAGGTGAGAATTTTGACAGGGTTTTCTTACCTCAAAATACTCTTCTTTAAAAATCACTCACCTAAGTTTCTATGTATAGGCAAATACTAGGGCAACCAAAATAGGGAGTTACCATTTTTTATTTAATTATTTGATTAAATAAATAAACGTATAATTTGAGCAATTACTTGCTCACCAAACCATACATGTGGCCAGTCATATAAGAATATAAATGTCATTTTTATTTTTCAATTTTGTTTCCAAAATTACCCAAAATCAAATCCTTATTTGTTTATTTTGAATAATAATTAATGTTCAAAATTACTATTTATATTTTGAACCTTAATTTAATTTATTTTACTAATATTAATACTAACTTTTTAATATCAATAAAATTGTTCAATTGTCTATAAAACTCTCTTTTGAGAATTTCCAATTAAATCCTCAAATTTTCTCTTATTTCTAATTCTCACCTAATATCAATAAATAATTCACCATTATTTATTTATGGTTACCCAGTCAACTCGATATTACTAATTGATAATTAAATCAATTATTTGAAACTATTAGATCTAATTTTACTAGAGGCAGCATAGGGGCCGTGGATTCATGAACCCAAGCTACAATAAGTTCTCGTGAGTTTAGTTATGGTAATAAATTATCTCACAACTTATGAATTCATCGTGACTCCACTATAAACTCGGAATTGAACTCTTGAGTTCACATAACTTATTTTCTGAACCAAAAATACACTATCCATTGTTATAACCATTACAGTCAGTCAATGCTCTATCGATGACTTACTAACGAACTGGGTACAAATTACAATTTTACCCCTGGTAAGTATTTTATCCTTAACTCCCATTAAGTTCCTTATAAATGATATTTTCGTGAACTTAATCACAGAAATAAGATCTCAATAATTTAACCTTTTGAACAAAACAATTAAGGAAATCATCTTTCACTTCTCATACAGAAGTTATAGATTTCATATCTATGAATAATACTTACACTCAATTACACTACTAAATCTCCAAGATGTAAGTATGGGTTAGACCGTCGGGTAAGCTGGTAACGAACAAGTAAAAAAATTCAAATAATATAATTAGCATAATATTATCACTCAGAATTAAGATCGACTTGACATGTGGTCAACGTTGTGACATTGAATAGATTCGATAACAATGATGGTTAATTATCTATCAATAATCAATATCGGTCCTAGTCTAATGTAACCAAATACGTTCAATCTTATCTACTTGGTCAATGCCCTGGACAAGGCATCACACCCCGAATGTGTAAGCAAATCATATCGTAGATTACCAAATCAATGAAAATTCAATGCACTGATTTAATCTTAGGACTCGTTCTTTTGAACATCTAATTACAACTATAATTCACTGTGACATAGTCACTATAATTGTAACTATCCATATGTTCAGGATTTTATTAATGTTTGTATTAATTGAATAAACATGTAATAAAATAGGCGAACAATGCGATTGAATAAACAAATTTATACTTCTTTTATTGATAATAAAAATGTGTTACTTGAGAAATATGGTTTTATTATGGGCATAAAACCCAACGCTCTCATGTGACACATTTTTATTATCAATAAAAGAAGTAGAAATCACAAACCAAATCTTGAAGCAAGAATTTGAATATTGTACAAGATGAAAAAATTTCTCTTATTGTTGATTATGCAAAATACAAAAGGAAGTAATTAGAGAAAGAAATTTTGATTGTGCAGAATTTATGGCTTACATTTCTAAATCAACAATGAATAACAAGAATAATTCAATATTACATATTCAAAGTATGAATGCAAATCTTGATAATCAAATAACCATATTCAAAGTATGAATGCAAATCTTAATATTTAGAGATTAAGTGATTAAATGATTATATCATGAATTTAGAAACACTTAATCATAAATACTAACAATATAAACACAATTAAAAGTTAAAGTTTAGAGAAATACAACCATTGAATTGAGCAATTGAATCTTCAAACTTAGGGAACATCTAAAGGCTTATACATGAGAAGTATTGTTGTCTAAAATCTCTATTCCAGGCCTTCCCATTGTTGCTTGAAGCTTCGCCAAGATAGAATGAGATTTGAGATTCAATAAGCCTTGAAACTCTTATAATTGGTTAAATACAAAGGATAAGTGTTAATACACAAGCTAGGTATAGTCACTTAGTGAATTTCACATAGTGTAGATGTAAAATCTGAGTTTTAATTGTAGGCACTTTAAAAATGTGTTTTTGGGTCTAAATTGATACATGGAGGCACCAAAAATTTTGGTAGCATTTGGAGCAATTTTAGGACCATTGGAAGGGTCAAAAATCTGAGGGGGTGTCAATGTGTCACCTCCTAAGAGGCGTTTCATCACCTAAATGCGAAGGGGCTAAATAGCCCTAGTAGGTGATACATTGCCTGCTAGTAAGCAATATATCGCTTGACAGTCGATATATCACCTACATGCAGACGACGTATCGCCTGATGTGTCCGTACAAATACGTAAAATATGCTCCAAATGACGAGTTATTCATCTCTAATCCTATTGGTTAGACTTAATGGCGTGGCCTACACTATAAAAGGCTTCTCATAGAGTTTTGGAAGAATTGATCACTGTCTCTAATCTCTCTCTAACCTCTCTCTCTATAGCTTTCAAGAATCTCTATTTTTCTCCAAGAAACTCATAAAGAAAGTGCTTAATTGACTTTGTGAGTTTAAGGGTTGTTCAATCACAATCCTCATTTCCTCTTAGAAAAGGCCTCAAGCATCAATGGTGGCTAGGAAATTTAGAACTAGGACAGCGGTACGAATCGTGTATAATCCTTGGTTCTGTGTCTTGCATTTGTTTAAGGAAAAGTTCAAAGTGGTGGATTCAACAAGGGTTTTGAAGGTTCATCAAAGTTGAAGAATATTGTTCTACAACTAGGGTTTTCATCATCTTTCTCAATCTTTTTTTGGTCTCTGTCAACCATTATTTTTTTTAGATTCTAGTTTTTATGGTTGTGTAATCTCACTCTCTCCCAACATTCTAAGTCTCTATAATCTGAGATAGAACATCATGGAAGAATCTAACTATTTTTCAGCTTTGAAGTTCATGACTCAAGACTTTGTAAGATTGGATAGGTTTGATGGGACTAACTTTGTTCGTTGGCAAGACAAGATTAGATTCTTGCTAACCGCTGTACAAGTCTTCTATGTATTGGATAAAGACCTAAAACCATTGGAAGTGGCCAATGAAGATGATACTCAAGAAGTTTTCAAAGAAAGGAAGAAGTGCGAAGAAGATGAGTTTATATGTAGGGGTCACATCCTCAACGCTCTTTCAGAAAGGCTCTATGATCTTTACACCAACACCAAGACCGCCAAGGAGATATGGAAAGCCTTGGAAAAGAAGTACAAAGTGAAAGAAGAAAATACAAAGAAATTCATTATTACTCAATATATGGAACTTAAGTTCTATGATATGAAACCCCTTCTCTCCCAAATACATGAGTTGCAAATTATTGTGAATAAGTTGTCTACAGTTAATATTGTATTTCCAGAACAATTCCTTGTGGGAACCATAACATCCAAGTTTCCTCCATCTTGGAGGGTCTATAAGAAGAAGATCCTTCATAAGAATGAGGATATTTCATTGGAGGAAATCCTCAAACACTTTAGGATTGAGGAGGAATCCCTTTCTAGAGATAAGAACAATCAGGAGTCTAATAGAGAGACTTCAAAGGCCAATGTAGTGCCTAATCCTCCTAAAGGAAAAGGAATTCGCAAGAACAAGGGCAAGGGTCAAAAACCCTTAGGATCCAAGAAGAATGAGAGACAATTCAAAAGTTCCAAGGGACCTTGCTTTGCGTGTAGCAAGAATGGCCACTTTGCTAGAGATTGTAGGTTCAGGAGGAACCATAACAATGAGGCAAGAGTCAACTCAACTGAAGATTAGCTAGTGGTAACACTAAGTGAAGTTAATTCCATTCATGGAAAGGTGAATGGGTGGTGGTATGATACTTGTGCCACCATTCATGTTACCTATGATAGATGTCTATTCAAGACCTTTCAATCTTCAAATGAAGGGCATGAAATACAAATGGGCAATGAAAAAAGGTCCAAGGTTGAAGAAAAGGGGACTATTAATTTGTTTTTCACATCTGGCGACAAGGTTCTACTCACTAATGTTTTGTATGTACCAGAAATGAGTAGAAACCTTGTGAGCGGTAATTTGCTTGGTAAATCGGGAATCAAGGTTGTGTTAGATTCTGGTAAGCTTACTTTCTCCAAGGGAAATGTGTTTGTGGGAAAGGGATATGCTTGTGATGACATGTTTATACTTTGTACTTCTATTGACAATGTGAACAATAAAGCTTCCTCTTCTTGTTGTTATATGCTTGACTCAAATTCTATTAATTTGTGGCACGTTAGACTTGCAGAAATAAGATTTAGTACAATTAAAAGAGCAATTAAATGTGGACTGATTGATTGTGATAATGTTGAACATGATAAATGCAAATTATGTCTTAAATCTAATAGGGTAAAGAAACATTTTCCAAGTGTTGAAAGAAACTCTAAGTCGTTAGATTTTATACATAGTGACTTATGTGAACTAAATGGAATGTTGACCAGAGGAGGAAGTAGATATTTTATTACTTTCATAGATGATTGCTCTAGGTTCACATATGTATATTTGCTTAAGAATAAAGATGAAGCATTTAATGTGTTTAAAGCTTATAAAGCGAAAGTTGAAAATCAATTGGAAAGGAAAATTAAAGTTCTTAGAAGTAATACGGGTGGTGAATATTTTTCAAATGATTTCAATTTGTTTTGTGAAGAGCATGGAATAATACATGAATGTACAACCCCTTATACTCCAAAACAAAATGGTATAGCAGAAAGGGAAAATAGAACATTTCTTGAGATGATTAATGCTATCAATTACATTCGAAATTGAGTTTTAGTTTGTGGAGTGAAGCCTTGCTATCCTCTTGTCATATTTTGAATCGTATTCCCATGAAGAAAAACAATATCTCTCCATATGAGTTATGGACAGGAAAGAAACCAAACATTGGTTATCTTAAAGTGTGGGGGTGTCTTGCTTATTGCAAGAGCACCGATCCTAAAAGGATCAAATTGGGCCAAAGGGCTATAAGATGTGCATTTGTGGGTTATGCCCAAAATAACAAAGCATATCAATTATTAGACTTGGAGTCTAATGTGATAATTAAATGAAGAGAGATTAATTTCTTTGAGAACATGTCATGCAATGACAACAAGTTAATAGAACCAACTCAAACTAGAGAGCCTCAAGAGGAGACTCCTAAAATGGTTGGCGAGCAACCTCAATTGCCTAGAAGCAGCCAAAAGCTCAAATATTTGGGATCAAGTGAGAATTGTTCTCAAATAGAGACACTATACCTTATTGAAGGTGATAATGAAGAAGTTACTTGGCAATATCCAATATTACTTCAAATAGAAGATGATCCCAAAACTTTCAAAGAAGTAATGTCCTTAAGGGACTCCACTTTTTGGAAGGAGGCAATTAATGATAATGGATTCAATTATGTCTGTAACGACCCAAAATCACTAATAAGGCTTAAGGGCCTTGATTAGTGTGTCGGGAGGGCACGATTGGTTTATGTGTGAATTAAGTAGTTTAATGCATGATTCTGTGATAAGCATGCTTGTATGGTTATATGAATGTATATGTGAAATGCATGTCTACGAGTATTAGTATGCATGTAGGCCCCGTTTAGCTTAAAGGGGTATATTTGTAATTTTAGCCTGTTGAGGGCGTAAATGTGATTATATGTTATAATTGTGAGGACCACATTATTATGTGGGTAAATCTGTAGCATGCGACTTGAGGCGATCCTAGGGAGCTAGTTAGCAGGAAAGTCACAACAGGACCTAATACTTGACTTGGGGCAAGTCAAGGGGTATTTCGGGTATTAAATAGTTATTTGGGTTATCGGGTTATGGAAATAAATAATTGGAGATATATTTGAGGTTAGGAAGCTTAGGTGGGAATACTGGGGAATTTTACCAGTTTGCCCTCGGGGACGTTTCTGGTACCCCGAGCCTCGGGATTGACTTAATTGCTTAAGGATAGACTAAGTAAAACTTAGAAAGTGGTAGAAACACCAAGAACCAACCCTTCTCTCTTCCTTTTTTTCTCTCTCAAGGGAAACTACGGAAAACTAAGGGAACTAGGCTGGAACTCAGAGAATTGAGTAGAGCATTTGGGAGATTAATTCAGTAGAAGCTAAGGGATCTAATCAGGAACTGAGGTAAGCATTGAATTATACTTTTGATCATTTGGTTATGCAGCTTTGGGGCTAGATTTTAAGAGTTCTTGGGTTTGAATTTAAGGTTGAATTAAAGCTAAAGACTTGGGAGTTAGCTAAGTAATTGCTTGGAGGATTGAGTCTTCAGTGAAGGTAAACTCCAATTTATGATATAGAGTTTGAATTCTGGGTTTTTCTGACTGGTTTCGGTGTTCTTGAGTGTGTGGGTTTCAGAAATTAAATGGTGTTTTGATGAGTTTCTAGATTAGATTTCTGCTGGCTTATGTTACTAAAATCATACTAGAATGTTTGTGATAGTTGGAGTATATTATTAGGATGGTTATGGGTGGTTTTGAGTAAGGTTTGAGTGTTAAAATGGTGGTTTTTCTAGGTTCGAAGGGGTCGGGCTGTGGCATAGTTCTTGGTGTGTCGCGGCCCTCTGAGGCTGATAGGTGCTGGAGATGGAGGGCGGGTCGCGGCATGAGGTATGTAGGGTCGCGGCCCGTGTCAGTTTTTGGGTGAGGATGAGCCTCTGGTTGGGGCCATGCCGCGGCATAGGGATCTTGAGTCGCGGCCCTTAAGGACATTTGTGGTCTTTTGGAGTTTTTAAGTGCGGGAACATAACCTAGGGTGCTCGGGATCGATTCTACTACCGTGTTAGGTGGAATTCGATGTCCCGGAGGCTAGAACCATATCCGGAAACCTTTTTACAATTATTAATGGTATCCCTTATCTTGGTTGTGACTAGGTATAATCTAGGGCTCGGGAAACAGATCGTGCTCAAGAGGCATCCCTCGTAATCAGTACACTTGGAAATTAAAGGTAAGAAAACTGCACCCGGTTGTGAATTTATAATGGGAGTAAGGGTTCCCTTTTTTGTATGCTTTATGAAGGATGGTATTATGCCATGTGAATAACAAGCAAATGGCCTAAGAGTGCGGAGTTTGCATTGGCGCACAAGGCGCGGCTCAGCCACTGGTAGCTGAGGACAGCTTATTATTCACTAAGCTCAGTTTAAGTGGACCGGAGTCAGTGAGGTAAACAGAGGGTGCGACCTAAGTGCATCGACCCTGATTATCATGTGATTTGATTATTATTATTATTGGTTGATGGATTTGTCATGCTGAATAACTGAGTGTTGGTTTGTTGATTCTTTTGTTACGTCTATGGGCTATGTGATTAATGTGGTATGCTAAGTGTACGAACATGCTTTAAGGGTTATTCAATTGTTATCATTGTTTGTGCTACAACGTTATGTTTTCTTGCTGGGCCTTGGCTTGCGGGTGCTATGTGGTGCAGGTAAAGGCAAGGGTAAGCTTGATCAGCCCTGAATCAGAGAGCTCTAAAGGCAGAATGTACATGATTAGCTGCCCGGTTGCCACGGTTGAGGAAGAGGCAAGAACAGGAAGACCATAAATGTCTGTTTTGCCCTTAGAGTGGCTAGTGGCTATTTGTACTTTAGAAATTTTGTAAACTGACTTTCAAACACTATTTCTTTTGGGATCCCTTGTACAAAATGTTTAGTTATATGAAAGGTATATTTTATGACCAAAACCTTTTAACCCTAGTTCATTAGTGATGTTAGTGAAACATTTTTAACTAAATGACTTGATTAGTGAGTCCCGCACCTTTATAAATACACAGTGTAACGGTCTTGGCTACCCAGGGCATTACAACTTAGTATCAGAGCGTCCTAGGTTTAAGGGTTCCTGAAGACTGGCTGGACATGTACATTCGCTGCTAGAGACAAGCTCGGTTCAGGGTTTGGTAATGTGTATATGTGCTTATATGCTTGTGTGCTTGGAAAGAATTACGAATGTTTCTATCTGCTGAATTAATAGGAAGCATGAGATACTGATAGGGCCTGGCCCTTGACTGCTATGTGATAATAATGAGGCATGCTTATTAGCATTGTTGTGCATGTAAATGAATATCTGAATGATTGACTACACATTGTGTTTATATGGGTGAATGTGTGGATGAATTCCTATATTTGGATTGTTTGTGATTGATTATGTTCCATTGGTGGATTTTAGAAAAGCTTTTACCCTGTCATCATGGTCTAATTGATGAGCCGTTGATTGTAGATTAACTTGGATAGCTATACGTCCAAGGAAATCTACTCAACTAGCCGGCACTAGGTCTGGGACCAGAGGTGATGACCAGGGCCATATTCCTCCGCCAGTCCCTGAGAACTGGCAGCAGATTATGGCAGAGATGCAATCGCGATTACAGAGCCAAGATGAACAGATTCGTCTTCTATGACAGCAGGCTCCAGCAGGGAGTGCTGCACGTATTGTGCCACCTATAGTGGCACCAGTTATACTGCCAGTAGAAGTTGGGAACAGGTGGGAGCCATTGTATGAGCGGTTCCGGAAGAAGCATCCCCCAAATTTTGAGGGAGGACCTGACCCACTGAAGGTTGAACAGTGGATGTCTATGATTACTACTATCCTGGACTTCATGAGGATAGAGGGATATGACAGAGTGGCCTGTGCCACATATATGTTGAGAGAGGATGCCCGCATCTGGTGGGAAGTGGCATCACAGACCAGAGACGTCACTGCTTTGAGTTGGGATGGATTCAAGGATCTGTTCAGTCATAAATACTACAATGTTGCCATCAGGGCAACAAAGGTTAATGAGTTTGTGGGGTTGGTGCAGGGCAGCATGACAGTTACTTAGTATGCCCTAAAATTCGATAGACTTCTGAAATTTGCACCAGATCTTGTGCCTACAGATGTAGCTAGGCAAGACAGGTTTATTCGAGGGCTTAATGCTATGATAGCCCGGGAAGTGAGGATTACAACAGTACCTGGGGGAATAACTTATGCCCAGGCTGTTGAGAAGGCTCTGACCGCTGAGGAAGCGAAGAATAAGATTTGGAAGGAAAGTTCAGCGAGGCGCGAGGGTCGCAAAGTGGTGCCTCCTTACTCTGGGTCAGGTAGGGGAGAAGGCTCTAGTGATGTGAAGAGGAAGACCCCTGACACTTCGATCACTGCTGGTCCTGATAGGAGGGGTCGGGGTGGCCATCAGGGCGGCAGTGAGGCATAGAGGAGTTATCCGGAGTGCCCGAGGTGTAGAAGATGCCATCAGGGCGAGTGTCGGGCCAAGGCTTGTTATATGTGCAGAATAGTGGGGAACCTCAAGAAGGATTGCCCAACAGTGAAGAAAGGGGAAGCAGGAAAGGTGGACAGCTTGACTCCAGCTCGAGTGTTCACTTTGACGCAGGCAGAGGCCGAGGCTAGTCCCTCGGTGGTGACAGGTCAGCTTTCTAGCGCTGGCTTTCCTTTTACTGTATTGATTGACTTTGGTGCCACACACTCATTTGTTTCTAGTAAAGTGATTGATAGATTGTGTAGACCTAGTGAGTATCAGACTGTGGAGTTTGGGACTTTATTGTCTACTAAGGAACTAGTAGTTTATAGGAGGTGGATTAGGGCACTACCAGTGATGGTTGATAGTAGGGAGCTTTCAGTAGACTTTGTTGAGCTAGACATGGAGGATTTTGACATGATCCTAGGGATGGATTGGTTGGTCAGGTATGTGGCTACTATTGACTGCAGGAAGAAGATGATGACTTTTGAGCCTAAGGGCGAGGATCCTTTTGTTTTCGTGGGTGCGGTATGTGGACCCCGCGTACCCATGATATCAGCGTTGAGAGCCAGACTTGTTACAGGGTGGATGTATAGGTTTTCTGGCTAGTGTGGTGGATACTACTAGGGTTTTGCCAATAGGGCTATGAGAGACCAGATTGGTGTGTGAAATCTTGGATGTATTTCCTGAGAATCTGTCAGGATTGCCGCCACGCAGGGAGATTTAGTTTGTTATTGAGTTAGCACTGGGGGCAGAACCAGTATCAAGGACACCATATAGGATGGCACCAGCAGAGTTGAAGGAATTGAAGATACAGCTACAGGAACTTCTGAATTTGGGATTCATCAGGCCTAGCTACTCCCCATGGGGTGCTCTAGTTTTGTTTGTTAAGAAGAAGGACGAGCCGCTGAGGGTGTGTTAAGATTACAGAGAATTGAACAAGTTGACCATCAAGAATAAGTACCCTCTACCAAGGATCGATGACTTGTTCGATCAGTTGCAGGGAAAGACAGTGTTCTCAAAGATTAATCTTCGATCTCGTTATCACCAGCTGAGGATCAAGGATGAGGACATACCGAAGACGGCCTTCCAAACACGGTATGTGCACTATGAGATCTTGGTCATGTCTTTTGGTTTGACCAATTCCCAACAAGCTTTCATGGATCTAATGAACAGGGTGTTCAAGGACTTCTTAGATCAATTCATCATTGTCTTCATCGAAGACATCTTAGTGTACTCCAGTTCAGAGGCAGAGCATGAGCGACATCTTCGACGGGTCTTATAGAGGTTAAGGGAGCATCAGTTATATGCCAAGTTTAAGAAGTGTGAGTTTTGGTTGCCAAAAGTGACTTTTCTTGGGCATATTGTTGGCGCAGAGGGGATTGTGGTGGATCCGTCCAAGGTGGAGGCAGTAAGAGATTGGCCGAGGCCAAGGAATGCAACAAAGGTTCGGAGTTTCCTCGGGTTAGCAGGTTACTACAGGCGGTTTGTAGAAGGATTCTCGAAGATTGCTACACCGATGACAGAATTGACAAGGAAGAATCAGAAGTTTGTTTGGTCAGAGAAGTGTGAGAACAGTTTCCAAGAATTGAAGCGACGACTTATTACTGTACCTGTACTGAGTCTTCCTTCCGAGGAAGGAAAGTTTGTGGTATATTGTGATGCATCAAGGTTGGGTTTAAGCTGTTTGTTGATGCAGAATGAGAAAGTTATAGCTTATGCATCGCGGCAGTTGAAGGAGTATGAACAGCGGTAACCTACTCATGATCTAGAACTAGTGGTAGTGGTATCGCACTGAAGGTGTGGCGACATTATCTGTATGGGGAGAAGAGCGAGATATACACTGACCACAAGAGTTTGAAGTATTTCTTCACCCAGACGGATCTGAACATAAGATAGAGGCATTGGTTGGAATTGGTTAAGGATTATGATTGTGATATTCTTTACCACCCAGGGAAAGCCAATGTTGTGGCAAATGCATTGAGTCGGAGGGGCTCAGGGCTGTTATTTAGCTCTGTTCAGATCTCTAGAGAGTTAGCAGATGAGATGACCAGGGCAAGGATAGAGCTAGTGGTGGGCCGATTGGCCAATGTTACCTTGCAGTCGACCCTACTAGAGCGGATCAAGGAGGGTCAATTGGTGGATGTGCAGTTACAGGAAGTTCGACAGAATGTCTTAGCGGGGGTAGCTAAGGATCATTCTATTTCTAAGGCTGGTGTGCTTCGATATCAGGGACGGATTTGTGTTCCGGTAGATGAAGGGGTCAGACGAGAGATACTAGATGAGTCTCACACTACACCATACTCACTTCATCCAGGTACCATGAAGATGTATCAAGATCTATGGACATTATATTGGTGGCCCGGGATGAAGAAGGATGTGGTGGAGTATGTGGCCAGATGTTTGGCATGTCAACAGGTGAAGGCTGAGCATCAGCAACCAGCGGGATTGCTTCAGCTTTTGGGTATCCCCGAGTGGAAGTGGGAGGACATTACCATGGATTTTGTGGGAGGTCTACCCAAGATAGTGGGACTTTATGAGTCGGTGTGGGTGATAGTGGACAGATACACCAAGTCAGCTCATTTTCTGCCAGTGAAGTCTACTTACACAGTGGAACAGTATGCAAAGTTGTATGTGAGGGAGATAGTTCATCTCCATGGGGTTCCTAAGTCTATTGTATCTGATCGAGACCCTATCTTTACCTCCAAGTTTTGCGGAGCTCTGCAAAAATCCATGGGGACTCAATTGAAGTTTAGCATAGCCTTTCATCCTCAGACTGATGGACAATATGAGAGGACGATTCATGTGTTGGAGGATATGCTTAGGGCGTGTGTGATTGACTTCGAGGGATCTTGGAACAAGTATCTCCCATTGATTGAGTTTTCATATAACAATAGTTATCAGTCCACGATTGGAGTGGCTCCTTACGAGATATTATATGGGAGGAAGTGTAGGTCGCCCATTCATTGGGATGAGATGGCTGAGAGAAAATATTTGGAGCCAGACATGGTTCAGAAGACAAATGAAGCTATTGAGAAGATCCGAGCCAGGATGCTTGCTTCGCAGAGTAGACAGAAAAGCTACCCTGACCCTAAGCGTAGAGACATGGAGTTCCAGGTTAGGGACCACGTGTTTCTGCGAGTTTCACCACTGCGAGGGGTGAGGAGATTTGGAGTAAAGGGCAAGCTGAGCCCTCAGTTTGTTGGACCTTTCGAGATTCTAGAAAGGATTAGACAGGTGGCCCCGTTTAGCTTAAAGGGGTATATTTGTAATTTTAGCCCGTTGAGAGCGTAAATGTGATTATATGTTATAATTGTGAGGACCACATTATTATGTGGGTAAATCTGCAGCATGCAACTTAAGGCAATCCTAGGGAGCTAGTTAGCGGGAAAGTCACAACGGGACCTAATACTTGACTTGGGGCAAGTCAAGGGGTATTTCGGGTATTAAATAGTTATTTGGGTTATTGGGTTATGGAAATAAATAATTGGAGATATATTTGAGGTTAGGAAGCTTAGGTGGGAATACTGGGGAATTTTACCATTTTGCCCTCGGGGACGTTTCTGGTACCCCGAGCCTCAGGATTGACTTAATTGCTTAAGGATAGACTAAGTAAAACTTAGAAAGTGGTAGAAACACCAAGAACCGACCCTTCTCTCTTCCTTTTTTTCTCTCTCAAGGGAAACTACGGAAAACTAAGGGAACTAGGCTGGAACTCAGAGAATTGAGTAGAGCATTTGGGAGATTAATTCAGTAGAAGCTAAGGGATCTAATCAGGAACTGAGGTAAGCATTGAATTATACTTTTGATCATTTGGTTATGCAGCTTTGGGGCTAGATTTTAAGAGTTCTTGGGTTTGAATTTAAGGTTGAATTGAAGCTAAAGACTTGGGAGTTAGCTAAGTAATTGCTTGGAGGATTGAGTCTTCAGTGAAGGTAACCTCCAATTTATGATATAGTGTTTGAATTCTGGGTTTTTCTGACTGGTTTCGGTGTTCTTGAGTGTGTGGGTTTCAGAAATAAAAATGGTGTTTTGATGAGTTTCTAGATTAGGTTTCTGCTGGCTTATGTTACTAAAATCATGCTAGAATGTTTGTGATAGTTGGAGTATATTATTAGGATGGTTATGGGTGGTTTTGAGTATGGTTTGAGTGTTAAAATGGTGGTTTTTCTGGGTTCGAAGGGGTCGGGCTGCGGCATAGTTCTTGGTGTGTCGCGGCCCTCTGAGGCTGATAGGTGCTGGAGATGGAGGGCGGGCCGCGGCATGGGGTATGTAGGGTCGCGGCCCGTGTCAGTTTTTGGGTGAGGATGAGCCTCTGGTTGGGGCCATGCCGCGGCATAGGGAGCTTGAGTCGCGGCCCTTAAGGACATTTGTGGTCTTTTGGAGTTTTTAAGCGCGGGAACATAACCTAGGGTGCTCGAGATCGATTCTACTACCTTGTTTGGTGGAATTCGATGTCCCGGAGGGTAGAACCTTATCCGGAAACCTTTTTACAATTATTAATGGTATCCCTTATCTTGGTTGTGACTAGGTATATGCTAGGGCTCGGGAAATGGATCGTGCTCAAGAGGCACCCCTCGTAATCAGTACCCTTGGAAATTAAAGGTAAGAAAACTACACCCAGTTGTGAATTTATACCCTGAGTAAGCGTCCATAAAAGACAAAGTTTCATGACCAGAGGTCGCGTCAACCAACTGGTCTATCCTTGGCAAAGGAAAACAATCCTTAGGACATTCTTTGTTCAGATCGGTAAAGTCCACACAAGTCCTCCACTTTCCATTGGACTTGGGCACTAATACTGGGTTTGAAACCCAGGCGGGGTAATAAGCCTCCCTTATGAACCCGTTTTCCTTTAGTTGCTCCACCTCCTCCTTGAGAGCCTTTGCCCAATCCTTGTTAAGCAATCTTCTCTTCTGCTGCATTGCTGGATAGCTTTCATCCATGTTGAGCACGTGGCTGGTCACAGTTGGTGAGATACCCACCATATCCTTGTGAGACCAGGCGAAGACATCTTGATTCCTCCGCAAAAATTCTACCAGTTGTGCTTTCACTTCTAACTTCAACTTTTTTCCAACCTTGACCCCTCTGGTCGGGTCATTCTCATCTATTGGGACCTCCTCTAATTCTTTCGTAGGTCCCACCTCACTATCATAATCCCCAAAGCGAGGATCAAAGTCCATTCCCTTGCTTTGGGCAACGCCCTATTTGGTGACTTCATGACCGGATGAGGCTTGTTGCTCACTGAAACCAAGAATTCTTTCTTGACCAACATCTTCTAACATTCTTTCCTGATCAGCTACGACTGTAATGCTTTGTTGGTCGACATTCATCTCCTCTACTTCCTCTCTATCTGCACACACAATCATATTATTTTCCTTAGCCCCCTTTCGCGCTTTAGCTACCGAGGCATTGTAACACTCTCTAGCTTATCTCTGGTCTCCTCGGACATAACCTATTCCTGCACTGGTCGGGAACTTTATAGAAAGGTTCCATATAGATACTACCGCATGCAAGGCCGTGAGTAGTGGTCAACCAATCACCACATTATAAGCTGACGAACAGTCGACTATCAAAAACTCTGTCATAACTGTCTCGTGCTTCGGAGCATCTCCTATTGTGACTGGTAACTTGATCATTCCGGTCGGTGATAACCCTTCTCTAGTAAATCCATAAAAGACCTGAGAGCATGGCTTCAAGTCATTAATGGATAGTCTCATCCTTTCAAAGGATGATTTGTAAATGATGTTCACAGAGCTCCCCGTGTCGACCAGACATCTCTTCACCTTCATGTTTGCTATTTCGACTGTAATGACGAGGGGGTCATTATGAGGATATCTCACATGTCGTGCATCATCTTCAGTAAAAGTGAGAGACTCACTTTCATACTGTGGGTTCTTCGGAGGTCGCTCCTCTACAGTCATGACTTTAGACGTCGATGTTGCGTCCAACTCATGTCGGAGTGTTCGAGCATATCTCTCTCTTGCCTTGTTGCTATCCCCAGCCAGATGTGGACCCCCACATATAGTGTCCAGAGTGAAGTCCACAGGCTCGAGTTGCAAGGGTGGAGACCGCTGTCGCTTAAACTCAGGATTGTTGTTACTTCCCTCTCCTTGGGTCTTTTCTGCTTGACATTTTTTTAATTTTCCCGACCGGAGGAGAAACTCTATCTCGTCTTTGAGATGATTGCATTCATTTGTGTCGTGACTATAGTCTCCATGGAAACGACATAACTTATTCAAGTCTCTCTTACTCATCTCCTTCCTGATGGGTGGGGGTTTCCAGTAGGGGACCTCTTGATGACTCGCCAGATATATCTCTGCTCGGCTGGCCGAAAGAGTAGTGTAATTGGTGAACCGAGGTTCATACTTAGTTGGCTTGTCGTTCGGTCTCGACTTAGCCTTCTTTTCCTCATGGCGGTTAGACCCGTTATTTCCACGTTTCTTACCACCACTTTGTCCATTTCCGCCATTCTTAGGAGGATCAGTTGATCCGCCTGAATTGTTTAGGCATTTCTCTCCTTTCTCAATCGCGTCATCCAATTTCATATATTTGTCCGCCCGGTCAAGAAATTGTTGTAGTGTTGAAATTGGATTGCGATGAATACTGTCCCACAAAGGACTCCGATAGATTATACCAGAAGAAATGGCAACCATCTTCCCCTCATCTCCAACCGCAGTTGTTCGGTTGGCTTATCTCATGAACCTCTGTATGTAGTTCTTGAGAGATTCATCTTTCCCTTGTTTAATATCTGCCAAGTGATTAGCGTAAACAGGAGGGGTCCGAGCAGCGCTGAACTATCTACAAAATTCTTTCCTGAAACCCTCCCAAGAAGTAATGGAGTTCGTCTTAAATTTCCAATACCACTCTTGGGCAGTATTGGATAATGTAGTGGGGAAAACTCTGCAGCGATAGTCATCGCTCACTCCGAGCAGCTCCATTTGGTCTTCAAACTTCCCCACATGCCTTATCGGATCTGCCTTTTCTGTATAAACTGGCAGTACCGGTGCTTTATACTTCGCTGGCGGCTGGGCTACTCTAATTCGAGCATAAAATGGGCTACCACTCCTGTGGTCTACCAGATCGATTGTATAAGGTTGTTTTGACAGACCTTGAACTACTGCCGTTAGCGCATCAAGCTGGGCCTGGATGCCTGGGGCCACTGTTGGGGGCTCAAGGTCTGGACCTCCTGGTCGGGCGCTCTTATCCGGCACACCATCATCAAGTATTTCTACTTGACTGGTGGGTCGGTTCGGATCTCGCCCTTCGACCGGGACGGTCCTTCTTCTATCGGCAATGACATCTCTTAAATCCTTCTGAGAGGTATGCCTCCCCAGTCAATCGAACACTGTGCTCCGATTTTTTTCGGAAGGCTTACTACGCGAGACGTGCTCTTTCCCACTGTGTTGCTGGTTGGGATGCAGTGGTGGCCTTCCTATCTGTGCCGGGTGATCTTTTCCTCCTCGCTGGTCTTTGCCATTCTTTTCCTTCGACTGGTCGGTGTGATGACTATCAGCTTCATCATGACCATGCCCATCTTTGAAGTGTGAAGTTTCTTTACCTCGAGGAGTTCTGGTTTGTTCCTGGCCGGGTGGAGTCTTTTTACTGCCTGATTTGTGACTTCCGGATCTGGAAGCTTCTGATCGATGGCTCCTAGAAAGGGTTCTAGAGTTCCCCCTTTGAGTCGAGGCAGTGCCCGATCGGACCCCATCCTCCTCCCGACCAGGAGGGTTACTCCCGCTTCTGTTCGGTCCTCGAGAATTGGGCCTATCAGTAGATTTTCGACCAGCATCTGTGGTCCTTGCTTCTTGGGTAGCTGCTCCTCACACTGCAGCTTGGGCATTGGCCTGGGTCAACTGCGTAGCCGCCTCCAGAGCGAGTGCAGCCTCGCGGTGTCGCCTATCGGCCTCCTCCTGCTGTCGCCTGATCTCTTCGCTCCTAGCGTTCATCTCCCGTCTTTGCTGCTCAAACGCAGCCTTCTGTCTAGCCATCTCTTCAGCAAATGACTCCTGTCGGGCGTTGAATTGCGCCATCTCCTCCTGGAAGGCCCCCATGGCTTCCTGGAGTTGTTCAACCTCTGGAGTCATCTCCTCGAGCAAGACCCTGGGCTCAGTCTCATGGTCTTGAGGACCGGGACCTTCTGATCTAGCAGGCTCCTTAGATGAACCTGGCTTCTTGGAGGCCGCATTGGTGTTCTTGGGCGCCATAATGCTACGGTAATTGTGTGTTTTTCTCTTCAGGCTCTCAATGAACGCACCAAAATGTTGACCACGGTTTTGGCCAACGACAAGTAGACGTCAAAACTACACTAAACCTTCAAGAGAAAAAATGACACTGACAATTTTTATAGTGGTTCAACTCCAATGTGTTGTTAATAGCCTAATCCACTTAGAGTTATGATTTATGGATTTACACTAAAGATCAAATGAGCCTGAGTCAACTGAGTTTCTTCAGTGTAAATGAAAAGAATACAATATTTCTCTCAGAATACAAATACTCTCTTAGGGAAATCAGAATTCGAATCCCATCAATGATGCCATGAGCTCTGTATTTATAGGCTCAGGATCGTACAAACTGAAATCCCTGATAATCGAGATATTTTTGTTACTCTCACAATATTTAATTAATAATAACATTTAAAATACAACAATATGCGACTTCTTTGGGATAATCTGAGAGATTCCCGCGTAGGCACGACTGATTCTAGACAAATCTGTTGCTGGAATTTTGCTTGCATAACAATAATCTGCTTAATCGGTCAACTTCACTCCTTGAAGAAAAACTGGTTAGCCCAAACACTTGACCGGTCGGCCAAAATATCTGACTGGTCGGCCATGCACTCCACCGGTCAGCCAAACACTTCACTGGTCGGCCAAGCACTCCAGCGGTCGGTCATGCACCTCACTGGTCGGCCAAGCACTCCACCGGTCGGTCATGCACCTCACCGGTCGGCCAAGCACTTGACTGATCGACCGGAGCAGGTGACTGGTCAGTCAAGTATCATTTCCGGTCGAACAAATCACTTCCAAGCAAAGCTTTGACTCAGCCATTTCATGCCACTTGTCACTTTTATTGCCACGTCATCGTTTTCAAATTTTGGGGATAACACATTTATTTAGTTATTTCTGTAATTTGATATTCGCTAGATCAATTAGAAATGAAGATTGATTCTTGGTAATTAGTAAGCTTTCCTTGTGGTTTTGACACTCAATTTAATTATACTACTTGTTCGATTGCATGCACTTGCGTATTTAAAAATTAACAAGTTTTTGGCGCTATTGTCGAGGACTGTGTTATTAATATCAAAATAGTTAATTTTTATTATAACTTGGTTTTTATTTTTTATCATTCTAATTCGATTAGTGTCTTAATCTTGTGGTTTCATGAAATATTGGTATATGCAACATGGTAAACAACGAGAGATAGTACGTGCAAATCCTGAAATAGAAAGAACTTGCTGATAGAACCAAAAGAATAAGAGGTTGGAGATTACCATGGTTGAAAATCAGGGGAATGCAAAAAATAATGTTGCAAATGATGTTCCAAGGACAGCAGCTGCCGCCAAGATTCCAAATGTTGTAGAGGTCCTTGTGGACCAAGGACACTAAGAGACTATGTACTTCCCACTATCACGGGAGTGCACTCTTACATTTGACACCCCACTATTGTCGCTAACAACTTCGAAATCAAGCCAGAAATTCTACAAATGTTGCAATCCACTGTTCAATTTGGTGGGTTGCCAACTAAAGATCCAAACTTGCACATAGCCAATTTCTTAGAGTCGTGTGCAACGTTCAAGATGAATGGGGTGAGTGACAATGCAATCTGACTGAGACTTTTCCCATTCTCATTAAGAGACCGAGTGAAGAGTTGGTTGATCTCACTACAAGACAACTCAATCACTGCATGGGAGGAACTAGCCCACAAGTTCCTTGCCAAGTTCTTCCCTTCGGCTAAAGCTGCAAAGTTGAGAGGTGAAATATATCATTTCCACCAGAGCAATGGGGAGTCTCTATATGATGCATGGGAGAGATTTAAGGAGTTGTTAAGGAAGTGTCCTCACCACAGAATTGAGAAATAGATGCTAGTTCATAATTTTTACAATGGGTTAGGAGGTATTACTCGCACAATCATAGATGCAGCAGTTGGGGGTGCTTTCATGAGCAGGAGCGCTAATGAAGTCAATGAGTTACTAGAGGAAATTTCCATGAACAATTACCAATGGCCTACAGAGAGGGAAAATACAAAGAAGGTAGCTGGTATGATCGAATTAGATGTTATCCTAATGCTCATAGCTCAAGTGGCATCCCTAACAAAGCAGTTAAAGCAAAATAACCTATCATCCCAAGCCATGCAACTACAGAGCCTATGTGAGGCATGTGGGAGTGCTCGTCCATTATAACAGTGTCCTGCCATGGATATGCATAATATGTCGATGGAACAAGTGCAAGCCATAGGGAACTTCCAAAGGCAAACCAACAACCCCTTTTCGATGTCATACAACCAAGGGTGGAGGAGCCACCCTAACTTCTCATGGACGAATAACCAAGCCGCACAACAGCCTTTCCCTCAAAACTAGCAACAGTTCCCACCTCCACAACCAAAACCACAATAGTCTTTCCAACAACAACCCTGGATTCTATCAACCACAGGCTAGACCAGCACAGCAGCAAACTATTATGAAGCCACCTGACACACAACCAGACGTATTGAATCAATTTATGATCGAAACTAGGGTGTCTATTAGAAATTTGGAGACTCATAATTGTCAGTTGGCTATGATAATGATGTAATGACCCAACTGCTCTAGACTTTGGACCATTAATGACTACTATACATAGACACTAATTTTTTATAAAACTTACAAGTGAAATAATCATAACTTCATTAAAACTTGTAAAACAAATGTTAAACTACATAAAACTTAAAGTAGGATATGGGATCCCATTGTTTTTAAAATGAAAACATAACATAACTTTAAATAAATGGATTGCAAAATAAAGTGCGGAAAATACATATAAAGCATAATTTTTAATAGACTAAGAAGCGACTTCATCCTCGAACCGAACGCTCAATCCATCCATTTCCATTCTGCCTCAATACACAACCCCCAAGCTGCCAAGAACCCTTCCGCCACCATAGCTACTTTCCTGCACATATAAACATAAAGGAATGAGCCTAATGCCCAGCAAGGAAAATCTAACACATAAATCATATACATAAAATTAATATCAACATATACTAAAACATATCATAAACATATGTCACACATACTGTTGACCGCGTTTTTGGCCAACGACGTGAGAACATCAAAAACGACAAACCTTCAAGAGAATTCAAACGACACAGGCGGTTCAATAAAGAAAATAAATAACACACACGATTTTTATAGTGGTTCAGCCCCAATTTATTGGTAATAGCCTAATCCACTTAGAGATTTGATTATTTTATCTACACTCAAGATCAGATGAACCAGTGTCAACTGAGTTTCTTCAGTGTAAATTCTCAGAATACAAAAGAGTTCTCTCTCAAGAAAACGCACTTTCTCTCTCTAGAAAACTCAAACCAAAACTTTAAATTGCCAAAAGTCCTTTTCTGATCCCATAAGCCATGTATTTATAGGCTTAGGGTCATACATTGATATCCCTTAGGATCGGGATATTTTATTATTCGTATTATATTTAAATTACAAGAAATATTCAAAATGCAACAGAATCCCCAATTTGTGTGAAGAATGAGAGATTCCCGCGTATGCCCAGACCGATTCTTCGTGAAGCCACTTCTGGGAATTTGACGTAGTCTGGTCTATTTGGTTGATGAATATCGTCTTCTGGTCGAACACATGCATGCTGGACATACACAAGTGCTGGTCGGACATATGCATGCTGGACACATGCATACGGACCAGGCCCTTGTCTCTCCTTGGACATGTGTCCGACCACATCTTCTCGGACATGAGTCCGACCACATCTACTCGAACATGAGTCCGACCACATCTTCTCGGACATGCGTCCGACCGGACACACTCAACAACATGGTCCGCTCGGACCAACTCATGCCTCACCACGGATACAAGGCATGCACCCTCTTGATCCTTCTCCTCGAGCTAATGTCCGACCACACTTGGATTGCTCCTCGGACTAATGTCCGACCACACTTGGAATGCTCCTCGGACTAGTGTCCAACCACACTTGGAATGCTCCTTGGACTAGTGTCCGACCACACTTGGAATGCTCCTCGGACTAGTGTCTGACCACACTTGGAATGCTCCTCAGACTAGTGTCCAACCACACTTGGAATGCTCCTCAGATGCACTTGGCTCGGACATGCCAGTGCTGGGCAGCAAAGTCACTCCTGGTTGGATGTAACTTACCCGATTGGTAATGACACCTCTCAAGCAGTCAAAACTCTTCATTGAAGTAAGCCAGATCACCCAACCATTCCGTGCCACTTGTCATTTCTATTGCCACATCATCATTTTCAAATTTTGGGGATAACATTTTACCCCCAAATTTATTATATGATACTTCACATAATAAACTTTTTTTTCTCCAAAGTTGACGGCATTATATAAAAAATAACTGATCATCTTCCCGCCATGCAGCAGACCACAACTTACAGACCACGATCACTGTAAATAACTGTCCATGATCGTGGGGAGAAAAAATAGCCCAAGAATTCCAAGGGTCCAAAAATAAGTGATAACTTCCACTTTTTTCCTTTAAATAACCCCTACACTTACACATTCTCCCCTACCGTCGTTGGCCAAAAATGCGGTCAACATTTTGGTGCTTTCATTGAGAGCCTGAAGAGAAGAACAGACAGTCCCTGAAGCAATATGGCGCCTAAGAACACCAATGCAGCCTCCAAGAAGACGAGCTCATTTAAGGAGTATGCTAGATCAGAGGGTCCTAGCGTTCAAGATCGTGAAACTGAGCCTAGAGTCGTGCTCAAGGACGTAGCTCCAGAAGTTGAAGAGCTCCAAGAAGCCATGAGCGCCTTCTAGGAGGAGATGGCTCAGTTTAACGCCAGGCATGAGGCGTTCACTGAGGAAATGGCTAGGCAGAATGCCGCATTCGAGCAGCAGAAACGGGAGATGGACGCTAGGAGTGAGGAGATCCATCGACAGCAGGAAGAGGCCGACAGGCGACATTGTGAAGCTGCACTCGCTCTGGAGGCAGCTACGCAGCTGACCCGAGCCAATGCCCAGGCTGCACCTGGGGTGGCAGCCACCCCAGAGGCAAGAACCACAGAAGCTGGTCGTAAGAAAACTGATAGACCAGGCAGAGGTGGTAGTAACCCACCTGGTCATGAGGAAGATGGAGTCTGATCGCGCACTGCCTCAACTCAAAGGGGGAACTCCAAAACCCCCTCAAGGAGCCACCGATCAGAGACTTCCAGATTAGGGAGTCATAAGTCAGGCAGCAAGAAAACACCTCCTGAGCAGGAGCACAATAGACCTCCTCGTGGCAATGAGACTTCCCACTTCAAAGATGGGCATGGGCGTGATGAAGCTGACAGTCATCACACTGACCATTCGAAGGAGAAGAATAATAATAACCATCGAGGAGGAGAGGATCGACCAGCCCAGATAGGAAGGCCACCATGGCATCCTAACCAGCGCAGTGGCAAGGAGCACGTTCCACCCAACAAACCTTCCAAGAAGACTCGGAGTACGGTGTTCGATAGGTTGGGAAAGCACACTACTCAGAAGGACTTGAGGGACGTCATTGATGATAGAAGGAGGACCGTCCCGGTCGAAGGGCAAGAGCCAATCCGTCCTACCAGTCGAGTAGAAATACTCGATGATGGTTTGCCGGATAGGAACACCCGACCAGGCGGTCCCGAAAGTGAGTCCCCAGCAGTGGCCCCAGGCATCCAAGCCTAGCTTGATGCTTTGACAGCAGCAGTCCAAAGTCTGTCAAAACGACTAGCGATTGATCCAGTAGACCACAGGAGTGGCAGCCCTTTTTGTGCTCGGATTAGAGCAGCTCAACCACCAGCAAAATACAAAGCACCGGTACTGCCAGTTTATACAGAAAAGGCAGACTCGATTAGGCATGTTGGGAAGTTCGAAGATCAGATGGAGCTGCTCGGGGTAAGTGATGACTATCGCTGTAGAGTCTTCCCCAACACATTGTCCAACACTGCCCAAGAGTGGTATTGGAAGTTCAAGCCTAACTCCATCACTTCTTGGGAGAGTTTTAGAAAGGAGTTTTGCAGGCAGTTTAGTGCTGCTCGAACCCCTCCTGTTTATGCCAATCACTTGGCAGATATAAAGCAAGGCAAAGATGAGTCTCTCAAGAATTACATACAAAGGTTCATGAGAGAATCTAACTGAGCTAATGCGGTCGGAGATGAGGGGAAGATGGTGGCAATTTCTTCCGGCATTATCTATTAGAGTCCTTTGTGGGACAACATCCATCGCCATCCAATTTCAACTTTACAACAGTTTTTAGACCGGGCGGACAAATACATGAAGTTGGATGATGCAATTGAGAAGGGAGAGAATGGGTTGAACAAACCAAGTGGATCAAGTTATCCCCCTAAAAATGGCGGACATAATCAAGGTGGTGGTAAGAAACGTGGGAATAACGGGTCTGACCGCCACAATGAGAAGAAGGCTAAGTCGGGACCAAACGACAAGCCAACTAAGTATGAACCTCGATTCACCAACTACACCACTCTTTCAGCTAGCCGGGTGGAGATCTATTTGGCCAGTCATCAAGAGGTCCCTTGCCGGAAACCCCCACCAATCAAGAAGGAGATGAGTAAGAGGGATATGAATAAGTTCTGTCGCTTCCATGGAGACTATGGTCACGACACGAATGAGTGTAATCATCTCAAAGATGAGATAGAGTTTCTCCTCCGGTCGGGGAAGCTAAAAAAGTATCGAGCAGAGAAGACCCAAGGAGAGGGGAGCAACAACAATCCTGGGTTCAAGCGGCAACGATCCCCACCTTTGCAACCTGAACCTGTGGACTTCACACTAGATACTATATGTGGAGGACCACATCTTGTTGGAGATAGCAACAAGGTGAGGGAGAGGTATGCTCGCACCCTTCGTCACGAATTGGATGCGGCATCCACCTCCGAAGTTATGACAGTGGAGGAGCGACCACCGAAGAACCCAAGATATGAAAGTGAGTCCCTCACTTTCACTGAAGAAGATGCTCGACACGTGAGGTATCCTCACAATGACCCTCTTGTTGTGACAGTCCAAATTGATAATATGAAAGTGAAGAGATGTCTGGTCGATACAGGGAGCTCTGTAAACATTATTTATAAGTCATCCTTCGAGAAGATGAAGCTATCTGTCAATGACTTGAAGTCGTGCTCTCAAGTCATTTATGGGTTTACTAGAGAAGGATTGTCACCAGCTGGGACAATCAAGTTGCCAGTCACGACGGGGGAAGCTCCCAAGCATGAAACCGTAATGACCGAGTTCTTGATTGTTGACTGCCCGTCCGCCTACAATGTGGTTATTGGTCAACCACTGCTCATAAACTTACATGTGGTAGTTTCAATCTGGCACCTTTCCATGAAGTTCCCGACCAGTGCTGGCATAGGCTGTGTCCAAGGAGACCAGAGGGAGGCTAGGGAGTGCTATAATGCCTCGGTAGCTAAGACAAAGAAGGGGGCCATGGAGAGCAACATGATTGTATGTGTTGAGAGAGAGGAGGTGGACGAGATGGATGTCGACCAGAGTCTTGCAGTTGTAACTGATGAAGAGATGTTAGAGGAGTTTGGCCAAGAGAGCACTCTTGGTTTAAAAGAGCAGAAGACCCCATCCGGTGATGAAGTCACCAAATAGGTCGTTGCCCAAAGCGAGGGAAGGGACTTTGATCCTCGCTTTGGGGATTATGAAAGTGATGTGGGACCGTCCGAAGAGTTAGAGGAGGTCCTTATAGATGATAATGACCCGACGAGAGGGGTCAAAATTGGAAAAAAGTTGAAAGCAGAGGTGAGAGCACAGCTGATAGAATTTTTGCGAAGGAATCAAGATGTCTTTGCCTGGTCTCACAAGGATATGGTGGGTATCTCACCAACTGTGATCAGCCACGTGTTCAACGTGGATGAAAGCTATCCAGCAGTGCAGCAGAAGAGGAGATTGCTTGACAAGGATCGAGCAAAGGCTCTTAAGGAGGAAGTAGAGTGGTTAAAGGAGAATGGGTTTATCAGGGAAGCATACTACCCTGCCTGGGTTTCAAACCCAGTGTTGGTGCCCAAACCCAATGGAAAGTGGAGGACTTGTGTAGATTTTACTGATCTGAACAAAGCATGCCCAAAGGATTGCTTTCCTTTACCAAGAATAGACCAGTTGGTAGATGCAACCTCTGGTCATGAGACATTGTCCTTCATGGATGCATATTCGAGGTACAACCAGATCAGCATGCATCCTCCTGATGAAGAGCATACCAGCTTCTGAATAGATATAGGACTATACTGCTATAGGGTCATGCCCTTCGGACTGAAGAATGCAGGGGCTACCTATCAGCGTTTAGTGAACGGTATGTTTCGTGACTTAATCGGCAAGAGCATGGAGGTGTACGTAGACGATATGCTGGTGAAGTCAAAGGAAGCTGAAGGGCACGTGCGAGACTTAGAGGAGTGCTTCGCAATACTCAGAAAGTACAGCATGAAGTTAAACCCCCTCAAGTGCTCATTTGGAGTGGGTTCTGGAAAATTTCTTGGGTTTATTGTGAACTCCCGAGGAATAGAGGCAAACCCAGAAAAGATAAAGGCTCTCATAGAAATGAAGTCTCCAGCTAGAATAAAGGATGTACAAAGCTTGACTGGGCGGATTGCAGCTCTAAGCAGGTTCGTTTCGAAATCATCAGACAAGTGCATCCCGTTTTTTAACCTGCTTAGAGGAGGCAAGAAGTTTGAGTGGACGGTAGAATGTGAGCAATCTTTCCAGGCCATAAAGGATCATTTGGCCCAACCTCCTGTTCTTTCCAAGCCAGTTGATGGAGAAGACCTCTTTTTGTACCTAGCAGTCACGGAACATGCTGTTAGTGCTACCTTAGTACGAGAAGAGGATAGAGTGCAGCACCCGGTGTACTATGTTAGCAAGCGATTGATAGGAGCAGAGTCCCGATATCCCGTGATCGAGAAGTTGGCTTACTGCT
Source organism: Humulus lupulus (assembly GCF_963169125.1). NCBI lineage: Eukaryota > Viridiplantae > Streptophyta > Magnoliopsida > Rosales > Cannabaceae > Humulus > Humulus lupulus. The sequence continues at coordinate 186,707,654 of NC_084798.1, forward strand.
TGGTACTCGCATCACGAAAATTGCGGCCATACTTCCAAGCACACCCCATTAAGGTCCTTACTGACCAACCTCTACGCCAAGTCTTACAGAAGCCGGAGTCATCTGGTCAGCTACTTAAATGGGCGATTGAGTTAGGACAATTCGAAACCAAGTACCAGCCGAGGACTGCTATTAAGGGCCAAGCTTTGGCAGATTTCATCGCTGAATGTACCGGGATCGCTGATGTTCCCGACCAGCAAGAGAATGTCACTGGGAAAAAAGAAGAACTTCCTACTTGGAAACTTTTTGTTGATGGGTCGTCGAATGAGCATCAATCAGGGGCTGGAATTATATTAGTCACACCAGAGAAGCACCGAATTCATTGTGCACTGAGATTCGGATTCAATGCTTCTAACAATGAGGCGGAGTATGAAGCCCTCCTAGCAGGCTTGCGACTGGCCAGAGATGTACGTGCCCGGTTGGTGGAAATAAATAGTGATTCCCAATTGGTGGTCTACCAAGTCTTGGGGGAATACCAGGCAAGGGGCCTACGCATGGTGGCATACTTAAATAAGACCAAAGATTTGCTAGCACAGTTCGAGGAGTATACCATCAAACTAGTACCACGGGAGCAGAACTCTAATGCAGATGCTCTAGCAAAGCTAGCTAGTGCAAAAGATGCCGAAACTTTGAATATAGTACCGGTAGAATACTTGGCAGAGCCGAGCATTGATGAACAAGAGGCCATGCCGATCACGATAGCTGACACCTGGATGACTCCCATCATCACTTATCTTGAGCAAGGGACCCTCCCAGATGAACGTAATGAAGCAAGGAAGATTATGAGGCAAGCTACTAGGTACACCATGATGGATGGGGTGTTGTATAGAAGAGGGTATTCCTTACCTCTACTCAGGTGCATAACACCCGACCAGTCAAAGAATTTATTAGCTGAGGTGCATGAAGGGTTCTGTGGAGATCATGCTGGGGGGCAGAGTCTATCTAAAAAGATCTTGCGGCAAGGATTTTTCTGGCCTACCATGAACGAGGACTCTATGGAATATGTGAAGAGGTGTGACAAATGCCAAAGATTTTCTAAAGTGCCCAGAGCGCCCCCAAACATCTTAAAGCAAATGCAAAGTCCATGGCCTTTTGCAGTGTGGGGTATTGATCTGATCGGGAAGTTGCCCAAAGGGAAAGGAGGAGTACAGTTTGCGGTGGTTGCAGTAGATTATTTCACTAAGTGGACTGAGGCCGAACCATTAGCCACGATCACATAGAAGAAAGTGTTGGACTTTGTGGTTAAGAACATAATATGTCGCTATGGTCTGCCTAAGAAGATAGTGTCTGACAACGGCACCCAATTTGACAACGACATATTTACAGATTTTTGCACTCGGCATGGCATCACAAAAAGATTCTCCTCGGTAGCCCATCTCAGGCCAATGGGCAAGTTGAAGCGGTAAACAAGACACTGAAGGACACTCTGAAAAAGCGCCTGGAGCGAGCTAAGGGTGCTTGGGCGAAAGAATTACCAGAAGTCCTTTGGTCATACAGGACTACTGCTAGGACAGCAACTAGACATACCCCATTTTCTTTGGCATATGGGTATGAAGCCATGATACTTGTGGAAATAGACCCACCATCTCATAGAAGGACCATGTACAACCAAGAGGAGAATCATCAATTGCTAGCAGAATCCTTGGACTTCCTCGAGGAGAGAAGAGAGAAGGCAAACCTGAGAGTTGCTGCTCACCAGCAAAAAGTGGCGCGCTACTTCAATTCCAAAGTCCGAGATCGAAAGTTCCAGGTCAGATATTTGGTCCTCAGAAAGGTGTTTGTCAGAGACACAGCAGCTGGTGTGCTAGGACCAAACTGGGAAGGACCATATCAAATTGAGCAAGTCTTGCCACCCGGCACCTACAAGCTTGCTCGGTTAAATGGAGAGCTGATCAGGAATTACTGGAATGGCGAGCACTTGAGGAAATATTATCAATAAATACTACTTACAGAGTAGTAGCTTTATATCAAGTGCTTAACTTGTTATTTAAGTTTTTTGTTTGTGAACTGGCTATTTGCTAACCAGTCATGTTATTTTAAACAATGTTATTTTGTTTGAAACTCGTTGTTAGACACGTTTTTTCATTTATTATTACGAGTAATAAAAGAGATCACGCGCAGCGTGGTCGAATCTTGCTACAAATTTTTCATATGTGTTGATTATTCTTGCTTGGCAGTGTTCAACTGTCATTATGATTTAAACAAAACAGGTCTTCTAAAAAACTAAAAATACATATATACCGGACAGTGTTCAACTGGTCGGTATCATGAGATGAAAGACCAACGTTTAAATAGTTGCATGTTTTTGTAGTGGTTAACTGCTGAAATATGTTTGTATATTCTATGTGTTTCACGAGTAGTCACTGCTCGGACAAATTCGGTCAAGTAGCAAGTGATCAATGATTTTTTAACCCTCAATCACTTGGGGGGCACATAGAGTATACTGGCGTGCACTTCAACACAGGCAATAAGAACACGAGCAAAGATATCTGTTTGTGGGCTGACTTGTAAATTTGGAAGTTGTTGACGCGGTTCTTCGCCAACAAGTAATTAAGAGAAAGAGAGGAAGGGATTAGTGCCGAATGTAGAACCGTAACAGATATAAGATCTTAGTGAATGAAATAGGTGACTCAAGACACGTTTTTAAGTGGTTCAAAGGTTAAAATCCTTCTACTCCACTAGTCAATATTATTGATATATTCTGGGTATTTGGTTACAAAGTATATCTCTCCAGAGACTACTTTTTCCAACCCTTATCAACTCCCAGGGTCTCCATATTTATAGGAGAAGGCACCTGGAAGTTGGTAAGGAGGTCATCCCGTGACCTTCTTATTTGTCATATCAACTCTGTGACATTCATGATTAATTCCTAAACCTGACACATAAGTATGGTCAAATCGATAGGTAAGGAGATAATGGGCCGCACGGCCCAACCCAGCCGTGGGTGTCTGAACACGCACGTTCTTGCAGCGTGTCCGAGAAGTCAGGGAGACATCGGACACGTGATGTCAAATATATGCACGTTTATCTTGCGTGTGTTGACTTTACAAGGGGTCATAGCCTCCATATCTAGCTCGTACCACGAGCTGTGCATCTGACCCGACCTTCGGCCTTCTGATTCCTGGCTCCAGTCTTGGGAGTCTTGGCGAGTCCTTGAGGATTCCTCGAGCTAAGGGGGGTACGACCTCAAGACAGGAGCTCCGACCTGGGGGATGTTTATGGACTAACCATGATTAGTCCGAAGCTCGGCCTGCTAATCAGCCCGTGGGAAAATCAGGGCGTACATCTGCCCCCAAGCTCCTGCTCGTGGTATATGACGTCGTATATAAGACCATAGCAGGGGCTTTTAGACTTCCCCACAACTCTTCGCATTCCACTCTTTATGCAAGTGCCTGATACGTGGCACATCGTGGGTGGTGACGGTACGTCTTATGAGAACCGCATTTAATGGCCTAGCCTATGCCCAGCCGTCGTTTCGTATTTCGAGTGGAAGGCCTCGGATCCCTCATCAGGGCCATCAAAGAGCCTTCTACACATGATCCTTCACGCATATAAAAAGGGGGTGGCCACCCTACGCACGGGCCACCCTCTCATTCAAAAAATTTCAAACCTCTTTTCCTCTTTCCTCTCCATATTCCAGAAGAACGAAACCCTTGACTCTGTTGCTGCCATTTTCATCGTTCAAGAAGCTTAGGCGCACGGATTTCTCCGAAACTTTGGAAGCTACTACACCGACGAAGCTCCTACCAACGCAACACTCTCGTCTACCTCCCAGTCATACACAGTAAGTTTCCTGACCCTGCGTACTTTGAAAACATGCTACTGTAGCTTAGGTAAAAAATTTCACTGTAGCCGCATGCAAGGGTTTTCTGGGTTTTGTGGATATGGAGGGTGACAGCCCTTTTTAGGTTAGGGTATATTTGTTGTAGGAAATTGCTTTGGAGTATGGGTTTCAGGATACTTTTTCTAGGGAAAATTTCTGGGTAGGAGTTTTGGGAATTTTGGGTGCAAAACCGGGTAGCTTAGGGAACACGCCTCATAAGCGGTTTTGTAATTTTTTGCCTGTTGAAACTTTCCCCCCAAGAAAAATTCTATTCTGAACCCCCTGACACACGAATTCCGAGTAATCTGGGATCTGTTGGGAGTATATGCGCGTGTTCACTGAACCGCGTGGTTCCACTCTCCACGAGTTGGGCTTACCTCAGCTCGTGCAAATAATAATTGCTTCTTCCTCCTGCTTGGGTCGCCTTTTCTAAAGTGTTTTCTTTTGTTCGCTAGGCGACCAGATGGCTCCAAAAAAGAATCTCCCCCAGAAGAACGTTGGAAGCTCGGCCTCCCAGCAGGAAAAAGGAAAGGCAGTGATGCCTAGCTCCCCGATCCCCCGTTTCGGGCCGGCAGTGGAGAAGGAGGTCGAGGTGGCCCCTGACGCATTCTTTGAGGTAGAGAGAATCGTCTCAAAGATAACTGATCAGACGAAGATTAACAAACTCTTCCTCACTCACAACATCGCGCTGGGGAAAGCCTCCGTCATTGCCCGACCTGCTGCGGAGGGCGAACGGAGCTGCTCGCCGCTCGACGAGTCATTCGTGGCCTGGAGCGGTGAACACTTTAAGGCAGGGGCCTTCCTTCCCCAGGATCAGTACTTTGCTGATTTCTTGAACTTCGTGGGGTTGGCCCCATTTCAGCTCCCCCCCAACTCCTACCGTCTGCTGGCAGGGTTGAGGTACTTATTCCAGAAGCATGAGTGGGAGGTCCCCACTCTTGCGGATATTTTATATTTCTTTTGCCTCAAAGCCAGCCCGGACCAGCGGGGGCGAGGCGACGGGTTTTACTATTTAACCCGTTTTCCCAACACAGCGGCGGTCATCGAGCTACCCAGCCACCCAAATGATTTCAAAGACCAGTTCTTCATGTCAACTGGGTTCCGGAACTGCGAGCACCACTACTTCAATCGTCCTCGTAAGTGCTCCCGTCCTTAGCTCACCTTTTAAGCGTTATTTTAGCTCCTCCCATACTCCATTCTAACTCAAACTAATCTTGCAGCCATCTTCGCGAGGACCGAAAAGTCTGTGACCCTCGGGGGCCAATATGACACGCTGGCGGGCTTGCCCCCCAGCGAGAAGGATTATCGCGCGCTCATGACGGACGAGACGATGGTGTTCTACAAGCTGATTTTTCCAAATCAGACCTTGAACCTAAAGAGGCCCCGGGGGCCGCCCCCAGCTCGGGACACCAGACCTGTCATCGTGGAGGAGGTCGCAGGTGAGGAAGACGAGGAGGACGAGGCGGCCGAAGTTCCGCTCATGAGGAGCAGGAAGAGGACCTTGGACGTCGCCCAGAGCATGGGCGAGGAGAGGATCCAATCCAGAGCAGCCGCGGGTCCTTCTGGCCAAGGTAACTCTTGCTTGTTTAGGAGTCTAGATAGGGCCGCTGCAGACCCCCGGCTGGCAAGGTTCAATCCTAGGCAGCTCGTCCATCGTCACAGAAGCAATCCGGACTTGAACACACTTCTGCTCCATTGTGTCGACCGGCTCGTGCTGGATCACCAAGAGAGCCGGCCTAGGGGTACCGTAGTAGTAGATAATACCCTAGCCTTTAGGTCGATCCTATTCGAGGAGTATGGGACCAACCTACGCACATGGCCATCACTCCAGAGGGGTATCTATGCTCCGGGGCTTAGGCAGTATGTAGAAGAATCTAGCCCCGAGTCAGAACCGGACCCAAAACTTGCGCCAGTTCGGGAAATAATCGTCTTAGGCTCTTCCAGCTCGGGGGGTAGGGCTCCCTTAGTATTCGTATACTTTTAAGCGTTAACCCTTTGTCTTTATCTCTGTATGATTGCTAACTTGTAATAACCATGTTTTTTGTTTGACAGAAGAGATGTCTCAGCCCGAGGATAGCTTGCGGGGCGTGGTCTTCGGGGGGAACCCCTCAGCCGGGCCAAGACAAAAAAGGCTCCGGGGTTCCAAGAGCACTGCTGGGGTCTCCACCAAATCTCTGACAAAGGAAAAGGAGAAAACCCCATCAGCCCAGGTCGTGGGGGCGATCCTTCCTGCTGCCGGAGCAGGACAAATGCCTCCACCGCCTCAGCGAGTTCCGTCTGCCACCCAGGACGTAGGAATGGAGATCGGGACTCCGTCTGTGGTGGCCTCCGATGTACGCATCCCGGTCAATCCCCAGGACCTGGAGAAGATCCCAGAGGCCTTCTGGGGAACGGTGTACGAATCGGCGAACTACGCCGTTAGCCATATCTATAAGTTCACCGAGAAGGAACTCCGGACTATTGAGACAATGAGCCCGGTTAACGTTATGGACTCTTCAATGAGCATGACCCTAACGGTAAGCTGCCCTATTCTTTTAAAGCTTTTACCATTACACTCTGCCTTATTTTTCCTCTAAGCCAATTTATCTTTCATTCCTCGCAGGGTGTCGTCGCTCTTCACCGGAGCATCATCAGGGCCAGAACTCAGCTCGATGACATGAGGACCGAGCACCAGGCCACCCTTCAGGAGGTTAAGGCGACTAAGGATGCCTTGGCGACCTCGAAGGTCGAGTTGGAGAAGACCCAGATCGACTTGGAGAAGACCCGCTTGAAGGTCCAGGAGCTCGAGACCTCCCTTGCCACCTCGCAGGCAGACCTCGAGGCAGCGAAGACTGAGATCCAGGCCGCTCAAGCCGCCCTGGAGGCCGAATGGACCATCTCGGAGCAGTCCATGCAGGATCTGTTCTATCACTGTTGGGTCTACAATCCGGAGGCTAACTTCTCTTTCATGCCATCGGGTCTCTGGGCGCGCTTGCTGGTGAAGTTCCAAGCTTGCCTCGACAAAGAGGCGCCGCCTTCGGAGACTGGGGAAGCCTCTGGTGCGGCAGAGCAGGGTGAAACGGCGACCTCCAAAGGGCCGACTGACGGAGCTTAGGGCGCTTTTTCTCTTCTTTTTTTTTTTCTTGCCTTTGAATATTTTGAAGTATTCTATGTAACCTTTGAATGAGGTGTTTTCACCTCGAGACAATTTGCCTTACACCTTTAACTTATATTTTTTCATGCTTTTGGCTACAATATATATATCTTTTTGATAAACTTAGTTCGTGTTAACCGCTATTTATATCTCGAGCTCTTTGAAAAGAACAGCGATAAATAGATTTATATTAACTTCTAAGTTTTGTGACCCAGTTAAAACCAGGAGCTTATTTGGAAAACTTAGTTCGTGTTAACTTTTATCCATATCTCGAGCTTTTTTTTTAAAAAGAACAACGAGAAATAGATTTAAATCAACTTCTAAGCTTTATGACCCGGTTAAAACCAGGAGCTTATTTGGAAAACTTAGTTCGTGTTAACTTCTATCCATATCTCGAGCTCTTTATAAAGAACAACAAGAAATAGATTTAAATCAACTTCTAAGTTTTATGACCCGGTTAAAACCAGGAGCTTATTTGGAAAACTTAGTTCGTGTTAACTTTTATCCATATCTCGAGCTCTTTAAAAAGAACAACAAGAAATAGATTTAAATTAACTTCTAAGTTTTATGACCCGGTTAAAACCAGGAGCTTATTTGGAAAACTTAGTTCGTGTTAACTTTTATCCATATCTCAAGCTCTTTAAGAAGAACAAGGAGAAATAGATTTAAATCAACTTCTAAGTTTTATGACCCAGTTAAAACCAGGATAGGACTTAGTTAGCGTTAACCCTTATCCATATCTCGAGCTCTTTAAGAAGAGCAACGATCCATAGATAAGGATCAACATCTAAGTCGTTAAGGAGACCTGGTTATATCCAGGTACCATATGCCCCCCAAGTAACTGGGAAAGGGTCTTTCGTGGTTACTTTAAGATTACAATTGCAAATATGCGTAAAAAGCTGATTTTTATTAATACATAGAAAGTGGTTTTCCAGACCTTACAAGTGGATCATTGATAATATTTCTTTAAGTGGATGGCGTTCCAAGTTCGTGGGACGGTCCCTCCATCAAGTCGAAATAACTTATAAGTTCCCTCCTTGATGACTTCGATGACCTGGTAGGGTCCTTCCAGTTCGGTCCCAAGACTCCATCTTTGGGATCTTTTTCGGCCTAAAAAAAATCTCCTTAGGACCAAGTCGCCAACGCTAAAGGCGCGTTTTCTGACCTTGGTGTTAAAGTAGCGAGTGATCTTCTGCTTATAATGGGCGAGCTGGAGTTGCAAATCCTCTCGTCTTTCATCAACTAGGTCTAGGGAATGGCATAGGAGCTCATGGCTCCGACCTTGGTCGTAGGACTGGACTCTATGCGACAGAACCTTAACTTCCACGGGGAGGACTGCTTCACTCCCGAAGGTTAGGGAGAAAGGAGTATGACCCGTAGGAGTCCGATGCGAGGTCCGGTATGCCCATAGGACCTGGGGGAGCTGTTCCAGCCAGACTCCCTTTGCTTCATCTAATCTTTTCTTGAGGCTCGCCTTTAGAGTCTTGTTGACAGCCTCGACCTAGCCATTCGCCTGAGGATAGGCCACGGAAGAGAAGCTTTTCACAATTCCATGCCTGTCACAGAACTCGGTGAACAGGTCGCTATCGAACTGAGTGCCGTTATCGGAGACGATCTTCTTGGGCAGGCCAAAGCGACAGAGGATGCTTTTAATCACGAAGTCAAGCACCTTTTTAGACGTGATTGTGGCCAACGGCTCTGCCTCGGCCCACTTAGTGAAGTAGTCGATGGCGACCACGGCGTAACGAACCCCGCCCTCTCCAGTGGGCAGGGCGCCCACTAAGTCTATTCCCTAAACGGCAAACGGCCAAGGGGCCGAGATCATTTTTAGCTCGACTGGAGGAGCTCGGGTAACCGCAACGAATCGCTGGCATTTGTCGCAGCTCTTTACGTATGAAATCGAGTCTTTGGACAGAGTCGGCCAATAAAAACCTTGCCTGAGAACCTTTAAGGCCAAGCTTTGCCCCCCAGTGTGGTCTCTGCAGAATCCTTCGTGAATTCCCTGCAGGATGGCCTTCGCTTCACTTGGAAGAACGCACCGGAGGAGAGGTAAAGAGTGCCCACGTCGGTACAACACTCCATCGACTATTGTATATCTCGGAGCTTGATATAGGACTTGTCGCGCGTCGTTACGTCCCTCAGGCAGCTTGCCCTCGATGAGATATTCAAGAATGGGGGTTATCCAGGTTGGCCTGGCGTCGATCATCCCGACCTCTACCCGATATCCTTCTATACTTGGTTTTTCCAAGAATTCTATTGGTACCAACCCCAGGGTCTCTGTTTCTCCCGAGGTGGCGAGCTTGGCAAGAGCATCTGCATTGGTGTTCTGGTCTCGAGGTATCTGTTCGATCGATCCTCGCCCAAACGCGGACAGCTCGGCTTTTACCTTCGCCAGATAGGCGGCCATCTTGGGTCCTCGTGCCTGATATTCGCCCAAGACCTGGTTAACCACAAGCTGGGAGTCACTGAAGCACTGGACGGAGCTCGCCTTTAACTCCCTGGCTATCCTTAGGCCGGCCAGCAAAGCTTCGTATTCCGCCTCATTGTTGGAGGCCTTGAACCCGATCCTTAGCGCCGAGTGGAACCTATGTCCCTCGGGGGATATCAGAATGATTCCGGCCCCAGAGCCGTTTTCGTTGGACGAACCATCTACAAAGATCTTCCACAACGATTGGGGCGAGGTGAGCTGAGGTGAGTCCTCCGCTAGATTCTCCTGGAATCCTGCGCATTCTGCCACAAAGTCGGCCAAGGCCTGACTTTTTATGGCAGTTCGTGGAGTATAGAAAATCTCGAACTGACTGAGTTCGACCGCCCACTTTAACAAACGTCCCGATGCTTCAGGCTTTTGCAAAACCTGCCTTAGAGGTTGATCGGTCATGACGTGTACCGAGTGAGAATGGAAGTACGGCCTGAGCTTTCGCGAGGCCGTAATCAGGCAGAACGCCAATTTTTCCATCAGCGGGTATCGTGATTCTGCCCCGAGGAGTCTCTTGCTGATGTAGTAGACTGGCTTCTGAACTTGATCCTCTTCTCGTACTAGTACAGCGCTAGCCGCGTCCTCAGTGACGGCCAGGTAGAGGAAAAGAGGTTCTCCTGCCTTGGGCTTTGATAGCACGGGCGGTTCAGCCAGATGTGCCTTCAGGTCGAGGAATGCGCTTTCGCATTCTACTGTCCATTCAAACTTCTTGTTTCCCCGAAGCAGGTTATAGAAGGGCAAACACTTATCGGTTGATTTGGAAATAAACCGGTTCAGTGCGGCCACTCTCCCTGTCAAGCCCTGGACATCTTTCCGCGACCTAGGCGAAGGAAGCTCGAGCAGTGCCCTGATCTTGTCGGGGTTTGCTTCGATTCCTCGGGTATTAACTATGAACCCCAGGAATTTCCTGGATGCGACACCAAAAGTGCATTTCTGGGGATTGAGCCTCATGCCATATTCTCGTAGTATTTTAAAACATTCTTCCAGGTCAGAAACATGGTTGTTGGCAGTCTTTGACTTGACGAGCATGTCATCAACATACACTTCCATGCTCTTTCCGATCTGGTCCGCGAACATTTTGTTTACTAGCCTTTGGTAGGTAGCTCCGGCGTTCTTCAGACCGAACGGCATGACCTTGTAGCAATAGACATTAGTCGGGGCCATGAAGCTGGGGTGTCCTTGGTCCGCCGGATTCATCGCGATCTGATTGTAGCCTGAGTACGCGTCCATAAAGGACATAAGCTCGTACTCCGCTATGGCATCCACCAGCTGATCGATCCTTGGCAATGGAAAACAATCCTTGGGGCAGGCCTTATTCAGGTCGGAGAAGTCAATGCAGGTCCGCCATTTCCCGTTGGGCTTTGGAACTAGCACGGGATTGGCGACCCAAATTGGAAATTTGGCTTCACGGATAAAGCCACATTTTTTGAGTCGGGTCACTTCTTCTTCTAGGGCTTCAGCTCGGGTTGTTCCTAGACGTCTTTGCTTCTGAGACTTGGTAGGAACGCTTTTGTCCAGATGGAGCGTGTGCATGATGACACTCGGGCTAATCCCTACCATGTCCTCGTGCGACCATGCAAATACATCTAAATTAGCCCGGAGAAACGTAATCAACTCCGTCTTCCTCTTGCTACAAAGGTTTTTCCCGAGCTTGACCATCCGTGATGGATTTTGTGGATCAAGGTTCACCTCCTCGAGCTCCTCAATAGCCTGGAGCTCGGACCTGTCTTCGCCTATTCGGGGGTTAATGTCCTCACTAAGGGCGACACTTTCCCCTTTGGCGTTTTGAGGTTTTTCAATCTCAGGAGCCGCCAAGGGTTCCTGGGATTCCTCTTCACTCAGAATGGCCATAGCCAACTGCCCGAGTTTAGATTTTCCCTTCATGGAAATGCTGTAGCATTCCCTAGCAGCAAGTTGATCGCCCTTGATGGTGCAGATTCCTGTTGAAGTAGGGAATTTCATGGCGAGGTGTCGAATGGAAGTTATAGCCTCGAAAGCTATGAGCGTAGGTCGGCCCAAAATGGCGTTGTAGGCCGCGGAGCAGTCAATGACCATGAACTCGAGTAGTTTAGAGACTGTCCGAGACTCTTCTCCTAGGGTGATCACTAGCTCGATCGTCCCTATCGCTGCCGATCCTTCTCCCGAAAAACCATACAGCATCATGGAGGTTGCCTTTAGATCGGCGACAGTCAGACCCATCTTCTCTAAGGTGGATCGGAATAAAAGGTTCACCGAACTCCCGTTGTCTATCAGCACCCTTCTTACTTTCCGGTTGGCAAGCTGGACTGCTACAACCAAGGGATCATTATGGGGGAACTGAACATGGCCTGCGTCTTCCTCCGTAAAAGTGATCGGTTGCTTCTCTAATCGTTGCTGTTTTGACTGACGCTGCTCCGGGACGAACTCCACTCCGTTGTGAGCTTTTAGTTCATTCACGTATCTCTTCTGGGCACCTCTGCTCGTGCCAGCCATGTGCGGGCCTCCAGAGATGGTGGATATCTCTCCTCCGACCACGGGAGGAGGGACGTCCTGATCTATCCGAGTCCCGGGCTGACTGGCTGGGGCGTCTAGAGCAGGCCGACTCGCCGGGACCCTGTTCCGTGAGTATTGAGTCAAGGGGCCTGCTCGGATGAGAGTCTCTATCTCATCTTTAAGATGCCTGCAATCGTCGGTATTGTGTCCGACGTCGTTATGAAAACGGCAGAATTTGGAAGTGTCTCTCTTTCCCTTGTGGTGTTTCAATGGTTCTGGCCTCTTCCAGGGGACCCGAGTAGAGTTGGCCAGGAAGATACTTTCCCTGGACTGGGTGAGTTCGGTATATGTCGTGAACACGGGCTTGAACTTGTCTACAGACTTATTCTTCTTTTGGTCGTGTTGATTGTTTTCACCATTCCCTTTTCTTTTGCTTCCGCCAGGCTGGTTATTCTATGTGACGTCTGGGGTCGCTACCACGACCTCCGTCCCCACTCCAGTGGGCTGCTCGGGAACCTGGCTGGTTCCCGCGGCTGAGGCTTCAGCTTCTTCCAAATTTATCCATTCTTGGGCTCTATTAAGGAATTCGTTGACCGAACTGACTCCCTTCTTTTGTATATCCTTCCAGAGATCTCCTCCAACAAGGATTCCGGTTCTCATGGCCATGAGCTTAGAGCTTTCATCCGTGTCCCTAGCTCGGGCAGCGAAGTTCGCGAATCTGCTCAGGTAGGCCTTCAGCGTCTCGTCGGGCTGCTATCTCACATTGGCCAGGGAGTCGGCCTGAACACGGGCGGCCTGGGAGGCGCGGAATGCCCTTTTGAAGTCAGCTGAGAATGTCTTCCAGGAGCTGATTGATTGTCTTTTACTTTGCTTGAACCACTGTCTGGCAGGTCCGGTCAGTGTGGAGGGGAAGATCAAGAATCTCAGCTCTGGGCCAATATTATGGGCCATCATTAGGGTGTTGAACATCCCTAAATGGTCCGATGGATCTCCGTCCCTGTTGCACTTCGACAAGTGAGGCATACGGAAGCCAGATGGGTATGCCGTCGCTGCTATGTTGGGGGCGAAGAGTTCCATCTCGTCTCCCGAATCATATTCGTCTTTTTCTTTTTCTGACAGGAGCTTCCTCATCAGTTCCTCCATCTGAGTTAGGCGCTCGAGGGTTTGGTCCTGAGATCCTTGGTTATTCCGGGGCTGCTCAACAACTCCGGATCCATTGTACATATTAGGTGGGTTATTGCCCCTCCTATCTTGAGATAGTTTTTTTGGGGCATTCCCTCCGTTACGTACTTCGGATCGGGCCCCCCCCCCCCCGAGCGAGCCTGACTACCATCTCTAGCCTGATCCTCTCTGTGAGAGTTGAGGCGATCTCGAAGGTCGCTTTCCTGGGTGGTCTGGTGACTTTGTGCCGAACTTAGTCGCTGACGTAGGTCTCCTCCAGAGAGATCACTCCGGCGACTGCCGGTCCAATGACTCCTACTGGATAGGCTTGGAGTCCGTCTTTGGTGGCGAGGACCTGAGCTTTCTTCCGGCGCCTTGCTACGCCGGGAAGGTCCCGCTGATGGTGGGTTTCTCCTACTACTCCCGTAAGCTGGGATGTCTCGGACGGGCCGAGGAGGAGACGGATATCTGATCGGAGATGGAGGATGCCTGACTGGAGAAGCGATCCTAGTTCCGTCTGGACGGATCAAATTTGGTGGGGGCCTTTCGGCCCTGCCAACTTGCTGGTCCCGCGCCGGGCGATCTGGACGAGGCACAGGACGGTCTTCGGGGACGGGCTGACATCGTGGGCCCTCCCCGGATCTCCTCCGGGAATTTCTTCGAGCTCTCCTGCGCGTCCTCGAGGATGGTTGAGAGCTAGGAGTTGACGTCCTAACCGAACGGCTGTACTGTCGTTGTCTGGTCCCAGGCATTTCCCCAAAGTTTGCGTCTCGATGGTGTGATGAAGGGGTGGAGTTGGCTGCTGGAAGTCTATCCGAACGGCTATGCCTGGACCGATTACCCCAGCGAGACTTAGGAGCCTCACCTTGCCTCTCTCCAACGTTAACGTTGGTTGTGAGAGGGGGTAGTCGGGCCAGGATATCCTGGATTTGTTGACTAGCAGTTGCTAACTGGCTCCTCAGCTGAGCGTTCTCCATCTCCACCGCAGTATAATAACACGGGTTTGGATTAGGTGGCCGGGGCGCCGAACTACCAGTATCGTCTTGGCCCGCCGGCTGCTTTCCTAGCCGCTGCTGGACTTCAGGAATTTGTTCATCAGGGATGGCGGTATGATGAGCCTCCTGCCCATCATGTTGTTCTGTCTCGTTGCCATGCCTGGATCGAGTAGTCACCATAGTTAGATGTTTGTAGCAGCACTAATCGAACTTGCTCTCAATGAAAGCACCAAACTGTTGACGTGGTTCTTCGCCAACAAGTAATTAAGAGAAAGAGAGGAAGGGATTAGTGCCGAATGTAGAACCGTAACAGATATAAGATCTTAGTGAATGAAATAGGTGACTCAAAACACGTTTTTAAGTGGTTCAAAGGTTAAAATCCTTCTACTCCACTAGTCAATATTATTGATATATTCTGGGTATTTGGTTACAAAGTATATCTCTCCAGAGACTATTTTTTCCAACCCTTATCAACTCCCAGGGTCTCCATATTTATAGGAGAAGGCACCTGGAAGTTGGTAAGGAGGCCATCCCGTGACCTTCTTATTTGTCATATCAACTCTGTGACATTCATGATTAATTCCTAAACCTGACACATAAGTATGGTCAAATCGATAGGTAAGGAGATAATGGGCCGCACGGCCCAACCCAGCCGTGGGTGTCTGAACACGCACGTTCTTGCAGCGTGTCCGAGAAGTCAGGGAGACATCGGACACGTGATGTCAAATATATGCACGTTTGTCTTGCGTGTGTTGACTTTACAAGGGGTCATAGCCTCCATATCTAGCTCGTACCACGAGCTGTGCATCTGACCCGACCTTCGGCCTTCCGATTCCTGGCTCCAGTCTTGGGAGTCTTGGCGAGTCCTTGAGGATTCCTCGAGCTAAGGGGGGTACGACCTCAAGACAGGAGCTCCGACCTGGGGGATGTTTATGGACTAACCATGATTAGTCCGAAGCTCGGCCTGCTAATCAGCCCGTGGGAAAATCAGGGCGTACAGAAGTCTAAAAAGGCCATTAAGCTAACTTGTTTGACAAAGCTTAAGTAACTTGGAAGTTTTAAAAATTTTAAGTTAGAAACAGATATTCGTGTGATAATAAAAGTTATGCTCATAAAATGTCAGAGCAATAAGAGCATGAGGAAGTATATTTAGTATGGACTTATGAAATGTTTAGAATTTCTAAGTTAGAAAACTAAATACTCATGTGAAAGTTTAAGGCATATAGAAACTTTACTATTCACAATAAACTTGTAATGTCTTAAATGTAAAAAGACTTAAAAGTTTCAAGCTAGCCAAAAAAGAAAAGTAAAGTGCACGTGCCAAACAGCTCAATCATACGAGCAAAAGTATAAAAAATAAAACAAACTATGATAAAAACTGGTAGGACTACAACTGGTCATGCAGGAGTTCTCTGGTAGGATGAGGAGTCACTGGCGTGCTGCTCTGGTAGGCTAATCAACCCCCTCCTCGACTTCAGCTGCTCCTCTCGCTCGGAATGATAATGTAGAGGAGGCAGGTGTAGGGCCAGTAGGATTAGCAGCTTCCTCAGCAGCCCTAGCCTCACATCTGGCAAGCTCCTCTGCCTGGATCTCATTGGTCAGAAAGTCGAGCTTGAGGGGTTTATTTAGCTTCCACACCTGGTAGAAGCAGTTGAAGCAGGTCTCCTCGTAGCGGGTTAGATCGGCCTCCTTCTCTTGCTTCAACTCTTCATTCTCACTAATTAGTCCCTCGTTCTCGCGAGCTAATCCCTCGTTCTCATGAGTCAGTCTGTCTAGTCGATCAGTCAAGGATTTGTTGGGTTGGGTTAGATGAACATTCCCATCAGCGAACCCCTTGAGAGACTCCTTTTGCTCAGTTACAGTCGTCTCCGCCTGTTCCAGCTTGGACTGAAGAGCGTCCGTCTTCGCTCGAGCCTCCATGAGTTGATCATTTAGGACCTTGAACAACTCCTTGTAATTGACTGATCGCTGCTAGGCGTGACAGAAGGTCATAAACGTCTGCATGAAAAAAAAAAAGTTACTACAAAGCATTAACGTAAGTAACAATCTATCTTGTGGTAGAGTACTTACATTTGTCAGCTGAGCAATCCCTCTATCTAAGACAACGTCAACGTTGAGTCGAGGAAAAGATTCAAAGCCTTGAATCATTGATGCATCATGGAGGGTCTGATCAGCTGCCCCCTGAGTTTGGTGTCAGCAGCTCGGAGTGCCTCGCTTGGGCCGGACGGGCCTGGGGGAGTTAGGCTCGCTGATGGAGGAAGTGACGAAGGGGTCAACTGCGGGATCATAACTGACCCCTCAGGTTGTCTCCCTGGCTCGATGGCACTGCCCTCGGGACCTTCCTAGGGGGAGTGAGACCACTTCCTTCGCCAGACTTCCTTTTTGGAGCAGGAGGAACGATGCAATGTCTGAACATCTCTGAGTCTGCAAAAGATGAAAACATGAGATTCGTTAGAAAAAATATATATATAATAAAATGTAGATAAGTATATTACTACTACAATTTTATTAGTCTCGAATCACCAAGTTATTAAACATATTCTTATGACTACTAGACCTGAGTTGAGAATCTGATGAATGAAGTCATCCTCGTCGTCCGAAGATGAGCTAAGTTCTCTCTCAATCTGGATGGCTTTTCCTTTCTCGGACCGAACAGGAATAGCAGATCTGTGCTGAGGCTCAGACTGAGGCTCCCTAATGACGAGGTCGCCAGGTCTATGAGAAAGCAGAGATGGCCCAGGAGAAAACTGGTCAGTCACTACCTCCGTGCCCGCATTAGACTGATCAATCGTGTTGTTCTCCCCAGTGGTACTATCCATCGTCATATTTTGGTCACACGGTATCAGGCCCACCATCTGAAGGCAATCTACAGTGACCAATCTTTTCACGTCTTTCTCCTCGGCACTCATGCTAGCCAATGCCTCCGCTCGATTGAACATCCCTTGAGTAGGCAAGGGTCGCTGGAACGGACCCGCATGTGTAAAGGCCAAGTTGTTGGCCTTGATGTCTGATGTGAGGAAATATTCTCTGTAATATTTCCCGGGGTTCGACTTGTGTGCAATACCGCTAAGGTATGTAATCCCCTTTTGCCTGTGATAGAGGTGAAAGAAGCCCGTGTTCTTGTGGCTGGGGTTAGTCCTGAAGTCGAACAAATAGTGTACCTCATGAGGAGTGGGCTCATCCCAACCGCGCAGAAAGTAGAGAATATACAACGTGGATAATGCCTGGATCCCATTCGGTACGATCTGGAATGGGGAGACGTTGAAATAATCCGCTATAGACCAGAAATAGGGGTGTAGTGGGAGTGTCGCTCCTGCATGAATGTGGTGCCTGGACCAGGTGCAGTATGCTCCGCCGGGCCTGTTTGCTCTCTGATGAGGGCCCGGGCATATCACGTTCACCTCACTCAAACCCAAAGCTTGAATGTGTTTGTGGAACGTCTTGGGATTAAGTTTTGAAGGCTGGGCAGTGAACCAGGAAGGTGCTTCTTCTCTCCCCTTCCGTGGCTTTTGAATGGCCAAGTTCTGGACCTCGGTGGCAAACTCCTGAGAAGGTGATCCTAAAGGAGTTGCAGTGCGGGCCTCACCGCGTTCCACCACCTTTTGCACCGCTCTACGAGCAACTTGTGGATCTTGGTCCTGGGGAAGTCTATTAGATTTCTTCACCCTCATCGTCGACTGTGGAGCTTGTTGAAGAAACTGTTCCTTGTGGAGGAAATATAGGGCTGAACGGGGAAGGATCCGCTTGAAGCGATGAAGGCGATCCTCGGGAGTACGACTGGTGGAAGATTTTGATGAGGAATCGCTGTTTAGAGGAGTCTCGATTGACTGCGGGATAGATGTATCAGAGTCCGTATGGTTGTCACCTCCCCTATAATCAGAGCGATTCATCTACAAAAATAAATAAATAATGGGGAGGTGAGTAACCATACAGATAAAATCCAACAAGAACAAAATTTATTTTTATACTTAGAAAAATTTATCTAAGTGGTAAAAATATAGCATGCATGGAAAAAAGATTTTTAGTGCTTAAAGGTGCCTAAGAAATATTTAAAAAATATGGCATGAGGAATACCATGCTTGGTCCGGTCGGGTGCCTAGACACCTTAGGAGATGCTTCCGAGGAGCTAAGGGGTGCCTAACGTTCGAGTGGTGCATCTAGTGCCTTGGGCGTGTGAGTCCGAGCAGGTGCACTTGAGCGTCCGAGTGATGATACCGAAGCATCCGACCAGCAGTAGCTTCAGGCACGCGAAGGGCCGAGGCGTCCGAACAGCGAGGCTCGTGTCCGAGCGGAGTGGCGTCCGGGTAGCCACGCATCTGGGTAACTCCGTCCGAGCTGCTGCGCTGTCACGTATGTCCGAGGAGCCCAGCACCAACGGTCCAAGGAGGTCCGATCAGACATGGAGTGTCCAAGGAGAAGGAGCGCCTATGAAGTCCAAGGAGTGCACATGTGGTCCGATCGGACCACATATTTACCCAGAAAAAATAATGGTCGATCGACCATATCTCTCAACACCCCTCCTTCATACCCAAAATTTCACCATAAAACCCCTATGCTCTTATAGCCGAAAGGGCAAAGTTCTATATTCCCTATCATAAACACGATATCTCATCCAAACATACAAACACAAGATCAAAATAGGGAAGTTGAAAAGTTTTTCATGTTCTTGAAACCCTCTATGCTATCAAAAACCCCAAAACCCACAATCATGGTTTATGCTAAATTAACCTATTTTTCTTGAAATTCTTATGAAATTGGGGATAATGTTGGGTTACCCATAATTCAAACATCCTCAAAACAGCCACCCAACACATTATACAAACATTCTTATGAGATTCATGAGCAAATTCAAGAAAAAAGCTCTCAATGGGGTTTCGGCCACAACAAGGTTTTTTCATGAAAATTTTTGAAAAAATAACAACAATGTAAAACCATGGAGAAGAAGACTTACCCAACTTTGGAGAACCCTTAACTTGCTTGGAGATTGCTTGAAGAAATGAAGAGCCTCCCCTTGAAGTCCCTTGAAGATTCGGCTAAAGGAAGGAGAAGACAAGAGATTTCGGCCAAGAGAGAAAGAAGAAGTATAAGGGTTTTAAAATTTTGATTTTCTTGTGTAAGGGAGAATGTGTAAGTGTAGGGGTTATTTAAAGGAAAAAAGTGGAAGTTATCACTTATTTTTGGACCCTTGGAATTCTTGGGCTATTTTTTCTCCCCACGATCATGGACAGTTATTTGCAGTGATCGTGGTCTATAAGTTGTGGTCTGCTGCATGGCGGGAAGATGAACAGTTATTTTTTATATAATGCCGTCAACTGTGGAGAAAAAAAAGTTTATTATGTGAAGTATCATATAATAAACTTGGGGGGCAAATGTTATCCCCAAAATTTGAAAATGATGATGTGGCAATAGAAATGACAAGTGGCACGGAATGGTTGGGTGATCTGGCTTACTTCAATGAAGAGTTTTGACTGCTTGAGAGGTTTCATGACCAACTGGATAAGTTACATCCAACCAGGAGTGACTTTGCTGCCTAGCACTGGCATGTCCGAGCCAAGTGCATCCGAGGAGCATTCCAAGTGTGGTCGGACACTAGTCCGAGGAGCATTCCAAGTGTGGTCGGACACTAGTCCGAGGAGCATTCCAAGTGTGGTCAGACATTAGTTCGAGGAGCAATCCAAGTGTGGTCGGACATTAGCTCGAGGAGAAGGATCAAGAGGGTGCATGCCTTGTATCCGTGGTGAGGCATGAGTTGGTCTGAGCGGACCATGTTGTTGAGTGTGTCCGGTCGAACGCATGTCCGAGAAGATGTGGTCGGACTCATGTCCGAGAAGATGTGGTCGGACACATGTCCGAGGAGAGACAAGGGCCTGGTCCGTATGCATGTGTCTAGCATGCATATGTCCAACCAGCACTTGTGTATGTCCAGCATGCATGTGTTCGACCAGAAGATGATATTCATCAACCAAATAGACCAGACTACGTCAAATTCCCAGAAGTGGCTTCACGAAGAATTGGTCTGGGCATACGCGGGAATCTCTCATTCTTCACACAAATTGGGGATTCTGTTGCATTTTGAATATTTCTTGTAATTTAAATATAATACGAATAATAAAATATCCCGATCCTAAGGGATATCAATGTATGACCCTAAGCCTATAAATACATGGCTTATGGGATCAGAAAAGGACTTTTGGCAATTTAAAGTTTTGGTTTGAGTTTTCTAGAGAGAGAAAGTGCGTTTTCTTGAGAGAGAACTCTTTTGTATTCTGAGAATTTACACTGAAGAAACTCAGTTGACACTGGTTCATCTGATCTTGAGTGTAGATAAAATAATCAAATCTCTAAGTGGATTAGGCTATTACCAATAAATTGGGGCTGAACCACTATAAAAATCGTGTGTGTTATTTATTTTCTTTATTGAACCGCCTGTGTCGTTTGAATTCTCTTGAAGGTTTGTCGTTTTTGATGTTCTCACGTCGTTGGCCAAAAACGCGGTCAACAGTATGTGTGACATATGTTTATGATATGTTTTAGTATATGTTGATATTAATTTTATGTATATGATTTATGTGTTAGATTTTCCTTGCTGGGCATTAGGCTCATTCCTTTATGTTTATATGTGCAGGAAAGTAGCTATGGTGGCGGAAGGGTTCTTGGCAGCTTGGGGGTTGTGTATTGAGGCAGAATGGAAATGGATGGATTGAGCGTTCGGTTCGAGGATGAAGTCGCTTCTTAGTCTATTAAAAATTATGCTTTATATGTATTTTCCGCACTTTATTTTGCAATCCATTTATTTAAAGTTATGTTATGTTTTCATTTTAAAAACAATGGGATCCCATATCCTACTTTAAATTTTATGTAGTTTAACATTTGTTTTACAAGTTTTAATGAAGTTATGATTATTTCACTTGTAAGTTTTATAAAAAATTAGTGTCTATGTATAGTAGTCATTAATGGTCCAAAGTCTAGAGCAGTTGGGTCATTACATCATTATCATAGCCAACTGACAATTATGAGTCTCCAAATTTCTAATAGACACCCTAGTTTCGATCATAAATTGATTCAATACGTCTGGTTGTGTGTCAGGTGGCTTCATAATAGTTTGCTGCTGTGCTGGTCTAGCCTGTGGTTGATAGAATCCAGGGTTGTTGTTGGAAAGACTATTGTGGTTGTGGTTGTGGAGGTGGGAACTGTTGCTAGTTTTGAGGGAAAGGCTGTTGTGCGGCTTGGTTATTCGTCCATGAGAAGTTAGGGTGGCTCCTCCACCCTTGGTTGTATGACATCGAAAAGGGGTTGTTGGTTTGCCTTTGGAAGTTCCCTATGGCTTGCACTTGTTCCATCGACATATTATGCATATCCATGGCAGGACACTGTTATAATGGACGAGCACTCCCACATGCCTCACATAGGCTCTGTAGTTGCATGGCTTGGGATGATAGGTTATTTTGCTGTAACTGCTTTGTTAGGGATGCCACTTGAGCTATGAGCATTAGGATAACATCTAATTCGATCATACCATCTACCTTCTTTGTATTTTCCCTCTCTGTAGGCCATTGGTAATTGTTCATGGCAATTTCCTCTAGTAACTCATTGACTTCATTAGCGCTCCTGCTCATGAAAGCACCCTCAACTGCTGCATCTATGATTGTGCGAGTAATACCTCCTAACCCATTGTAAAAATTATGAACTAGCATCTATTTCTCAATTCTATGGTGAGGACACTTCCTTAACAACTCCTTAAATCTCTCCCATGCATCATATAGAGACTCCCCATTGCTCTGGTGGAAATGATTTATTTCACCTCTCAACTTTGCAGCTTTAGCCGAAGGGAAGAACTTGGCAAGGAACTTGTGGGCTAGTTCCTCCCATGCAGTGATTGAGTTGTCTTGTAGCGAGATCAACCAACTCTTCACTCGGTCTCTTAATGAGAATGGGAAAAGTCTCAGTCAGATTGCATTGTCACTCACCCCATTCATCTTGAACGTTGCACACGACTCTAAGAAATTGGCTATGTGCAAGTTTGGATCTTTAGTTGGCAACCCACCAAATTGAACAGTGGATTGCAACATTTTTATAATTTCTGGCTTGATTTCGAAATTGTTAGCGACAATAGTGGGGTGTCAAATGTAAGAGTGCACTCCCGTGACAGTGGGAAGTACATAGTCTCTTAGTGTCCTTGGTCCACAAGGACCTCTACAACATTTGGAATCTCGGCGGCAGCTGCTGTCCTTGGAACATCATTTGCAACATTGTTTTTTGCATTCCCCTGATTTTCAACCATGGTAATCTCCAACCTCTTATTCTTTTGGTTCTATCAGCAAGTTCTTTCTATTTCAGGATTTGCACGTACTGTCTCTCGTTGTTTACCATGTTGCATATACCAATATTTCATGAAACCACAAGATTAAGACACTAATTAGAATGATAAAAAATAAAAACCAAGTTATAATAAAAATTAACTATTTTGATATTAATAACACAGTCCTCGACAATAGCGCCAAAAACTTGTTAATTTTTAAATACGCAAGTGCATGCAATCGAACAAGTAGTATAATTAAATTGAGTGTCAAAACCACAAGGAAAGCTTACTAATTACCAAGAATCAATCTTCATTTCTAATTAATCTAGCGAATATCAAATTACAGAAATAACTAAATAAATGTGTTATCCCCAAAATTTGAAAACGATGACGTGGCAATAAAAGTGACAAGTGGCAAGAAATGGCTGAGTCAAAGCTTTGCTTGGAAGTGATTTGTTCGACCGGAAATGATACTTGACTGACCAGTCACCTGCTCCGGTCGATCAGTCAAGTGCTTGGCCGACCGGTGAGGTGCATGACCGACCGGTGGAGTGCTTGGCCGACCAGTGAGGTGCATGACCGACCGGTGGAGTGCTTGGCCGACCAGTGAAGTGTTTGGGCGACCGGTGGAGTGCATGGCCGACCAGTCAGATATTTTGGTCGACCGGTCAAGTGTTTGGGCTAACCAGTTTTTCTTCAAGGAGTGAAGTTGACCGATTAAGCAGATTATTGTTATGCAAGCAAAATTCCAGCAACAAATTTGTCTAGAATCAGTCGTGCCTACGCGGGAATCTCTCAGATTATCCCAAAGAAGTCGCATATTGTTGTATTTTAAATGTTATTATTAATTAAATATTGTCCTCTAACGATTTCAAAGCTGCTGACAGACCCTAGGATATTCAAATATTGATCTTAATAAACTTATTCCTCAAAAATACTTAATTATCATTAAACATACACAAGACAAGTGTCACTATCTTATTGGGTCTATCTAAACCTTATAATATAATAAATATCACCATCAATATCAGTCATATTAATCAAACCTTAGGTTAAAATTAATATTCTTAAACTATAGGTTAAACTTAGAAAATCTACAAGTGTTACTACAAGTGTCCAATTAAATCCCGGTCTGAACCAAAATCCACAGTCATAAAAATACTACAACTATTACTATTGCTCCTACTATCTAACTAGCTAAGTAAAGTTCTTGGACTCTACAAATGACAAGCAGGGCTCAAGGTAACTTGCCTAGCACTACTAAGGTGAATCTTAAGGAGCAGTGCAATGCAATCTCCTTGAGGAGCGAAAGGGAGTTGTTAGAGTTAGTTGATGAGTCTAGTCTTCCACCAAAATTGGATCTTGAGAAAGAGAGTAAGGGAGAAGAAAAGTTTACTGAGAACATTGAGAATAAGTAACCACCAGTGAGTATAGATCATCACATAAAAATTCATTTTCCACAAAGGCTATGCAAGAACAACCTAGATAAGCAGTTTGCAAAGTTTCTCAAAGTATTTAAGAAACTACATATCAATATTCCATTTACTGAAGCGCTTGAGCAGATGCCAACTTACCTTAAATTCTTGAAGGACCTTGAGAATAAGCAACCACCAGTGAGTATAGATCATCACATAAAAATTCATTTTCCACAAAGGATATGCAAGAACAACCTAGATAAGCAGTTTGCAAAGTTTCTCGAAGTATTTAAGAAACTACATATAAATATTCCATTTACTGAAGCGCTTGAGCAGATGCCAACTTACCTTAAATTCTTGAAGGAAATTATATCAAAGAAAAGAAAGTTGGAGGAATACGAGACAGTTGCACTCAATGAGGAATGTAGTGCAATTTGAAAAAGAAATTACCACCAAAGCTCAAAGATCCCGGTAATTTCAATATTCCAGGCTCTATAGGGGGCTCTGTGGTGACAAAGGCTTTATGTGATTCACGAGCCAGTGTGAATCTAATGCCTCTATCGATCTTCCGCAAGCTAAAATTGGGAGAAGCTCGCCCTACTATCGTGTCTCTACAAATGGCATATCGTTCAGTTAAGCATCCTCATGGAGTGATTGAGGATGTATTGGTGAAAGTGGAAAAATTCATCTTTCCTGCAGACTTTATTATTCTTGATATGGAGGAAGATGAAAATATTCTGATTATTCTTGGAAGGCCATTTTTAGCTACTGGTAGGGCATTAATCGGTGTACAAAAGGATGAGTTGAAGTTGCGAGGGCAAAAAGAGGAGGTAACATTTAATGTCTTTGCAGCAAAAGAAATTCCAACTTGTTGTAGAGTTTATGTGGTAAAAAAAGGAGATAACGAGTTGGAAGTCACTAAGCAAAAGTCCATGGCTAAATGTGGTATGCGAAAAGTGTGTCATCGTTTGAAAATGTTCTTTAGTGAGAAGATTCGAACGTTACATGAGCGAGGGAAAGTTCCACCAATTTGCAATAACAAGAAACGAGTGTCCACTCATGACACTATGGCTCTCAAGGATGTGAGGGGTGGACTTGATTCGAGTTGAATCTAAAGAGGAGTTTGGTGTCCGGCTAAATGACGTTAACGATAGTGCCCTTGGGAGGCATCCCAATCTATTTATTGTTTTGTTACTTTGTTATTTTTGTTTAAGTTTGGACAATTTTTCTGTGTTTAGTTTTAATTTTTATGTTGCTTGACATTTTTTTTTAGAATTTTGGACTTTAGTTTGTAATTTTGAACCGTGGAAATCATGAAAACTTAAAAAAAAAATCATTATGCAGGTCCATTTTGAGTCGTGATGCCTAGAAGAAGCGCCATGGCCCTGCCAGGATTGAGAGTAATGCATCCATTTTGAGCCGCGACGCACCCTATTAGAGTCGCGACCCTCGAGAAGTCAGAGACCCCAGAAATTTTCAGAGAGACCTAGGTGTCGCGGCGCCACAGGATAGATTTGTCGTGCGCCTACCCAGAATTGAACCCATTTTTTGACATGGGTCGCGGCACAAGCGTTTAGCACCACAATGCTTCTGCAATTTCAGGCTTAAAACACTCGTTTTTCTCTTTTTTCCACAAAACTCTCTCATTTTCTCTCATCTTCTCTGACCACTACATTTCCAAATACTCACTTTTTTCCATCCAAACCTCCAATCTAACCAAAAAAAAATCACCTATAATCTTCCTCTACACCTTCCTGTTACACCCAAATTTTGAGCATGAGATTGTGATCCCGAAATCTTGGCTCGTTATGTGTAAGCTCGAAATAGGCACGACCGTCATATGTCCCTTCTGTCAAACTGTTTTTCCTGTAAGCAGTGGCCTCGAAGGAGCAAAAAGGTGTGTAACCTCGAAAGTGCTCTGAGCTCGCAGATAGCCTAGTGTGACACTCGGATGTATCCCTAAACCATCCCTTGCCTTCTGGACTGGTTCGAGCTCGAAGTGGGTGAGTTCGAATGTGGCGATATCGTCAATGTCTGCTTGCTTCGAGCATAGGCGAAGTTAGGCGACAAGCTCGTGATCGACTGCTAGTCTCGGAGATCTAATGAATCCCGTATCTGAGTTCATCAGTTATATATGAACATATTTATTGTTGTGCAATCCCAATGTTTAAGGGATATTATTCAATCGGTTATCCAATCCCACGTTTCATGGGACGTCAGGAAATAATGCATTAAATATAATTATATTAATTGATTCACAAAATATCTTCCCGAGAAATGTGGGAATCAATTCTGCAACCTCCTCTATAAATAGAGAAGGATGCCCCATTTGTAAAGGACCGAATTTCTGATTTCTGGAGAGAAAACTCTAGGCAACTATTCTCTGAAAAGTTTCCAGAAAACTCTCAAGTTCTAATAACATAGACTCATGGACTAGGCAGATTTAACTGTTGAACCACGTAAAAAACCTCTTGTGTTTAGCTTTGTTCATTTCCTCTAATATTTTTCATGTTTAATTGCTCTCCTATTTAAGTTGACGAAAAAGGGCGTCAACAGTTTGGTGCTTTCATTGAGAGCCATTAAACAATACGTGTGTGAATCTGTTTAGTCAGAAAGCCTCTCAAATTAGTAATGGCTGCGAATGATCCCAATATCCCTGAGGAGGAAATCCTAGATGTGAGTACCCCCAACACACTGGAAAGTAGCCTATGGTAAATTCTGAACCTGATAGTGGCTCATCCGACTCTCGGGGACCACATGCCCCCAGGGACGACGAGGACATGTACTACAATCCTGAAAGATATGTCCCTATAGTGGAACTCGAAAATCGTCAACTGCGTAAGCAGTTGACAGAAGCTAAAAAATGCAACGAAGAGCTAGCAAGACTAGCTGCTGAAGCGCAGACGGCTCAGGCCCCACCGCCGCAAGATGCCCAGGCTCCGCCTCCACGGGACGTTCTCGTCCCACCGCGTAGACCCCAAGGACGGCCGTACAAAAATGCAACCACCTGAAGAGCGGAGTAGCCTCCGCCACCGACAGAGCAACCTACTCCGCCGAGACCCTGGAGAGGTAACCGGGCTGAAGGTCCTGCCAACCCAACTGCGAAGGCACCAGCCGGAGTAGGGAATAACCGAGCCCCCTCAAAGGCTCGAGCCCAAAATCCTGGTATCGTGTAGAATGTTGTAGAAGCATAGGGGCGTAGGGGTCCCCATCCTGCGAGAAGCCAAATGTCTCGATCTCAAACTATCGAGACAAGGAGGTCAGCAGGAAACCCATCTCGAAATAATCATGCAACGAGCCATGTCAGTGAAGGCTCGAGTGACACTAGGTCTATGAGTATATACAACCCAGAGCCTAGGAATGCTGGAAATCAAGGAGATCACCCAGATTTAAGGGAGCATCTACACCATAATCGGGGGCGTGATAATCCCCCGAATCCATATCTGAAAGATCATCTCAACGGGCGCAAGCACCCCGCGTCGAGGCATGGAACTGGAGTTGTAATCAACAATAACCAGTTCCCCTTGATTCAGCCTAGACCTCCCATGAAGAACTCGAGCCCTTTGACCTGCATATCTCTAGCACCCTGTTTCCTCAAGGATTCAAGATTCCTCATGTCCCACCATTTGATGGAAATTCGGATCCATATAGTCATTTCAGTAGGTTCAACACAATCATGCGAGCCAGTAATGTGGGCTACGAGCTCAGGTGCATGTTGTTCCCAGCCTCTCTCATGGGACCAGCAAAGAACTGGTTTGAAAAATATAAAAGACATTCGATTGCTTCTTAGGATTGACTATCAAGAGATTTCAAGAAACAATTCAAGGCCATGGTCGGCATTAGACCCAAGGATCTGCCTTCACCAATGTCCGACAGCAGCCAAATGAAACACTGAAAAGTTATCTCACAAGGTTTAACTTGGAAGTCGCTCGAGCTCGTGACGTCAATGACAGTGGCCATTTAATGGCTGTCCAAGCTGGAGTAATGCCTGGAAGTCCTCTCTGGGAAGATATGCAAAGAAAGCTTGTAAGGTCCTTAACCGAGTTCAGTCGACGAGCTCAGAGGTTTGTTAATGTAGAAGAGGCGAGGTCAGCATTGAATATGACCTCTCAAACCATAACTACAACAACAAACGCAAACTCTGCCTCAACCTCGGCGGACCCTACAACCTCAAAACCCCATGAGGGCAACCCTTTAAAAGAAAGAAGAATGAAGGGAATAATCCCGAGGTGGATGGGGGAAAAAGAAGAAAGGAAAAAAGATACTTCTCCATATACAAGGTGTATACCAAGCTCAATGAGTCTCCGGTGAATATCTCCCTGGCTAATGAAAACCAGGTCCCTTTCAGACGACCTGATCCCGTGAGAAACCAAAAGGCAAAAAGAGACTCCAACAAGTACTGCAGATTTCATAGAGATATCGGACATACAACCGATTAATGCAGGCAATTAAGACATGAGATCGAAGGTCTGATGTCGAGAGGATATTTCAGGCAATATGTAAGAAATCAGAACCCCAATCAGGCTTCCACCAGCCAGAGGGCAACAGCTGCACCACCTGCCCAGAACAGCAACTCCCAAGCAAGGGAAGATGAACAACCCCCTTCGATTGATGGAGAATATGTCATAACCATCTCAGGGGGGACCCCATATTGCAGGGTCGGGCAGGAATGCCCTGAAAAGATACGTGAATGAGCTGAAAACTGGTGACGGGTCTCCCTACGAACCCGAACCTAGAGCTCCAAAACAACAAAGGGTTGAATCTCAACCCATAACTTTTACTCAGGATGACGCGTCTCATGTACAGTTCCCTCATAATGACCTGCTGGTCATCACCCTTCAGCTCGTGAACAAGAGGGTACACTGAGTCCTGATTGATAACGGGAGCTCGGTAAATATCCTCTACAAAGCCACTTTAGAAAAGATGGGACTCGTGCTTCGCAACCTAAAAGCCTGTGCAACTACGTTGTACGACTTTTTCAGGACAAGGGATTGCTTGTATGGGATCCATCGAACTCCCTATAACCTTAGGAGACTACCCAGTCTGAGTGACCAAGATGATGGAGTTCATAGTGGTGGATCTCCCATCGACCTATAACATACTGCTCGAGAGACCCACCCTAGTAGGGCTGGGGGCAGTTTTGTCCGTTAGGCATCTGGCCATCAAATTCTCGACTTCTAGTGGCATCGAGACTTTGAAAGGGGACCAGCTCGCAGGGAGGGAATGCTACAGCATTTCCATTAGAGGGAAAAGGCAAACAAGTACACAAACACTCGTTGTAATTCAAAATAAGGATGGGGCGATCTTCGAAAAAGATGAAGAGATCGATCCAAGATAGAAGAAAGGGCTGACCTCAAGCCTCTAGAGGAGCTCGAATAAGTCAAGCTCGAAGAAGCTGATCCCCCAAAAACTGTGAAGGTAGGAAGAAACCTTTCAGAAAAGACAAAGAAGCAATTAATTTGCTTCTTGAGGGAGAACCAGGATGTTTTCGCGTGGTCACATTCGGATATGGTAGGGATAAGTCTGAATGAGATAAGCCACGCACTCAACATCGACGAGAGCTTTCCCCCAAAGCAGCAAAAGTGAAGACTCCTGGACGATGATAGGAAGAAAGCCTTGAAGGAAGAAGTCGACAGGTTAAAGGTGAATCGATTTATACGAGACGCCTTCTACCC
The DNA here is from genome assembly GCF_963169125.1 of Humulus lupulus. Classification (NCBI taxonomy): domain Eukaryota; kingdom Viridiplantae; phylum Streptophyta; class Magnoliopsida; order Rosales; family Cannabaceae; genus Humulus; species Humulus lupulus. The sequence goes on from NC_084798.1 coordinate 186,737,142, forward strand.
TGATTGGGTCGCCAACCCAGTGCTTGTTCTAAAACCTAACGGAACATGGTGAACTTGCATCGACTATTCCGATCTCAACAAGGCATGCCCTAAGGATTGTGTTGACGGTCAAAACTCGTCAACTAAGTTAAGTCAGAAAAAAAATGAAATGAAAAAATAAAATGAAGGAAACTATGGCAAAAATGAGGATGTGGGGGATTGAACCCCTTACCTCTTGAAAGAGGAAGGATTCTCAAAACCACTAAGCCAAGGAAGTAAGGTGTAAATAATAAGCCTTGCATGAAGGCCTATTTATAAGAATTAAAGAGAAGAGTCTACAAGAGCACCTAAAGGTCCTCTCCTAGACTGGGGGGCAAGTGTGGATGCTAAAAATCTCATACTTGTAGGAGACCCAAAACAAGTGCCAAGGTCCCATAAGCGCCTAATTACGTGATTGAGCCGCGACGCTCTCGAGCCCCCATTGTCTCGCACCAGCCACGTACCTAGCGAGGCCAGGCCTTGCGTGCACCTGATGGCCTCGCAAGTGAGGGGCCTCACGCCTCGCAGCACCTGACAGCCCCACAAAGAGCCCCTCGCGTGCCACCAAAGACCCGCGCGCGCTGACCGCGCGACGCCCCTGCTCCGCGTGCGCGTTGGCCGCGCGACACCAACGGATCCGCACGCCCCAAAGGGCCTCGCCTAAGGGCTACACACGCCCAGCGTCCTCACCCCAAAGGGCCTCGCCCAAGGGCCACGCACGCCTAGTGGCCTCGCCCCAGAGGGCCTTGCCCAAGGGCCACGCACGCCTAGTAGCCTCGCCCAAGGGCCACGCACGCCTAGTGGCCTCGCCCCAAAGGGCCTCGCTCAAGGGCCACGCGCGCCTAGTGTACACGCCCCAAAGGGCCTCGCCCAAGGACCACGCATGCCTAGTGGCCTCGTCCAAGGGGCCACGCGTATATCGTGGCCTCGCCCCAATGGGTCTCGTCCAAAGGCCTCGCGTGCATGATGTCAGGGTTCAAGGTGGCCCACAAGAGACAAAAAGAATACGAACAGGGTACCTTTGAAGGGGTACGTACATGCCTGCAAGGATCAAGGGACAGGCCTGACACCTGTACCCGACAAATAGTGGCGGTTGGGAGTAGTACGAGGAATGGCAACGCCACCACCACGTCTCTGACACCCGTACAAGGCAAGTAGTGGAGTCATGACCGGGTACAAAAGCTGAGGTGCTCCCACGAACTCTGACCATGTACCAGAGCCGACACCACTACCCCTGGAACCACTCTCCTGTTAATGTACTCGTGTACCATCTGGTCCCCTGGACCACCATGTACCCAGGGCCATTAGAGCCTACTATAAAATGAACTCTAACTCCACCTGAAAGGGGGTTGGAAAATTTACTGTAGCAAGTGCACCATAGTGAATGAAAACTAATTTCACCATTGTTCTTCTGCAACTGTTCTTGGCATTGATACTTATATTCCTTAAGCTTTTCTTTTGATAATCTTTACTTTGCAATTTTTCTGACTTAACTTAGTTGACGAAATCTGACCGTCAACAGATTGCTTTCCCCTACCTCGGATCGATCAGCTCGTAGATGCCACAGCCGGGCACGATCTTATGTCATTCATGGATGCCTACTCTGGATATAACCAGATCACCATGCATGCACCAGACCAAGAGCATACGAGTTTTGTAACAGATAAAGGGTTGTATTGTTACAATGTCATGCCTTTCGGGCTCAAAAATGCTGGACCAACATACCAAAGGCTTGTAAACACGATGTTCTCCGAGCAGATAGGTAACAACATGGAAGTGTATGTTGATGACATGTTGGTCAAATCTAAACATAACAATAACCATGTGGACGACCTCGAAGAATGCTTCGTCGTGTTACGGAAGTACAACATGAATCTCAACCCACAAAAATGCTCTTTTGGAGTGTCGTTGGAAAAGTTTCTGGGCTTCATAGTTAACGCGCGAGGAATAAAGGTTAATCCTGATAAGATCCGGTCTCTAATTGATATGCCCTCACCTCGAAAGCATAAAGATGTTCAGAGCTTAACTAGATGGATGGCGACATTAAGTAGATTTATCTCGAAATCTACAGACCGCTGTCTTCCATTTTTCAACCTTTTGAGAGGGCAACAAATTCGAGTGGTCAGAGGAATGCAAGCTTGCATTTCAGGAGCTAAAGAAACACCTCGTAAAACCTCCCATCTTATCGAAGCCTATCACAGGAGAAATCTTGTACTCATATCTCGCTACAACTGAACACGCCATCAGCGTCGTGCTCGTCCGAGAAGATCAGAATGTACAAAAACTAGTGTACTATGTCAGCAAGAGGTTACTGGGGGCAGAATTGAGGTACCCGTTAATGGAGAAGTTGGCTCTTTGCCTAATTCACTCATCTTAAAAGCTCCGACCTTACTTCCAAGCACACCCCATCCACGTGCTAACTGACCAACCACTACGGCAAGTCTTGTCAAAGCCAGAAGCCTCAGGCCGATTATTAAAATGGGCTGTTGAGCTCGGACAATTCGAGATCACATATTATCCTAGAATGACCATAAAAGGGTAGGCCCTGGCAGACTTCATTATGGAATGTTCAGGAGTGTCCGATGATGAAGTTATAACCCCAGTCTGCGAGCTGTGGAAAATTTATGTCGATGGATCTTCCAATGAAAATGGATTGGGGGCAGGAATCATATTGATCACTCCAACTGGAAATCAACTTCATTCTGCCTTGAGGTTCAGCTTTGAAGTGTCTAACAATGAGGCTGAGTACGAGGCTCTATTGGCAGGACTTTGAATAGCCAAGGAGCTCAGAGCTAAAGCAATTCATTGCTACAGTGACCCACAGTTAGTGGTCAACCAGATCTTAGGGGAATACCAGGCTCGCGGAACAAAGATGGCTGCATCTTTAGAAAAAGCGAAAGCAGCACTCGAACATTTCGAGTTCTATGCAATAGAGCAGGTTCCCCAAGAGCAAAATTCAAATGTAGACGCCCTAGCCAGGCTTGCCACATCCAATGAGGTCGATGCACTGAATGTGGTCCCAATTGAGTACCTCTCAACACCCAGTATTAATGAGCCCGAACAAGAGGATGTATGCATGATAGACTCCGAACCAACCTGGATGACCCCGATAGTTGATTACCTCGAAACTGGCTTTCTCCCAGCAGAACAGAACAAGGCTCAGAATCTGATGTATCAGATTCCCTCATACACTATTGTGGATGGAAGGTTATATTGGCGGCATTACTTGTATGGGGAGAGGTGCGAGATATACACTGATCATAAGAGTTTGAAGTATTTCTTCACCTAGAAGGATCTGAACATGAGGCAGAGGCGTTGGTTGGAGTTGGTTAATGATTATGATTGTGACATTCTTTACCACCCAGGGAAAGCCAATGTTGTTTCAGATGCACTGAACCGGAGGGGCTCAGGGCAGTTATTTAGTTCAGTTCAGATCTCTAGGGAGTTAGCCGATGAGATGATCAGGGCAAGGATATAACTGGTGGTAGGTCGGTTAGCCAATATTACCTTGTAGTCAACCCTGTTAGAGCGGATCAAGGAGGGTCAGTTGGTAGACGTGCAGTTGCAGGAGATTAGACAGCATGTCTTAGCGGGGACAACTAAGGATTATTCTGTTTCTAAGGCTGGTATGCTTCGATATCAGGGGCGGATTTGTGTTCCGACAGATGAAGGGATCAGACGAGAGATACTAGATGAGTCTCACACTACGCCATACTCACTTCATCCGGGTACCACGAAGATGTATCAGGATCTATGGACATTATACTGGTGGCCCGGGATGAAGAAGGATGTGGTAGAGTATGTGGCCAGATGTTTGACATGTAAGCAGGTGAAAGCTGAGCATCAGCAACCAGCAGGGTTGCTTCATCCTTTGGGTATCCCAGAGTGGAAGTGGGAGGACATTACCATGGATTTTGTAGGAGGTCTACCTAGGACAGTGGGACTTTGTGACTCGGTGTGGGTAATAGTGGACAGATATACCAAGTCAGCTCATTTTCTGCCAGTGAAGTCAACTTACACAGTGGAACAGTATGCAGAGTTGTATGTGAGGGAGGTAGTTCGTCTCCATGGGGTTCCTAAGTCTATTGTATTTGATCGAGACCCTATCTTTACCTCTAAGTTCTGGGGAGCTCTGCAGAGAGCCATGGGGACTCAGTTGAAATTTAGCACAGCCTTTCATCCTCAGACTGATGGACAGTCCGAGAGGACGATTCAGGTGTTGGAAGATATGCTTAGGGCATGTGTGATTGACTTTGAGGGATCTTGGAGTAAGTATCTTCCGCTGATTGAATTCTCGTATAACAATAGTTATCAGTCCACGATTGGAGTGGCTCCTTATAAGATGCTATATGGAAGGAAGTGTAGGTCGCCCATTCATTGGGATGAGATGGGTGAGAGAAAGTATTTGGGACCAGACATGGTTCAGAAGACAAGTGAAGCTATTGAAAAGATCCGAGCCAGGATGCTTGCTTCACAGAGTAGACAGAAAAGCTACGCTGATCCTAAGCGTAGATATGTGGAGTTTCAGGTTGGGGACCACGTGTTTCTGCGAGTTTCACCACTGCGAGGGGTGTGGAGATTTGGAGTAAAGGGCAAGCTGAGCCCTCAGTTTGTTGGACCTTTCGAGATTCTGGAAAGAATTGGACAGGTGGCTTACAAGTTGGCCTTGCCACCGTCGTTGTCGGGAGTACATGATGTATTCCATGTTTCTATGATGCGGAAGTATGTCTCAAATACGACGCATGTATTGAAGTATGAGGACTTAGAGTTGCAGACAAATTTGTCCTATGAGGAACGACTGGTTCAGATTTTGGATCGGAAGGATAATGTTCTACGAAATAAGACGATTTCGTTAGTTAAAGTGTTGTGGAGAAATAGCAAGGTCGAGGAAGCGACCTGGGAGCTAGAGACGGTAATGCGGGATCAGTATCCCGAGCTATTCAGGTAAATTTCGAGGACGAAATTCTCAGTAGGAGGGGATAGTTGTAACGACCCAAAATCAGTAATAAGGCTTAAAGGCCTTGATTAGTGTGCCGGGAGGGCACAATTGGTTTACGTGTGAATTTATTAAGTTTAATGTGTGATTATATGATAAGCATGCTAGTATGTTTATATGAGTATAAATGTGATTATATGCTATAATTGTGAGAACCACATTATTATGTGGGTATAACTGTAGCATGCGAGTTGAGGCGATCCTAGGGAGCTAGTTAGCGGGAAAGTCACAATAGGGCTTAATACTTGACTTTAGGCAAGTCAAGGGGTATTTCAGGTATTGAATGGTTATTTAGGATAACGGGTTATGGAAATAAATAATTAGAGATATATTTGAGCTTAGGAAGTCTAGGTGGGAATACTGGGGAATTTTACCATTTTGCCCTCAGGGATGTTTCCGGCATCCCGAGCCTTGGGATTAACTTAATTGCCTAAGAATAGACTAAGTAAATCACAGAATTTGGTGGAACATTAGGAACCGACCTTCTTCCCTTCTCTCTTTCTCTCTCAAAGGAAAACCACTAGAACCTAAGGAAAACTCAGCTGGAAACTCTGTGATTTGAGCTTGAGTTTTGAGGGATTAGCTCAGTTTTAGCAAAGGAATTCAACCAGGACTGAGGTAAGGATTGAATCACACTTTTTGTTGTTGAAATTCTGTAGTTTTGATTGAGTTTTAAGAGGTTTTTGGGTTTTGAAATTGAAGACTGAATTGAAGCTAAGGACTTGGGAGTTAGCTCAGAAATTGGTTAGAGAATTGATTCAGCAGTGAAGGTAAGCTCGAATTTATGGTTTAATATTTGAATTTTGATGTTTTCATGGCTGGTTTTAGTATTCTTGAGATTTTGGGTTTCAGAGATTGAAGTGGGATTTTGATGAGTTTTTAAGCTAGGTTTTCGTTGGGTTATGTTGTTGGAATCATGTTAGAAGTTTTGTGATAATTGAGTTGTGGATTTGGGATAGTTTTGGATGGTTTTGAGTGAGTTTTGAGAGTTAAAAATGGAGGTTTTTCTAGGTTTGAAGGGGTCGGGCCGCAGCATAGTTCTTGGTGAGTCGCGACCCTCTGAAGCTGATGCATGCTGAGGAAGGAGGGTGGGCCGCTTCATGGGGCTTGTAGGGCCGCGACCCGTGTCTGGTTTTGGGCATGGGGGAGCCTCTGGTTGGGGCCATACCATGGCATGGGAGGCTTGAGCCGTGGCCCTTAAGGGAATTTGGGATTTTAAGCATGGGAATTTAACCTAGGGTGCTCGGGATCGAATCTACTACCGTGCTTGGTGGAATTCGGTGTTCCGGAGGTTAGAACTTTGTCTAGAAGCCCTTCTTTACAAGTATTGATGGTATTCCTTATCTTGGTTGTGACTAGGTTCTAAGCTAGGGCTCGGGAATCAGATCGTGCTCAAGAAGCATCGCTCGTGATCAGTGCACTTGGAAACTAAAGGTAAGAAAACTGCACTCGGTTGTGGATTTGTAACGGGACTAAGGGTTCCCTACTTTGTATGCTTTTATAAAGGATGGTCTTATGCCATGTAAATAGTAATCGAGTGGCCTAAGAGGGCCGGAGTTTACATTAGCGCACAGGGCGCGGCTCGGCCACTGGTAGCTGAGGACAGCTTAATATGCACTAAGCTCGGTTTAAGCGGGCCGGAGTCAGTGGGGTAAACAGAGGGTGCGACCTAAGGTGTCAACCCTGATTATCATGTGATTTAATTGTTATTATTGACTGGTGGATTGTTATGCTGAGTAGCTGAGTGTTGACTGGCTGAATCTTGGTTGTATCTATGTGCTATGTGTTTAATGTGATATGTTGAGTATATGGTCATGCTTAAAGGGTTATTCCACTGTTATCATTGCTTGTTATATAATGTTATGTTTTCTTGCTAGGTCTTGGCTCACGGGTGCTTCGTGGAGCAGGTAAAGGCAAGGGCAAGCTTGATCAACCTTGATTCGGAGAGCTCGAGGAGTAGAATGTACATGAACAGCTGCTCAGCCGCCACGGTTGAGGGGAGACAGGAACAGGAGAACCATAAAGTCTGTTTTGCCTTAAAGTGGTTAGTGATTGTCTGAACTCAGGAAATTTTGTAAACTGACTTTTAAACGTTGTTCTTTTTGGGATCCCATGTGTAAAATGTTTAGTTATATGAAATATATCTTTTGAGACCAAAAACTTTTAAACCTAGCACATTAAAGGTTTCAGTAGCACGTTTTTAACTAAATGACTTGATTAGCAAGTCCTGCACCTTTATAAGTACACAGTGTAGCAGTCTTGGCTATCCAGGGCGTTACAATTCTTCATTACCCAGCGTACATACAGATACACCATAAGATGACATCCACGCTTCAACTGTGTAGAATCTGGAGCATAAAGTATATGGACTAATGCCACAATCTCGAGCACCAGCTAGAGCGTGTTCACAAGGAAGACCTGTAAAATCAAATCATTTTTTCCTCCTCAGGTCGACATCTTCATCAAGATCACCATCCAATACTGTTATTTCATACTGACTAGACCGAAAAGGGAACGAGGCAGTGAACTTGTCTGCTAACTTTCGCAAATCAGTTCCACTTCTGTGGCAAGAGGACCTGTAGCCGCTGATGCTGCAGTTCAACGCTCGACAAGACTATTGTAAGTGACAGTCTTTGGCACCTTCATACCCTTGCTTTGTTTCGCACTAAATGACCAACCTTCGTTCAAAACTTGTTCCCACGATCCATTATATAACACCACAATATATATATGTGTGTTTGACCTGTACAACATATGACAAAAGGTTCGGAACCCAAAGGTTATTAGGTAAAACTAGCCAAAAGAAATAAGAAATAAACGTGTGAAGCAAGCATGTGTGAACTGTGTGTGAAGCATGTGTGAACCGTGTGTGAACTGTGTGTGAAGCATGCATGTGTGAATAATGTGTAAACCATATGTGAATCATGTGTGAAGTATGTGCGAACCAAGTGTGAATAACGTGTGAACTCGTTTGAATAATGTGTGAACGCAGTGACCTAAATTGTGGAAATCATTGAACTGTGTGTGAACCAAGTGTGAATCGTGTGTGAACCATATGTGAACAATGTGTAAACCAAGTGTGAATTAAGTGTGAATCATGTGTGAACCAAGTGTGAATAATGTGTGAACTCGTTTGAACAATGCGTGAACGCAGTGACCTAAATCGCGAAAATCAATCGAAAATTCGTCATCTCAACATAAAATTATTTCTTTTCACAGATTTTTTAGTGTAGAGTAGTTCGAAAATTCTATTTAAATTATTACACAAGACACCCATAACCTATAAATAAATAAAAACTTGCTCATTATCAAATCAAATGTTCAAACTTCTTCAAGTTTGGGAAATGATTTTTCTTTAATCTTCAATCTTCTTCAACTTAGGCGAGAAGAAAAAAAATTGTGATAGATTACATCACTTTCCAAAGCTTCGTGAGAAGAAAAATGGCGATGATCTCTCTTTGATGATGATTTGAGAGAGAGGGAGAAGGAAGAGTGTTTGTTCTCTTTGTGAGAGAGAAGGAAGAGAGAGAAGGTGGCTGAAAACGAAATGGGAAGGGAAAAAAATGGAGGAAGAAGCCCAAATGTTAATAAGAGTAAGTTAGTCCTTTCACATGAGTATAAGGTTAAAAACATAAAAAAATATTAAAGTGAGTTTAGAATTACTATTAGCCTATAAAATAGGGTCATTTCATGGAGTTTCCCCTAATAAATGAGTAGAGTATTTTCCAAGTAAGAAAGTTTGGGATAAAACTCTACCAAAACAATAGCTATTGGATAAATTCCTATTTGTCCAAATACAAAATAAAATTATAGGGCTCACTTTAAGCCCTATCGGTAGAGCTCTCAGTGTTTACAACCCGTGAACATTTTTCGGCACGAATTTTTTTATGACCGTGTATATTGTAGCTATTTAGAGCATCCTGCAAATTTTCAGAAAATTCCGAATAGTTTACCGTACGGAAAACTAGGTTCAAACATGTTGTTGCACGCGTGACTAATTTTTTTTATGCGCGTGGAAAACAACATGTTTGAATCTAGTTTTCGGTACTGTAAACTATTTGGAATTTTCTGAAAATTTACAAGATGCTCTAAATAGCTACAATATACACGGTCATAAAAAAAAATTTGTACCGAAAACTGTTCACGGGTAACACTGAAAGCACTACCGGCAGGACTTAAAAGGAAAACCCTAAAAAAAAAAAATTGTCATATATATATAATTCCGTTATTTTTAATTTGTACTATGCGTGAAATTAGTCTAATTTTAGTGTTAATACACGTCATAAATGTAACTTCTTGATAAGTTCTTCAACATCACCTTAAATTTTTACATGGTATTAATTCCAATATTTTTTCTTAAAACGGATCCAATAAAATACATAGGATTTTAATTAATTGATTAATATATTTACTTTTTATTAAAAAGAGTTTCTGAGATTCATAGGCGAGTGTCTTGGATTTGTGTCCTCCAAAAGCTCTAATATTTAACATCTACTCTTTCTTCTTCTTCTTCTTCGTCTTCTTCCCTTACCCAAACCAAACAAGTCAAACCCAAACCCCAAATCTCTTTCGTTACTTTCTTGGAAAAGGCCCTAGAGCTTTTGAATTGGTCAAAATCCCTAATTTACGGTTCCACAATTCACATGGAGTCAACGCTATAATCCACCCCCAACCACGCGCACATTCAATTTTATTCACCAAATTCTCTGGATTTTCTCTTGCATGACCAGAAGATAACACAAACCAGGTTCATTGGAGCGAGGGAGATTGGGCCCAATGTCGTCGGAGATCGAGGTCGTTGACGACGGGGTTCAGTCCCGCGATGGAGAATCCGCCGCTCTGGTGGCCAATTCTGCTGCCCCCGGCGCAGGTTCCGGAGATGTTAATGTTAATGGGGATGATAGTTTGCGGAACGATGTGTACACGGCGGCCGCGTACGGCGATTTGGAGAAGCTTCAGAGGTTAGTGGAGTGCGAAGGGAGCTCGGTTTCGGAGCCTGATGGTCTTGGTTACTATGCTCTTCAGTGGGCTGCTCTCAATAATCGAACTGCCGCTGCTCAGTATATCATCGAGGTTTTTTTTTTTTTACTCTTTGTTTATCTCTATTAAGTTTCGATTGTGGGCTGCTAATTTTCTGTTTCCAATTTGGGTTCTGTAATGGAATTTGGGCTATTTTAGGATTTAACTTCTGATCATGGATTATTGAACTGTTTTTTATTTTTTTGAACGGAGTAAATGTTTATGTTTTTTTGTCTCATTCGTGAAGGTTATAGAGTATTGAAATTTTATTGAGGCAACTACTGGAGTTAATCGAGCTCTGTTTAACCATCTCGAAATTTGAAATATTTGTAATTGTGAGACTAATATCATTCGGGTTTGAAAATTTTGTGTTTTCTGATATGTCAGCATGGAGGGGATATAAATGCAACGGACCATACTGGGCAGACGGCATTGCACTGGAGTGCAGTCAGAGGCGCAATCCCGGCTGCAGAGCTTTTGCTCCAGGAGGGTGCTAAGGTCCATGCTGCTGATATGTACGGCTATCAGGTTTATTTTATTTCCCTATTCACTAGTGTTGAATTGAACGGAAAGGTGGTCTTGACTATGATTCTTGGGAGAGACGTTGGCGTACAACTTTGGAAATTTGTTATAGCCAAATTTAATTATGCAATTTGTGTTGGGTTGGGAGATTAAAATAGTCAAGTCTTTTGTTCCTTGTACCAAATCACACGGCAGGGAGTTGCTATCATCAATTTTTTTATTTTGGGCTTTGCGGCTTAAGTAATAAAGTGATGGGTGGCATTTAGTTACGTTTTACTACTGAGATTTGAGGGAAGAGCAGTCTGCGTTAGAAAAAAGAGGTTTTAGGTGCATTGTTTGGTTTGCCTTGTGAGGGCATGCTTTTTATTTATTTTCATAAGTTTTTATTACGATATATATAATTAGAAAGTCTTGATATCTTTGTATGAGCTTATGATGAGTTGTTGTTAACTTAAGTATGAACTTATGATGAGTTGTTAAATTATGTATGAACTTATGATGAGTTGTTAAATTATGTATGAGCTTATGATGGATTGTTGTTAATTTAAGTATGAACGAGTTAACATTGAGAGTATGAACATATGATAAGGAAAAGGTCGAGTGTGCAATTTCATAAAGCCATTATGTTGTTTTTATATATTAACTAATCTCGCAGTTATACAAATATGCATGGTGTCAATGAGGCTTTTCTTGATTGCAGACAACACACGTAGCAGCACAATATGGTCAGACTGCGTTTTTGTATCACGTTATTTCAAAATGGAATGCTGACCCAGACATTCCTGATAATGATGGAAGAAGCCCTTTACACTGGTAAATGAATTGCATGGATGATCAATTTCATTTTTACATGCTCAAAGAGATATGAGTGTGGTTTTTTTTTTTCATGTATGTTTGGCTTGTGAGATTTTGTAATTGTTCATCTCAAATTTCTTTTTTCTTTATCAATTACCGACAAAATACTTTATTCTATTATAATACTAATTCATTTACTACTCTCTTTTAGGTTGTATGTAATGCTTTAGTGAGATTTACCTCCTTTCATTCGAATTGCTTGAACATACTCGTTATTACTTATTTTTGTTAGAAATGTCCTTGATATAGTTGCTTGTTCACAGTTAATTGATGGTTTTTTGTTCTCCTTTATGTTTGGATTTAGGGCTGCATACAAAGGTTTTGCCGATAGCATACGTCTTCTTTTGTTTCTTGATGCACATAGAGCGCGCCAAGATAAAGAGGGTAAGTTTTTTAAAATTCAAATTATCAATTGATAGGAGGGAAAGAAAAAACAAAAAGTCCCATGTGAACCAAGTCTTACATGATTTTTTTTTCTTCTTCTGCTCTTTCTTTAAAATCAGGTTGCACTCCTCTGCATTGGGCTGCTATTAGGGGTAATTTAGAGGCATGCACAGTATTAGTACAGGCTGGCAAAAAGGAAGACTTGATTATTACAGATAACACTGGCCTTACTCCAGCACAGCTTGCTTCTGATAAAAATCACAGACATGTTGCATTTTTTCTTGTACGTATTCCATAACCAAATTACTTTTAAATTGGTTATTAGTGTTTCTTTATATGTATTGTACTGTTCTCTTTCTTGTTTGTGAAGTTTTTTTTTTATCATTCCACATTTTAATTATGACTTGATATCTTCTATATCTTGAAGTTTCCTTATAATTTGCTTTTCACACACAAAAAAGCCTCATTGGTCCTAAAATCATGGGCAACAATAATTGGAAGGCCGCAGACAGATAGATTCTGCTGGCATTGATACGTTGAATGTGGTTTGTGAATGAGACCTGATTAATGACTATTGTGAAGTGAGAAAATTCCATAATATACATGGTTTAATATTAAGTGAAAGATTAGAAAAATTATGTATGAGTAGCTAATTAAATAGTCAGAAGGTATGGGATGAATACCAGACTTGTGTTTTTAATACTGTAATTCTGCAGGGGAATGCTAGAAGGCTGCTTGACAAGCGTTGTGATGGAAACAGTCGCCTTGGAAAAATTTCAAAGCTAGGACTTGCACCCTTTCTTTGGTGTATGATCTTTGTGTTACTGGTGACCTACACTCATTCTGTCATCATTGGTAGCTACCTCAATCTTTGCAGAATTATTTTTCCACTTTTCATTATGATTATAATTCTTGTAAGTTTTTTCCCTCTACTTTCATGCAGCATCAAATCTGCCAAAGTTAACGGCAGGCTCAGGTATTATTGCTTGGTTGGGAGTTTTCCTGGCATCAGCTGGGTTAGTCATGTTGTACCGGTGTAGCAGGTATGAGTACAGAGTATTATATTGCTTTCATCATATGGAACACCAAATTGTTCAAGAGTTAAGCATATGTATATTCTTCAAACATCTCCTTCTGTGCTGAATGTTTGTTTCCTGTTTCCTTTATAGTCTGGCGTTGTCAGCTTTATCTAGATGCTGCATGGTATAATGCTACTTTCACATGTTATGACTTTTTTTTTTTGCAGTAAGGATCCAGGTTATGTCCAATTGAATGTACACGATCCCCAAAATATGAAAGATGATGTGTGTAACCATTCTCTTTTCTTTTTTTTTTTGTCTCTATCATATTCTTGTGGATTCTCGTAGATTATTGTTTGGCCCATGAATTATTTAATGCTCTTCCTTGGCCACCCAAGTATTGAGTTCCAGACAACATTTTCTTTTTTTCAAATTATTTTGTAAGATGTTTTAATTTAGGCTTTATTGATTGAGTTTGTGGATGTTGGATTCATTCTATTAGGCACCTCTTCTGACTATTGAAAATAATGCTGCTCTGCTAGCTGGGAATTGGTCTCAACTTTGTGCAACATGCAAGGTGCCGTATAACAATTTTTTTTAGCATTTTTGTAACCATCTTATGCTTCTTTGTTCAAATTTTTATCTAATATGCTACATTTTTTGTTTAATCATTAGATTGTCAGGCCACTTCGTGCAAAGCATTGTTCTACTTGTGATCGCTGTGTTGAACAATTTGATCATCATTGCCCTTGGGTGTCCAATTGCATTGGCAAGGTGGGTTAACGTTGATATGTTATTTAATTTTGTGTATAAATATCCATGCATCGATTGTATTTTCATCTACAGAAAAACTAGTATACTTGTCTTAGAGACATCAATTAGAATCCTTTTCATTATGACATGTTGGCATACCGAAAAAAGAAGGATACAATTTGCCATGCAAAGTTGGGAACACAGATTAGTCATCCCTGCAACTCGTGTAGTAGTGTTAACCAGTGATGTTCCTATTTATCACTTCCATCATGGTTGGAAGGTAAATCCATCGGAGTTGGATGAAGCTGGAACCATCTTTTAGGGCCTGCTGCCCCATTTTTACTGCTTCATGTTCTGTGCTAATATGAAAAATGATGTATCAATTTCCTTGCTTTTGCTGCATGCTGAGATTTATCTCACTATGAGGGATTATGTTGTTGTGCTTCTAATCTTTTTTTTTTTTTTTTAAATCTAATTTCGCTTTAACATCTGATGCAGAAAAACAAATGGGAGTTCTTTATTTTTCTTGTTCTGGAAGTTGCGGCTATGTTGATTACTGGAGGAGTAGCCCTTTCAAGTAAGTTCTGATTGACCTACCACCAGCTACCTGTTGAAATTTCTCCGGGTGCCTTAGTTGTATGCATGCATCTCTGTTAATCTGACAAATTGTTTTGCTGCCTGTAGGAATTTTGAGTGATCCGCTTGCTCCTTCTTCTTTTGGAGCTTGGATTAGTTATGTTGTTACTAATCATGTAGGTGTGATGTCATTTTTAATTGTGGATTTTTTCCTTTTCTTCGGGGTGGCTGTTTTAACGGTTGTACAAGCCTCTCAGGTAAATCTGCTTCTTTCTTTATTAGATTCTCCCATGAAACTTTCTTGCAATAAGAGTTCATTATTCAGATATTTCATCTATCCTCAATACAGATTTCTCGAAATATTACAACAAATGAAATGGCAAATTCAATGCGCTACAGCTACCTTAAAGGCCCAAGTGATCGGTTCAGAAACCCTTATGATCACGGGATCAGGAGGAATTGTTCGGATTTCTTGATCAAGGGCTACAATGAAGATGTGCAGTACATAGAGCCATCATCATCAGATGCTGAGGGTATTGGAATGATGCATTTGCCGAGGAATGCTAATTTGCAAAACGGGGATGCTCATTCGCATAGTAGTAATCACCCAAATGGCTGCAGTCATGTTGCCATCAATGTGAATTCCCAACCTACAAATGCTCATCATGGTCACGTTCATTCTTCACATTGCAACCACAATAACCATGGGAATCCCAAAACCGATAACGTTCCATTAGGTCTTGGCCTTGGTCTTGGACGAAACACATCTAGATCTGTCATAGCTTCATGATGCATGTTCATGTTCATCCCAAGCTGTGTTCAGTTTGAATTTTGTATTATATTCTTACATTTAATTGATTATTGCTTCTTTTTCTTTACTTTTATTTTTCCGCCCTTTTATTACATAAAAACTTTAATCTCATTCAGATTTCACTGTAAGTCATCCTTCCTAGCATAGTTGTATATCTCATTTTGAATGTCATAGGTCAAGTGTGCTTTAGGTTCCCAAGACTTGTGCTTGAAAGTAAAGTAAATGATAAAGAAAGGAAGCTTTTCAAACTAATGTAGTTTTTGCCTTCTTGTACATCTTTTTTGGTTGGTCAAATTGGTTTTGTAGAACAATGTACACACCTGGTTCAAGGTCTTTTTCTTCGGTGGCTCCTTATTATTCTACATTTTGAAATCCTTTCGTAAATTGTCAATAATTTCTACCAAGTTCATTTGTATGTGATTTTGATCTAACATTGGAATCTCATGGATTGACTAATAAATTAGCAGCCCTATTTAAAAATTCTTATTCCACCACGAGGACATTTTCCCTTGAATTTTCTACATTTTGAAAGTGTAGATTCCGATTAAGATGTATAAATTGCTAATTAGAAATTGACTTTTAATATTAATATTTATCTTTTCCACCGAATCATAAATGATGTCACTACTTCATATTAGCAAGTTTTGTATAACTTGCAATGTTTCTAGGCATTGTCTTCATTATTACCCATCATTGCCTCCATTACATACTCATTTGTATGATTATTTAGCATTAAATAATAGAAGAGAAATAATATCAAAGAACTATAATATGTCATGACCCACTAGTTGAAAATAATAGAAAGAAAAAAAAAGTGCGGAAAAGAACATAACTTGTAAGTTAATTCTTCTTATGTTTTTGTCAACTTTTTTCATTATGATCTTTGGGAAATACCTCTCCCATTCGGTAAGAAAATGTATTTAAATACAAATAAGATTACTTTATTTAAATTAGTTATTTTTCTTTCTTAGAGAATAATATTACTATTGACTGGATATGTTAAACTACTTCAAATTGAGTATTGTTAAGAAATATTAATTGTGATGTTCAACATTACACACTTGATCAGTGTGGTGCTCACACGTGTCATAGTATTTTTCTTCTATTTTGAAAAAATAATTATCTTTGTAATGAAATTAAAAAGTATTAATTTTTAGATTATTAGCCTAATGATTATTCTCACTACTCCAAACAAGTTTGTTATATTCTATAATTAATAACAACTAAATTGGTAGGGAACATACAATTAATCACACAAATTCCAACCTTTGTAGGTAAGCCAACATTTTCTTCTTCTTTACTTTTCTAATAAAAATTATTATAAGAAACTCAGAGCAACTTAGAGATAGTTATTTGTGAGTAATGTAAGTTTGATGAAGATTAATTATAGAGCAATATTTAAATATAATTTTTGGAATGATTAAATTTTATTTTGTTTTTATTACATTTTACACTTTGTTCAATTTTTTTTATCATTATTATGAAAATATCGCATTTCTTTATAATAATGCTTTAGTTTCTATTAACCTTTATAATTTCAATGACTTTTAACGAATTTGGTTACTTTTATCATTTTTTAGAAATTATTTTACAAATGTAATAGCTATTTAATCAAAGCTAATAATTAATCTAATGATTGTATATCTTATTTCCAAAAATAAGGAGTTGGAAAGGTGTCGGACTTCACAATTTTTTTCTTGCAATTTTATGGAAGATATAATTAAAATACATCATGATCATATAAAAGAAAAATAAGAAAATTTGCTTAATTAATTATGCTATCTAACATGGAGTAGAAATATCTTTAGAAAATTAGAAATCAAACTCAAATACCCAAGATGTCAATCCATAAAGACATCCTATAGATGACATTAAGAACAAATAAAAGGCCAATCCAACAAATTATATTGGTAGACCCACCAAAATTGACAAGTTTTGGACTTCATGGATGATGAATTTAATGTGATTTATTATAAAAAATTTTATTATTTTATGGTTTAACAAACCATAATACCCCCACTAGTATTTCTCAAAAATAATATAAAATTTATATATATAGTTTGTCATTCAAAACGACGTCGTTTTGAAGATTGGGCACAGCCAAATGGCAACGGGTAAAACAACTTTTGGCGCCGGAAAGGAGGCGGCTGAAATGGATGGCCGTTGTGGGACCCATTTACTACTCAATCTATTCTTCTTATTATTGATTAATCACGCTCTGTTGACGTAACCCCGGTCTATGCGCCACGTGTCACGATCAGGTTAACTCGTCACTCTGGAAGAGAAGAGAAGAGAAGGAAAGCTCCTCACTCTTCCACTATTCTCCTCTCTCTCTCTCTCCCTTTTCCTTTCTACTACTTGCCATCCAACGTCAACCCCATCTCTCTCCCTCCGTCTCTACTACGGCTCAGTGGTGAGAGCTCTGTTTTTTTGGTTTTTGATTTTATGTTGATTGTTTTGAGTAACTGTGTAAAAAGTTATCTAAGAATCTGTTTGTTTGCTGAGAAAATAAGGATGGAAATTCAAATAGTCGGGGAATGGGAATTATGGGTTTTCTTCATTTTCTTGTGAACTTGTTTTTCGTAAAAACGTTGATGATCACAGCTAAATTCAAACTCAGATGTTATTTATTGGCTGATTTTTATTGCGTGTCATAAACTCTTATCGGTTATGTTGCTGATTATACCATTTTTTTTTTAATTCGTAGTGTTTTTTTATTATGGTATAATAATGGTTTTTATGAATTTGCGTTTTAAAAAAATTATGTTTTTGCGTATGTGATGGTATAGTTTTCCATTTCTCTTATCATCAGCTTAGCTTCTGGGTCTCTATTTGCTTTGGATAACGACTTGGGAATTTCCCTTGTTAGTTTGTGCGTATTGGTAAATATTATAAGACCCTTTATCTTATTGGCTTAGTTTTTTTTGTTTTCTTATGGAGAATTTTGAGCTTAGTCTGGAGTTTTGTATCGGTCTTTTGCGTGATTAGTTGTTTGCTTTTCTTTGAACTTCTTTCTTAGCCAATTGTGTTGATCTTGCTCCTACAACGGTTCCAAATATCTTATAGTTTCTTGTCTTTTTGTCATTTAGGATGGAGGGTGTTGACATGGGCTGTATTTTGTTCTGGGATGGGCCGTAATATCATGAATCTTCACATTTTATAACATTTGTTAATAACATTTCATATTGTTGAATGATGGGAGGAATTTGTTCAAGGAAGAGAGGCCAACCGGTCATGGAAGATAACGGACCTCATGAAGTGTCGTCAAGATATTGTAAGAGTAGCAGTTCAAAATGGCTGACAACTTCATTTTGTAGACCTGCTGCAGATGGTCAGACAGGAGGAGACAATTGTCCATCTTTATTGGAGCTATGCATACAAAAAATACGTCAGGTAATCGTCTACTTTCTTTCTATGTCGTTTTCAAGTGGAAAGCATATGATTTATCTGCCATTAATGGGTCATTGTAACAGGACATTGACACATACAATTCATTTTCAATGCTGCCAAGAGATGTTAGTCAACAGATATTCAACGATTTGGTATATTCCCATTGTCTTACTGATGTTTCTGTTGAGGCTTTCAGAGACTGTGATCTTCAGGTGATGTATCCTTAGGATGATTTGATTTTAATTAAGTAATGGCTTTTTGTTAATCATTATTGTTGTGGTAAAGGTGTGTTGTTAACTTGGTTTTTCACCTTGTATTGGCAGGATATTTGTTTGGATGAATATCCTGGTGTGAAGGATAGTTGGATGGATGTCGTCTCTTCGCAAGGATCATCTTTACTTACTCTCGATCTCTCGGGTTCTAATGTGACATATACTGGATTGGCTTCTCTCAAACAATGTACAAACCTCCAAGAGTTGACTTTGAATTGTTGTCACAACTTTTCAGAATATGGGCTTAAACACATTGGTGGTAGTACGGTTTTTTTTTCCTTTTTCCATTGCAAGTTCAACTATGTTTTATCACTTCCATGCCTAGTTCCCTCATCTGTTAAAGTTATTTAATATATTTCAATAAGAAGAATAAGGTAAACAGTTCCTAATGAATGCATGTATCCTTGTTCTGTAGGTCTCGTAAATTTGACCTCTTTGAGTTTTAAAAGGAGCACTGCAGTAACTGCTGAAGGCATGCGTTCCTTCTCAAGTTTAGTTAACTTGGAAAATCTGGATTTGGAGAGATGTCCTGACATTCATGGTGGATTTATTCATCTTAAGGGTTTGTCCTGAATACTGCTTAAATGATGTATTTAAACTTCAAATCTTTGTTCTTGAACTTCTATTAGATTTACAAATTATTTATGGCTTCTTAACAACTCAAGCTGAAGTTTGGGGTCATATCATATCTTGTCCATTTTCCTTAATTGCTTAAAATTCACAAGTACATATTCACTGGTTCAAGTTTGGCATAGTTCATGCAATAAGCATGGAAAATAGATAGAGCTTTGTGATTTCTTAAAAAAAAATTAATTGTGGTGAATAAAATATTGTGAACAGAAGGATAACATGTCATTTTAGGCTTGGAAATCCAGTATATGAAAGTTAATCATTAAGCTACTTTTTCTGAAGCTGCTCTTTAGATAATTGGCATCATCTTTTTTTAACTCCATTTTGATTCTTTTTGGATCATTATTCTCTGAATGTTGCACAGGGTTAATGAAGCTCGGGTCTCTTAACATCAGATGTTGCAAATGCATAGTAGATTCAGACCTAAAAGCTCTCTCAGGTATTTGTGACATAGCGAATATGAACTTGTCTCCATGTTTTTATTTTTATCTGTTAAGTCTTATAATGGCAGAAATGCTGTATCTTGAATTCTCCTCTGCTAATTCAGCATAAAATTTGTTGAAAAAATTATTCTTATCATGTTTCAGGGCTTACCAATTTGAAAGAGCTACAAATCTCCAACACCAGCGTAACTGATCTTGGAATTTCTTACTTAAAATGTAATTTCAATTTGTTAGTTGCTATGTTCTGTTGCTTAACTTCATGTTTAGAAGAAGTACCAAGGAAAACCAACACACTTAAGAACTTCTGTTGTCCAATAACAGTGATTTTCAGACAGCATTTTTTTTAATAATCAGAATGAGATGTCAAATCATCATATATTACTTCCACCTATGCCAAATAGATACACATGCACACCATTTGCAACATAGGGACATTTGAGGCTAAGATTTGATTCTACCATTGCATCAATGAAAAAAAAAAATACAAACTAAAGTAGAGCAGAACCTATAACAATTTCTAAAGTGAGGCCCAAAGCAATAAAGAAACTTTTTCCCAGTTTCTAAATCTTCTTTTGCAAAGTGCAACCAATCAAAGAAGTGGTCCTTCATTACAGTTAATGTCATTGTTTACTGGGTTAAAAAGCTTGCTGTGGTTGCAGATGCAGGATTATTTGTTTGTCCACCTGTATCCTGTAGTTCTGTTTTTGTTCCACTTCCACCAGGCTATAATTGCTGGATCTTCATTTGTGCTTGGCAGGTTTGTGCAAGCTTAATATGTTAAACTTGGAGGGATGCAATGTAACTGCTGCTTGTCTGAATTCCATTTCAGGTCTGCTTCTCCTTTGTTGTTTGGGATTTAAAATTTTATTTGTCATATAACTTTAGTATAACCAAAGGCAGTTCCATGCTAATTATGAGGCAGGAGTTTTTCTTCTTTGAATCAGAAAATAGACACGTTTTCCCAGTAGTAAATTACTATTTTAGGCCAGAAATATTAAAATATAGATAAAAAAATTTCTTCATGCATTCACTGTTTTGTGGGTCTTGTAGTTATTCGACTTTACAGAAAAAGGCATATTTATTCCGGAGTATAGCATTTGAGAAGAAACTTGTAGCAAAATCTTGTTCTTGTTTACTGTATTATTTGTGCATGCCTCACAAATTTTTGAATTGATAAAGAGAACAATTAGTTTCTTTTTTTTTTGCATGCCTACCATTCTCTACGTCATGTCCATTCCTTAATTCATATTCCGACCACCAGTCATAGGATATCTTTCTGAAATCACTGGTGGTTTGAATATATATAAGTTTGCATCATTATGAAATTATTCTAGCAATTTTATGGTCTTTCTGATCAAGTAAATAAGCTATTAATTGAATATGTGCTCTTCCTCTATGTTACTATTCTGTAAGTAATTGTTTTTGTTGCAGCTCTTGTAGCCCTGGCATACTTAAATCTAAACAGATGCAGTCTCTCTGATGATGGATGTGATAAGTTTTCTGGTAAGTGAGATTAGAATGATTGCATCAAATTTGGTTCTATGTATCAGGAATGCATGGTATTCAGTACAACTCCTTTCTGACCTCCATGGTTTGTAATTTGAGCTTGCTAAATAAACCGCATTCCTGCAGGACTTAAAAGCTTAAAGGTATTGAGCTTGGGATTCAATGGTATCACAGATGCTTGCTTGGATCATTTTGAAGGTGCTCCTTCCCCTATGCATTTTGACCATTTTACGCATATTTTTCTCCATCGATTGAATTCTTGGACAATTTTTCACATCAACTTGTACATATTGTTGTCATTTTCAACTCAATTTTCTTTTTAATGTCCAAAGTGAGTTTATTATACCGAGCTGGATCATGGATATACAATTTAAGTCAATTACTCAACTATTTTTCTCTGGATAGTTTATGTAGTAATCTTTTGCATTTATCTTGCAGGTTTAACAAGTTTGGAGAGTTTGAACCTGGATTCCTGTGCAATAACTGATGCAGGGCTTGCTAATTTGACTGGTGTTTTTCCTACTCATGATTAAAAATAGTATCTTCTTACATGCAATTTAAATATTAGGTTGTTAGATGTGCTGCTTTTCTTCAAGTAGTGAAAGGGGAATATGGAGTAACATTTATTGTACTTCCAGAGTGTAAAAACCTTACGTTTGGTCCTTGGAATATAATGTTGTGGTCATTTCTTGGATATTACAGTGTTAGTGGTCCAGTTTTTTACGAGCTACCTTCAGTCCTATTTTCATAATCTACCTAGACTTATAATATCTTGTTTTTGCAAAATACGGTATAAGTATCTTGATTCCTTCTTCAGGCCTTAAACTTTTGCGAGGTTTGGAGTTGTCTGATACAGAGGTTGGGAGTAATGGGCTTCGTTATCTCTCAGGTCAGAATTCGTTTTACACGTGCTTCTGTGACTGAACTACTTGTAACTCAAGTACAGCTATTAATAGGTTTCTGGGATGATTTTGAGCTACAAATACTCAAAAATAATATTCTGGCATGAGAACTTGCAATAATAATAATTCTACTTGGGAACTTAAGAAATGAAGAGTTTCTTTTCATAGGTGCTTCAACAAATTGTTACAATTTAGTGACCTTTTGCAGTTTTGGTATATCAGTAACTGCGAAGAGATAGCTTTAAGCCTATTTGACTATGTTCTTGAAATAACAATTGCTGAATTCTGCTTCTAATTCTCTCTCTCTCTTCAAATGCAAGTATCAATTTGTACAGTGCTTGTTGAACAAAAGCTCTGTTTGTAATTGAAATTATTTGAGAGTTTGTTACTTTAATTGATGTTTATTATGTTGCTATGATAATTGGACCCCATGTTGAACAAAAGCTCTGTTTGTAATTGAAATTATATGAGAGAGTTTGTTACTTTAGTTGATGTTTATTATGTTGCTATGTTAATTGGGCCCCATGCTTCTGGAATATATGGATCAAAGGCATCTGCTGATTTTTATATTTCTTGCTTACTCTTTAGGTTTGACTAATCTGGAGAATTTGAATCTGTCATTCACATTAGTAACTGATGGTGGTTTGAAAAAGTTGTCTAAATTGACATCTCTTAAATCACTTAACTTGGATGCACGCCAAATTACTGACGAAGGACTTGAAAATCTTACGAGTAAGTATTTTAATGCAAGTTTAGTGTCTCTACACTCACAATTTCTGACTAGTGTTTCTCTGTACTTATTAAAATTAGGCCAAACTTTGAGTCCCCTAATTTACTCTTTTCTTCATTCTTATCCTTTAATTTCAAGTATTGAGCTTATTCCCTGTGCTCATGTAAGCAGGGCCTCTGATGTTAATAATAATGTCAGTCGATTGTGAATGCAGATCTTACTGAATTGACACACCTGGATCTTTTTGGAGCTCATATCACAGATTCTGGAATGAATTATTTACGATGTATGTTAATGAATTGCAGTCATGACCCCTTTTTATTTAATCAGTGCATTATAATCATGGCTCTGGTTTTGTGTCAATTACTTTCGATTGCCATAACATGCATGAGAAATTAAGTACTTTACATTCATTTTTACATATTATATGTTCGTACTTGAATTTTTTATGCACGTTAGTTACTCCCCGTATATTTGAAGTTTTTCAATTCATGTTCCTTGCAGATTGTGAATTTCAAACTTGACTGTAATCCAACTGCAAGGAGTACAGTGTTCATTTTTTAATTTAAAAGTCCTCTGCTAGGATCTCACTACGTTTCTAGCAACAACAGTCTATTGATTTAAGGTCTATAGGGAGCAGCTAGCGAAGAATAACTCCAGCTTAGCTTATCATATTGTTTTTCATAGGTCTAATGAGTAGATAGGAAAAACACTCATATTTATGGTCTCTGCTAGTGATTCATGTTTGGGTGCAACTCTGGTTCAGGTCCATAGGGGCTCTCCAAATTTGTCTCCAAATTTGATGATGGTGACCCACTAATAAATTAGAATTTCACCCTTTATGCAAACGACTTCAATTGGATGTTTTTTAGCTTAGCCATATTATTATGATCTGCTAACTTTTGTTGTTCCAATATGTTTCCATACTAACAGGCTTCAAGAAGCTGCAATCCCTTGAAATATGTGGTGGAGGAATAACCGATGCAGGTGTTAAAAATATCCAAGATCTTGTCTACCTGAGACGCCTTAATTTGTCACAAAACTGTAACTTGACAAATAAGACCTTGGAATTGATTTCAGGTATCTTAATTTCTTAAAATCATTTGAAGTGAAGGTCATTTCTCGCTGATTGATTGATTGAGATTACAATATGCATCAAATTTTGGGGGAAGGGGCACAAAAGAAAAGAAAAAAGAAAAATAAGGTTTTCTCTCATACATTTTTGATAAAAAAGAAAGAATTTGGCCCTTATTAGTGCCATCTGGGGTTTTGAACCCTCCCACATACTCACCCAACCACTTGAGAGCTAACATCACATCATTATCTTTTATCCCATATTAAGAGTATGCTTCCATTCAGTGTCAATTTTTTCACTTTTTTTTTGTGGGAATTTGTTGCAAAAATGGGTGAGGCACAGCCAAAACATGACAGTTGTGAGGTCATTTTGTTTGAATCATGATCAAGCTTTTGCTTTACCTTTAGGGAACATAACCTGGTGCAACCTTTCTGTGTGCAATTTACCTTAGATGGAGGATGTGATATATCTACTTCTTTTTCATCTTCTTGGCAACTTTCTCATTTTTCTTACAAATTGCAGGATTAACCACATTACTCTCGCTAAACATGTCGAATTCTTGTGTCACCAATGCGGGGTTACAGTACTTAAAACCTCTGAAGAATTTAAGATCATTAACCTTGGAGTCCTGCAAGGTAACTGCATCTGAAATCAAGATTCTTCAGTGTGTTGCCCTCCCTAATCTGATTAACTTCCGTCCAGAATAGATTGGGAGCATTTATGGAAATTCCTACGTAAATAGTCTAGCTATTGGACCTCCAAAGCTTTTTGTACAGGTTTATGAATTCTTCAAAAAGACACAAGGGGATATGGTATGTGGGAAAGAAAACCATTGCCATAAATGTACAGATGGTCTAAATGTCGACGCAAGTATATAATGTTTGCTGTTTGTTTGAACCTCCTCTTTAAGAACCAAATGTTTATATAAGCTACAATGTGGTTTGATTTGGTAATATATGAAGGCCAATATTGAATAGATTTCATGCATATTTTCTCATTGTTGTTTATAATTGGTATTGATGAAGTCATTATAAGAGTTTATGGTCGTGTAACACACTTTTCCTCATCGCAAATAGAAGGTACAAGTTCAAATCTCCCAACCTTAATTAAAAAAAATTATAAGACTTTGTTTGGCTTAATTTTTACATTTATTTTTTGACGATAGATTATATATATGTATATTTTAGTTATCGCTTGGATATTATATTTTTGAAAAGTTTTTCAAATTATAAATAATATATTTATTTATTTTTATTAATTAGAAAAAAGATAGAATTGAAAATGTATTATTAGAACATGACTAAAATATAAAAAATTTATTGAAACTTTAAAAAGAAAATATAGAACTAGAATTAGTAGACAAAAAAAAAAAAAAATTAAACACGTAAATTATTTTTATTTTTGATAACACTCAAAAATAGTTTTTTAGACTTTGGAAGAACTTACAAAACAAGCAGCTTGAAACTGAGATGTGCTAGGCATTGAGGAAGCTTTACAGATTCGAATGCTCTTAAAATCTTTAAGACTTTGGTCTCAATAAAATTAAGAGACCAAAGAGGAGCAGGAAGCTCTCAGATTTTTTACTTTGGTCTCAATGAAAATGAAAAGAGTGACAAAAGCTTTTAGATTTAGATGCTCTTAAAATTTTCAAACTCTGGCCTCAATGAAATGAAAAGAAGTGGCAAGATTTAGTGTTGAATAAGTGTCGTTTTAGTTATCATTTTTTCTGCTTCAAAAATGTTAAAAATCTTTTGGAGAGGGGATGTATGTCAGATTTGGATGCATGAAAGGGCAGGTATAGCTCGCTGTTAAACCATAAAGTTCCAAAAAGTGTAGTGATTTTCTATGCAGTTTATCTCTAGTTGACATCCTTGCTTAGATACTTAGAACAGAAATGTCACATTTCAAATCTTTAGTCATAATTAGATGCAGCAAAACAAGAGGCATCACACCTAATAAGGTAGGAGTTTGTACTATACAGCAACCTCTTAAAGTTTTTCAAGCAATTAAGCTATGTTAACACCACACCTGAAATGTTTCTCTTCAAGGAAATTTTTTTGTTTGTTGCTTTTATGACAATAGTAACAAAAGTTCAATTAATTCAATACATTAATTGATATAGCTACAAACCAAAATGATGTAACTTACACGCTGAACTGAGATCAAACACTAAATTACAAGCCAAAAGGAAGAAGATATAAAAAATGACTAAAACTACTGAAATTCTTCTACAAAAGACATTGTTGGTAACTGTAAATCTAGGAAGGCAAAACGAAAGTGAAGGCAGAATGAAATAACCCGCGACTTCATCTTGTGCCCAAAATATAAGAAATGAAACCAAAATACTAGTCTTCAATCAAGTATTGTAAATATAATTCACTGTTAAGGGAAGTAAGAGAGAGCATTCACTGTGGAGGTATATCTAACAAAAGAAAACCTGCATAACATATCAACCATATGGTCAGTAGGATTATAGCTATCATGAGCCTGCAAATGAAATTAGAAGATATATGAACTACTCAAAAGTGAGGAGCCCTTAAAAGAGCCTTCAATTATTGTTGTTGATAACAGGATAAATCATTGGAATCCTTGTGATAATCAGTGTAGTGATTTTCTATGCAGTTTATCTCTAGTTGACATTCTTGCTTAGATACTTAGAACAGAAATGTACAGAGGTAGCTTTTTCCATCATTAAACCAACAGAAATTTCGTAGTTTTGAAAATTGCTATTCAAATTAGTAACAAAAACCAGTGTGTGTTACATACCTCAGTATGCATAGGACTCACGTTTTCAGGCGATTGAGTCAGAAAAGAAACCTTTTAGAGAACACAAAATCATCAACTCATGCATGCTCCAATGCATGATGAAGTTTTGAGACTCTTCGTCTGAATAAGAGCTCTAGCCGAAATGAGGGTACTCCACTCAGCAACTTTTTAGCTTCATACATCTCATTCCATGCCTGCACTATCTCATCAATTTTGAATCCTACACCTGCACCATATAGAAATAGCAATTAACTTTTGAGCTGCCCCATTAGTAGCCTAAGTCTGATGAAAATATATGCAGACATAAATTACCTTCCAGTGTACTATCATTAGAACAGTGGTTCTTGACCATGACAGCTATATCTGTTGGAGAAGCCCCAGCAAGTTCAAACTTCTCAATTGCAACTTCCAAACATTCACGCCATACAGGCAACCCAACTTTGAATTCCACTATAGATCTCTCATAAAGCATTGTGCCCCATAAGAGGTTGATCTGAGACCTCATGTTTGCAGCCTGCTCAGAAGCTTTATCGGGAGATACATCTTTGAAAAGTGTGTCCAACTTCATTTTCTGAATCTCAATTTTAACACTGTTTTGTTTCGAAAGTTCACTCAAGCGTTGCTCTTCCCATTCCTCCCATAATTGCATGCCCTTTTCCATATTTTCTTCAGCATTATTGTAAAGGCGTAGTACCTCTGTGGAAGGCCATGTTTCCAAATCAATATTGCTGCTTAATGCATAATACCAAGAGAGCTTTGCCTGTTCAAACTGTTGCTGCCCTAAAGCCAGATAGCCTTCATAAAAGTCTGGTTTCATTTTCAGCGCTTCTTCATATCTGTTTACTGCTTCTATATACTGTTGCTGTGCCCAATCATATGCAATTTTGATCTGTGAAAGTACCGAGTCTTTTGAAGCATCTTCTGTAAAATACACCCTTTTTCGTGCCCTTGACATGTGAACATTTCCCCAGTTGAACAAGGCTAAAGCTGCCATCTCCTGGAACTTGCCTCCAGCTGTTTCGAAAAGATCTTGAGCATCATCACTTGTGACCGTCTCCTCCATGGCCTCAGAGTAGAGCTTCATCCCAAGTTCATGGAGATCTAAGTACGAATCAGATTCAAACCCAACATGGTTCCTGAACATCTGAGCAAACTGGATTATCCAGTCCTCAATGCAAGACGACTTCTTTATTTCCTTGCCTCTTTCCGCATTACCACTCTCAGCTACACCATTTTCCTGAAAACTAAGCCTGCGCAGATCCTCCCCATCCTTTCTTTTCTCAAAGAATGGGTCCTGCTCAGGATCAACTTCTACAATGTAAAACCTGACAGAACCCTGTGATTCTGCTGAGCCTTCAGCCCACCTCAGTTCTTCATCTGTAGTAATTGTAACCAAATCACCCTCTTGGTCTCTGTACTTAATGAGAATTGCTCTTGAGTTTGGAAACCGGTCACAGACAACCTCCCTTAGTTGTAAAAGTGTGCAGTTTACTGGCACCTGAGCCCATCTTATATCCTCCCCAAAAACCAATTTTACACTTCTTTTAGGTGCTTCCTTTACACTAATTTTCTCCTGCACAACAACCTTATCCTCAGCCTTCTTCTCCTCAGCTTTTTTGTCATCAACCTTATCCTCCACCTTCTTAGCTTCAATAACATCCACAGCCTTTTTGTCCACAACTTTGTTGCTCTTCTTCTTCTTCTTTGACTTTTCTTTCACAACTTTCTGTGGAGGCAATGAAATTGGTGGTTCAACATAATCTGGTGGTAACTCAATTACTGTATCACTCACCTTCAAACCCTTATTTTCAAGTGCCATTTTAACCCTTTCTGAAATCTCCAAGGCCATGACATTGTTTGGCTCCATGTTTAAAACAGTACAAACATCTCTTAGAGCCAAATCTAGCCTATTCAAAGACTCGTAACACCTTGCTCTCTTTAGCAGTGCTTTACTGTACTTAGGAGTAACTTCAAGAGCTAGATTGCACTCATGAATTGCCCTCGGATACTCGCTCAACCCCATTTGCATATAGCAAGCTGCCATATTACTCCGAAGATATGACACATCTATATGATTCTTTGGAAGAAGTTTCACGGCTTTCTCGTATTTCAACATAGCTCCTTCCTGATCCCTCTTCTGAAACAACCTGTTACCCTCATCCTTCAATTCATGGGCCATGGAAATGAAGACTGCAGTGTCCTTATCATAGGCTTTTGGGCTACTAATGCTATCCCCAGTTTTGCTCTGCTTTCCACTACTATCACCCAACTTTTCTTTATTCTTTCCACTTTGCTTTCCCATATCAATTTCAAAACTCAGAAATAGATCAGCCTATAAAACCAAACTTTATACCAGAACCTCAAAAGCCAATCAAATTGAACAAAAAAAGGAAACAAATGACCACCCAGATACTGAAACTGAGTCCCAATACAATACAAACTAAATTTAGACCCAAACAAAGCAAGACTTAAAACTCCAGCTTACAATGAATATACTTACTTTGACAAAAGCACTGTTGTATAACGAAGTCACAAAAGCTACAGTATTTCAGACCAAGCTTCTACAGATCAGAAATTTTACACTAAACCCCTATTTAGGTGTCAATGTCAGGGAAACAGCTTCAGAATCTTGAGCTTTTCTCTCAAATCCCAAATGTGTTTTTTTTCTTTCCCTTCTATCAACAAAATCAAAACAGGAAACACCCGAACCCAGACTTTTTTTTTTTTTCTTTCCCTCCCCTCCAAAATCAGGATTTGTCACTGGTTATCCAAAAATAAACAAATCCCAGCTCAGACAGGAACAAATATCACTCAAATTCAGAAAGGAAAAATATATTCTTTGGAAACAAACAAGGAAATTCTTGCTCTTCCTTCTTGACGAAAAAAGAAATAAAGAAGGAATCTTTTTTGTTTTGGGTTCAGAAAGACTTATCTCGGATATGGGTTGTCGTGAAGAAGGTTGAGAATTTTCCAGGAAAACTTAGAACGGAAAGCCACAAAAGGAAATTTTGTCGGAAAATGAGATTATGAAAAATGCAAGGAAATACCGACCAATGTCCATTAGCTCTATTCTATTCTTTATTGTTTTGTATCAAGATTTTTCACTGCTTTACGTAAACGCCACAAACACAAAGTTCATTATTTACTTTTTTTTTCCTCTTCGGTTTATTATTTTTATTTGTTTTAATAAATAAATAAAAAGATTTGACATTTGTGTTTTATTTATTTATTTTGGTATTGGGATAAAGTAAGACAAATATGGTAGGGTCGCATGATATTATTACCGTGTATTCCAAGTTTTCTGGACCGTTCCTTGCTAAAGAGGGTCAGTCAAGTCAATTTGCTATTGCCACTCTTCTAGGCAATAAATTATTTTATTTTATTTTTTAAAATACAAAAATTATTATTCTATTTAGCAGGGATTAATTCTATGACCTCCTCAATCATAAAATATATATATATATTTATATATGGGAATTCTCTTATAGGGGTTCACTTTAAGCCCTACCGGTAAGGTTCTCAGTGTTCTCAACCCGTAAATAATTTTCGGCGCGATTTTTTTTATAACCGTGTATATTGTAGCTATTTAGAGCATGCTGCAAATTTTTAGAAAATTTCGAATAGTTTACAGTACCGAAAACTAGGTTCAAACATGTAGTTGCACGTGTGACCAATTTTTTTTATGCGCGTGGAAAACAACATGTTTGAACCTAGTTTTCGGTACTGTAAACTATTCGGAATTTTCTGAAAATTTGCAAGATGCTCTAAATAGCTACAATATATACAGTCATAAAAAAAATTGCACCGAAAATTATTCACGGGTCGAGAAACACTAAAAAACCTAGCGATAGGGCTTAAAGTGAAGCCCCTATAGAATAATTATCCTATGTATATATATATCATGATAAATAGTCTTGGAATGAATAATTTTTAAAAGGGTGTTCCTCATAATATAATATTTTTATGAGATGATTGTTTTTGTTTTTTTGAGCTGCCAACTAAGTAATAAAAAGTATTTAATTGTTTTGGATAATTACAAAAATAAATTATTTATTTATATAATAATAAAATAAAATAGTGTTTATTAAAAATATATATTTATCCGTATACAATATAGGGTGATTTTTTGGTGCACTTTTATTTTAGGGTGTTCCCTTCTGATTTAGTACCTAGATAATTTTCGGTGTAATTTTTTTTATAACCGTGTACATTGTAGTTATTTAGAGTATTATGCAAAATTTCAAGAAAATTCAAATAATTTATAATGTCGAAAGCAGAGTTCAAACATACTACTTTCCACATACATAAAACAAACCGTTACACGCGCAACAAACTATTTGAATATTCTTTTAACCACTGTAAATTATTTGAAATTTTCTAAAAAATCATCAGAAGCTCTAAATAACTACAATGTACACGATCATAAAAAAAATTAAGTAGAAAATCATCTAAATACCAAAAATAGAAGTAGGTATATCAGTACCCAAAAATAGGCTATGCATTGTAGAAGTTCCCTACAATTTATTATACCATATATATTTTTTTTTATGGAAAATAGGAAATGTTCATTAATAAAGTCAAAAAGACATAACACATAGAAAGCCCCTATAGAAACTTCAACTAAATCTAATATGTGCCAGCAATTGAGCATTCAACAAGTGTGAAGTAAACAAAGCTTCATTTCTGAATGACAATATGACATATCAACTCTAATAATGAAATAACACCTAAAATCAATCATAAAATTAAAGGCTTCATTATTAGAAAATAAGTAACGATCCATCAGATCTGTGAACATTGACGTGAAACGACAAACTATCACAAACTAAGGATCCAATATCCTATTCGTCCATAGCTAGATCTGACTGAAGTCCGAACAGGGAAATACTGTCACGAAGACCATAAACCCCATCATTGGGATTCTCGATAGTAGAATTATACAAATATAGCACACAAACGAAAATAACAAAACATCAAAACACACTGAAGACAAATACGCAAAACATAAAACTAAGACCAGTAACCATAACAAACAACTGGCAAAGGCCCTGCTTCCCAACCACACTCCATCTTTATCCCACCCAACTCATAACCCCAAGTCGGCTGAACCTGTCCCACCACTCGTAATTGCTCCTCACCATGCTATCCTTGCTAACCACCCGAAGAGGCCTGAGAACACCAAAAATTAAGAAGAGGAAGGGAAAACGCCGACCTTGCCAAAAAAGATTCACAATCCTCTCGCCCAAAGCCACACAAAACTCAGTACCGAGCCGATAGGCTCCAGTCGAGAGGTACTACCACGGGAGATTGGCGACGCCCTTTGGAGAAGAAAATGAAACCCTAGCGGAGAGAAGAGGAAACTCTTTATTTTAAAAGAATAAAATATATTTAAAATAGATTTGGAACAAAAACTCTACTCCAATTCTAAATTATATATAATTTCAAGTACTTCAATTCTCATTCTCATTTATAATCTCAAACCACGTCTGGCTTCAATGGAACCTATGTATATTTGAATAGAAAACGAAAATAAGAGCCTTAAAAAAATATTGTTATACATAAATAGTTTTATATAAAAAAAATTCATTAAGATTCTATAATTTCTGTAACTAGCTTTTTATACTTTTATTCTTAATTACAAATTTTAGTAAAAAAAATATTTAGTATTTATCTATCAAATCTCCAAAATAATTAACTTAGTTTTCAAATTTTTATGAAACTAAAATTTTTGTAACAAAAATCTTCAATATTCCAAATTAGTGAATGGTAATAATAAAAGGACATAACAAGGGAGTTGGAAGAATCAAACAAAAAGAATCATTATGGAAATAGCCACTTCCAAGAAAGAATTTTTCTTAAAAAATTGACAAAATAAGAAGACAACTAATAGTGGACACCATTTTTTTTTTTATATACGTGTTGTTTGTTTGGGTAAAAAGAAATTCATATTAGAATTTTGTATTTTGGGACCACACTACTAAACTAGTAGTCATTGAGTGGGACCCATATAACCATGACAGAGCATGTGAACAAAAAAGTAACGAACTATGGTGGGACCCTCTAAACTGCCAATCACAAAGCGGTAGCGGTTGGCAAAAAAAATTAAAGAAGAAGAGGCAAGCTTTGTTTGCAAGTATAATATAGTATAGATATTATATATTGTGTGTGTTTCAATAGATTCTTTTTATCAAGATTTAGATTTTGTCACGTGTCTTCTTACTTTTCTAGTTGCTAACCCTTACCTTTCCTCACCTTCAAACGAAAAAAATAATAATATTAATAAAAAATAGGAATATAATCCTTTGAATCTTGTGTTTAAACAAAATATAGATCTAGTAACTTATGTTATCAATAATAATTATTTAGTATATTGTTGTAACGTCTTAAATTTACTAATAAGGTTTAATGCCTTGATTACTGTGCTAATAGAGCATAATTAGATGTTTATGTGTTAGTATGATTTAATTATGATTATATATGTAAATTTTATGAGTTATATTATGATATGACTGTTCATGCATGCTTAAGTGTATTAAATGTGTTTATAGGCCCGTTTTTGTTAAAAATGATCTTTTCGTAATTTTGACCGGCTGTGGTATATTTGTAATTATATATGCTTTTTCGAGTGGGACCACATTATTATATGGATATACTTGAGATGTACGGCACGAGGTAATCCTAGTGAGCAAGTTCGCGGAGAGATCACAATAGGGTTGAATATCGGCTCGGGGTGAGCTTAGGGGTATTTTAGTAATTTGGCACGTTACCGGGCTTTATTGGGTAATGAGAATTAAATTGGTGATTATTTGGGTTAGGCGGAGTTGATTGGGAATTTATGGTAAAATTTGAGGTTAATGAGAAATTAGGGCAAAATGACTACTTTGTCCTTGGGCTTAACCTTGGTAATATGGGTATTATGGTCTTTTGATAGAACCTTGGTTGAGGGGTTTTGGCCTTGCACGTTACTCTCTCCCTCACCCTCTCTTAGAGTTTCTCTCAATTTGGTTAAGGGCATAGGCTAGCAAGTGACCCGAGCTTGAAGGTCGCTGAGATTGCTTGAGGAATTTGGACTTCCTTGGGGAGATTAAGAGCTAGCAAGGCTCAGTAAGAGCTGGGGGATTTCAAAATTTCCATAGACAAGGTAATTTCTGAAACTATTCTTG
The DNA here is from genome assembly GCF_963169125.1 of Humulus lupulus. Lineage (NCBI taxonomy): Eukaryota > Viridiplantae > Streptophyta > Magnoliopsida > Rosales > Cannabaceae > Humulus > Humulus lupulus. The sequence continues at coordinate 186,770,972 of NC_084798.1, forward strand.
AAGTATTTTAGGTGTTCTTAAGGTGTTTGACAATTTCTGGCTTTTGGGGTTTTGTTAGGTTTTGGAGTATTGTAATGTGTTTTTAAGGTGATGATGGGTTGTATTACTGATCTGTGGTTGGTTTTAGGCTCATAAGTGATAGAAATTGTGTTTGGGATGAGTTTTGGTCGGTTTGCGATTTCTAAAATCGCAGAATCTCTTGGTTCGCAAGGTCGCGTCGCGACACTATTCTTTGGGGGGGGGGGGGGGGGGCACATGAACTCAGTGAGGCAGGAGGTACCTCGAACTGACTTAGCATCGCGACGCTTGGCGGGTTGCACTGCACCGCGTGTGAAAGAATATTTGGGTGTGGGGCTCTCTGCCTAGAGGCGCGTCGCGACCCTTCAGGGGCGGGTTGTGGCTCTAATTGAGGAAAATGGTAAAATGAGGTTTTGAGCTACAGGGACTCAAACCTAAAGGCTCAAGAAGGGTTCTTGTAATGTCTCAAATTCCTTAATGTGGCTTAATGCCTGGATTAGGGGGCCAGGAGGGCCATAATTGATTGAATGCGTTATTATGTGATTATATGCATAATTATGTGTGCTATATTATTATATGGCTATATTTGTATATTTTTTAGCATGTATGTGATATATGGGTGAGACCACATTATTATGTGGATATGTTTGAGCTGTTCGGCATGAAACGATCCTAGGAAGCAAGTTAGCGATTTGGTCATAATGGGGTTAATTACCGGGCTCAGGGTGAGCCTAGGGGTAATTTGGTGTTTAGTACATTACCGGAAATGAGCGGGTAATGGGATATGATTTAGTAATTATTTGAGGATATTGGGCGTAGTGGGAATTGAAGGACATTAATTATGATTAACGGGGTAGGTGAAAAATGACGAAAACGCCCTTGGGTGGCTTTGAAGGTTTTAGATAGCCCTAGGGGCATTTTGGTCATTTAGGCCATCAGATATACTTAAGCTAAGGTTGGCTGTAGAAGGAACCACAGAAAAACAGGGCACCTTCTCTCTTCTCTCTCGATCATACTCTCTCTCTCTCTCCGTTGATTTTTTAAGCTTGAAGTTGGGAAAATTTGAGCTATTTGAGCTAGGTTCTTGATTGAGTAAAGCTTAGAGATAATTATGGGATTGAGGTAAGGGTTCTCAATTTGAACTTTAAGGTTTTTACTATGTTTTTATGTTGTTTGAAAGCTTGAGAGTTTGGTTGTAGAATTAAGTATTAGATGTTGTTTTAAATGATATGAAGCTTGGGTTTCACTGTTAGATTGGTGATAATGTTGTGTTGATGTTGGTTTTGATATTGGGATTGTTTGGTGGAAGTTTTGGCTAAGTTAGGATTGAAGAAAATGCAGGGGAGCTGGGTTCGCGGGGTCAAGTTGCGACCGAGTTCATGGGCACCGCGACTTGAGTGAACCCCAGAGCCTTCACTGGGCTTTGTCTGGCAGGCGCGCTGCGACCCTCAAGGGCAAGTCGCAGCCCGCCCCTGGCACCCAGACAGGGGGATGTCTGTCTGGGAGGCGTGTCGCGGCCCGCCTATCTGTTTTTGAGCCAGGCTTAGTTTTACTTGGTTTTAACCGCGAGTTTCGAACCTTAAGGCTCGAGATCGAACCTGCTAACCGTTTTGGTAGAATTCGAGGTCCCGAGGGCTGGGTTTTAGTCTAGGAATCTTTTATTACTCATTTTATTGATGGGATTTCATATTTGGTTATGATTAGGTGACCGCTAAGGGCCTAAGGTCAGGATCGTTCTCAAGGATCGTTCTTAACTTATTTTATGCTCAAGTCTGAGGTAAGAAAACTGCACCCAATATGTGACATACATGATTATTGATGAGGCATGTTTAGTGCTCTATATATGGACATTTGTTGCATTGTGAATGCCTGGTTACATTGCTTACTTGTGAGTGGCATTGACTTATCAGTAAGAAACGACAATAGTGCTGAGCATTGGTCGTATGGATTTTACTTATGAGTCAAGAGTGGCAATAGCATATTGAATGCTGGTCGAAATGATTAGATCTAATCAATAAGAGCATTGTATGTGTAACGTCTCAGATAACCAAGATCATTACACTGTGTATTTTAAAAATAGTGCAAGACTTGCTAATCAAGTCTTTTGAACATAAATGTGAATCTAAAGTCAACTAACAGGTTAAGGTTAAAAGATTTTGATCATAAACGTTTCATTAAAACAAATGTTTGATGCATGAGATCCCAAAAACAGGGTTTATGTGGTAAATACAACTCCCAAAAGCTGATACAACAAAAGCCAGTCTATCGGCAAAATACAATTTAGAGCTCTATTCCTATAACTTTCCCTCGACCGTGGCGGTCGAGAAGCTGCCGATGTACACTCCGCCCCCAGAGCTCTCCAACTTATAGTTGGTCTGATTTCCCTTTGCCTTTACCTACACCACGTAGCACCCCTGAGCCAAAGCCCAGCAAGAAAACCATAAATAACAAACACATATAGCAACAGTAGCATTCAATTATTCAACAGAGTACAAGCATTAAGCTACACAATGGTCAACCCATATTCTAAAGCATACATCCCAATCAGTAATACAAATGTTCAGGGTCGTTGCCCTTAGGCCGAGCCCTCTGTTTATTTAGCTAATCCCGACTCGCTTAGGCCGAGTTGCGTTCAGTACGCTTATCATCAGCCTCGACACCCTTAGGTCGTACTTTCATATAACGCATAACAACCATACAATCACACGGTACATATATTCAATTACTGGGAACCTCAGTCCCATTCACAACCACATGGGTGTAATTTTATTATCTCGAATCCCGAGCAGTAAATAAAGAGCGATCTCGAGCATGATCATTATTCCTGAGCCTTAACGATAATCCTAGTCACAATAACAATGGGTAATATCAATTTCTAATAAAAATAAATGTTTAGGAAAAAAATACCAGCCTCCGGGACCTCGAATTCTACTAAACCAGGTAGTAGAATTCGTCCCGATCGCTTAGGTTTGAATCCTCGAGCCTCCCTGAGCCTAAAACCTTAGCTGCCCTTTATTTCCTATTTAGGGTCATGACTTGCCCTTAAGGGTCGCAGCCCGCCCCTTAGATAGAGGCCAGGCCCTCCTACTGAAGGGTACGGGCCGCGAATTACACCCCTTGGGTCGCGGCGTGCCTGGCGAATAGAGGCATCCAATCTCTTCAAGCAAACGGGCCGCGGCGCCTGAAGAACAAGGTCGCGACCTGAGGCCCCAAACCTAGAAATTCCCTCTCTTTTTTCAGCGTTTCCCTCGAGCCTTGACCTTAAAATCCAACCCAATATTTAGTCAAACTTAGAATTGAACCCAGAATTTCATCCTTACAACCTAGACATCATAAGTAGCCTATAAACTAATTCTTACACTTATCAAACATTCAAAATCATTCTGAAATCCACTATCATGCACACTCTAAACTCAAATAAAAATTAAGTAGAATTCAATAATTAAAAGTCAGATTCTTACCCCACTTCGTAGCTTGAATCCCCCAGCTATACTCTGTTTACTTCCAGCCTCAAATCCAAGCTTAGTTTCCTTGAGTTTTCTCCTTCAATTCTTCAAAATTTTCCTTAGGTTCTAGAGTGGGAGAGAGAGAGAGAAAAAATGTGAGATGGAGGAAAAGAGGGAGAGTTGAGGACTTAGTGTTTTCTGGTGGGTTCTAGCCAAGTCTAGACTTCCCACTGAGTTATCACTTGCATAGACAAAGACCACATTGCCCTTAAGCTTTCCCAGCCCTCTAATTGCCTCTAGGGGTAAAATGATCATTTTTCGATTCCCGCTAGTTCCTCAAGTCATTCTACCAATTCCCAATTAATCCCTACGTGTCCAAATAATTACCAAATACTTATTCATTACTAAATAAACCCAAAATTATATTCTAAATTCCTAAAATACCCCTAGGCTCACTCTGAGCCGGGTATTAAACTCCGCTGTGACTATTTCGCTAATCCGCTCACTAGAATCGCCTCGAGCCATATACTACAAATATATCCACATAATAATGTGGTCTTGTAGCGCACAATTTTTTTTTAGTTATTAAATGTTGTGCTTTGTTTTATTAAATTGTTAAGTGTTGTGAATTATTTTATTTATTTGTTTAAAATTAATTGTTATAATTGTTTGGTAGAATTTTTGTGAATTTAATTGTTAATTATTATTTATTTATTTATTTATTTTAAAATGTGAATAATTGAGTTTTGGCTAAATGTATTAAGGTGCATGGTAGGTAGTGATGCACCCTAGTGATTAAGTGTGTGCATGTGCATGGTTGCATGGTGCACTTATGCAGAATTTTCTACCACTTTAGTTTCCTTTTTATTAGAATTATTTATTTAATTAAAAATAATAATAAATGAGAGAAAGGGCAACAAGGGTGGACAACAAGAGGGAATGGAGGAAATTGAGTTGTCCCATTTATTTTGTTTCCTTTTTTCTTCTTCAATTAAATAAATCAAATTAAAAGAAAATAGGTACAATTAGGAAACTTACCAATTGTTTTCCTCAGGCTATTATGGGTAGATTAGAATAAAGAGGGAAGGAAAAAGGAAGAGAGCATTATGCTCAATTGATGTCGTTGGCCTACAGAGAAGAAGAGAGAGAGAGAGAGAGGTGTGTTCTAGAGAGAGAAGGAGATAAAGGAAGAAAAGAAAGGAGGAAGAAGAAGAAGTTCTTGGGAAGTCATAGGTATGGTTTTTATATTGTTGATCCTTTATTAATTTTTAAGTCTAAGGTTTCTCTTCCCCACCATCCTAAGTTTTTGTGTTCTTCTTCTCACGGGTTTTGAAAAAAATCCTAGTGTATTCAAGAGTGATTGCCATTTGGGTGTTGGTTCTTATGTTCTCTCAAGGAAGGTATTGGACTCCTCCCTCAATCTATGTATTGATTTTGTTTTCTTGGGGAGATTAAATATTTGTGAATTGTAATATTATGTTGTCTTGTTTTTCCTTTTGATTGTTGGTGGTATGCTATTTTGATCAAAGGATGAAGGGATATGGTGGTTCAATGCATGAAAGGTTTTGTGATTTAATGTATGAATGGATTTGGTATTGATTTGCTAAGTATGATGATTGATGATATTTTGTGTTTGTGTTTATGTATGTTTCGACCTATGCATGTCTAGGAATCCCCATTATGTTTTGTTATTGTTATTGTGTTTTTATGTTAGATCAATGTTCTAGGACACCATATAATTTTTAGTATAATAATAATTTGGACTCTTGATGATTGAATCCATGGAATTGGATGAATATGTTTATGAGATTATGTATCAATAGGTTATTGTATGCATGGGTGATGATAGGAACATGCTAGGATGCATGTGAATGTAAATGAGAAATTTTGTTTTATATTTATGTTTAATTCATGAGGGTTTTGGCAAAAGGATGTAATGCATGATGAGTTGTTTGATTTTGTATCATCCATGCATATTAGGAACATGCTAGGGTTTGTGAATAAATTTTTGTGGATTTAAACATGTATGGTAATGATGTAAATTTTGTGAAGCATGATGTAAAAGATGGATTTTTGATTTGATAAGCTTGCTGATTTTGGTGTTTAAATGGTTTAGAATATGATGAAAATAATATTTTTGCATGCTTAAATAATTTTGCAAGTGCTATAATGTTTTAAGAAATTAAATGGAACTTTAAAATGCATCAAAATGATATTTTTACTTAAATAAATACCTATAGATTTTTTTTATATATTTTTAGAAAAAATATGAGGTTTTAGATTCAATATGGTGATTTTTGAGAGTGTATATGGTTGCTGGAATTTTTGGTAAAATATTGGATTTTTTTTTAAATGAAAGGAAAATTTGTGTGTTTGTGAAATTATATAACCCTAAGTTATGTCAATATTAAAAATTGTATTTTTAAATGTAACCATGAGTGTTCATTTTAATAGGTAGGATTTTTCTTTGTTTTAATTTAAAAAAATGTTGAGATTAATTCACTTGTGATTTTTGAATAAATAAAATGGTAGCAGAAAGTTTAGTTTAATGATTTAAAAATAATTATTGGATTTTCACTTATGACATTAATCTACTTAAAAATTAATTCTTAAAATAATACAAGTAAAATATATTTTTCTCACACCAAGTTTGTAATTTTATTAATTTGAATTAAATTGTTATTTTCCAAGGAAACATGCTAATTATAAGTATTTCACATAATATATAGCCTTTATTATTTTTATGTAATTTAAAAATAAATAATGGAATTATTATATTTTTTAAATGGCTAAATAAATTATTTTATGAAATAAAAATAATGTTTTAGAGGTTTAGTTAACTTAGTAATTTTAAAGAGATAAATAATGATAAGAAAAGTAGGTTTTTAAATCATTATTTTTAAAACGATAGAAATAAGCGTGTAGAAATTATCGTTTTTAACATCACTTTTTAACAACGTTCCCACGTATGCATGTCGCATGCAAATGCACTTTTACATTAAAAAATATGTCTAATATTCAGCCATATGTTTTTTATTTAAAAACCATGCATGTAAACATAGGTATAATTTGCATTATTCTTTTGGTGATTTTATGTGTAATTATGCCTATTTGGAAATTATGAGTAGTTCTTACCATGTGTGCCCATGCATACATGAGATATATGAGTTGGACACAAGCAAGTCTTATGTGATGCTAAAGGATGTTATTTGATTATGGTATAGGTTCGTTGTGAAGTTTGTCAGTTTTTCTTTGCTTGGACATGAGGTAAGGAAGTTAGATAGAATTCTATTTGTTTATGCTATGCACGATAAGATTGGCTTGTTAAGGATAAATGATATATATGAAGATGTACCATGTGATATAATGTATGAAATGTTGTTATGATCTGATGATGGATGTAAGAAATCATGTATTTTTCCTTGGCTTTGATATGACTGAATTGCATGTATTTTTGTAGTTCTGTATGATATGTAATGGTTATTTGTGTGATGAACGCGACACAACAAAGGGGTTACTAAGGATGTGAAGACGTAACTCATAGGGCAGACGCACCGAGGTTATTCAAGGACCAGAGATCCTATTTACCTCAAAATGTGACATGAACAAGTTAGTGGGCCATGTTCACAAAGATATGATGTTATGTTTATGATGACTATGTATATGATGTTTATGTTATGTTGTTATGTTTATGATGACTATGTATATGATGTTATGTTTATATGTATGATGATGATGGTTAGGATAATGATGCTTATGATGTATGATGATGTTTGAATATGAATATGTTTTGTTGTGTTTTACTTGTGTGTTAATTGTACTTCCTTACTGGGCTTTTAGCTCACCCCCTTACTTTCCCTTCCAGGTAACAAATAAGATTTCTCTTTGGCACACGTGCTGATGTGGGGAGTTCTATCGTCAGGGTGTGTATGGTGTGGGGGCATCCTATGGACGAGAAACGATCAGTTTAAAATGCTATTTTCTAAATAAGAATATTACATTTATTTTTTTAACGTTCAGAACTTATCAGTGGAACTTGAACTTTAATTCTTTTTACAACGTTGCATGAAAACTATTATTTTCCTTTTAAACTATTGGGCCCAACTTGCATGTTTTAGCAAGGCCCCACTGAGATTTCTATAATAAGTAGCTTTTTCTTCTATAAACTTATGAGTATGCAAATATTTTACAAAGTATTAGATTAGGACGTTTTTTACAGGTCTCATCCATTTATCACACATAATTGCATTTATGCCCTAACAGCCAAAATTACAGATATGCCCTTATAAACAATAAATGGCCCACATGCATATCTAATGCTCATAAACATGCGTATGGTATAATCACATCATCATATAAGTCATGCATGCCACGTAGTCACACATTTAGATCTCATAATCACATACATATCCAATTATGCCCTCCCGACACGCTAATCAAGGCTCTAAACCCTATTAGTATTTTTGGGTCGTTACAACTATCCCCTCCTACTGAGAATTCCGTCCTCAAAATTTACCTGAATAAATTAGGATACTGATCCCGCATAGCCAACTCAATCTCTCAGGTCGCTTCCTCGACCCTGTTATTCCTACTTTGACTAGAGGAATCATCTTGTTCCATAGAACCTTGTCTTTCCTATCTAGGACATATACTGGTCGCTCCTCATAAGATAAATCTGTTTGTAACTTTAGACTCTCATATTTCAACACATGAGTCGCATCTGAGACGTACTTTCGAAGCATAGAGATGTGGAATACGTCGTGAACTCCTGATAATGATGGTGGCAGAGCCAATCTATAGGCTACCTGCTCGATCCTCTCCAAGATCTCAAAAAGTCCTATGAATCTAGGACTCAGCTTGCCCTTTTTTCCAAACCTCCTCACCCCCTGTAATGGTGAAACTTGCAGAAACACATGGTCCCCTACCTAAAACTCCACGTCCCTACGCTTAGGATCAGCGTAGCTTTTCTGTCTGCTCTGCGAAGTGAGCATTCGAGCTCGGATCTTCTCAATAGCTTCGTTAGTCTTCTGAACCATCTTCGGTCCCAAATACTTTTTCTCACCCATCTCATCCCAATGAATGGGCGATCTGCATCTCCTTCATACAACATCTCGTATGGAGCTACCCCAATCGTTGATTGATAACTGATGTTGTACGAAAACTCAATCAATGGGAGAAACTTACTCCAAGACCCCTCGAAGTCCAATACACACGCTCTAAGCATGTCTTCCAATACCTGAATTATTCTCTTAGACTGCCCATCTGTCTGAGGATAAAAAGTCGTATTGAACTTTAACTGAGTCCCCATAGCCTTCTTCAAACCACCCCAAAACTTGGATGTAAATATGGGATCCCAGTCTGATACTATAGATTTAGGAACCCCATGAAGACGTACAATCTCCCTGACATATAACTCTGTGTACTGATCTATAGTATAGGTCATCCTCACTGGTAGAAAGTGAGCTGACTTGGTGTATCTGTCTATTATCACCCACACCGAGTCATATAGCCCCACTGTCCTGAGTAAACCTCCCACAAAATCCATGGTAATGTCTTCCCATTTCCACTCGGGAATACCTAAAGGCTGTAACAACCCCGCTGGTCACTGATGCTCAGTCTTCACCTACTGACAGGTTAATCACTTGGCCACGTACTCAACTACGTCCTTCTTCATCCCAGGCCACCAACATAAAGTTCGTAGATCCTAATACATCTTCGTGGTGCTTGGATGGAGTGAGTATGGTGTAATATGGGATTCATCAAGTATCTCTCGTCTAATACCCATATCCATTGGAACATAGATCTGACCTTTATACCGTAGTAAACCCGTCTCTAAAATAGAATAATCCTTAGCCATTCAAGCTAGGACATTCCCTATAACCTCCTGCAACTGTGCATTATTCAACTGACCCTCCCTTATCATCTCAGGAGGGTAGACTGTAAAGTAATATTGGCCAACCGGCCCATAACCAGCTCTATCCTTGCTCTAGCGTATTGAATTGACTGGTCGTATGGAATTTACTTATGAGTCAAGAGCGTCAATAGCGTATTGAACGCTGGTCGATATGATTAGATTTAATCAACAAGAGCATTATATGCTCGTCCGACCTATTGGTCGAATAAAACTAAAGCGATTGGCTAGTCTATGGCTAGTTACTCAGACTCGGGGATAAAAGGCTCACGCGACTTGATGGTCACATGGCATGGGGTGCAGGACCCCAGGATGTCTTATTAGTCATCTATTCAGGACGCAGGACCTCAGAATGACTTAATAGTCATTAATCCAGGGCGCAGGACCCCATAATGACTTAACAGTCATCATCTGATAAGAGCTGCAAGCCCCAAAATGATCATTTATTAATACTTGTATACATGCAGTAATACGTTTTCTTGCTGAGCCTTGGCTCACGGGTGCTATGTGGTGCAGGTAAAGGGAAAGAAAAGCCTACCCAGCCTAGAGTGGAGAGCTTAGGTGGCGATGTGTACATATGCGGCCGCTTGACCACCACGGCCAATGTGTTTCTCAGGGGAACTAGTGTTTAACCCTATTTTTGCCGCTTAGGTCGGCGGATTGTAACTTTTGAACTGTAATGACCATTTTGGATTGTACACAACTTTGTAAACATTTTTATGGGATCCCATGCACAATTTCATGTTTTAAATAAAATATATCAATTCCTTTTGACCGAAAAATTAACCTTGGCCCATTAATAGCATTTAGATACACGTTTATGGCCTAAATACCCGTTTAGTGAGTTAAGCACTATTTAAAGTACATAATGTGATGGTCTTGGCTAACTAGGGCGTTACAATTCTTGTAATGCCCCAAAATCCCTAATGAGATTTAATGGTTGGATTAGTAGGCCGGGAGAGCCATAATTGATTTATTATGTCATTAAATGATTATATGCATGTTTATGTGAATTATATTATAATATGATGCTAAATGCATGCATGTGGGTCCACATGCATGTGGGTCCACATTTCATCATAGGGGCATTTTAGTAATTTGGCCTGTTGAGAGCGCAATTGTATATTTGTATGCATGTTGGTGAACTATTGTTGAGGCCACATAATAATGTGGATTTGTTCGAGCCATTCGGTATGAGACGATCTTTGAGTGCAAGTTAGCTGTTTGGTCATAACGAGATTAAGTTCGGGGCTCAGGGTGAATCTCGGGGTATTTTGGTGATTAGAACGTTGCTAGGAATTAAAGGGTAACAGGATAAGAATTATTGGTATTTGAGAATTTTGGGAATAACGAGAATTGGAGGGTGTTAATTATGATTAATGAAATAGGCGGGAAAGGACGGTTTTACTCTTGGGAGCCTTTAGAGGATTTTAAATAGCCTAGGGGCAATTGAGTCTTTTCACCTTAGGATATGTATAAGCCATTGAAGGCTGTAGAAGCTTGCCAAAATAGAGTGTCCTATCTTTCTCTCCCGTACATCATTTCCTTCTCTTTTCTTCTTGGATTTTTGAGCTTCTTTTAAGGATTCAAGCTAGGGAAGTGGATCTTTAGGGCTTCGGATTGTGTTCCTCCATTGAAGAGGGTTGTAAATTGAGCTTGAGGTAAGGTTCTAGCCATTTAAAACTCTGGTTTGCTCTGTTTTTGTTTTGGATTTCAGCTTGGATTTCTAGGTTGGATAATGGAAATTGATGGGAGTTTTTGGCTAGGGTTACTTGGGTTATGATGCCTAGTACATGTGTAGATGTTTTTTGAAGTTCATTTGAGACTTAAAACGAGGTTTGGAATCTTGTTATTCTGGATGGAATTGGTGGTGTCGAAGGAGGGAAAAACCAGGGTTGAAAACCCTGGTTGTAGCGTTACAACACCCATTAGTAGGCGCTACAGCGCTAGCCAGGAGGGATTCTCCTCTGCCAAGAGCACTGGGGGGTAGCGCTACAACGCTACCCTATTTTTCCCGATTCCTGTTTTGGGCATTTTTAAGGGTTTTTGGCTCGGAGTTTCAATTCCTAAGGCTTGGGATCGAATCTACTCATCGTTTGGGTAGAATTCGGGGTCCCGGGAGTGAGGTTTAGGTTAAGACCCTTTTATTGTTGATTTTCATTAATGGAGGTTATATGGTTATGACTAGGTAACCGCTAAGGAATCAAAAGGTCGATTGTTCTCAAAGGGTCGTTCTTTTACTATTTCTCGCTCAAACCAGAGGTAAGAAAACTGCACCCCATATGTGACATGCATGGTTATTCATGAGGCATGTTGAGTGTTTAAATGTGGACATTGATTGCATATCAAATGCTTAGAAAATCTTGCTCACTTGTGCATGGCACTGACTAATTACTCAGAATTGGCAATGGTGTCAGTATTAACTGTGAAGCTGTGACTCACTAGCCAAGTTTGGCAGTAGTACGGAGCACTGGTCATATGGTATTGACTAATAAGTCAAGAACGGTCTTAGCGTATTTAATGCAAGCTGACAAAGATTAGATCTAATCGACATCTGCATTGAATGCTCATCATGAGCATTAATGCCGGACCGACCTCAAGTTCGATGAAAACTAAAAGCGATTGTCTAGCCTATGGCTAGTCACTTAAAGAAAGGGCCAGAAGGCCCAGGTGACTGCATCGTCATATGGCTATGGGTGCTGAGCCCCGTAGTGACTCACTCATTTGTTTAAGCTAGTGACTACTCATCAGTCACTCATCTGGTTTACGTTAGTGACTTGCTCATCAGTCACTCATTTGGTTTACGTTAGTGACTTGCTCATCAGTCACTCATCTGATTAGGGCTATAAGCCCCATCATGGTTAAACAGAACCTTAAAGTGTTATTCACTCATCTGTTCAGGGCTATAAGCTCTGTATGATTATCATGATCATCATTTGATATTATTTACATGCAGTAATGAGTTTTCTTGCTGGACTTTGGCTCACGGGTACTATGTGGTGTAGGTAAAGGGAAAGAAAAGCTCACCTAGCCTTGAGTGGAGAGCTTAGGTGGTGATGTGTACATATGTAGCCGCTTGACCACCACGACCAAAGAGTTTCTTGGAGGAACTAGGGGGTTAACCATATTTTTGCCGCTTAGGTCGGCGGGTTGTAATTTTACACTGTAATGACCATTTTGGATTGTAAATAACTTGTAAACGTTTTATGGGCCCATGAATAATTTTATGATTTCGATAAAATATATCCTTTCCTTTTGATTGGTTTTTTCACCTTAACCTATTAATAACACCTAGATGCATGTTTATAACCAAAGAACTCGATTAGCGAGTTAAGCACGGTTCAAAGTTCACAGTAATGTTCTTGGAGTAACCAAGGTGTTACAACTTGGTATCAGAGCGTGCCAAGGTTTAGGGTTCCTATAGACTGCTGGGCATGTACACTCACGACTGAAGACAAGCTCGACTTATGGTTTGGTAATTATTTATGTGGTTATATATTTAACTGCTTAAATATAGTATAAATGCTTTACCTATTTACATGAGATACCTTGATAAGGCCGTGCCTTGAATATTGCATCATCAGCAAGAACGTGCTTATTAGGACTGATATTGCTAGAACATGCTTATTAGTATTGTTCATTGTGAATTATTATTTGATACATGTTAAATGCTAAATGCTATGATCATGTATCCATCTGTATATTTGTATAACTGTGGAATATGATAATTATCTGCTTGTTCTTGGACCGTGAGGCGGCAAGAGGTTTAGTTATCACTGCCTGACTAGTCATATAGACTATTGCTGCAAGGTTTAAGTTGATAAGAATGATTCCAGGACAGACATATTCGTCAGCTGGCCAGGGTGATCAAGGACAGCATAACAATCAGGGTCAAGGGAATGACCAGAGTCAGATTCCACATCCAGCTCCTGAGAACTGGCAGTAATTATTTAATGATCTGCGGGCTACAGTATTGAGGCAGGGAGAAGAACTCCGCCTCCTGAGACAACCATAGGTTCCTGCAGTAACTAGTGTACCTGAGGCACCTCCTGTATCGGTGCTAGCAGCTGAGCAGCTGCCTGAGGTTGGTAACAAATGAGAGCCTCTCTATGAAAGGTTCAGGAAGTAACAACCTCCAGTATTCAAGGGTAGTGTAGATTCTGCAAAGGCAGAACAATGGATGAGCATGATTACCACCATCCTGGATTTCATGAAGGTGACTGGTAATGAGAGGGTGGCAAGTGCCACGTATATGTTTCAAGAGGATGCCCGAATTCGGTGGCAGGTTATATCCCAGACCAAAAACATCAATGCCTTGAGGTGGAAAGAGTTTCAGACTCAGTTCAACGAGAAGTACTATAATGATGCAATCAGAGCGGCAAAATCTGAGAAATTTATCACGTTACTTCAGGGGAGTTTGTCAGTGAATGAGTATGCCCTAAAGTTTGATCGATTGGCAAAGTTTTCCATAGAGTTGGTTCCCACTGACAGGAGCAGAAGGGAGAGGTTTCTCCAGGGGCTACAGCCTAGATTAGCTCGAGATGTTCGCATTACCACTGTGGTTGGGGTTACTACCTATGCACAGGTGGCTGAGAAGGCACTCACAACTGAGAGTGCAGAGAACATGATCTGGCGAGACAATTCAGCCAGAAAGGAGTTTAGGAGGACAAGCTCTCCATTTGTGGGTTTTGGTAAGGGTGGAAGCCCCAGTGATCTGAAGAGGAAGGTTCCTGACACCTTCCCAGCTCCAGGTCCTGATAGGCGACCCCGTGGTATTTCAATGGGCCGCCAAAGTGGTAGTGAGGCCTGTAAGACTTATCCTGAATGCCCTAGGTGCAAGTGGCATCATTTGGGAAGTGTAGGGCAAGGGCCTGCTTTTTATGTGGAGCAGTGGGTCATCTCAAGAAAGATTGCCCTAAGGCAAGAAAGGAGGAACCTAGGAAAGCGGACAGCTCAGCCCCAGCTCGAGTGTTCGTGTTGACATAAGCAGAAGATGAGGCTTCTCCCTCAGTAGTTACAGGTTAGCTTCTTAGTGCTAGAACCCCTTATAATGTTTTGATTGATTCTGGTGCTACACATTCTTTTGTTGCTAGTAGAATTATTGATAGACTGTGTAGACCATTTGATTATTATGCTATGGGGTTTGGAACTTCATTACCCATTGGGGAGTTGGTTGTATCTAGGAGATGGGTCAGATCTTTGCCAGTGACAGTGGAGGGCAGAGAGTTTTCAGTAGATTTGATAGAGTTAGTTATGACTGACTTCGACATGATTCTGGGTATGGATTGGTTGGTGAAGTATGGGGCAACCATTGATTGTAGAAGGAAGATGGTCACCTTTGAGTCTGAAGGTGAGGATCCTTTTGTGTTTGTTGGCATTGTGCATGGAACCCGTATACCTATGATTTCTATTCTGAGGGCTAGAGATCTATTGCAAGGAGGTTACATTGGATTCTTAGCTAGTGGTTGACACCACTCAGGTCATGCCAGTGAGACCAGAAGAAACCAAACTAGTCTGTGAATTCCTGGATGTGTTTCCAAAAGATTTGCCAGGGTTGCCACCACACCGAGAAATTGAGTTCGTGATAGAACTAGCACCAGGGACAGAGCTAGTGTCTAGAGCACCTTACAGAATGGCCCCAGCTGAGCTGAAAGAATTGAAAGTACAGTTGCAAGAGCTGCTGGATTTGGGTTTTATCAGACCTAGCTCCTCACCTTGGGGTGTGCCAGTTTTGTTTGTGAAGAAGAAAATGTTGGGGTTTTATGCCCTAATTAAAACCCAAATTCTTTGTAATCTCATTTTATTATCCATAAAAGAATAGAAATCATTTTTTGACTTGGTCAATCACTTTGCTCACATGTTTTATTTTCATGATTATTTGTTTAATATAAACTTCTATTAAATCTTGAGCATATAGCTAATCTTATTTATAGTGACGTAATCACAGTGGAATATAAATATGATTATATGTTCAAAATAAGTTAGTCCTAATATTAGTCAATGCACAGGATTTACACTGACTTACCAATCTACGATATGATTTACTTACACATTGTAGTGTTATGTTCTTTCTAGAACATTAGTAAAGTAGATAAGAACGAATGTATTTGTTACATCGCACAGGACTGATATTGACAATTGATAAGATAAGTAAACATACCGTTATTATCTATTCTAGTCGTATCATATAGTTGACCATAGGTCAATTCAATCTCAATTCTGAGTGGTTAGTATTCTAACTGATTGTATTATTTGAGTTCTTTGACTTGTTCGTTACCAGCTTACCCTACGAACTAGCCCATACTTACATCTTGGGAACTCGGTAGTATAATTGAGTAGGAGTGTTAATCATAGATATGAACATCTATAGCTTCTGATGAAGAAGTGAAACGATGGTTTCCTTTTAGTTTGGTTCAAGGTGTTAAATGATAGAGATCTCATTTCAGTAATTAAATTAGTTTACTGAAATATCATTTACAAGGAACTAAATGTTTTAAGGATAAAATACAATGAGGGGTAAAACGGTATTTTAGTCTTATCTCATTGTAGACCATCTATAGAGGATTGAGTGACAATTGTGGCTGTAACAATGGATAATTAATAGCGTATCTATATTTGTTATAGAGCATTCTATGAATTCAAGAGTGCAATTCCGAGTCTATAGTGGAGTCACGAGGAATTAATAAGTTAGAAAATTTATTTGTTAGATTTATGTTAACTTATTGGAGCTTGATTTCATAGGCACATGGTCCCCATTGCATCTTGGATAAAATCATCTAGATAGTCTCAATTAAATAATTTAATTATCAATTAGAATTATCAAAGTTGACCAGGTCAATTTTGAATAGTTTCACAGAGTTATGTAATTTTGAGAAGAAAAGAGAAATTATGGCTGATTTATTAATTAAGATAAATTGGTATCTAAATTAACATATAATTTTAAATCAAGGTTCAAATTATAAATAATTAATTTGATAAAGGATTTAAATAATTATTTAATTAATTAAATCAATAGAAAATAATACAGGTCTTGATTTTAAGTCCAATGGGCTTATAATTAAATGAGAAATTTCACGGGCCTAAAGCCCATGATAATTTCGACCTAGGGCTTCAAATTGGCTATTATTTTATTGATTTTTTAATTAAATTAAATGACCTAATTGAGTCTATAAAAATAGTGCTTAGAGAGAAGTCAAAACACAAGTTCTGACAAGTTTGAAAGTCACAAGTCAAATTTTATGATAGGTTTTAAATTCTCTCTAAACACAAGTCATTTTCTAAGCCTCTTTGTTATTTTCTCTTCTTCTCTCTTTATCTATCTCATGTGTTGAGAATTGCCCACTCTAGTCTAGGTGATTCTAAGGATACTTTGGAAGACTGTGAAGAAAATATAAGATCGGTTCAGTTTCTTGATAATACTCATCGACAGAAAGGATACAAGGGTTAGAGAAACTGAAGGAATGACTCATTCATTCCACTGCGTATACTGTAAGTATTCTTATCTTTGTTTCACTTTGAATTCAATTTTAGAAACATGTTCTAGGTTATCTCATATTAATTTGTTTAGTATTAGATCTACATTAAAATAAATAAAGATCATGTATAAGTTTTCCCAACAGAAAGATGGTTCTCTGAGGATGTGCATTGATTACAGAGAACTGAATAAGCTAACAATTAAGAACAAGTATCATCTGCCAAGGATAGATGATCTGTTTGATCAGTTGCAAGGTAAAAGGGTATTCTAAAAGATAGACCTTCGCTCGGGTTATCATCAGTTGAGGGTCAAGGAGGGAGACATACCAAAGACTGATTTTCACACTAGGTATGGGCATTATGAGTTCTTAGTCATGTCTTTTGGATTGACTAATGCCCCATCTGCTCTTATGGATCTGATGAACAAAGTGTTCAAGGATTATCTGGACCAGTTTGTGATCGTTTTCAACAATGATATCCTGGTTTATTCTCAGTCAGAGTTAGAGCATGAGCATCATTTGAGATTGGTTCCACAGAGACTGAGGGAACACATATTGTTTGCAAAGTTCAAGAAATGTGAGTTCTGGTTATCTCAAGTATCTTTTCTTGGGCATACTGTCAGTAAGGAGGGGATTAAGGTAGATCCAGCAAAGATTGAGGCGGTCAAAGATTAGCCAAGGCCAAAGAGTGCTTCTGAGGTGAGAAGTTTCCTTGGTTTGGCAAGTTATTATAGGCGTTTTGTGGAAGGGTTCTCAAAGATTGCTACTTCATTGATTGAGCTAACACGCAAGAATCAGAAGTTTGTGTGGTCAGACAGATGTGAGAACATCTTCCAGGAACTGAAGTAGAGGTTGATTACAACTCCAGTTTTGAGTCTTCCAACAGATCAGGAGAAGTTTGTAATATATTGCGAAGCTTCACATCAAGGTTTGAGATGTGTTCTGATGCAGGTAGGAAAGGTGATTGCTTATGCTTCGCGGCAGCTGAAGAAGTATGAACAGAGATATCCTACTCATGATTTAGAGTTGGCAGCTGTGGTCTTTTCTTTAAAGGTATGGAGGCTGTAACGCCCTGATTACTCCAAGACAGTTACTGTGAACTTTGAACCGTGCTTAACTCGCTAATCGAGTTCTTTGGTTATAAACATGCATCTAGGTGTTATTAATAGGTTAAGGTGAAAAATCAATCAAAAGAAAATGATATATTTTATTTAAAACATAAAGTTGTTCATGGGCCCATAAAAACATTTAAAAGTTATATACAATCCAAAATGGTCATTACAGTGTAAAATTTACAACCCACCGACCTAAGCGGCACAAATAGGGTTAACCCCTAGTTCCTCTGAGAAACTCCTTGGTCGTGGTGGTCAAGCGACCGTATATGTACACATCACCACCTAAGCTCTCCACTCAAGGCTGGGTGAGTTTTTCTTTCCCTTTACCTGCACCACATAGCACCCATGAGCCAAAGCCCAGCAAGAATTCTCAATACTACATGTATATAATATCAAATGACGATCATGACAATCATCCAGAGCTTATAGCCCCAAACAAATGAGTGACTGATGTTGTAAGTCACTAATGCGGGTTCCGCACCCTTTACAAATGAGTGACCGAGTCACTAGCTTAAACCAAATGAGTGACTGATGAACGAGTCACTAATGTAAACCAATTGAGTGACCATGGAGTCACTAGTGTGGGTTCTGTACCCTTAGCCATGTGACGATGGAGTCACCTGGGCCTTCTGGCCCTGGCTCTGAGTGACTAGTCATGGAACTAGGCAAGTGCTTTTTGTTTTCATCAAACTTGGGGTCGGTCCGGCATTAATGCTCATGATGATTCATTTAATGTAGATGTCGATAAGAACTAATCTTTTCGGCTCTGCGTTCATGGTACTTATCGCGCTCCTGACTCATAAGTCAATAACATACGACCAGTGCTCAGTACTACTGTCGAACTTGACTAGTAAGTCACAGCTTCACAGTCAGTTCTGACACCATTGCCGATTCTGACTAATAAGTCAGTGCCATTCACAAGTAAACAAGATTCGCTAAGCATTTGATATGCAATCAATGTCCACATTTAAACACTCAACATGCCTCAATAATAACCATGCATGTCACATATGGGGTGCAATTTTATTACCTCTGGTTCGAGCAAGAAATAGTAAAAGAACGACTGTAACGCCCTGGTTACCCCAGAACAGTTACGGTGAATAGTGAACCGGAAATTTGACTCGCTACCCGAGTCCTTTGGTTAAAAACGTGATCTAGGTACCATTAACGGGTTAAGGTGAAAACCAATAAAAAGGAAAGGGTACATTTCATTAAGTAAATAAACTGCTCATGAGCCTTTTAAAATATTTACAAGTAGTTTGTAATACAAAAGAGTTGCTACAGTTCCAAATTTACAATCCCCGCCGGCCTAAGCGGCAAAAATAGGGTAAACCTCTAGTCCCTCTGAGAACTCCTTGACCGTGGCGGTCAAGCGGCCCTGTATGTACATCACATCGCCCAAGCTCTCCACTCAGGGTTGGACAAGCTTTTCCTTTCCTTTACCTGCACCACATAGCACCCATGAGCCAAGGCCCAGCAAGAAAACACAACAAAGCATGATATAATATCAATAACGATCATGATAACCATTCAGGACTATCAGTCCAACAGATAGGTGACAATAGCCAAAAGTCACAATAATGAGCATCGCTCCCTTTAGCCATGTGACGATAGGGTCACCAGGGCTTAACTGATAGGTGATTTCCTTCATAAACTTGTTCAGGACAGGTGCATGGTGACTGGTCACCAACATAACCTTCCTCACGACTCTAGAGTCGAAACTATGGACAACGTCCCTTAGCCTTGTGACAAACAGTCACCGGGGTCATATACCTTGGCTATAATCATCTGGTCGTAGACCAGGCAAGCACTTATAAGTTCTTCGACCTTAGGGTCGGTCTCGCATTAATGCCATAGAGCCATTCAATGCGTGATCATCGACTTTAGAGTCGGTCCCTGACTAGTCAGTGTCCCAAACAGGTAATCAGCGTTCACTAGCATTTAACATGCAATCCGTGTCCACATAAATCAACCAACATGCCTCAATATCAAGTCATGCATGTCATATACCTATACAGGGTGCAACTGTATTCATACACTGTTTTCTTACCTCTGGTTCGAGTGAGGATTATAATATGAACGACCCCTGAGAACGATCAACCTTTAAAAACCTTGACGGTCACCTGGTCATAACCAAATTATAGAATTTATTAATAAAAATGATAACCGAGGGTTCCCAAACCAAATCCCAGCCCCCGAGACCTCAAATACTACCCAACCGGGTACTAGGTTCAACCTCGAGGCCTATGGTTTGAATCCCCGAGCTAAAAACCTCATTTTAGCAAAATTGGCCTTAAGGGCCGCGGCCCCCCTCTGCTGCGCCGCGGCGCGCCCCCAAACAGAGAGCCTCCCCATCTGCCAGTCGCCAAGGGCCGCGGCGCACCCCTGCTGCGCCGCGGCGCCCAGCCCAGTTCAGCAACAAGCCCGCGCACGAACCAGATTTTCCCCCTGTGCGTTTTTCTCTCAAACCAGTCTCTCAAACCATCATAAAACCTCCTCTAAACATGTAATTAAACCCCCAAATAACAACCTTAGCTCACTCACATCAAACCCCAATCAACTAACACCAAAAACCCCCCTTTGATTCTCATTGCCCACATCAAAAACATGAATTGAAAGATATAAGCAAAACAGAGCACCAGCTGCAATTAATGGCCAAAACTCACCTTGAGACTAGCTTTAAACCTCCCACACAGGTTAACACAAGTGCTCCAACCCAGCCTTAAGTTCCTCTAGCTTGAATTACCACCAAGAACACAAAACCATCAAAGGAGGAGTGAAGAGGATGATGCAAGAAGAAGGTACGGGAATGAAGGAACCAAACCCCTATTTTTACTCTGTTTATTCCACAGCCTTCTAAACCACTTAAGTTACATATATCCTTCCAAAAAGACCAAAATACCCTTGTATCATTCTAAGCCTTTTAAACCAACTCAAGGGCAAAATTGGTACATTCCGCTAAACCTGTTAATTATAATTAACGCTTCCCAATCCCCGCTAATCTCAATATCCTCAAACATCAACAATTCATAACCCGTTACCCTAAAATGCCCGGTAACGCTATAACCATTAATACCATCCCGAGACTCACCCCGAGCCCCGAGCTCAAACCTGTTATGACCAAACCGCTAAATCATGTTTAAAGAACGTCTCATGTCGAGATACTCGAACCAATCCACATTATAATGTGGTCTCACAATATATCATTAACACGCAAACAATTATTCAATTATACCCTCAACAGGCCAAATTACCTAAGTACCCCTGTAAACAAATGTGGACTCACATGCACGCATTTAACATCATATTATAATATAATTCTCATAAATGTGCATAAACACATTTAATGGCGTAATTAAACAGTTATGGCCCTCCCGGCCTACTAATCCAGCCATTAACCATAATAGGGAATCCGGGGCATTACAACGACCCTTGAGAACGATCGACATTTTGATTCCTTAGCGGTTACCTAGTCATAACCAATTATAACTTCCATTGATGAAAATCAACAATAAAAGGGTATTGACCTAAACCTCACTCCCGGGACCCCGAATTGTACCCAAACGGTGAGTAGATTCGATCCCGAGCCTTAGGAATTGAAACCCCGAGCCAAAAACCCTTAAAAATGCCCAAAAGAAAAATTTGAAGGAGCAGGGTAGCGCTATAGTGCTACCCCCCTAGCGCCCTAGTGCCCAAGACAGAGAAGATTCCCCCTGAGTAGCGCTGTAGCGCTATACTCAGCCAGAATTGCCTTGAAACTTTCCCCCTTCGACTCCACCATTTCCAACCTGAACCAAAAGCTCCCAAACCTCATTTTAAGTCCCAAATGAACCCAAAAACCATCTACACATTCCCTAGGCATCACAACCCAAGTAACCGTAGCCAAAAACTCCCATCAATTCCCTTTAACCATTCTTGAACACCAAGCTGAAAACCAAACCAAAAACAGAGAAAAGCTAGAGTTTCAATGGCTAGAAACTTACCTCAAGCTCAGTTTAGGATCCTCTTCAATGGTGGAACACAATCCTAAGCCCTCAAGATCCACTTCCCTAGCTTGAATCCTCAAATGAAGCTAAAAAATCCAAAAAAAAAGGAGAGAAAAAGAGGTACGGGAGAGATGTTTTTATGCTCTATTTTAGCTAACCTTCCACAACCTTCAATGGCTTAAATATATCATATGGTGAAAAGACCTTTTTGCCCCTAGGTCAAATAAATTTTTCTAAAGGCTCCCAAGGGTAACACCATCCTTTCCCACCTATTTCGTTAATCATAATTAACACCCTCCAATTCTCGCTATTCTCAAATACCAATAATTCATATCCTGTTACCCTTTAATTCCCGGCAATGCTCTAATCACCAAATTACCCCAAGACTCATCCCGAGCCTCTAACTTAATCCTGTTATGACCAAACTGCTAATTTATACTCAAAGATCGTCTTATGCCGAATAGCTCGAACAAATCCACATTATAATGTGGTCTTTACAATGATTCATCAACATGCACACATATATACAATTATGCCCTCAACGGGCAAAATTACCAAAATACCCCTATGATGAAATGCGGATCCACATGCATGCATTTAACATCATATTATAATATGATCCACATAAACATGCATATAATAATTTAATGACATAATAAATCAGTTATGGCCCTCCCGGCCTACTAATCCAACAATTAAACCGCACTAGGGATTTTGGGGCATTACAAATATCCCCTCCTTACAGAAATTTCGTCCTCGAAATTTACCTGAACAACTCAGAATACTGATTCTGCATATCTGACTCCTGCTCCTAGGTCGCTTCTTCGACCTTGCTGTTCCTCCAAAATACCTTAACCAAAGGTATCATCTTATTCCTGAGGTCCTTGTCCTTTTGGTCAAGTATTTGAACTGGTTGTTCCTCATAGGAGAGATCTGCCTCAAGCTCCAGATCTTCATAGCTCAAAACATGAGTCACATCAGATACGTACCTCCGAAGACCTGAGACGTGAGACACGTTATGCACGGCTGACAATGCCAGAGGTAAGGCCAATCTATAAGCCACCTGGCCAATCCTCTCC
This sequence comes from Humulus lupulus, assembly GCF_963169125.1. Classification (NCBI taxonomy): domain Eukaryota; kingdom Viridiplantae; phylum Streptophyta; class Magnoliopsida; order Rosales; family Cannabaceae; genus Humulus; species Humulus lupulus. The sequence continues at coordinate 186,793,999 of NC_084798.1, forward strand.
AAGATCTCAAATGGACCTACAAATCTAGGGTTCAGCTTGCCCTTCTTCCCAAATCTCCTCACCCCTTTCGATGGCGAGACTCTAAGGAAGACGTAGTCTCCCACTTGGAACTCCACGTTCCTGCGCTTGGGATCTGCATAAATTTTCTGTCTACTCTTAGAAGCGAGCATCCGAGCTCTAATCTTTTCATTGGCCTCACTGGTCCTCTGAACTGCCTCAGGACCCAAGTATCTCCTTTCAACTGTCTCATCCCAATGAATGGGATACCTACACTTCCTACCATATAACATTTCATAAGGTGAAACCCCAATGGTAGACTGATAACTGTTGTTGTAAGAAAATTTTATCAAAGGTAGGTACTTACTCCAAGATCTACCAAAGTCTAGCACACATGCTCGCAACATGTCTTCTAATATCTGAATCGTCCTCTCAGATTGTCCATCTATCTGAGGATGATTAGCAGTACTGAACTTCAATTGTGTTCCCATGGCCTTCTGTAAACTCCCCCAGAACTTGGAAGTAAAAGTGGGGTCCCGATCTAACACGATCGACCTCAGTGCTCCATGGAGGCGCACGATCTCTCTCACATAGAGATCTGCATACTGGTCAAGTGTATATGTAGTCCTCACTGGCAATAAGTGAGCTGACTTGGTATAGCGATCCACAATAATCCAAATAGAATCATGTTGACCAACAGTCATGGGTAACCCCACCATGAAATTTATCGTGATATCCTCCCATTTTCACTCTGGGATATCCAGAGGCTGTAATAACCCTGCCGGCCTCTGATGCTCAGCCTTGACCTGTTGACATGTCAAGCACTTAGCCACATACTCCACTACATCTCTCTTCCTCCCCGGTCACCAGTACAACGATCTTACATCGTGATACATCTTCGTGGTGCCTGGATGCAAAGAATAAGGTTTAGTATGAGATTCATCCAGAATCTCTCGCCTCATAGCAGTGTCTAACGGAACACATATCCGACCCTTGTATCTCAATAAGCCCAAATCAGACACTGTGTAATCTCTGGATGCTCCAGCCAAAACATCTTCTCTAATCTTGATCAGCTGTGGATCACCCAACTGACCCTCCTTGATTCTCTCCAATAGTGTAGACTGTAGTGCAATATTGGCCAACTGGCCTACTAGCAACTCTATACCAGCTCTGGTCATATCATCTGCTAACTCTTTGGCCATCAGCCTCGCACTGTAAATCTGTCCCGGACCCTTCCGGCTTAAAGCATCAGCTACCACATTGGCCTTTCCTGGATGGTACAAAATCTCACAATCATAATCTTTTACTAACTCCAGCCAACACCTTTGTCTCATATTCAAGTCTTTCTGCGTGAAGAAGTATTTCAGGCTCTTGTGGTTTGTATAGATCTCACACTTCTCCTCATAAAGGTAATGCCTCCATACCTTTAAAGAAAAGGCCACAACCGCCAAATCTAAAACATGAGAGGGATATCTTTGTTCATACTCCTTCAACTAACGTGAGGCATAAGCAATTACCTTCCTTGACTTTAATGCCCCAAATTTCCTAGTAAGGTTTAGGACCTTGATCAGGAGGCCGGGAGGGCCATACTTGATGTATTATATTATTAAATGATTATATGCATGTTTATGTGAATTATATTATTATATGATGATAAATGCATGCATATGGGTCCATATTTTATTATAAGGGCATTTTGGTAATTTGGCCTGTCAAGGGCGTAATTGTGTATTTTCATGCATGTGGGTGAATTATGAATAATACCACATTATATGTGGATTTGTTCGATCCATTCGGCATGAGATGATCTTTGAATGGAAGTTATCGGTCTGGTCATAACGGGGTTAATTTCGGGGCTCGGGGTGAGTCTTAGGGTAATTTGGTGATTAGAGCATTACTGGGAATTAAATGGTAATGGGATATGATTTATTAGCATTTGAGAGTATTGGGAATAACAGGAATTTGAGGATGTTAATTATAATTAACGGGATAGTCGGGAAAGGACAATTTTGCCCTTAATGGGCTTTGGGAGAGTGTTTTGACCCTAGGGGCATAATGGTCATTTTGGACCAAAATCAGTGACTTAGTCACCTTTTCCCTCAGCTAAAGGTAACCTTAGAAACAGAGCATCATCATCATCCTCTCTCTCTTTCTTCTCGATCATCATCCTTCTTCTTCTTCCTTTGTTTGTTTTAAGCTCCTTTTTAGGATCCAAGCTAGGAGAGCAAGGCTTGAGGGCTTAGGACCTTGCTTCAACCATTGAAGAGGATTTAATGCAAGCTTAAGGTAAGAAATTCAGGCATGAAAATATTTGGTTTATACCCTATTTTTCTATTAGTTTTCAGCTGAGAATCTGAAGTGAGTAGTTGTGAATTCATGGAAGTTTTTGAGAAAGTTTTCTTGGGTTTCATTGAGGTTGAGGTTTGGATGAAGTTTTGGAGTTAAATTATTGGTTTGGATGATGTTTGGGGTTGGTTTGAAGCTTGGTTTTTAGGGGAAATCGCAGGGGAAAAGACCAGAGTTTTTGTGGTCTGTCAATGGCACCCCATCACCACTTTTGGCGCCCCAGCGCTAGGCAAAGCAAGAATCGGGGGTTCACTCTGACTTGGGCAGCGCCCCAGCGCTAGTTCACTTTCCAGCAAACCTATTTATAGGGTTTGGGATAACTTTGGGGGCTCGGGGGATGGTTCCACTACCCCGTTTGGGTGGTTTGGGAGTCTCGAGAGCACAAGATTGGTCCCGGGAGTGAGGTTTTAGATTATGAACCTTTTATTGATTTACTTTATTGATGGATTCCATATTTGGTTATGACTAGTTGACCGCTAAGGGATTAAAGGATTGATCGTTCTCAAGGGTCGTTCATTTGTTATTTCTCGCTCGAATCAAGGTAAGAAAACTGCACCCCATATGTGACATGCATGGTTATTATTGAGGCATGTTGAGTGTTTAAATGTGGACATGGATTGCATTCAAATGCTTATCAAATCTTGCTCACTTGTGAATGGCACTGACTTACTAGTCAGAATCGGAAATAGTGTCAGAATTAGCTGTGAAGCTGGGACTTACTAGTCAAGTTCGACAGTAGTTTTGAGCACTGGTCATATGTTATTGACCTAAGAGTCAGGAGTGGCATAAGCGTCATGAACGCAGAGCTGATGAAAGATTAGATCTAATCAACATCTGCATTGAATGACTCATCATGAGCATTAATGTCGGACCGACCTCAAGTTCGATGAAAACTACAAGCACTTGTCTAGTCTAAAGGCTATTTACTTAGAGCCAGAGTCGGAAAGACTAAGGTGACCTACACGTCACATGGCTAGGAGGGTATGGGACCTCAGAGATTGACTTATTAGTCATCTGACAGAGATTGACTTACTAGTCATCTGACAGAGATTGACTTACTAGTCATCTGACTGAGATTGACTTACTAGTCATCTGACAGAGATTGACTTACTAGTCATCTGACAGAGATTGAATTATTAGTCATCTGACCGAGATTGACTTACTAGTCATCTAACCGAGATTGACTTACTAGTCATTTACCTCAGAGTGAGAGACTTACTAGTCATCTACTCAGAGCGCAGGACTCCACAAACATTTATTTGTACCTGCTTGCATGCGTGTTAAGGCTATTATTGCTAGGCATGCACATTATGATTTGATGACATGTTATTATTGTTCATGAATGTTGACGGTGAAATCTCGTCAACGAAATTAAATCGGAAAACTCAAAGGTAAGTATGGAGATATTTAGATAAGAACTTTGAATGAACTTATGGAAGGATAAACACAGATCAATAATGGAGTAAGCCTTTGTATATTGCTTAATAGCCTGAATGTACAATGAATTTTCCTACCCCCTTGCTGGAGGGATGAAGGTCTATTTATATTGGGGCTCTAATGGCTCCTGGTATATCGTGGTCCCAGGGGACAAGATTGTACATAGGTACATTGTCAGGGTTGTGGCACAGGTCGTAGTGGTGTTGAAGGAGTGGTGGTTAGCTCTAGTATGTGTCAGGGGCTTACAAAATTACTCCTGCATTGGTACCACATTACACCTTCACTACTTCCATGACACAGATGTAAGGGCCACACTTTTGTCCTCCACATGGTCGTACATCCTGCACCGGTACACGTACGGGTACCTTATACCTGATGGTTACTCTCACATCTCTAAGGCATGTATTTGCTCAAAGCTATTCCACATTCTACTAAGTGTAGGAAAGCTTGTGTGTTAACATGAATGATATACTCAGTTGTCTATACCACTATTGGCCTGATACAAAATAGTTCTTGGGTCTCTTTTATTTCTCCTCGTACTCCCCTTCCAGGGGTCTTAGACCCCATACGGGCACGCAAGGCGTCAACATCATGGCATAGAGGCATCTGGGATAGCAAAGCACGACATGGGTATACGACACCTCGGCATGGCTGGGCGAGGTGTGGTACGAGGCCCTTATGTGCAAGTGCGCAATGCCTTGGTGCGTGGGTGCGCGAGGCCCTGATGCGCGGGTGCGCGAGGCCTTGGTGTGCATGGGTGCACGAGGCCTTGGTGGCGTGAGACCACGGGGGCCGCGAGATGAGGTGCACCTCACTTGGCGTGAGACACTTGGCCTTGCTATGCGAGGCTATGCAAGGGGTGCCTCACTAGGCGCGAGACCCTTGGCCTCGCTATGCGAGGCTATGCGAGAGGTGCCTCACTTGGTGCGAGACCCTTGGCCTCACTATGCGAGGCTACATAAGGCTATGCGAGGGGTGCCTCACTTGGCGCGAGAACCTTGGCCTCACTATGGGAGGCTACGCGAGGCTATACGAGGCTATGCGAGGGGTGCCTCACTTGGCGCGAGACCCTTGGCCTCACTATGCAAGGCTACGCAAGGCTATAGGTGCTTGGGACGAGGCGCTTTGAGAGGGGAGCCTCGCGAGATGTGCGCGAGGTGTGTTACGAGGGGAGCCTCACGAGATGTGGGCGAGGCACGACACGAGGGGATCCTCACTGTGTGAGGCATGCTACGAGGGGTAGGCTTGCGAGACGCGTGCGCGCGGCGTGTTGCGAGGGGAGCCTCGCTGTGCGAGGCATGCTGTAAGGGGCAGCCTTGCGAGACACGTGCATGTGGTCGAGGCACATGGCTCCGGTGCCCTTGACATCTCTCTGCGTCAAGACAAGTAGGGCCTTGCTATGCGAGGGACTCATGCACCTGCCCTCTTGCAACATATAGCTTGGCCCCTTAGCCTAGCAAGGCCATACTTCATGGCTCATAAGGTGATGTTTCTATTGGGACAATCTCTCTGTTTCACAAGACTTACGGGCCCGATCCTGATAACATGACTAAGTGACCTTTAGCCCTGTATTCCAACCATGGACTAGAGATTTTTTCTTGGAGGATTTTTGGCATCCACAATGAACATATTGAGTTTTCTTGTTGGGCTTCAGCTCACGGTTGCTATGTGGTGTAGGTAAAGGCAAAAGAAAGTCGGACCATCCTTGAGTTGGAGAGCTTAGGTGACGATGTGTACATATGCAGCTGCTCGACCTCCATGGCCGAGGGTTGAAAGAGGAACTAGGGTTAAACCCTGTTTTGCCGCTTAGATTGGCTGGTTGTAAATATTTTCTTGTAATTAAACTTTAAATTATATTTTTGGGATCCCAATGTATACAGTAAATTTTTTAGTAAAATGTTATATCTTAACCAAAATTTTTAACCCTAAATCGCTAATCATACTTAGTTACACGATTATGGCCAAATGACTCAGTTAGCGAGTTTAGCACTATTTAAAAGGCACACCGTAACGGTCCCTGGAGTTTAGGGCGTTACAACTTGGTATCAGAGTGAGCCAAGGTTAAGGGTTCCTGAAGACAAGTTGGGCACGTACACTCTTCACTAAAGATAGCTTCACTCAGGGAATGGTAACTATTTCTGTAGTTATGTGTTTAACTGCTTAAATAGAATGTAAATGCTTTACCTGCACATTGTATTAGGGAGCATAAGATTATGATAGAGCCTGGCTCTTGACTATATGATTACATGCTCCATGATTATATAAATATGATATTTTCATGCTGGAGTTGGAAGCATGAGGTGAATGTTGTAAGAGCAGAGATTGTGAATGATGTATGAATGTTATGGCATGTTTTTAGCACTACAGTGGTTTGTGATTGTGGTGTGGTAAGATTGTTCCCATGGGGAAATCTCTTGATATGCTCAACATATTTAATGGGTCAAGTTATTGACTGTATATTCAATCAGCAGGTATGTATCCAAGGCAGATAATGAGGCCCGATGATGGTTATACTGAGGCTGGAAGTTTCAGTCAGGGGTTGAGTTCTTCACCTGCCCCTCAGACTTTCCAGCAGGTGCTTACTGATATGTAATTAAGATTGCAGAGGTAAGAGGAAGAGATCAGGTGTTTGAAGCAATAGCAGAATCTGTTAGGGAACACCTCTTCCTTTGTTATGCCAGGAGTGGCACCAGTTTTGGCTCAGCCTAGGTTAAGAGCAGATGGGAATTCCTTTGTGGAAGATTCCAAGAGTTTTACCCACCAATCTTTGAGGGAGGCCTAGATCCATTCAGAGCGGAGCAATGGATGGGCATGATTAGTTCCATTTTTGACAGTATGGGGCTGGTAGGTCACGATAGGGTGGTCTGTGCCACATATGTATTGCGGTATGATGCCCGGACGTGGTGGGAAGTAGTATCCCAGACATGAGATACATCTGTGATGGATTGGAAAGATTTTAGGCAGCTGTTCAATGAAAGGTATTATGGTGATGCAGCCAAGACTGCTGAGATGAATGAGTTTCTGAACCTTGTTCAAGGAAATGCAACAATAGCTGAGTATATTAATAGATTTGATGGGTTGGCCAAGTTCGCTGTTGACATGGTACCCTCAGATGCAGCTTGAAAGAAAATTTTTATTCATGGATTGAATCCCGGAATAGCTCGGGGCATTAGAGTTGCCCCAGTGCATGAAATCTCTACCTACGCTCTGGTGGTAGGGAAAGCTCTTGCTGTTGAGAACGCAGGAAATCAGATTGGGCAGGAGAGTGCTGGAGAGCACAAAGCTCAAGAAATGATGCCTCCATTTATTGAAGCAAGCAAAAATAAGAACTGGAGGACTTATCCAATATGTGCTCGGTGCAAGAGGCGTCATTTGAAGGGGTGCCGACCAAAGACATGTTTCTTATGTGGAATGGTTGAGCATATCAAAAGGCATTTCCCAAGTCGATAGATAGAGGAGCAAAAAGGGATGGACATCTTGACTCCAGCTCGAGTGTTCATTCTGAGGCAGTCAGAGTCAGAGACTGGTTCCTCAGGGATGGCAGGTCAGCTTTCTAGCTCTGATTTTGTATTGTGCTAACTGATTTTGGTATCATGCTGTTCCTTTGTTTGATGCTTCTATAGAGGCATAGAGATGATATGCAAATTGCATGATTATGTTATAAAGAGAATGTGATACTTTATTGGTGATTTTAAGAGATGAGTTAGGTTATGATGAAAATGACTCCTCAGTGGTGTTGGTAAAGTTGGTTATGACTGACTTTAGGATGATCTAGGATATGGATTGGTTAACCAAGTGTAAGGCAATGCTAAATTTCAAGAAAACAATAGTAACTCTTGGGTTGAGAGTGGAAACCCTTGTGGTAGCTGGCACGGTGCATGGATTTGATATGCTAATAACATATGTATTGAGAGCTAGAGATCTATTGCAGGGGGATGCATAGAACTCCTAGCTAGTGTGGTGGATACCACTTAGGTTGTGCCAGTGGAATTAGGACAGACTGGATTAGTCTGTGAAGTGCTGGGTGTATCTCTAGGGGATTTGCCAGGGTTACCTTTACATAAAAAGATAAATGGCGATTGGATTGGTGCCAGGAATGGAATCAGGCCTAGGGCATTGTTTTAAGCGGCTTCAACAAAGTTGGAAGAACTAAAGGCTCAGTTATTGAGTAAGATGGTATTCTCCAAGGTGGATCTTTGATTTGGTTATTACCAGCTAGAGATCAGGGAGAAGGATATGCAGAAGACTAATGTTATATCAGATAAGGGCACTGGGAGTACTGAGTTATGCTTTGAGGATTTGGTTAATGCCAAGTTGTTTTTATGAATTAGATGAACAGAGTATTCAAGAATTATCTGAATTGGATTTGTGATCGTTTTGATCGATGGTATTGTGGTATACTCTTAGTTGGAAATTTGCCAAGGTCAAGGAACGCCTAAGAGGGCAGGAATTTCCTTGGATGGGCAGGATATTATATGTGTTTTGGGAAAGAGTTCTGAGTCTGCTTATAGATAAGAATCAGTTTGTAGGTTGTTATGACACCTCAGTGGCAAGGAGAAAGGGATTGCCTATGCATCATGTTGGTTAAAGGATCTGACCAGAACTATAGTAGAGTTTCTGGTGGGCCAGGTGGCTAGTTTTATGCTTGAGATTAATATCTCAGGGAAGATCAAAAGGAAAGACATTTAAGTGAACCACAGATAGCAGAATTGAGAGCAGTGTCTTAGCTGGATTAACTAAGGGTTTTCCAGTGTCAGGTATGAATTTATTGTGGTATAAGGATCAGATTTGGAATCCGATGGACACTGGGATTAATTGGGAGATTCTGGATGAATCTCATGCTACTTTCTTATTCTCTTCATCTAGGTATCATGACAGTGTACCAGAGTTTGGAAGTTGTATATTGATGGCCTGGGATGGAGAGGGATATAATAGAATACGTGATAAATTTCTTAACCTGTTAGCAGGTCAAAGAAGAGTATCAGAAACCAGTTAGGTCATTATAGCCTTTGAATATTCTATAATGGAAATAAGGAAACATCGCAATGGGTTTCACGGTGGGGCTACCCAGGTTAGTGGGTCAGCGTGATTTGGATTGGGTCATTATGAACCAGTATTTAAAGTGAACCCTCTTTTATCAGTAAGGACAAGTAACACAGTTGATCAGTATTCAGGTCTTTGCGTGGGAGAGGTAGTATGCCTTCATGGGAATTCAAGGTCCATCTTATCAGATGAAGACTCTAGTATTTCTTCCAAGTTTTGGAAGGGTTGCAGAAGGTGTTAAATACACAGTTGGAATTTAGCGTAGTTTATTACTCTTAGATTGATGGTAAATCAGAGAGAGAGAGAGAGAGAGAGAGAGTTATCCAATTATTATTGGAAGGGAATCTTATAAGATGAATGAGATATTATATCTAGATCCTGAGGTAGTTCAGGGGAGCATGGAGGTTTTTGAAAAGGTTAGAGTTTGGATGCTCACTTCTCAGAATAAATGGAAATTTTTTATTGAATTGAAAAGCAGGAACATGAAGTTCCAAGTAGAAGATTGTTTCTTCCTTCAAGTATTACCGTGGTAAGGGGTGAGAGGTTAAGGGCAAGTTGAGCCCTAGATTGATATGACCGTTTGAATCCTGGACAGGATCAATTAGGTTGCCTTTGGATGGGCCTTAATTTTGGCACTGTCAGCGGTATACAATGTATGTTATATTTCCATGTTGAGGACATGGGTCAGAAGGAATCTCATGAGTTGAGTTATGAGAATCTGGAGATTATGGCTAAGTTATCCTATAAGGAATAGCCAGTTCAGATTTAAGACAGAAAGAATAAGGTTCCGAGGAACAAAATTATACCTTGAGTCAAGGAAATGTTTCAAAGACAGTGAGGTCGAGGGAACGACCTGGAAACTGGAATCAGTTGTGCAGAATTTATATTCCGGGCAATTTAGATAAATTTCGAGGACGAAATTTCTGTAAGGAGGGGGTAGTTGTAATGCCCCAAATTTTCTAATAAGGTTTAGGACCTTGATTAGGAGGCCGGGAGGGCCATAATTTATTTATTATATTGTTAAATGATTATATGCATGTTTATGTGAATTATATTATTATATGATGATAAATGCATCCATATGGGTCCACATTTTATTATAAGGGCATTTTGGTAATTTGGCCCATCAAGGGCGTAATTGTGTATTTTCATGCATGTGGGTGAATTATGAATAACACCACATTATATGTGGATTTGTTCGAGCCATTCGGCATGAGACAATCTTTGAATGCAAGTTATCAGTCTTGTCATAACGGGGTTAATTTCGGGGCTCAGGGTGAGTCTCAGGGTAATTTAGTGATTAGAGCATTACCGGGAATTAAATGGTAATGGGATATGATTTATTAGCATTTGAGAGTATTGGGAATAACATGAATTGGAGGACGTTAATTATAATTAACGGGATAGTCGGGAAAGGACAAATTTTCCCTTAATGGGCTTTGGGAGAGTGTTTTGACCCTAGGGGCATAATGGTCATTTTGGACCAAAATCTGTGACTTAGTCACCTTTTCCTTCAACTAAAGGTAACCTTAGAAATAGAGCATCATCATCATCCTCTCTCTCTCTTCTCGATCATCATCCTTCTTTTTCTTCCTTTGTTTCTTTTAAACTTCTTTTTAGGATCCAAGCTAGGAGAGCAAGGCTTGAGGGCTTAGGAACTTGGTTCAACCATTGAAGAGGATTTAATTCAAGATTGAGGTAAGAAATTCAGCCATGAAAATCTTTGGTTTTCACCCTCGTTGACGCCGTTTTTCGTCAACTTAAATTGTAGAGCAATTAAACAATGAAGCAAATGAATGATGAAGAGAAACAAGAGAATTTTTACGTGGTTCAGCAGTTAATTTTGCCTAGTCCACGAGTCTATGTTATTAAGATTTGGAGTTTTCTGGAAATTCTTCATAGATGAATTACCCAGAGCTTTCTCTCCAGAAATGAGAAATCGATCCTTTACAAGTGGTGATTCCTTCTCTATTTATAGAGAAGGTTGCAGAATTCATTCCCACATATTTCGGGAAGATATTCTGTATATCAATTAAAATAATGATATTAAATGAATTATCTCCTATATTCACGAAAATGTCCCATGAGTATCGGGAATGAATAACAAATTAAATGATATCCCTTGAATATTGGGATTACACAACAATAAATATGTTCATACGTAATGGGCTATCCCAGGTGATTCATCAGGTCTTCGAGATCAACAATCGACATTGAGTCTGTTACGACTTATGGATCAATCACGAACTTGTCACCTAATTTCACGCTACGCTCGTTATAGGTAGGTACTGTCGAGGCTGTCACACCCAAGCTTGTTCTTCCCGAGCTCGAACCACCTTACTAGAAGGCAATTGGTAAAAGATATATCCAAGTGTTATGTCATTGCCCGTCGCGAGCTTAGAGAATATTTGAGGTTACACATCCTCGAGGTCATTGTTTTACTTCAGAGGTTTTATGGCTGGACCATATGATGTTTTCATACATTTCGAGCTCACACCTAACGAGCCCAGTTTTCAGGGTCATAACCTCTTATCTCGAAATCTGGGTGTAACATTTTGCCCCCTCAAAAGTATCAGTTCGAATCCTATGAGAAGGAAACTTTTGAACTGCCCTTCTTGGAAACTGTACCACCAATTGCACTCGAGTGTGGACAAGCGTCAGCCACAGGTTGCTCAATCAAAGTACTTGAGTACTTTTTCAACACACCACATCCTTTCACGTTTCAGCTTTTTGCCGCCATTGTTACATTCACACATGACCATTGGATCAAATACCAAATCCAGCCAAAGGCCCAGATTAGCTCGACCCTTGACCTCCTCTTGGGACACATATATATATAACTGTGTCACCTCCTTTCTCTTTATTTTAACGTTTTAAGTTTCAGAGGGAGAAAAAACCAGAGCTGAAAAATCTTTTTTCCTCTTTGCATGTTCTCTAAACAAAGAAGACAAAAAAAACCTTGGCCTTTTCAATTCCGTGAGATCATTCTTGCAACCGCTCCTCCAGTCGTTGCTTTCATTGTATCCGCAAGCATCTGTGTGTAAGTCTCTGTTCTTGATCATGTACATTCTATTTTTTCATGCATGTTTATGTTATAGTATCATTTTTGGACACAAGTTTAGCACTAGGATACTTTAGTCAATATCGTGTAGTTTTTAGGTTCTTCTGAGATTACGGATTTTCAAACCCAGATTTTGCATGAATGATGCAAATATGGCTCTTTTAATGGGTTGTCTTGATTTTGAATATCATATCGTGTAGACCAAGAAACGGGTATAAGATTAGGGTTTATAAATTGCACGTTTTTAAAAAATATCATTTTTGAGTAACCGCCAACTTTTTTCCCTGAAAATCTGGGATCTTAGAAAATAAATCCACCTTCCCCCCTTTCCGTGGAATACACGCTCTGAGCCTAATCTCGTTCTTTGGATGAGCTTGCTCCACAGTCTCGATCATATGAGCTTATGCCGTCTTGATTTTTATTCTTAATTTCTTGTTCGTCTGGCCTTCACCCCTTTGCTCTCTTGCTAGATTCCGCAGAACTCAGAAAAGCGGTGTGCGTCAAAGCTCGCAATTCCTTACTCACTGAAAACTCTGAGGCCGGAGTTACCTTTTACCCAAAATGCGCATTTGATTCGGGAGCACCAACTAAAGCGCGAGCAAGAAGACACCCGAGCTCACTTTCGACGTCAAATCGACGAGGTTGAGGAGAGGAAAAGGAAGAGACTTAGGGTCGCCATCTACCCATATTTAGATCCCGAGCCTAGACCAATCCCCATCAATACCACTCTTAAAGTGACAATCGCATTCAAGCCAGGCGATCTCCAATTTTCACTGATGGGAGAACCATCAAATCCCCCTTATACTTCACAGCCAACCTCCATTCCCACTTTGAAGGGAGAATTTTTCGAGGCCGAGCACTACTGGAGCTCGATTTCTTCGCTGGGGCAGATCTTTGACATCTTGTCCCTACACAATATTGGATTATCGGGCTCGCTGAGGTGTCGAGCTCCAACCTCCCACGAGCGAAGCTGTCGCGCCCCGGGAGATGGTAATCCCGACAACAAGTTAAAATATGCGGCTTGGAGCCAGGAACACATGAAGGTAGGGGCCTTATTGCCCTTAAAGTCCTTTTTCAAGGACTTCTTGGATTTTTTTTCAGGCTTGCTCCTTTCCAACTCAACACCAACTCATATAGGGTTTTGTTAGCCCTGAGGTCACTTTACCACGAGCTAAAGTGGGAAGGACCTCCACCAAAGGAGATTCTGTATCTCTTTTGCTTGAAAAGCAATCCCTCCCGAGCTCGGGGAGGGGACGACTTCTACTATCTTTCGAGCTATCCCAAGGAGAAGAAAATATTTGAGGATCTACCCAACCATCCCCCCAATTTCAAGATAGTTTTCTTTTGGACAGATGGCCTGGCTCCTTCCAGATACTATTCGTTCAGACGAATCCATAAGTATAAAAAATTTCTTCTTTTTGTGCTCGAATTTTTTGGTTAGGTTCGATATGATATGTTCATTTCTCCAGAAAATTATCATCGACCTACTCCCACCGATGAGATGAAGGAGCACAAGGAGGCCTTGCTCCAACTCTCTTATGGTAGGCGTTCCCTTTCCTATCTTCTTCATGAAGATAGGCTTCGAGCTTGTGGTCTCATGGAAAAGGATCAGTCCACAAATGACTGGCCCAACAAGAAATACGCCAAGTGGGAGTTTGTGCCTCTCCCAACCGGCAGCCTTCCTCCGAGGCGCAACTCTAAGCCACATTCCCCAGCTCGATATTGCAGGAGTCCGCAATCAGGGAACGAGGCCAATGACGAGGCCTCGAGCTCAAGCGACAGAGGTACGGTCATCCTTAGCTCGGACTTATGGTCTCCCTCGCTACTTAAGCATAAGCACAACATATTAGTCTTGTGTGAAGATGAGAGGGACCACTTTTATGTATGGTACTGGGTAGATGAGAGGGTTCATAGGTTTGATAGTTGGCTACGGAAATACGATACTATGTATAGTCTGAACGAGGTATGGGACGGAATAGCCGTTCAATACGGGACAAATGATTATAGGGACCTTTTGAGGTTGACTTCCACATATAGGGAAGGGACTCCCCTTGCCTCTTCTGAAGATGGGGGAATTACATGGTCACCGAGCACAAGCTCGGGGGAGAGTTCCAGTTAGGTTCCTCTTTACTTGTCCTTTATTCCTTGCCTGTCTGCATTGTGCTAACTTTTTGTGTCTTGGCCTTTCTTATGATGTGGTGCGATTATGCAGGTGCTATGGACTCTGATCTCGACACCATGCTTGCCAGTGGCGAGGGGGCTTAGAGGAGTAAGCGCTCGAGAGGCTCGTAAAAGTCAGATCGGCCCGCCAAGGTCCTTAAGAGGACTGAGAAGACTCCTCCTCCAGCTCCCACTATTACGAGCTCGGCCATGGGTTCTGTTTCCCAGGTTGAAGCTTCCACCACAGATGTCGCCCCTATGCCTCCTACTATCATGGTCCACCCAACGCTCGACCCTCCTCTGAAGAAGCCAGCGTCCAAAGGGCGCCTGTTGTCGATTTCTACTCATGTTGATGAGTATGTCGTCGACTACGCTGCCGGGACTCATGGAGCTACACTTGGCTCAGACATCCTGTCTCGGGTAGGCCAGAGCATTAACAGCTTCAAGGCTCCCCAGTGGTAGTTTTTGAACAATGCTTGGGACTGAAACACCCTTTATGACAAGAGTGTTGAGCTCGCTGCCGTGGTAACTTCTCTTACTTGACCATTTGTTGTAATTATGCTTAGCATGTGTTCTAACTGGATTTGTTTATGTTTCAGTCTCTTGCTGTCGTTGCTCAGCTTAACTATAAGTTGAACAACAAGGTCCACTTGAGCATGTCCTATGCCCAAGAGTCGAAGAATCTTCAACTTAAGCTTACTGACGAGCTCAAGGCCGCAAAGGTAAAGATGGACGCTGAAGCCGAGCAGATGAAGGCCAAGATAGTTGAGCTCAAGAAGGTGAACACCAGGCTCGTGGAGCTTGAGAAGATCAATGCCAAGCTTGAGGAGGAGAAAACGACCATCTTCGAGATAATGGAGGGCAAAAAGGCTTGTCTTCTCGCAGAGTTCAAGGAGAAGATGGATCGGGCGGTCGACCTGGCCATGTACAGGATCTGGGCCAGTAACACCGATCTCGATACCAGCTTCCTAGGATCTTTTGAGGAAGAACTCGTGGCCAAATGGTAGGCTTGGCTCGACGCAGAGGAGGCTGCTCAGGAGGAGGCAGAGAGGGCAAAGGATGATGCTGAGAAGGCTAAGGAGGGCGCTCCTTCCTCATAAATCTCGACCCGGGGCTGCGTCCCTTTGAACCTCTTGTAATAGTTTTTTATCTTCTATTTTTTATGCCCCTAGGGCTAAGACAATTTATAGCTCGTGAAAGGGCTATTTTCTTATGATATCTATAATACCGTATTTGACTTTACTTTAATATTTTTGCTTTACATTTCTTAAGTTGAAATATTTAAAGCAATTTATATTAAAGTGTCCTCATGTCTGTTTATTCATACAATCATGCGGTGGATTTTAAGCTTGAGCTTCAATGCATTCATGCACTGTTTACTCGACGTATCCAAGTCCGATCCCGTTACTCGTCAAGGTCGTAACTTACTTTTACCTTGCACTCGAAAGTACTTATATGGCGTGTAATATATGTGGTTTAGTTATATCTTGCTTTTATAGTTACTTTTCCTCATCCTCGGGTAGCTCCCCAAAGTTATGAGGTCGAAACTATCTTTTTGCAAGATACTCTAGTCTCGATCTCGACTTAACTTGAAGTAGGTTTATTTATATTCCAACTTTCTGTCGATTAGTTTTAGCTGGTTTGTTCCAAACCTATTTAGGTCGTGGTTTTGGTTCGTAATCCACACAAAAATATTTTTTATCTAGTTATGTCTAGATCGCGCATTTGGTTTTATCCAAATTACTTCGCCTCGCGCATTTGGTTAAATTCAAACAGTCTTAGCTCGCGTATTTGGTTATATCCAAACATTCTTAGCTTGCGTATTTGGTTATATCCAAACATTTTCATTCTTAATAACTTGGTTATGTTCAAACTATCTTAGCTCGCGTATTTGGTTATATCCAAACACTTTCATTCTTTTCGTATATGCTATTTTATTTTTTCAAGCTGACGATATATATACCACTAATTCCCCCTTAATATCCTATGAGTGTGACCATAAGTTATTAAATTAAGAGAGTTTGCAAAAAATACAGCATATTGAAATGAAAACGAACTTTATTAGGAATTGAACAATTCATTAACAGGAGCATAGTAAAGATAAACAAGCACGGTTGCATGTGACATTGTTCCTACACTATTGATAGTAAGGTCATAGATGTTCTCCATTCCATGCTCGTGGTACCAAATCCCCGTTCAATCTCACCAATTTGTAGATGCCAGGTCAGATAACTGATTCGATCTGATAAGGTCCTTCCCAATTAGGCCTGAGAACGCTAGCAGCTGGGTCTCGTGTAGCCAAGAACACACGCCTTAGCACCAAATCTCCCAAACTGAATTTTCTGTCTCGAACCTTTTTATTGAAATACCAGGTAGCTCGCTGTTGGTATGCAACATTCTTTAGTTGAGCCTCGTCCCGTCTTTCTTCAATCAGGTCCAGACTTACTTCGAGCTGGGATTGGTTCGAGGCTTGATCATAAGCGTGGGTATGAATGGTAGGTATTTCGACCTCGATTGGTAGCATAGCCTCGCATCCATATGCCAGAGAAAAATGGGTATGTCTTGTTGAAGTACGAGTTGTGGTTCGATATGCCCATAAGACTTAGGGCAATTCTTCGAGCCATTTTCCCTTAGCTTCTTCCAATTTTTTCTTCATAGAAATCTTCAGGGTTTTATTCACAGCCTCGACTTGTCCATTCACTTGGGGACGGGCCACAGAGGAGAAGCTTTTTATTATCCCATTTTCTCACAAAAGTTGGTAAACAAGTTGCTATCGAACACTATCTTCCTTGGCATCCCATATTGGCAGATGATGTTTTTTACCACGAAGTCCAAGACTTTCTTCGAGGTAACTGTTGCCAGAGGTTCGGCCTCGGTCCACTTCATAAATTAATCTACTGCGACTACTTCTTATTTAACTCCGCCTTTGTCAGTTGGCAACGAGTCTATGAGGTCAATTCCCCAGATCGCAAATGGCCATGAGGAGGTCATCATAGTTTTCTCGGAAGGTGGAGCTCGATGGATTGTGGTGAACCATTGACACTTATCGCACCTCTTAACGTAATAAAATGAGTCTGCTTTGATGGTGGGCCAGAAGTACCATTGGCGTATAATTTTCTTAGACAGGCTATGCCCCCCAGTGTGGTCCCCACAAAATCCTTCATGAATCTCTTCTATGATCTTCTTAGCCTTGGGTGGAGTCACACACCGGAGTAATGGCATAGAGTATCCTCTTCGATATAGCCTTCCTTCCACAATAGTGTACCTGGGAATCTGATAAATCAGTTTCCGAGCCTTGGTCCGTTCTGCTGGGAGAATGCCGGTTTCAAGGTACTCAACTATCGGGGTAATCCAGGTTGGCTTGGAGTTAATCATGCAGACATCCTCTTGTTTAGGCTCGCTTATACTGGGTGTCAATAGATGTTCGATTGGGACAACATTCAGCTCGTCGACCTCGGTGGATGTGGCGAGCCTGGCTAGGGCATCTGCATTCGAATTGTGCTCTTGGGGAACCTGTTCTATCGTGTAAAATTCGAAATGTTCGAGTGCTGATTTTTATTTTTCTAGATATGCAGACATTCTTGTCCCACGAGCCTGGTATTCCCCTAAGATTTGGTTGACCACCAACTGAGAGTCACTGTAGCAATGTATCGCCTTAGCCTCGAGTTCCTTGGCTATTCGAAGTCCTGCCAGTAGAGCTTCGTATTCAGCCTCGTTATTTGACGCTTTGAAGTCAAATCTCAAAGCAGAGTGAAATTGACTCCTAGTTAGGGTGATCAGTATTATTCCTGCCCCCGATCCATTTTTGTTGGAAGACCCATCGACATAAAGTTTCCACAGCTCGCGGTGAGGGCATGTCAATTAATGCTTGGATCTTGTCAGGATTAGCCTCTATTCCCCGGGCATTCACAATGAAACCTAGGAACTTCCCCGATGATACTCCAAAAGAGCATTTCTGGGGGTTGAGCTTCATGTTGTACTTCCGTCATACGACAAAGCACTCTTCGAGGTCATCCACATGGTTATTGTTATGTTTAGATTTAACTAACATATCATCAACATAAACTTCCATGTTATTACCTATCTATTCGGAGAACATCATGTAGCATTCTTGAGCCCGAACGACATAACATTGTAGCAATATAGTCCTTATTCACAACCACAGATGGTGACCCAATGAGTTCAAGTCCTTTGTGACAGATAGATACAATGTTATGTTGTTCGGGCTATATTGATTCAAGGATTGGTTTTAGAACTTGAACTCATTGGTTCACCATCTGTGACTGTGACTAGGTTATCACTAGAGGCTTGGAATTTGGATCGTTCTTGTGGCTTGTTTGTCTGTAACCTGTGCTTGGACCGAAGGTAAGAAAAACTGCACCCCATATGTGACATGCATGGTTATGTTTGATGCATGTTGGATGTTTAAATGTAAACATTGATAGAATATTGAATGCTTAGCAATCTTGCTCATTTGCATATGATTATTATTGAGGCATGTTGGATGATTAAGTGTGATGCATGTGATGCATGAGAAACATAAGATTAGGGCATGCTGGATGATTAAGTGTGATGCATGCGATGCATGAGAAACATAAGATTAGGGCATGTCATGAATGATGAATATGAGATTGATCAGAGCTTGAGTCTCTATGTTTGTGGATGAACATTATTATGCTAGCAACTGTTAAGTAAGCATGCTGAATGCTCCATCTTTGGATGTTTGACATATGATATGTGCCTGGTAGCATTGCTTACTTGTGAATGGCACTGACTCATTAGTCAGGGCATTGACTCATAAGTCAAGGATGGTTTTAGCATGTTTAATGCAAGCCAACAAAGATTAGATCTAATCGAAATTCTGCATTAGATGACTCAACAAGAGCATTAATGCTGGACCGACCTCAAGTTTGATGAAAACTAAAAGCGCTTGTGTGACTTACCCAGCAGTCACTCATCTGTTAAGTTGGAGGCTTACCCATCAGTCTCTCATTAGTTTAAGCTAGTGACTACCCATCAGTCATTCATCTGATTAGAGCCATTGCAGGAAAGCCCATGTAACGGTTTTGTTACACGGTGGTAGTCACTAGCTTAAACTAATGAGAGACTGATGGGTAAGCCTCCAACTTAACAGATGAGTGACTGCTGGGTAAGTCACACAAGCGCTTTTAGTTTTCATCAAACTTGAGGTCGGTCCAGCATTAATGCTCTTGTTGAGTCATCTAATGCAGAATTTCGATTAGATCTAATCTTTGTTGGCTTGCATTAAACATGCTAAAACCATCCTTGACTTATGAGTCAATGCCCTGACTAATGAGTCAGTGCCATTCACAAGTAAGCAATGCTACCAGGCACATATCATATGTCAAACATCCAAAGATGGAGCATTCAGCATGCTTACTTAACAGTTGCTAGCATAACCCAGTATGGTTAACAGAACCTCAAAGTGATATTCACTCATCTGTTCAGAGATATAAGCTCTGTATGATCATTTTGATCATCATATGCATGGCTTTGGGTGCTGAGCCCCGTAGTGACTTGGTTGTTGGTCACTCAGCATGGTTTACCAGAACCTCAAGTGTCGAAACACTTATCTGATTAGGATTGACTTAATAGTCATCCAATCAGAAGGGCAGGATTTCTTATCCTGGATACCCCAGCATTTTCTGAATTTATTTGCATGCTTGAATAAAGTTATGTTAGCTAGGCATGCCAGATATGATTTGATATCATGATATGACTGTTCATGAGCATATTTAGTTTTCTTGCTGGGCTTCGGCACACAGGTGTTATGTGGTGCAGGTAAAGGCAAAAGAAAGCTGGACCATCCTTGAGTTGAAGAGCTTAGGTGATGACGTGTACATATGCAGCTGCTCGACCAATACATGGCCGAGGTTTGAAAGAGGAACTAGGGTTGAAGCCTGTTTTGCCGCTTAGATCAGCTGGTTGTAAATATTTCGTTGTAATATACCTTTAAATTATATTTTTGGGATCCCAATGTATATATTAAACGTTCTAATGAAACGTCATATCTTAACCAAAATTTTTAATCCCTAAATCGCTAATCATACTTAGTTACACGTTTATGGCCAAATGACTCGATTAGCGAGTTTAGCACTGTTTGCAATGTGCACTGTAACGGTCCCTGGGGTTGGGGCGTTACAGAAGTAATCCTTAGGACATGCTTTATCAAGGTCTGAGTAATCAATACAGGTTTTCCATGTTCCGTTAGGTTTCGGAACTAGCACCGGGTTAGCGACCCAATCCGGGTAGAAGGCATCTCGTATGAATCAATTTGCATTTAACTTGTCGACCTCTTCCTTCAGGGCCTTCTTCCTGTCGTCATCCAGGAGTCTTCATTTTTGCTGCTTCGAGGGGAAGCTCTTGTCGATATTAAGAGCAAGGCTTATCACATTCTGGCTTATCCCTACCATGTCGGAAATGCTATAACATTCCTGCCTGTTTCTTTCCTCTAACGGAAATGCTATAACATTCGCTCCCTGGAAGCTGGTCTCCTTTCAGTGTCCCGATGCCTCTAGAAGTTGGGAACTTGATGGCCAAATGCCTTACATACGAAACTTCCCCCAGCCTTACTAGAGCGGGTCGCCCGAGCAGTACGTTGTAGGCCGATGGTAGATCCACTACTATTAATTCCATCATCTTGGTTGTCGAGACCAGGTAGTCTCCCAAGGTTACGGGGAGTTCGATGGATCCCATACAGGCAATCCCTTCTCCTAAAAATCCGTACAACGTCATTGCATAGGCCTTAAGGTCACAAAGCATGAGTCCCATCTTTTCTAAGGTGGTCTTGTAGATGATATTCACTGAGCTCCTGTTATCAATCAACACTCGGTGTACCCTTTTATTCGCGAGCTGAAGGGTGACGACCAATGGGTCGTTGTGAGGGAATTGTACATGAGACGCATCTTCCTCAGTAAAAGTTATGGGTTGAGATTCAACCCTTTGCAGTTTTGGTGCTCTGGGTTCGGGTTCGTAAGGAGTCCTGTCACCAGTTTTTAGCTCATTCACATATCGTTTCTGGGCGTTCCTACCCAATCCTGCAATATGTGGTCCCCCCCGAGATGGTTATGACTTCTTCTCCATCAATTGGAGGGGGTCGTTCGTCCTCCCTTGCTCGGATTTTGCTGTTCTGGGCAGGTGGTGGTGATGTTGCCCTCTGGCTGGTAGAAGCCTGATTGGGGTTTTGTTTTCTAAATATTGCCTGAAATATCCTCTCGAGATCAGGCCTTCAATCTCATCTTTTAATTTCCTGCATTCATCAGTTGTATGTCCAATATCTCTATGAAATTTGTAGTACTTGTTGGAGTCTCTTTTCGCTTTCTGGTTTCTCGTGGGGTCCGGACGCCTGAAAGGGACCTAGTTTTCATTAGCCAGGTAGATATTCTCCCGAGACTCATTGAGCTCGATATACACCTTGAATACAGAGAAATATCTTTCCCCTTTCTTCTTCTTTCCCTCTTCTGCCTTGGGATTATTCCCTTCATTCTTCTTCCTTTTAGAAGGGTTGTCCCCAGGGGGTTTTGAGGTTGCAGGATCCACCGAGGTCGAGGCAGAGTTTGCATTTGTTGTTGTAGTTATGGGCTGAGAGGTCATATTCAATGATGACCTCACCTCTTCTACATTAACAAACCTCTGAGCTCATCGATTGAACTCGGTTGAGGACCTTACTGGCT
Source organism: Humulus lupulus (assembly GCF_963169125.1). Lineage (NCBI taxonomy): Eukaryota > Viridiplantae > Streptophyta > Magnoliopsida > Rosales > Cannabaceae > Humulus > Humulus lupulus. The sequence goes on from NC_084798.1 coordinate 186,815,737, forward strand.
TCCTCTGCATTTCCTCCCAGAGAGGACTTCCAGGCATTACTCTGTCTCGGATAGCCATTAAATGGCCACTGTCGTGTACGTCATGAGCTCGGGCGACTTCCAAATTAAACCTTGTGAGGTAACTTTTCAATGTTTCATTTGGCTGTTATCGGACATTGGTCAAGGAAGACGCCTCAGGCCTAATTCCGACCATGGCTTTGAATTTCTTCTTGAAATCTCTAGAAAATTGATCCCAAGAAGCGATCGAATGTCTCTTATACTTCTCAAACCAGTTTTTTGCTGGCCCTGTGAGCGAGGCTGGAAATAGCATGCATTTAAGCTCATAGCCCACATTACTCGCTCGCATAATTGTGTTGAACATACTCAAATGACTGTATGGATCGGAATTCCCATCAAATGGTGGGACATGAGGAATTTGGAATCCCTGAGGAAACGGGGTGCTGGAAATATGAGGGGCAAAGAGCTCGAGTTCTTCATCAAACTCTTCATCCCGATCCCGACCTCGTTCATTTTGTAAGATCCTAAATGCTCTTTCCAGTTACTCAATCCTTTCTTGGACTGGATCCACAGGTGGTCTGACTTGAAGCAGTGGGAACTGGTTATCGTTGATCACAACCCCAGTTTCCCGCCTTGGCACAGGGTTCTTGCGTCCATTGAGATGATCCCTTAGATCTGAATTCGAGGGGTTATCATTACCCTGATTATGGTTCTGGTGTTCTCGTAAATCTAGGTGATCCCTTTGATTCCCAGTATTTTTGCGTCCAAGGTCATACATACTGACCGATCTATTGTCTCCCGAGCCTTCACTGACATGGCTCGTTGTGCAGTTGTTTCCAGATGGGTTCCTTGCCAGTTGCCTTGTATCAATAGTGTAAGACCGAGACATTTGGCTTCTCGTGGGTTGGGTACCTCTATGCTCCTTACCGGTCTCCCCATTTCCACGTCTTTGCCTAGCTCGCCTTTCCCTATCACCCTGAGTCGGTTGTGTGATTCTCTGAGTTGGTGAGGGATACCTTATTGGCGATGGTTGTTGCCACATGGGTGATGGTGGCTGCCATCCATTACGGGACCTAGAAGGCCCCGAGGTTACTCGAACTGGTTCAGGAACGCTCTACGCATTACCAGGATTTTGGGTTCGAGCCTCCGTGGGGGCTCGGTTATTCCCTACCCCGGCTGGTACCTCCATAGTTGAGTCGGCAGGAGCTCCAGCCCGGTTACTTCTCCGGGGCCTTGATGGAGCAGGTTGTTCTGTTGGCGGAGGAGGTTGCTCCGTTCTCCGGGTGGCAGCATTTTTACGCGGTTGCCCATGAGGCCTACGTGGTGGAACATGAATGTCTCGCGGAGGCGGAGCTTGGGCCTCTGGAAGAGGTGGGGCCTGAGTCGCTTGTGCCTCAGCAGCCAGTCTAGCCAGCTCCTCATTACGTTTCTTGGCCTCTGCCAACTGCTTTCGCAGTTGACAGTTTTCGAGCTCCACTATCAGGACATATCGTTCAGGATTATAATACATGTCCTCATCTTCCCTGGGGGCCGGTGGTCCCCGAGAGTCGGATGAACCACTCCTCTCATTAGGGTTCGAATTCACCATAGGTTGCTTTCCAAGGCGTTGGGGGTAGTCAGCTTCATCTAAAATTTCCTCCTCAGGAACATTGGGATCATTCGCAGCCATTGTTGATTTAGGGAGGCTTTTTTTACTAGACTCACACACGTACTGCTTAATGCTCTCAATGAACGCACCAAAATGTTGACGCCGTTTTTTCGTCAACTTAAATTGTAGAGCAATTAATCAATTAAACAATGAAGCGAATGAATGATGAAGAGAAACAAGAGAATTTTAACGTGGTTTAGCAGCTAATTCTGCCTAGTCCACGAATCTATGTTATTAACATTTGGAGTTTTATGGAAATTCTTCATAGATGAATTACCTAGAGCTTTCTCTCCAGAAATCATAAATCGATCCTTTACAAGTGGTGATTCCTTCTCTATTTATAGAGAAGGTTGCAGAATTCATTCCCACATATTTCGGGAAGATATTCTGTATATCAATTGAAATAATGATATTAAATGAATTATCTCCTATATTCATGAAAATGTCCCATGAGTATCGGGAACGGATAACAGATTAAATGATATCCTTTGAATATTGGGATTACACAACAATAAATATGTTCATACGTAATGGGCTATCCCAAGTGATTCACCAGGTCTTCGAGATCAACAATCGGCATTGAGTCTGTTACGACTTATGGGTCAATCACGAACTTAATGCCCAACTTCACGCTACGCTCGGGATAGGTAGACACCCGAGCTTGTTCTTCCCGAGCTCAAACCACCTTACTTGAAGGCAATCGGTAAAAGATATATCAAAGTGTCGTGCCATTGCCCATCGCGAGCTCAAAGAATATTCAAGTTACACATCCTCGATGTCGTTGTTTTACGGCTGGACCATATGATGTTTTCATACATTTCGAGCTCACACCTGACGAGCCCAGTTTTCGGGGTCATAACCTCTTATCTCGAAATTTGGGTGTAACAACCCTGTTTTTCTATTTGTTTTCAGCTGAGAATTTGAAGTGAGTAGTTGTAAATTCATGGAAGTTTTTGAGAAAGTTTTCTCGGGTTTCGATGAAGTTGAGGTTTGGATGAAGTTTTGGGGTTAAATTATAGGTTTGGATGATGTTTGGGGTTGGTTTGAAGCTTGGTTTTCAGGGGAAATCGCAGGGGAGAAGACCAGAGTTTTTTTGGTCTGTCAGTGGCGCCCCAGCACTAGGCAGAGCAAGAATTGGGGGTTCTCTCTAACTTGGGCAGCGCCCCAGCGCTGCCAAGCAGCGCCCCAGCACTAGTTCACTTTCCAGCAAACCTATTTTTAGGGTTTGGGATAACTTTGGGGGCTTGGGGGATGGTTCCACTACCCCGTTTGGGTGGTTTGGGAGTCCCGAGAGCACGGGATTGGTCCCCGGAGTGAGGTTTTAGATTATGAACCATTTATTGATTTACTTTATTGATGGATTCCATATTTGGTTATGACTAGGTGACCGCTAAGGGATTAAAGGATTGATCGTTCTCAAGGGTCGTTCATTTGTTATTTCTCACTCGAATCAAAGGTAGGAAAACTGCACCTCATATGTGACATGCATGGTTATTATTGAGGCATGTTGAGTGTTTAAATGTGGACATGGATTGCATATCAAATGCTTAGCAAATCTTGCCCACTTGTGAATGGCACTGACTCACTAGTCAGAATCGGCAATGGTGTCAGAACTAGCTGTGAAGCTATGACTTACTAGTCAAGTTCGACAGTAGTTTTGAGCACTGGTCGTGTGTTACTGACCTAAGAGTCAGGAGCAGCATAAGCGTCATGACGCAGATCCGATGAAAGATTAGATCTAATTGACATCTGCATTGAATGACTCATCATGAGCATTAATGCTGGACCGACCTCAAGTTCGATGAAAACTAAAAGCACTTGTCTAGTCTAAAGGCTAGTTACTTAGAGCCAGAGTCGGAAAGACTAAGGTGACCTACACGTCACATGGCTAGGAGGGTATGGGACCTCAGAGATTGACTTATTAGTCATTTGACAGAGATTGACTTACTAGTCATCTGCCAGAGATTGACTTACTAGTCATCTGACCAAGATTGACTTACTAGTCATCTGACAAAGATTGACTTTCTAGCCATCTGAGCGAGATTGACTTACTAGTCATCTGACAGAGATAGACTTACTAGTCATCTGACTGAGATTGACTTACTAGTCATTTGACCGACATTGACTTACCAGTCATCTGACCAACATTGACTTACTAGTCATCTACCTAAGAGTGAGAGACTTGCTAGTCATTTACTCAGAGCGCAGGACTCCACAAACATTTATTTGTACCGGCTTGCATGCCTGTTAAGGCTATTATTGCTAGGCATGCACATTATGATTTGATGACATGTTATTATTGTTCATGAACATATTGAGTTTTCTTGTTGGGCTTCGGCTCACGGGTGCTATGTGGTGCAGGTAAAGGCAAAAGAAAGTTGGACCATCCTTGAGTTGGAGAGCTTAGGTGACGATGTGTACATATGCAGCTGCTCGACCGCCATGGCCAAGGGTTGAAAGAGGAACTAGGGTTAAACCCTGTTTTTCCACTTAGATCAGCTGGTCGTAAATATTTTCTTGTAATTAAACTTTAAATTATATTTTTGGGATCCCAATGTATACAGTAAACATTTTAGTAAAACGTTATATCTTAACCAAATTTTTTAATCCCAAATCGCTAATCATACTTAGTTATACGATTATGGCCGAATGACTCGGTTAGCGAGTTTTGCACTGTTTAAAAGGCACACCGTAACAGTCCCTGGAGTTTAGGGTGTTACACTGACTGCATCAGAACACAGCCTAAACATTGATGTGAAGCATCACAGTAAATCATAAACTTCTTCTGATCTGTTGGAAGACTCAGAAGTGGAGCTGTAATCTATCTCTGCTTCAGTCCCTGGATGCTGTTCTCAAACCTGTCTGACCACACAAACTTCTGATTCTTGCGTGTCAGCTTAGTCAATGAAGTAACAATCTTAGAGAACCCTTGCACGAAACGCCTATAATAACTTGCCAATCCAAGAAAACTTCTAACCTCAGAAGCATTCTTTGGCCTTGGCCAATCTCTGACTGCCTGAATCTTTGCTGGATCTACCTTAATCCCTTCCTTACTGACAATATGCCTAAGAAAAGATACCTAAGATAACCAGAACTTACATTTCTTGAACTTTGCAAACAATCTATGCTCCATCAGTCTCTGTAGAATCAACCTCAAATGTTGTTCATGCTCTGACTCTGACTGAGAACAAACCAGGATATCATCAATGAAGACGATCACAAACTGGTCCAGATAATCCTTGAACACTTTGTTCATCAGATCCATAAAAGCAGATGAAGCATTAGTCAATCCAAAAGACATGACTAAGAACTCATAATGCCCATACTTGGTGCAAAAATCAGTCTTCGATATGTCTCCCTCCTTGACCCTCAACTGATGATAACTAGAATGAAGGTTTATCTTTGAGAATACCTTTTTACCTTGAAACTGATCAAACAGATCATCTATCCTTGGCAGAGGATACTTGTTCTTGATTGTTAGCTTATTCAGTTCTCTGTAATCAATATACATCCTCAGAGAACCATCCTTCTTCTTCACAAACAGAACTGGCACTCCCCAAGGTGAGAAACTAGGTCTGATAAAACCCAAATCCAACAGCTCTTACAACTGTACTTTCGATTCTCTTAACTCAGCTGGGGCCATTCTGTAAGGTTCTCAAGACACTGGCTCCGTCTCTGGTGCCAGTTCTATCACGAACTCAATCTCTCTGTGTGGTGGCAACCTTGGTAAATCTTCTGGAAACACATCCAGGTATTCACATACTAATCTGGTCTTTTGTAGTCCCATTGGCATGACCTGAGTGGTGTCAACCACACTGGCTAAGAATCCAATGCAAACTCCTTGCAATAGATCTTTAGCCCTCCTAATAGAAATCATAGGTATACGGGGTCCATGCACAGTGCCAACAAACACAAAAGGATCCTCACCTTCAAGCTCAAAGGTGACCATCTTCCTTCTGCAATCAATGGTTGCCCCATACTTCACCAACCAATCCATACCCATAATCATGTCAAAGTTAGTCATAACTAACTCTATCAAATCCACTGACAACTCTCTGCCCTCCACTGTCACTGGCAAAGATCTGACCCATCTGCTAGATACTACCAACTCCCCAGTGGGTAATGGAGTTCCAAACCCCACAGCATAATAATCTAATGGTCTACACAGTCTATCAATAATTCTACTATCAACAAAAGAATGTGTAGCACCTAAATCAATCAAAACATTATAAGGGGTTCTAGCACTAAGAAGCAGACCTGTAACTACTGAGGGAGAAGCCTCAGCTTCTGCTTGTGTCAACACGAACACTCGAGATAGGGCTGAGCTGTCCGCTTTCCTGAGTTCCTCCTTTCTTGCCTTAGGGCAATCTTTCTTGAGATGACCCACTGCTCCACATAAAAAGCAGACCCTTGCCCTACACTCTCCCAAATGACGCCTTTTGCACCTAGGGCATTCAGGATAAGTCTTCCAGGCCTCACTACCACTCTAGCAGCCCATTGAAATACCACGGGGTCGCCTATCACGACCTGGAGCTGGGAAGGTGTTAGGAACCTTCCTCTTCAGATCACTAGGGCCTCCACCCCTACCAGAACCCACCAATGGAGAACCTGTCCTCCTAAACTCCTTTCTGGCTACATTGTCTTGCCAGATCTTGTTCTCTGCACTCTCAACTGTGAGTGCCTTCTCAACCACCTGTGCATAGGTAGTAACCCCAACCACAGTGGTAATGCGAACATCTCAGGCTAATCTAGGCTGTAGCCGCTGGAGAAACCTCTCCCTTCTAGTCCCATAGTGGAAACCAACTCCATGGCAAACTTTGCCAATCGATCAAACTTTAGGGCCTACTCAGTCACTAACAAACTCCCCTGAAGTAATGTGATAAGTTTCTCAGCCTTTGCCGCTCTGATGGAATCATTATAGTACTTCTCATTGAAAAGAGTCTGAAACTCTTCCCACCTCAGGGCATTGATGTTTCTGGTCTGGGATATAACCTGCCACCAAATTCGGGCATCCTCCTGAAACATATACGTGCCACATGCCACCCTTTCATTACCAGTCACCCTCATGAAATCCAGGATGGTGGTAATCATGCACATCCATTGTTCTGCCTTTGCAGAATCTGCACTGCCCTCGAATACTGGAGGTTGCTGCTTCCTGAGCCTTTCATAGAGAGGTTCCTATTTGTTACCAACCTCAGGCAGCTGCTCAGCTGCTGGCACCGATACAGGAGGTGCCTCGGGTACATTTCCTACTGCAGGAACCTGTTGTTGTCTCAGGAGGCAGAGTTCTTCTCCTTGCCTCAATACCGTAGCCCGCAGATCATTAAATAATTACTGCTAGTTCTCAGGAGCTAGATGTGGAATCTGACTCTGGTCATTCCCTTGACCCTGATTGTTATTCTGGCCTTGATCACCTTGGCCAGCTGTAACGCCCTACTACCTTAGAGCCGTTACTAAGTGAGATTTTAAGGCAAAACAGTGTGCAATGAACTCGCTAACCGAGGTTTTGAAACAAAAGTGTGACTAATTAAAAGTTAAGGCTGTAATCTTAGAAAAACGCGTTGTTTCAATAAAACTTCTAGTATTAAACATTTGGGATCCCAAAATAAGGTTTGAAAACTATTTACTTCTTAAAATAAGTTTACAATGGATTAGTTACAAAAATCATAGATTATTACAGCCATTTTCGAATAAACCCCCAACCAAAGCAGTCGGACAGGCCAAACATGTATGCGTCGCTTCACGCTCTCCGTACTCATGGTTGGTTGACTCAGTCATTGCCCTTACCTGCAACACAGAGCACCCGTGAGCCGAAGCCCAGCAAGAAAACTCATGCAGAACATAACATATGCAATTTATACAGTTTATCATAACAGATAATCCACATATAAACAAGTCAACCATTAGACTAAGCAAACACGGCCATGCCGCCCCCGAAGCCTTACCGAAGCCTGGGGTCTCGGTCTTCACCGTAGGGATACCACCCATATCCCCTGGGTCCTACCCTGACCATAGCATCCCATGTGCTAGGTGTTACTTCCGGCTCCGCTGCCGTACCCGGCCTACGCCGCACTCGGCCCTTGCCGTTCATTTCATTATAATCATATATAACATAAATCAAGCAACATTCAAACAAATGCCAATTTATTTAAATCTGCACCCTAACATGTAATGCAATATAGGGCCATGCCTGACAATCATCTCATCATGCAACATGCAATATAGGGCCTTGCCCCGCAATCACACTATGGGCCCATGCCCTATCCTACGGGTGTTATAGTTTTCTTACCTGTATTCCGAGCCTCCTGATGCACTGAAGCCGCGAGCACGGTCCTCTAGCACGAGCCTCACCAACAACCTAGTCACAACACACAAGAAACATCCCTCAATACTAATCAACCCAAAACCACTTCCCGGGACCAATCCCGCACTCTCGGGACCTCTAAAACCTTAAAACAACACCCCGGAGACATCCCCCGAACCCCCGGAGCAAAGGCCTAAAATTGCCAAAAATGTCATCCTGAAATTGGCCTTGTGCCGCGGCACAACTTTCTTGTGCCGCGGCACCCATCAGTCAGGGGCTCCCTCGCCGCGGCACGCCTTCGCAGACCCAGAATTCTGGGTTTTCCTCTTGCATTTTCTCTGAGCTAAAACCTTCCAAAATCATACCAAACCAATACCCAAACCTCAAAATCAATTTCAAACTTCAAATAGACCATCTAACAACCCATAAACATCATCAAAGACATCCAAACACACAATCAAATCCCCAAAATCCACATCCTTGATTTCAATTTCAGAAAAATAGAAACTCAAAGTTCAAACTTTAAACCATGCTCAAATTTCTTAACCCATAACATAATCAAGCCTTAAATGTGTACAAAATTCCTTACCTCATATGGAGAATCCATCCCTAAGCTTCCTTCATCTCCTAGGTCTCCAATTCAGCTCCTCCACTCATCTTCTTCTTCTTCATGCCCTAGCTTTTCCCTCTCTTTTCTCTTCTCTTCAAACTCTATCAAGACCAAAATGACTAAGTCCCCAAACCGTGTACCCCTTAATACCCAGCTGCAATATGTCAATTGCCCAGCCAAATGACCATTTTGCCCCTCCTTGCCTAACCTTTCCTACCTAAACCTCAAGGGCACTTAAGTCCTTTCATTTCTATTTCATATCTACCATTTTCTTTCTAAAACTTGTTACTCTCAGCAGTAACTAATGGTTACCCAGGTTACTAAATCTCCAATAACCATTACCCGCTAAATCTCAACTTAACCATAAAATTCCCGAGGTACCCTTAGGCTCCTCCCGAGCCGGGTATAGAAATCCCGTTGTGACTCTTAAGTTAACTAGCTCTCTAGGACCGTCTCGGCACGTGCATCACAATAATAACACCACACTCACGTGGTACAATTCACAGAATACAATTATCACATATATGCCCTCAGCGGGCTAAAATTACCAATTTACCCCTATCATGCAAACGGGGTCCACATGCATAATTATTTCACCTAACATGCATACTAACCACGTAGTCATGCATCTCAATGTTCAATTAGTCATATAACATGCTTTAAATCATAACCATGCATTAAACTCATAAAATCACACATAAATTCCATTATGCCCTCCAGGCACACTAATCAAGGCCCTTAAGCCTTATTAGCGATTTTGGGTCGTTACACCAGCTGACGAATCTGTATGTCCTGGAATCATTCTTATCAACTTAAACCTTGCTGCAATAGTCAATTCGACCAGTCAGGCAGTGATAACTAAACCTCTTGCCGCCTCATGGTCTAAGAACAAGCAGATGATTATCATATTCCACAGTTATACAAATATACAGATGGATACATGATCATAACATTTAGCATTTAACATGTATCAAATAATAATTCGCAATGAACAATACTAATAAGCATGTTCTGGCAATATCAGAACTAATAAGCACGTTCTTGCTGATGATGCAGTATTCAAGGCACAACCTTATCAAGGTGTCTCATGTAAACAGGTAAAGCACTTATACTATATTTAAGCAGGTAAATATATAACTACATAAATAGTTACCAAACCATGAGTTGAGCTTGTTTTCAGTGGTGAGTGTACATGCCCAACCAGTCTACAGGAACCCTAAACCTTGGCACGCTCTGATACCAAGTTGTAACGCCCTGGTTACAGGAACCCTAAACCTTGTCTTCAATTGGTCCACATAGCACCCACGAGCCAAAGCCCAACAAGAAATCTCAATACTGCATGTATATAATATCAAATGATAATCATCCAGAGCTTATAGCCCCAAACAAATGAGTGATTGATGTTGTAAGTCACTAATGTGGGTTCCGCACCCTTTACAAATGAGCGACCGAGTCACTAGCTTAAACCAGATGAGTGACTGATGAATGAGTCACTAATGTAAACCATCTGAGTGACCATGGAGTCACTAGTGTGGGTTCTGTACCCTTAGCCATGTGACGATGGAGTCACCTGGGCCTTCTGGCCCTGGCTCTGAGTGACTAGTCATGGAACTAGGCAAACACTTTTAGTTTTCATTGAACTTGGGATCGGTCCGGCATTAATGCTCATGATGATTCATTCAATGCAGATGTGGACTAGATCTAATCTTTTCAGCTCTGCGTTCATGACACTTATGCCGCTCCTGACTCACAGGTTAATAACATACAAACAGTGCTCAGTACTACTATCCAATTTTACTAGTAAGTCACAGCTTCACAATCAGTTCTGACACCATTGCCGATTCTGACTAATAAGTTAGTGCCTTTCACAAGTAAGCAAGATTTACTAAGTATTTGATATGCAATCAATGTCCACATTTAAACACTCAACTTGCCTCAATAATAACAATGCATGTCACATATGAGGTGCAATTTTCTTACCTCTAGTTCGAGCGAGAAATAGTAAAAGAACGACCCTTGAGAACGATCGACCTTTTGATTCTTTAGCGGTTACCTAGTCATAACCAATTATAACTTCCATTAATGAAAATCAACAATAAAAGGGTCTTGACCTAAACCTCACTCCTGGGACCCCGAATTGTACCCAAACGGTGAGTAGATTCGATTCTGAGCCTTAGAAATTGAAACCCCGAGCCAAAAACCCTTAAAAATGCCTAAAACAGAAATCTGAAGGAGCAGGGTAGCACTGTAGCGCTACCCCCCTAGCACCCCAGCACCCAAGATAGAGAAGATTCCCCCTGAGTAGCGCTGTAGCGCTACACTCATCCAGAATTGCCCTGAAACTTTCCCCCTTTGACTCCACCATTGTTAACCTGAACCAAAAGCTCCCAAACCTCATTTTAAGTCCCAAATGAACCCAAAAACCATCTACACATGCCCTAGGCATCACAACCCAAGTAACCCTAGCCAAAAACTCCCATTAATTCCCTTTAACCAATCTAGAACACCAAGCTGAAAACCAAACCAAAAACAGAGCAAAGCTAGAGTTTCAATGGCTAGAAACTTACCTCAACCTCAGTTTAGGATCCTCTTCAATGGTGGAACACAATCCTAAGCCCTCAAGATCCACTTCCCCAGCTTGAATCCTCAAATGAAGCTCAAAAATCCAAAAAAAAAGGAGAGAAAAAGAGGTACGAGAGAGATGTTTTTATGCTCTGTTTTAGCTAACCTTCCAAAACCTTCAATGGCTTAATTATATCATATGGTGAAAAGAACTTTTTCCCCCTAGGTCAAATAAATTTTTCTAAAGGCTCCCAAGGGTAAAACCGTCCTTTCCCGCCTATTTTGTTAATCATAATTTATACCCTCCAATTCCCGCTATTATCGATATTCTCAAATACCAATAATTCATATCCCGTTACCCTTTAATTCCCAACAACTCTCTAATCACCAAATTACCTCGAGACTCACCCCGAGCCTCGAACTTAATCTTGTTATGACCAAACTGCTAATTTGTACTCAAAGATCGTCTCATGTCGAATAGCTCAAAAAAATCCACATTATAATGTGGTCTTTACAATGATTCATCAACATGCACACAAATATACAATTATGCCCTCAACGAGCCAAATTACAAAAATACCCCTATGATGAAATGTGGACCCACATGCGTGTATTTACCATCATATTATAGTATGATTCACATAAACATGCATATAATAATTTAATGGCATAATAAATTAGTTATGGCCCTCCAGGCCTACTAATCCAACCATTAAACCACATTAGGGATTTTGGGGCATTACAGAGGCATTACCTTTATGGGGAGAAGTGTGAGATTTACAATAACCACAAAAGCATGAAGTACTTCTTCACACAGAAAGACTTGAATATGAGGCAAAGGTGTTGGCTGGAGTTAGTAAAAGATTATGACTGTGAGATTTTGTATCATCCAGGAAAGGCCAACGTGGTAACTGATGCTTTAAGCCGGAAGGGTCCGGGACAGATTTATAGTGCGAGGCTAATAGCCAGAGATTTGGCAGATGATATGACTATAGCTGGTATAGAGTTGCTAGTGCGTCAGTTGGCCAATATTACGCTGCAGTCTACACTGTTGGAGAGGATAAAGGAGGGTCAATGGGGTGATCCACAAATGATCAAGATTAGAGAAGATGTTTTGGCTGGAGTATCCAGAGATTATACAGTGTCTGAGATGGGCTTGTTGAGATACAAGGGTCAGATATGTGTTCCGTTAGACACTGCAATGAGGCAAGAGGTTCTGGATGAATCTCATACTACACCTTATTCTTTGCATCCAGGCACCACGAAGATGTATCAGGATGTGAGATCGTTGTATTAGTGGCCTGGGATGAAGAAGGATGTAGTGGAATATGTGGCTATGTGCTTGACATGGCAATAGGTCAAGGCTGAGCATCAGAGGCCGACCGGGTTATTGTAGCCTCTAGATACCTCAGAGTGGAAATGGGAAGACATCACGATGGATTTCGTGGTTGGGTTACCCAGGACTGTTGGTCAACGTGATTCTATTTGGGTTATAGTTGCTCGCTATACCAAGTCAGCTCACTTCTTGTCAGTGAGAACTACATATACTGTTGATCAATATGCATATCTCTATGTGAGAGAGATCGTGTGCCTTCATATAGCACCGAGGTCGATCGTGTCAGATCGAGACTCCACTTTTACTTCCAAGTTTTGGGGGAGTTTACAGAAGGCCACGGGAACACAGTTGAAGTTCAGTACTGCTTATTATCCTTAGATAGATGGACAATCTAAGAGGACGATCCAAATATTAGAAGACATGCTGCGAGCATGTGTGCTGGACTTTGGTGGATTCTGGAGGAAGTATCTACCTATGATAGAGTTTTCCTACAATGACCGTTATCAGTCTACCATTGGGGTTGCATCTTATGAGATGTTGTATGGTAGGAAGTGCAGATCTCCCATCCATTGGGATGAGACAGGGGAAATGAGATACTTGGGTCCTGAGGAAATTCAGAGGACCAGTGAGGTCAATTAGAAGATTAGAGCTTGGATGCTCACTTCTCAGAGTAGACAAAAAAGTTATGCAAATCCCAAGCGCAGGAACGTGGAGTTCCAGGTGGGAGACTATGTTTTCCTTAAAGTCTCGCCATCTAAATGGGTGAAAAGATTTAGGAAGAAGGGCAAGCTGAGCCCTAGATTTGTATGTCCATTTGAGATCCTGGAGAGGATTGGTCAGGTGGCTTACAGGTTGGCCTTACCACCGGCATTGTCAGCCGTGCATAACGTGTTTCACATTTCAGCTCTTCGGAGGTATGTATCTGATGTGACTCATGTTTTGAGCTATAAAGATCTGGAGCTTGAGGCAGATCTCTCCTATGAGGAACGACCAGTCCAGATACTTGACAAAAAAGACAAGGTCCTCAGCAATAAGACAATACCTTTGGTAAAGGTATTGGGGAGGAACAACAAAGTCGAGGAAGCGACTTGGGAGATGGAGTCAGACATGCAGAATCAATATCCCGAGCTGTTTAGGTAAATTTTGAGGACACAATTTATGTAAGGAGGGGATAGTTGTAATGCCCCAAAATCCCTAATGAGGTTTAATGGTTGGATTAGTAGGTCGGGAGGGCCATAATTGATTTATTATGCCATTAAATGATTATATGCATGTGTTATGCAAATTATATCTTAATATGATGTTAAATGCATGCATGTGGGTCCATATTTTATCATAGGGGCATTTTGGTAATTTGGCCCGTTGAGGGTGTAATTGTATATTTGTATGCATGTTGGTGAACTATTGTTGAGGCCACATAATAATGTGGATTTATTTGAGCCATTCGGCATGAGACGATCTTCGAGTGCAAGTTAGCGGTTTGGTCATAACAGGATTAAGTTCGGGGCTCGGAGTGAGTCTCGGGGTAATTTGGTCATTAGAATGTTGCTGGGAATTAAAGGGTAATGAGATAATAATTATTGGTATTTGAGAATTTTGGGAATAACGAGAATTGAAGGGTGTTAATTATGATTAACGAAATAGGCGGGAAATGACGATTTTACCCTTGGGAGCCTTTAGAGGATTGTAAATAGCCTAGGGAAATTGAGTCTTTTCACCCCTAGGATATGTATAAGCCATTCAAGGCTGTAGAAGCTTGCCAAAACAGAGTGTCCTATCTTTCTCTCACGTACATCATTTCCTTATCTTTTCTTCTTGGATTTTTTAGATTCTTTTGAGGATTCAAGCTAGGGAAGTGGATCTTGAGGGCTTAGGATTGTGTTCCACCATTGAAGATGGTTCTAAAATGAGCTTGAGGTAAGGTTCTAGCCATTTAAAACTCTGGTTTTCTCTGTTTTTGTTTTGGATTTCAGCTTGAATTTCTATGTTGGATAATGGGAATTGATGGCAGTTTTTAGCTAGGGTTACTTGGGTTATGATGCCTAGGACATGTGTAGATGGTTTTTGGGGTTCATTTGGGACTTAAAATGAGGTTTGGAAGCTTGTTATTCAGGTTGGAATTGGTGGGGTCAAAGGAGGGAAAAACCAGGGTTGGAAACCCTGGTTGTAGCGCTACAGTGCCCATCAATGGGCGCTACAGCGCTAGCCAGGAGGATTCTCCTCTGCCAAGAGTAATGGGGCACTAGGGGGATAGCGCTACAGCGCTACCCTATTTTTCCAGATTCCTGTTTTGGGCATTTTTAAGAGTTTTTGGCTCAGGGTTTCAATTCCTAAGGCTCGGGATTGAATCTACTCATCGTTTGGGTACAATTCGGGGTCCTGGGAGTGAGGTTTAGGTCAAGACCCTTTTATTTTTTATTTTCATTAATGGAGGTCATATGGTTATGACTAGGTAACCGCTAAGGAATCAAAAGGTCAATCGTTCTCAAATGGTCCTTCTTTTACTATTTCTCGCTCAAACCAGAGGTAAGAAAAATGCACCCCATATGTGACATGCATGGTTATTCATGAGGCATGTTGAGTGTTTAAATGTGGACATTGATTGCATATAAAATGCTTAGCAAATCTTGCTCACTTGTGCATGGCACTGACTAATTAGTCAGAAATGGCAATGGTATCAGTATTAACTGTGAAGTTATGACTCACTAGTCAAGTTCGGCAGTAGTACTGAGCATTGGTCATATGGTATTTGTTTACCCAAAAAATGGTTGCTGGTGACATGGCGAGAATTTCTCACACGTGGTTGACACGTGGCGAAAGTAATGCTCGACTATCGACCAGAAGCACACCGCATCGTCAGGGTTAATTTATGATACGACCAGGCTGGTCGTATAACTTAATTTATTTCCTTCTTAAGCTGTAATCTTATAATAACTGCATTGAATATTTCTTCATTATTATCTTGATACGCGATTATTAAGGAAAGATAGGGCACGTTGGCATGGGTAACCCTCCTTGAGCCTATAAATATGCATGAAATAGCTCAAGGAAGGGACTTTTGGATTTTTTGATTCCTGAATCTTTTTGCAAAATATGGAGAGAAAAAGGAGCTATAGTGAGTTGTTCATCGTCTGATTGTAATACATTCAAGGTTTGTGAAACTCAAGAACCCTAGTTCTTTGACCACGACTTTGAGATTCAATAATAACAATATCACTAAGTGGACGTAGGTCATTACCATTTTTTTGGGGCCGAACCACTATAATTCCTTGGAGTTTTCTCCCTTTCCGTTAGATCATTTTTATCATTCTTGCTTTATACTTTGTAGGGGTGAACATCGGTCGGTTTGGGCGGTTTTTTCACAACAAAAAATCTGATATTCAGTTTTCGGTCCGGATTGGTGCAATTCAAAAACCGACCGAACCAAACCAGTTTAAAAAAAAAACCGACCATTTTGGACCGCGGTTTGGTCGGTTAAACCGACCAAACCGAATTGATTATTGTTTTTTTTTTTTTAAAGTTTTAGTTAAAAAATTAAAAATTTTGGATTGTTGGAATCCATTTTTGTGCATTTTTAAAACATAAATATATAGAACATAATTACATTTACAAATTTTAAAATTTGAAACATAATTAAAAGTACAAATTTTAATAATTAATAATTATATAATATTATATTATTATTTTATTATGTTCGGTCGGTTTCGGTTTTATTGGTCGGTTAACCCAAAATTTCAAAACCGACCGAATAGTGGCGGTTTGCACTGTCGGCGGTTTTTTCGGTTTTCGGTTTAAATGGTTTTGGTTTTTTCGATGTTCGGTAGGTCGGTCTACACGGTTTTTTCGGTTTTTCGGATTTTATGCTCAGCCCTAATACTTTGTCGTACAGTTGACTCTGTGTCGTTGGCCAAATCGAGGGTCAACATTCTGGTGCTTTCATTGAGAGTTTGGGAAAGAACTGTGAAAGAATCTAATGGCGAAAACATCCAAGAAGACTAGACAGGCTGCTGGCGCTACATCATCCCAACCTCCTCCCCCAAATGTGGCCGAGAATGAACCACATTTGGAGTTTGATGAGGAGGAACTAGATTCTGAAACACTGAGGGCAACGCTGGGAGTATTACAAGATGAGTTGGCTAATCTGAGGGCCAATCAAGAGAATGCTGCAGAGACAATGGCGTTACAACAAAGAGAAATAGAACGCCAGTGCCAAGAGCTGAGTGAGCGGCAGGCAGAAATGGATCGTCGGCAAAGGGATGCCATGGCCGCCCTTGAAGCAGCCATTCAACTAGGTAGGAGTCAAGCTATACCAGCCTCCTAGCCAGATCAGCCACCGAGCGCACCACCTCAAAGAGGTCCCAATCCAAGCCCTTCGCTCCAGCCAACAAGCCCTCAAAGGCCGGAGCAGCCACCTATGGCCCAGGATGATGTCCCACCTAGGGATCCTGAGCAGCAGCCTCCATCCCAGGTTGGTCGAGGCAATCCCTAGCGCCCGATCCAGGATAGGGTCGGGCAACCGCCCCGCAGCCCTAGATGCCCAAGGGATGAAGAGCCAAATCTACCGAGCAGGGGACAGCGTCCTTCTGCCAATAGAAGGAACACAGAGTCAGGCTCTGCGGTCAGAGGCCCCCCACGGCATAACAATGCACGGGGACCCAACGACCAGCGCAGGCCTCCCCCTGACGCTCGAGAGATGCCACCCCAAGGAGGAAATAGCGTGAACAGTTGGTCGCGCCATAGTCAACCACAATTCAGAGATGGGCATGGCTATAATGAAGCTAATTCCAGCAGAGGGAACGCTAGCTGGAGAAATGAAGAAAGAGGTGGAGGCAGAAGCCCCCCACCTAGAGAAAATAGGCCAGCTAGCCACAATGCCGGGGGGCAGCCCAGGCAACTGAACGTCTTTCACCGGCTAGGAGCTAGCGAGTAGAGACGAAGAGACAATGATCTTAGGGACATACTTAACGACCACCGTGAGAGGCACGATGAGTACGCTGCCCTAGCACTAGCGGCCCCAGCAGTCCCGGAAGAATTTCAGGCTTAGATTGATGCCCTGAACCAGGCAGTACAACAACTGGTCGGGGGATGAACGTCCCATATCGAGTACGATAGGAAGAGGGGCACCCCTTTCGTACAGAGGATTGCTACGACCGAAACCCCCAGTAAGTTTAAGATTCCTACATTGCCAAATTTTGATGGGTACGGAGACCCAGTATCTCACATTAATAAGTTCAAGATACAAGTGGACATACAAAAAGTGTCGGAAGATGCCCGCTGCCGGATCTTCCCTGCGACACTATCTGATACCGCTCAGGAGTGGTTCTTCAAGTTCCCTTATGCTAGTATAGTATCTTGGGAAATGTTCATGAAGGAATTCTACGGACAGTTCTACGCAGGTCGTGTACACCCCATAGAGGCCAACCAGTTGGTCGAGATACGACAGAAAGAGGGAGAGTCCTTGAAAGAGTATGTCCAACTCTTCATGCGAGCTGCAGCTGGAGCCAAGATAGTGGGCGATGAAGGTAAGATGATTGCTCTAACTGCTGGAGTTAGGCGCCATTCACCCCTCTGGAGTAGCCTCAGAAAGCATAGAGTTAGAAGTACCCAAGAGTTCTTGGATCGGGCTGATCGATATATCAAGCTCGAAGATGCGATTGCCAACGAAGGGAAATTGTCAAATAAAGACAAGGGGCCCAAAGAACTCGCCAAAGCCGCCAACGGGTAGGAAAAACCCAATGGCAACAACAAAGGCAATGTGAATGGCAATGGTAGGAATGGTGGAAAGCGGGCGAACAATGAACCCTCGGATTTTGAGAGTAAGCGCCCCAAAGGCAATCGATATGAGCTGAGATTCACCAACTACATGGCCCTTGTCAAAAGCTGAGATGAAGTCTACCATGCGATCAGCTCAAGCGTGCCTTACAAGCGACCCGCACCTATAAGGAAAGATATCTCCAAGAGAGATACAACGAAGTTCTGTCGTTTTCACAATGACTATGGGCACGACACCAATGAATGTAACCAGTTGAAGGACGAGATTGAGTTCCTGATAAGGCAGGGACATTTGAGAAGATATGTGCGAGCCGCAGGAGGTTCTCAATGATAGGCTCAAGGTGGCAACGAGCAGGCGCCTGCACGCCAACGCTCACCACCTCTACAGCCAGCTCCTGTGGTAGGCACTTTACTCACCATCTACGGAGGCCCACATCTTGCAGGAGACAGTGGGAAGGCAAGGGAACGATACACTCGAACCCTACGCCATGACCAGGACATTGAGATGATGAGTGTGGAAGATTGAACACCAAAAAAGGCTCGTACAGAGGAGGAATTGATAACCTTCTTTGATGATGATGCCCAGCACGTACAATTCCCACACTCTAATTCGCTGGTCGTGGACGTACAAATTGCCAACATGATGGTGAAAACGGTGTTGGTCGACACAGGAAGTTCAGTTAACATCCTATACAAGTCTTCGCTGGAAAGAATGAAGCAGTCTGTCAAAGACTTGGAGCCATGCAACCAAACCATTTATGGTTTTTCCGGTGAAGGGCTCGCCCCAACAGGGTCGATTAGGCTTCCAGTTATGGCAGGCACTGCGCCTACTAATAGGACATTACTCACTACTTTCATAGTAGTTGATTGTCCTTCAGCATACAATGCTGTAATTGGGAGACTGGTTCTGGTCGACTTATGAGTCGTCACCTCGATATGGCACCTCGCCATGAAATTCCCAACAGACGCAAGGACGGGTTGTGTATTGGGAAATCAGCAGGAAGCGAGGGAGTGCTACAACGCCTCGATCACCAAGGCGAAGAAGGGTGTATCGAGAGATGTTCGCGGGAAAGAGTTGCAAATGGCAACTGATGCTTAGGCCCACTCGGGTGATAATGTCACCAAATAGGGCGTTGCCCAAGGGATTTAGATCCTCGCTTTGGAGATTTTGAGGAAGAAGTTGGACCCATCGAGGACCTTGAAGAGGTCCAACTCGATGAAGAAAATCCAACCAGGGTTGTGAAAGTCGGTAAAAACTTAGAGACAACAACAAAACGAGCACTGGTGGAATTTTGAAAGAGGAATCAGGAAGTCTTTGCCTGGTCACACAAAGACATGGTCGGGATAGATCCTACAGTCATCAGCCATGTCCTAAACATCGACAAGAGTTTTCCACCAGTGCAACAAAAGAGAAGGTTGCTCGACAAAGATAGATCAAGGGCCTTAACAGAAGAAGTCGAGAAGCTGAAGGAGAATGGGTTCATCAGGGTGGCATTTTATCCATCGTGGGTCTCTAATCCCGTGCTAGTTCCCAAGCCGAATGGCAAGTGGCGTACGTGTGTGGATTTTACAGACTTAAATAAAGCCTGCCCCAAAGATTGTTTCCCATTCCCAAGAATCGACCAGCTGGTCGATGCCACTGCAGGACATGAGATCCTCTCTTTCATGGACGCGTACTCCGGTTATAATCAGATTAGTATGCATCCCCCTGATGAGGATCACACTAGCTTTCAGACTGATACAGGGCTCTACTGTTACAAAGTGACGCCCTTCGGTTTGAAAAACGCTGGTGCAACTTACCAGCGACTCGTCAACCACATGTTTAAGGAATTGATCGGCACAAACATGGAGGTCTACATTGACGTCATGTTGGTCAAGTCAAAGAAATCAGAAGGGCATGTAAAGGATTTGCAGGAGTGCTTCAACGTCTTGAACAAATATTAGATGAAGCTAAATCCCCTTAAATGCTCTTTCGGAGTAGGATCAGGGAAGTTCATGGGATTTATAGTTAACTCGAGAGGAATTGAAGCCAATCCTGAGAAAATTAAAGCCCTAATCGACATGAAATCGCCAGCAAAGATTAAGAATGTTCAAAGCTTGACCGGAAGAATTGTTGCTCTTAGTATATTCATTTCAAAGTCAATAGATAAGTGCGTCCCATTCTTTAATCTACTTAGAGGCAATAAAAAGTTTGAATGGATGGAGGAATGCGAACAGGCTTTTCAAGCACTAAAAACTCATATGGCGCAACCCATCCTGTCAAAGTCGGTCGATAAAAAAACATTGTTCATCTACCTGGCAATCTACGCTGCTAGTGCTGTTTTAGTAAGGGAGGAAGAAGGCGTGCAGAAGGCTGTTTACTATGTAAGTAAAAGGCTAATTGGAGCAGAACAGCGGTACCTGCCCATCGAGAAGCTAGCCTATTGCCTAGTTTTGGCCTCCAGGAAGCTGCGACCTTACTTTCAAGCTCATCCAATTACGGTTTTGACCGACCAGCCTCTATGACAAGTCCTGCAAAAATCAGAGGCTGCAGGTAGATTGTTAAAATGGGTAGTCGAACTTGGGCAGTTTGATATATCTTACTTGCCACGAGCAGCGATAAAAGGACAAGCCATGGCTGACTTCATTGCCGAATTCACTGAACTTACGAATGGCGAGCAGATTAAAGAGCCTAATTAGCCTGAATGTCAAAACCAAGCTCCCACGTGGAAATTATTTACAGATGGTTCTTCTAACGAGTGCCACGCTGGGGCATGAGTGATATTGATAACGCCAGAGGGGCATCGATTTCACTGTGCAATCAGGTTTGACTTCACTGCTTCTAACAATGAGGCCAAGTATGAAGCACTACTCGCTAGATTGTGGTTAGCTAGGGACATGAATATAAAAGTGCTTGACATCTACAGTGATTCTCAACTGGTGGTGAATTAAGTCATGGGAGAATACCAGGCGCGGGGTTTAAAGATGGTTGCCTATCTGAACAAAACAAAAGATCTATTGGCTCAGTTCGACAAAGACAGTCTCCAGCAAGTACCTCACGACCAGAATTCCAATGCGGATGCTTTAGCTAAATTAGCAAGTGCGAAGGATGCTGATACTTTGAATATAGTGCCGGTTGAGCGGCTAACAATGCCAAGCATCTAAGCAGAGGAGACCGCTATGGTGATCCAGATGACGGATGCTTGGATGACACCATATATAGAGTATCTAATGCAAGGCATATTACCAACGGACAGAAACAAAGCCAGGACCCTTCAGCGACAGGCTGCTAGGTATATCCTAGTCGATGGAATCTTGTACCGAAGGGGATATTCAATGCCACTCCTTAGGTGTATTTCAAAAGAGAAGGCCAAAAAGTTGATGAAAGAGGTACACGAAGGCTTTTGTGGAGACCACACTAGGGGGCAAAGCTTGTCAAAAAAGATACTAAGGCAAAGATACTTTTGGCCCACGATGAATGAAGATTCGATGGAGTTTGTACGGAGGTGCGACAAGTGCCAGAGGTTCTCCAAAATCCCGCGAGCAGCCCCTAATGAGCTTAAACATATGCAAAGTCCATGGCCGTTTGCAGTTTGGGGCATAGATTTGATCGGATCTTTGCCCATAGGGAAGGGCGGCGTCAAGTATGTCGTGGTTGCCGTTGACTATTTCACTAAATGGGCTGAAGCCGATCCACTCGCAACCATAACGACCAAAAAGGTCTTGGACTTTGTGATCAAGAACATCATTTGTCGCTATGGATTTCCAAGGAAGATCGTCTCAGATAACGGCACCCAGTTCGATAGTGATTTATTCACGAATTTTTGCGAACGGCATGGCATTATCAAAAGCTTTTCTTCAGTCTCTCATCCCCAAGAAAATGGACAAGTTGAAGCAGTCAACAAAATGCTGAAGGATACACTGAAGAAAAGACTAGAAGAAGCTAAGGGGGCGTGGCCAGAACAATTGCCTGAAGTACTTTGGTCATACAGAACTTCCCACCGAACAGCAACGGGTCATACTCCATTCTCTTTGGCTTATGGATATGAGGCTATGTTGCTTGTTGAGTTAGATCCGCCTTCGCATCGCAGAATAACATACGACCAAGGCTCAAACAACCAACTATTGATGGAATCCCTCGACTTAATCGATGAGAAACGTGAGTAAGCCCAACTCTGAGTAGCTGCGTAACAGCAAAAAGTCGCCCGATATTTCAACTCTAAAGTGCGAGAAAGAAAGTTCAGCGTTGGAGATATTGTACTCTGAAGAGTTATTCTAAACACTCACGACCAAGCTGCTGGAGTACTCGGACCTAATTGGGAAGGGCCATACCAGATTGAAGAAGTCCTTCACCCAGGCACCTATAAACTTGCTCGCTTAAACGGAGATCTCGTTCCTCACTATTGGAATGGAGAACACCTGCGCAAGTACTATCAATAAACAATTCTTCTTAAAGAATTTGCTTGATTTAATTTTACTTTTTACAAGTTTTTAAAAGGGTTGGTCATTTTAGATGACTGACCGCTTATAAGTGTAAGATCTTATTGATCACTCATACAGACATGTTTCATCCATTTATTACGAGAAATATAAGGGACTATGCGCAGCCAGTCATTTCTTGCCAATTATTGTATTTATTACAAGTATTTGATCATTACGTGTGTTGTTTTGTTGTATTAAAATTTCAATTATTTTGCTCCGAGCAGTATTGTTCAAACATGTTTTGGTCAAGGCAAGTGACCAAGGACCTAAAGCTCCTCGATCACTAGGGGGCATATAAGGTACAAGTAAGCAAAGCATATCATCAAAAGGTATGTAAACACATGAGCAAAATAAGTGAAAGCATGCTAGGGTACTTAGAGTATTTTTCAAAATTTTGTATTTTGTTAAATCAAACCAAAGTGCTATGCTAAGTTCGGTCATGCGAATAGATGTTATAATAAAATGAAAATGTATTATAATATCAAAAACGAATTACTTTACACCGCGAGCAGTATTGCTCGGATGTGATTGTTCGATTAAAAGGAAAATAGCTACCCACGTAGCAATAAAAAATTAATGTCTTTACATCATGACCAGTAGGTCGTGTAATTAAAAGATTAAAAGATAGAAAGAGAAAAGACTAAGAGGCTGGAGGGTCTTGAGGAGCGTTCTTCATTGTCTGCACCGTCTATCCCTATTGCCAGAGAGATCTCTGGGGAAGCAGGAAAATTAGCCCTCTCTTCTTCCTCCAGACGAATGGCACATTGAGACATTAGTGTCCGCCTCAGGCATTCTGACAGATAGTTGAAGTTAGCCTCCCAGTTGTGCTTCCAAGACTCGTAGAAGCAAAGATGAGTGGCTTCCTTGTACTTCTCCAAGTTCCTGGCCTCGAGTTCCTCAAGCTCCTTCACGCGCTTTTCCAGCTCCTCCGTCTCCTGCTTGCTCGCAATCAAATCAAGCTCGAGCTGCTTGCATTGTTGGTAGTTGAGTTTGGCGCTTTCCCTGAATCTTTCTTTGTCTTCATTGGATTTCTTCAGGGCGTCCCGAACCTCCAGCAGGTCCTCGGTCAGAGTGGCTTTTTGCTCGAGCAGTTCCTCTTTTTGTTTAGACAGCTCCGCACTCTTCTCAAGCAACTCGTCGTTCTGCTTAGTTAGCTTGTTGTTCTTCTCGAGCAAGTCGGCATTTTTCCCTTCAAGAGCTTACTTAGCCTCAGCAAGCCTGGTGTCAAAATTTTTACTCTTGGACACCATTGCACCTGCACGGCACCAACCAGTGGTCACGGTTAGTAATCCCTGCAATCAGATGAAAGGGTAAGGCGATGACAGAAAATCAAAAGCAAATTATTCAGCATCAGGAGGTAACGTACGCTAACAAGCTCATTCAGCCCTCGGTTGAGTATTTGGTCAGTCTCCATGGAAATGGTTTCGTTAACGGCCTCTTGAATGTGTTTGTGCTTGGAGAGCTTGTATATCCTCTCCCTGGCTGAGCTGATCACGATGCTGGACATGGAGCCTTCGGGCTGTGTACGTTGTGTTTGGCTGGTAGGGACCTGAGGAGTAGGGTGCTGGTCGACGGGTGTTGGAGGAGTGGAATGCTGGTCGACCGGAGGAGTTGAGGCCGGCTGCTCGGGTGGCGATGGAGGTGGCGTGTTCTCCTTTGAAGGGACAGTGGCTGGAGGGTCCTCAGTTCGGGCCTTCTTTGAGGCGATTTTACTGCTGTCCCCCCGAGTCCTCTTGTTGTCTTTCTTCTTGCCTGAAGATGCAGTGGCAACCTTGTAATGCTCGAACACGTCTCCAGATGACATATCTGCACAAAAAGAAACAACACAAATAGTGAGACAAGATACATAGACTGTAACATCCCAAATTTCCTAATAGGGCTTAGTGCCTGGATTAGGGGGCCGGGAGGCAATAATTGAGTTATTATGTGAATTATATTATAATATAATCATGCTTGTATGTTAGAGATATTAAATATGTGTATGTGGGCCTGTTTCTTATAAGAAGGGTATTGAGTAGTTTGACCCGTTTGGGGTATGAATGCTAATATGTGTTTGTGTGATTAAGACCACATTATTATGCAGACATATTTGGGTTACTTGGCGAGAGGCGATCCCGATGAGCAAGTTAGCGGAAAAGTCACAACGAGGTCTAAATACCCGGTTCGGGGTGAACTTAGGGGTGTTCTAGTAATTTAGTACATTACCGGGAATTAGTGGGTAATGGGAATTAATTGGTAACCGTGTGAGAATATTGGAAGTAGCGGGAATTGTAGGATGCAAATTGTGGATAGCGGGATTTAAAGCAAAGGACAAAATTGCCCTTGTGGATATTTGAGGTATAAGCTAAGAACAAGGGGTAACTTAGTCTTTTCCACTCAGGTTTAAGATTTAGCTGGCTAGGATATACACAGAAAGTTTAGGAAATTACATGAAAAAGGAATTCAGCAGCTCCCTTTCTCTCTCCCTCGGTTATTCTAGGTGCCATGGAAGCTTGAGTTTTTGGAAAATTGAAGAGGATCAAAGCTTGGGAAATCAAGGTGTTAGGCTTGGGGATTAGTTGAAGGGCGTTCTTCATCTCTGAGGTAAGATTTTAACTCAGTTGCTTTTGGTGATTCTGTGATTGTTGGTTGAAGTTTAAGGTTTATGCATGTTAGATAGTTGGAAGGTTGAGTTTATGGGTTTTGATAAGTTTTATTATAGTATATGGCTGGGTTTTGTTTTTGGAAGGGTTGTGATAATTATGGGAACTGGATTGGAAGGTTAGGTTGGAATTAGATGGGTTTTAGGTGGGTTCGGTTGAAGAAAAACCCAGAAATTTCTGGGTTCGTGGTGGTGAGCCGCGGCCTGCGAAGGGATTTTTGAGCCAGCAGGGCTCGGAGGCAGGGGCGGGCCGCGGTGCACGTTGGTTTCCAGGGAGGCCAAGCCTCTAGAATTAGAGGCGGGCCGCGGCTCGGGTGTGAGGGGTCGCGGCCCTTGAGGGGAATTTTGGCTTAAATGGGATTTTTAGATTGGGAACTTAACCATTTGGGCTCGGGATCTATTTTACTTCCTTGTTAAGTGGAATTCGATGTCCCGGAGGCTAAGAGTTGGTCTGGAAATGGTTATTTACCTGTTATTGATGGGAACTTCTTTATCGCGGTTGTGATTAGGGTTTTCGCTAAGGGCTTGAATCGGGGGTCGTACTCAAAGGGTCGTCGCTAATAACCCGCATACTGGCCAAAGGTAAGAAAACTGCACCTGTTATGTGAATGCTTTATTAGAGCTTAGTTAAGGTAATGAACATGATTATAATTATGTTGCGAATGTCTGATTAGGTACACTGTAACGTGCATAATTATGATTATGCTTATGACTGTTGAGTGAATGTATTATAATGCATTGTGTGATTATTTGATAAGTATGCTATATGAAACATGTGATTGTCTGTTATGACTGTGAAGTTTAGTTTATAAACTAGGGTATCATTAGGATGTTAAGTGGAGATCAACTTATTAGTTGAGAATATGAAGGGCTCTAGGAGATCCTTATTAGTTGAGAATCCCAAGGCTTCAACTTATAAGTTGGAGGCACGTGGTGGCTTGACTTATAAGTCAAGGGCATAAGGAACTTAGTTTATAAGCTAAGATTGGCATAATGCACGTGGAGTGCAGGCCACCATGGCTGGGCCACCCTGGGGGTGCAACATGCACTTGACTGGCTCGAATTCTAACAACTTGATAGAAAGTGCGACATGCACTAGTGTGACTCTATAGTTTCCAATTGAGTTTAATGAATGCGCTGGATTCAATTATTACTGTTTGATGGTTGTTTTATTCACTGAATTATTGATTATGTTTTCTTGCTGAGTCTTCTGGCTCACAGGTGCTTTGTGGTGCAGGTAAAGGTAAGGAGAAGCTCAACCAGCCATGAGTCGGAGGGCAATAGCAGTGGTATGTACATATGCAGTCCGATCGACCACCACGGCCGAGATGCTCAGAGGAACTAGGGTTAAACCCAGCTTTTGCCGCTTAGGACGGCTTATTGTGTAATCTGAGTTTTGTAATACGCTTTTAAACTAACATTTTTGGGATCCCATGTAAAGAACTTATCTTTAACTTAATGGAAATGTTTATGAGATGATCAAAAGTTTTTAATACCCAAACCTTAGTGGCTTAATCACATGTTTAGTCCAAATGACTTGTTAGTAAGTCCAGCACTGGTTTCAAAACACACCTGGTAATGGACCCTAATTAGCAGGGCGTTACATAGACGGAGCTAAAAATGAAAGTAAAGAGATTATAAGTAAAGTACCCACGCTACAACTACTGGTCGCTACATTACTTACTGAACTACTTACTGCCTGGAAGAAATCTGAACTTAAGATTGGAGTATACTTAAAGTTGACGTCCCCGTCAAATAAGTGACAGGGAATTGGAAAACTATCTAAGAGCAAAAGATCAGTACCGTTCTCATCTGAAGATTCGTCGATGGGAGCGGGGGGTTCAGTGGCCTTCTTTTTTCCTTTTCCCTTTGGGGCGGGGGGAGCAGCAGCCCGCGGAGTGCTGGAAGGTTCCCTGATTGTTACTCCAGTGGCCCTCCTCGGAGGGGGTTGTTCCACGTTTGGGTGCTGCTCGGGAACCTCTCCGTCAGTAGCACTCCCTGCTGTTGACTCCCTCACATCCTGATGAGGGGCCAAAAGGCCGACCAGCCTAAGGTTAGCCTCTATGGCCAGATGCTTGACATTTTTCTCCACGTCAGTCGTACTGGCCAAGAGGACTGATCTTAACTCCATGTCTGGAGTGGGGTATGGTCGCAACCATGGGCCTGAAAGGCACTAAAAATCTAAGAAAGTGTAGAGAAAAAATTATAGAAAGATTAATGACCAGTGGTACAAAGACGTTACCTCCTGAGTGAAGGCCAGGTTATTCGTGACCATGTCAGTCGTAAGGAAATACTCCTGATAGTACTTCCCCACGTTCGATATGTGAGTGGTGTCGGACAGGAAAGTGCGCCCTGTTTCTTGATGACAAAAGTGAAAAAACCCCATGCTTTCTTGGTTGGGGTTAGACTTGAGGTCGATTAGATAATTAACCTCATGTGGTGATGGCACAGGCCATTTTTTGTGGCTATAAAGGATATAGAGTGCTGCAAGCATTCTATATCCATTGGGAGTTATTTGGAAAGGGGCGACCCCGAAGTAGTTGGCCACCCCTTGGAAAAAAGGATGAAGAGGCAAGGTAGCCCCTGCCTCAATGTGGTACCTCGACCATGCACTGAAAGCGCCTCCAGGAAAGTTCGCCCATTGGTCTTGAGTGGGTCGGACTAGTGTCACCCCCATGAGTCCATATTTTATGATATAGTTGGCGATCATCCTGATCATTACCCGACTGATAGGTACAACATACCATTCAACATCTGGTTGAATAACATTTCGGGGTTGAGCATGAGTTTGGATTTTGGGTCAGGAATATTTTCTTCTCGACCACTGGTCAAGGGAATTTCAGCCCGAGGAGCAGGTTGATTTGAAGGATTGGGAGTTTTCTTTTTCTGGGCTGTAGTTTTTGCTCGACCCATATTTTGAACGAGGGTTGATGGAGTGTTTGAAGTGGCATGAGAAAAAGGAATTTCAGGTATTAGCAACGACGATTGCTCCTCGTCCTCAAGCAGTTGAGCTAGTAAGTCGTCGTCGATGGGTCTTTCACCTCCCCATGAATCTTGCATGAAAAGCTGTGAACAGAGAAAGGGGGAGGTAAGACGTAAATCTTAAAAGCTTGTGTTGAGAGTTGGAATAACGTTGCTCGCGTATAAAAATTAAGTTTTTATATGGCCAGCAGCATTATAACAAAAACACTAAGTTCTATACAAGCAGTTTGAAAAATAGATTGAAAAGCGGAAGTAAAAAGTTTTTCAAGAAAAAGCTTTTTCGACTCTGAAGGGGTGGAAAAACCCAGTTTTTCAACTAGCTTAAAAATTAAATTTTTGCTTCGATTTTACACCCTAAATCTACAATCTCGACTACCAAACTAGCTCCTAACTCCTACGAAATGTAATTTCGCTGTCCTATCAAGCATCGATCAATATGCCCACTACCCCAAAACAGTTTCGACCAAGAACAGTCATGAACACAGATTTGAATACACAAAAAATAGTTTTGCATGGCATCTCAAACATCCAAGGGGTTCTTAAAACTTACTTGGATGAAAAGAGGGGTCTGAAATGAAACAGCTTTGAGCATCCGAGCGGAGGATCCTTAGAACAACGATGGAAGCTCTTCAAGTTTTCTGGGCTCTGAAATTCGAGGTTCTTAGGAGTTCTTGATGAGAAAATGGCGAATGAAAAGTAAAAAGTAAAAAAATGGATTTGGGGTATTATATATAGTGACTGCGACACGTTAAAAGAGGTAATCATGAGTTACTTTTTCTAAGCATGGGGAAGTGAAATGGCTGTTGGACACAATCTTGGGAAACCGAAAAGACTTGATTAGACATGATTGGTCACCTTTTTCGAGAAAGCATGGACGGTTTTGACAGATTTCGTGGGGTATTCGAAGAGTCGGTTTCCTAAGTTTACTTATTGCTGGTCGCAATAAATAAACTTGGGGGGGGGGGCGGGGGGGGGGGGGGGGGGGGGGAATGTTTACCCAAAAAACGGTTGCTGATGACGTTGCGAGAATTTCTCACACGTTGTTGACACGTGGAGAAAGTACTGCTCAACTATCGACCAGAAGCACACCGCATCGTCAAGGTTAATTTTTGATACCACCTGGCTGGTCGTATAACCTAATTTATTTCCTTCTTAAGTTGTAATCTTATAATAACTTCATTGAATATTTCTTCATTATTATCTTGATACGCGATTATTAAGGAAAGATACGGCGCATTGGCATGGGTAACCCTCCTTGAGCCTATAAATATGCATGAAATAGCTCAAGGAAGGGACTTTTGGATTTTTTGATTCCTGAATATTTTTGTGAAATATGGAGAGAAAAAAGAGCTAAAGTGAGTTGTTCAGTGTCTAATTGTAATACATTCAAGGTTTGTGAAACTCAAGAACCCTAGTTCTTTGACCACGACTTTGAGATTCAATAATAACAATATCACTAAGTGGACGTAGGTCATTACCATTTTTTTGGAGCCGAACCACTATAATTCCTTGGAGTTTTCTTCCTTTCCGTTAGATCATTTTTCTCATTCTTGCTTTATACTTTGTCGTACATTTGACTCAGTGTCGTTGGCCAAATCGAGGGTCAACAGTATTGACAAATAAGTCAAGAATGGTCTTAGCGTGTTTAACGCAAGCCGACAAAGATTAGACCTAATCGACATCTGCATTGAATGACTCATCATGAGCATTAATGCCGGACCGACCTCAAGTTCGATGAAAACTAAAAGCGCTTGTCTAGCCTATGGCTTGTCACTTAGAGCCAGGGCCAGAAGGCCCAGGTGACTGCATCGTCACATGGCTATGGGTGCTGAGCCCCATAGTGACTCACTCATCAGTCACTCATCTAGTTTACATTAGTGACTTGCTCATCAGTCACTCATCTGGTTTACGTTAGTGACTTGCTCATCACTCACTCATCTAATTAGGGCTATAAGCCCCATCATGGTTAAACAGAACCTTAAAGTGTTATTCACTCATCTGTTCAGGGCTATAAGCTCTGTATGATTATCATGATCATCATTTGATATTATTTACATGCAGTAATGAGTTTTCTTCTGGGTTTTGGCTCACGGGTGCTATGTGGTGCAAGTAAAGGGAAAGAAAAGCTCACCTAGCCTTGAGTGGAGAGCTTAGGTGGTGATGTGTATATATGCGGCCGCTTGACCACCACAACTAAGGAGTTTCTTGGAGGAACTAGGGGGTTAACCCTATTTTTGCCGCTTAGGTCGGCGGGTTGTAATTTTACACTGTAATGACCATTTTGGATTGTAAATAACTTGTAAACGTTTTATGGGCCCATGAACAGTTTTATGTTTTAAATAAAATATATTCTTTCCTTTTTGATTGATTTTTTCACCTTAACCTATTAATTACACCTAGATGCACGTTTATGACCAAAGAACTCGATTAGTGAGTTAAGCACGGTTCAAAGTTCATAGTAACGGTCTTGGAGTAACCATGGCGTTACAATTCTACTACCCAGTTTAGTAGAATTCGAGGTCCTAGAGGCTAGGACTCAATCTTGAAGCTCATAACTGGTTTAGTTCTTGATGGATATCCTTTATTATGTTGTGACTAGGAGTATCGCAAGGCTCGAGAGGAAAGGATTATGCTCGTTGTCGCTTTACCCTATCGCTCAAGACTTGAGGTAAGAAAACTGACAATTGCATCGAGTGTAGGGCGTGTACCCCAATTATAGGGCACGAGAATGACCGTGTCATGAATCCGTTTATAGTTAAATTTATGCTTTGTATGAATCTATGCTGTTATAATTGTTTGTACCGATCACTCGGTCGGGAGGTCGTTATCGGCGTTACATGCGTAATGTTTGCCGTAGTGGCGGGGCCATAATGAGAATGTGATATCCGCCATAGTGGCGGGGCCATTGTGAAGATGAGATATTCATCTACTCGGCATGAGACATATATTGTTTGAAAAATCTACGTGAACCAATTGTGGTTATAGAGTATGTGATACATGTTAATGTTTATCTGGATATATGTATGATTTATTTGGGTTTTCTTGCTAAGCCTTGGCTCATGAGTGCTTCGTGGTGTAGGTAAGGGCAAAGGAAAGCTAGACCAGTCATGAATTTGAGAGCTATAGAGGCGACATGTACATACTCAGCCTGCTCGATCGTCACGGTCGAGATATTTTGAGGAGCATGAGTCATTAATTGAAATTTGATGCTTAGGTCAGCCAAGTCTGTAATTTTGATAAACTTGTATTTTATTTAAAAACTTTTGGGATCTCTTGTAACTATTCAACCATTTTTATTGAAAAGTTCAACTTATTGACCAAAATTTTTAATACCTAAACTTTTGTTTAATCTTAAGTACACTTTTAAGTCCAAATGACTCGCTTAACGAGTTAAACACTATTTTTTTTACACACAGTATAACGGTCCTAGATTTGTAGGGCGTTACACTTGTAATTTAAAATTGTACATAGCCACCATATGTTATTAATAAGGAGATTTTTTTTTATAAATATATATACATATAATTATTTTTTTTACTTTTTTATGGTCCTTGATTTTTTTTAAATAAGACTTTCAAAGTTTTTTATTTACAAAAATACGGTGTTAAAAAAACAACTAAAAAACAATAATTAGACAAAAATTATACATCAACACACTGCATACTAACATGTTCAAAAGCAATTAAAAAACAACGATTGGAGAACAAGTAGAAGCTAATCCACTGCATACTAACATATTTAAAAATAAATAAATTTAAAATATATCTAAAAACAACTAAATATCAATTAGACATCAATACAACAATATAACAACTATACATAAACTTAAACAACTAAAAAATAATACAAAAGAAGAAAAACAAGCAAAATCATAAAAATGTAACAATTTCATTAAAAACGTAAAATTAAAAAAAAAAACTTTGTTAATCGCTAAAAATGTAAATTTTTTTTACAAAACTAAGCGTATTGCGTAAATTTTCTTATTAATAATGATTTTTTTTTTACGGTAAATGGAAAATGTATCATTAAAAGACGACGGCAGCGTAAGAGATTATACAGAATATCTATCAAGCACTAGGCCACAAGAACACTGACAAGCCACGCCACCAAACAGTTGCATTCTCTAAAGATAAAGCTAGTTTTGCTCCAGAGTGTGCTACTGTATTGTTCTGCCCATTACAATGAATGAAAGAAATAGTACTAAAATGCACCTTCAATACATTGATATCATGAATAATCCCACCAAATTCCGAAAAAGCATTATCACAATCATGAAGAGCTTGGCTGCCTATCAATAATGGTTATTGGGTACTTATAGTTTGGAAATTGATGTAAAATGGTACCATTTAATTCATGAAAATATATTCATTTGGTACTTTCTAACTTGTGATTTAATATGATCTCAATCATTATTGGAAATATAAAGTTGTAACCAAATTTAAGGCCAATTATTATTAAAAATATAAGATACCTTAAAATACAGTATATCAAATAAGTAATTCCCATAATATATATATATATATATATATATATATATAATCTAGCTTTCCTTCAATCTCACGTTTTTATTTTCATTCTTTCAAGCAATTTCAAGTCCATTAACTTTTGATACATATATTATGGAAAACAATTTTACAACAATAAAATTTTGTGAAATCTTTCAACAAGTGTCATCACCAAAACAATATATTTATTAATGCCAAATATGATATGATGCATATTTGTATTGCAGGGGTCCTTAAAATTATGATTTTATTCTTAATATTTCTAATTTAGTAAATTCTATAGATGGGTAATTGTTACATTACATGGAGTAAATTAAGTTTGAGAAATATTTTTTCTTTAATCAATTAGGACTATATATTTGACGTCATAAATTTATTTTTTATTTGTTAAGAATTGCTTGCTTGACATGACTTTATAATGAAATCATCATTGATTATATAATTGATTAAGACACGCAAGTAATTATAAGTAGTTAATTGATTATTTGCACGTTTGAATTAATGCATATAAAGAATCACATAATGACGATCTTTAGGTTTCATTTGGTAGTTAGTTCGGCTTAACTATTATTTTTTTATAAAGTAAACATTAGATAATCATTTCTTAAAAAAAAAAAAACATATGATAATCATACAAAGGAAAGTAAAAATATATAAAAGCTTCTTTAAGTAGAAGAGTTGCATGTGGACCAATTCATCTTTAATTATTAAATCAATATCATATCATACCAACATATACAAATTTTATAATTAATCATATATTTTCTTTTCACAATAATTCTTGTAAATTAAAAAAAATAGTATATATTTATCAAATAAAGTTATATTTACTCATTCTGAGTTGAAATTATATTTTACAGGTGCGCATAACATATCATAAAGAGTATTTGGCGAAGAAAATACTTAAATTTTTTAAAATTAGTAGTTTAATACTTGAGTCTTTTTTTACGGCATAAATACATTCTGTCAATATTTTTTAATAATCGTAACTACCTGGCCATTAAGTGCTAAGTTCAATGCCTACATGTGAATTCCTTATTAATAAAAATAAATAAAATGATTTAAAATTCTTAAAAAATATTAAAAAATTAATTTTAATAATTAAAAAACTATTATATACTAGTTAAAATTAATATCTAAAAAAACAAATTAAAACTAAATTAAATTAAAAATTAAAATTTTAACTTAAATAAACCCAGATTTATAACCCAAAAATTACAAATAAAAACAAATCAACAATCTTGAAGAAAATGCAATTCATCTTCTACCTTCCAAGGATAAGGCATGGATTCAAACCTTTTTACCAAATATACACAAACCAATCAAAATAAAAAAAATAATCACAACCAAACTCATTTATAGAAAACCCCAATCACCTGTGTATGATCATCATCCCCAAATCAGTGATCACCATTGAGATGCCCATATCAATTCAAAGTTTTCTTCCCCATACATTGCCAATCTTCTCTGCTGAGCCCCAACCACGACCTCGAGGAGGCATCGATGCCCCAGCCCTAATCAAGATTTGTCTACACATTTGGTGTCCCCAGCTAGACCCATTCATTGAATCTTTGTTGCTCAACCATAGCTATATTGCATGGCCGCTAAGATCTACTCCGAGAACCGTTCGAAGTCTCAGATCTATTCGAAGCTAGGTTCAAATCTGCTCTTCACCTTTGCCGTTGTTAAGAATTCAATCTGAGCCCAAATCCCACCTTCGATTGTATGCATATGTTGCCTCTTCCCTTTCTGCCGTGATTTTTTTTTCTTATTCTTCTTCTCTCTCTCCAACGAATGCTTCTTCTTCTTCTTCTCTTTGATGGCATGGTGCTTCTCTCAGGCGGAGGTGGAGATCTGGGCAGCAGTTGAGGTTTGGATTTGGGTTGAAGACAAGAGTGACGAGATTTGGGGCTGGGTGCTGAAGCTCCGACGGTATTAGATTTTATTTAGTTTTCTAATCATTAAAATGAATTTTTAATATTTTTTAAGAATTTTCAATTATTTTTATTTATTATTTTAATACTTGTTGACCCTCGTTTTGGTCAACGACACGGAGTCAAGAAAACGACAGAAAAATAGTACAAAGCTTGAGAAAACAATTTAATGGGAAATAAAGAACACAAAGAATTATAGTGGTTCGACCCCAGTGATTGGTAATGACCTACGTCCATCTGATACTATTATTAATATTGAGCTTCAAAACTAGGGTTCCTGAGTTTCACAGACCTTAGAAGGAGAGAACAATACAAACGATGGATAATAGTAATGTATTTCGGAAAAAATCCAAAAGATCCCCCTTGATCTATTTCTTGTATATTTATAGGCTCAAGGAGGGTTATATGAGTCAATTAGTCATATATTTCCTTAATAAACGGATCTTCAAGTCATAATGAAGGAATATTCTCGAATATCATTACAACTGTACAGATTTATTCATAAATAAACGGAGCATACGACCAGGCTGGTCGTATATAAAACTTGAACTTCGCATATGAAAATATCTCTGGTCGATAGGCGAGCAGCATCTCTGCCACGTGTCGAAAATTCTTGCAACATCATCAACAATTTTTTTTTGGATAAACCATACTTAAATAACATTTTCAATAAAAATAAAAAAATATTTATTTGGACCAATAAGAAATTGACACGTAGGCATCAACCTAGCACTTAACAAACTGGTACCTACGGTTGTCAAGAAATGTTGATGGAATGATTTATTCCGTAAAAAAAAGTCTTAGGTATTAAACTGCTAATTTTGAAAAAACTTAGGTATTTTCGCCGCCAATTACTCTAACATAAATAATTATATCAACTATACAAAAAAATTGAACTGTGACACATTATTACAAAAATATAAACAAGAGAAAAAATATATAAAATTAAATATAGATGTAAAAAAAATATCAATAATATATTTGGAGAAATGTATAAGTAATGAAAGACTTAAAAATAAAGTGCTCTTTATGACTTAGTTCAGAGTAGCATTGCTACTTGCATTAACAACTTGTCTGAAACTGCCCAGTCCCCGACTTCTTTGTTCTATTTCCAGTCGAGTATTCTTGCACCCTTGCTTCGGTTTTACATCATGGGCAACCAACCTGTGGAAGCCCCTAAACTTTCAGAATGGTTTGATGAAGCACTGCAAATCTCCATAAAGGACATGGAGATGGAGCTGGTACCTTTCGGTGACAAGTACGTCCATGGAAATCTTCTATTGGGTAAAATCTTTTCTAAGAAAAGAATATCCTAGAATATTATGAAAGCTACTTTGAAAATGGCTTGGGCATCCATTGATGGATGGTCCTCTTGTAAACTTCAAAATGAGTTCTACATGTTTCGGTTTAAGACCATGGAAGATGCACAAAAAGTTATCAACCATCGTCCCTGGTCAGTAAGCGGAGCCCTCATAGCTATAGAACCCTGGCCTATTGATGTTGACTACTCTGAAGTAGAGTTCTTAACTACATCGGTGTGGGTTTACGTTCACAGAATCCCCATCGGCTTCTGGAAAAACTCAAACCTTCACATGGTGGCTGCTTGAGCTAGTAAGTCTTATACCATCCCTGATCGAGCATTATCGTATAGGTCGGGAACTCTTCGATTCATGGCATTTATTAAGATCAACAAATAACTAGTTCCAGGCTTCTCTCTCAGAAGAGAATCCATGCCACCTCTATGGCTACAATATAAGTATGTTAGACTACCAAAACTTTGCTTCAAGTGCAAACTCATGGGCCATGATATGAAATTCTGTTTTCGCTAACTGACTTTAATCAAGAATTATGAAGGCAAAAGTTTTCTGATGTACTGCGAGTGGATCCGAGCTGAAAGTTGGGAACGATCACCATTCCACTTCGTTAGACCAAAGTGGTTCCTAGAATGGGCTGCTTCTAAAGATGGATCTAATGTTGAAAGAAATCCATTGCCTCCCCGATGCAAAAACTCCTCTGACGATGCTCCTGTGAAATCACCACCACCAAAAAGAAAATCCACCATGCCGATAACCCACCAAGAACCCACTCCAACGGGTGAGACGATCACTGAACCAATGGACATAGAAATGTCAGAGGGAGGACAACGAAGTCTCACCACGCCATCTTCGTCTCAGACCTACATAGACAATAGTCTCAAAGTGGCGTCAGAATCCAGTCCCTGCTCTTCTCATAACAGTATGGGATCAACACATCCTAGTGCTAATTCAAGAGAGACAATGAAGAAGGCATGGAAAGGTTCAAAAGAACTTGCCCAAAATATAAGGTTCAGAGAATGAGAGTATGAAGGTAAACATTACCATGCATTTGGATAAAAATCAACGCGTGATTCAAAACCTAGTTAATTCTTCTTCTAAAGTGAACGTATATTCCTAGTTGGTGGAGGATTGTAGGGCGCAAAGGTTAAGGCAATATTTTGGGCCTGATTCAATCACCATTTTGTGGCCCAATAGTGAATGTTGGGCTCAAGCCTTTAAGCTCTATCTTGGCCAAGAAACAATAAAAAAATATTGCCCCATCCCATCCCTTCTCAAACCGCCTCTAGTATTTGAAGATTTGTTGGATCACTCTCAAGAGCCCATAAGAAAAAGAAAGCTAGCTGGACCTATAATTCCTATCCGTTTGGCCCAAATATTGGTGATTAACACAAGTGAAGCCCCAGAAACTTCTTCCCTGACTTCCAAAGCCGATATCCTCGACTTTTCTCCAAAGGTTCCAACACTGACCAATCTTCAAAATCAAAGTCACAAACAAGATTTTTTCATTGGTCATAATGGAGGAACTGAAGAAAACCATGGAACGAAGTCTATGGGTAGTCGTAAGAGGAAGCATTCAAATACGCCATCAAAATTTCAAAGTAATGGCTCCAGTTTGGCAAGTGTTCATCCTAGGGGAAGACCACAAAAAAGGGAACCAATGGGTTAGTTGATTGGGATAACACTAGACACAATGGATACTCTTAAAGAAAAGGAGTTCTAGAAATTCATCAAAGAGTTGAGAAGCGATGAAAGAAACAATTCCACCGAGTCACCCCCACAAATGGATGACCAATCTATGGATGAAGAACATGTCTCTATGGTAGAATCATCAACACAAGTAGTCCAGGTTTTTCAGTTTGGGGCTTCAGAGGCTGGCCCGGAAGAGCCTCCAAAGTCCTCATGAAAATCATAGCCTGGAACTGTCGAGGTCTCAGTCGCGGACCGACAGTTTGAGAACTAGCGGAGCTTAACAAGACCTTCCACCCCGACATTATTATTATCTCAGAAACACATGTTAAGGAAGATCGTTTCGCTGCTATTCTCAATAAGTTTCATTCCTTTGATTTTATCTATGGCTCTCCTTTGGGCCTCTCAGGTGGACTGGGTATTTGTTAGAAGAAGGGAGTCCACTTTGATTTAATATCCTCCTCAAAGAATTGTATCAAAGGAATTATCAAGTCTGACCCGACACACATCTATTGGCACCTTTATCCTATATATGGCCATCCATTTATGTCAAGCCGAGAGGAATTTTGGAAAATGGTGGGAGAGGACATCTTCAATTCCTCTGTTCCTTCGTTACATTTGGGAGACCTTAATGGTACCTTGAAGGAAAATGAGTGTTTGAATTACGCCAAGTCGGGTAACACATCTTATTATTCCTTTGACCTCATGAGAATGGTATCTACAACATGTTTAATTGATTTGGGTGCCTCTGGAACCCTGTTCACTTGACAGAAAAGAGTTCCCACTTTAGGGGGCCTAAGCTCTTTGAAAAGATGTAATGCCCTGGTTACCCCAGAACAGTTACGGTGAACGGTGAACCAGAAATTTGACCCGCTACCCGAGTCCTTTGGTTAAAAACGTGATCTAGGTGTTATTATTAGGTTAAGGCGAAAACCAATAAAAAGGAAAGGGTATATTTCATTACGTAATTAAACTGCTCATGAGCCTTTCAAAATGTTTACAAGTAGTTCGTAATACAAAAGAGTCACTACTGTTCCAAATTTACAATCCCCGCCGACCTAAGCGGCAAAAATAGGGTAAACCCCTAGTTCCTCTGAGAACTCCTTGACCGTGGCGGTCAAGCGGCCCTGTATGTACACAACATCGCCCAAGCTCTCCACTCAGGGCTGGTTAAGTTTTTCCTTCCCTTTACCTGCACCACATAGCACCCATGAGCCGAGGCCCAGCAAGAAAACACAATAAAACATGATGTAATATCAACAATGATCATAATAACTGTTCAGGACTATTAGTCCAACAAATAGGTGACAATAGCCAAAAGTCACAATAATGAGCATCGCTCATTCCAGCCATGTGACAATAGGGTCACCAGGGCTTAGCTGATAGGTGATTCTTTCATAAGTTTGATCAGGACAGGTGCGAGGTGAATAGTCACCAACATAACCTTCCTCACGACCCTAGAGTCGAAGCTATGGACAACGTCCCTCAGCCATGTGACTAACGGTCACCGGGGTCATATACCTTGGCTATAGACATCTGGTCGTAGACCAGGCAAGCACTTATAAGTTCTTCGACCTTAGGGTCGGTCCTGCATTAATGCCATAGAGCCATTCAATGCGTGATCATCGACTTTAGAGTCGGTCCCTGACTAGTCAGTGTCTCAAGCAGGTAATCAGCGTTCACTAGCATTTAATATGCAATCCATGTCCACAAATATCAACCAACATGCCTTAATAGAAAACCATGCATGTCATATACCTGTACAGGGTGCAACTGTATTCATACACTATTTCCTTACCTTAGGTTCGAGTGAGAAGTACGATTAAGACGACCCCTGAGAACGATCGATCTTTTAGTTCCTTAGCGGTTACCTAATCACAACCAATTATAACTTTCATTAATGAGAATCCATAGTAATAGGGTCTTAACCTAAGCACCACCCTCAGGACCTCAAAACATGCCCACACGGTGAGTAGATTCGATCCCGGGCCTTAAGGATTGAAATCCCAAGTCAAAAACCCTTAAAAACACTCAAAACGGGACTTAGAAGGAACAGGGTAATGCTACAGCGCTCAACCCCTAGCGCCACTGCGCTATACTCAGAACCGCCCAAGTGCCAGAAACCCTCCTGAGGAGCGCTAT
Organism: Humulus lupulus; assembly: GCF_963169125.1. NCBI lineage: Eukaryota > Viridiplantae > Streptophyta > Magnoliopsida > Rosales > Cannabaceae > Humulus > Humulus lupulus. The sequence goes on from NC_084798.1 coordinate 186,855,633, forward strand.
AGCGCCCTAGGGTGGGCGCTGTAGCGCTACCTCCAGGCCCAAACTCCCCTGAAGCGACCTTCTTCAACTCCTTCGATTCTAACTCGATTTCCAAGCTTCCAAATCCTATTCTTGATGCCAAATAAACCCAAAAACCATCCTAACACACCCCAAACATCACAAGCACGGGAACCCTAGCCAAAACTCCCAACAAAACCATGAATTCACCCTAAACATCTCAGCTGCAAAACAGAACCAAAGCAAGGCAAACCAGAGAAAACCATGGTTAGAAACTTACCCAAAGCTCGGCTTATGATGGTCTTCAATGGTGGAACACACTCCCAAACTCCCAAGGCTTGCTTCCCAAGCTTGAATCCTCAAAATTGGTTCAAAAACCACAAAGAAAGGTGAAGAGAAGAAGGTACGGGAGAACTCTTTTGCATACTCTGTTTTTCCACTACTTCCTTCAGCCATCAAGAGTTATATCTATCCTAGGGGTGAAATGTCCATTTTACCCCTAGGTCAATTAATACTTTCTAAAGGCTCCCAAGGGCATATTTGGTACTTCCCTCCTATCTCGTTAATCATAATTAACGCTCTCCAATTCCCGCTATTCTCAATAATCTCAAACACCAATAATTCACATCCCGTTACCCTATGTCTCCCGGTAACGCTCTAATCATCAAAATCACCTCGAGACTCAACCCAAGTCCCGACACTTAAACCTGTTGTGACTAAACCGCTAATCAATATTCTACGATCGTCTCATGTCGAATAGTTCGAGCAAACCCACATCATAATGTGGTCTCAACATATATCACCGACATGCATACAATTAACATTATATTATAATATAATTCTCATAAACATGGATAAACACATTTAATGGCGTAATTAAACAATTATGGTCCTCCCGGCCTACTAATCCAGCCGTTAACCACATTAGGGAATCCGGGGCATTACAAAAGAGCTAGACTAGACTGTTGTCATGCCTCTCCTAAGTGGAGAATCATGTTTCCAAAAGTCATAATATTCTGACAACCTCATCTGATCACAACCCAATCTTGTTGGATACATTCAGTGATAAAGAAAAAGTATTCAGAATGTTTAGGTACAAAAATATGTGGTATCGAGATCCAAGATGTGTTTGGGTGGTTCGCAAAGCTTGGATGTCTGTCGACCATCTGAATCCTATGATCAATTTCGACGCAAAAATGCAACAAGTGAGGAAATATTTGACAGTGTGGAACCGCCATCAATTCAGGAGGGTGGTGACTCAAATTGCAAAAGCCAAATCAAAACTAATGCAGAACGAAAGTGCCAACAAACTAGATCCAATGGAAGAAAATGAAGCGAGGGCAGCCTTAAATGAGACTTTGCGGCGAGAATAAATCCTTTGGAGACAAAAATGAAGGATTTCTTGGTTAAAAGATGGCGATAAGAGAACGAGATTCTTTCATGCATGCACCGTCTTAGAATACGATGAAACTTCATTCACATAATCAAAGACCTAGAGGGTACTGGTTGGCCTCAAGAAAAAGGATAGGAGATTGCTTTTCAGCTAAATTCAGGGACACTTTCATTGCATGTCCCACACAATTCCCTAAAGATCTAGAAGACTTGATCCATCCACATATCTCCCAGGAACAGAACCTGATTCTTACAGAAGTTCCAAGCGAGTTTGAAATAATGGAAGCATTCCATGCTATTGATCTGGATAAAGCTCCAGGGCCAGATGGTATGTCGACGTCGTTCTACAGACATCACTGTGACACTATTGGTGACGATGTGGTTCGAATGGTGAAGCATTTTTTCATCCATAACGAGTTGTCCCACTCATTGAACAAAGAAAACTTAGTTCTATTACCAAAGAAGGAGAAACCAAGTTCAATTAACGACTATAGACCAATTGGTTTATGCAATGTGTCTTATAAAATCATCTCTAAGTTGTTGACCAATAGACTATGACCTATCTTGTCAGACATTATCTCTCCAATGCAATCGACATTCGTGAAAGGTAAAATCATTCAAGATTACTCGATGGTGGTTCTAGAAATTCTCCACTCTATGCAGCCCAAATGAACCAAAGAGGGACATCTACTCATTAAACTAGACATGGAGAAGGCCTACTACAGGTTGGATTGAAACTTCTTGGAAATAGTCCTCTCTAAATGGGGATTTCATAGAGCTTTCGTGGGATGGATCATGAAATGAATTACGACATCATCCTTTACCCTACTTCTTAATTGAGGTAAAGCTGGATCCATTACCCCGACGCGAGGTTTGAGGCAAGGAGACCCTTTCTCCCAAGCTTTGTTTATAATACCCACTAATCTGATTTTTGGCCTTCTCCTAAAAGAGGAAAGGCACAAGAAAATTAAAGGGTTCAAAGTGGCGAGGCAAGCTCCCATCACTAGCCATATCCTCTTTACAGATGATATAGTTCTATTTGGCAGAGCAACAATCAAAGAGACTAAGGCATTCATGGAATGCCTAGATAAATATTGTTCTTGGACTGGGGAAAAGATTAGTAAGTCGAAGTCATCAGTATTCTTCTCCAAAAGCGTGCCTCAATATAAGAGAATGGAGTTAGTTGGTATAATCCAGATGCCTAGAGTGAAAAAGGAATGTGCGCATCTAGGTCTCCCTCTCCTTACAGTGAGATCAAGATCCAAAGATATGTCGTTCCTCCTCAGTAGAGTCAACTCAAGAGTTCAAGGGTGGAAATCCAAGCTGCTTTCTAAAGAAGGAAGATCAACTCTTGTTCAATCGATGGGATCTTCATTGATTTCATATGTTGCTGCATCAGGTCCAATGCCATGTTCCATTCAGGAGTCAGTTGACAAGTCTTTGAGATCGTTCTGGTGGGGTGATTCTACAACTAAGAGAAAAATCTATACTATATCTTGGGGGAAACTGTGTCATCCCAAATTTATTGGCGACCTTGGCTTTTGTTCTTCGAAATCCATCAACGATGCCTTCTTGGTAAAAAGAGGATGGGAAATCCTTTCCAAGAAGAAGAGGCTATGGCACGAAGCAGTTTATGCAAAATACTTGAAGGATAACAATCTGCTCGACTACAAGTATAAGCCAACAGGACTCTCGTACTATCTTGGGGGAACTGTGCTATCCCAAATCTTAATATTGTAATTTAGTAACAAAACCACTTAATCATTGGAACCAATTACTATGTTATGTTTGTAACTGGTTACGACTATTGAAATAGTAATTAGTTACAAACTCACTCTAAACATTGGAACTAGTTACTATGTTATGCTTGTAACTAGTTACAAGTCTAAAAATTGTAATCAATTACAAAGCCACTCTAAAAACTAGAACCAGTTACTATGCCATGTTTGTAACTGGTTACAACTCTAAAATTTGTAAGCAGTTACAAAGCCACTCTAAAAATTGTAAACAGTTACTTTGTCATATTTGTAAATTGTTACAACTCTAAAAATTGTATTCAATAACAAAACCACTAAAAATTGTAATCAATGATTGTTCCATGTTTGTAACTGATTCTATGTCTGCGATTTTTATTTCAATTTGATTCCAAACTTGTAACAAGTTACTATTCTCAAATTGAGAAATGTTGTAATTGGTTCCAAGTTTGCGATTTTTTTTCTTTTGGTTCCAAACTTGTAATTGGTTACTATTCTCAAGCTGAGAAATATTGTAACTGGTTACCAATGTGAAACCTAGGAAGTGGTACTCGGTTAAAAAGATAGTATTTTACATAAATTTTTTAATCTTGCATAATTTTTTTAATCTTACTTGATCAATATTTTACAATTTTTAAAGTGGGTAACCGGTTACAAATATGACACTGATTGGTTACATTTTTGTAGAGTGATAACCGATTATAAATTAACATGTCACACTTATTACAATTTTTAGATTGGTAATTTTTTTCGTTTATTATTTTAATACAAGTTTGGATTGTACCTGTACACAAATATAACTAGAAACAAGCTGATGTACTTTTACTATTTATGAATAAATAGATTGCTTTAAATATATATATTTATATACACACATTTATATAACTATACATATAGTTTCATACTATATTTAAAGTAATATTTTCTATTTTTTTTCTAATCTAATATTTAACTTGGGATTTCAGAAGTCGATTTTATAGATACTTTTATATGATATGTTTACATGATTAAAATAATTATAATCCAATAATGTACAAAATAATAAAAAACTCATTATTTAATTACACTCCTGTTGACGACAAGGACTCGTCAAATAATTAAGGTCAGAAAATTCCAAGACTTAACAAGAAACTTATGAACTTAGAAAAACTTGTAGAAGTTTAGAGAAAAATTGCAGAAGAGTAATGGAAGAAAACATGTATATTGCTCTTAAAATAGTTTGGTGTTACAAGAATTTTCCAACCCCCTTCAATGATGAAGTGAGGTCCTATTTATAGGTGAGCTCTAATGACCCTTAGTACATTGTGGTCCCGAAGGGACAAAGAACTTCATATCCAGGCTTTAGGTGATCGTGGTGTAGGTGGTACTGGTGTTGGAGGAGTGGTGGTTGGCTTCAGTACGTGTCAGGGGTCTGTAAAAAGTACTCCTGCCTTTGTACCATTTTGTACTCCCACTACTTGTCAAGTACGAACCTCATAGGTGTGCTGGGGGAGTCCTTACTATGTACCATTCTTGTACTGCCACTACTTGTTTTGGGTGGACATTGTGTCTGTACCCTAACTCCTCTTGGTTTGTAGGTGCATTCCGTACCTGCACGAGCTCCTCAAGTCATACGTAGGTTCTCACCCTCCCATGATACCTTGTTCCCACGAGCTTCAAGTATTGAAATCCGTATATGATATCATGGATGACACGCTTCGTTGTTCCCACCATTTCTGACTTCATATTGAATCATTGTGGGGTCTTCTCTAACCTTCCTTAAACCCATGTTCAAGAGGTCCTTGACTCTACATATTGTGAGACCCTTAGGGGAGGATGTGCCCCACTAGTGGTGCTTATCTCAGGGAGGGAGATAAGGCCTCTTCAACGAGGCCTGCGACGTATGTGATGTGACATGGTGCCTTGTGCGTACACCAAGAACAAGACGCATGGGCATGAAATAAAGGGCCCATGGGGCTTTGGCTTGGCGAGGTGCGAGGCAGCATGGTGCCCATGTGTGAGATGAGGATCTCGCGAGGCACGAAAGGAAGGGCCTGCGGGGTCTATGGCTTTGCGAGGCGCGAGGTGGCTTGGTGCCCATGCGTGAGACGAGGGTCTCACTGAGTGTGTGGTGCGGCTAGTGCCCATGCATGAGACGAGGGTCTCGCAAGGCACGAAGGGAAGGGCCAGCAGGGGCTATTGCTTCACGAGGCACGAGGTGGCATGGTGCTCATGTTCGAGACGAGGGTCTCGTGAGACATGAAAGGAAGGGACCGCAGGGGCTATGGCTTCGCGAGGAGCGAGGCGGCATGGTGCCCATGCGCGAGATGAGGGTCTCGCGAGGCACAAAACGAAGGGCCCACGAGGGCTATGGCTTCGCGAGGCACGAGGTGGCATGGTGCCATTGCGTGATACGAAGGTCTCACGAGGTGAGGGTCACGTTGAGTGCGTGGTGTGGGCATGTCCGGGATCTTGAGACGATGCAACAAAGGTTGTGAGGAGCGAAGGTTTCACCATTTGACCCATGGTCTCCCGGGACTACCTCGAGAGTGTGTCATGTTTTTTGGCATCCACACTTGCCCCCCAGTCTATGAGAGGGTCTTTAGGGGCTCTGGTAGACTCTTCGATATGGTGTCTTCAATGCACATGTGGTGTTAGTGTGTTTCTTTGCTTTGGTGGTGTGAAAAAACACACTTTGTATGTAGTGATCTTCATGACTTCTTAAGAATGAATGTGAGACAATCATTCCACTTTGTGGATTGATAACTCTACAAAATAGAGTTATTTTACCACTTTTTATGTGCTAATTGTTGCTTAATTCTTGAGTTTTTAATTAAATTATTAAGTTTTAAAGTAATTTTGAATTTATTGGGTTTATTTTGATTTTATATATTTTTGAGTGTTTTTATAGTTATTTTGTTGTAAAATATTGTAGTGAATTATTTGAATTATTGTTGTTTAATTTGAGGTAAAAAATGTTGTATTATTGAACTTAAATGTTAAATATAAATTAAGTTTTAATTAATATTTTCATGGAACTTATGTTATATATTTGATTATTGAAAATATTTAGTTTTAATTTAATTTATGTTTTTATAGGAAATATGTTGTATTTTTGGGCTCTTGAAAAACAAGAAAAAGAAGGGAAAAAAGTGTGGTAAAACTGAAAATTAGCCCAAGCCTCTTGCCGCTTCAGCAGCCTTTGGGCCCGTTCCTCCAGCATCCCCCAGGCCCACCAACGCCTCCCCAAGCTTCTGTTAGGAGTGTGTCCTAAAAGCATGTAAAGACATTTGTTTTTTCTGTGAATAAATAAATACAATGGTTTAATTCTTATTGTTATATTTAGATTGTTAAATTATTGTTTGAATAATTTTGTAAATATCAGAAAAATTCCATATTCATTATTGAGGATGTGATCTTGTATTAGTACGAGAGAATTAAGATCACATGAATGAATAAAAATAGTCAACAACAACAAATTAAAGTTATGGAATTCTTTAATTGGAGTTGTAAGTACGGTTTACTGAGTATCATTATGATACAAATAATCTAGATTCGGATTATTGATGTGGAAAGACATCTCGGTAAATGTGCTTTATATAATATGATTATATATGACAAGGACCGATGTGAATTAAAGTCTTTATCCAAAAACCATTTAACAATAAAGACTTGTAATTCATATCATAACTGATGATCATTTATAGATCAACCTGAATCCTGAGTGTGCATGAACTCCTGTTCATGTTTATTAAATCTTTTGATTCATTCGTTAAGGTCTCTTCAAAGAATGAGGCTAATGACTTTTGTTTTGGAGATTTAATATCATGGATGGCTGGGAACATGTATCAACAATATGGAATCTAATCTTTCCTAACGGATCGTATATTAGTTCCCTTAAGGGTTAATTCTGGAACTGAATGATTTTGAGCTCAAATCTATAATTAGATTATAGATTAATTATTCACTAGTGAATCAATGGTACTTAAGGAATAAGAAGTAAATTAGAAATGTTAAATGGTAATTCTTCCATTCTAATTTATGAACTAATTAATTAGAGGGTTGAACTATTGTAAGATGGTTATATCAATGGACGACTTAAGAAAAAGATTTATGTAAAAGAATGTCTATAACATAAAGAGTGCAATTCTGAATTTATAGTGGAGTAATATCAGAATTAATAAATTAACTATTATAATTAAAGAGTTTAATTATTTAGTTTCAATTTATTGGAGCTTAATGTTATAGGTCCATAGTCCCCAAAATGGCTCAAACAATCACTGTCAAAGGCAAATACAAAAATGGGCAAAAATGACTTATGTGATAAGTAAAATATTTTTCTATGTATCAAACATAATTATTGATTAATTATGTGTAATTAATTAATTAAGAATTAATTAATTATTTGATTTATCAGAAATATAATTAATTTTGAATTAATTTATTTTTGGGATTTTTGGTATTTAAATAATAATAAAAAATTGGGAAAAATCACATGCATGCACATGCATGTGGTACACGTGTGGCACAGTGCACAGGCACTGTGCTACACGCATAAGAGATGGACTGAGTCTCTTGATTCCACAATTTTAGTTATTTAAATATTAAATAAACAATGAGATATTTTAATATGATTAAAATATTATTATTTAAACAAAAATCTGATAACTGATCAGTTATTTTGAATTTGTTTAAAATAACAAATAGTTTAATATATTGGATATTATTAAATATGGGATATCAGTTTTCACAGAACGTAAGTTTTCAGGGATAGAAAAATATCTAGAATTCTCTCAGAGAAAAAGATCAGTGACAAAAACAAAGGTCATTGTTCTTCACAAAACCTAGGTCCAAATTTTATTAGATCTCATGTGTTGAGAATATCTGATAAATAGTTATTGCCTATTATTTGTATAGCGAGCCCACACTCGTTCTTTGGGTGACTGAGAACATTTTGGAAGATCTTGGTGTGAGATCTCAAGGATTCAGCCATACGAAAAGATAGCCGCAAGGAAGGACCTTAGGTAATGTTTCTATTCTTGTCCTTGATTCAATATATATATGAGTGTGAAGAAGTAGATCTAGAAATCTTATGGGATTAATCTGACAATTTTATTGTTGTTCCGCTGCGCATAATCTCTGATTTGATCAATAAAAACCAACAACTTCTTCCAGCCCGTCTCCTGACCAGGCCAACGAATCCACCTAATGCAGCAGCCTCCAACCGTAGCTCTTGCACCTTCCCAGCAAATGGGCCTGCGCCTGCCCAGCCTAACTCCCTTGAATGAATGCATCAGCCGAAGTCCTTGCCCAGCCGTGTCCTCCATTCAGCAGCAAGGCCCGATCCCACCAGCAGTCCTCAACGCCCCAGGCCGGCTGCCACCACCCAGGCCCAATCACGTTAACAACTCCCCTAGGCCTACCACCAAGCTTCTTTTCCCCTTTTTTTGAGCCCAACAAAAGCACATTGTCCCCTTTGTCTAAAAATACCAATTTTTTACCAAAAATTTTCCACACATTTTACCCCAAAATCATTATTACACCTAAAATTTATCCCTATTTGCCATATTATTATTAATTTAATACTCTCATTTTGTCTATAAATAGGGAATTTTCAAGACCATTTAGGGGTGCTTATTTTTGGGAGAGTTTACACTACACACTTACCACATTTCAAGACCTCTCTATTCTCTTCATCTTCTTCTTCTTTTCGGTTAATTTTCTATGTATTTTTAGAGGAGCTGTAACGACCCAAAATTACTAATAAGGCTTAAGGGCCTTGATTAGTGTTCTGGGAGGGCATAACTGGATTATGAGTGATTTAAATGATTAAATGCATGCTTATATGACTAATTGGATAAATGTGATGCATGACTATGTGTACTAGTATGCATGTAGGCCTTGTTTAGGTTATAAGAGTATATTTGTAATTTTGGCCCGTTGAGGACATAAATGTAAATATTTGTGATAAATTGTTGAAACCACATTATTATGTGGATATATTTGTAGCTTGTGACTCAAGGCGATCCTAGTGAGCGGTTTAGCGGAAAAGTCCCGGTGGGAATTTATACCTGGCTCGGGGCGAGCCTGGGGGTGTTTATGGGAATTTAGGAAATATATTGGAGTCTATTTGATATTGAGAAATATAATTGGTGATTAGTTAGGTGTCGGGAAGTAAGCAGTAAATATTAGAGACATTCAAGGAATTAGCGGGAATTGGGAGCAAATGACCAAAATGCCCCTAGATTGATTTAAAGGCTTAGGAATTATGGGAGGGCAAATTGGTCATTTTGTTTAAAAATCAGAGATAAGTATTATTGCTTTATGGCTTTAGTGGAAGTTGTAGAAAGACTTAGAAGTTAAAGAAAAGAAAAGAAGAAGGAAAAGGAAAGAAGGAAGAAAAAAGAAGTCTATTTTCTTTTTATCGGTTTAGGTCTTCTTCCCCACTTCTTGAAGGAACTTGGAGATAAAATTCAGAGGAGCTTTAGGCTAAGGCTTTACAATTAGGACCTTGATCAAGTTTGAGGATTCAGCAGGAATTAGTCATCCAGCTGAGGTAAGTTTCAAGGTTTTTCTCTTGAGTTTTAGGTTTTAGCTGAAATGGTTTGCTAAGCTGAGTTTTAATGGGAATTCTAGGGAATTAAGGCTGAGGTTTTGAGGAGGGAAAGCTAAGGGAGTGTGGAGGATAGCCTAAGGTTGAATTTCTCCATTGAAGGTAAGAAAATCTAGACTTGGTCACTTGAATTCTTAAGTTTTCTTGATGTTTTTTTGAGTTTTTGAGTTTCAAGATCAATCATGGTAGTTTCTTTATTTTGGGGTGCATGTGGTTGAGTTTTGTATGGTTGGGTCTTATGGGGTGAGTTATAGATGGTGGTAGCCTTGTATTAATGTTTAGTTGAAGTTTGGATGAGTTTTGGGGAGGTTTGGCTCGGGGAAAATTGAAAGAAGAAAAACAGGGTTTGGCTGTGCTGTGACTAGCGCTGTGGCGCTAGCCTTTGGGCGCTACAACGCTAGGCCTTGTGGTCTGGGCGCCTGTTGTCTCTGCTTGTAGCGCTATAGCGCCCTCTTTATGCTGCTGTAGCGCTACCCTGTTTCCAGAAGATGGTATTTGGGTTATTTCTTAGGGTTTTTGCCTGGGACTCGGGGTTTGATTCCACCACCTCGTTTGGTGGAATTAGGGCTTCCCGAGGGATCGGGATTGGTCCCGAGGTTAGGTTTTGGGATTGAAGTTTGGTAATGGTTCTAACTTATGACTGTGACTAGGTGTACACTATAGGGCTCGGAAGGGATCGTGCTTGAGGGTTGTCATCGTTGATCAAAGCTATCGGAATTCAAAGGTAAGAAAACTGCACCCGGTTATGTGGTTGTATTGGGACTAAGAGCTCCCTATATCTGTATGATGTCATAGATGGTATTATGCCATGGGACATGTGATAAATGGCCTAAGAGTGCCAGAATCAATATTTGCGCACAGGGCGCGGCTCGGCCACTGGTAGCTGAGGACAACTTGATATTCACTTAGCTTGGTTTAGCAGGCCGGAGTCAGTGGGATAAATAAGGGGTGCGACCTAAGGGTGTCGACTCTGATTGTTATATGTGAATTGGTTGTTTAATGATAATTGATAAGCTTGGAATGCTGAATGCCTGATTATATGCATGTCTTGGACTGTTGAGTGTATGATTACACTGTATGAATTATCTGATTGTTTGGTTGATGATTATACTTTGTTATTGTGTTTTCTTGCTGGGCCTTGGCTCACTGGTGCTTCGTGGTGCAGGTAAAGGCAAGGATAAAGTGGACCAGTCCTGAGTGGGAGAGCTTTGAGGCTGAATGTACATAGTCAGCTGATCAGCCGCCACTGCCGAGGAGTGGTAAAGGACGGGAAAAGCCTAAATGTCTATTTTGCCCTTAGAGTGGCTAGTAGTTGTATTTTTAACCTGAAATTTTGTAAACTGTCTTTTTAAACATTATTACTTTTGGGATCCCATGTAAAAGTATGTTTGAATATATGAAATGTAACTCTTGTGACCAAATTTTTTTAACCCTAGTTCAACTATAGTCTTAGTAACACGTTTCTAACTAAATGACTTGATTAGCAAGTCTTGCACCTTTATAAACACACAGTGTAACGGTCTTGGCTATCTAGGGCGTTACAACTTGGTATCAGAACGTCCTAGGTTTGAAGGTTCCTAAAGACTGGCTGGACATGTACATTCGTTGCGAAAGACAAGCTCGACTCAGGGTTTGGTAATTGTGCATACATGATTATATGATTAAATGATTCGAAAGGATTATGAATGCTGACATCAGTATGATAATAGGAAGCATGAGATACTGATAGGGCCTGGCCCTTGAATATTGTGTGATGATATTGAGGCGTGCTTATTAGCATTGCTATGCATGTGAATGAATATATGGATGAATACTTGGATAAACTGTTATATCTTGATTGTTTGTGAATGTTTGAGTTCTAATGGTGGATCATGGAAGGATTATTATCCTGTAATCATAGTCTGACTGCCGAGTTGTTGATTGCAGATTAACTTGGATAACTATGCATCCAAGGAAATCTACGCGACTAGCAGGCATCAGATCTGAGACTAGAGATGATGACCTGGGCCAGACCCCTCCGCCCGTCCCTGAGAATTGGAAGCAACTTATGGCAGACATGCAAGCACGGCTATAGAGCCAGGATGAGCAGATCCGTATTCTGCGACAGCAGGCTCCATCAGGGAGTGCTGCCCCTATTGTGCCACCTACAGTGGTACTGATTGTACAACCAGTAGAGGTTGGGAACAGATGGGAGTCATTGTATGAGCGGTTCAGAAAGAATCAACCCCCAATCTTTGAGGGAGGACCTGATCCACTGAAGGCCGAACAGTGGATGACCATGATTGCTACTATCTTGGATTTCATGAGGGTAGAAGGACATGACAGAGTGGCCTGTGCCACATATATGCTGAGAGAGGATGCCCGTATCTGGTGGGAAGTGGCATCACAGACCAGAGATGTGACCACTCTGAGTTAGGAAGGATTCAAGGACCTATTCAGTCAGAAATACTATAACGTTGCCATCAGGGCAGCGAAGGTAAATGAGTTTGTGGGGTTGGTTCAGGGTAGCATGACAGTTACAGAATATGCCCTGAAGTTTGACAGACTTGCGAAGTTCGCACCAGATCTTGTGCCTACTGATGCAGCTAGGCAGGACAGATTTATTAGAGGGCTTAATTCTATGATAGCCCAAGATGTGAGGATTACAACAGTTCCTGGGGGGACAACTTATGCCCAGGCTGTTGAAAAGGCTCTTACCACTGAGGAAGCGGAGAATAAGATCTGGAGGGAGAGTGCAGCAAGGCGGGAGGGCCGCAGGGCGGTGCCTCCATATTCTGGGTCTGGTAGATGCGGAGGCCCTAGTGAGCTGAAGAGAAAGACCCCTGATACTTTGATCGCTCCTGGTCTTGATAGGAGAGGTCGGGGTACTTAGGGTGGCCGTCAGGGAGGCGGTGATTCATGGAGGAGCTATCCTGAGTGCATGAGGTGCAGAAGACACCATCTGGGAAAATGTCGGGCTAAGGCCTGTTATGTGTGCGGGGTGGTAGGACACCTCAAGAAAGACTGCCCAACAGTGAAGAAATGAGATGCAGGGAAGGTGGACAGCTTGACTCTAGCTCGAGTGTTCACCCTGACGCAGGCGGAGGCCGAGGCAAGTCCCTCAGTAGTGACAGGTCAGCTTTCTAGTGCTGGCTCTCCTTTAACTGTATTGATTGACTCTGGTGCTACACATTCGTTTGTTTCTAGTAAGGTAATTAATAGACTGTGTAGACCTAGTGAGTATTATACTTTGGGATTTGGGACTATTTTGCCTACATGAGAACTGGTAGTTTCTAGGAGGTGGATTAGAGCACTGCCAGTGATGGTTGATGGTAGGGAATTGTTAGTAGACTTGATTGAGTTGGGTATGGAGGACTTTGATATTATTTTAGGCATGGATTGGCTAGTTAGATACGGAGCTACTATTGATTGCAGAAAGAAGATGGTGACCTTTGAGCCGGAGGGCGAGGATCCCTTTGTTTTTGTGGGAGCGGTGCATGGACCCCGCGTACCCATGATATCAGCGCTGAGAGCCAGAGATATGTTACAGGGAGGATGTATTGATTTACATTAAATACTTTGAAATTATATTTTTTTTAAAAGTGAAGATAAATCCTATATTTTTTATGAAAACTTGTGCTTAAATAGAATATCTAATTTGAATAAGTGATGGTTTGATTAATTTCTACTATTACTAAAACTTGGAAATCAATGTACTTATAAATATTATTGAACTTATATTTTGTGGATTCTAATACCTTAATAATCTTATTCTACCATCTTGTTTACAATTATTAATTTAAGTATATATTGTCTTTAATATCTTTATTATTATCTTTTATTTTATTTTGTTGATACAAAAATCTCATCAATCTTTGGAGCTAGGTTAAAATTTATTAAATTTGATTTAAAATAGTTTTCTTTTTGATTTTAGACAACTCCTTTGGGTTCGACATCCTTGCTTACACGATCACTATTCTATATGAACGATTCGTGCGCTTGCGATTTATAAATATTTAAAACATACCCGTTTTGGGTACATCATGGATCCCAAGGTGAGTGTGAGACCTCATTTCTGACCATGGATCGAATATTGAATCCAAGGGCTAGGATCAGTTTGGGCTTTCTATAAATAGGCCATCTTCTTGAAAGGATTTTTTATACTACCATTTGCCTTAGTTTAGTGGAACTTGGTTCTTTATAATCCTATTAGGTGAGAGGTTTTATTCTTCACAACTCTACTCTATATGTAGATATTTATATATATATACACATACATATAGATGCACACATATCTAGCAAGATACTAACAATTGCCTTTTATATATATATGTGTGTTTGTATATGCGTGTGGTGTGTAGTATTGAGGTCACGACGACGCATACAGTTATTTTGGTGGGAGGTACTTTGGTAGCAACAATGGTGAGTAGAAGCTTTAGTGCGAGGTGCTTAGGTAGTGACGGTGGTATGCCTCCTTAGTGATCACGAGCTTCCAGCAGTGGTCCCTTATCAACTCGAGGTATTCCCTTATTCTTTCTTTTAGTATTCTTATGCTTGGAGTGTTTAACTTACCATTTGGGAGTGATATTTTTTTAGCCCCGGTACCCCCTCATGTGAAGCTTCAAGCTAGCATCCATTAGCATGTTCACCTTACGCACTCACTATTGCACCCCATAGTTGACCCTCTTTTTACGCATAAGTGTCTAGGGGTTTTAAACCCGCTCTTTTGTATCTTATAGCACATCATATACTACACACACGCTTTGCACCTGCGTTCTTCACGAGACACGTTCCGTGGCTTTTGACGGGTTGTCTAGCGTACCTCCAGATGTTGAACCCATAGAGGTATCTTCGTCGGATTCAGAGCCTTTTATAGATAACCCACACCATGTGCACGAGATTTTAAGGAAGGCATGTATGTATCATTTGGAGTGATTAACAAACCTTAGGAAAAAAAATTGGGTTGTTAAAAGTGAGATAGACTCTGTCTCGAGGGGTGAAGGGTCTTCCTCTTCTAGGGACCCCAACAATTACATTGCTAGTCTTAGAGCGAGCCTTCTTAACTTACAAATGGAACTGTCATTTATGGAAGAGAACCTTCCGCCTGAACCTCAACCTTCTGGCTCTCCTCTTTATGAGGAAGCTTCCTATAGTGATTTCGAAGCCACCTCTGGATCCCTACATCCATTGTCTATAGTGTGTCCATTTCTGACGCTTCCAGTTCCAACGCCTAGGTGGAAAACACTCACTGGCAGAAAGCAGCGGGGGTTTAAATGGAAGGTAAAATGTCCTTTACTGACATTGCCCTTTTCTTTTGGTCTTGCAGATATGTCCAAGAGAGGCTGTCAAAGCGTGGCGCCCAAGAAGCCAGACTCTGGTCCCCTACTAGCGACATTCCTTGTC
The DNA here is from genome assembly GCF_963169125.1 of Humulus lupulus. Classification (NCBI taxonomy): domain Eukaryota; kingdom Viridiplantae; phylum Streptophyta; class Magnoliopsida; order Rosales; family Cannabaceae; genus Humulus; species Humulus lupulus. The sequence goes on from NC_084798.1 coordinate 186,870,750, forward strand.
TCCCATATGTCAGAGAATAAGTTAATGGAACAAATGGAGAAATACCACATAAGTGGTGAGTTCCAATGCTACGTGCCCACTTCTAAGTTTCAGGTTCATGAGCCACCCCCAGATTCTATAGCGTTCATTGAGCATACATTGAAGGCGAGAAGAACAATTCCTCTTCATCCATTCTTTGAAGAAGTACTCAAGTACTTTGAACTTGCTCCACTTCATCTGGCGCCAAATAACTGACTGCCTCTCAGTTGTCTGTATATGGCGTATGTGAGATGCATGGGTCATGCTGCCACAACGAAGGAGGTGCACTTCATGTACAATCTCATGCCGACTCCTAAGTCGAAGGGCTTTTATTTTCTGCAGAAGGCCAATACTCAAGTTCTGTTGATCAAGGGTGGCGTCTCCAATCCTGGCTCATGGAAGCAAGATTTCTTCTTCATCACGGGCTGCTCCTCGGTTCATGAACGTTTCCGAACCTCTCCAAGTAAGTGTTGTACCTCTTTTTATATATTTGCTTTTTCGTTGTTGTTAGGCTAACAATTGAGCTGGTGGTTCAAGGGACCTCCATCCTCCAAAAATATCTTCTCAACAACTTCTTTGCGTTGAGACCTTGGCTAAGGTAGAAGTTATGGAGAAGATGGCGGCTTACCTTTTTACTGCGACAAACCTCAATGCCTATGGTCTTTCTGGCGTTTCCGATCCTGATTTGCTGTGGCATGTTACGGAGCGGAAGAAAAAGGTCCTTACTACAGGCACAAACTCCTCTGACGAAGATGATGACTGGGTTCAAAATGAACCCTCTCCTAAGTCCAAGCGACTGACTGTTGCAAAAATTAAAGCTATGCAAGTGCACACAGTCGCAATTTGTAACAAATCTTGGTAAGACCAAGTATCGTCCCACGAAGACTGATTTATCCACTACCAATTAATTAGTTCTTAATTTCTATTTGGCTAACGAAAATTGGATTTGTAAAATTTGAAATTAAGAAAGCATAAGTAAATGTAAAGTGCACAAATAAATTAACAACAAGAACACAAGAATGAAATTCACGAACGAGAACAATTAGGGATTCTGATCTCCTCTACTATCCACTCTATTATTCTTTAATGCAATTACCCCTTAAATTCTTCTCACTAAAATGACAGGCATACAAAAGTATTAACTATTCAGATTAAGAAATAGAAAACTTGACCTAATGTGAATTCCCTACATTTTTATGGTTAATTCAAACAATATGAAGCAATAAGTACAACCCTAAATCACATAAACCAATTTGATACTCTCGTTCTAAATTGAAACCTACGTCTACTCAATTTTAGCATATTCAAATCTCACTTTTCAGATTTTGATTCAAATTCATAAATCGTATGTAAAAGGTGCGCAATCAATCACATACACAATAAACATAAATTGAGTAAATTTTAGATGAAGAAGAAATAGACAAATGCATTAAATCAGTATAGAGTTTCAAGAGAGTCAATTAGAAACTCTAATAATGAAACTAGTTCATAATCATTCTAAAAACATCAAAAGCACTTAAGCTAAACATAAGAATGAAAGGAAATAGAAAGAAAAAAAACTCTTTAGAATGAATTGAGATGCTCTTCGAGGTGTTCTCCACTTCTGATTTTCGTTCCCCCCTCTTTTCTCTCTTTCTCTCCTCTCAAAATTAGGTTTAAAACCTAATTTTTTCTTCAGAAGCAATGCGGGCTACGACCCAGCATTTCAAGCGTTGCGGACCGTGTCAATTTAGGCTTTGCGTGGACATTAGGCACGCTGCAGCTCAACCTTTTCAGCGCCGTGACCCATGTAAATTTTCTAGGCAGACAAAGTTAGGCGCGTCGCGACCCTCTATTCCTGCGCCGTGACCCATTGTCTATCCTCGAAAAACAGGCTTTCTACCTTGGACCGGGTCGCAGCTCAGCATCATGGGGCCGCGCCACGGTCCTTAATTATTTCTTCAATTTTTGTGATTTTTGTCCCGAAAATTCACTGAAGGCATAAAATTGCTTGAGGATTCATATTTTCACGAAATAAATACCAAAAAGCCAAATTTTCATCATTTTTCTGCCAATATGCTCCATTTGTTCTTTTTCTTTATTTATAAGCTAAAACCTTAAAAATAGCAAAAGCAAAGCATAATACTGCACTAAACAACTAAAAAGATTAATAAAAACTACCTAAAATACAACACAAAACTAGACCCAACAAAGTCCCCCAAACTTAACCTTTATTTACCCTCACGTAAAGATTCAAACTAAACACCCACACATAGACAACTCAAAAACACAAATGACACAAACTTATGAATCAAGTCAACAACACTGAATTAACCTCAATTTCATAAAATCTCACACAAAATTCTTAAATCCTTATTTGTAGAAACAATCCAGAATTTTAGTTAAACCACACCGACAACCTGATTCAGTCCAAAAAATACCTATTCAACTATAACCACAAAAATTACTCAACAATTGAATCTATGTGTGCATGCCAAAAACTCACCATCAATCCATCAAACCATTGATCCATATGCCTACATTGTTCACCACTCTCCACTAATGTAGACAAAATATGCTCAAGAATCACTAGGACTTTAGGCTGATAACAATAGGCTTAGGCAATGGGTATATATATGTCATTTAGGCTCCAAATTACCATAAACATATGAACTTACAAACCAACAATTCACCCAAACAATTTCCAAAGAAAACCCCATATAAACCCAAGTAAAGGTTGAGAAAAGCTTATTTCACTTGATCATAAATTTTTTTTCAATCTAAACTCCCCCAAACTTGTTTTTGTGAAAGCATAACAAGAGTGTAGCTTGAATTTTCAAATTTCTATTTTTTTTGTTTTTTTTTTCAATTCTCAACCTTTTTACTCTTCATTACAATACACCAAATTACAAAACTAATCACATCTCATTACAATTCATTCCCCATTATTTATCCATATGCTCATAGTAATTTGGTAAAGGAATGAAAACTAACAAAATATCTATTTAGCTCACAATTGGTGTCAAACAACAAAGAGGATAATTTTAGGCTCAACGAGGGTAGCAGTGGAAAATTAATTTTGGGTTGGCTTGAAAGGCTCAAACGTTCCAAGAAATTGCCTAAATCACTTTCCTAAGCATATGTAATGCCCCGGATTTCCTAATGTGGTTTAATGGCTGGATTAGTAGGCCGGGAGGGCCATAATTGTTTAATTACGCCATTAAATGCATTTATGCATGTTTATGAGAATTATATTATAATATAATGTTAATTGTATGCATGTCGATGATATATGTTGAGACCACATTATGATGTGGGTTTGTTCGAGCTATTCGACATGAGACGATCGTAGAATATTGATTAGCGGTTTAGTCACAACAGGTTTTAGTGTCGGGACTTGGGTTGAGTCTCGGGGTGATTTTGATGGTTAGAGCGTTACCGGGAGATAAAGGGTAACGGGATGTGAGTTATTGGTGTTTTTGATTATTGAGAATAGCGGGAATTGGAGAGCGTTAATTATGATTAACGAGTTAGGAGGGAAGTACCAAAAATTCCCTTGGGAGCTTTAGAAACTATTAATTGACCTAGGGGTAAAATGGACATTTCACCCCTAGGATAGATATAACCTTTGATAGCTGAGAAAAGTGATGGAAAACAGAGTATACTTTAGAGTTCTCCCGTACCTTCTTCTCCTCACTGTTCTTTGTGGTTTTTGAACCAATTTTGAGGATTCCAGCTTAGGAAGCAAGCCTTGGGAGATTGGGAGTGTGTTCCACCATTGAAGACTATCATAAGCCAAGCTTTGGGTAAGTTTCTAACCATGGCTTTCTCTGGTTTGCTTTGTTTTGGTTTTGTTTTGCAGCTGAGTTTACTAGGGTGAATTCATGGTTTTGTTGGGAGTTTTGGCTAGGGTTCCCATGCTTGTGATGATTGGGGTGTGTTGGGATGGTTTTTGGGTTTATTTGGCATCAAGAATAGGCTTTGGAAGCTTGGGAATCGAGTTAGAATCGAGGAAGTTGAAGAAGGTCGGTTCAGGGGTGTTTGGGCCTGGAGGTAGCGCTACAGCGCCCACCCTTGGGCGCTATAGCGCTCCTCAGGAGGCTTTCTGGCGCTTGGGAGGTTCTGAGTAAAGCGCTGTGGCGCTAGGGGTTGAGCGCTGTAGCGCTACCCTATTCCTTCCAAACCCCGTTTTGAGTGTTTTTAAGGGTTTTTGACTTGGGGATTCAATCTTTAAGGCCCGGGATCGAATCTACTCACCGTGTGGGCATGTTTCGAGGTCCCGAGGGTGGTGCTTAGGTTAAGACCCTATCATTATGGATTCTCATTAATGGAAGTTACAATTGGTTGTGATTAGGTAACCGCTAAGGAATTAAAAGATCGATCGTTCTCAGGGGTCGTCTTTGTCATACTTCTCGCTCGAACTTGAGGTAAGAAAACAGTGTATGGATACAGTTGCACCCTGTACAGGTATATAACATGCATGGTTTGATATTGAGGCATGTTGGTTGATATATGTGAACGTGGATTGCATATTAAATGCTAATGAATGATGATTATCTGTTTATGACACTGACTAGTCAGGGACTGACTCTAAAGTCGACGATCACGCATTGAATGGCTCTATGGCATTAATGCGGGACCGACCCTAAGGTCGAAGAACATATAAGCACTTGCCTGGTCTACGACCAGATGTCTATAGCCAAGGTATACGATCCCGGTGACCGTTAGTCACGTGGCTAAGGGACGTTGTCCATAGCTTTGACTCTAGAGTCGTGAGGAAGGTTATGTTGGTGACTAATCACCATGCACCTGTCCTGATTGAACATATGAAAGAATCACTTAACTGTTAAGCCCTGGTGACCCTATCGTCACATGGCTAGAGGGAGCGATGCTCATTATTGTGACTTTTGGCTATTGTCACCTATTTGTTGGACTGATAGTCCTGTATGGTTATTATGGTCGTTGTTGATATTATATCATGTTTTATTATGTTTTCTTACTGGGCCTTGGCTCATGGGTGCTATGTGGTGCAGGTAAAGGAAAGGAAAAGCTTAACCAGCCCTGAGTGGAGAGCTTGAGTGACGTTGTGTACATACAGGGTCGCTTGACCGCCACGGTCAAGGAGTTCTCAGAGGGACTAGGGGTTTACCCTATTTTTGCCGCTTAGGCCGGCGGGGATTGTAAATTTGGAACCGTAGCGACTCTTTTGTATTACGAACTACTTGTAAACATTTTGAAAGGCTCATGAGCAGTTTATTTACTTAATGAAATGTACCCTTTCCTTTTTACTGGTTTTCTACCTTAACCTAACAATAACACTTAGATCACATTTTTTAACCAAAGGACTCGGGTAGTGGGTCAAATTTCTGGTTCACCGTAACTGTACTGGGGTAGCCAGGGTGTTACAACTTGGTATCAGAGCAATGCCAAGGTTAGGGTTCCTGTAGACTGGCTGGGTATGTACACACATCACCGAAGTCAAGCTCGACTCATGGTTTGGTAGCTATCTAAATGGTTACATGTATAATTGCTTAAATGTGATATATATGCTTTACCTGTGTGTATGAGATATTATGTTGAGCTTGTGCCCTGGGATATTATATCTTCAGCAAATGTGTACTGATTAGTACTGAGATTGCTGGCGCCTGCTTATTAGTATGGTTGTCTATAAGTTATTATGTGATACATGCTGAGTGCTGAATGCCATAAACATGTATCTGCTTGTGAATATTGAGTGACTGTGGAATGTGATAGTTGCCTGTTTGTTCTTGGACCGTGAGGCGGCAAGAGGTTTAGTTATTACTACCTGACTGGCCGTATTGATTATTGTTTCAGTAAGGTATCAGTGACAGAATGAACTCAGGACAGACAGACATGTCAGCTGGCCAGAGTGATCCAGGCCAGAATAATAACAGTCAGGGTCAAGAGAATGACCAATCTCAGATTCCACAGCCAGCACTTGCAAACTGGCAACAGTTGTTTGATGATTTGCAGGCTATAGTGTTAAAACAGGGAGAGGAGCTTCGTCTCCTAAGACAGCAGCAAGTGCCTGTGGTTGTAAGTGTTGCAGAGGCACCTTCTGTGTCGGTGCCAGTTACTGGGCAACTGCCTGGGGTTGAAAACAGATTGGAACCTCTTTATGAGCGGTTCAGGAAACAACAACCTCCTGTGTTTGAAGGCAGTGCCGATCCTACCAAAGCTGAACAATGGATGAGCATGATTACCACTGTTCTGGATTTTATGAAGGTAGTTGGTACTGAGAGGGTGGCCTGTGCTGCCTATATGTTTCGGGAAGATGCCCGGATTTGGTGGGAAGTGGTTGGCCAGACCAAGGATGTTAATCTCCTGAGCTGGGAGGAATTTCAGACTTTGTTTAATGAAAAGTATTATAATGACGCCGTTAGAGCGGCGAAGGCTGATAAATTCATGAGGCTACTTCAGGGAAGCTTATCAGTAACCGAGTATGCCTTAAGGTTTGACCGTTTGGCAAAGTTTTCCAAGGAGTTGGTACCCACTGATGGGACCAGGAGAGAGCGTTTCTTACAGGGGCTACAGCCCAGGTTAGCCCGAGATGTGCGCATCACCACTATGGTAGGAGTGACTACTTATGCACAGGTGGTGGAGAAGGCGCTTACAGCTGAAACTGCAGAGATTAAGATCTGGCGTGAAAGTGCAGCCAGAAGGGATTTCAGGAGGCCAGGTCCTCCATTTGCGGGTTCTGGTAGGGGTGTTGGCCCCAGTGATTAGAAGAGGAAGGTTCCTGACACCTTCCTAGTTCCAGGTCCTGACAGGAGACCTCCTGGTGTTACAACAGGTCGTCCTGGGGGCAGTGAAGCCTGGAGGTCTTATCCCGAGTGTCCTAGATGCAAGAGGCATCACTTGGGAGAGTGTAAGGCAAGGGCCTGCTTCTCTTGTGGAGCAGTGGGTCATCTGAAGAAGGATTGCCCTAAGGTAAGAAAGGAAGAGCCCAGGAAGGCAGACAGCTCGGCCCTAGCGCGAGTGTTTGCTTTGATTCAAGCAGAAGCTGAGGCTTCGCCTTCAGTTGTTACAGGTCAGCTTCTTAGTGCAGGAACTGCTTATAATGTATTGATTGACTCTGGTGCTACACATTCTTTTGTTGCTAGTAGCGTTATTGATAGATTGTGTAGACCTTGTGATTTCTATGCTGTGGGGTTTGGTACTTTGTTACCCACTGGGGAGCTGGTTGTATCCAAGAGGTGGGTCAGGTCTTTGCCAGTGATAGTGGAGGGCAGAGAGTTGTCAGTGGATCTTATAGAGTTGGTTATGACTGACTTTGATATGATACTGGGTATGGACTGGTTGGCCAAGTATGGGGCAACCATTGACTGCAGAAGGAAGATGGTCACCTTTGAGCCTGAGGGTGAGGATCCTTTTGTATTTGTTGGTACTGTGCATGGACCCCGTATTCCTATGATTCTGCATTGAGGGCTAGGGATTTGTTGCAAGGGGGTTGCATTGGATTCTTAGCCAGTGTGGTTGATACCACCCAGGTCGTGCCAGTGAGACCAGAGGATACTAGACTTGTGTGTGAGTTTCTGGATGTGTTTCCAGAGGATTTGCCAGGGTTGCCACCACACAGAGAGATTGAGTTTATTATAGAACTGGCCCCAGGGACGGAGCCAGTGTCTAGAGCACCATACAGAATGGCCCCAGCTGAGTTGAAAGAATTAAAGGTACAGTTGCAAGAGCTGTTGGATTTGGGTTTTATCAGACCTAGCTTTTCACCTTGGGGTGCGCCAGTTCTATTTGTAAAGAAGAAAGATGGTTCTCTGAGGATGTGTATAGATTACAGGGAACTGAATAAGTTGACAATTAAGAACCAGTATCCTTTGCCAAGGATAGACGATCTGTTTGATCAATTGCAGGGTAAGACGGTATTCTCTAAAATCGACCTTCGTTCTGGTTATCATCAGTTGAGGGTCAAGGAGGGAGATATATCGAAGACCGCTTTTCATACTAGGTATGGGCATTATGAGTTTCTAGTTATATCATTTGGGTTGACTAATGCCCCTGCTGCTTTCATGGATATGATGAACAGAGTGTTCAAGGATTATTTGGACCAGTTTGTGATCGTCTTTATCGATGATATTCTGGTGTATTCTCAGACTGAGTCAGAGCATGAGCAGCATCTGAGGTTGGTTCTACAGAGATTGAGAGAGCACAGATTGTTTGCAAAGTTCAAGAAGTGTGAATTCTGGTTGTCTCAGGTGTCCTTTCTTGGGCATATTGTCAGTAAGGAGGGGATTAAAGTGGATCCAGCAAAGATTGAGGCGGTCAGGGATTGGCCAAGGCCAAAGAATGCTTCTGAGGTTAGAAGTTTGCTTGGATTGGCAGGGTATTACAGGCGTTTTGTGGAAGGGTTCTCAAAGATTACTACTTCGTTGACTGAGCTGACACGCAAGGGTCAGAAGTTTGTGTGGTCAGACAAGTGTGAGAACAGCTTCCAGGAGTTGAAACAGAGGTTGATTACAGCTCCAGTTCTGAGTCTTCCTACAGACCAGGAGAAGTTTGTGATATACTGTGATGCCTCTCATCAGGGTTTGGGCTGTGTTTTGATGCAATCAGAGAGAGTTATATCCTACCCATGATTTAGAGTTGGCGGCGGTGGTTTTCGCTTTAAAGATATGGAGGCACTATCTCTATGGAGAGAAGTGTGAGATTTATACAGACCACAAGAGCCTGAAGTATTTCTTCACCCAAAAAGGACTTGAATATGAGACAAAGGCATTGGCTAGAATTAGTGAAAGATTATGATTGTGAGATTCTGTATCACCCAGGGAAAGCCAACGTGGTAGTTGATGCTTTAAGCCGGAAGGGTCCGGGACAGATTCATGGTATTAGGCTGATAGCCAGAGAGTTAGCTGATGATATGGCCAGAGCTGGTATAGAGTTACTGGTGGGCCAGTTGGCCAATATTACGCTACAGTCTACGCTGCTAGAGAGGATTAAAGAGGGTCAGTTGAGTGATCCACAGCTGATCAGGATTAGAGAGGATGTCTTGGCTGGAGCATCCAGGGACTATACGGTGTATGATTTGGGGTTGTTGAGATATAAGGGACGGATATGTGTTCCATTAGACACTGCATTGAGGCGGGAGATTCTGGATGAATCTCATACTACACCTTACTCTTTGCATCCAGGCACCACGAAGATGTATCAGGATGTGAGATCGTTGTACTGGTGGCCAGGGATGAAGAGGGATGTAGTAGAGTGCATGGCTAAGTGCTTGACATGTCAACAGGTCAAGGCTGAACATCAGAGGCCGGCAGGGTTATTGCAGCCTCTGGATATTCCGGAGTGGAAGTGGGAAGACATCACAATGGACTTTGTGGTGGGCTTGCCCAGGATTGTTGGTCAGCATGATTCCATTTGGGTGATAGTGGATCGCTATACCAAGTCAGCTCACTTTCTACCGGTGAGGACTACTTATACCGTTGACCAGTATGCAGATCTCTATGTGAGAGAGATCGTGCGCCTCCATGGAGCCCCTAGGTCGATCGTGTCAGACCGGAACCCTACATTCACTTCCAAGTTCTAGAAGAGTTTACAAACAGCCATGGGAACACAACTGAAGTTCAGTATAGCTTATCATCCTCAGACAGATGGGCAATCTGAGAGGACGATCCAGATATTAGAAGACATGCTGCGGGCATGTGTACTGGACTTTGGTGGATCATGGAGTAAGTATCTGCCTTTGATAGAGTTCTCCTATAATAACAGTTACCAGTCTACCATTGGTGTTGCACCTTATGAGATGCTATATGGTAGGAAGTGTAGATCTCCCATTCATTGGGATGAGACAGGTGAAAGGAGATACTTAGGTCCTGAGGCAGTTCAGAGGACCAGTGAGGCTATTGATAAGATTAGAGCTCGGATGCTTACTTCTCAGAGTAGACAGAAGAGCTATGCAGATCCCAAACGCAGGAACGTGGAGTTCCAGGTAGGGGACTATGTTTTCCTCAGAGTCTCGCCATGGAAAGGGGTGAGAAGGTTTGGGAAGAAAGGCAAGCTGAGTCCCAGGTTTGTAGGTCCATTTGAGATCCTGGAGAGGATTGGTCAAGTGGCTTACAGGCTAGCTTTGCCTCCGGCGTTGTCGGCCGTGCATAACGTATTTCATGTTTCTGCTCTTCGGAGGTATGTATCTGATGATAGTCATGTTTTGAGTTATGAGGATCTGGAGCTTGAGCCAGATCTCTCCTTTGAGGAGCAGCCTGTTCAGATACTTGATTAGAAGGATAAAGTCCTCAGGAACAAGACAATACCTTTGGTTAAGGTGTTGTGGAGGAACAGCAAGGTTGAGGAGACGACCTGGGAGCTGGAGTCTGATATGCGGAGTCAGTATCCCGAGCTGTTCAGGTAAATTTTGAGGATGAAATTTCTGTAAGGAGGGGATAGTTGTAATGCCTCAGATTTCCTAATGTGGTTTAATGGCTGGATTAGTAGGCCGGGAGGGCCTTAATTGTTTAATTACGCCATTAAATGCGTTTATGCATGTTTATGAGAATTATATTATAATATAATGTTAATTGTATGCATGTCGATGATATATGTTGAGACCACATTATGATGTTGGTTTGTTCGAGCTATTCGACATGAGACGATCGTAGAATATTGATTAGCGGTTTAGTCACAACAGGTTTTAGTGTCGGGACTTGGGTTGAGTCTCGGGGTGATTTTGATGGTTAGAGCATTACCGGGAGATAAAGGGTAACGGGATGTGAGTTATTGGTGTTTTTGATTATTGAGAATAGCGGGAATTGGAGAGCGTTAATTATGATTAACGAGTTAGGAGGGAAGTACCAAAAATGCCCTTGGGAGCTTTAGAAACTATTAATTGACCTAGGGGTATAATGGACATTTCACCCCTAGGATAGATATAACCTTTGATAGCTGAGTAAAGTGATGGAAAACAGAGTATACTTTAGAGTTCTCCCGTACCTTCTTCTCCTCACTGTTCTTTGTGGTTTTTGAACCAATTTTGAGGATTCCAGCTTAGGAAGCAAGCCTTGGGAGATTGGGAGTGTGTTCCACCATTGAAGACTATCATAAGCCAAGCTTTGGGTAAGTTTCTAACCATGGCTTTCTCTGGTTTGTTCTGTTTTGGTTTTGTTTTGCAGTTGAGTTTACTAGGGTGAATTCATGGTTTTGTTGGGAGTTTTGGCTAGGGTTCTCATGCTTGTGATGATTGGGGTATGTTGGGATGGTTTTTGGGTTTATTTGGCATCAAGAATAGGCTTTGGAAGCTTGGGAATCGAGTTAGAATCGAGGAATTTGAAGAAGGTCGGTTCAGGGGTGTTTGGGCCTGGAGGTAGCGCTACAACGCCCACCCTTGGGTGCTATAGCGCTCCTCAGGAGGCTTTCTGGCGCTTGGGAGGTTCTGAGTAAAGCGCTGTGGCGCTAGGGGTTGAGCGCTGTAGCGCTACCCTATTCCTTCCAAACCCCGTTTTGAGTGTTTTTAAGGGTTTTTGACTTGGGGTTTCAATCTTTAAGGCCCGGGATCGAATCTACTCACCGTGTGGGCATGTTTCGAGGTCCTGAGGGTGGTGCTTAGGTTAAGACCCTATCATTATGGATTCTCATTAATGGAAGTTACAATTGGTTGTGATTAGGTAACCGCTAAGGAACTAAAAGATCGATCGTTCTCAGGGGTCATCTTTGTCATACTTCTCGCTCGAACTTGAGGTAAGAAAACAGTGTATGGATACAGTTGCACCCTGTACAGGTATATAACATGCATGGTTTGATATTGAGGCATGTTGGTTGATATATGTGAACGTGGATTGCATATTAAATGCTAATGAATGATGATTATCTGTTTATGACACTGACTAGTCAGGGACTGACTCTAAAGTCGACGATCACGCATTGAATGGCTCTATGGCATTAATGCGGGACCGACCCTAAGGTCGAAGAACATATAAGCACTTGCCTGGTCTACGACCAGATGTCTATAGCCAAGGTATACGATCCCGGTGACCGTTAGTCACGTGGCTAAGGGACGTTGTCCATAGCTTCGACTCTAGAGTCGTGAGGAAGGTTATGTTGGTGACTAATCACCATGCACCTGTCCTGATCGAACATATGAAAGAATCACTTAACCGTTAAGCCCTGGTGACCCTATCTTCACATGGCTAGAGGGAGCGATGCTCATTATTGTGACTTTTGGCTATTGTCACCTATTTGTTGGACTGATAGTCCTGTATGGTTATTATGGTCGTTGTTGATATTATATCATGTTTTATTATGTTTTCTTGCTGGGCCTTGGCTCATGGGTGCTATGTGGTGCAGGTAAAGGAAAAGAAAAGCTTAATCAGCCCTGAGTGGAGAGCTTGGGGGACGTTGTGTACATACAGGGTCGCTTGACCGCCACGGTCAAGGAGTTCTCAGAGGGACTAGGGGTTTACCCTATTTTTGCCGCTTAAGCCGGCGGGGATTGTAAATTTGGAACCGTAGCGACTCTTTTGTATTACGAACTACTTGTAAACATTTTGAAAGGCTCATGAGCAGTTTATTTACTTAATGAAATGTACCCTTTCCTTTTTACTGGTTTTCTACCTTAACCTGACAATAACACTTATATCATGTTTTTCACCAAAGGACTCGGGTAGCGGGTCAAATTTCCGGTTCATCGTAACTGTTCTGGGGTAGCCAGGGCGTTACAGCATATCTCATCTAGGATTTCATCTCAAATGATAAATAAGCAAGTTTTAGATTCATTCATACATCAAACCACAAGCCAATTTTAACAATGCATACTTTCCAAGTCAAATTGCAAAAAAAATTCCAATCATGGCTAAACATTCATTTTTTTTTCATGGATCAAAACAAGCTACCAATGAAGTCTAACCAAGCACACAGATTCAATTCATAAAAAATTTGCATGAAATTTTCTTCCATATTAGAGGCTAACATTGAAAACTTGATTCACACAAAAACGACACTCTCAACATCCTAGACACAACAACATAGTAAATAAAATACTAACCAAATACAATACACAACTAAAACACAAACACAAGTAAAACAAACTACTCAATATATACAAAATGAAAGTAAATCTCCTCCCCCAAACTTAATATGAACATTGTCCACAATGTTCAAAATAAAAGCAAAGGAAAAGAAATTTACTTGACAAACTCGGACTGCTCACGATGAAGGACCCTTGCCACCGTCTCCCTCAGGTAGCCAAAATGTGGTGGTTGATATGGATTGAACTTGGAAATTTATGAGTTGGGCTCGAAGTAGCATCGTGATCATATATATATTTTTTGTACAATTTGTAATTACAATTTTAACACTAAACGACAAAAATTAAAACTAATCCTAAAATAAATAAATACTCAAAATACTAAAATTTCAAGTGTTCATAATCCAAAACTTAAATAAAACTAATAAATAAAATTTCAAATAAAGGATTGGAATGTTAGGGTTTTATGCCATAATTAAAACCTGATTTCTTTGTAATCTCATTTATTATGAATAAAAGAATTGAAATCATTTTTTTACTTGGTCAATCACTTTGCTCAAATGTTTTATTTTCATGATTATTTGTTTAATATAAAATTTTATCAAATCCCGAGCATATAGCTAATCGTATTTATAGTGACGTAATCACAGTGCAATATAAATATGATTATATGTTAAAAAATAAGTTAGTCCTAAGATTAGTCAGTGCACGGGATTTACACTTACTTGGCAATCTATGATATGATCTACTTACACATTGTAGTGTTATGTTCTTTCTAGAACATTAGCAAAGTAAATAAGATCGAATGTATTTGTTACATCGGACTGGACCGATATTGACAGTTGATGGGATAAGTAAACATACCGTTATTATCTATTCTAGTCATATCATATAGTTGACCATAGGTCAATTCAATCTCAATTATGAGTGGTTAGTATTCTAATTGATTGTATTATTTGAGTTCTTTGACTTGTTCGTTACCAACTTACCCTACGGACTAGTGCATACTTACATCTTGGGAACTCAGTAGTATAATTGAGTGGGAGTGTTAATCATAGATATGAACATCTATAGCTTCTGATGAAGACGTGAAATGATGGTTTCCTTTTAGTTTGGTTCAAGGTGCTAAATGATAGGCATCTCATTTCAGTAATTAATATTAGTTTACTGAAATATCATTTACAAGGAACTAAGTGTTTTAAGGATAAAATACAATGAAGGGTAAAACGATATTTTAGTCCCATCTCATTGTAGACCGTCTATAGAGGATTGAGTGACAATTATGGTTATAACAATGTATAATTAATTGCGTATCTATATTTGTTATAGAGTGTTCTATGAATTCAAGAGTGCAATTCTGAGTCTTTAGTGGAGTCACGAGCAATTAATAAGTTAGTAAATTTATTTGTTAGATTTATGATAACTTATTGGAGCTTGATTTCATAGGCCCATGGTCCCCACTGCACCTTGGATAAAATCATCTAGATAGCATCAGTTAATTGATTTAATTATCAATTAGAATTATCAAAGTTGACCAGGTCAATTTTGGATAGTTTCACAGAGTTATGTAATTTTGAGAAGAAAAGAGAAATTATAGCAGATTTATTAATTAAGATAAATTGGTATCTAAATTAATAAATAAGTTTAAATCAAGGTTCAAATTATAAATAATTAATTTGATAAATGATTTAAATAATTATTTAATTAATTAAATCAATAGAAAATAATACAAGCCTTGATTTTAAGTCCAATGGGCTTATAATCAAATGGGAAATTTCACGGGCCTAAAGCCCATGATAATTTCGACCTAGGGTTGTTAATTGTCTATTATTTTATTGATTTTTTAATTAAATAAACGACCTAATTGATTCTATAAAAGAAATGTTAAGAGAGAGAGTTGAAAACACAAGTCAAGTCACAAGTTGAAACACAAGTTTCTGATAGGTTTTAGATTCTCTCCAAACATAAGTCATTTTCTAAGCCTTATTATTCTTTTCTCTTCTTCTCTCTGTATCTATCTCATGTGTTGAGAATTTCCCACTCTAGTCTAGGTGATTCTAAGGATACTTTGGAAGGCTGTGAAGAAAATTGAAGATCGGTTTAGTTTCTTGGTAATACTCTGTGATAGAAAGGATACAAGGGTTAAAGAAACTGAAGGAATGACTATATTATTTCGCTGCGTATAATGTAATTATTCTTATCATCATTTCTCTTTGAATTTAATTTTAGAAACATGCTCTAGGTTATCTCATATTAATTTGTTTAATATTAGATATACATGAAAATAAATAAAGATCCTGTATAAGTTTTCCCAACATGGAATGCCTCCAAATGTGCTGTCGTTAACGTCATTTAGCTGGACGCTGAATTCATCTTCCCCTTGAATCCTTAAGAGCCAAAGTGTCATATGAGAAAGCCCGTCTTATGATGTTGCAACTTCTTGGAGCTTTCCACCGCTCATGTAACATTCGAGCTTTCCCACTAAAGAACCTTTTCACACGATTACGTACTGTTCGACTACCATATTGAGCAATGACCGTTCACTCGATCACTTCCACCTTACTACCGTCTCCTGTTATCACATCCACTCTACAACACGTTGGAATTTCAATTGCAAAAAAAAACATTAAATGTTACCTCCTCATTTTGCACTCGCAACTTCAATTCTCCTTTTTGCACATCAATTAGCGCCATTCAAATAGCTAAAAATAGTCTCCCAAGAATGATCGGAATATTTTCATCTTCCTCCATATCAAGAATATTAAAGTCCGCAGGAAAGATGAATTTGTCCACTTTCACCAATACATCCTCAATAATACCTCTTAGGTGCTTCATTGAACGATCCTCCATTTGTAGGGACACGGTAGTAGGGCGAGCTTCTCCTAATTTCAATTTTCTATAGACAGATAGAGGCATCAGATTTACACTTGCCCTTAAATCACATAATGCCTTCTCAAAAACCGCATTCCCTATAGTACAATGAATGGTAAAACTACCCGGATCTTTAAGCTTGGGAGGTAGTTTCTTTTGTAATATTGTACTGCACTCCTCAATAAGTGCCATAGTCTCATAATCCTCAAACTTCTTTTTTTTTTTTTTTTTGATAAAATTTCCTTCAAGAACTTAAGGTAAGTTGGCATCTGCTCAAGCACTTCTGCAAAAAGGGATATTAATATGCAGTTTCTTAAATACCTCCAAAAACTTTGCAAACTGTTTATCTAGGTTGTTCTTGCGTAACCTTTGTGGAAAGGAATTTTTATGTGATGATCTATACTCACTTGTGACTGCTTCTTCTCAAGGTTCTCAATAACCTTTTCTTCCACCTTTCCTTTTATTGCAGACTCCATTTTTGGTAGAAGACTAGATTTCTCAACTGGCTCTTCCAACTCCTTATCGCTCCTCAAGGAGATTGCATTGCACCGCTCTTTAGGATTCACCTCAGTATTACTTGGAAATTTTTCTTGAGGTATACTTTGTAACATATTTTCCAATTGACCCACTTGCATTTCAAGATTTTTGATGGATGGCTGAGTTTCAGTCATAAACTGAGCTTGGGAGTTGGTCAAGGTCAATAGTGCAACTTGTAAATCATTTGAATTCTCTCCAGGAACTAGTGGCTTAGGTGGTGGTGTTGGAGGTTGAGGCATAATCTGCTGAGATTGAGGTTGGAATTGAGTTTGCCTGCCCTGATTATTTCTCCATAAAAATTAGGGTGATTTCACCACCCTGGATTAAATGAATTGGAGAAAGGATTGTTGGCTTGCCCATTAAAATTACTCATCTTGTTGACTTGCTCCATAGGGATGGTGTTATTTAACTTTGTTGTCATACACTACTCAAATTGGTGAGGACCACCACAAATTTCACGACCTGCTGACATCTGAATGGAATTAACAGACACAGTATTGTGTTGCAACTGTTTTGTCAAGGAAGCGACCTGAGCAGTCAAGGCAGTGATGGCATCAAGTTCATGAACTCCGACAACCTTTATAACACCAGTTGACCTCTCATCAGACCATTGGTGATTGTTAGTGGCCATGTCTTCTAACAATTCATATGCTTCATTGGCACTCTTATTTATGAATGCCCCACCAAATGCAGCATCAATTATGGTGCGAGTAGTACCGCACAATCCATTGTAAAAGTTGTGGACCAACATCCACTTTTCAATGCCGTGATGAGGATACATTCTCAACAGTTCCTTGAACCTCTCCCAAGAGTCATATAAAGATTCCCCCTCAAGCTGGTAAAAATTATTGATCTCCCCCCTTAATTTAGTAGCCTTTGATGGAGGAAAGAACTTGGCAAGGAATTTCTGAGCCAAATCCTCCCAAGTATTTATAGAATTGGATTGAAGGGAGTTCAACCAACTTTTAGCTCTTTCCCGCAGCGAAAAATGGGAATAGCCTCATCCTAATTGCATCATCGCTCACCCCATTATACTTGAATGTTGCACATAACTCCAGAAAAATAGTTAAATACATGTGAGGGTCTTCTGAAGGTAAGCCACCAAATTGCACGGTGGATTGCACCATTTGTAAAATCGCTGGCTTAATCTCAAAGTTATTAGCCTCCACAGCCGGTGGTCTTATATATGTTTGGACTCCCGTAACAGTTGGGAGTACATAATCCCATAAGCTTCTCATAGCAGGATTCTGGTATCGTCCTAGCACCACTTCTAGCACCCCTCCATTTAACCCATCATTGTTTTGAGGATTTGACATAACAACAGTTGGACCAGTAACGCTTTTGTTTCTACGATTCTGCCTGCATGCTTTCTCAATCTCAGGATTAATAGGAACAAGGCTATTTGCTCCTCTTCTGCCACACATATAACAAAACTACCTGAAAAAAAATGGTCAGGAATGCACGCAAAACAAGTTAGAAACAGTTCAAAGAACAACCAAATTAGAAATAAAATTAATTACTTTAATATTGATAATTTTCAGTCCCCGGCAATGGCGCCAAAAACTTGTTGCAAAAATTAAAGCTATGCAAGTGCACACAGTCGCAATTTGTAATAAATCTTGGTAAGACCAAGTATCGTCCCACGAAGACTGATTTATCAATTACCAATTAATTAGTTCTTAATTTCTATTTGGCTAACAAAAATTGGATTTGTAAAACTTAAAATCAAGAAAGCATAAATAAATGTAATGCGCACAAATAAATTAACAACAAGAACACAAGAATGAAATTCACGAACGAGAACAATTAGGGATTCTAATATCCTCTACTATCCACTCTATTATTCTTTAATGCAATTACCCCTTAAATTCTTCTCATTAAAATGATAGGAATACAAAAATATTAACTATTCGAATTAATAAATAGAAAAATCGACGTAATGTGAAATCCCTATATTTCTATGGTCAATTCAAACAACATGAAGCAATAAGTACAACCCTAAATCACATAAACCAACTTCATACTCTCATTCTAAATTGAAATCTATGTCTACTCAAATTTAGCATATTCAAATCTCACTTTTTAAATTTTGATTCGAATTCATAAATTGTATGTTTGCAATCAATCACATACACAATAAACACAAATTGAGTAAATTTTAGATGAAGAAGAAATAGACAAATGCATTAAATCATAATAGAGTTTCAAGAGAGTCAATTAGAAACCCAAATAATGAAATTAGTTGATAATCATTCTAAAAACATCAAAAGTACTTAAGCTAAACATAAGAATGAAAGGAAATAGAAAAACTCTTTAGAACAAATTGAGATGCTCTCTAAGGTGTTCTCCACTTTTGATTTTCATTCCTCCCTCTTCTCTCTCTTTCTCTCCTCTCAAAATTAAGTTTAAAACCTAATTTTTTCTTCAGAAGCAATGCGGGCTGTGACCAAACATTTCAAGTGTCGCGGCCCAACCTCTTTAGCGCCGAGGCCCATGTAAATTTTCTGGGTAGACAAAGTTAGGTGCGCCGCAGCCCTCTGTTCCTGCACCGTGGCCCATTGTCTATCCTTGAAAAATAGGCTTTCTGCCTTGGACCAGGCTGCGACTCAGCATCATAGCGCCGCGACCCTTAACAATTTCTTCAATTTTTGTGATTTTGGTCCCGAAAATTCATCGAAGCCATAAAATTGCTTGAGGATTCATCTTTTCACAGAATAAACACCAAAAAGCCAAATTTTCTTCATTTGTCTGCAAATTTGCTCTAATTGTTCTTTTCCTTTATTTATAAGCTAAAACCTGATAACAAGCAAAAGCAAAGCATAATACTGCACTAAAAAACTAAAAAGGTTTATAAAAACTACCTGCAACATAACCTAAACACAACAAAAAACTAGACTCAACACCGACCCGCACGTCTCCTGCTTTTCTGGACCCAGATAAAACCTCCCATTCGTGAGCTACACTTTCCATTCCAGGGCACTTTGTCTTGCCCTCTTATGAATAGTTTAATGTTGCTCCCATCCACTTCCCTGGCTATGGCACTTATGGAGGTCCTCCGCCTCATTCAGCCAGTGAGTCATCTGCCCTTGTCCATCCAGACACCCCTGGTTCGAGTGAGGTTCCATGGGTGAATCACGTGTTGGCTCCTTACATGTAGAGGTTTGCTCGTGCGGCTGAGGATATTGTAGAGGCCGAGTGGAGGGGCCTTGAGAGTTTTAGCATGAAAGAGCTGGGGGAGACTCTCATGCATTCCCTTACTTGGGTAAGTTTGTTTCTTGCGATACTTTATTGTGTGTGGTTTCTTATATATATGTTTCCTGTATCTTGACCTCTTATACATACACCCCTTCTCTTTTGCAGACTTCTCTCGTGGCTTGGCACTTAATAACTTCGGTGAGAGACTTGTCCTCGGCCGAGGCAGAAAAATTCTGACTGGCTATTAAGATCCAGGAGCTCAAGAAGCAGCTTATTGAGGCCAACCTCAAGGTAGAAGCGGTTGTTGCAAAGGCTTTCTCTTCATCTAAGAGTAGGAAGAGAGTGGAAGCCAAGGAGGAGGCACTGTAGGAGATGATCGTTGCTCTTAAGGAAAAATTAGCAGAGGTTGAGTATAAGTCGGTGGAGCGCACCCTTTATGGTGTGTGGAAAAATAAATCCTAGCTTCAATTTCTCCTCATTTGATGACCATGTTGTTGCTAAGGCTACCGAATGGAATGCTCGCGACAGGAAACCATGAAGTCTTTTCCTATCTCGTCTTTTGCTCCCATGTGTGGGCAGCTTATTTCTTGTTACTTCGATTTGGTTGTAATGCTAATTGACTTATTTTGCCTGAGAGGTTTCTCCAGGTCTCATGTTTTCTTCGTTAGGAACTTTAATAAGTCCTGCTATGTCTTATGCTTATTTTGTGATGGAACATTATCATGTCCTTTTATGCATGTGGGCTTCACCTATTTACTGTGTGTGATTCGTGTCTGTCGGTGCACCTTGACTACTTGTAAGGATATTTTGACCCTTTGGGTTCTTGCTATCCTTTTATATATTTTTGTGCGCACTTGTTTTTTTTTTGTGAGAAGCGTCTTTCTCGTCATTATGCATAATACTATTTTTGCAAGGGTCCCCTTTAGGATCCTTTTTGGCTAGACGACTTGATGGACACTCTAGACCTATTAGCGTGTGCTTTCCTTGATGCATTAACCCTTTGCTAGGAGGTAATGATAAATTTTTATTTGGGATTACTAATCCCTTGGATATTAATAAGGGTAGTTGTTTACCCAAAAAAGATTTGCAAACTGACGTGGCAAAATTAACATGCACGTGGGATACACGTGAATGTTTAAATGAGTACGTTTTTTTCGACCGTTGACCAGAGGAGAATTCACTCAGCAGAAGACATATTTTATGGGCGACCAGTCTAATCGCAGTTTTTCAAAAATCTTCTATAGATATGTAATCTTGTATTTATGTAATAAGTGTGATTTCCATTATTCTTTGGATACACATGTATTAAATGAAATTAAGGCCCATCGGCCCATGAGGAACTCCTTGAGCCTATAAATAAGACTCGAAGGGCTCAAAAGAGGGGAATTTTTTGGATCTTTAGAGAGAATTCTAGTGTTTTCATCTGCCAAATTTGTATTCATCTCCAAGCTTGTGAAACTTGCGAACCCTAGTTCTTTGATCACAATTTTTGGAGTTCTACATTAATAAGAACACTAAGTGGACGTAGGTTATTACCATCTTTGGGGTCGAACCACTATAAATTTTTGTGTCATTTATCTTTTTGGTTTGATTTCATCTCATTCTTATTGTTTAACTTGACTCCATGTCGTTGGCCAAATCGAGGGTCAATAGTTTGGTGCTTTCATTGAGAGCTCAGAAGACTCAAGACCTCCAAGAAGATCAAATGGCAAAAACATCTAGGAATACTGGGCAAACCTCTGGTATTGCGCCAACCCAACCTCCTCCACAAAATGTGGTTGAGGATGAGCCATAAGTGGAATCAGAAGAGGAGGAGATGGATTCTGATACTTTGAGGATGACTCTGATTGTGTTGCAAGAGGAATTAGCCAATCTGATGGATAATCAAGAAAATGTGGCTGGAACAATGGCGCTGCATCAGAGGGAGATTGATAGGCAACACCAAGAATTGAATGAGTGGCAGACCGACATGGACCTCCGGCAGAGGGATGCCATTTTCGCTCTGGAGGTAGCCATTCAGTTGGCCCGAGGATAGCCTGCACCTGCCTCCCAACTAGATCAGCCACCTAGTACACATCCACAACAAGGTCCACAATCAGATCATCCCCAACATCACCACACTCCGCCTCAACCGACAAATCCTCAGAGGTCGAAGCAACCCCCTGCTACTCAACAGGATAGGCCGTTCCAGGATCTTGAGCAGCAACCACCCTCTCGCGATGGTCGAGATAATCTCTAGCAGCAAAGGCAGAGTAGGGCTGAGCAGCATCTCTGGAGCCCTAGACGCCAGACTGCCGAGGAACCAAACCCACCGAACAGGGGACAACGTCCTTCAGAAACCAGAAGGCAGGTGGAATCAGGCTCTGCAGTTAGGGGTCCCCCACGGCCTAATAATTCCTGAGGACCTCTCAACCAATGCAGGCCTCCACCTGTCAGTCAGGACATGCCAGCAAGGGGAGGGGAAATAGTGCAAACAGCAGGTCGCACCGTAATCGCTCACAATTTAGAGATGTCCACAACTATAATGAGTCAGATTCTGGTAGATGACCACAATGTAGATGACATGCTGGTTTAGTCGAAGAAGGCTGAAGAGCACATCAAGGACCTGCGAGAATGCTTCAACATCTTGAAAAAATATCAAATGAAGCTAAATCCTCTTAAGTGTTCCTTTGGTGTTGGATCAAGATATTTTTTGGGATTAATAGTAAACTCGCGAGGAATCAAAGCTAATTCCGAAAAGAGCAAGACCCTGATCGAGATGCAGTCGCCTGCCAAGATTAAAGATGTTCAAAGCCTAACTAGGAGGATTGCCGCTTTGAGTAGATTCATTTCTAGGTTAACGGACAAGTGCGTTCCATTTTTTAATCTACTTAGGGGCAACAAGAAGTTCGAGTGGATAGAAGAGTGCGAGCAGGCTTTTCAGGCACTAAAGTCTCATATGTCACAACCACCCGTCCTGTCCAAACTAGTTGAGAGAGAAACTTTGTTCATCCATTTAGCAATCACATAATATGCTGCTAGTGTTGTTCTAGTTAGAGAAGAAGACCACACACAAAAAGCAGTGTATTATATAAGCAAGAGGTTAGTAGGAGCAGAATTGCGATATCCACCCATTGAGAAGTTAGCCTATTGCTTGATTCTGGCCTCTAGAAAGCTGCGACCATACTTTCAAGCTCACCCCATCATGGTACTCATCGACCAGCCATTACGGTAAGTCTTGCAGAAACCAGAAGCCGCTGGTCGATTATTAAAATGGGCAGTCGAACTTGGGCAATTTGATATTTCTTATTCTCCACGAGCAGCTGTGAAAGAACAGGCTCTAGCAGACTTTGTCGCATAATTAACTGGAATCCAGACTATCGAACCGATGGAAGAAACTGAACTCCAAAGATAAACTCCTTCCTGGAAGTTGTACGTAGATGGCTCTTCCAACGAGCATAACGCAGGGGCGGGTTTGATCTTAGTCATGTCCGAAGGACATTGATTCCATTGTGCAATCAGATTCAACTTTACAATGTCCAATAATGAAGCCAAATACAAAGCTCTGCTCGCAGGATTAAGACTAGCTAAGGACATGGATATAAAGTCACATGAGATTTACAGTGACTCACAACTATTGGTTAATCAAATTATAGGAGAATATCAAGCTTGGGGTCTCAAGATGGTTGCTTATTTGAACAAAGAAAAGGACTTATTGGCACAGTTCGAAAAGTATACCCTCCAGCAAGTACCTCGCGATCAGAACTCGAATGTCGATGCCTTGGCCAAGTTAGAAAGCGCGAAGGATGCTGACGCCTTTAACATAGTACTAGTTGAGCATTTGTCAGCACCAAGCATTCAAGCAAAAGATTTTTCACTGGTGATTCAAGCGACAGCCACATGGATGATGCCCATCATTAAATACCTTGAGCAAGGATTGCTGCCAGCAGAAAGAAACAAAGCAAGGACTCTCCAGAGGCAGTCGGCTCGATTCATTCTGGTCGACATAATTTTATATAGAAGAGGGTACTCGATGCCTCTATTAAGATGTGTTTCTAAGGAAAAGGCCAAGGAACTAATTCAAGAAGGCCATGAAGGTTTCTATGGAGATTACACTGGGTGGCAAAGTTTGTCGAAGAAAATCTTAAGGGAAGGGTATTTCTGGCCTACCATGAATGAGGACTCTATGGATTTCGTTCAGAAATGTGACAAGTGTCAGAGATTCTCCAAAATACCTCGAGCAGCCACAAATGAGCTCAAACAGATGCAGAGCCTATGGCCATTCGCAGTATGGGGGATTGATTTGATCGGGTCTTGACCCACAGGAAAAGGGAATGTGAAATATGCAGTAGTTGTTGTTGACTACTTTACAAAGTGGGCCGAGGCTAAGACACTAGCAACCATAACAGCCAAGAAAGTTTTGGATTTTGTGGTCAAGAATATCGTGTGTCGATATGGGTTACCAAGGAAAATTGTCTCGGATAATGGCACACAATTTGACAGTGATCTTTTCACTGATTTTTGTGAGAGGCACGGGATTATAAAGAGTTTTTCATCGGTAGCTCATCAGCAAGCGAACTGACAGGTTGAAGCTGTCAAGAAGACACTGAAGGACACCTTGAAGAAAAGGCTCGAAGAACCAAAGGGGGCATGGCCAGAACAACTACTCGAAGTCCTTTGGCCGTATAGAACATCCCATCAAACAACAACAGGCCATACTTCATTTTCTTTGGCCTATGGGTATGAGACCATGTTTCTTGTTGAGCTAGACCCACCATCACATAGATGGCTGACATACGATCAAAGTACTAACGATCAGTTCTTGATGGAGTCTTTGGACTTGGTCGATGAAAGGCTCGAGCAAGCTCAACTTCGAGCGACAGCTTATCAGTAAAACGTGGCTCGATGTTTTAACTCTAAAGTACGAGAAAGAAAGTTTAACGTGGGAGATTTGGTACTTAGAAGAGTTTTTCTCAACACTCACGATCAAGCTGCCGGAGTGCTCGAACCAAACTGGGAGGGTCCGTATCAGATTGAAGAAGTTCTTCAACCGGGTACATATAAACTTGCTCGCTTAAATGGAGATCTCATTCCTCGCTATTGGAATGGAGAACACGTGCGCAAGTATTATCATTAAACAATTCTTTTTAAAGAACTGGCTTGTATTAATTCTACTTTTTACAAGTTTATGAATAAGGGCTGGTCAATTATACGACTGGTCGCTTACAAGTGTAAGATCAATTTTTGGTCACTCGTACAGACATGATTTTGTCCATTTATTATGAGAAATAAAAGGAACTCGTAGTTAGTTGTTCTTGCCAATTATTGTATTCATTACAAGTACTTGCTCATTACGTTTGTTATTTTGCTATATTATCATTTTTATTATAAGCGCGCGAGCAATAATGTTCGAACAGGGCTTTGTCATGGCAAGTGACCGAGAACCTTAAGCTCCTCGATCACTTGGGGGGAATACAAGGTACTAAGCAAGCAAAGCATATCAACAGACACATGTAAACACACAAGCAAAATAAGGGAAAGCATACTACGACACTTAGAGTATTTTTCAAATTTTTTGGATTTTGTAAGATGAAAACAAAGTGCTATGCTAAGTTTGGTCATACGAGCAGATGTTATAATAAATAACAAATATTAAAATATCAAAATGAAATGTTTTACACCGCGAGTAGTTGTTGCTCAAATGTAATTAATGATTAAAAGGAAGCTACCCTACGCAGCAAAAAATTGTCTCGACATTACGAACTGTAGTTCGTATGTCCCAATTACAAACAAAAAAATATAAATAAAAAATAAATGGATAAATCACTGAGTAGCAGGAGGATCTGGCTGGGATTGCTGGTCGACTGTGGTCCCCACCTCCTCTTCAACAAAATAAATGCCTGTTGCCAAGGAGATTTCGGGAGATTCCCGGGCTTTCTCCTCTTCTAGGCGAGCAGAACATCTCGTCAGTTCGAGTTGCCTTGCATGCTCAGGAAGGTAGTCGAAGTTTGCCTCTAGATTGTTCTTCCAGAATAGGTAGAAGCAGTTGAAAGTTGCCCCTTTGAACTTCTCCAGGTTCTGAGCATTTGTTTCCTCGAGCAGCTTTACTCGCCCCTCTAGCTCAGTGACTTCCTGCCGATTGGCCACCAGCTCATCCTGAAGTTTGGACGCTTCTTTGAAATTAATCTCCGAAGCTTCCTTGAACTGGTTTTTGCTAGCAGTAATTTTGACCACCATTTCTTGGCTCTTTCTTAGCTCTTCGCTCAGACAGGCAACCTACTCTTCGCATGCTTTGGCCTTCTCTTCGCATCCTTTAGCCCTCTCCTCACATGCTTTGATCTCCTCAGATGCTTGGCATCGGTCTCCTTAAAGTGATGCCTACCAGTTTTCATGGTCAGGACACCCTGTGATCAAAGAAAAAGTAGCGATGTTAGTATCAGTGAAAGGGAAAGCTAGTCAGCTAAAACACAACAAAGGTTGTAACTTACACTGAGTATTTCATTCAGCACGCGGCTGAGAATCTGGTTGGTCTTCATGGTGGGGATGTTTCTGAAAGCTTCTTGGCTACGACGATGTCTTGACAGTTTCTGTAGCTTGTCGTTAGCCGAGCTATAAGTGGTGTTCAAGATAGCCTTGACTTGATTTTTTCTTCATTGCTCAGGAGGAGTTGTGTCGCGAGGAGCTAGAGGAGTCGTGTTGCGAGGAGTTGGAAGAGGGGTGTGTCCTTTGAAGGTGTTGGTTCTGGAGGGTCCTCTGTTCGAGCCTTTTTCTTGGAGGGGTCGCTACTGTTCTCCCCAGGGTGTCGTCTGCTTCCTCTCTTCTTGCTAGCAGGAGCTTTGACGTCGATGTTAGTGTAGATGTTGAAGGCTTCTTCGGAAGGCATGACTACAAAATAGAAACAAACGATCAGATAAGGAAATTAAAGAAGCAATAAAATAATAGAAAGGGAAATTCTAAGTGGTATACCCGAGCTATTATTACTAGTCGCTATATTATCTATAGAACTACAGCTACACTCATTCTTTGCCTCGAAGAAGTCCGAATTAAAATTTCTGGTTGTAAAATTAAAATTTCCATCCCTATCGAATAGATGATAAGGGATGGGCAAGTTATCTAAAAGAGAGAGATCAATACCGTTCTCGTCAGATGATTTGGATATAGTGCTGATGTATTCTGACAATTTTTGTTTCCCTCTCCCATGTTGGGCAGGGGCAGCAGCAACTCGAGTGTTGTTGGATGACTCTCGGATGGTCACTCTTGTTGGTCGTCTCCTTTGAGATTGTGACACATCTTGCTACTGCTTGAGAATTTCTGGTCCAGTACCCTCTCTGGTGGTACTCCCCATGGTGGACTCCCTCACTTCCTGGTGAGGTACCAAAAGGCCTACCAGCTTGAGGTTGCTTTCAGTAACTAGCTCCTTGACGCTCTTTTCGATGTTCTTCATGCTAGCCAGTGGTGTAGCCCTGATATCCATCTCTGGAGTGGGGTCTGGTCGGTACCATGGGCCTAGATACAACACCAATGTTCTAAGGACGGTGAAGGAAAAACCAATAAGAAAATACACAACCAGAGATTGAGAAATTTATCTCTTCGCGTGAAGGCTAGATTGTCAGCAACCAGGTCCGTTGTGAAGTACCCCTGGAAGTATTTTCCCACATTGGATTTATGGGTGACATCACTCAGGAATACACTACCAGTTTCCTGGTGGCAGAAGTAGAAGAACCCCGTATTATTCTGGTTGGGGTTAGATTTGAGATAAAAAAAAAGGTAGTTGATCTCATGGGGTGTTGGCACAGGCCATTTTTTTTATGGTTATAGAGGATATACAGTGCTGATAGCACTCTATATCTGTTGGTTGTTATTTGGAAAGGGGCGACCTCAAAGTAGTTTGCCACCCCTTGAAAGTAGTTGTGCAAGGGCAAGATTGCCCCCACCTCAACATGAAACCTCGACCAGGCGCTGAAGGCCCCTCCAGGCAAGTTTTCCCTTTGGTCGAGTGTAGGCTTAACTAATGTAATCCCAGGAAGGTCGTACTTCTTGGGACATTTCGTCACCGTCCTAGCTGATATGACACTAGAAGGCGCAAGATACCATTCGACTTCATCTTCGGCTCGGGGGCTGTCGTGAAGCCTGGCTTTGGGTTGAATTTCAGGTGGTGCGAAGTTTACAAGGTGATGATTAGTTGAAGGTTCCTTGGCACGAGTGGCAGGTTGGTTAGAAGACGAGTTGGTTGTTTTCTTCTTTCTACGAGCAATGTATTTCACGTTACCCATGTTAGGTTGACTGGTCGGAGGGTTTTGTTGTGAAGATGGGAATTCAAAGAACAAAAGTGACGTCTGTTCTTGGTCCTTGAATAGCAGCACAAGAAGGTTGTCTTCTATTGACCTCTCACCTCCCCAAGGATCGTGCATGAAGATCTGAGAAGAATAAAGGGGAAGTGAGAATCTACGACCAATAGATAGAAGAAGAAGTACAAGGATAACGTTGCCCGTGTATAAAAGTTAAGCTTTTATACGACCAGCAGCATTCTAATATAAACAATCTAAACATGCAAGCAGTTTGGAAAAACATATTAAAAAGTGGAAGTGAAATTTTTTTTTAGAAAAACTTTTCGACTCCGAAAACAGGCGGGAAAAACCCAGTTTTTTCCGAAAGCATAAAAATCAAATTTTCACTTCGATTTTAGGCCCTAAAATAATATTCCTACTTCCCACACCGATTTCTAAGCCTCACTTAATAATTTTTACTACTTAAAATTCCTATCCTATCATGTTTCTGCATATGAACCTAATTACCCAAATTCTGTTTTCTCAAGAACATTCAAAACTCACATCAGAAAACTCGTGAAATTCATTTCAGATTGTATAACAGAGACAAGGGGTTCAAGAACTTACTTGAGTTACAGATTGTAAAGGAGTCGAGGACGTTGGTGCTCGGGGCTGGTCAAACATGTCTCGAATCGCCGAAGGTTTCTGGGCTTCTCTTGAGAGTTTTTCTTCTAAGTTCTTGAGGAGAGATAAGGACTTGGTAAAAATTGAAAAGTGGGAAAAATAACTTTTTATACTGTTCGTGGCACAGTTAAAGAGGTAATGATGGGGTAAGTTTTCGATGCTTGGGAAATCGTGTTAGCTGTTGAAATATTTTTGGGAAACTGTAACGGTCATGATTGTTTACCTTTTCAAAAAGGTGCTGACAGACGTGACAAGTCAGACGGAAAGCTGGTCGATTAAGTTTATTATATGCTGGTGGCAGTAAAATAAACTTGGGGGGCAAATGTTTACCCAAAAAAGATTTGCATACTGGCGTGGAAAAATTAACATGCACGTGGGATACACCTGACTATTTAAATGAGTACGTTCTGTTCGACTGTCGACTAGAGGAGAATTCACTCAGCAGAAGGCATATTTTATGGGCGACCAGTCTGGTCATAATTTTTCAGAAATCTTCTATAGATATGTAATCTTGTATTTATGTAATAAGTGTGATTTCCATTATTCTTTGGATACACATGTATTAAATGTAATTAAGGTCCATCGGCCCATGAGGAACTCCTTGAGCCTATAAATAAGACTCGAACTCAAAAGAGGGGACTTTTTGGATCTTGAGAGAGAATTATAGTGTTTGTATCTGCCAAATTTGTATTCATCTCCAAGCTTGTGAAACTCGCGTACCCTAGTTCATTGATCACAATTTTTGGAGTTCAACATTAATAAGAACACTAAGTGGACGTAGGTTATTACCATCTTTGGGGCCGAACCACTATAAATCTTTGTGTCATTTATCTTTATGGTTTGATTTCATCTCATTCTTATTATTTTACTTGGCTCCGTGTTGTTGGCCAAATCGAGGGTCAACAATAGCTAATCCTTATGAAACCAAGAGATAGTTTGCCAGACCCTTTATATTTTATTTTATTTTGGAGTGTTCTCCTATCCTGCCCCCGATTACTAATCCCTTGGATATTCATAAGGGTAGCTAATCCTTATGAAACCAAGAGATAGTTTGCCAGACCTTTATTATTTTTTATTTTATTTTGGAGTGTTCTCCTATCCTGCCCCCCAAGTGGTTAGTGGGATTCATTCCACTAGGCACTTAAATCATTTTCTTCTCAACGACTTTGCCGATAAGTGCATGTGTGCTTGCATAAGGGGAGGAGTGTAAGACGTGAGGTAAGAAGCATTTTCATTGATAGTAGAAAGATTACAAAGGCATGTATGACTACATTGCATCTACCATAAGACGGCCTGGGTGACCTCTTTGATTTTTAACTACTGACATCAACATAAAACAATTAAATTGTGGACATTCCTGCATTGGAGGTGAGAGTCTTACTGATAGTATTTCTTGAGATGTTCCGCAATCCATGCCCAGGGTACCACGATATCATCCAATCATCTAGTTTGTAAGTGTTTGGGGGTATCAGCTGGGCGACTTGGTAAGGTCCTTCCCAGTTCGCCCCTAATACGCCTGCCCCTGGGTCTCGCGTGTTGGGGAGGACTTTTCTCAACACCAAGTCTCCTACTCAAAATGTTCTCTCTCGTACTCTAGAGTTGTAGTACCTCACGACTCATTGTTGGTATGTTTCCAATCTTAGTTGTGCCCTCTCCCTTTTTTCTTCCAACAGGTCCAAATTTTTAGTCATTGTCGTATGGTTAACTTCACCCTCGTAAGCATTTACCCTGAAAGAATTGATCTTCATTTCTACCGGGAGGACAACCTCGCATCCATATGCTAAGGTGAAATGGGTCTCCCCAATAGTCGAGCATGGCGTGGTTCTGTAGGCCCAAAGTACATAAGGTAGCTTATCAACCCAGGCTACCTTCAAGTATTCTAGCTTTGTTTTTAGGTTCTTCTTGAGGGCCTTATTAATGGCCTCTACTTGCCCATTGGCTTGTGGGTGTACCACAGCTGAGAAATTCCTCCTTATTCCTTTATCCTTACAATACTCCTCAAATGTTCCCCCTTCAAATTGAGTGTCGTTATCAGAGATGATTTTGTAGGGCACTCAATATTTGTGACTTGTTGACAAAGGTTCTGATCTATTTGGTCGTTATGTTGACCAAAGGTTCCGTTTCGACCCATTTGATGAAATAATCCAATGCTAGCACCGCATACTTCGCTCCCCCTCTACCTATGGGTAATGCACCGATCAAGTAGATTCCCCATACAACAAAGGGTCAGGGGCTGGTCATGCTAACCAGTTCATTTCGTAGCCGTCAAGGGTAGCTTGCGTGCCTTTGGAACTTGTCACACCTTCTCGCGAAGTCGCTGGCGTCATTTTCCATAGTGGGCTAGTAATACCCTTGCTTTATTATGCCTTCCTTTTAACCAATACATCGCAGGAGCGGGACAGAGAAACCCCTCTTATACAAGACTCCATCTACTAGAGCATACTGGGCGGCTTTGTAAACTATCCTACAGACATTTTTCTTGTCTGATGGTAGGGTTCTATTGCTCAAGTATCCTACAATGGGGTCGATCCACGACTCTCTAGGGACATGGACCGTGCAAACTTCTTCTTCAATAATACTTGCTTTGGATAAGTATTCCACGAGGATAGATTCGAGCATATCTCCATCTCTCACGGAGGCGAGTTTTGCAAGGGCATCATCATTGGTGTTCCTTTCCCTTGGGATTCGCTCTATGGTATATTCCTTCAACTGGTCCAAGTAACCCTTTACCTTTATCAGGTATGCAGCCATCTTGGGACCTCTTGCTTGATACTTGCCTTCCACCTGAAACACCACTAGTTGTGAGTCGCTAAAAATATGCAAGTGTGTTACCTTTAGCTCTTTGGCCAACTGCAAGCCAGCTAGAAGCGATTCTTACTCTGCTTCATTGTTCGAAGCCTCAAATCCAAACCTTATTGCACAGTACATCTTGTGCCCCCCGGGCCCAATCATCACTATGCCGGCTCTGACTTCTTCTTCATTGGGCGCTCCATCCACATGGAGGCTCCACTCCTCTAGCTTCCTTTCTTCTTTGTGAACTAGTTCATTTTCTTCTGGCTCTTTTCTCTCATCGGGCTGATATGTAAATTCGACTATGAAGTCTGCAAGTACCTACCCATTGATGGAAAGTCTAAGTGTATAGGTGATATCGAATTGACTCAACTCAATTGACCACTTCAGTAGTCTTCCCAAGGTTTCGGGTTTGTGCAGGACCTGCCTCAAAGGGTTATTAGTGAGTACCTCAATCGCATGGGCGTGGAAGTGGGACCTTAAATTTCTTGAGGCCACCAACAAGGCGTATGCCAACTTCTCTATTTCTGGGTATCGAGTTTCCGCATCTACTAAGTGTTTACTAATGTAGTATACGGGTTGATGGTGCTTTTTCTCTCCTTTAACCAATGCAACACTTATGACAAGCTCGAACACTACTAAGTATAGGTATATCCTCTCACCCTTTTTTGGGTTTAGCCAATAAGGGTGGCCTCTCGAGGTGCTCCTTCAACTTAGCAAAGGCCTCCTCACAGTCTTTGTCCCAAGTGAACTTTTTGCTCCATTTTAGGATGTTGAAGAAGGGGAGGCACTTGTCCGTGGACCTCGAAATGAACCTGTTGAGCACTGTTGTCCTTCTCGTTAGACATTGCATCTCCTTCTTGTTCTTGGGTGGATTCATCTCTACTAGGGCTTTAAATTTTTTAGGATTGGCCTCATTGCCTCTAGAGTTAACCATGAAACCCAAAAACTTTCCTGACAAGACTCTGAAAGTGCACTTGAGTGGGTTTAACTTCATCTTGTATCTTCAGAGTGTGTCGAACATCTCACTTAGGTCCCAATTGAGTTCTTATGTCGTCTTGGTCTACACCAACATATCATTTATGTATACCTCCATATTCATTCCTATCTGATTTGTGAACGTCATGTTCACCAACCTATGGTAGGTGGCGCCTACATTCTTCAGCCCAAAAGGCATCACTCTATAGCAATAGAGTCCTTTATTTGTTATGAATGAAGTATGGTCCTCATCAGCTGGGTTCATGGGTATCTAGTTGTGTCAAGAATAAGCATCCATGAAGTTAAGTAACTCATGCTTGGCCGTTGCATCCACCAATTGATCTATCCTCGGAAGCGGGAAGCTATCCTTGGGGCATACCTTATTGAGGTTGGTGAAGTCCACACAAGTCCTCCACTTTCCATTTGGCTTCGGTACTAGTACGGGGTTCGACACCCATAATGGGTAGAACGGTTCGCGGATGAATCCATTTGTTTTCAATTTTTCAACTTCCTCCTTCAAGGCTACATATCTCTCTAGGTCAAGTGCTTGCTCGTTCTGCTGCACAGGTCTTGCCTTGGGGTCGATATTTAGGTGATGACACATGATGGAAGGGTCTATCCCTAACATGTCTTCATGAATCCAAGCGAATAAATCAATGTTATCCTTCAGAGACTTTACTAAATTCTCTTTTATGTTGCCTTGAAGATTTTTTTCCCACCTTCAACTTTCTCAATGGTTCCTCCATCACAATAATCTCTACCAACTCCTCCACAGATTCAGCCCTAGGCTCCTCTGCGACTCGGGGGTCTAGTTTTTGTGGGTTTGTGCCTCCATGTATCACCATCGCCATGGGTTCCCATGGCTTTACGCTTGTGCGGAGAAAGGTATTATAACACTCCTTCGCTTCTTTTTGTTCCCCTTTCATGCTTGTTATTCCCCCAGGAGTCAGGAATTTAACAGCTAAGTGGTATATTGAGGTTATCGCTTTCAATTCTCTTAGGAATGTTCTCCCTAATACCGCATTGAAAGCTGAAGCACAATCTACTATAATGAAGTTTTCCATGACAGTGGTTTGTTTGGGCTGCTCCCCCATAGTGAGGGCCAATTTGATCATTCCTAAGGGTTGTATTGAGTCCCTAGTGAATCCATATAAGGAGGATGATCTACGAGGGGTGCATTTCCCCCACAATGATCACCATGTGCTAACTGTACATCGAGTCCTTGTGGATACACATTGTCCACGAGGACTTGATGTACGGTCAACACTAGGTGGTCATTGTGGGGGAAATTCACCCCTCATGCATCCTCCTTCGTGAAAGTGATGGAATCATTCTCCCCCTTAAAACTTTGTGGGGGTCGCTGCTTTAGGCTCATGATGCACGGGGATGGACTTCATCTAGCTTCACTAGCATACCTATCTCACCCCTTCCTTGAATCTCCTCCAAATCCTGAACCTCCGAAGATCGTTCTTAGTTCTCCTTGTACGTTTGGTGCTCTTTCTCGGGCTCGTGGTGAGGGCGACCCATATTTTGGTCTTTGTTTTTCCCTTCTAACATATTTGCCCAGGTGACCCCTGCGTATGAGTTCCTCGATTTCCACTTTTAAATTGGTACACTTTGCTGTGGTATGACCAATATCCTTGTGGTATTGACAATAATTACTGGGGTCCCTTTTGGATTGGTCTTTTTTCATCGGTAGGGGTCTCTTGAAGGGTACTTGGCTTTCATTCGTGAGGAAGATATGTTCCCTAGTGTCTGTCAGGTCTTTATAGGAGGTGTATGGTTTTTTCCTGGGTTCACCTCCGCGTTTGTGTTTTCTCTAGTGGCCATCCCTTAGCCCTTCATACACTCTCTTCTTCTTTGCACCATTTGAGCCTTCATGGGCCGATGGCTTGGAGAGGGGTTCACTTTTTCCTGCCCTAAGGTTCTCGTGGCCATCCTTGACATGGATGTATTTTGTGCTCTTTCATAGAAGTCATCTAATTCAGTGACCTCTCTTTTGAGCATATTGTCCCATAGCTTGCTGCCAGGGCGTACTCCGGCAGTGATAGGTATTTTTAGTTCCCCTCGAGTCAGGCTTCCCACCTTAGCTGCTTCCATGTTGAATCTATGAATATAATTTTTTTAAGCTTTCGCCTTTGCCCTGCTTTACGCTAGCAAGACTGGTGCCCGACATGGTGTAATCTCGTACTGCATGATGTTGTTGGAGAAATTTTTCAGAAAATTGTTGCCATGACCTGATGGTTCCTGGCCTTAGCTTGTTGAATCATTTGTATGCATGACAATGAAACAATGACACCTTTCTATGATATGATCCCCTCAACTTCATCAAGTCGTTAAAGGCATCAAGATGGTACTTGGGGTCCATAATGCCCTTATGTGGGGTCATGTGAGGCTCTTTTGAAGTTGGTGGGGAGTCGTTCAACCTAGATCTCCATTGTGAAAGGTGACTCATACTCGAACTCATCATCAATAATATGCCCCCTAGACATGGTGACTATTTTGCTTCGAAGGCTTCTCATCTTAATGTCTAGCTCTGGTCTCCTTTTATTCAAAGAGTCCCTCAAATCCAACGGTTTGGCCTTTCGTTTCCCCTTGTCCTCCAGCGGGGCCATAGGGGGTGTTGTCTTTACATTTGACCTTCTATTGAGCTTCTCCCTTAGGTCAAGGGGAGTTTCCTTAGAGGTGACCTCGGCTTCGTTTCGATGACCAGTGTCGTCCCTCCACCTTTGCTCTCAGGGGGACTTCACTGGCCTTGGACTCTCATGGTGCTTTGTCCAGGGACTGTTGCTAGTGGAAAGTCGGGTCATCCCGTCGTCTACAGGGATGGTGGTTTCTCCTCTCCCATGCTCCTTCTCCTTGTGCTTGGGAAGGGGCATGCTCAACTTTTCTTGTAGTAGGCCATTCAACACTTCCTACATGTTTTCCAGTGTGGTTTCCAACATTTGGTTATTTTTGTGTAACTCGCGTATCTCGTCCTCATAGAAGCGAGTTCTTGAGCTAGAACTCACAGAGTGTATCCGGGGACTCTTGTCCAGCCTGTGCGTAGAGGGACTTGGATCCCGGTGGTCGGAGCGCGGTGCAGCCAGAGGTCGAGGAGGAGGGTGCGTACCCATGCCACCTACGGAGGGGACTAATGGTTACTGATGGCCTCCGTTAGGTTGGACAGACAGAGATGATGCCTCATTCTCTTCTCTAGGTCTGGATGCTCATACGGTATGCCTCCATTCTCTGACGGTGGAGGGTCTTTCCTGGAGGCTCTCAGTTGTTCTCTGTCCAGATGGATTTCAACATCTTGTGATTCATGTAGGCGTCTTGAAGGCCTTGGAATTTTTCCTTGTTGGAATTGATGGAAGAACAATTGCTTTATACTCGGTCTTCCCACAGACGGCGCCAAACTGTTGATGGTAAGAACTCATCAACGAATTAAGGTCAGAAAATTTCAAGACTTAACAAGAAACTTATGAACTTAGAAAAACTTGTAGAAGTTTACAGGAAAATTGCAGAAGAGTAATGGAAGAAAACGTGTATATTGCTCTTAGAATAGTCTGGTGTTACAAGAATTTTCCAACCCCCTTCAATGATAAAGTGAGTTCCTATTTATAGGTGAGCTCTAATGGCCCTTAGTACATTGTGGTCCCAAAGGGACAAAGAACTGAATATCAGGCTGCAAGTGATCGTGGTGCAGGTGGTAGTGGTGTTGGAGGAGTGGTGGTTGGGTTCAATATGTGTCAGGGGTTTGCAAAAGTACTCATGCCTTTGTACCATGTCGTACCCCCACTACTTGTCGGGTACGAACCTCATAGGTGTGTTGGGGGAGTCCTTACTATGTACCATTCTTGTACTGACACTACTTGTTTGGCATGGACATTGTGTCCGTACCCTAACTCCTCTTGGTTTGTAGGTGCATTCCGTACATGTACGAGCTCCTTGAGTCATACATAGGTTCTCACCCTCCCAAGATACCTTGTTCCTACGAGCTTCAAGTATTGAAATCCGTATATGTTATCATGGATGACACGCTTCGTTGCTCCCACCATTTCTGCCTTCATATTAAATCATTGTGGGGCCTTCTTTAACCTTCCTTGAACGCATGTTCAAGAGGTCCATGACTCTACATCTTTTGAGATCCACAGTGGAGGATGTTCCCCATTGGTGGCGCTTATCTCAAGGAGGAAGATAAGGCCTCTTCAACGAAGCATGCGACATATGTGATGTAAGATAGTCCCTTGTGCGCACACTAGGAGAGAGATGCGTAGGCATGAAATGAAGGGCCCATGGGGCTTTGGCTTTGCGAGGTGCGAGACGGCATGGTGCCCATGCATGAGACGAGGGTCTCGCGAGGCACAAAAGGAAGGGCCTGCAGGGGCTATGGCTTCCCGAGGCGCAAGGTGACTTGGTGCCCATGCGCAAGACGATGGTCTCGCTGAGTGTGCAGTGCGGCATGGTGCCCATGCACGAGACGAGGGTCTCGCGAGGCATGAAGGGAAGGGCCCGCGGTGGCTATGGCTTTGGAAGGCACGAGGCGATATGTTGCCCATGTGCGAGACGAGGGTCTCGCGAGGCACGAAAGGAAGGGCCCGCGGGGGCTATGGCTTCGCCAGGCATGAGGTAGTATGGTGCCCATGCACGAGATGAGGGTCTTGCGAGGCGAGGGTCACACTGAGTGCGCAGTGTGGGCATCTCCGGGATCTTGTGACGATGCAACCAAGGTTGTGAGGAGCGAAGGTTTCACCATTTGACCCATGGTCTCCCAGGACTACCTCGGAAGTGTGTCACGTTTTTTGGCATTCACAACTCCTATTTCTCTTATTCTTACATAATTATACTTGTTATTTTCATATATCTAATAAATGGAAAGAAAAGAAAAACAAAATCAGTATTTATTTTCTTTATGTAATATTAATTAATAAAAAAACAAAATCAATATTTATTATAATCCGTACAAAATAATAAGATACTCATTATTCAATTACACTTGTATTATTATGTAATTATACTTATTATATTTATATATCTACTACTACTATTGTTGATATCTACTACTATTCCCAATGACATAGAATACTAATTACTAAGGTTCTCTTAGAAGAAGTCTTGGATAAGGCTTAGGGACTTGATTAGGGGGTCAGGATGGAAATATATGAAATTATATGTGTTATCCCCAAAATTTGAAAATGATGACGTGGCAATAGAAGTAACAAATGGTAAGGAATGGCTGGGTGATCTGGCTTGGGAGTGATCCAGTGGACCGGTGAAGATTTTTGACTGACCAGTCAAGTGTTGTGACTGACCAGTCGTGTGCTTGACCGACCAGTCATGTGCTTGTCCGGCCATTCATGTGCTTGTCTGACCAGTCAGATGCTTGTCCGACTGGTTAGGTGCTTGTCCGACCAGTCAAGTGTTTGGCCGACCGGACATGTGTTTGGCCGACCAGACATGTGTTTGGTCAACCAGTCACTTGTCTTGGCCGACCAGTGAGGATGTGGCCGACCAGTGAAGTGTTTTGGCCTTTCAGTTTTCCTTCTGGGTGTGGTGTAGACAGACTAAACAGAACAGTGCTACGCAAAAGATCCCAGTAACAGCTTCAGCTATAATCGGTCATATCGGTGCGGGAATCTCTCATTTTATCCCAAAGAATCGCATATTGTTGTATTTAAGATATTATTATTAATTAAATATTGAAAGAATAACAGAAAGATCCCGATTATGAGGGACTGCATTTGTACGATCCTGGGCTTATAAATACAAAGCTCATGGTATCATAGAGAGGATTCAGATTCTAACTTTCCTAAGAGAGCATTTGTATCTTGAGAGAAATATTGTATTCTTTTCATCAGCACTGAAGAAACTCAGTTGACTCAGGTTCATCTGATCTTGAGTATAGATTCATAATCATAACTCTAAGTGGACTAAGCTATTACCAACACATTGGGGCTGAACCACTATAAAAATTGTCTATTTCGTATTTTTCTCATGAAGGTTTTTTGTCGTTTTGACGTCTACACGTCGTTTGCCAAAAACGCGGTCAACATTTTGGTGCTCTTGTTGAGAGCCTGAAGAGAAAGACAGACAATCACCGTAGCATTATGGCGCCTAAGAACACCAATGCGGCCTTCAAGAAGCCAGGTTCCTCTAAAGAGCCTTCTAGATCAGAAGATCCTGGCCCTCAAGACCATGAGACTGAGCCTAGAGTCCTACTCGAGGACGTGACTCCAGAGGTTGAACAAATCCAGGAAGCCATGGGGGCTTTCCAGAAGGAATTGGCACAATTCAACGCCAGACAGGAGTCGTTCGCTGAAGAAATGGCTAGACAGAAGGCTGCATTTGAGCAGCAAAGACGGGAGATGGACGCTAGGAGCGAAGAGATCAGGCGATGGCAGGAGGAGACCGATAGGCGACATCGCGAGGCTGCACTCACTCTGGAGGCAGCTACGCAGCTGGCCCAGGCCAATGCCTAAGCTGCAGCACGAGGAGCAGCCACCCAAGGAGCAAGGACCACGGAAGCTGGTCGAAAAAACACTGACATACCCAATTCTCGAGGACCAAATAGAAGCGGTAGTAACCCACCTAGTCGGGAAGAAGATGGGGTCTGATCGGGCACTACCTCAACCCAAAGGGGGAACTCCAGAACCCCCTCAAGGAGCCACCGATTAGAGACTTCCAGATCCGGAAGTCACAAGTCAGGCAGTAAGAAAACTCCACCTGAGCAGGAGCAAAATAGAGCTCCTCGAGGTAAAGAAACTTCGCACTTCAAAGATGGGCATGGTCGTGATGAAGTTGATAGTCATCACACTGACCATTCGAAGGAGAAGTTTGACAACAACCAGCGAGGAGGAAAAGACCGCCCAGCACAGACAAGAAGGCCACCACTGCATCCCAACCAGCAGCGCAGTGGCAAGGAGCATGTCCCGCACGGCAGGCCTTCCAAAAAAACTTGGAGCACGGTGTTCGATCGGTTAGGGAGGCATACCTCTCAGAAGCATCTAAGAGATGTCATTGTCGATAGGAGAAGGACTGTCCCAGTCGAAGGGCAAGATCCAAATCGACCTACCAATCAAGTAGAAATACTTGATGATGGTGCGCCGGATAGGAGCGCTCGACCAGGCGGTCCCGAGAATGAGCCCCAACCAGTGGCCCCAGGCATCCAAGCTCAGATGTATGCTCTGATAGCAACAGTTCAAGGTCTATCGAAACGACCTTCTGCAATCGATCCAGTAGACCACAGAAGTGGCAGCCCGTTCTGTGCTCGAATTAGAGCAGCCCAGGCACCAGCGAAGTACAAAGCACCGGTACTGCCAGTTTATACAGAAAAGGCAGATCCGATAAGGCATGTGGGGAAATTCGAAGACCAAATGGAGCTACTCAGAGTGAGTGATGACTATCGGTGCAAAGTTTTCCCCACTACATTATCCGACACTGCCGAAGAGTGGTATTGGAAATTTAAGCCAAAATCCATCACTTCTTGGGAAAGTTTCAGGAAAGAGTTTTGTAGGCAGTTCAGTGCTGCTCGGACCCCTCCGATTTATGCCAATCACTTGGCGGATATTAAACAAGGGAAAGACGAATCTCTCAAGAACTACATACAAAGGTTCATGAGAGAAGCCAACCGAGCAACTGCAGTTGGAGATGAGGAGAAGATGGTGGCCATTTCTTCTGGCATAATCTATCGAAGTCCTTTATGGGACAGTATTCATCGCAACCCAATTTCAACGTTACAACAATTTCTTGACCGGGCGGATAAATATATGAAATTGGATGACGCGATTGAGAAGGGAGCGAAAGGCCTGAACAATCCGAGCGGATCGACTGATCCTCCCAAGAATGGTGGAAATGATCAAAGTGGTGGTAAGAAACGTGGAAATAACGGGTCTGACCGCCACAATGAAAAGAAGGCTAAGTCGGGACCAAACAACAAGCCAACTAAGTATGAACCTCGGTTCACCAATTACACCACTCTTTCGGCCAGCCGAGCGGAGATATATCTCGCAAGTCATCAGGAGGTCCCTTACCGGAAACCCCCACCCATTAAGAAGGAGATGAGTAAGAGAGATTTGAATAAGTTCTGTTGTTTCCATGGAGACTATGGTCACGACACGAATGAATGCAATCATCTCAAGGATGAGATAGAGTTTCTCCTCCGGTCGGGGAAATTGAAAAAATATCGAGCAGAAAAGACCCAAGGAGAGGGAAGTAACAATAATCTTGGGTTTAAGCCACAGCGATCTCCACCTTTGCAACCCGAGCCTGTGGACTTCACTCTAGACACCATATGTGGAGGTCCACATCTGGCTGGGGATAGCAACAAAGCAAGGGAGAGATATGCTCAAACCATTCGGCATTAGTTGGATGCAGCATCAACGTCCGAGGTCATGACTCTAGAGGAGCGGCCTCCAAAGAACCCACGATACGAAAGTGAGTCCCTCACTTTCACTAAAGATGATGCACGACACATGAGATATCCTCATAATGAGCATCTCGTCGTGACAGTCCAAATAGCAAACATGAAGGTGAAGAGATGCCTGGCCGACACGGGGAGCTCTATGAACATTATCTACAAATCATCCTTTGAAAGGATGAAACTATCTATCAATGACTTGAAGCCATGCTCTCAAGTCATTTTTGGGTTTACTGGAGAAGGGTTGTAACCGGCTAGAACGATTAAGTTACCAGTCACAACAGGGGATGCTCCCAAGCATGAGACAGTTATGACAGAGTTTTTTATAGTCGACTGCCTGTCTGCCTATAATGTGGTTATTGGTCGACCACTACTCACAACCTTGCATGCGGCAGTCTCTATATGGCACCTTTCTATGAAGTTCTCGACCAGCGCAGGCATAGGTTGCGTCCAAGGAGACCAGAGAGAAGCTAGAGAATGTTATAATGCCTCGGTGGCTAAAGCACGAAAAGGGGCTAAAGAAAACAACATGATTGTATGTGAAGATAGAGAGGAGGTAGAGGAGATGGATGTCAACCAAAGCTTTACAGTCGTAACCGATCAGGAAGGAATGTTTGAAGAGTTTGGCCAAGAAAGCACTCTTGGTTTAAGTGAACAACAAGCCCTATCCGGTGATGAAGTCACCAAATAGGGCGTTGCCCAAAGCGAGGGAATGGAGTTTGATCCTCACTTTGGGGATTATGATAGTGAGGTGGGACCTACAGAAGAGTTAGAGGAGGTTCTAATAGATGAGAATGACCCGACCAGAGGGGTCAAGATTTGAAAAAAGCTAAAGTTAGAAGTAAAAGCATAGCTGGTAGAATTTTTGCGGAGGAATCAAGATGTCTTCGCCTGGTCTCACAAGGATATGGTGGGTATCTCACCAACTGTGATCAGCCACATGCTCAACGTGGATGAAAGCTATCCAGCAGTGCAGCAGAAGAGAAGGTTGCTTGACAAGGATCGAGCAAAGGCTCTCAAGGAGGAGGTGAAGCGACTAAAGGAAAACGAGTTTATAAGGGAAGCATATTACCCTGCCTAGGTTTCAAACCCAGTATTAGTGCCCAAGTCCAATGGAAAGTGGAGGACTTGTGTGGACTTTACCAACCTAAACAAAGCATGTCCAAAGGACTGTTTTCCTTTGCCAAGAATAGACTAGTTGGTGGACGCGACTTCTGGTCATGAAACATTGTCCTTCATGGACGATTACTCAGGGTATTACCAGATTAGTATGCACCCTCCCGATGAGGAGCATACTAGTTTCCGAACAGACATATGGTTGTACTGTTATAAGGTCATGCCATTCGGCTTGAAGAACGCAGGAGCCAGATACCAGCATTTAGTGAATGGCATGTTCCGTGACTTAATCGGCAAGAACATGGAGGTGTACGTAGACGATATGCTGGTGAAGTCAAAGGAAGCTGAAGGACATGTACGAGATTTGGAGGAATGCTTTGCAGTATTGAGAAAGTACAACATGAAGTTGAATCCCCTCAAATGCTCGTTTGGAGTAAGTTCAGGAAAATTTCTTGGGTTTATTGTTAACTCGCGAAGAATAGAAGCAAATCCAGAGAAGATAAAGGCGCTCATAGAAATGAAGTCTCCAGCCAGAATTAAGAATGTGCAAAGCTTGACTGGGCGGATTGCTGCTCTAAGCAGGTTCATCTCTAAATCAACGGACAAATGTCTCCTGTTTTTTAACTTGCTTAGAGGAAGCAAGAAGTTTGAATGGACGGAAGAATGTGAGCAAGCTTTCCAAGCCATAAAGGAACACTTGGCTCAACCTCCTGTTCTTTTGAAGCCAGTTGATGGGGAAGACCTCTTTATTTACCTAGCAGTCACATAGCATGTTGTTAGTGCTGCTCTAGTGCGAGAAGAAGATAAAGTGCAGCGTCCGGTGTACTACATTAGCAAGCGACTAATAGGAGCAGAGTCCAGGTATCCCGTGATCGAGAAGTTGGCCTATTGCTTAGTACTTGCATCTCACAAACTGCGACTGTACTTCCAGGCACATCCCATTAAAGTCCTTACCGACCAGCCCCTACGTCAAGTCTTACAGAAGCCGAAGTCATCTGGTCATCTACTTAAATGGGCGGTTGAATTGGGCCAATTCGAAATCAAATACCAACCGAGGTCTGCTATCAAGGGACAGGCTTTGGCGGATTTTATTGCTGATATTCCCGACTAGCAAGAGCGTGTAACTGGGCAGAGAGATGATCTTCCTTCTTGGCAACTTTTTCTTGATGGGTCGTCAAACGAACATCGTTTGGGAGCAGGAATTATATTTGTCATGCCGGAGAAGCACCGAATTCATTGTGCATTAAGATTTGGATTTAACGCTTCTAATAATGAGGCAGAGTATGAAGCCCTCCTAGCAGGCTTGCGCTTGGCTAGAGATGTTCGTGCCCGGTCGGTTGAAGTGAAAAGTGATTCCTAATTGGTGGTCTACCTAATTGGTGGAATATCAAGCAAAGGGCCTACGCATGATGGCATACTTGAATAATACCAAGGATCTGCTAGCACAATTCGAAGAGTATACTATTAAGCTGGTACCACGGGAGCAGAACTCTAACGCAGACGCTCTAGCAAAATTAGCTAGTGCAAAAGATGCTAAAACTTTTAATATAGTACCAGTGGAATACTTGGCAGAGCCGAGCATTAATGAACAAGAAGCCATGCCCATCACAATAGTTGACACTTGGATGACACCCATCATTACTTACCTTGAGCAAGGAATCCTCCCAGATAATCGTAATGAAGCTAAGAAAGTTATGAGGCAAGCTGCTAGGTATATCATGATGGATGGGGTGTTGTATAGAAGAGGATACTCTTTGCCACTACTAAGGTGCATAGCACCCGACCAGTAAAAAAACTTATTGGCTGAAGTGCACGAGGGGTTCTGTGGAGATCATGCTGGGGGGCAGAGTCTATCTAAAAAGATTTTGCGGCAAGGGTTTTTCTGGCCTACAATGAATGAAGATTCCATGGAGTATGTGAAGAAGTGTGATAAATGCTAGAGATTTTCTAAAGTACCCAGGGCACCTCCAAATGTCTTGAAGTAAATTCAGAGCCCATGGCCTTTTGCAGTATAGGGCATTGATCTGATCGAGAAACTACCCAAAGGGAAAGGAGGAGTACAGTTTGCAGTAGTTGCAGTGGATTATTTCACCAAGTGGACCGAAGCCGAACCACTAGCAACGATCACCTCGAAGAAAGTGTTAGATTTTGTGGTTAAGAATATAATATGTCGCTATGGTCTGCCTAAGAAGATGGTCTCTGACAACGGCACTCAGTTTGATAGTGACTTATTTATCGATTTTTACACTAGGCATGGCATTATGAAAAGTTTCTCCTCGGTAGCTCATCCGCAAGCCAATGGGCAAGTTGAAGGCGTAAATAAGACTTTGAAAGACACTCTAAAAAAGCATCTAGAGCGAGCTAAGGGTGCTTGGGCAGAAGAATTACCAGAAGTCCTTTGGTCATACAGAACTACTGCCTGAACAGCAACTGGCCATACCCCTTTTTCCTTGGCATATGGATATGAGGCCATGTTGCCTGTTGAAGTAGACCCACCATCTCAT
The DNA here is from genome assembly GCF_963169125.1 of Humulus lupulus. NCBI lineage: Eukaryota > Viridiplantae > Streptophyta > Magnoliopsida > Rosales > Cannabaceae > Humulus > Humulus lupulus. The sequence goes on from NC_084798.1 coordinate 186,915,054, forward strand.
CGGAGAACCATGTATGACCAGGAGGAGAATCACCAGTTGCTAGCTGAATCTTTAGATTTTCTTGAGGAGAGACGAGAAAAAGCAAGCTTGAGAGTTGCTGCTCATCAGCAAAATGTGGCCCGCTATTTTAATTCCAAAGTTAGAGATCGAAAGTTCCAGGTCGGAGATTTGGTCCTCAAAAAGGTGTTCATTAGAGACCCAGCAGCTGGAGTGCTAGGACCAAACTGGGAGGGACCGTACCAGATTGAGCAAGTCTTACCACCCAACACTTACAAACTTTCTCGATTAAATGGAGAGCTGATCAGGAACTATTGGAATGGCAAGCACTTGAGGAAATATTATCAATAAATACTTCTTACAGAGTAGTAGCTTTGTCTCAAGTGTTTAACTTGTTATTTAAGTTTGTTTGTGAACTGGCTATTTGCTAACCAGTCATGTTATTTTGAACAATTTTATTTTGTTTGAGACTCGTAATTAGACACGCTTTGTCCTTTTTTTTTACGAGTAATAAAAGAGATCACGCGCAGCGCGGTCGAATCTTGCTACAAATTTTTCATATGTGTTGATTATTCTTACTTTGGCAGTGTTCAACTGTCATTACATCTTAAAACAAAAAAGGTTTTCTGGAGGAAAGACCGGGCAGTGTTCAATTGGTCGGTATCCATCCGATGAATGACCAACGTTTAAATAGTTGCATGTTTTTGCAGTGTTTAACTGCTGAAATATCCTCTTTATATTTGATGTGTTTCACGAGTAATAACTGCTCGGACAAATTTGGCCAAGTAGCAAGTGATCAAGGATTTTTTAACCTTCAATCACTTGGGGGCACATAGGGTATACTGGTATACAATTCAACACAAGCAAAAAGAACATGAGCAAAGATATTTGTTTTCAGGCTGACTTGTAAATCTTTGAAGTCAAAAGGACCGTTATGCTAACTTGTTTTACAAAGCTTAAGTAACTTGGAATTTTTTCAAAATTTTAAGTTAAGAACAACTATTCATGTATAAACAAAACCTATGCTCATAAAATGTTAGAGCAATAAGAATGTGAGAAAGCATGCTTAGTAGTAACTTATGAAATGTTTAGAATTTCTAAGTTAGAGAGCTAAGTACTCATATGAAAATATAAGGCATCTATGTAATAAAACTTTTAAATGACTTAAGTCTAAAAAAGTGAAGTGTTCATGCCAATAGTTCGGCCATACGAGCAAAAGTACAATAGCGAAATAGAAAATAAATGTCTACTAAGGAGTCAGCTTGTCGGATGGAGGCTCACTGGTCAGTTATGGGGCTCCCTGGTCAGGTTGTCACTTAGGTTGGTCAACACCTTCCTCAGCATCAGTGGCTTCTTCCGGTCGGAACGATAGCGTGGGAGAAAAAGGTGTGGTACCAGCAGGATTAGCTGCCTCCTCAGCAGCCTTTGCCTTGCATTTGGCAAGCTCTTCTGTTTTGGCCTCCTCTATGAGAAAGTTAAGGTTGAGAGGTTTTTTCAACTTCCATACCTGGTAGAAGCAGTTGAAACAAATCTCCTCGTAGCGATCACGATCAGCTTCCTTCTCTCGCTTCAGCTCCTCGTTCTCACGAGTTAGTCTTTCCAACTAATCAGTCAACGTCTTGTTGATTTGAGTTTGTTTCTGGTTTTCGTCGGCCAGCACCCTAAGAGACCCATCCCGCTCAACAACAGTCTTCTCTGCCTACTCAACCTTGGATTTGAGATCTTTTTCCGAGGAAGTTAAAGTCTCTACTTTGGTCTGGACTTCCACCACCTGATCATTTAAGACCTTGATCAATTCCTTGTAGTCTACTGCTTGATGCTGAGCATGGCTGATAGTGATAAGCGACTGCATGGAAAACAGAAAGTTACTACAAGTAAAAACGATTAATAACAAACTGTCTTGTGATAAAATACATACATTCATCAGTTGAGCGAGCCCTCTTTGCAAGACGACTTCAACACTAAGCCAAGGCAAGGATTCAAAGCTTTGAGTCGTTGAAGTATCATGAAGGGTTTGGTCGAGCAGTTCCTTCCCAATGTTACCAGCAATGCGAAGGGGCTCACTTAAGCCAGTCAGGCGAGTGGGGGTTAGGCTCGCAGAGGGAGAAATCGATGAGGGGGTCAGCTGCGGGATTGTAATTGGGTGGTCGAGGTTGTCCTTGGAACTTTGTTTGGGGGGTTTGAGCCGCTTCCCTCCCCAGATTTCCTCTTTTGGGCAAGGGTGGTGTTGAATTGCTTGAACATCTCTGAATCTGCAAAAGAGTAAACACAAGATTTGTTAGTAAAAAGTAGAGCAATATGTAGATAAATACTTTACCACTACCAGACAACTCTATAAATCTCGTATAACCAAGTTATTTAAAAACCAAACATCACACTATGACTACTAGACCTGAGTTTAGGATTTGATCAAGGAAGTCATCCTCTTCATCAGATGATGAGCTGAAGTCTCTATGAAGCTTAATGGTCTTTCCTTTTCCAGGCTGTGTGGGAATGACACGTCTACGCTGGTCCTCCGGCAAGGGTTCCCTATTGATAAGGTCACCTATTCTACGAGAGTAGGGAGACGGTCCAGGAGAGAACTGATCGGTCACTACCTTAGTGTCAGCGTTGGACTGATCAGTTGCATTCGCTTCCTCAGTGGTACTTTCTACTAGGATGTTCTGGTTACTTGGTAACAGCCCCACCATCTGAAGATTATCCACAGTAACCAACTCTTTTACATTCTTCTCCTCGGTGGGCATGTTAGCCAATTCTTCTGCTCGGGAACACATTTCCTTGGTAGGCAGGGCTGGTGAAATGGACCCGCATGTGTAAAGGTTAAGTTGTTGGCTTTGATATCTGAAGTAAGAAAATACTCTGTATAGTATATTTCGGGATTTGACTTATGAGCGATACCATGGAGGTATTTGATCCCTTTATGCCTGTGGAAGAGGTGGAAAAAACCTGTATTCTTGTGGCTTGGGTTAGCCCTAAAGTCGAAGAGATAATGCACTTCATGAGGAGTGGGTGGATCCCAACCTTGCAGGAAGTAAAGGATGTATAAAGCGAACAACGCCCGAATCCCATTGGGAGCAATCTGGAAAGGAAAGACATTGAAATAGTCCGCTACTGACCGAAAGAAAGGGTGCAGCGGAATGGTAGCTCCTGAGAATACGTGGTACCTAGACCAGGCACAGTAAGGTCAACCAGGCTTGTTGGCTCTCTGATGAGGGCGCAGACATATCACGTTAACCCCTTTCAGGCCCGAGGCTTGAATGTGTTTGTCGAACATGCAAGGATTAAGTTTGGAGGGTTTGGCTGTAAACCAAGAGGGTGTTTCTTCTCCTTCTTTTCTTGGTTTTTGAACGGCTAATTTTTGGATCTCGGTAGTAAATTTCTGAATGATTTTTCTCCAAGGCTTGATGGGTTTTTGTATCTGGCGAGGCGGTCTTGAAGAAGCCGCAGTTCAGACTTCACTACGTTCCACTACCTTCTGTGTGGCTCTGCGAGCCACCTGAGGGTCTTGGTCCTGAGGAAGTCTATTGGATTTCTTCACCCTCATTTCTGAATGTTTAGCCTGCTGATTGAGAAACTGTTCTTCGTGGAGGAAGTATAAGGCTGATCGGCGAAGGATCTTTTTAAGACAGCGAAGGCGATCTTCGGGGGTGCGACTGCTAGGAGACTTCGATGAAGAGTCGCTGCTTTGAGGAGTATCGCTTGATTGTGGAATGGAAGTGTTAGAATTTTTTTGGTTGCCACCTCCCCCATAGTCGAAGCGATTCATCTACAAAAAATAAAAATGGGGAGGTGAGTAACCATACAAGTATAAATCAATTAGTTCAAGAAAAATATTTTTTTTTCTACTCAGAAAATATTTATCTAAGTAGCGTGCATTAGGGAAAAAGAAATATTGTAAGCCTAAAGGCTTGGAGGCGGAATATGTCTGAGCGGATGCACACCATGCCCGATCAGCTGTGTGTGTGCATTCGGGCGGTTGAAGGGTTCCGAGCCAAGGTGTGACCCGAGGAGCGCGCCAGGTGCGCATGTGCGAGCAGCTGGGCAGGCGTGCCGCCGTGCTGACTGATCGGGTGTGGCGTGTACCCTAGGGGGTGTCCAGTAGGGTGCATCCCGTCTAGCAGGCGTGTGCGCACCCAAGGAGTGGCAGGTGTGCGCGCACCCAAGGAGCTTCCCAGGCGCGGTGTCCGCGAGGTGTCGTGCGTGTCCGAGTGGTTAGGTAGGTGAAACCCGAGGACCACCAAAGTGCCGAGGGGCATCAAGGCACCTGAGGGGCCTTTGTCTGAGCAGTCATATGCATTTCCAAGGAGTGCAGCAGGCACGCTCATGGTGACCAATCGGTGCACCTTTGGTTACGCCGAGGCATCCGAGGATCATCAAGACTTCCGAGGAGCATCAAGGGTCTGAGGGGCTAGCGCATAGTGACCGATCGGCTGGGGTGTTGGTCCATGGTGTCCGATCGGTGGGACATTAATTCAAACCAAATTGCTTGGAAAAGGCATGCCCAATTGGTTTAAAGGCATGCCCGAATATTCAAAGTAAAAAGGACCATGACCGATTGGCACAAACACTTTTCCCTAAACCCATTTCGAAAAAGCCTAAATCCCAAAGAGCATTGACACCAACACTTTTCCTCACTCAAAATACACAAGAACAAGATCAAAATGGGGGATTTGAAAGGTTTCAAAAGTTCTAGGGATCCTATCTATCATCAAATACCCAAGGACCTAAATATGCAATTTAGGATAGAAAGTTTATTTTTCTTCAAATTTTCAAGAAATTGAAGACAAAACTGATCTACCCATAGACTATATAACTACACATTATATATCAAAGATTCATACACAAATTCAAGGGAGTATTTCCTATGGGGGTTTCGACACATATGGGTTTTAACATGCTTTTATGTGAAATTTTAAAGCTTAAAAATAAAGATGAGGAAGAAGGACTTACCCAAATATATCTTGAAGAGGTTTTGATTTCTTGAAGAACCCTTGGATTTTCTTGAGGAAATTGGAGCTTTTTCTTGAAATCCTTGAAGCTTTTCGGCCAAGAGAAGAGTCTTTGGGGGTACACGACCAAGAGAAAAAAAAGATGAGGGAGATGGGGAGCTTTTTGGTCTTCTTTTTCCTTATGAGATTATGAGCACTTATGGGCCTATTTAAAGGGAAAAAGTGGAAATTGTCACTTATTCTTAGACTCTTGGAATTCCCTTGGGTATATTTTCTCCCCCACGATTGGAGCAGTTAATTACAGTGATCATGGTCTGCTATGGCGTCGTGGTCTGTTGCATAGGCGGGAAAATGTACAGTTAGATTTTTTATTATTATGCTGTCAGCAGTGGAGAAAAAAGTATTATTATGTGAGAATATCATATAATAAACTTGGGGGGCAAAGGTTATCCCCAAAATTTGAAAACGATGACGTGGCAATAAAAGTGACAAATGGCAAGGAATGGATGGGTGATCTGGCTTGGGAGTGATCCAGTGGACCGGTGAAGATTTTTTATTGACCAGTCAAGTGTCGTGACCGACTAGTCGTGTGCTTGACCGACCAGTCATGTGCTTGTCCGGCCAGTCATGTGCTTGTTCGACCGGTTAGGTGCTTGTCCGACCAGTCAAGTGTTTGGCCGACCGGACATGTGTTTGGCCGACCAGTCACTTGTCTTGGCCGACCAGTGAGGATGTGGTCGACCAGTGAAGTGTTTTGGCCTTTTAGTTTTCCTTCTGGATGTGGTGTGGACCGACTAAACAGAACAGTGCTACGCAAAAGATCCCGGTAACGGCTTCAGCTAGAATCAGTCATACCGGCGCGGGAATCTCTCATTTTATCCCAAAGAATCGCATATTGTTGTATTTTAGATATTATTATTAATTAAATATTGAAAGAATAACAGAAAGATCCCGATTATGAAGGACTGCATTTGTACGATCCTGGGCTTATAAATACAAAGCTCATGGTATCATAGAGAGGATTCAGATTCTAACTTTCCTAAGAGAGCATTTGTATCTTGAGAGAAATATTGTATTCTTTTCATCTGCACTGAAGAAACTCAGTTGACTCAGGTTCATATGATCTTGAGTGTAGATTCATAATCATAACTCTAAGTGGACTAGGCTATTACCAACACATTGGGGCTGAACCACTATAAAAATTGTCTGTGTCGTATTTTTCTCTTGAAGGTTTTTTGTCATTTTGACGTCTACACGTCGTTGGCCAAAAACGCGGTCAACAATATGGTTATATGATATATTTGTGTATGATTATGTTATTATGTGAGTTATATGATAATATAACTAGTTATGCATGTTTTGGAATACTAAATATGTATGTGGGCCTGTTTCTTATTAGAACGACAATTTTCGTAATTTGGCCTGTTATGGGCATAATTGTATATATGTGATATATGTGAGAGACCACATTATTATGTGGGTTTATTTGGGTCACTCAGCACGAGACGATCCTAGGGAGCAAGTCAGTGGGAAATTCACAACGGGACCTGTAATGCCCTGAAATCCCTAATGCAGTTTAATGGCCGGATTAGTAGGCCGGGAGGGCCATAATTGTTTAATTATGCCATTAAATGATTATATGCATGTTTATATGAATTATACTATAATATGATGTTAAATGCATGCATGTGGGTCCACATTTGATTATTAGGGCATTTTGGTAATTTGGCCCGTTGATGGCATATTTGTGTATTTTGGTGCATATTTTGATTTATGGATGAGATCCCATTATTATGGGGATATACTCGAGCTATTCGGCATGAAACGGTTCTATGTTGTAAATTAGCGGTTTTGTCATAACGGGGTCAATTATTGGGATATTGGATAATGAGAATGTTCATTTGATGATAAATTGGGAGTTATTGAGATCGGGAGGAAATTATGGGAGTTTTGACTATTTTGTCCCCAGGGATGTTTTTGGGACCTCGACCATTAGGTTTTATTTGAGGTTACTTAAGCCTGAAGTAGTCTTTCTGAAGGAACCGTACGTTAAAACACCTTTCTCTCTTCCCGTTAGTTCTTTTTACCGATCGTGGCAATTTCGAAGAAATCTTGAGTTCTAGGAGTCAGAATCAAGCGAGGATCGAGGCATAGCGATCCTAGGAAAGATTAGAAGCTTCTTGACCGAAGGATTTAACGAGAAACAACCTAATCAAAGGTAATTTAAGCTTTAAGTTTTGAGTTTTAGAGTTTCTAAGCTTTGAATTGGATTTTGTGTGTCGATGAGTTTTTGATTCATTTGAGCCTCGGGATTTGATGATTTTGGATCATTGGGATGTTTGGGAACTTTGATTTTTGGATTTGGAGATGTTTAGGTATGTTTTTGGAAGGTTTAAAATGAGGAAAAACTGAGTTATGGCAAGTCCCCAGGTGGGGGCCGCGGCCCTGTTCTTGGGCGTTGCGGCCCAAGCTTGAAGATGAAGATGGTGGGGTTTTGTGTGTGCTGGGGGTCGCGGCACTAAGTAGGGTGTGTCGCGGCGCTTGCTTCTGGTTTGGCTGGGGCCCGTGGCTCATGAAGGGTTTTGAGGCCAATTGGGTGTTTTGATCATGGGAACTCAATTTTAGGCCTCAGGATCGTTCCTACTACCTGATTTAATGGGATTCGATGTCGCGGAGGCTAGGTCTTGGTTCAGGAACCTTTGTTGTTCATTTTATTGACGGAATCCCATATTTGGTTATGACTAGATGACCGCTAAAGGACTTAAAAGTTTATCGTTCTCAAGGGTCGTTCTTTTATTCATTCTCGCTTGAACCAGAGGTAAGAAAACTACACGTTGTGTATAAGACATGCGTGGTTGTTGTTGAGGCATGTTGGTTATTAAATGTGGACATTGATTGCATATTAAATGCTTAGAAAATCTTGCTTACTTGTGTATGGCACTGACTATTCAGAATCGACACTGGTCACGTATTACTGATCTGGAAGTTAGGAACAGCATAAGCGTCATGAACGCAGAGCTGATAAAAGATTAGATCTAATCGATATTAGCGTTGAATGACTCTAGGAGCATTAATGCTAGACCGACCCTAAGGTCGATGAAAATTATAAGCGCTTGACTAGTCTAAGACTAGTTACTCAGAGCCAGGGCCTAAGGACTAGGTGACTGTTTGTCACGTGGCTAGGGAGCGGAATCCCATGGTTGTGACTCTATGGTCATGTGGTAGGTTATATTGGTGACTAGTTCATCAAACACCTATCTTGATAAGCTAGTGAAAGGATCACTTATTTGTAAAGCCCAGGTGACCCTATCGTCACATGGCTAATGGGAACGAAACCTACTTTAGTGACTTTTACAATTGTCACTCCTTTATTTTGGACTGAAAGTCCTGAATGATTATTATGATCATTGTTGATATTGTATTCATGCAATATTGTGTTTTCTTTCTGGGCTTTGGCTCATGGGTGCTATGTGGTGCAGGTAAAGGGAAAGAAAAGCTCACCCAACCTTGAGTGGAGAGCTTAGGTGGTGTTGTGTACATATGCGGCCGCTTAACCACCATGGCCAAGGAGTTCTCAGAGGAACTAGAGGGTTTACCCTATTTTTGCCGCTTAGGTCGGCGGGTTGTAAATTTAAACTGTAATGACCATTTTGAGTTGTAAATATTTTGATGGCCCCATGAATAGTTCTATGTTTTAAATTAAATATATCCTTTCCTTTTGATTTGTTTTCCACCTTAACCTATTAATAACACCTAGAAGCACGTTTTTAACCAAAGAACTCGGGTAGCGAGTTAAATTCACGGTTCAACGTTCATAGTAACTGTCCTGGGGTAACCAGGGCATTACAGGACCCAACACCCAACTCGGGGTGAGTCAAGGGGTATTTTAGGTATTTAGCTCAGCATCAGGTTATCGGATAACATGAATGAATAATTGAGGATATATTTGGAGTTGGTGAGATTAGGAGGGAATACTGAGGATTTTGACCATTTTTCCCTCGGAGACGTTTTTGGTACCCCGAGCCTCGGGATTAGCTTAAGTAACTTAAGCCTTAAGGAAACAAAAAAAAAACACAACAAACACTTGTAGCAACTCACTCAATTGACCCTCTCTCTCTCCCTCATTCTCTTTCATTTTCTAAGTAAATTGCTTGAGAAACCAAGGGATTTTTGGCTGAAAACTTGGAGATTGAAGGCATGAACTTGGGAATTGGATTGGCTATAGCTAGGATGACTTAAATCACAGTTGGGGTAAGGTTCTAACCTCTGTTTTTATTGAATTCTGTTAGAGTTTTTGGTGTTCTTGAGCTTGTATCTCAAATGTTGGATTAATGAGTTTTAATGAGTTTTTCATCTAGTTTTAGTTGGGTTTTGTTGCTGGGAAGATATTAAATCTGTTACAAGGATTGAATTGTGATTTAAGATGATTTGGATAGGTTTTGGCAAGTGTTTGGCTGGAAAAGAACAGAGGAAATCTGGGTTTGCAGGGTCAGGTCGCGGCCTTATTCTTGAGGCACCGCGACCCTCTAGGCCAGATTGCGGATTGTGTCCAAGTTCTAGACAGGAGGGAGCCTCTGATCTAGGAGGTGCGCCGCGGCCCTAAAGGGCAAGTCGAGGCCCACCTGAGACGTTTTGGCTACTGTAGGGTTCTAATGACGAGAATTTATTCCTAAGGGCTCGGAATCGAATCTACTACCCAGTTTAGTAGAATTCGAGGTCCCAGAGGCTAGGACTCAATCCAGAAGCCTTTATTTTCTCATTATTGATGGAATCCTATATTATTGTTGTGACCAGGTTATTGTTAGGGGCTTAGAACCGAGATCGTGCTCGAGGGTTGTTCTTATTTTACTGTGCATTCAGACCTGAGGTAAGAAAACTGCACCCAATATGTGATATATGAGATTAGGTCTAGGCTAGACTGTTATTAATAATTATGAATAGGGCTCAGGCCCTTGACAATGAACGTGTTTAAGTTATCATTTCACTTGTTAATTAAACATACTTGAATATTATGTACCAAATTAAGTGTTATATGACTGCTCGCATGGTTTGCATAGCTAGGGCTTGGCCCCGTTAAGGAGCATGGTTATTACTATGTTTGCAATTATTTGATGATGTTATATGATTAATATGTATGCATACTTGTGTTGTTTGAAGTATGCTTATCTATATTTGGTTATGTATCTTTATCTGAATGCCTGGCTCAGGGCTTGACTTATTAGTCAAGGAAGACAATAGTGCACTGCGCGCTGGTCGAAAGGCTTAGACCCAAATTAGCAGCGTACTATTATGTTGGCCGACCCAATGGTCGTTGGAAAACAAAGCATTTTGCTAGCACTATGGCTAGTTATCTAGAGCTAAGGGCATGGGCCCCAGGTGATCCTATGGTCACATAGTTAGGGCATAGGTCCCCGGGGTTGCCTCTATGGTCAACTGTTCAGGGCAGCGGCCCCAGAATGGTCCAATGACCATACATTTATGATTGTGTGCATTAGTGAGTAGGTTATTACTATTTGGCATGCTAGATAAGTATTTGGAAATCTGTATTTTATACTCATGCACATGCTTAAGTTTTCTTGCTAAGCCTTGGCTCACGGGTGCTATGTGGTGAAGGTAAAGGAAAAGGAAAGCTTAACCAGCCATGAGTTGGAGAGCTACAGTGGTAGCGTGTACATATGCGGTTGCTCGTCCATCACAGTCGATGTAACATCCCAAATTCTCTAATGTGGCTTAATGCCTAGATTAGGGGACCATGAGGAAATAACTGTATTAATTATGTGCTTATGTGTTATGAGCGTGTCATTATTTGAATTATATTGTAATACAATTATGCTTGCATGTTAGAAATATTAAATATTCACGTGAGCCCGTTTCTTATAAGAAGGTCATTTTCGTAATTTTGACCCGTTGAGGGTATAATTGTAAATATGCGTGTGTATGATTAAGACCACATTATTATGTGGATATATTTGGGTTATTTGGCTCGAGACGGTCCTAGCGAGCAAGTTAGCGGAAAAGTCACAACGGGGTTAAATACCCAGCTCGGGGTGAACCTAGGGCTATTTAGGTAATTTAGTACATTATCGGGGTTTATCGGGTAATGAGAGATTAAATGGTTATTATTTTGGAGATAGTTGGGAATTTAGAGGAACACTCGATGATTTGACGGGAAGTGGGAATTGACAGAATTGCCCTTGATGGCACTAGAGGATTTAAGATAGTCTTGAGGGCATTTTGGACTTTTTGGCAAAGGGTTAAGTTGAGTCTTAGGCAGTTGAGACTTTAGAAACTCTTAGAAGGAAACATAATATTTCAGCTCTCTCTCTCCCTATCTCTCGGCTCTCTCTCCCTCTTGTGGTGCTTTGAGGTTTGAGAAAATTTGGAGGATTCTAGACTAAGGGCTTGAAGAATTGGAATGGCTAAAATTGGGAATTGGTTCAAGGTTGAGCATATCTCAGAGGTAAGGGCTTGAACTTAATATTTCTATGTCAATTTTATTGAATTCTAAAGGAAGTTTAGAGCTTGCATGTGAGAGGGTTCAAAGATTGAATTTTGGATTTTTGATAAGTTTTCCATCAAGTTTTGAGTTAGGTTTTGTTGCTGGAGAAATGTTAAATTTGTTATGGGAATTCAATTGACGTTTTGGGTTTGATTTGGGGTGATTTTGAATGGGTTTGGCTAAAGGAAAACCCAAGAATTCTGAATTCGAAGGGTCGGGTTGCGGCCTTGTTCTTGGGGTGTCGCAACCCTCTTGAACCGAGGGGGCTAGGGAAGGGCAATGGCATGAGGGCGCACCGCGGCCCCTTTTAGGCAACGCTGCAACGCGTGTTTAGTAAAAAGGGAGGCTGAGACTCTGACTTGAGGTGGGCTGTGGCTTAGGGGTTTGGGGTCGTGGCGCTTAAGGGCTTTTGAACCCCGAATGGGTTTTTGAGTGCGGGAACTTAACCCTTAAGGGCTTGGAATCGATCCTACTACCTGGTTTAGTGGAATTCGATATCGCGGAGGCTAGGACTCGGTCCTGAAGGCTTTATTTTCTCGTTATTGATGGGAGCCTATATCGTGGTTGTGACTAGGTCATCGCGAAGGGTTCGAAACAGGCATCGTACTCGAGAATCGTTCATTGGTAGCCTGTACTTGGACCAAAGGTAAGAAAACTGCACCCAGTATATGATATACATGATTAGGGCATGGCCCGGATGCTAGACATAGTCTTGATTTGGGCGTTGGCCTTGTAAATGAGCACGATTATGATTATGCATGTGTATATCTGTGTTAATGTATTGTAATGCATTGTATTTGTATGTATGATAAATGTATTATGTGATTGTCTATCATGGCAAGGAAGCTCAGTTTATAAGCCAAGGATATGTTGTTTTATCTGGTTAAAGATCGATTTACTATTCAAGGGCATACTTTATTTAAGGGGCTCAACTTATAGTTGAGGGTCTTCAAGGCTCGACTTATGAATCAAGGGTCTTTAAGGCTCGACATATAAGTCAGGGGTCTATGAGGCTCGATTTATACGTCGAGGATCTGTAAGACTCGACTTATGAGCCGAGACCAGCATTATGCATGTTGAGCGCAGGTCGCTATGTTTGGGCCACCTTGAGAGTGCACTAAGCACTTGACTGGCTTAGATTCCATATGAATAAAAGGGAGAGCGACACACACTTGTGCAACCTTATGGCTACTGGTCTATATAGTTTTATGCTTAGTTCGAGTTATTATTGCTAAGCCTGCTGTACTATTCTGTGAATTGTTTGAATATATTTTCTTGCTAAGCCTTTTGGCTCACGGGTGCGTTGCGGTGCAGGTAAGGATAAGGGAATCTTGGCCAGCCATGAGTTGGAGACCGATACCAGTGACATGTACATATACAGTCCGCTTGACCAGCATAACCGAGAAATTACAAGGAAGCTAGGGTTGGACCCAGTTTTGCCGCCTAGGTCATCTTATTTTGTAACTTGGGGTTGTAACCGACTTCTAAACTTGCATTTTGGGATCCCATGTAAAGACTATAGTTTTTGTTTAATGAAAATGTTTATGATTTGACCAAAATTTTAAATACCTGAACCCTTAGTGGCTTAATCACATGTTTAGTCCAAATGACTTGTTTACGAGTTCAACACTATTGGACTCTGCGCGCTGGTCGAAAGGCTTAGACCCAAATCAGGAAAGTACTATTACGTTGGCCGACCCAATGGTCGTTGGAAAACAAAGCATTTGGCTAACTCTATGGCTAGTTATCTAGAGCTAAGGGCGTGGGCCCTAGGTGATCCTATGGTCACATAGCTAGGGCATAGGGCCCCGGGGTTGCCTCTATGGTCAACTATTCAGGGCAGCGGCCCTAGAATGGTCCAATGACCATTTATTTATGATTGTGTGCATACGTGAGTAGGTTATTACTGTTGGGCATGCTAGATAAGTATTTGGAAATCTGTATTTTCTATTCATGCACATGCTTAAGTTTTCTTGCTAAGCCTTGGCTCACGGGTGCTATGTGGTGAAGGTAATGGAAAAGGAAAGCTTAACCAGCCATGAGTTGGAGAGCTACGGTGGCGGCGTGTACATATGCGGTTGCTCGTCCATCACAGCCGATGTAACATCCCAAATTCTCTAATGTGGCTTAATGCCTGGATTAGGGGACTAGGAGGCAATAACTGTATTAATTATGTGCTTATGTGTTATGAGCATGCCATTATGTGAATTATATTATAATACAATTATGCTTGCATGTTAGAAATATTAAATATTCACGTGAGCCCGTTTCTTATAAGAAGGTCATTTTCGTAATTTTGACCCGTTAAGGGTATAATTGTAAATATGTGTGTGTATGATTGAGACCACATTATTATGTGGATATATTTGAGTTATTTGGCTCGAGACGGTCCCAGCGAGCAAGTTAGCGGAAAAGTCACAACGGGGTTAAATACCCAGCTCGGGGTGAACCAAGGGCTATTTAGGTAATTTAGTACATTACCGGGGTTTATCGGGTATTGGGAGATTAAATGGTTATTATTTTGGAGATAGTTAGGAACTTAGACGAACACTTGATGATTTTACAGGAAATGGCAATTGATGGAATTTCCCTTGATGGCACTAGAGGATTTAAGATAGTCTTGAGGGCATTTTGGACTTTTTGGCAAAATGTTAAGTTGAGTCTTAGGCAGCTGAGACTTTAGAAACACTTAGAAGGAAACAGAATATTTCAGCTCTATCTCTCCCCCTATCTCTCAGCTCTCTCTCCCTCTTGTGGTGCTTGGAGGTTTGAGAAAATTTGGAGGATTCTAGACTAAGGGCTTGAAGGATTGACTAGCTGAAATTGGGAAGTGGTTTAGGGTTGAGCATATCTCAGAGGTAAGGGCTTGAACTTAGTATTTCTATGTCAATTCTATTGAATTCTAAGGGAAGTTTAGAGCTTGCATGTGAGAGGGTTCAAAGATTAAATTTTGTATATTTGATGAGTTTTCCATCAAGTTTTGAGTTAGGTTTTGTTTCTGGAGAAATGTTAAATTTTTTATGGGAATTGAATTTAGGTTTTGAGTTTGATTTGGGGTGATTTTGAATGGGTTTGGCAGAAGGAAAACCCAAGAATTCTGGGTTCGAAGGGTCAGGTCGCGGTCCTGTTCTTGGGGTACCGCAACCCTCTTGAACCCAGGGGGCTAAGGAAGGGCTGTGGCGTGAGGGCTCACCACGACCCCTGTTAAGCAGCGCCGCCATGCATGTTTAGTAAAAAGGGAGGCTAAGCCTCTAACTTAGGGTGAGTCGCGGCTTAGGGGCTTGGGGCGCGACATTTAAGGGGTTTTGAACCCCGAATGGGTTTTTGAGTGCGGGAACTCAACCCTAAGGTCTTGGAATCGATCCTACTACCCGGTTTAGTGGAATTCGATGTCGCAGAGGCTAGGAATCGGTTCTGAAGGCTTTATTTCCTCGTAATTGACGGGAGCCTATATCGTGGTTGTGACTAGGTCATCGCTAAGGGTTCTGAACAAGGATCGTGCTCGAGGATCGTTCATTGGTAGCCTGTACTTGGACCAAAGGTAAGAAAATTGCACCCAGTATATGATATACATGATTAGGGCTTCGCCCGGATGCTGGACATAGTCTTGATTTGGGCGTTGGCCCTGTAAATGCGCATGATTATGATTATGCTTGTGTGTGTCTGTTTTACTGTATTGTAATGCATTGTATCTGTATGTATGATAAATTTATTATGTGATTGTCTATTATGGCAAGGAAGCTCGATTTATAAGCCAAGGATCTGTTGTTGTATCTGGTTAAAGATTGACTTACTAGTCAAGGGCATACTTCATATAAGGGGCTCAACTTATAGTCGAGGGTCTTTAAGGCTCGACTTATAAGTAGACGGTCTTTAAGGATCGATATATAAGTCAGGGGTCTGTGAGGCTCGATTTATAAGTCAAGGATATGCAAGACTTAGCTTATGAGTCGAGACCGACATTAAGCGCGTTGAGCGCAGGCCGCTATGGCTGGGCCACCTCGGGAGTGCACTAAGCACTTGGCTGGCTCGGATGCCATATGAATAAAAGGGAGTGCAACACGCACTTGTGCAACCATATGGCTGCTGATCTGTATAGTGTTTATGCTTAGTTCCAGTCATTACTGCTAAGCCTGTTGTATTATTCCATGAATTGTTTGAATATGTTTTCTTGCTGAGTCTTTTGGCTCACGGGTGCTTTGTGGTGCAGGTAAGGGTAAGGAGAAGCTTGGCCAACCATGAGTTGGAGAGCGATAGCAGTGATGTGTACATATAATGTCCGCTCAACCACCACAGCCGAGAAATTACAAGGAAGCTAGGGTTGGACCCAATTTTGCCGCCTATTTCGGCTTATTTTTTAACCTTGGGGTTGTAACCGACTTTTAAACTTGTATTTTGGGATTCCATGTAAAGACTAAAGTTTTTGTTTAATGAAAATGTTTATGATTTGACCAAAATTTTAAATACCTGAACCCTTAGTGTCTTAATCACATGTTTAGTCCAAATGACTCGTTTAGTGAGTCTAGCACTAATTTTAAACACACTTGGTTGCAGACCCTAATTAGCAGGGCGTTACAACTTAGTATCAGAGCTGCCAAGGTTTAAGAGTTCCTGATGATGGACTGGGCATGTACACTCACTGCTAAAGACAAGCTCGACTCAGGGTTGGGTAACTATTAATATAGTTATGTGTGTACTTGCTTAAATGTACTATATGCCTTACCTGCTTGCTTAAATAAGAAGCCTGAGCTATTCTGATAGGGCCTGGCCCTTGACTGCTATGTGTAGGTTAAAAATATGCTTATTAGCACGACAGACGCTTGTAAATGATGTAGGATTTCTTATAAGCATCATTGGTGCTTTTGACTGTCAGAAACGCTTATTAGCGCTGTTGTATGTGCATGTATGCCAAGATATGCTTATTAGCACCGTTGAATGTTATAAGGACTGCTTATTAGCAGCGTTAATTTTCTATGCATACTAGGAAATGCTTATTAGCATTCTTCATGCTCTTGAGTATTGTAGATGTTTAATAGCATTATGTTATGTGTATGCATGCAAAGAATGTTCTTATCAACATCTTGTTCGAGTATGATCATGAAATGCTTTGCTTATTAGCATGATTGTTTATGTGTGAATTACTGGGATGCTTATTAGCATTGTCAATGCATGTGAATGCTTATTCGATCGGTTTTAAACCACGGATTGACAGGGGTTGTTCCTTTACTGTATGATAAGCTGAATCATTGATTGCAGATAGACATTGAAGTATGCTTCCAGGGAAATCTAATGAGCCAGCCAGTGCTGAGAATCAGATCGAAAGTAATGACCAAGGTCAGAACCCTCTGCCCAGCTCTTGAAAACTGGCAACAGATGCTTGCCGATATGTAAGCTAGGCTACAAAAATAGGATGAAGAGATTCGCCAGTTGAGGCAACAGTAGGTTCCGGTAGGGAATTCTGCATCAGAGGCCCCATCTGCTGCTCCAATACCGGTCGTACAATAGCAGACAAAATTAGGAAGCCATTAAGAGTTAGTGTATGAATGGTTCAGGAAACAACACCCTCCGGTTTTTTAGGGTAGTGCAGATCCACTTAAGGCATAACAGTGGATGGCTATGATTACATCAATCCTAGATTTTATGAGGGTGGTGGGCAATGAGATAGTGGCCTGTGCCATGTACATGTTTCGAGAGGATACCTGAATCTAGTGGGAGGGGGTGTCCTAGACTAAGGATGTAACTATAATGCCCCAAAATCCCTAATGCGATTTAATGGCTGGATTAGTAGGCCGGGAGGGCCATAATTGTTTAATTATGCCATTATATGATTATATGCATGTTTATGTGAATTATATTATAATATGATGTTAAACGCATGCATGTGGGTCCACATTTGATTATTAGAGCATTTTGGTAATTTGGCCTGTTGAGGGCATATTTGTGTATTTTGCTGCATATTGTGATTTATGGATGAGATCCCATTATTATGGGGATATATTCGAGCTATTCGGCATGAGACGATCCTATATTGTAAATTAGCGGTTTTGTCATAACGGGGTCAATTATTGGGATATTTAATAATGAGAATGGATATTTGATGATGAATTGGGAGTTATTGGGATCAAGAGGAAATTCTGGGAGTTTTGACTATTTTGCCCCCAGGGATGTTTTTAGGTCCCCGAGCATTAGGTTTTATTTAAGGTTACTTAAGCCTGAAGTAGTCTGTCAAAAGGAATCGTACGTTAAAACACTTTTTCTCTCTCCCATAAGCCTTTGTGACGTTCGTGGCAATTTCGAAGAAATCTTGAGTTCTAGGAGTCGGAATCAAGCGAGGATCAAGGCATAGCAATCCTAGGAAAGATTAGAAGATTCTTGACCAAAGGATTTAACAAGAAACAACCCAATCAAAGGTAATCTAAGCTTTAAGTTTTGAGTTTTTAGGGTTTCTAAGCTTTGAATTGGATTTTGTGTATCGATGAGTTTTTGATTCGTTTGAGCCTGGGATTTGACGATTTTGGATCATTGGGATGTTTGGGAACTTTGATTTTTGGATTTGGAGATGTTTAGGTATGTTTTGGAAGGTTTAAAATGGAGAAAAATGAGGTTATGGCAAGTTCTCGGGTGGGGGACGCGGCCCTATTCTTGGGCGCCGCAACCCAAGCTCGAAGAAGCAGGTGGTGAAGTTTTTGTGTGCTGGGGGCTGCGGCACTAGGTATTGGGCGCCGCGGCGCTTGCTCCTGGTGTGGCTGGGGGCCGCGGCTCAAGGTTCTAGGGTCGTAGCTCATGAAGGGTTTTGGGGCCAATTGGGTGTTTTGATCGTAGGAACTCATTTTTAGGCCTCGGGATCGTTCCTACTACCCAGATTAGTGGGATTCGATGTCCCGGAGGCAAGATCTTGGTTCGAGAACCTTTGTTATTCATTTTATTGATGGTGTCCCATATTTGGTTATGACTAGGTGACTGCTAAAGGACTTAAGGGTTGATTGTTCTCAAGGGTCGTTCTTTTATTCATTCTCGCTCGAATCAGAGGTAAGAAAACTGCACCCCATATGTGACATGCATGGTTATTCATGAGGCATGTTGAATATTTAAATGTGGACATAGATTGACCATTGAATGCGTAGAAAATCTTGCTCACTTGTTCTTGGTACTGACTGAATAGTTAGAATTGGCAAAGGTGTCAGTATCAACTGTGAAGCTGTGACTCATTAGTCAAGTTCAGCAGTGGTACTAGGCACTGGTCACACAGTGTTGACTCATAAGTCAGGAATGGCCTTAGCGTGCTCAACGCAAGTCAATAAAGATTAGATCTAATCGACATCTACATTAAATAACTCAGAAAAGCGTTAATGTCAGACCGACCTCAAGTTCGATGAATACTATAAGCGCTTGTCAAGCCAAGGGTTAGTTATTTAGAGCCACAGTGACTATTTAGTCACATGGCTGTGGGTGTCGAGCCCCGTGTGACTTACCCATCAGTCACTCATCTATTTAAGCTAGTGACTTACCCAGCAGTCACTCATTTGTTTAAGCTAGTGACTTGCTCGTCAGTCACTCATTATGGTTTACCATAACCTCAAGTGTTAAACCACTCATCTGATTAAGAGCTATAAGCTCCTTCATGATTATTGTAAACACAAAGTGATATTCACTCATCTGTTCGGAGCTATAAGCTCTGTATGATTATCATGACCATCATTTGATATTATATGTTTGCATTATTGTGTTTTCTTGTCGGGCTTTGGCTCATGGGTGCTATGTGGTGCAGGTAAAGGGAAAGAAAAGCTCACCCAACCTTGAGTGGAGAGCTTAGGTGGTGATGTGTACATATGCGGCCGCTTGACCACCACGGCCAAGGAGTTCTCAGAGGAACTAGGGGGTTTACCCTATTTTTGCCGCTTAAGTCGGCGGGTTGTAAATTTAAACTGTAATGACCATTTTGAGTTGTAAATAACTTGTAAATGTTTTTTATGGGCCCATGAATAGTTTTATGTTTTAAATAAAATATATCCTTTCTTTTTTATTGGTTTTCCACCTTAACCTGTTAATAACACCTAGAAGCACGTTTTTAACCAAAGAACTTGGGTAGAGAGTTAAATTCATGGTTCAACGTTCACCATAATGGTCTTGGGGTATCCAGGGCGTTACAGTAACCACAATGAATTGGGAAGAGTTTAGAACCCTCTTCAATGAGAAGTATTATAATGATTCCATTAAAGCTGCAAAGGCCGATGAATTTAGTAGATTGGTACAAGGGAATATTTCGGTGACTGATTACGCCCTGAAATTTGACAGATTAGCCAAGTTCGTTGCAGACTTGGTGCCCACTGATGGGACAAGGAAGGAAATATTCCTTCAGGGGCTACAGCCTATGATAGCCCAGGATGTCAGAATTACCACAGTACTTGGGTGACGACTTACACTCAGGTAGTAGAGAGTGCCCTTACTGTAGAGGGCACTGAAAACAAGATCTGGTGTGAGAATGCGGCCAAAAGGGATATGAGGAGGATGGGACCTCCCTTTGAAGGATTAGGTAGGGGCGGAGGCCCCAATGTCCAGAAAAGGAAGACCCCGGATATTGTTTTTGCTCCCGAACCTGATAGGAAGCCACGGGGTGTGCAAATTGGTCGCCAGGCTAGCAATGAGAATTGGAAGACATATCCAGAGTGTGCCAGATGTAGAAGACGTCATCTGGAGGAGTGTCAGGCGAAGTCCTACTTTTTATGTGGGATTGTGGGGCATCTCAAGAAGGACTACCCAAGAATGAAGAAAGAGGAACTGAAGAAGGCAGAAAACTCGACTCCTGCTCGAGTGTTTGCATTGATACAAGCTGAGGCTGAGGCTAGGCCCTAAGTGGTCACAAGTCAGCTTTCTAGTGCTGGCATTTCTTATACTGTGCTGATTGATTTTGGTGCTACACAATCTTATGTTTCTAGTAGGATTATTGATAGACTGCGTAGGCCATGTGATTTTTATGCTATGGGGTTTGGGACGTTACTACCCACTGGGGAGTTAGTGGTTTCCAGGAGATGGGTCAGATCATTGCCAGTGATGGTGGATGGCAGGGAATTGTCAGTTGACTTAATAGAGTTGGTTATGACTGACTTTGATATGATATTGGGGATGGACTGGTTGACTAGATATGGGGCAACCATTGATTGTAAGAAAAAGATGGTAACCTTTGAACCTGAGGTTGGGGAACCCTTCGTATTTGTTGGCACTGTGCATGGACCCCAAGTGCCTATGATTTCAACATTGAGGGATAGAGATCTACTGCAAGGAGGTTACATAGGATTCCTAGCCAGTGTGGTGGATACCACTTAGGTCATGCCAGTGGGAGCAGGAGAGACTAGGTTGGTCTGTGAGTTCCTAGATGTGTTCCCAGAGGAGTTACCAGGATTTCCGCCACACAGGGAGATAGAGTTTGTTATTGAGATGACACCAGGGACAGAGCCAATGTCTAGGGAATCTTACAGAATGACCCCAACAGAGTTGAGGGAACTCAAGATAAAATTACAGGAGTTTTTGGATATGGGTTTTATCAGACCCATTTTCTCACTGTGGGGTGCACCAGTTTTATTTGTGAAGAAGAAGGACGGTTCTTTGAGGATGTGTATAGACTACAGGGAATTGAATAAGTTGACCATTAAGAATAGGTATCCTCTGCCAAGGATAGATAACTTATATGACCAATTTCAATGTAAAATGGTGTTCTCGAAGATAGATCTCCGGTTTGGTTATCATCAGTTGAGGATCAAGGAGGAAGACATACCAAAGACAGCCTTCCATACCAGACATGGGCACTATGAGTTCCTTGTTATGTCATTTGGTTTGACTAACGCCCCGACAACCTTCATGGATTTAATGAACAGGGTGTTCAAGGACTATCTGGACCGATTCATGATCGTCTTCATCGATGTTATCTTAGTATATTCACAATCAGAGGAAGAGCATGAGCAACACCTTAGGTTGTTCTTGCAGAGGCTAAGAGAACACAGGTTATTTGCGAAGTCCAAGAAGTGTGAACTCTAGTTACCTTAGGTAACTTTCTTGGGTCATATTGTTAGTAGAGTCAAGATTAAGGTAGACCCAGCTAAGATTGAGGTTGTCAAGACTTGGCCAAGGCCAAGGAATTCCTCTGAGATTAGAAGCTTCCTTGGATTGGCAGGCTATTATAGGAAGTTTGAGGAAGGATTCTCAAGAATAGCTACCCCACTGACAGAACTGACACGTAAGAATCAGAATTTTACGTGGTCAGATAGATGCAAGAACAACTTCCATGAGTTAAGCGGCGACTGATTATCGCTCCAGTCCTGAGTCTTCCAAAAAATTAGGAGAAGTTCATGGTTTATTGTGATGCTTCGAGACAAGGATTAGGCTGTGTCCTTATGCAGGCAGAGAAGGTGGTTTCTTATGCATCACGCTAGTTGAAAGATTATGAGAAGAGGTATCCTACTCAATATCTGGAATTAGTAGCAGTGGTCCTTGCATTAAAGATATGGAGGCATTACCTTTATGGAGAGAAGTGTGAGACATATACAGACCACAAGAGCCCCAAGTGCTTCTTTACACAGAAGGATTTGAATATGAGGCAGAGGCGTTGGTTGGAACTGGTGAAGGATTATGATTGTGATATCCTTTATCATTTAGGGAAAGCCAACGTGGTGGCAGATGCCCTAAGTCGGAGAGGTCTGGGGCAGTTTTACAGTTCAAGGCAGATATCCAAGGAGCTGGCAAAGGATATGACTAGAGTAGGGATTGAATTAGTAGTGGACCAGTTAGCCAACATTACCCTGTAGTCTACTCTTCTGGAAAAGATAAAGGAGAGTCAGTTACAAGAGCACGGTTGGTAAAGATTAGAGAGGGCGTCCTAGCTGGAGTGGCTAGGGACTATACAATATCAAATATGGGTTTGCTAAGAAATAAAGGTCGGATCTGCGTTTCGATGGTTACTGTTATCAGACGGGAGATTTTGGACAAATCTCACACTACCTCGTATTCTTTGCACTCCGGCACCACGAAGATGTATCAGGACCTGAGAACATTGTACTGGTGGCCGGGGATGAAGGGGGATGTAATTGAGTATGTAGCCAAGTGTCTAACGTGTCAGCAAATCAAAGCTGAACATTAGAGACTAGCGGGGCTACTACAACCCTTGGACTTTCTAGAGTGGAAATGGGAAGACATCACAATGGATTTTTGGTGGGATTGCTCAGGATGGTGCGTTAGCACGATTCGGTATGGGTGATTGTAGATAGATATACCAAATCAGCTCACTTTCTACCATTGAAGATGACTTATATCATCGACCAGTACGCAGATCTCTATGTAAAAGAGATAGTACGTCTTAATGGAGCTCTGAGGTCGATCGTGTCGGATCGGGACCCCACATTTACTTCCAAGTTTTGGGGAAGTTTGCATAAGGCAATGGCACGCATATGAAGTTTAGTACAACCTATCATCCTCAAGCCGATGGTCAGTCTAAGAGAACTATCCAGATATTAGAGGACATGTTGAGAGCATGTGTACTGAACTTTGAGGGGTCCTGGAGTAAGTATTTACCTTTGATAGATTTTTCTTACAACAACAACTACCAGGCGACCATAGGAGTGGCTCCTTATGAAATGTTGTATGGTAGGAAATGCAGATCAACTATTCATTGGGATGAGATGGGTGAACGCAGATACTTGGGTCCTGAAGTAGTTCAGATGACCAATGAAGCTATTGAAAAGATCAGAGCTCGGATGCTCACATCACAGAGTAGACAGAAAATTATGCAAATCTAAAGCGCAGGAGCGTGGAGTTCCAGGTTGGAGACTATGTCTTCCTTAGAGTCTCACCACTCAAGGGGGTGAGGAGGTTTGGGAAGAAGGGCAAGCTGAGCCCTAGGTTTGTAGGACCTTTTGAGATCCTAGAAAGGATCGGTCAAGTAGCCTATAGACTGATGTTACCTTCAGCACTGTCGGCCGTGCACAATGTGTTCCATATTTTGATGTTGCAGAAGTATGTATCTGATGAGACTCATGTATTGAGCTATGAAGATCTAGAGCTACAGACAAACTTATCCTTTGAGGAGCAGCCAGTCCAGATATTAGACAGAAAGGACGAGGTCCTAAGGAATAAAACCATACCTTTAGTTAAGGTATTATGGAGGAACAGCAAGGTCGAGGAGGCGACCTGGGAGTTGGAATCAACCATGCAGGACCAGTATCTCGAGTTATTCAGGTAAAAATTTGAGGACGAAATTCCTGTAAGGAGAGGATAGTTGTAACATCCTAAATTCCCTAATGTGGCTTAGTGCCTGGATTAGGGGGACGGGATGCAATAACTATATTAATTATTTGCTTATGTGTTGTGAGCATGTGATTATGTGAATTATATTATAATACAATTATGCTTGCATGTTAGAAATATTAACTATGCACGTGGGCCCGTTTCTTATAAGACAAGCATTTTCGTAATTTTGACCCGTTGAGGGTATAATTGTAAATATGCGTTTGTATGATTAAGACCACATTATTATGTGGATATATTTGTGTTATTCGGCACGAGACGGTCCTAGAGAGAAAGTTAGCGAAGAAGTCACAACGGGGTTAAATACGCGGCTTGGGGTGAGCCTAGGGGTATTTTGGTAATTTAGTACATTACCGGGGTTTATCGGGTAATGGCAGATTAAATGGTTATTATTTTGGAGATAGTTGGGGATTTAGAGGAACACTCGATGATTTGACGGGAAATGGAAATTGACGGAATTGCCCTTGATGGCACTAGAGGATTTAAGATAGTCTTGATGGCATTTTGGACTTTTTGGCAAAGGGTTAAGTTGAGTCTTAGGCAGCTGAGACTTTAGAAACACTTAGAAGGAAATAGAATATTTCAGCTCTCTCTCTCCCTCTTGTGGTGCTTAGAGGTTTGAGAAAATTTGGAGGATTCTAGACTAAGGGCTTAAAGGATTGGACTGGCTAAGCTTGGGAATTGGTTCAGGGTTGAGCATATCTCAGAGGTAAGGGCTTGAACTTAATATTTCTATGTAAATTCTATTGAATTTTGTAGGAATATTAGAGCTTGCATGTGAGAGGGTTCATAGATTAAATTTTGGATTTTTGATGAGTTTTTCATCAAGTTTTGAGTTAGGTTTTGTTGCTGGAGAAATGTTAAATTTGTTATGGGAATTGAATTGAGGTTTTGGGTTTGATTTGGGGTGATTTTGAATGGGTTTGGCTGAAGGAAACCCCAAGAAGTCTGGGTTTGAAGGGTTGGATTGCGACCCTCTTGAACCCAGGGGGCTAGGGAAGGGCTTTTGCACGAGGGCACGCTGCGGCGCCTGTTAGGCACCGCTATGGTGCGTGTTTAGTAAAAAGGGAGGCTAAGCCTCTGACTTGGGGAGGGCCGCAACACAGGGGCTTAGGGCTACGGCGCTTAAGGGGTTTTGAACCCCGAATGGGTCTTTGAGTGCGAGAACTCAACCCTAAGGGCTCGAGATCGATCCTACTACCCGGTTTAGTGGAATTCGATGTCCCGGAGGCTAAGACTCGGTCTGGAAGCTTTTGTTTACTTGTTATTGACGGGATCCTATATCGTGGTTGTGACTATGTCATCGCTAGGAGCTTGGAACAAGGTTCGTACTCGAGGATCGTTCATTGGTAGCCTGTACTTGGACCAAAGGTAAGAAAACTGCACCAAGTATATGATATACATGATTAGGGCTTCACTTGGATGCTGGGCATAGTCTTGATTTGGGCGTTGGCGTTGGCCCTGTAAATGCACATGATTATGATTATGCCTGTGTATATCTGTTTTAATGTATTGTAATGCATTGTATTTGTATGTATGATAAATGTATTATGTGATTGTCTATTATGGCTAGGAAGCTCAGTTTATAAGCCGAAGATATGTTGTTGTATCTGGTTAAAGATTGACTTACTATTCGAGGGCATACTTGATTTAAAGGGCTCGACTTATATTCGAGGGTCTTCAAGGCTCGACTTATAAGTCGAGGATATTTAAGGCTCGACATATAAGTCGGGGGTCTGTGAGGCTCAATTTATAAGTCGACGATCTGCAAAACTCAGCTCATGAGCCGAGACCAGCATTATGCACTAAGTACTTGACTGGCTCGGATTCCATATGAATAAAAGGGAGTGCAACACGCATTTGTGCAACCCTATGGCTGCTGATCTGTATAGGGTTTATGCTTAGTTCCAGTTATTACTGCTAAGCCTACTGTACTATTCCGTGAATTGTTTGAATATGTTTTCTTGCTAAGCCTTTTGGCTCACGGGTATTTTGTGGTGTAGGTAAGGGTAAGGAGAATCTTGGCCAACCATGAGTTGTAGAGAGATACCAATGATGTGTACATATACAGTCCGCTCGACCACCACAGCCGAGAAATTACAAGGAAGCTAGGGTTGGACCCAGTTTTGCCGCCTAGGTCATCTTATTTTGTAACCTTGGGGTTGTAACCGACTTTTAAACTTGTATTTTGGGATCCCATGTAAAGACTACAGGTTTTGTTTAATGAAAATGTTTATGATTTGACCAAAATTTTAAATACTTGAACCCTTAGTGGCTTAATCACATGTTTAGTCTAAATGACTTGTTTAGCGAGTCCAGCACTAATTTTAAACACACTTGTTAACAGACCCTAATTAGCAGGGCGTTACAACTGAGGATATCTCAGAGGAACTAGGGGTATAGCCCTAATTTTGCTGCTTAGGTCGGCCGATTGTAACTTTTGATCTATATACACCCTTTTAAACACTTGTTTGTAATATTTTGGGATCCCATGTATGTATGAAACTTTTTAAATAATAATTCAACAGTTCCTTTGACCAAAATTGTTAACCCTAACCCTTGACGTTAACCTTGGTTACACGTTTATTACCAAATGACTTGAATAGCAAGTCTAACACAATTTAAAATACACAATGTAACGGTCATGGATTAGGAAGACGTTACAATAGGGACCCTTCATTTTAAGGCAATTGTGGAAATCTATAAACCTCTAATGTCTGCCTAATCTGAAGAGACAACCATCCCCCTATGTGGATTCAATACAAATATGTAAAGTTGCCATGCATCTATCACAAATGTGGCATTATAGGCCATGAATACAAACATTGTTTCCGCCCCCCAACTCTGCTTCAGAACAACGTAGGGGAATTCTTTCCTCTTTATGAGGATTGGATTCAAGCAAAGAGCTCCCAAAAGTCTCCATTTCATGAGAAGCGTCCAAAGTGGTTCCTTGACTGGGTTGCCATGAAGAATAACACAGCCAACTCCAATAAACAGGATATCCGCCAAGGAACTAATGGGGATAGATCTGACCCTCTGGAATTCAGATCACATCCAACTAAGAAACACAATGTGGTCACCGAAAAATCTTAGGGTCAAGCCGTTCTCATTTTTGGCGAGAAGGACGATGGGGATAACTCTTGCTCCAACGGTCGACACGCCTCCTCTAGCAGGTTGTCCTCTAGCGGCAGTCCCTGCCTCCTCAAGACGTGTCTTCCACTAAGGTGTTTGTTGTGGCATCACCACTTCCCTACACAGACTCAGTCGTACATGCTAGTACTAGAAATTGTAATTGAGAACCCCGATGTCTGAATGCCACTCTGCATGTTTCCTCATGCTGCCCTAGGAAGGAAGCGACAAAAAAGGCAAAGTACTCCGGCTTAAACACTATTTCAAATACAAGCCCACTTAGAAAAACTAAGGGAGATTCAGTTGGGTCGGGTCTTCTTAAGATCCAAACCTCAAGAAGTCATGAGAATGGACAACTTTCCCCAATCCAAGCCTACCAATTTAATGGGAGGCTCACATCTACAGTTTTCATGGATTCATTGGATGAAGACAATCAAACCCAAGCATTCAGGTCCTTTTTCCGCCCGAACTCCTACACGATTCTCTGGCCCAGTGCTGGTTGTTGGGCCCAAGGTTTCCAACTCTATCTGGGACGTGAGATGGTTCCCAAGTCCTGTCCCATTCCATCTATACTCAACAATCCTTCTGATTTTGAGGATCTCATTGACCACACCCATGCCATTAACAAGAAAAGGAAAGTCGGTTCCTTCGTGATTCTAACGCCCACATTTTCCCGGATATCTTTGGACTCGAGCCTGAGTACTCCCTCGCCTACTATCCCTCCGACATCTCTCACCTCAGTAAACTCCTATCTTCTTACCCCTAACACCCAATCAAATGATTCTGACCTGGGCTCGCTTCAATTTGCTCCGGGCATTCACATCATTAAACAAAGTAGCAGGAGGTATAGGACAAGTACTCTTACCACTAAGGACCAAAATGTAAACACCCAAGCTCTTCAAGCTGTAAAAAGTGTGGGCACCCAAGGAAGATCCATCGAGCCTCTCCTCCAATCATCTACAAGATAAGTGACAAAACGGAGGAGTCTATCAAGGTAAAAGAATTTCAAGCCTTCATTGACCAACTAAGGAGAGGTAATGATGACAATGAAGGAGAAATGGAACCAAGTCCATTTGAGAAAACGATGGAAGAGCAAAGCAGTAGTAAGTTATTTCAAGAAGAGCAAGAAAAGTAGGTTTTTCATTTTGGGGCTTCGGAGACTAGCCCAGAAAAGTCTCCACCGAGCACATGAGGGCTATGGCATGGAACTGTTGGGGCCTCTACCGCATCCCGATAGTTTACGAATTGGCAGAGATGATCAGGATTTACCAACCTGACGTACTATCACTGTCGAAAACAAGAATTTCAAAAGATCAATTAAGCATAACCATTAGTAAGTTCCACTTTCACAAATTTTGTTACATTGAACCAGAGGGGTTATCAGGAGGATTTGGTTCACACTCGGATAAAAATGTTATCGTTGGGACTATTGCTTCCGACCCTCCAGCCTTTACTTGGACAATTTTTGCAGTTTACGACCCTCCCTCCTACAGAGGCTGAAAGGAATTTTCACTTAGGATTGGAGATATGGTGGGTAGCACAGATGGGTTAGTGGTGTTACTTGGGGGCCTGAATGGCACACTCCATGATTCTGAATGCATCAACTATAGTAAGCAAGGAAACAATTCCATATATTCATTTGACTTGAGAAGGATGGTGGCAACTTCAGGTGTAGTGGACATCTCAGTAGCTGGTCTGAAATTTATGTGATGTCAACGATGTAAGGATGCTGGAGGTTTGGTTACCCTCGAGAGAGCTAGGCTGGACCGGTGTCTAGCGAATTCGGAATGGAGAATCAAATTCCCTAGAACAAACCTCCTTAATCTGATATCCTCCACCTTTAACCATAACCCAATATTGTTAGACACTTTAGGGGATCAGGATCAACTCTGTAAACCATTGAGATACGAAAACATGTGGCAGAGAGACCCTAGCTATTTGTGGGTTGTGAAATGGGCTTGGGATTCAGTCTCTAATTCTAATCCCATGCTCAATTTCGAATGAAGGCATAGGGCCACATGGAGATCTCTCTCAAGATGGAACATGCTCTACTTCCACTCTGTCCAACTTCAGATCTGCAAGGTCAGAGACGACCTGCACTTCATAGAGACTAATGATCCTACTAACTATGAGGAGGAGATAGAAGCTAAAAGGAAACTTAATGAAGCCTTACAAAGAGAAGAGATCCACCGAAGGCAGAAATCAAGGATAAATTGGCTCAGAGATGGTGATAGGAGTACCAAATTCTTCCACAATTCGACTGTAATTAGAAGATGACAGAATTATATACAAGCCTTGAAAAATGAAGAGGGTGCCTGGCTTTATGGTAGAGACCAAATCAGAAAATTCCTCCTCAACAGATTCAAGGAAATCTTTATTGCCAACCCTACTGTCTTCCCTACTGGCCTAGATGGTGTTTTGGACAAATGTATCTTAGATGAATAGAATGCAACTTTGTGCAACTTACCGAATGAAAGCGAGATTGAGGAGGCTCTTTCCCAGATAAATCCAAAAAATGCTCCTAGCCTTGATGGTTTTCCTGGGTCGTTCTATAAACATCATTGGGACCATATTAAACTTGATGTTTTCAAGTTGGTTCAATGGTTCTTTCGGCACTCCACTATGTCGCACTCTCTCAACATAGCTAATATTGTCCTAATCCCAAAGAAAGAGAATGCATGTTCGGTCCAGGATTACAAGCCAATTGCTTCATGCAATGTAGCGTACAAGATCATCTCAATGATTCTGGCAAGCAGACTTTGTCCAATCCTTCCTAATCTAATCTGCTGATGCAACCAATGTTTTTTCAAATGTAGAGTGATTCAAGATAACTCTATGTAGGTCAATGAAATTATTCATTCTATGAATCAGAAAAAAGGAAAGAAGGGATACATGATCATCAAAATTGATATGGAGAAGGCTTACGACAGGATGGAATGAGGTTTTCTCAAAGAAGTCCTATCCTCTCTAGGATTTGCTACTACCTTTGTCGATTGGATATACCAGTGTTAGCACTTCCCACTTCACCATGCCGCTGAACGGGGCCCCTTTTGAGCCAATTTTTCCCTCGAGAGGACTCCAAAAAGGCAACCCCCTCTCCTCGACTCTGTTTATCATTGAGGTAGATGTGCATTCTTGATAGCTAGCCATTAGTGAATCTCAAAGGAAGATCAAGGGCATCAAGGTGGCCCGCAACGCTCCACCAATATCTCTCCTCCTTTTTGCAGATGACATTATGCTTTTTGGTAAGGCTTCTATCAAAGAATCTAAAGGCCTCTTACAGTGCCTGAACACCTATTGCAAGTGGTCGAGCTAGAAAATTAACACCACAAAATTAGAAGTCTACATCCTAAACAAAGTCTCAACGAAAGTCCAGGGTTAGAAAGCAAAACTCTTTTCGAAGGCAGGACACACAACCATGGTGCAAACCGTAGGCTCATCCCTAGTTTCTTACACTGTCGCACGCGTGCCCGAACCCAAAGACTATGGTAGAGTCAGTGGAAAGATTATTGAAAAACTTCTGGTGGGGTGATATGGATGCTAAGAGAAAGTGGCACACAGTAGCATGGGAGCGGCTTTGTAACTCTAAGGCGCTAGAGGGCCTCAGATGAAACCCTACAAAATGTCTTAACAAAGCATTCATGGCCAAATGAGGCTAGGAATTGCTAACATGAAAAAAGGGTCTCTGGCACAAGATAATGATGGCCAAATATGTCAAGAACCAAAACTTTTTGGATATACAATCTCACTCTTCAGATTCTAGGCTCTGGAAAAGTATTTTGAAAAGAAGGACTTTGTTGAATGAGAGTGTATACCGAAGGATTTGAAATGGTAATTCAACCTCCATCTGGTTTGACAAGTGGATGCCAAGTCCTGATCCTAGTCCCATTCCAAAGAAAGACGCCACCCACGGAAACAGCTGGGTTAACGCTTTTATCACTAATTGTTAGTGGAATATACCGTTTTTGGAAGAATGGTTTGAAGCTGCTGATATTCAAAGAATCCTAAAGATCACTATCCCAAAGGATGACAAGGAAGACACTAGGATTTGGGACCTCGATTCATCTTTTGTGTTCACAATTAGATCTGCGTTGGCCTATTGCCATTCAACCAATCCCTTTGATCGGTTGAAGGTTTGGAAACAGTTATTGTAACACCCTAAGTTGCTAATAAGGTTTAGGACCTTGATTAGCGTGCCTGGAGGGCAATAAGTTAATTAATATGTTAATATATGAATTTAAATGAATATGTGATTAGGATGCATGTTTAGGTGGTATAAATATGCATGTGGGCCTCGTTTGCATGATAGGGGTAAATTGGTAATTTTGGCCCATTGAGGGCATAAATGTGATAATTATATTGTGTGATTTGTACCACGTGGATGTGGTGATATTAATGTGGTGCACGTGCCGAGACAGTCCTAGCGAGCTAGATAACTCAAAAGTCACAACGGGATTTCATACCCGGCTTGGGAGGAGCCAAGGGATATCTTGGGGATTTTTTGTAATTGGATTCCTGTGAGTTAATGGTAACTGATAATTTGATAACCTGAGTAACTATTAGTAACCGTTGTGAGTAACAAGTCTGGATGAAAGAAATGGTAGAATTGCAATATAGGTGAAAGGACAAGAGTGCCCTTGAGGTTTAGTTAGGAGAGAATAACTAGGAGAGGATAGGATAGTAATTTGGCAAGATAAAGAACCGTCAGCTGGGGGAAAGATCATTTTACGTTATTTTCACTTAGGCAATTGGGTTTATGCTGAAATTGGAGGAAAATTTAGAAGAAAAGAGAAGAAGAGGAAGGCTGAAGTTGGGAGACCTAAGAGGAGAATTCTTGATGGTTCAAAGCAACTAAGTTGAGCATAAGCCAAGATTACTCAGAGGTAAGGATTTTTCTATGTTTTGTTTAAGTTTCAAGTCTGGTTTTTAGAGAATAAGCATGAAATTGAAAGAAGATGGTGGCTGGTTTTGTATGGAATTCAGAGTTGGGATAATTAAAAGGAAGGTGACTTGAATCTAGAGTTGAGGAGAATTCAAGCTGGGTTCTTGACTGAGGTAAGAGTTTATCATGTTTAATTTTCGTAATTGGTGTGGCTTAAAACTCTAGAGGCATGATTTATAGTTTTCAAGCTCTGGTTTAAGTTTTGGAAGCCATGGTTTAAGTTTTAGGAATTTGAAACTCAAGATGGGGTCTTGGGTGTGCTTGTGTGATTGGGGTTGTTTATGATGTTTATAGGTTGTTAAAGGGTTCATTTGGGGTTTTGAATTGATTTTGGGGCTTAGATACTTGTTTGGGATGATTTGGAATGGTTTTGGTTCGGGAAAAACGCAAGGAAAAACTCAAAAATCTGGGTTCGCAAAGGAGCGCCGCGACCCAGTTCCTAGGTGTCACGGGCCGCCAACTTCGATACTCGAAGGGGCGGAACGTGCGGCACTTGTTAGCACTTTTCACTAGCAAGTCAGCCTAGAATTCACACCTGCGGCAAGCAAACTCAATGGTTAGCCACGTTACAAGTCTCACACAAGTAAGGGCAATTATGAAGCGGGAGCAAACACGAGGCAAGCTATCCAGAGGCAACATCCCACACCACAATCAGAGACAACAACACATTCAAGTGGCACGCAATGGCCCAACGAAGGTAACAAACAAGCAACACATAGACTATGAAGAATGCATACACAAAGGGACATAGCAAAGCATCATTTTATTCATATAAGGCCTTGATAGGGCAAGGGAGTACACAGCTTAAGCCCCTATCTGCTGGTGGCCATGGTGCTTCCTTAAGTCACCAGGTCACCCCCCCCTAAGGAGCATTCTAAGCAAATGAAGTCTTCCCAGGAACATATATGATTTTTGTCTGGGAGACATATGCATAATTACAAAAGTGCCATTCCCTACCCCTGAGGTTACTTGGTGCAAGACTTGACTAATGATCAAGCACCAAGGCATGCTCATACACACAAAATGGCCCCCTGGAGATGTGCCATGACGCAGCACGTCACACTCTCCCCCACTTAAATCTTCGGCGTCCTCGACGAACTTGCCCCATGTTGATCTTCAATCTTCTGCGTATGCTTGTGCAAGTCCTCCGCCCTTTCCCAGCAAATTTCTTCATCTCCGAGCCCTTTCCACTTCACCAGAAACTCTTTCTTCTTCTTTCTGTCCACGACCACGGTCCTCTCTGCTAGGATTTCTTCAGGTTATCTGCTGCTTCGTGGCTTGACGCTGACTCCTTCTCTGGTAGACTGGTTGCGCGCTGGCTCTTCTGGATCTTCGTGATACGGTTTGAGGTTACTGACGTGCAAGACCGGGTGTATCTTCATCCATTCTGGTAAGCTGACTTTGTAGGAGGTCAGGCCCACTTTCGAGATGACTGGAACAGGACCCTCGTATTTGCGGACGAGTCTGATGTCCTTATTCCCTCGGAATCTCAGTTGTTCGGGCCTCAGCTTGATCATCACTAAGTCGCCTGCTTTGAACTCCAGCGGTCGTCTCTTCTGATCTGCCCATTTTTTCATTCTCTTTGATGCCTTCTCCAGGTAGGCTCGGGCAATCTCGGTGGTTTTCTACCAGTCTTTTGTGAAATTGAAGGCTCTCGGATTTCTTCCGCGATACTCATCCACTGTGTGGGGTAACAGCGGTTGCTGACCGTTAACAACTTCAAAAGCGCTCTTGTTCGATGAAGAACTCTTCTGAGAGTTGAAACAAAATTGAGCTACATCTAGTAGTTGCGGCCAATTCTTTTGGTTAGCACTGACGAAGTGCCGCAAATACTCTTCTAGCATCCCATTGAATCTTTCAGTTTGTCCATCAGTTTGAGGATGGTAGCTCGAGGAAATATTTAGTTGTGACCCCAAAAGGTTGAATAGCTCCGACCAAAAGGTCCCTGTGAATCTCTCATCACGGTCACTAACTATATTTTGGGGTACTCCCCAATACTTAACTACATACTTGAAGAAAAGTCTCGTTGTCTCTTCTGCCGAGCAATATTTTGACACCGGTATGAAGGTTGCATACTTTGAAAATCTGTCCACGATCACTAAGATCGCACTCAAGTCTCCCGTCTTCGGTAAACTAGTAATGAAGTCAAGCGACACACTCTCCCATGGTCGGCTTGGGACTAACAAAGGTTCTAACAACCCTGGCGTCTTGTGTCTCTCCACTTTGTCTTGCTGGCAGGTGAGACAAGTTTTGGTATACTCCACGATATCATCGCGCATTTGTGGCCAGTAGTACCCCTGCTTCAACAAGGCATGGGTTCTCTGCCACCCTGGATGACCTGCCCACAAGGTGTCGTGACACTCACTCATTAGTGTCCTCCGCAAATCTCCCGTCTTTGGAACATATAAGCGGCCACCCTTGGCCACAAAAGATCGTCCTCTACCCAAAATTGGCGAGTCTTCCCCTCTTTTGCGAGATTCATGATGGTCTTCGCCACCGGGTCTTTCACCAGGTTCTCCTTAATGCGCTCCCGAAGTGGAGTGGTCACCATGCTAGCTGACATATTTGCTAGCAATTTTAGAGCCGCTAACTCAGCTTTGCGACTCAGGGCATCAGCTGCCTGGTTTAGACGGCCCGCCTTGTGTTCGAAGTGAAAGTCGAATTCTGCTATGAACTCCTGCCATCGTGCTTGTTTAGGGGAAAGCTTTGGCTGGGTGAGGAAATGACTCACCGCCGCATTATCTGTTTTCACCACAAACTTCGACCCCAACAAGTAGTGCCTCCACACTCGTAGACAATGAATTACTGCGAGAAGCTCCTTCTCTTGTGCAGTATACCGCCTCTCTGCCTCTGTGAGTTTGCGGCTTTCATAAGCTACGGGGTGGCCCTCTTGTACAAGCACCCCTCCCAAAGCATAATCAGACGCATCGGTCTGCACTTCAAAGGGCTTACCAACATCTGGTAAGGCGAGGACAGGATCTCGCATCATGGCTTCCTTCAGACTCTTAAATGCTTTGACACACTTATCGGTCCACGTCCAAATTACACCCTTCTTCAACAACTCGGTTAAGGGTGCCGCCCTTCTTGAATAGCCCTCCACAAATCTTCGATAATAGTTGGCTAAACCAAGGAAGGAGCGTAATTCTTTCAAATTTGTGGGGTTCTTCCATTCTTGAATGGCCCGCACCTTCTCTAGATCCATGCGGATCCGACCACGTTCTACTATGTGGCCTAGGAACTTGATTCTCTCTTGTGCGAAGGAGCATTTCTCTCGCTTCACATAGAGTTGGTTCTCTCTCAATTTCTGAAACACTTGAGATAAGTGTCGTTGATGTTCTTCTATTGTAGAGTTATAGACCACAATGTCATCCAAGTAGACTACCACGAACTTGTCTAAGTATTCTTGGAAAACTTGGTTCATCAACGTACAGAATGTGGCTGGTGTATTTGTCAACCCAAACGGCATGACTCGGAACTCGTATGCCCCATATCGAGTCACGCACGTTGTCTTCGGCTCATCCCCTTCTGCTATCCGCACTTGATAGTAGCCTGATCTTAAGTCCAGTTTCGTAAAGAATTTCGCTCCACTCAACTGGTCGAATAAGTCGGCGATCAAGGGAATGGGGTATGTATTACGTACAGTCACCTTATTGAGAGCCTGATAATCAATACATAGTCTCAAGCTCCCGTCGTGCTTTTTCTGAAACAGCACGGGTGCACCATATGGTGCCTTCGATGGCCTGATGAAGCCTGCCTCTAGTAAATCCTTCAACTGCTTCCTCAGTTCTGCTAGTTCGGGGGGCGCCATTCTATAGGCCGCCTTTGCAGGTGGTTTGGCTCCTGGCACCAGCTCAATCTGGTGATCAATCCCCCTTCTAGGTGGTAAGGCTTTGGGGAGTTGGTCCGGCATCACATCCCCATACTTCTTCAAGACCATTCGAATTTCTGGTGGGATGACTTCATCCACCGTATCCTCGTATATTGTGGGTAGGATAATATACGTGGGCTCTTGTCTTCTCACGCCCTTCTTCAACTGCAAGGCTGACAGCAGCTTGGTTTCTGGGGGCTGCTCTACTTTAGCAGGCACCACTGCAGGTGTCTCCCCCATTATGAGTAAGCTTCCCGTAGCTGGGATGGGAATTGCTCCCTTTTCTGTAAGGAAGTCCATACCCAAGATCACCTCAAAGTCGTCCATTCGCACGACCACCAAGTCAGTCTGCCCCTCCCACGAGCCAATCTTCATGTTCACCTTTTTAGCCACGCCGGTTATGGCCAAGGCTTCTGAGTTAACCGCTTTCATGCGGCCATGGCCGTTCTCCCATTTTAGTCCCAAACGTTTAGCTTCGATCTCCGAAATGAAGTTGTGAGTGGCGCCCGTGTCGATCATCACACTTCCGGCCATCTTACCGTTTAGGGCGCCATCCACATACATTAGTCCCTTTCCGGGGGTCTTCTTCACTTTCGCACCGTGTTTCTTGAGAGCATTCAGCATCCGGAGGGCACCCATGTGCGTATACTCCTCCTCCTCCTCCTCTGCGTTGTTTTGTTCTGCTTGGGCAAATGTCGCCTGAAGGGCACTCATCTGGCCTTTGTGAGGGCAATCTATTGACTTATGAGGCCCGGTACAGATCCAACATGTAAGAGGCTTCTTGAACTGGGGGTTGCCACCTTTGCTAGGAGCGTTAGACTCCACAATCCTTTTCTCTCCTCCCCCGCTCTTGCTCTGCCAAGACTTCCCAAACTTTTTACTCCCAGCATTACTTCCACTAGTCGATGGATTGGTCTTCTTGGATTGAATGTTCCCTGATGAGTAATCAGTTAATCGTTCGGCAGCAGCCTGAGCAGTGGCTAGGTCAGCCACTCTCTGTCTCTCGAGCTCTTGCTTTGCCCAAGGCTTCAGACCCTCTAAAAACGCGAAGAGTTTGTCCACTTCGGACATGTCTTTTATATCTAACATCAATCCAGAGAATTTCTTAACATATTCTCGGATTGTGCCAGTGTGCTTCAGCTCTCTCAACTGGCGTCGAGCTATGTAGGCAACATTTTCGGGGAGAAAATGCGTCTTCAACTCTCGCTTGAGATCTTCCCAGGTTGTTATGGTGCATCTGCCGTTCTGAATATCGTCATACTTTGTCCTCCACCACACTTTGGCATCCGCAGACAAGTACATCGTCGCCATGGCAACCTTGCCATCTTCCGATTCAGCTCTCACGGCTCGGAAGTAATGCTCCATATCAAAAAGGAAGTTCTCCAAGTCCTTTGCGTCTCTAGCCCCACCATAGGGCCTCGGCTCCGGGACTTTTACTCTGCCATATTCCATGCCGATGGGTCCAGTTGCAGGCTGGCTCCCAACTGCCCTCATGGTGAGGTTCAGCTTGGTGTTCATCTCCAACATTTCCTCTTTAATTGCCTCAACCGACACCCTGCAATTCTCTACAAGGTCATTAAATGATTCTTGTAGGTCCTTCATCGCTCGTTCCATTGCCTCCATACGTTCCTCCCTCGGAGGACTATGGGATGTGCTTGAAAGGTTTTCTCTCCTCTCGATTGCTGTTATGCGGGCCAGCAGATTGGTCGTATCCCGCTCCAGCACAGCCACGCGGTTTAGTGCGTTAGTCGTCTCCGGTTCTGGCCTGGCAGATCTGAGATCCCTGACTCTTTCGTCCAGGCCATCTAGCTCTCCAACGCGCCTCTCCAACGCTTCAATCCGTTGAGTGTTGCTCACCATCCTGCAGGGTCCCCAAGCTTTCTCAAACTAAGCTCTGATACCAACTGTCACGGGCCGCCAACTTCGATACTCGAAGGGGCGGAACGTGCGGCACTTGTTAGCACTTTTCACTAGCAAGTCAGCCTAGAATTCACACCTGCGGCAAGCAAACTCAATGGTTAGCCACGTTACAAGTCTCACACAAGTAAGGGCAATTATGAAGCGGGAGCAAACACGAGGCAAGCTATCCAGAGGCAACATCCCACACCACAATCAGAGACAACAACACATTCAAGTGGCACGCAATGGCCCAACGAAGGTAACAAACAAGCAACACATAGACTATGAAGAATGCATACACAAAGGGACATAGCAAAGCATCATTTTATTCATATAAGGCCTTGATAGGGCAAGGGAGTACACAGCTTAAGCCCCTATCTGCTGGTGGCCATGGTGCTTCCTTAAGTCACCAGGTCACCCCCCCCTAAGGAGCATTCTAAGCAAACGAAGTCTTCCCAGGAACATATATGATTTTTTTCTGGGAGACATATGCATAATTACAAAAGTGCCATTCCCTACCCCTGAGGTTACTTGGTGCAAGACTTGACTAATGATCAAGCACCAAGGCATGCTCATACACACAAAATGGCCCCCTGGAGATGTGCCATGACGCAGCACGTCACACTAGGCGCCGCGGCGCGAGGCTGCGTCAGGATGTGGGGGAGCCGCTGGGCGCCGCGGCCCTTGAGGGGAGTGCCGCGGCCCTAGGCCATTTTTGACAGCTAAAAATTGTGTTTTTAGGGCTTTTTCCCGGGGACTCGGGGGATGGTTCCAATGCGTTGTTTTAGGGAATTAGGGGTTCCGAGAGTACGGGATTGGTCCCGGGAAGTGGTTTTGGGATTGATTAGTATTAAAGGATGTTTTACGTGTGTTGTGACTAGGATTTTGGAGAGGCTCGTGCTTGTGGCCGTGGTGCATCAGAAAGCTCGGGATACAGGTAAGAGAACTGTAGCACCCGTGTTGCAGGGCTTGGGCCCATTGAATTGTTGCAGGGCGTGACCCTAGACTATATTTTTGCTAGGCTATAACTGTAGACGCGCTATTATATGTTTAATTGTTGAATGCGAATGCTATATGTGATTATAGCTGAAAGAACGGTGAATGGCCGAGAACGGCGAAGGCCGAGAATGGCAGTGGGGCCGAGAATACCACTTAGCACATGGAGTGCTCGTGGTTAGGGTGAGACCCCAGTGGATACCTGGGTTATCCATACGGTGTAGACCAAGATCCCAGGATTTGGTAACGCTTCTGGGACGGCATGGCCGTATATGTGTTAGATTATATGGATTGTCTTACTAGATTTGAGATATCTGCTGTAGTGATTGTATATTATGCATGTGTTATGTACTGTTTGAGTTTTCTTGCTGGGCTTCATCTCACGGGTGCTTTGTGTTGCAGGTAAGGGCAAAGAGAAAGTCAACCAGCCATGAGTACGGAGGGCGTGGGGGTAGCGCATACATGTTCGGCCTGCCCGACTGTCTTGGTTGGGGATATTTTTGGGAAATTGTTGTATAAACCCTAGTTTTGATGGTTAATTACTTATAATCTTGCTTTGAGTTGTAAATATTTTATAAACTGAGTTATGGGATCCCGAATGTTAAACTCTTAAACTTTTAATGAAATAGAATAACTTTTTAAAGATTACAGCCTAGACTTTCACTTAATCACACTTTTGTTTTAAAAAACCTCGTTTTACGAGTTGGTTGCACATTTTAACTTCACTTAGTAACGAATCTAAGGTAGTAGGGCGTTACAGTTATGAAAAGCCAAATTACACCAGCGTCATAAGCTTCTTTTGTGGCAGGTGTTTAATGAGGCTCTTCCAATGAGAGACAAGATGAGAGTGTTTTCCTCAGGGAATGACTTAAACCATCCCTTTTGCAATATATATATCAAAACATCTTGGCACCTCTTCTAGAATTTCCAGATAGCTTTGAGACTTTGGTTTGTCTTAGAACGGAGGCTTTCACAAACAACTCTTGGCTAGATTGGTTCTCCTTCTTCAAAGAAGACAGAAATAGACCTCCCTGTCTCAATGATGAATGCTTCTTCAATAGTGTGTCTATTTTGATGGACCTCATTTGGAGGGAAAGGAACCTCATCACCCATGGTGGGACTCCAACTCCCTTCAATGCTCTTGGCAACAACTTCAACCAAAAGAGAGATGAATGGTTTAGAGAATTATGTCCTACGTCCATTCCCCTTGTTCTTGACCACATTTGACTAAGAAGGACCTGTTTTGCCACTGATGCTGCAATAACCAAGCAAGGAGCCTATTTGTCAGCTATCAGTCGTGTAGGAGATAGATTCATCAAATCTGACAACACTTATTTCTATATAAATGCGGATCCATTACTGGCGAAAGTTTTGGCAGTCATCAAGGCGGCCAAAGAGGTTGTTCATTCAGGAATAGGTTAGTGTTATTCAACTGTGATCATACTTGGGGTCGTGGATTCCTTTAACCAATCAGGGAGATTCCAATCACGACTTCTAGATGAGTACTCGGACGAATTCAAGCACCTCACTCTCTCCTTTGAGGAGTAGAAGCTGAGAAAAGTCCCCAAATCTTTAAACCAAGCAGCTCATAATCTGGCACGATATGCTACTGCAAAATCTT
Organism: Humulus lupulus; assembly: GCF_963169125.1. NCBI lineage: Eukaryota > Viridiplantae > Streptophyta > Magnoliopsida > Rosales > Cannabaceae > Humulus > Humulus lupulus. The sequence continues at coordinate 186,955,248 of NC_084798.1, forward strand.
TGCAGGAAGAGTCGAACATTTTGAGAAGCAATCCAAGAGCTCTCAAAGAGTACCATATCTTTTTCCCTCCATGCGGAGATCAAAGTTTCTAAGTATTTTGTTATACACCTTGAATGTTTAGTCTCTATTCTGTTTTTTAGTTGTTTGTTTGGTCTGGTTAGTTAGCTTAGTTTTGTGTGTTAGATTAATATGAAAGTGGGCATATGAACAATTCTATATACATGTAGGCGGAATCGATATATAGAATGAGCATATACAAAAAGGATCGAATATTGTATACCTCCAGCCATTGCTATTGATAACCTCGATCTAGCTTTAGATCTACAAAAGAAAAGAAACAGAAGTTAGAACGAGTACACGGGCTTCCAAGCTCTCACTAACTCTTTTAGATGGAGTTACTGAAAGTCAGAATGAGCAACGAGCTTGGGGACCGGTACTCTATATTTATAGAGTGAGACCTACCATCAGAATCTCTGCCACAGATTGAGATATTTCCTCAATTAGTTGGGATATGAAAAATCAGGTAACAACAAAATCAAGTAACAAATAATATTGACCATTAATTAGAATATTTTGTCAATAAATTAAATATTGACTTTAATATATTAAATCAATTAGTTGATTTTATATACCAAATAAATGATATTCTAACATTGTGTTGTTCCTTCGGGACCCTTTTGTTCTAGTTTGTAGCTTTCCGTTTGCTGACATTTTTTCTCTTGGATTTGTTATTTTCAATGAAGTTTGCCCCTTCTTTCAGGGGTGTTTACCAAGCAACAAAAAAATGACGAGAGTGAAATAGTGACAGTACATACTACTATTGGCTAGAGTGAAATTGATTTAATGAAGCTTCAAAATAAAAATAGAAATAAACTAAATATAAAAATACTTTGAAAATAATTTAATTATTAAATAGTTATTTATGTAAAATTTAAAATAAAAAAGTGAGCATACATTAAAATAAAAAGCTTGAAAAATAGTTTAGTAAAATGTTTTAAAAAAATGTTAAGTTAAAACAACAAAATCAAAATTACAAAACTGTATTAGAAAATAATATAATTTAATTATGCAAAAAAAACTATGACATATCTTATAAATTATACATTTACATGGGAAATAAAAAATCATATATTTGAAAAACTAAAAAAAAAAAAAAAGCCATAGAAATATTAACAATCTGAAATTCTCATATAAATAATTAATTGGCAAAAAAAAGCTATAGTTTAGTAAAATGTTTTACAAAAATGTTAAGTTAAAACAACAAAATCAAAATTACAAAACTATATTAGAAAATAATATAATTTAATTATGCAAAAAAAACTATGACATGTCTTATAAATTATACATTTACATGGGAAATAAAAAATCATATATTTGAAAAACTAAAAAAAAAAAAAAGTCATAGAAATATTAACAATATGAAATTCCAGTATAAAATGTTAATTGATAAAAAAAAGCTATATATAGTATATATTTCTCATAATTTAAATCATCTAACAGTCGAAACAACTTATCTACCATCAAATCAAATGATAGAGCTTAAAACATGCTTTTCACACACATTGGCCCTTAGTAGCAACAAAAATAAATGCAAATAAACTATTGGGAAATTCTCTAGTAATCTCCTAGTACACTCTTCTCGTATTTTTAGTATAGTTAGAATCTCAACAAAATTTTATATGATTATATACAATTTTCATTATGTAGATAGTTAAAATCATAATTTTCTTTTTACATGACTTGCTACATTATAATTAAAATAAGTATTTTGAATAATTTAAGATGCTGAACATATAGTTAAAACAAATCTTTGTATGTTTTTTTATATATGCGCAAAACAAAATATTTAAAACTTGATTTCAACATTGATGAGATGCTTGTTGTAACTACATTGTACACCATCATAATTTTTTTTTTTGAGATTTTAACTAGGGTTTATACTTTTTTTGATCCTGTGTTTTTTCTCATTACCTGTTTGGACCCTGTGTTTTGACAAATTATTTTTTGGACCCTATATTTTGTAAAATAGTTAAAATAGAACCCTAAACCCAATTTTGGTCAATGTTTTCTCAACTAAAATCACAAATAATTTACCAAACTAACAATTCAGAACAAAAATAAAATCATTCTACTTAAAAATTGTATTGTTATATTCAATTTTTTCTTCATCAAAATTGAGTTTAGGGTTCTATTTTAACTATTTTACAAAACATAGGGCCCAAAAAGTAATTTGTCAAAACACAGAGTCCAAATAAATAATGAGAAAAAACAGAGGGACCAAAAAAATATAAACCCTTTTAACTATCTAGGTGTCAAAAACACAAAGATACACGGATAATCCCCTAAATCTTCTTCAGAATTACCCTAAACTATTTATATAAATCTACAAGTACTGACAACCTAAAATCAGTCAACAGATCAAACTGACTAAATTAATGAGAACAAATCAAGGAAACCCATAAAACAAATATTCGCAAAAGAGAAATGGTTCTCCAAAATTAGACAGAATTATACGAAATTAATATCATTAATTGCAGCATATGGACGACAATGACAGATTTCATCAGAAACCCATACAAGAACCGGAGTAATCAAAACCCAAAACTGAAAAATTATATAAAAACCGAAACTTTCTATATACCCATTACAAATAAAACTAAAAAAAATGTTCAGCAAAAAGGGGCCAATTGCAAGCTCATCTTAGATATTTTTTTTTGTTTGTAAACTCGTCTTAGATATTATTTTTTTTTGTTTGTAAAATTTGCCAGGAAAGTGTGTAATATTTGAGTGTAAAAAGTGTTAGTCCCACCTTTTGCTCAGGTCAGGTGACAAAATTACAGACTACATATCCAAAACCAAGCCTTTCTTTTCTAGCCAAATAGGCAGCACAGATTGACAAGCATCGGTTTTCATGTACAACACTTCTAAATTTCTTCTTTAAAAAAGAGCTCACTGAATGGCAACTACACACTACGCAGATAAGTATGCACATCCTGAAAATATATATGATCTGTCTAGTTGAAAAGTAACACAGCTACAAATTATGTAGGCTGTATTGTGATTGGCATCAACAAAGATCTTGTGTGCATACACATTTTTTTGTGTTGGTCAAGACAAATCGTTAAATGTATCTTCGCCCTTGGCAACTGTAACAATCCGCTTACTCCTCTGGAACTCTTCAGCCACTTTAGTTTCCTTATCCTTAGGAAGTTCATTGCAGTGAATGGTGTACCACACTGGTCTCTCTGCTTGGAACAATCTGCGATTTCAAAATAGAGCCACTTAATGTCATTTATCACAAAGTGAACAGAAAGATACGGGAATGGTCGAGATGGCCAAATCACATGTTTGCATCAACAAATATGAACCATTTATTGCAGTCTAATTATGTGCTGTATATATAAAAAAAGAGAGGGCAGGACTTACGGATGCTGACAGAGCATTGGGCTTCGAACTGTAAGTGCATACTTGCAAGTAGATAGCTCTGTAAAGGAACTTATCATAGCTTTGGGTTCTGAGCATACAAATCTTACCTGCAAATGGTTAATAGAAATTTTTGACATAAGAGACGGAAAAGATGTTGTAAAGTATACAGCACATCGTAACATCATCCTTGTACCTCAGTCTCTCGTGGTTGATTTGTAAGATCACATAAGGTTCCGTTTGTATATTGATGAGCATGATACCTAAAAGAATCACAAACATACAAGTAATTAATAATCATCCATCTCATAATACATACATTATCTCAAACTTCTTCCATCTTTTTAATATTAAGAAAATCCTGCCTTTGGGATGCATCTTTTGAGCGAGGATCCTTGAGTGTTGATATGTCAGAGAGATTCTGATTGTAAGCGGTTGTAGCCTCTGCATCATACTCGCCGAGAATAAACTCCTGAACCACCTGAAATAAAGAATAATTGAACCAATATCACATTTTCGGGATAGTCAAGTTCAGACCATTCTATAAGGCTACTGGCATTACTTCATAAACATATCAGTTGGAGGTTTCTGAAGCGAGAGCATCATAAGCATACAACTAGTAGTGTCAATAATTATTACAATACAGAGATCAAATTTCCACCAAAACTGGAAAAATGCATCTGAAATTGCGTGTCAACATCAATACATTATAGCAAAGGACCCCCAACATGGCTTTAGCTGATAGTCTTAATAGTAAATACCTTTTCATCCTCTAAATGAAGTTGTCGTACTCTTTTCAGATAGCAGAATTCGTATGCCCACCAACCCTCTTGCTGCATAGCAAAATGGGAAAAATTAGTAACTAAGGTCTTGATTGGTGAGTAAAATACATATCATAGGAAATAATTATCAATTAAGATTGAATAGGAATTAAAAAATTACGGAAAAAAGAGAAAGAAAAAAAAAGTGGAGTTGCCTCCAAACATGAAATTTTGACCAAATACAAAGGCTAATAAAAGTTGTTTGTTTGCAATTTGTCACGTTGATATAATATATTTATATGGATCAGTACTCAATACGTCAATATTTACCCATGAACGAATGTTACATAGGTGTTAGACATTAGATCTTTATTCAATAATTGTGATCTATTTATTTATTAATTATTTTTTTTATATCATAGATCACTAGATGCCAATTCATAAACTGAATCTAATGATGAAACAATTTGTTATATTTTAAATGCAATTTTATGTTCATATATGTGTGTGTGTGTGTGTGTGAGAGAGAGAGAGAGAGGATGAAAGATTTTGCTGGTAAAAAATATCTCAAAGATTTTCAAATATACTCTTAAAATACATTGCCAAAACACATGATAAAATTATCCAATCTCATTCATGTCCTATCCAGCATTCCAAATATGCCCTAAGAGAGCATAGAATCAATTATGGAGGCATAATTGCAGCTTTTAGAAGGACATTGTGGTATGTGCTTGTGTGTTTTAAATTCAAGAACTACGTTTATGTCCATTCTTAATACAATGTTAATAATGAATCATGAATTGTCAAGTAATTTCTCGCCTTATAGTACTTACTCTAACAAAGCATCGCTCCTTGAGTTCTTCAAGCAACTCATCTGGTGTCTTCAACTTAATCCTTTTCTCACTCTCTACAATCATGCTGCTGATATTATGCTGAGTAACCAGCTTTCCACTCTTGACCTTTTCTACCTTAGGTAAGTAACATAAGTAATTCTGCCCATTGTTATTGGGCATAACCACTGACTCTTGGTCATCTTCCTGCAGTTTATGTGCATCATGTTACTAATAGACATGTATATTAAAGTTCTTACAAAATTTAATATAGAAATTATGTAGAGATAAATGTTAAAAATAAAATTTGCTTCTTTCTATAGTATAGGAAAATCGAAATGTGTCTAATTGTTTTTAATACTAATCTTCCCATTGAACCCCAAGCTCTTTACATGGCAGAAAACTTTAGCATATTGCTACATAAGGTCCCCTCAGAAATCAAAACCCTTGAAAATTGAAATGTGACTGAGTGAAGCTAACAATACTACTAGCTTCAAGCCTTTTCACTAATTTTAAACCATCCAGTACTTTAAAAAGCTTAATAAAAGAATTAAATTAGGAAAATCTTGAATATCGACATACAAACTCCAATCCCATAATATCAATTAAATTACTAATTGAATCAATCTAGCATCTAAACTAATTAACACATAGAACTACAATCACTCATATTGAAGACCCAGAAATAAGAAAAATAATAATTAAAAAAAAAATACATACAGGGTGATAAGGTGAGTCTTCAGAATGCAATTTGATATTGTATTTTGGTTCGCGAGAGCCTCGACCAAATGAGCCACCTATTTTGTCAAGAAAATAATCTGTACAGAGTTAATTAAGCATCAAACAAACCATTCACAACCTTATTCAACAAATATATATAGTAATCGAAAGAGATAAAAGGGTATGATTAAAACGAAGATGGGTTTCAGAATTTGAACCTTAAATGGCCCAAAGAAGAAGAAAAAGAAAAGCTGAGAAAAGGGATAGTCAGTCTAACCTCCGATTTGAAGCTGTATGACTTGTTCGGCAAAGAGAAAGTGAAATAGAGAAAATGAAATCGACAGGAAAATCACCACTCTCATCTTTGATCTTTCTCTCTTCAATTCGTTAAACCAGATTCTTCAATGCTAGAGAGCAACTGCTCCGAGGTATTTTTCTCTTTTTCTACGCTCTCTTTCTGTTTTTATTTATATATTTATTTTTGAATTAATTTTAGCATTGTTAAGTGTTAACACCTCCGCGCAGATTACCCAATAGTTGTTTGCCACGTTTTATAAAAGAGTTTGACCTGTGACGTGGCAATTTCAGTGCTTCGATATAGTTGAATTTATCGATAATAAAGATTTTTAATTGAATATTTAAGCTTTTATAGTGCGTTTTAAAAAATACAATATTTAATAACTATAATTATCAGCTGAATCACAATTTTGAGTGCTGCTAGTGACAAGTTCATGAAAGCCGATGCTGGAAAAAAACAAGTTAAAGAAAAAACGCTCAACTAGGGTTTATGCTCTCTCCCGCCAGAAGAGCCTCGATCATAGATTGAAATACTTGCGTAGCCGAGATGGATGATTTACTGGTGAAGACGATGGATCTGAAGGTCAATGATGATGAAGGCTGGGAAGTAGATGCTGGATTGAGGAAGTGAGACGATTGTGTTAGATGGGTCGATTGTGCTCCGATAAAGAATTCAGTCGTGGATTTCTGAAGACTGTTCTTGATCGAATGTGGAAAATGAAGGACGCGGATTGGGAGGTGAAGATCAAATCCAGAATGAAGGACGCCATTTTCTTGATCATTAAGCTTAAACTGGAGAGTCACCTGCTTCAGATTCTTAACAAAATGCCTTGGTTCTTGAATAATGGGGTCTTAATTTTGGGGAAATTGGAGGATGAGGGTGAATCTTGGGACAGAAACTACTTCATTTTCCAATTTGGGGGAGAGTATTAGGGGTTCCAACTAAGTATCTCACAGTAAAGAAAACAGAAAGACTAGCGAATATGGCACGGAGAATTATAGTACACAACAGGGATGTCACTTGGATGATTATTAACGGCTTCTTTAAGTTCAAAGTGTGGCTGGCCATTAACTCGCTGGTCTGTCCTGGGTTTTCTCTGCCGATTGGGGATCAAAGGAAATGGCTTTTCAAAGGTTACCATATATATGATTTAAATGTGGCAGGATTGGTCATGACCAAAAAGGTTGTTTGGAGCAAATTCGAGTGGTTAAAGGGCCAAATGGAGACATAGCAAAGGCATATGGGGTTTGGTTGGAAGTAGATAGTAGCATTAGAGATGGCTTTGCAGATGATTCAAGGGAGGTTACTACGTTTGAAGGACAAGAAGTCAGTCCTAATGGGGTTTCTGAGAATAAAACTATGTTGCTTGATCAAGGACGAGAAGAATTACGATCAGAGAAGTCATCTTCCCTTCAGGAATCGCGAGTTCGGGTCCACCAGAAGATTCCAACCACACACAGCACTAGGGAGGAGCCGGGGGTATCCACGAAAAAAAGAGCAGGGACTTTACTATCCACAGAAGGAGATAGCTAGAATGATACAAGATAGAAGCTTTCAAAACCACGGTATGGGGAAGAGGAATGTAGAGCAGAGTTTACAGAGTCAGCTGCTGGTTTTGCTGAAGTCCCACCTGGCTTGTATTCTTTTCAGATGGGTGTGAACAAGGAGGAAGAGGTGGGAAAACAAAGGGGTCGAAGAACGGTTCCAGCTAAGAAGAGGAACAAATCAATGGGAGGTAATGACATTCAAACGAGGAAAGGAATGGGGAAACTAAAATGACAACTAAGGAGGGGACTAAGGTAGTGTATTCAAACTCCTACCCAACTAAGGAATGAGGAATCATAGTGGTGCACTCTTAATATTTACATGGTTAGTTTAATATTAATTATTTGATTAAGATTAATGGTTTATATTTATAGTTGTTAATTAATATTTTTAAAAATAAATTTTAAATTTTTTAAATTTTTGGAAAGGTTACCTCATTAAAAAAAAAACGTGTATTTATTACAAAAATATAATATTGTAATATTTTTATTTTTTAAATGCATGTCAATTTTTAAATATAGTCAGTATTTTTTATTGGTTAGAAACAACATTAATTATGGTAAAAAAAAACTAAATTCGAAATTAATTTAGAAAAAAAATATTTGCCTATTAGTAACTTGCCATACAAAGTCAATATGTTGACACATCATCATAATTATTAGTATTCATCTATATATATATGAAAACTTCTCCATGGTTCCTACTCATAGATTATTTAATTTATAACCTATGTTTTGGTTTAATTTTTATTTTAATATGTTTATATCATTTTTTTTATATATAATATTTTTTATTTATTTAAATTTTATATGACTATCATAAAAACTTAATAAAAATAATTAATAATTTTTTTAAATAAAACTAAATTAATATTTTTATATATATACAGATAAATATATGAATTTTTTTTTATATATGGATATATGTTGGTTAAGCATGACAATATCATTGTTGTTTTGTAGTCAAACCATTTTCAAATTTCCCATAGCAATCAACCGATCAAATGCAATTATTTGATTTATTTATTCAAACAGTAAGTTACAATTTAAATTTAAAAACAACATCACACCTTGAAAAATCTAAACTCTAACTTAAAAAAAAATATCTAAATTTTGCACACAAAAAAAGAAAGAAATCACATACTAGCTATTTCAAAAGAGCAATGATATAAACATCCTAAAGTGTTTAATATCTTAGGACGTGGTATATTGTCATTGGTATAATTTAATAACGGGTCTCACATATTTCAATTTAAAATTAATTTAAATACAAATATGTGGTATCTGATATTAATTTGCACAAATATCGATATAGGGTGTTGAATACCTAGGGTGCTCTTTAGCATTTCTCTATAAATCATTATGAAGATAATACATATAAAAAAATATTTTTAAATATCAAATCAAATATGAATATATATATATACACCGCCTAATATATCTAACCTTATAAATACCCTCAACGTGCTTAGTGTTTCTCATTCACAATTCAGAGCAGTGAGCAAGAAAAATTAGATAAAGAGGAAAAAAGCCATGGCGACCACTCACATTGGTATTGAAGTAGTGGTGGGTACTAATGAGAATCAGCAAGTTGAGTTCATATAGTCGCTGCAGTTTCAAGAAACATAATGTTGCTTTTAATTTCTAGGGAGACCGAATGTAAAATCCACAACATTATTGTTTGATTGCAACGATGCCTGCAATGAAAAAGGGTATTGTCTGGAGCTGGTTCTGAAAGAGATCCATTGAGAAAAGCTTGTTTGATCTTTGCCCCAATCGAGATCTTGAAATCGCACCTCCATTGCTAGAGAATTTTTATCTGTGAATGGAGGAGAAGTAAGAATGATCCATGGGTGATCTCTGATGCCCAAGGAAAATGAGTTGTAATCGTCTTGGGTAGGTCAATCTGAGGAAAACATAGGTGCAAAATGATTCAATGTTGGAATTTCACCATGGCTGATTGATCTTCGTTATGGGTGTACCTCAAGTAGAGCTGTAAATGTGGGTGGCTCGGCCCGGCCCACATTTTTCGTGCCTCCGAATAATTCAGACCGAGCCGGGCCCGTATTTCAATTCGTGCCGGGCCGGGTCGGCCCATATTTGAAAGAATAAACTTAGCACGACCCATGGGCCAGACCCATGTCATGTCGTGATCGTGCCGTGTCGAGCCGGTCCACTTTCCTTATTTAGCCCCAAATTTGGGCCCACTTTTAGGCCCATTTTATTATTGCCAAAAAATGTGAGGATGGGGAATTGAACCCTCCACCTCCAATCCAAATACATTTCTTTGTTTAAATTATAGTTTTAGATATTTTTATATACATTTTAACAATACTTTGCACAAAATTATTTCAAAGATAATTATTAGAATTTAAATACCTAATAGTAAATACTAAAAATGTTAACTTACAAATCTTAAAATAAATTAATATAATTATAAAAATATAAAATTGAGAAAAATAATATACTTTTATTATCATTTTAATTTATAGATAATTGACAAATAAAAATTTATTATAATTATTAATGTCAAAATATCGGGCTTTTTATCGTGCTGTGCTTTCAGGCTAGTTTGTTCGTGCTTTCATGTCGTGCCTTCGGGCTTGTCATGCCGTTCCGTGCCAATTTTCAATTCGTGTCATGCCTGGCCCAAGCCCATATTTTTTCGTGCCTTGTCGTGCTCTTGCCTCCTGGGCTTGTGCAGGTTTCGTGCCGTGCTAGAAAGCCTGACCCGTATTTACAGTTCTAACCTCAAGTATGACTGGTCTTGGTGAATGACCGCTAGGTCGTTGTTGGGAGGAATCACCATGTCCGACAGATTGTGACAGCGGTGGAGCATCATCAATTGGATTTGTGTTAAGCAGAGCTTTATCGACCGGAGTGATAACTCTACAAGATAGAGTTATTTTTACCGTATTTTTTATGTTAATTGTTGCTTAGTTCTTGAGTTTTTAATTGAACTGTTAAATTTTTAAGTAATTTTGAATTTATTAGGTCTATTTTAATTTTATTGATTTTTGTGTGTTCTTATAGTTATTTTTGTAAAGACCCGGCTAACTTAAAGATCTCGGACATTTAAAACTACTAAGACATAACTACTATCTTTGGATACATATATAAAATAATAGAATTTTATTATAGAAAATCCAAAATACGGGATCACATTGTCATTACATAAAATCATAAAGAAAAACAAAACATTTATTTAAATGTACAAATACTAAATGAGAAAATCATAAATACATAATAAAAAGACTCAAATGTCAACGTCATCCTCGATCGATCCCATCAGTCCATTCCTTTAGTCCTCACCCAATACACATGCCAAAGCCACCTAGGATCCAACCCGCCTTCCATGTTCATTTACTTGCACAATCTAAATAAAAATGAATGAACACAATGCCCAGTAAGGGAAAACTACTAAAGTATAACATAAAACATAAGACATAAAACATAAAAATGGACTACAATATTAATGGCCATTAACTCATTACCGAAGTATGTGATAGAAATCATTGTAGTCCTTTTGCTACTATTTAGAGGTAGGTTTAGACACAACTATAGTCTACGATAATGATAAAAATCTCAAGATTTGCTATCTAAGTAATCATATTTCCCAAGCGACTAAAAGTCATAAAAACATACATACACAAAGCACGTAGCACATAAATCTAACTAATTTTCCTTACCAAAAACCTGGGTATTGGAGACAAATGCGGGATTGGAAACTCCTAAAACCAAACAGTAAAATCATGAGTTTCCTAAATAAAAGAAGATGAAAAGAAGATCTAAACCATCAAGATAAGAACTTACCGAAAACCTTAAGTTTCAAAGAAATCAAGCGCCTAACCAAAAGCCATTATAACGAGTTAGGATTTGAAGTAAAAGAGAAAAAAAAAAGAGGAACTATAATAAACTAAACTTGAGGATTAAGAGTACCTTAAATAGCTTAGAGCTTTGATTTATACCTCAATACCGAAATCACACTCTAGCTTTCTTCCCAAGTGTTTAGAAAAGCTTAGATTTGAAAGCTTTTAACCCCCAAACCCTAGTGTTTCTCTCTAGAACGAAATTGGTAGCTTGGAGGCTCTGAGAAGTGTTTGAAAAATGATGCAAATGATTGAATAAAGGGTCCCATTTATAGAGCTCAAGGAGTGAAATTAACTCCCTTTAAAACAAATAAATAAATGAATATAAATAGAATTTTTTTGCTCAACAGATGTCCAGAACTCAGTCAAAATCGTTCAAAAGCAAGTCCAAGTTGTTGAGGGTTGTTTCTAGCTTCAGATTCCATGAAGTTTCAAAATGGCTTGATGGAGCTGATATATCGCGTGCCCCATTTTTCTGAGGCTCCGTGGCTTCGTTTGTGTGAAGTCGACGTGTTTTCCATATCAACATAGACGATATATCGGCCCCATAACTGCAATATATCGACCCCTATAGTTGTGATATATCGACTTACGCTGATATATTAAATCATGCTTTTGCACATTTTAAGCACACTTAAAGTTGTTTAAACTACTTTGACTGAGTAAAACGAGATCCTAAAATCTGAGGGAGGGTTCTAGACTTCCTAGGTTTATCCTTGATTATTTTATTCATTTAAAATCCTTAAATCCTTAATAAACACACATGTGACTAATGTCACATTCTTAATTATTCTATCTAAACCTTAGGCTATAATAAATAATATTTCTAGGATGAGTCTCAATAATTAAACCTTATGATAAATTAATATTTCTAAACTATAGGCTAAACTTATAAAGTCCATAATTACCTCTATGAGTTTCCAAATAATCCCCAACTTGAACCAATACCCACGAAAACTAAAATACTACAGTATAAGATATTACTATCTAACTAAGTAAAATTATGAGGCACTACAAATTTGTTGAAAAATGTTGTAGTTTAATTATTTGAATTATTGTTGTTTAGTTAGAAGTAAAAAAAAAAATACACTTTTATTGATTTTAAATGTTAAACTAAATTAAGTTTTAATTAGTATTTTCAAAGAATTAATATGATTTATTTTATAATTGAAAATATTTGATTATGATTTAACTTATGTTTATTTTGTAGGGAATATGTTGCATTTTTTTGTCCTTGAAGAACAAGAAATGAGAGAAAGTTGAAAAAGAAAGAAAAATGTGGCATTTCTGAGAAGCAAAGCCCAGCAGTCCACGACCCAAGTTGAAACCAGCCTCACGCCTCCATCCCTTTCATCCCAGCACCAGCCCCTACGGGCTCACCTCCTACGCACGATCCAGTAGCAATCCAACCCAGGCCTGTGCCTCCCAGCCCCACGACCCACGCAAGCCACCAACTCCTTCCCTTCCTCTGCCTGGGCCTTCCTCCTTTGACCAGTAGCCTAGAAGCCTTCATGCACCCTTTTTTCGGCCTAGCTGTTTCATTCAACAAGCAGCCTATCACACCTGCCAGAAGCCCTACTGACTGCCTCTTCTCCCTTGAGCCCAACAATGTCCCTTTGTCCCACTTATTTTGATTGCCTAAAAATGCCATTTCCCCTAACTTTTCTACCTATTTTACTACAAAATCTATCATTACACCCTAAAATTCACCTTCACATGATTCAAGACATCTTTTTACACTAATTATGTCATATTATTCTTCATTTAAAATATAATTTAATCAATTTAATTAATTTAAATTTATTATTTTAACACTTTATTTTGGCTATAAATAGGTAGTTTCAAGAGCATTTTGGGGGGACTTGAGATTTTGATTACTATCATCTTTTCTACATTTTCTCTCTATATTTTCGCTCTTCCTTTTAGAAGACCATTTTGTGCCAAGTATTTATTTCTTTTGTAATATATTTTGGATTCTAGTTATGTGCTTCTAATCTTTTTCATAAGATTATTAAGATCGTGATGAAGCAACTTGTAACTAAATAATATTTATTGTTGTATGTTGATTTCCCTTTTAATGCAACAAAGTTTATGGAAATTTTCTCCTTCATATATGTCTTTCATCTTTAATATCTAGTATCTTGGATTGTTAGATAATACTACACTTTGTTCTTCATCTTGCAAAACATAATATTCTTTTATTAAGAAGTGTCATTAAATTGTACACATTCAATGCTTAGAACAAAAATATTATGTTTTGCCTTATAAATAATGTTACTTGATTTTTTGTTGATTCATTAAGTTGATTCACATTAAATACTTTGAAATTATATTTTTGAATAGTAAAGAAAAATCCTGTCTTTTTTAGAAATAATTTGTGCTTAAATTATAAATCTATTTTGAAAATTATAGTTTGATTTATTTTAACTATCAATAAATTTTGGGACTCATTATACTAATAAATATTATTAAGGGAATTTGCACATTTATTACCCTATATTTTTGTAAAGTATCATTTTGGTACATTTTATTACTAATATTGCTCACTTGGTATCCTCAATTTTGAAAATCAGTTAAAAATGGTACCTCCAGCTCGAATTTGGTTAACATATTTTTCATAATAACAATATAACCTTAATTACAATAAATTTATTGATATTTTACTTATTTTTGTTATTTATAAATATATTTGATTAATAAAAAAAAACATAATTAGATTTAACAAAATGAAAATTCGTAAGCCCATACACAAATTTTATTTTTCAAAATTGGTAACAAAACAGATCTGGAATTGTTTTATTTGCTAACAAAATTTGGAAATAGATTTGGATTTTTTGCTCAGACTGTCCCCCACCTCTTCCACTCCTACGCTCGTCGACCGTCCTCACATCCTCACCACCCCCTGTGCCACCTCCATGGTCGACGAACTAAGAACCCATGAACCAAGAACATCAACAAATCTATAAACAAAATCCAGAAACAAAATCTAGATTTGATTCAAAATCATTCAAGAAAATCTAAACAAAATCTATAAATCTAAATCAAGAAAATCATTCACCCACTTCGAAGCATCCATCCTCTCAAATCGAATCCCAAATCGAAGCCACGTCTGTGAATCTTCGCCATTCACCCACTTCCTCAAAAAATCCAAATTGAAGTCGTGTTCATGAGTCTCTGTTGAAACTACTCAAATCAAGCCTTCGTGAGTCCCTGTCGACAAGGCCAACTCCTCCCCAAATGAACCCAAATCTTCTCACCCCTCATCGAGCAACTCTTCCTGTAATGCCCTGAAATCCCTAATGCGGATTAATGGTTGGATTAGTAGGCCGGGAGGGCCATAATTGTTTAATTATGCCATTAACTGAATATATGTATGTTTATGTGAATTATATTATAATATGATGTTATATGCATGCATGTGAGTCCACATTTGATTACTATGATATTTTGGTAATTTGGCCCGTTGAGAGCATATTTGTGTATTTTGGGTGCATATTGTGATTTGTGAATGAGATCCCATTATTATGGAGATATATTCGAGCTATTCGGCATGAGACGATCTTATATTGTGAATTAGCGGTTTTGTCATAACAGGGGTCTTTTATTGGGATATTGAGTAATGAGAATGTTTATGTGATAATAAATTGGGAATTATTGAGATAAGGAGGAAATTTTGGAAGTTTTGACTATAATGTTTACCGGGGAGGTTTTTGGGGTCCCGAGCACTAGGTTTTATTTGAGGTTACTTAAGCTAGAAGTAGCTTGTCAGATAGAACTGTACGTTAGAAAACCTTTTCTCTGTTCCCGTTAGTTCATTTTACCGTTTGAGGCATTTTCGAAGAAATCTTGAGTTCTAAGAGTCGGAATCAAGTGAGGATCGAGGCATAGCGATCCTAAGAAAGATTAGAAGCTTCTTGACCGAAGGATTTAACGAGAAACAACCCAATAAAAGGTAATCTAAGTTTTGAGCTTTTAGCGTTTCTAAGCTTCGAATTGGCTTTTGTGAATCGTTGAGGTTTTGGTTCGTTTGAGCCTTGGGATTTGATGGTTTTGGATCTTTGGGAACTTTGATTTGTTGATTTGGAAGTGTTTAGGTATGTTTTTGGGGTGTTTGGGATGATGGAAAATGAGTTTATGGATGGTTTTGGGTTAGGGGCCGCGACCCTAGCTCGAAGAAGCTGGTGGAGTGATTTTTCCTTACTGGGCGTCGCGGCCCTGGGTGTAGGGCGCCACGGCCCTTCCTGCTGGAGTAGCTGGGGGCCGCAGCCCAAGGTGTTAGGGCCGCAACCCTTGGGCAGGTTTGAGCCCGTTTGAGTGTTTTGGCCCCGGGAACTTGGTTTTACGCCTCGGGATCGTTTCTATTACCCGGATTAGTGGGGATTGATGTCCCGGAGGTTAGATCTAGGTTTGGGAACCTTTGTTAATCATTTTATTGATGGTGTCCCATATTTGGTTATGATTAGGTGACAGCTAAAGGCTTAAAGGTTGATCATTCTCAAGGGTCGTTCTTATATTAATTCTCGCTCAAATCAGAAGTAAGAAAACTGCACCCCATATGTGACATGCATAGTTATTCATGAGGCATGTTGAATGTGTAAATATTGACATGGATTGATGATTGAATGCTTAGCAAATCTTGCTCACTTGTGCATGGTACTGACTAATTAGTCAGAATTGGCAAAGGTGTCAGTATCAACTGTGAAGCTGGGACTTATTAGTCAAGTTCGGTAGTGGTACTGGGCACTGGTCACACAGTGCTGACTCATAAGTCAGGATGGCCTTAGCGTGTTCAATGTAAGCCAATAAAGATTAGATCAAATCGAAATTTGCATTAAATGACTCAGAAGAGCGTCAATGCCGAACCGACCTCAAGTTCGATGAAAACTAAAAGCGCTTATGCGACTTACCCAGCAGTCTCTCATCTGTTAAGTTAGAGACTTACCCATCAGTCTCTCATCAGTTTAAGCTAGTGACTTACCCATCAGTCACTCATCTGTTTAAGTTAGTGACTTGCTTGTCAGTCACTCATTATGGTTTACCAGAACCTCAAGTGATATTCACTCATCTGTTTAAGAGCTATAAGCTCTGTGTGATTATAATAATAATCAGTTGTTAATATCTATAAGCATTATTGTATTTTCTTGCTGGGCCTTGGCTCATGGGTGCTATGTGGTGCAGGTAAAGGGAAAGAAAAGCTCACCCAGCCTTGAGTGGAGAGCTTAGGTGGTGATGTGTACATATGCGGCCGCTTGACCACCACGGCCAAGGAGTTCTCAGAGGAACTAGGGGGTTTACCCTATTTTTGCCGCTTAGGTTGGCGGGTTTGTAAATTTGAAACAGTAATGGCCATTTTGAGTTGTAAATAACTTGTAAATGTTTTTGATGGGCCCGTGAACAATCTTATGTATTAAATAAAATATATCCTTTCTTTTTTATTGGTTTTCCACCTTAGCCTGTTAATAACACTTAGAAGCACGTTTTTTAAATTTCTAGTTCATCGTTCACCGTAACTGTTCTGGGGTAACCAGGGCGTTATAACTTGGAATCAGAGCGTGCCAAGGTTAAGGTTCCTGTAGACTGGCTAGGCATGTACACACATCACTGAAGTCAAGCTCGACTCATGGTTTGGTAGCTATTTATGTAGTCATATGTATAACTGCTTAAATATAGTATATATGCTTTATCTGTATGCATGAGACATCATGTTAAACCTGTGCCCTGAAATACTATATTATCAACAAATGTGTGCTAATTAGTACTGAGATTGCTGGAACATACTTATTAGTATGGTTGATTGTGAATTATTATGTGATACATGCTAAGTGCTAAATGCTATAAACATGTATCTGGTTGTATATTTGTATGACTGTGGAATATAATAATTGTCTGCTTGTTCTTGGACCGTAAGATGGCAAGAGGTTTAGTTATTACTACCTGACTGGTCGTATTGATCATTATTTCAGCAAGGTATCAAAAATAAGAATGAATCCAGGGCAGACAGATACGTCAGCTGGCCAAAGTGATCAAGGCTAGAATAATAATAGCTAGGGTCAGGAAAATGACCAGTCACGGATTCCACAGCCAGCTCCTGTAAACTGGCAGCAGATAATCAGTGATCTGTAGGCAACAGTGTTGAGACAGGGAGAAGAGATTCATCTTCTGAGACAACAACAAGTGTCTGCAGTGGCCAGTGTATCAGAGGCATCTCCTGTGTCGGTGCCAGCAGCAGAGCAGCTGCCTGAGGTTGGAAATAAATGGGAGCCTCTTTATGAAAGGTTCAGGAAGCAACAACCTCCAGTTTTTTAGGGCTGTGCAGATCCTGCCAAGGCAGAGCAATGGATGAGTATGATATCTTAGATTTCATGAGGGTGGCTGGTAACGAAAGGGTGGCCTGTGCCACTTATATGTTTCGGGAGGATGCCCGAATTTGGTGGGAGGTTATTACCCAGACCAAGAATGTTAATGCCCTGAGTTGGGAAGAGTTTCAAACTTTGTTTAATGAAAAATACTACAATGATGCCATCAGGGCAGCTAAAGCTGAGGAGTTCATCAGGCTACTTCAGGGGAGTTTGTTAGTCACTGAGTATGCCTTAAAGTTTGATTGTTTGGCAAAGTTTTCCATGGAGCTGGTGCCCACTGATGGGACCAGGAGAGAGAGATTTTTGCAGGGGCTACAGCCCTGATTAGCCCGTGATGTACGTATCACCACTGTGGCTAAGGTTACTACCTATGCACAGGTGGTTGAGAAGGCACTCACAGATGAAAGTGCAGAGAACAAGATCTAGCGAGACAGTGTAGCCAGAAAGGATTTCAAGAGGAAAGGTCCTCCATTTGTGGGTTCTGGTAGGGGTATAGGCCCCAGTGAGCAGAAGAGGAAGGTTCCTGACACCTTCCCAGTTCCAGGTCCTGATAGGCAGCCCCGTGGTATTTCAATGGGTCGTTTAGGTGGGAGTGAAGCCTGGAAGACTCGTCCTGAATGCCCTAGTTGCAAGAGGCGTCATTTGGGAGAGTGTAGGGCAAAGGCCTACTACTTGTGTGAAGCAGTAGGTCATTTTAAGAAGGATTGCCCTCAGGCAAGAAAAGAAGAACCCAGGAAAGCGGACAGCTCGGCCCCAGCTCGAGTGTTCGCATTGACACAAGCAGAAGCTAAGGCTTCTCCCTCAGTTGTTACAGGTTAGCTTCTTAGTGCTGGAACCCCTTATAATGTATTGATTGATTCTGGTGGTACACATTCTTTTGTTGCTAGTAGTATTATTGATAGACTGTGTAGACCTTGTGATTTTTATGCTGTGGGGTTGGAACTTTGTTACCCACTAGGGAGTTAGTGGTATCCAGGAGATGGGTCAGATCTTTGCCAGTGACAGTGGAGGGCAGAGAGTTATCAGTGGATTTGATAGAGTTGGTTATGACTGACTTCGATATGATATTGGGTATGGATTGGTTAGCGAAGTATGGGGCAACCATTGATTGCAGAAGGAAGATGGTCACCTTTGAGCGTGAAGGTGAGGATCCTTTTGTGTTTGTTGGTACTGTGCATGGACCTCGCATACCTATGATTTTTGTATTGAGGGCTAGGGATCTCTTGCAAGGAGGTTGCATTGGATTCTTAGCCAGTGTGGTTGATACCACTCAGGTCGTGCCAGTGAGACCAGACTTGTTTGTGAATTTTTGGATGTGTTTCCAGAAGATTTGCCAGGGTTGCCACCGCATAGAGAAATTGAGTTCGTTATAGAACTGGCACCAGGGACGGAGCCAGTGTCTAGAGCACCTTACAGAATGGCCCCAGCTGAGTTGAAAGAATTAAAAGTACAGTTGCAAGAACTGTTGGATTTGGGTTTTATCAGACCTAGCTTCTCACCTTGGGGTGCGCCAGTTCTGTTTGTGAAAAAGAAGGATGGTTCTCTGAGGATGTGTATTGATTACAGGGAACTGAATAAGTTGACAATTAAGAACAAGAATCCTTTGCCAAGGATAGATGATCTGTTTGATCAGTTGCAGGGTAAGAAGGTATTCTCAAAGATTGACCTTCGTTCTGGTTATCATCAGTTGAGGGTCAAGGAGGGAGACATACCAAAGACTGCTTTTCGTACCAGGTATGGGCATTATGAGTTCCTAGTTATGTCTTTTGGATTGACTAATGCCCCTGCTGCTTTTATGGATCTGATGAACAGAGTGTTCAAGGATTATCTGGACCAGTTTGTGATCATCTTCATCGATGATATTCTGGTATATTCTCAGACTGAGGTAGAGCATGAGCAGCATCTGAGGTTGGTTCTACAGAGACTGAGAGAGCACAGGTTGTTTGCTAAGTTTAAGAAATGTGAATTCTGGTTGTCTCAGGTATCCTTTCTTGGACACATCGTCAGTAAGGAGGGGATTAAGGTAGATCCAGCAAAGATTGAAGCGGTCCGAGATTGGCCAAGGCCAAAGAATGCTTCTGAGGTTAGAAGTTTCCTTGGATTGGCAGGTTATTACAGGTGGTTTGTGGAAGGGTTCTCGAAGATTGCTAGTGCTTTGACTGAGCTGACACGCAAGAGCCAGAAGTTTGTGTGGTTAGAGAAGTGTGAGAACAGCCTCCAGGAACTGAAGCAGAGATTAATTACAGCTCCGATTCTGAGTCTTCCGACAGATCAGGAGAAGTTTGTGATTTACTGTGATGCTTCTCATCAGGGTTTGGGTTGTGTTTTGATGCAGTCAGAGAAGGTAATTGCTTATGCTTCTCGTCAGCTGAAGGAGTATGAAAAGAGATATCCCACTCATGATTTAGAGTTAGCAGTTGTGGTCTTTGCTTTAAAGATATGGAGGCATTATCTCTACGGAGAGAAGTGTGAGATCTATACAGACCACAAGAGCCTGAAATACTTCTTCACTCAGAAAGACTTAAATATGAGGCAAAGGCCTTGGCTGGAGTTAGTAAAAGATTATGATTGTGAGATTCTGTATCATCGAGGAAAGGTCAACGTGGTAGCTGATGCCTTAAGCCGGAAGGGTCCGGGACAGATTTATGGTATGAGGCTGATAGCCAGGGTGTTAGCAGATGATATGACCAGAGCTAGTATAGAGTTGCTGGTGGGCCAGTTGGCTAATATTACGCTACAGTCTACGCTGTTGGAGAGAATTAAGGAGGGTCAGCTGAGTGATCCACAGCTGGTCAAGATCAGAGAGGATGTTTTGGCTGGAGCATCCAGAGATTATACAGTGTCTGAGTTAGGCTTGTTAAGATACAAGGGGCAGATATGTGTTCCGTTAGACACTGCTTTGAGGTGAGAGATTCTGGATGAATCTCATACTACACCTTACTCTTTGCATCCAGGCACCATGAAGATGTATCAGGATGTGAGATCGTTGTATTGGTGGCCGGGGATGTAGAGGGATGTAGTGGAGTATGTGGCTAAGTGCTTGACATGTCAGTAGGTCAAGGCTGAGCATCAGAGGCCGGCAGGGTTATTGCAGCCTCTGGATATCCCAGAGTGGAAGTGGGAGGACATCACGATGGATTTTGTGGTGGGCTTACCCAGGACTGTTAACAGTTATCAGTCTACCATTGGAGTTGCACCTTATGAGGAGTTGTATGGTAGGAAGTGTAGATCTCCCATTCATTGGGATGAGACAGGTGAAAGGAGATACTTGGGTCCTGAGGCAGTTCAGAGGACCAGTGAGGCCATTGAGAAGATTAGAGCTCGGATGCTCGCTTCTTAGAGTAGGCAGAAGAGCAATGCAGATCCCAAGCGTAAGAACGTTGAGTTCCAAGTGGGAGAATATGTCTTCCTTAGAGTCTTGCCATGGAAAGGGGTGAGAAGGTTTGGGAAGAAAGGAAATTTAAGCCCTAAATTTGTAGGTCCATTTGAGATCCTGGAGAGGGTTGGTCAAGTGGCTTACAAATTGGCTTTGCCTCCGGCGTTGTCAGCCGTGCATAATGTATTTCATGTTTCAGCACTTCGGAGGTATGTATTTGATGTGAATCATATTTTGAGTTATGAAGATCTGGAGCTTGAGCCAGATCTCTCCTTTGAGGAGCAGCCAGTCCAGATAAATGACAGAAAAGATAAGGTCCTCAGGAATAAGATGATACCTTTGGTTAAGGTGTTGTGGAGGAACAACAAGGTCGAGGAAGTGACCTGGGAGCTGGAGTCAGATATGCTGAGACAGTATCCTGAGTTGTTCAGGTAAATTTCGAGGACGAAATTTCTATAGGGAGGGGATAGTTGTAATGCCCCGAAATCCCTAATGCGGTTTAATGGCTGGATTAGTAGGCCGGGAGCGCCATAATTGTTTAATTATGCCATTAACTGAATATATGCATGTTTATGTGAATTATATTATCATATGATGTTATATGCATGCATGTGGGTCCACATTTGATTACTTTGATATTTTGGTAATTTAGCCCGTTGAGGGCATATTTGTGTATTTTGGGTGCATATTGTGATTTGTGAATGAGATCCCATTATTATGGAGATATATTCGAGCTATTCGGCATGAGACGATCTTATATTATGAATTAGCGGTTTTGTCATAACGGGGGTCTTTTATTGGGATAATGAGTAATGAGAATGTTTATGTGATAATAAATTGGGAATTATTGAGATCAGGAGGAAATTTTGGAAGTTTTGACTATAATGTTCCCGGGGGGGTTTTGGGGTCCCGAGCACTAGGTTTTATTTGAGGTTACTTAAGCTTGAAGTAGCTTGTCAGATAGAACCGTACGTTAGAAAACCTTTTCTCTCTTCCCGTTAGTTCATTTTACCGTTCGAGGCATTTTTGAAGAAATCTTGAGTTCTAAGAGTCGGAATCAAGCGAGGATTGAGGCATAGCGATCCTCAGAAAGATTAGAAGCTTCTTGACCGAAGGATTTGACGAGAAACAACCCAATAAAAGGTAATCTAAGTTTTAAGTTTTGAGTTTTTAGCATTTCTAAGCTTCGAATTGGCTTTTGTGAATCGTTGAGGTTTTGGTTCGTTTGAGCCTTGGGATTTGATGGTTTTGGATCATTAGGAAGCTTGGGAACTTTGATTTGTTGATTTGGAAGTGTTTAGGTATGTTTTTGGGGTGTTTGGGATGATGGAAAACGGGTTTATGGATGGTTCTGGGTTAGGGGCCGCGGTCCTAGCTCGAAGAAGCTGGTGGAGCGATTTTGCCTTGCTGGGCGCCGCGGCCCTTGCTCCTGGAGTGGCTGGGGGCCACAGCCCAAGGTGTTAGGGCCGCAGCCCTTGGGCAGGTTTGAGCCTGTTTGAGTGTTTTGGCCCCGGGAACTTGATTTTAGGCCTCAAGATCGTTTTTACTACCCGGATTAGTGGGGATTGATGTCCCGGAGGTTAGATCTTGGTTTGGGAACCTTTGTTAATCATTTTATTGATGGTGTCCCATATTTGGTTATGATTAGGTGATCGCTAAAGGCTTAAAGGTTGATCGTTCTCAAGGGTCATTCTTATATTAATTCTCGCTCGAATCAGAGGTAAGAAAACTGCACCCCATATGTGACATGTATAGTTATTCATGAGGCATGTTGAATGTGTAAATGTTGACATGGATTGATGATTGAATGCTTAGCAAATCTTGCTCACTTGTGCATGGTACTAACTAATTAGTCAGAATTGGCAAAGGTGTCAGATCAACTGTGAAGCTGGGACTTATTAGTCAAGTTCGGCAGTGGTACTGGGTACTGGTCACACAGTGCTGACTCATAAGTCAGGACGGCCTTAGTGTGTTCAACGCAAGCCAATAAAGATTAGATCTAATCGACATCTGCATTAAATGACTCAGAAGAGCGTCAATGCCGGACTGACCTCAAGTTCGATGAAAACTAAAAGCGCTTGTGTGACTTACCCAACAGTCTCTCATCTGTTAAGTTAGAGACTTACCCATCAGTCTCTCATCTGTTTAAGCTAGTGACTTACCCAGCAGTCACTCATCTGTTTAAGTTAGTGACTTACCCAGCAGTCACTCATCTGTTTAAGTTAGTGACTTGCTTGTCAGTCACTCATTATGGTGTAACGACCAAAAATTACTAATAAGGCTTAAGGACCTTGATTAGTGTGCCGGGAGGGCATAATTGGAGGTTATGTGAATCAATAGTGTGAGAATGCATGTTTATGAGTATTGGGTGAGCATGCGGGCCCTGTTCGACTGGTAAGGGCTTAATCGTAATTTTGGCCCGTTAGGGCATAAACGTAATTGTGTGTGATAAATTGTTGAGACCACATTATTATGTGGATAGGTAGATATATATATGTGAAATATGTGAGAACCACATTATTATGTGGATAAATATGCAGTCGGTGACTTGGGGCGATCCTAGGGAGCTAGATAGCAGGAAAGTCACAACGGGGCTTAATGCTTGACTTTGGGAAAGTCAGGGGTACTTTGGGTATCGTGTAGTGATTTGGGCTATCGGGTGATGAAAATAAATATATGGAGATATATTTGAGGTTAGAATGTTTAGGCGGGTGTACTGGGGAATTTTACTATTTTGCCCTCGGGGACGTTTCCGGTACCCCAAGCTTTGGGATTAGTCTAACAACCTAAGGATATACTTGGAAAGACTTAGAAAATACTAGATAGAAAATGTAAACTGACCTTTCAGCCTTCTCTCCCTTCTCTCTCTTTCCTCTCCCTCTTAAGGAAGAAAAACTCTGATTTTGTAAAGGGAAACCAGCTAATTTCTGGGAATTGAAGGGGATAAGCTAGAGGATTAGCTCAAGAACTAATCAAGGACTGAATTAGAGCCAAGGTAAGCATTGATTTTTGTTCCGTGGTTAGGAACTTTAAGAAAAATGGCTGGGTTTTGAATATTTGTGGTTTTGGCATTTAGGGTGGAATTTGAGGCTGGAACTTTGAAGCTAGGTCAGGGAAACTTGTGGAGAGGTGATACTGCAGCTAAGGTAAGTTTCAATTTAAAGTTTAATGGCCGAATTCTAGAAATACCATGGCTGGTTTTGAGTTTGTGGGTTTGAAATCTCAGAAATTGGAATTGGGATTTTGGTGAGTGTTAGGCTGGATTTCTGGTTGGATTGCATTGTTTAAATTATTCTAATGATGTTGTTATTAATTGGTTTTGAGTTGGGGGCTTTGGGATGGCTTAAGATGAGGTTTAGAGATTGAAAATGGTGGATTTTTCTGGGTTCGAAGGGTCGGGCCGCGGCATGGTTCTTGGTGAGCCGCGGCCCTTCGAGGTTGTTGCACGCTGAGGAAGGAGGGCGGGCCACGGCATGGTCCAAGCAATGCCGCGGCCCTTACCTGTTATTGTGCCCATGAAGGGTTCTGTCAGGGGCCATGCCGCGACGCTTAAGGGATTTTGGGATTTTGAGATTTTAGGCTTGGGAATTTAACCTAGGGTGCTTGGGGTTGAGTCTTTTACCATATTTGGTGAAGTTCAATGTTCCGAGGACTAGAACTTGCTTTAGAAGCTCATTTAAGATTGTTAATGGTATCCTTTATCTTGGTTGTGACTAGGTGCTAAGCTAGGACTCGGGGATCAAATCGCGCTCAAGGGGCATCGCTTATAACTAGCTTGTTTGAAAGCCAAAGGTAAGAAAGTTGCACCTGATTATGTGGCTAGGTTGGGACTAAGTGTTCCCAATGTTTGTATGCATTGTTATGTGAATGTGATTAACCATGTGGACACGATGGGACTAAGAGCCCCCTACACTTGTATATAATGTTATGAGATGGTGTTATTATGCCATGGGACATGCGATAACCGGCCTAAGAGTGTCGGAATCAATATTTGCGAACAGGGTGCGGCTCAGCCACTGGTAGCTGAGGCAGCTTATCTATCACTGAGCTCGGTTAAGCTGGCCGGAGTCAGTGAGTATTACACTGGGGGTGGCCCAAGAGAGCCGAAGACAGTGTATTAAGTAGAGGGTGCGACTAAGGGCGTTGACCCTGAATATCATTTGATGATGTGATAAACTGTTGATTATGATCGTGAATATTGTGTTATGAACGTGATTTGTTGGATGTCTGGATGACAAACTGTTAATCTGTTGTGTGTTATCACTGATTGGATAAATGTTATGAAATGTTGAGTTCCTGGTTGTGCATTGTGAAATATTTGATAAATGATGTTGATCTTGCTATGTTATCATGCTTTCTTGCTGGGCCTCGGCTCACGGGTGCTACGTGGTGCAGGTAAAGGCAAGGGTAGGCTGAACCAACCATGAGTTGGAGAGCTCTGGAGGCGAGGTGTACATTGTCAGCTGCTCGGCCGCCACGGTCGAGGAATTGTACAGGGACGGAAACCTAAAATGTATATTTTGCCATTAGAGTGGTTTGAATTATTTGTAACTCTTGGAATTTGTTGTAACTAAGACGTCTGAATCCTGTTTTGAGTTTCCATGTATTAAACTGTCATTTTTAATGAAAATAGCCTGTTTGTGACCAAAATATTTTATTCCTAATCTGTTGATGACATTGAATTCACACTTTGTTTAAATGACTTGATTAGCAAGTCTTGCACTATTTTAAACACACAGTGTAACGGTCTTGGTTATCCAGGGCGTTACATATGGTTTACCAGAACCTCAAGTGACATTCACTCATCTGTTTAAGAGCTATAAGCTCTGTGTGATTATAATAATAATCAGTTGTTAATATCTATATGCATTATTGTGTTTTCTTGCGGGGCCTTGGCTCATGGGTGCTATGTGGTGCAGGTAAAGGGAAAGAAAAGCTCACCCAGCCTTGAGTGGAGAGCTTAGGTGGCGATGTGTACATATGCGGCCGCTTGACCACCACAGCCAAGGAGTTCTCAGAGGAACTAGGGGGTTTACCCTATATTTGCCGCTTAGGTCGGCGGGTTTGTAAATTTGAAACAGTAATGGCCATTTTGAGTTGTAAATAACTTGTAAATGTTTTTTATGGGCCCATGAATAGTCTTATGTATTAAATAAAATATATCCTTTCCTTTTGATTGGTTTTCCACCTTAGCCTGTTAATAACACTTAGAAACACGTTTTTAAACAAAGGACTAGGGTAGCGAGTTAAATTTCCGGTTCATCGTAACTGCTCTGGGGTAACCAGGGTGTTACACTTTCCCAAGCCTTCGTTAGCCCCATTCGGTAGTCCTCAAATCTCTTCGCCCCTCTGCTCCGTGCCAAAGTCGTTTAACTTCAAAGCCTTGATTGAAGATTCTGAGTGAGTGTTGATCGTTGACTTCAGCAGAAGAAAGCTTTGTCTCAGGCGCCAACCACCCAAACCACTCCGGCCCAGATCGAAGAAACCATTCGCCCACGTTTGTCGAGTTGCCCACTTCGAAGAAGCTAGTCCCCAAACGAACTTAGATCCTACCTCCACCTTGTTAAGCAACCTACTTTGCCTGCGCCTCCACCTTCGGTCTCCATCTCTGGCACCGTTCACATTGCAGCAAGAAGAGAAAGAGGAATGAAGAGGAAGAAGAAGAATCGATTTTAAAAAATATTAGGGATTATTTTTCCTTTCCTTTAATTTGATTAATTTTATTTAAATTAAAAAATATATTTTTTATTTATATTAATTAAATATATTTTTGATTAATTTTCAAAATTATAAATTGGATGGAGCACAATCTAGTCATTATAAAAAAATTGATGACCAAATTTGACTTGAACGTACCAATTTTAACTGATTTTCAAAACTGAGGGTATCAAGTGAGTAATATTGGTAATAGAGGGTACCATAATGAAACTTTGCTGAAACACAAGGTACCAAATGAGCCATATTATTAAACTTACATTTTGTGGATTCTAGTATCTTAATAATCTTTCTCTTACAACTTGTTTCCAAATCATAATTTGTTTATTTTTCTTGTCTTAAATATCATTATTTTCTATCTTTTATTTTTTTTCATGACACAAAATCTTATCAATCCTTGGAGCTAGGTTAGATTTTATTTAATTTTGGTTTAAAATAGTTTCTTTTTTTATTTTAGTCAATTCCCTTGGGTTAGACATCCTTGCTTACACGAACACTACTCTATATACACGATTTGTGCACTTGTGATTTACATTTTAAAACATATCACTTTTTGGCACCGTTGCGGGGGAATTGCAAGAAAAGAAACGAACTTTCTCTCAAGGTTAGTGAATTCTTCTACTAATTATTTTAATTTTTTCACTTCAAAAAATTCAAAAATATAAAAAAAATGCCTATATATTTATACTTATGCTTTATCATATTGTTGTTAGTTGATGGCACTTGTGCCACCTAATTTTTTGTTATAATATTTTTATTTTTGTGGTTATATTTTTGTGCAAATTTATTAGTTGATGACACTTGTACCTCCTAGTTTTTTTTTGCCTTATTTTTATAGTTGATGACACTTGTGCCGCCTAGTTTTTATTTTATTTTTGTTATGGTTGATGGCATGCTATGCCTCTCAACTCTTGTTTAATTTTAGTTAAAATTATTTATTTTTCCTTATTTAATTTCTCCTATCATATTATTGCGTAATTGTGAAAAAAATTCTTGAAAAAAACTCAAATCTTGTCCTTTCACCATAAGCAATCTTTGCTTAAAGGAAATTTGAACAAAATTCCCATTCCGCCTCTACAAATTAACATTGGTGATTTGTTAGTAGTGTGTGAGTAAGTGGAATCAAATAGGCCTGGGGACAAGTAAACCATAAAAATTATATTGTTATGAAATCTCTTAAAATTATAAGTATGCTCTATGGTTGCAGTTTTAACTGATCTTCCACATCAGAAAATGTTCTGCTTGAGATTATCTTTGTTGCCTTGTTTGTGAAAATTGTGTGCATCATTGGGAACGTAATTCTAAAAATCGTTTGGTAAAAAAATGTTTATCTTTGTTTGAAATTGAAAGTGTTAGTAAAAGTTTAGGCATGATGGAAGAAATTCCTCCTTTGAACCCAATCCCTAATGTTGTCCATGAAAGTGTTGCGCAAGAAAAAACTTTACTTGAATATTTTTCGCATATTTCATCTAATGCTCCATCATGCATCATTTTACCTACTACTAAAGCAACCCATTTTGAACTTAAGCCTTCAATCATTCAATTGTATTCATCATTTTATGGATTCGATAGAGAGGATCTTTACATGCATGTAAAAGAGTTTTTAGAAATTCGCTCAACTTTTCACTTTCAAAATATTTCAGACGAGTTCGTCAAACTTAGGCGATTTCCTTTTCTTTAAAAGATAACTCTAAAGCTTGGTTAAATTCCCTTTCCAATGGAGCTATAACTACTTGGGATCAACTTTTCAATAAGTTTTTGTCCAAATTTTTTTCAATGTCTAAAACTGATAATTTTAGGAGAGAAATCTCAGAATATTTTTTTAAAAAAAATAATGAGGAATTTTATGAATATTGGGAAATAATTAAAGATTTATTGTTAAAATGCCCTCATCATGGCTTTGAAAAATGCAGACTTCTCAAATATTTTTATGATGGTTTATCTCCTTCAAATCGTCAAATGATTCAATCCATGCATATTGGAAAGTTTTTACAATTGAATGGGCAAGAGGCTTGGGATGCCCTAGAAAATTTATCTGTTAACTCTCAACAATGGAATTACCTAGATCCTATATCTAGATGAAAAAATTCACCTAAGAGGGGGGTTAGATATAAAGTAAAAGATGAAACTGACTTAAGAACATCTATTGAAAAATTAGAGAGAAAAGTAGAAGTCTTAGCAATTAGCCAAACTATGAATTCTCAAAAATCTAGAAATGATGTTTGTTCTTTATGCTCTAGTTCTTGTCATAATTCTCAATCTTGTCCATATTTCTATGAAAAATTTTCTGAAGAGGCCAATGCTTTACATTCCTATGGAAAACCAAATGATAACCCTTTCTCTTCAACTTACAACCCAAATTGGAGAAACCATCCAAATTTTTCATGGTGACAAAACCAACCTCAAACAAATCAAGGGCACCACTACAATTTGCAAAACAAAAATCATGCCCAATAAAATCATCTATATCCTCAACAAAGAAAACCTTCCTTAGAGGATCCTTTACAACAGTTCATACAATCCACTCAACAGTTCATACAAAATCAGTCTCAATCCATTACCAAACTCGAGACACAAGTAAGTCACTTGTGACCGCTTTAGCTAATAGAGAAAAATGAACATTTCCTAGTCAACCATGTTAGGATTAATGCCCTAAAAGCATGTAAAGACATTTTATTGGTTTTAAATAAAAGTAAAATTTTATTATATTTGAATGTTATAATTATTGTTTGAATAAATTATATAATAATATCAAGAAAATTCCCTATTCATTCATGAGAATATGATCTTGTATTATGTAACGCCCTAATTTCTCATAAATGACCGAGAACACAGCGTTGCGTCATAATCGTAATTATTGCTCTTTTATTTAATAAAAGCTTAAAAATAAATACATGGATCCATGGTTTTATAAAAATAAATACTCGTCTTTAACATAAAAATGAGCAACATTTAAATAAATCTTTAAAATAAACTTTCTTTTAAAAAATAAATAATTTGGCCCGCTTGATCTTGCTCGACTATATGGTCCCCAACGAATACATCACGAAGCTCTTAGGTCCCACTCGCCAGCGGCCTTTCTATCCTTAATTTCTTGAAATAACAACATCATAAGGAGTGAGCTTCTAAGCCCAGTAAAGAAAATACAAACAAAGGGTTAGTCATATAATCAAACATAAATTGACAAGAGTCATACAAACATAAACCTCTAGATCATATCATAACTTAAGTCATAATTCTAAATCATAATCTAAGTCATAAATCATAAATCATAAATCATAAATCATACTCTAAGTCATAAGTCATAGGTCATAAATCATAGATCATAAATCATAGATCATAAATCATAACTATAGGTCATATATCATAATCATAACTAAAATAACAAGTCAGATATAATAAAAAGATAAGTGTTTATACAGGGGTGGCAATTAAGCCCTGGACAAAAGTCTGTCATCCACCGGACATAGTCCGTCATACATCATTGGACACTTTTGGTCTAGACACACTTACCCCTTTATTGTACCTGAAATGTTAGGTCATACAAACATAAACTATATCATACATTACATAGACTAGATCATAATACTAAACTATCTAATTTTCCTTACCAACACTGGAATAATTGAGAACAAATGTGGGACCTTGAACACTCCTAAAACCAGCAATAAAAATGGTGAGTATTTCTAAAGGAAAGAGATGAAAGAAATAGAACTAAACCATCAAGAAGAAACTTACCGAAAAGACACCTTAAGTTCAAAGAACTTAAAATCCTAACCACAAAACCATAACAAAAATTAGAACCTGAATGAAAACTAAAGAAACTAAGGAGTCAAACAGAATTGATCTTAAGAATAAGGGTACCTTTATTGACCTTATGGATTGATCTATCCCCAATATCGAAATGCACTAACCTCACTTCCCAAATTATAAACACGTAATTGTACTTTTTTAGCATAATTAAGGTTGGATAACTACTTTGAGTGAGTCAAACTACAACCCTAACAGTTTCTTGTGAAGAATAAATCTTATATTTCCTTATTCTATCATTAAAATAATAATTCCTTAATAATCATGCTTATGACAAGTGTCATATTCTTATTGGCCCCATCTAAACCTTAGGTTATAATAAATATCATATTTATAACCAACAATATTAATCAAACCTTATGTTATAATTAATATTCTTAAACTATAGGTTAAACTTATAAAATCCATAACTATTGCTAGGAGTTTCCAACTAAGTCTCGATTTGAACCAAATTCCACGAAATCTAAAATACTACAACTACTACTATCTAGCTAACTAAGTAAAATTTCAGGACGCTACATATTAGTACGAGAGAATTAAGATCATATATAATGAATAAAATAGTCAGTAATGTATTAAAGTAAGGAATTTTTAATGAATGGTTACTAGTATGGTTTGCTAAGCATACGAGATGCAAGTAATCTAGATTCGGATTACTGATGTGGATTAGACATCTTAGTTGTATATAATAGAGATTATATATGACAGGATCGATGAGAATTAATTATCTTTATAAACTTGTTGTTTGACGTAAAGATTTAATTCTTATCATAATAAATGATCATGTTTGCCGTAAAGATTTAATTCTTATCATAATAGATGATCATTTGTAGACCAATCTAAATCTTGAGTATTCATGAACACCTGTTTATGGCAATTGGATCTTTTGATTCACTTGTTAAGGTCTCTTAGAATAATGAGGCTAATGACTTTTGTTTTGGAGATTCAATATCATGGATGGCTAGGAACATGAATTACAATAATGGAATCTATTTTTTCCTAACGGATCGAATAATTGTTCCCTTAAGAGTTGATTCTCGAACTGAATAGTTATTGAGCTCAAATCTATAATTGGATTATAGATTAATTATTCACTAGTGAATTACTGGTGCTTAAGGATCAAGAGGTAATTAGAAGGGTAAAACGGTA
This sequence comes from Humulus lupulus, assembly GCF_963169125.1. Classification (NCBI taxonomy): domain Eukaryota; kingdom Viridiplantae; phylum Streptophyta; class Magnoliopsida; order Rosales; family Cannabaceae; genus Humulus; species Humulus lupulus. The sequence goes on from NC_084798.1 coordinate 186,987,102, forward strand.
ATTTTGACCAACTCTAACTAACGAACCAATAATAGAGGACATAACTACAAATATTGATTATATCAATGGACTACTAGAGAAAACTCTGTAAATATAATTCTATAAATACTTAGAGTGCAATTCCATATTTATAATGGAGTAATCATGTAATTAATAAATAAGATTATTAGATTAAAGAGTTTAATTAATAATCTGGTTTATTGGAGCTTCGTATTATAGGTCCATAATCCCAATATCACCTCTGTCCTACACTGTCACGGGTAAGGATGTCAAAAAAAAATTTGTAAAGAGAAAAGACTAAATTGCAAATGAATTAATGTTTCAGGGCAAGGAAATAATTATGCGATATTTATGGGTAATTGATTAATTAATTATTTAACTATATAGTTTTTATTTTCAAAAGCTATAGGTTAAAATTAATATTAATCTTGTTTGGATTAATAAAAAGAGAGAATAATAAATATCTTATTTATAATATGATATTTATTTATTTAATTTAAAACTACTATTTTAAGACAAAGTTAATTTTGAATTATCTGATATTTATGTTGGGATAAATATATTGTCTTAAAGATTGATTAAACAAACAAATAAGAAAATCAAGGAAACCTGATACAGGCTTGGGCAACACACACTGTATTGTACAATGTCTATATCAGGGATTTAATCCCTGGGGTTTGAATTTTGAATTTCAAATATTTTTGTTTAATCAGTTATTAAATTATTCTTTTTAAATATGATTTAAATAAATAATTAAATGTAAATATCTAATCAATTTTAATTTGAAGTATATTTTAATTAAATAAAGATTATTTAATTAGATTAAATATATTTATAAGTCTGATAGTATGTGACTTTCAGAATATGGCTTCATTATTATTTTTGAGAAATAAAAAATATAGACTCTCTCTCTAAAGTGATAGTTTTCTCTAAACTTGAAAACTATTCTAAACCTTCTCTCTATCAAAACTATCTAGATCTAATGTGTTGAGTACATCTAGGGAGTCACATAAATCAACATTTTGAATCTTACGTGCCCACACATGCCATTAAATAAATTCCTCCCTACTCCAAATTTTTGAAAGATCTTTGCAGTGTTAAAAGAAACACTAATGTTAAAAAAAAGCATTTTTAACCGAACACGTTAGTTCCATAATTCAACATAAGACTCTTGTTAAATATAAAGATCCTAGGTGTCCCACTATTTTATGCATTATTGGTGATCATTTTATTAACAAAGCCTTACTTGATTTGGGTGCTAGTGTGATTTATTGCCTTATTTTGTTTATAAACAACTTGGTCTTGGTGAACTATTCTATAACTCTTCAATTAGCTTATCATTCTATGAAAATTTCTAGAGGCACTATAGAAGATGTTATGATCAAAATTGATAAATTTTACTTTCCTGTTGATTTCATTGTTCATGATACTCAACCTGTTGAAAATGTGCATGCCCAAATTCCTATCATTTTAGGTAGACCATTCTTAGCTACATCTAATGCAATCATTAATTGTCATAATGGTGCTTTGAAATTTTCTTTAGAAAATATGACTGTTGAATTGAATGTATTTAATGTTACTAAATCTGTTGAGTGTGATGAAATCCATGAAGTCAATATGATTGAAAGTATCTTTGAAGAGGATGGAAATGACTTGATTGAATATTGTGAAAAATATTTTGGTATGAACTTGCATGTTGATGATTATATTGATGATGTGAATTCTTTGTTAGAGTCTATACCCTAAAATGATACCAAAATTGAACATTTTTCACCCTTAGAACATGTTCAATTAATTTCTAAGTCTCCAAAGTTAGACCTTAAACCTTTACCAGAAAATTTGAAATATGATTTTGTAGTAGAGTGTGAAACATTGCATGTTATCATAGCATCCGCCTTAGATAAATGACAAGAAGATAAATGGTTAGATGTCCTTAGAGAGCATAAAGAAGTCATAGGTTGGACCATTGGAGACATTAAAGGAATTAGCCCATCCATTTGCATGCATAGAATATAGAGTAAAATGTTAAGATCATCCCACCCGAGAATGTCAAAGAAGATTAAATCTAAACATAAAAGAGGTAGTTAGAGAAGAAGTAATTAAATTATTAGATGTAGATATCATTTACCATATTTCTGATAGTTTATGGGTTAGTCCAATCTAAGGGTTTCCTAAGAAATTTGGGATCACTTTTCTTGAAAATGAGAAAAATGAATTTATCCCTACTAGAGTACAAATAGGGTGGAGAGTGTGCATAGATTATAGAAAGATAAATAATGTCACTAGAAAAAACCATTTCCCTATACCCTTCATTGACCAAATGCTTGAACCGTTAGCTGGCCATGCCTATTATTGCTTTCTTGATGGATGTTTGGGATATAACCAAATCCTCATTGCCCCAAAAGATCAAGAAAAGACTACATCTACATTCCCTTTTGGGACTTTTTCCTATCGTCGCATGCCTTTTGGGCTATACAATGCACTTGCGACTTTTCAAAGGTGTATGATTTTAATTTTTCTGACATGGTTGAAAGATTTCTTGATGAATATTTGCACCATATTTCTTGTGTTTTAATTCGTTGCAGAGAAAAATAATTAGTTCTTAATTGGGAAAAGGCCAGTTTATGGTTATACAATGAATTGTTTTAGGTCATGTAATTTCATTTGAGGGAATAGAAGTTGATAAAGCTAAATTTGATCTTATTTCAAAACTTCGTCCACCTAAAACTGTGAAATAAATTAGATCATTCTTAGGCCATGTCAGTTTTTATAGACGATTTATAAAAGACTTTAGCAAAATTTATCGACCTTTATGCCATTTACTTGGAAAAGAAAATATTTTTGTCATTGATAATGATTGCCATGTTGCCTTTGATAAATTAAAAAATCTTTTGAAAACTGCACCCATTATTTGACCTCCTGATTGGAAAATGACTTTTGAAATAATGTGTGATACTTCTGATTATGCTATAGATGTTGTCTTAGGATAGAGACTTGAAAAAATACCTCATGTAATTTACTATGCTAGCAAAACTTTAAATGATGCTCAATTAAATTATTCCACAAACGAGAATGAATTGCTAACTGTTCTTTTTGCATTGGATAAATTGAGATCTTATTTGTTAGGGTCTAAAATTATTGTCTATTCTGATCATATATCTATTATCGAAAAAAGATTCCAAGTCTCATTTAATCCGTTGGATCTTGATTTTACAAGAATTTGACTTAGAAATACATGATAAAAAATGGGTTTGAAAATGTTGTTGTTGATCATTTGTTTAGACTAGTTGTTGAAAATACGCATGAATGCACTCCTATCACTGAAATATTTCCTTATATACAATTGATGCGTGTTTCTTCCTTGTCTTAGCATGTTGATATTGTTAATTATTTGTTCACTAAAAAAATATCATCTCATTGGTCTAAGCTTGATAAACCTAAATTTTATTCTGAGGTGAAACTTTTATTTGGGATGATCCTTACTTGTTTAAATACTGCCCTAATCAAATAATTAGAAGATGTATTCAAAATTGTAACCAATCTAAAATCATATCCTTTTGTCATGATCATGCACATGGAGGACATTTTAGTGGTTAGAAAACAGATGGTAAAGTTTTACAAAGTGGTTTTATTGTCCTACTATCTTTCGTGATACATATGTTTACTGTAAAGTTTATGAACGTTTTCAAAAGTTAGGAAGTTTAACTAGATGAAATCTGATGCCTTAAAATTCTATTCTTATCGTTGACATATTTGATGTTTGGGGCATTTCTTTTATGAGACCATTTCCTAACACTTTTGGTAATCTTTATATTCTTGTTGAAGTTGATTATGTGTCTAAATGGGTCGAGGCTATTGCATGCCACGCTAATGATCACAAAGTTGTGCTTCAATTTTTGAAAGAAAATATATTTCCCATTTTGGTTCACCACACACTATCATTATTGATAACAATACACACTTTTGTAATAAGCCATTTGAAAATTTGATGAAACAATATGGCATTACACATAGAGTCTCAACACCATATCACCCACAAACTAGTGGTCAAGTTGAAATGTCTAATAGGGAAGTTAAGCACATTTTAGAGAAAAAAAAATTATGAATTCAACTAGAAAAGATTGTTCCTTAAGACTCACTGATCATTATGGGCATATCGTATCGCGTATGAAACGCCCATTGGCATGTCACCCTACAGAATTGTGTATGGGAAGGCATGCCACTTACTTGTTGAATTAGAACATAGATCCTATTGGGAAATTAAGCAGTTAAATTTTTCTTTAGACAAGGTAGGTGAGAAAAGAAAGCTTCAATTAAATGAGCTAGAAGAAATTATGAATGATGCATATGACTATTCAAAAAAGTATAAGGATCGTATGAAATTTTAACATGGGCAAAAATATTTTGAGAAAAGATTTTTCTCTAGGTCAAAAAGTCATTTTATACAACTCTCGTTTGCATCTATTCCTAGGAAAATTATATTCTAAGTGGATTAGTCCTTATATTGTTCGAGTTGTTTTCCCACATGGAGCTATTAAAATTGAAAATCCTAATAATGGTGATATTTTTAAAATTAATGGACAAAAATTAAAACCATTTTTAGAATTAAAAACCGATGAAGTGGATGAGATCCTCCTTGAGGATCCTATTTACCATGATCTTTGAACTCTATTGATCTTGGTAACTTGTGTTGTATTTATTTTGTTTATTTTATTTGTGATTTTTTTTTTGTCTCTTGTATCTTTTACTCTCTTGACGGTGCACCATATCAAGGTATGACCATCCTAAATTCTAAACTATTTTACTTTTCAAATTATATTTGTGTTTTAACACATTGATGACAATGTTTAAATTAAGTTTGGGAGTAGTGAGTTTATAAGGTTATTATTCTTAGGAAAGTATGTGTTTTATTGTATTTTGTTTGAAAAAAAAAATTGGTAATATTTTTCATTTTCAATGATAAAAATCTTGATTGTGTTTGAGTTTAGTCCTCTTAAAAATATGAATAATTCTTTAAGCTTTTCTTTTAATTATTGGGTCAATTTTTCTGGTAACAAAAATTACATTTTTCATATCAAGAACACTTTTATTTTCTATAAGTTTAAGTGAAAATTAATTTTTGAAAATCTATTTTATATAAAAAAAAAAAACTAAATTGACAATTTAATTAATTATATAAACTTAACTTTTATTATTCATAATATTTTTTTGAGAACTATTTTCATTGTGAAATTTTTAAGAAAATACTTTTTATATCACCAATAAAAAAAATATGTGTTTTAAATTTATTTTGCTTGAGGACTAGCAAAACATTAAGTTTGGGGGTGTAATAACTCTACAAAATAGAATTATTTTGCCATATTTTATGAAATTTCGTTTTTTTAAGATTACCAACTTAATTATTCAAATTAAATAATTAATTGCTGAACTGTTACAGAAATGTTTAAACAGACACAGAGATTGTTTGAACAGAAACCAGATATGTTTAAACAATTTATTACCAGAAGATAAAAACGAACATAAAGTAAAGAACACACGAAATTATACGTGGTATCAGCAATCTTTGCAGATTGCTACTAGTCCACGGGGCCACGCCCAGAGAATGAAATTTATTAGAAGAATATCTAAACGATTACAAAACCAAATTGACTTATACAAATAAAGACTCCCTCTTGAATTTGTCGCAACTGTTGTAATCTAAACTCCTAATCAAATTTCTGAAGTGCTAAGATCTTGAACTCCCTTCAAATGATAACACTTGCACTTTTCGTCCCGAAAAGTGACTCACGATCAAGACTTCTCCCGAAGCTTGATGAACAATGTCCAAGTGTGTTCAACCTGCACAATTAGCACAAAGAAAACAATACAAAATTACACTGTAATAAACCACTAAGAACTTGCTGGACTCAAGTTCTTCACATAATAAAAAAAAAGTCTCTCTAAAACTTGAAAATATTTGGAAAATAATACACCAAGAGAGATGATAAAAAACCAACAACCTAAGGATGATTATATACCCTTTAGAATCCCTTTAGGTCGTGGAAAACAAATCAGAAACCAATCAGCCTAAATAAATGGAAAATCTTCCCAAATAGGAAAGTCAGAGTCTGTTCAAACATACTGGCAATCCGTTAAAACAAATTCATTGAACCTGGAAAGTTTTTAAACCCAATTTCCTTAAATAAATAAGGAAACAATATATACATTATCTCTGCAAGCTATACACGATTTCTAGATAAACAAATTAGATCAAGAAATTAAAATGAATACCAATAATTTCCATATAAACAAAATTCAAGAAAAGATATTCTTTTATAGGAAATTATATATTTATTTTATTAACATATATAAAATAATCTAATTTAGAAAACATTTCACCACAAACACAAGAAACTACCCATTTCAAAAATACCACATAATATTCGAAAATACATCCATAATTAATTTTGTCAATTTTATCAAATATGCCAATAAAGGATTTTACAATCTCCTCCTTTGACAATTTGATAGACAAAATTAATTCAAAAACCTGCAACACAAATGTTAGTTACAAGTAAAGAGAAAAAACTCCCCCTACAAACATGCATTAAGTTATAACAAACATATAAAGAAACTAGACTTAACTCCCTCTCAAAATAAGAAGGTCTAGAGTTAAACAAAACAACAAACAAAGCAGGTTTTTGGAGGTATCTACTCTCCCCCTTTGTGTCTTTCAAAGAAGCCAAAGAAACATAAAAACAGACATAAAAACAAGTAGAACTAAATCGCTGGATCCTTGGACAAAGCTTTAATAGCATCCAAAACAGAACGTTGCAGTCCTTCAAAATGTCATCACTCGAGCAGTCAAAGAATCAAGAGAGGCTCGAACAACAGCTAGTTCTATAGCAACAGTTCCTGAATCTGTGGGAACAGATGAGGATTCAGGAGGAATGTCATCTAAGGCAAACTTCAGAGATTGAGGCTTGGCTTTCTTGGATGATGGAGCATCAACAGCTTCAATTTCTCTTATTCAGGCATCTTTTCGAAATCCAATGATTTGATCATAGATAAACATAGCCAAGTCTATACCAATTCGGGTCCCCACTTTGTACAAAAAAGGAAACCAAGTCTAAAAGGAAACAAACCTATTACACAAGATCAGAAAAAAAACTTACCCCTTTTTTTTATATATAAAATAAATAGAGAATGCCAACACTAAAATTGTAACAAAAAAAAAAAAAACTCACACGATCTTCTTATTTAACCCTTTTTTTTTTTTATATATATATATTTTTAAATTGCTAAAAAAGGCAACAAAGCAAAAAACAATAAAGAGACACATCATGGTATTCCAAAATAGAGAAAGTGGACAAAATAAATTCCTTGGAGACAAAGAATATATTAAATCACACAAAATAAATGCCAATTTAACAAATTACCACAAAGATTCTGTCCATCATGAATTTCCTTGTCATTAAAAAATATATATATTTTTTATAAAAATGCACAAAAATAAAACCCAACCAAAAAAAATCTGCTTTGATCAAAGAGAGTCATCGTGAAAAGAATAAAATCAAGCAACTGAAAATAAGTATTAGTGTATACCATGGATAAGAACACTTGTGAAAATGAAAAATTAGAAAGAATATTCGAGAGAAATAATCCACAATTCAGTCACAAACACATATTCTTAAGTGAAACAATCAACATGTATGAGTCTTACACACATTTTTTTTATTATCATAAACTGTGTATAATTTTTCTTGCATAGTTTCAAGTATAAGTGTGTGGCAGTGTGTGCAAGGGAACATTGCCCAATGACAAATAAGTCTTTTTCGAAATAGTAAATAATTGTAACTGTTGAACCCAAAAGAGGGTGTTTTAATATTTATACTCGCAAGTGCACGAATCGTTTCAGAATATAATGTTCATGTAAGTACGAGGTCGAACCCATGGGAGTTGACTAACATCAAAAGAAACTATTTCAAACAAATCAAGAAGATTCTAACCTAGTTCCAAATATTTGATGAGATTTTGTTTTAGAAAAATAAAAGACAAGTAATAAAAAGATTTAAGATTAAATAGAAAAATGGTTTTCAAATGAGATATGTAAAATAAGATTATTAAGATATTAGAATCCACAAAATGCAAGTTCAATAATATTTATAATTATATTGATTCCCAAGTTTAGATACAGTTGAAATAAATCACACTATATTTTTTTCAAAATACATTTTCTATTCAAGCACAAGTTACTTTAAAAAAAGTAGGATTTTTCTTCACTTATATAAGATATAATTTCTAAGCATTAGTTGTATTACAACCTAATGAAACTACAAAAAATCAAAGAGATTATGTTTAGGCAATATATGATACTTATGCTATAAGAATTAGATGTGAACAATTTAATGAAAAACATTTAATCAAAGAATATCATATTTTTGCATAATGAAGAACTAAGTGCAATATGCTTTAACAATCAATAATAGATGAAAAATGCATATCTTTGATAGAAAAATCCATAAACAATGTTGCACAAATGAGAAATCAACATACAATAAAAAATACTATCTAGTTACATTTTGCTTCATCATCATCTTAATAATCTTGAAAAAGATTAGAAGCTCATAACTAGATTGAAATAAAAATTACAAAATAACATACTTGACATGCTCTTCAAAAGGTGAAAATGGTAGAGAGAAAATAGTGAAAAGAAGAGAGAAAAATATGAAGGGTAGAAGAGGTTGAAAAGATGAAGAAGAGCCCCCCAAATGGTCTTACAAGACTCTATTTATAGGCAAAATATGGAGATTAAATTAATCAAATTAAAATAAATAAATTGATTAATTTAATTGTGTTGGGAAGTGGTAGGATAAATAGAGTAAGTGTAAGGGTATTGGAAAGATGAAATGTTTGGTTGGATGGAAGATTAGTGAAAAACTAGGGTAAAAAAATGAATTAGAAATGTTTATTTAGGTAAGAAAAAATAGGGAAAAGTGAATTGATATTTGAGTGAAAAAAAAACATTGGGAAGAAAAATATGATTTTTGGCCTTTTGGTGGCTGTGTTGGCAGCTTGTCTGGCGTGGTGGGCCTGATTGGGCCGGGTGTGAATTGGAGTGGCAGGTTGTAGGCTGGCCCGTGGAGGCCTGGGTGAGCCGTGGGGCTGGGATTGTTGTAGATGCTGAAGGCTTCGGAATGGGCCTGGGTTGGCAGAATGCTAAGGCCCGTGTTGAAGCTGGCCCTGGGGTGCTTTGGTGGAGAGAGCTGGCAGGAGGAAAAACGTGGGCGTGTGGTATGATTTCGGGAGGCAGCTGGCGCAGGAAGGCTGGGGCAACTTGCTGGGAAGGAACCGTGGGCCTGGGGTGAGCTTGTGGCTTCGGACTGGGCAAAGAGTGGCAGAAGCGGGCTTGAGCTTAAGGAAGACAGGTTGGGAGGCTTCGGGTCTGAGAGGCCCAATTCGTGGGGTGCTGAAATGAGATGGCCTTGTGCCAAAATTTGTTATTTCCTCTTCACAAATGCCACTTTTATTTCCTTTTCTCTTCTTTTTCAAGTATACAAAAAAATTGCAAAGTACATCCTACAAAATAAGTAAATAATAAATTAGAATCAAATATTTTCAATTATAAAATAACTTATATTAAGTCCATGAAAATATTAATTGAAATTTAATTTACTTTGGGAATTAAGTTCAATAAAATCACATTTTTTTTAACTTATAATCTATCAACAAAAATTTCAAATAATTAAACTACAACATATTATAATAAAATATCTATAAAAACATATAAAAATCTAGAAAACTACAATAAGACTAATAAATTAAAAATTACATAAAAACTTAATAAGTTAATTAAAAACTCAAGAACTAAGCAACAATTAGCATATAAAAAGTGGTAAAATAACTCTATTTTGTAGAGTTATCAGTAACCCATGAAGACGCTGTCATACTACACCAGTGGTAGCCTTTTTCTATGGTAGCGTATCCTCTTTATAACTCCGAATTACAAAGTTCCAACTTACTCAAAAGACGGCTTTCACACACTGATGTAGGTAGCTCTATTCTTGCACAGGAGCTTGAAACTTTGCTACACAAAAAGAAGCTCAAACATTAAACATTGATTGATTTAATCGAATATGCCTAGGAGGAATTGATTATTTTTCTCTCAAGAATATACAACTAAAAGCTCATAAACACAAGTCAGATTATCTAGCTTGACACACAACAAAATTTTCAAATTAATTGACAATTTTCTTAAATTCAAACAACACACATTTGATCAAGAGTAACAACACAATAATAAGGAAATTTATAGTGAAAAAACCCCCAAAGATTTTTGGAGGAAATCAAAGTGAACCGAATCAAGAGCTTTAGTGAAAATATCAGCAATCTGTTTATGTGTTTCAATATATTCCAAGACAAGAACTTTATTTTCAACTAATTCTCTTATGAAATGATGACGAATATCAATATGTTTAGTACGAGAATGTTGCACATGATTTTTTGAAATATTAATTGCACTTGTATTATCACAAAAAATAGTTAAAATGTCAAGATCAAACCCATAATCCATCATCATTTGCTTCATCCACAAAAGTTGTGCACAACAACTTCCTGCTGCAATGTATTCGGCCTCAGCTGTTGAAAGTGAAATAGAATTCTGTTTCTTGCTGTGCCAAGAAACTAGATTATTTCCCAAGTAGAAGCATCCTCCACTAGTGCTTTTTCTGTCATCAGTGTTACCTGCCCAATCAGCATCACTAAAACACACTAGATTAGAGTTAGTTTCTTTTGAATACCAAATACCATAATCAACAGTCCCATGAACATATCGAATGATTCTTTTGACAGCTGCAACATGAGACTCCATGTGATTTCCTTGGTACCTGGCACACACACCAACACTATAACTCAAATCAGGTCTACTAGCAGTGAGATAAAGGAGACTACCAATCATACTCCTATACAGTGTAGGATCAACTTTGACACCATTTTCATCTTTGGATAGCTTCACAATCGTTCCCATTGGTGTTTTGGCAATCTTTGAACTTTCAAGTCCAAACTTTTTCACCAAGTTCTTAGCATATTTGCTTTGAGAAACAAATGTGCCTTCATCTAACTGCTTGACTTGCAAACCTAAGAAATAGGTCAATTCTCCCACCATGCTCATTTCAAATTCCTCTTTCATTTGTTTCACAAATACCTGCACCTCATTGTCAAAAGTAGAACCAAACACAATATCATCAACATAAATATGAGCAATAATTATGTTAGATTTAATATTTTTGATAAATAAAGTTTTATCTACTCCAACCCTTTTGTATCCATGAGAAACAAGAAATTGAGTGAGTCTCTCATACCAAGCTCGAGGGGCTTGCTTCAAACCATAAAGAGCTTTCTCCAATTTGTAAACATGATCAGGTGCATGGGGATCTTCAAACCCTTTGGGTTGTTCAACATATACCTCTTCATTCAAGATCCCATTGAGAAATGCGGATTTGACATCCATTTGGAACAACTTGAAACCAATCAGACAAGCAATAGACAATAATAATCTAATTGATTCAAGTCTTGCAACAGGTGCAAATGTTTCATCAAAGTCTATTCCTTCCACTTGTGTGTACCCTTGTGCCACTAATCTTGCTTTATTTCGCACAATTGTACCTAATTCATCAGATTTATTCTTGAAAATCCATTTTGTACCAATAATTTTGGTATGCAACGGTCTTGGCACAAGAATCCACACTTTGTTTCTAAAAAATTGTTCCAATTCCTCTTGCATAGCTTTAATCCAATTTTCATCAGTTAAAGCTTCTTTCACATTTTTAGGCTCAAGTAAAGATAAGAAACAAACAAATTGAACAACATTACTAAACCTTCTTCTTGTGACCATACTGTCTTTTGGATTTCCAAGTATTAAATATGATGGATGATTTAATTTAACTCTGGTTGATGGCTCCTTTTGGAATTCATCCGAAATAATATCTGGAAATTTCTATTCTGTCTGTCCAGAATCTGTTTCATCGGATTCGTGATCTGTTGGAACAGATGCACCATACATTGCAACAGTAGTATCACTGACAGAAGCTTCTTCGTGTTTTTCAGTAAAATCACTGACAGAAGCTTCTTCGTGTTTTTCAGTAGGTTCATCAACAAACCTATCAATTTCTTCCTCAGTAGAAAACTCAGAAAAATCCCTGGCATCATCAATAACAACGTTAGTTGTAACACCCTGGTTTCCCCAGAACAGTTACGGTGAACGGCGGACCGGAAATTTGACTCGCTACCCGAGTCCTTTGGTAAAAAACGTGCTCTAAGTGTAATTAACAGGTTAAGGTATAAAACCAATAAAAAGGAAATGGAGATTTTCATTACAAACTGCTCTGTAGAGCTAAACAAAACGTTTACAAGTTGTTCTCAGTACAAAATGGTCACTACTGTTTCAAATTTACAATCCCGCCGACCTAAGCGGCAAAAAAAAAAAGGGTAAACCCCCTAGTTCCTCTGAGAACTCCTTGGCCGTGGTGGTCAAGCGGCCGCATATGTACATATCACCACCTAAGCTCTCCACTCAAGGCTAGGTGAGCTTTTCTTTTCCTTTACCTGCACCACATAGCACCCATGAGCCAAAGCCCGGCAAGAAAACATAGCATTATATGTAAACATCATCAAATGATTATCATTATAATCACACTGAGCATAAAGCTTTCAAACAAATGAGTGAACATCACATGAGGTCCTGATAAACCATACTGAGTGACTGACAAGCAAGTCACTGAAACAAATGGAAGAGTGGCTGCTAGATAAACCACTAGCCCTCAACAGGTTCTGGTAAACCATACTGAGTGACTGTCAAGCATGTCACTGTTTCAAGTGGGAGAGTGGCTGCTAGGTAAGCCACTAGCCTCCAAGCGCTTATTTCATTCATCAACCCTCAGGGTCGGTCTGGCATTAATGCTCTTCGAGTCATTCAATGCTGATAGTCGATTAGATCTAATCTTGTTGGCTTACGTTAACACGCTAAGGCCGTCCTGACTAATGAGTTAACTCAACGTGACCAGTGCCCAGTATCACTGCCGAACCTGACTAATAAGTCACAGCTTCACAGTTGATACTAGCACCTTTGCCAAGTCTGACTAATGAGTCAGTACCATGCACAAGTGAGCAACATATGCTAAACATTCCATATTCAATCCAAGTCCATATTTACACAACCAACATGCTTCATGAATATCCATGCATGTCACACTTGGGGTGCAGTTTTCTTACCTCTGGTTCGAGCTAGAATGAATAAAAGAACAACCCTGAGAACGATCAACCTTTTGGGTCCTTTAGCGGTTACCTGGTCATAACCAATTATGGGATTCCATCAATAAAGTGAGCAATAAAAGGTTCCCAAACCAAAACCTAACCTCCGGGACATCAAACACTACTCAACCGGGTAGTAGGTTCAACCCCGAGGCCTTAGGCTTGAATCCCCATGCTAGAAACCCCATTTTGGCCAAAAAATGCCTTAAGGGCCGCGGCCCTCCCCAGCTGCGTCGCGGCGTGCCTCCAAACAGAGGCGGCCTAACCCTGACAGGCACCTTGGGCCGTGGCGCACCTATGCCATGCCGCGGCTCAAAACCCCTTTCAGCCAAAAACCAGCAACGCACCAGAAATCCTCCCCTGCGTTTTCCTCTGAAACCAGCCCCTCAAACCAATCCAAAACACCAACCTAACACCCAATTTAACCCCTAAACCTCACCTATAACTTACCCTCATCAAAACCAAAGTAAAACATCCATCCAACTGCCTTTGATTCCAACTATCCACTAGACAATGACAAGCTGAAAACTCAAGCTTAAAATAGAGTATAACCAGAAAATTGATGGATAAAACTCACCTCAAACCTCCTTTGAACCTTCCTCAATAGCTAAACCAGGTCCACTAACTCAGCCCTTTGATCTCCTAGCTTAATTCCACACTTTGAGCTCAAGAACACCAAAGAAGAAAGTGGAGGAAATGAACGTACGGGAAGGAAGAAGACAACTCTGTTTTTGCTCTGTTTCTGTACAGTTTCTACAGCCATCCAAACTTCACATATATCCAAACCCTAAATGACCAAAATACCCTTTATTCACTAAAAGTCTCTAAAACCATTTCAAGGGTAAAATTGGTACTTTCCACTTACACCGTTAATCATAATTAACGCTTCCCGATTCCCGCTAATCTCAATATTCTCAAACACCAATATTTCACATCCCGTTACCCTTTAATGCCCGGTAACACTCTAATCATTGGAACACCCCGAGACTCACCTCGAGCCCCGAGCTTAAGCCCGTTATGAACAAAATGATATTTAACACACCATGATCGTCTCATGCCAAATGGCTCGAACAAACCCACATCATAATGTGGTCTCAAAATATATCATCGACATGCATACAAATAAACAATTTACCCTCAACGGGCCAAATTACCATCACACCCCTGTAATTAAAAATATGGACTCACATGCATGCATTTCACATCATATTATAATATAATCAACATATACATGCATTTTATCAATTAATAACACAATTAAGCAAGTATGGCCCTCCCGGCCTACTATTCACGCCGTTAAACACAACGGAGAATTCGGGGCATTACATTAGCCGACTCCATTACAGTTTGGGTTCTCATGTTATACACACGATAAGCCCTACTGTTAGTGGAGTATCCAATAAAAACACCTCCATCACTCTTAGCATCAAACTTACCAAGATTTTCTCTATCTCTCAAAATGTAACAAACATATCCAAAAACATGAAAGTAAGGCACACTTGGTTTCTTACCTATCCAAATTTAATAAGATGTTTTAGATGTACCTGGACGGAGAAAAACACGGTTTATGATATAGCAAGTAGTGTTAATTTCTTCTGCCCATAACCTTTTGGTCAATTTTTTGCTATTTAGCATCACTCTAGCCATTTCTTGAAGAGTGCGATTTTTCCTTTCTACAACTCCATTCTGTTGAGGAGTTTTGGGAGCTGAAAACTCATGAGAAATACCTGTAGACTTACAAAAATCATCATAGATAGAATTCTCAAACTCTTTACCATGATCACTTCTTATACGAACAATTTTTCCAATGTTGCAATCTTTTTCAACTTTTAATTTCAAGCAAAGAGTTTTAAATGCATCAAAAGTATCAGATTTTTCTTTCAAGAAATCCACCCAAGTATATCTAGAAAAATCATCCACACAAACAAAAATATACCTTTTCCCATTTAAACTCTCAATTTGAATTGGACCCACAAGATCCATGTGAAGCAATTCTAAAACTTTCGAAGTGTTTATGTCAGAAACACTTTTATGTGTAATTTTTAATTGCTTGCCAAGTTGACAACTCTTGCACTTACCATTAGATTCTTTACCTAGCTTTGGTAAACCACAAACAATCCCTGCATGTGACAATTTTTTCAAGGCTTTGAAATTTATGTGACCAAGTTTAGCATGCCACACATCAGTGTTATTTCTCACAACAGATTGACACATAATAGAAGGCAACAGAGTATAGCAATTGTCATTAGATCTAAAACCTTCAAGAACATTCTCACCATTCTTGTTTAAAACAAAATAATTCTCTTTATCAAAGTTAACAGTATAACCTTGATCACAAATTTGACTTATGCTAAGCAAGTTAGCTTTAAGTCCTTCCACAAGTAACACTCTTTTGATTTTTGGTAACCCTTCAAAGTTAAGAGTACCCATTCCAAGAAAATTACCTTCAACTCCATTCCCAAAAGTAACAGATCCACAATGCATAGGATTTATGTTTGTAAGAATAGACCTGTCACCTATCATATGTCCAGAACAACCACTGTCAAAATACAAAAAATATGAAGAAGCAGATCTATCATATTCACTAGTAAAACCAGCAAAACAATTATTCTTTTTTATCCATATTTTCTTTGATTGAACATTTTCCTTTTTTACTCTTTTGAAATTATCAAAATAATTGAATTTCTCAAAATATTCATTTTTGGCAAAATTCATAAGAGTAAAACACTTAGGACGAATATGACCCTTCCTATCTCAAAAATGACAGATTGGAATGAATTTTTCAAACTTTCCATTGGATTTACCTGCTGACTGAACAATCCAAGAACTGGATGCAACAGATTTCAGTGAAGATGACACAGGAACATCAGACGATAGCATCCCAGCCGAGATAAAGACAGTTTTCTTTGATTTTTGTGAACTTGAAGCACCAAGTCCCACATGACTTCTTTGGCCTGCATTCTGTATTTTCTCAAAAACAGTAGAACCGAGGTTAAGCATTCTAACATTTTTCTCAAGAGTATCCAAATCTTTAGACAACTTATTAATTTCAACATTTTTTGAAATTATTTCTTTTTCAAAATTTTCATTTAAGTCAGTAAGTTGTTTAATTTCAAAGGATAAATCTTTATTTTTGCTTACCAATGACCGGTTCTCAGAACACACTTTCACCCATGAACCATACATATTTTTGTAAGATTCACTCAAAGACTCATCATTCAATTCAGATTCATCACTATCAGTATTTTCTTCATCTTTTGAAACATTATTCAAGCAAACAATTTTCTCATTTTCAGATTTAGAAACAGGCAAAATAGAAGTGAAAGCGACATTACCTTCCTCATCTTCACTACTTTCAGAGTCATTATCACTCCAAGTAGCAATCATACCTCTTTTGTTCTTTTTCAAGGTGTTTGCACATTCAGACTGGATGTGGCCAAATCCCTCACATTCCCTGCACTGAATACCTTTTTTATTAGTTTGAAAAGGTTTAAGAGAAGAAGGATTACCTTTTGATGGCTTGCCATTGAACTTCTTATTTCCTATCTTATTCATATATTTTCGAAAATTCTTTGCAAGCATTGCCATTTCATTATCACCATCTTCATCATCTGATGCTTCTTTTTCAGTACTTTTGAAAGCTATGGTTTTCTCTTTCTCTTTGGAAGTACTTGGCTTGTCTTTTTGACGAATCTTTTGATTTAACTCAAAGGTACAAAGTGACCCACTCAATTCTTCTACTTTCATAGTACTGAAGTTTTTTGCCTCTTTCATAGCAGTGAGCTTAACATTGAACCTGTCAGGAAGAACTTGAATGATTTTTCTAACAAGAACATAGTCATCAAGTTTCTCACCAAGTGAAAAATACTTATTAGAAATATCAGATAATCTCTCATAAAATTCAGATAGTGTTTCAGAATCAGTCATCCTAAGGTCATCAAACCTAGTTTGTAACATAATAAATCTAGATCTTGTGACATCTACAGTTCCTTCAAACTAAGTTTGAAGAATTGTCCAAGCATCTTTAGCCGAGACACATGTGGAAACAAGTTTAATAAAACTTTCTCCAACACCATTGAAAATGGCGTGAAGAGCTTTATTATTATAACTGGATAATTTTTCTTCTTCTGTATCCCAAATAAGTTATGATTTTACATTTGTGCTTCCATCTTCACCTTTTTCGGTAGGAGGTGACCATCCAGAAAAAATTTCTCTCCATGCTTTCTCATCTTGAGCTTTTATGAAAGCTCTCATCCTAACTTTCCAATATGGATAGTTTGAGTCATTAAGCAATGGAGGTCGAGACACCGAACTACCTTCTGCAAAGAAAGACATTTCACACAAAAAAAATCAAACGAAAAATAAGCACAAGATCTCACTAAGAGTTTAGTGAACTTGGCTCTGAAACCAATTGAAAAGATTACCAACTTAATTATTCAAATTAAATAATTAATTGCTGAACTGTTACAGAAATATTTAAACGGACACAGAGATTGTTTGAACAGAAACTGTTTCAACAGAAACTAGATATGTTTAAACAGTTTATTACCAGAAGATAAAAACGAACATAAAGTAAAGAACACACGAAATTATACGTGGTATCAACAATCTTTGCAGATTGCTACTAGTCCACGGGGCCACGCCCAGAGAATGAAATTTATTAGAAGAATATCTAAACGATTACAAAACCAAATTGACTTATACAAATAAAGACTCCCTCTTGAATTTGTCGCAACTTTTGTAATCTAAACTCCTAATCAAATTTCTGAAGTGCTAAGATCTTGAACTCCCTTCAAATGATAACACTTGCACTTTTCCTCCCGAAAAGTGACTCACGAACAAGACTTCTCCCGAAGCTTGATGAACAATGTCCAAGTGTGTTCAGCCTGCACAATTAGCACAAAGAAAACAATACATAATTACACTGTAATAAACCACTAAGAACTTGTTGGACTCAAGTTCTTCACATAATAAAAAAAAAGTCTCTCTAAAACTTGAAAATATTTGGAAAATAATACACCAAGAGAGATGATCAAAAACCAACGACCTAAGGATGATTATATACCCTTTATTATCCCTTTAGGTCGTGGAAAACAAATCAGATGCCAATCAGCCTAATAAATGGAAAATCTTCCCAAACAGGAAAGTCAGAATCTGTTCAAATAGACTGGCAATCCGTTCAAACAGATTCATTGAACCTGGACAATTTTTAAACCCAGTTTCCTTAAATAAATAAGGAAACAATGTATACATTATCTCTACAAGCTGCACATAGTTTCTAGACAAACAAATCAGATCAAGAAATTAAAATGAATACCAATAATTTCCATACAAACAAAAATTCAAGAAAATATATTCTTTTATAGGAAATTATATATTTATTTTATTAACATATATAAATTAATCTGATTTAGAAAATATTTAACCACAAAACAAGAAACTACCCATTTCGAAAATATCACATAATATATTTCGAAAATACATCCATAATTAATTTTGTCAATTTTATCAAATATGCCAATAAAGGATTTTACATTTTATATGCTAATTGTTGCTTAGTTCTTGAGTTTTTAATTGATTTGTTAAGTTTTTAAGTAATTTTGAATTTATTGGGTCTATTTTAATTTTATAGATTTTTGTGTATTTTTGTAGTTATTTTGTTGAAAAATGTTGTATTTTAATTATTTGAATTATTATTGTTTAGTTAGAAGTAAAAAAATGCACTTTTTTTTATTTTTATTTTTTGCACTTTTATTGATATTAAATGTTAAATTAAATTAAGTTTTAATTAGTATTTTAAAATAATTAATATGATTTATTTTATAATTAAAAATATTTTATTTCATTTATGTTTATTTTGTTGGGAATATGTTGCATTTTTTGTGCTTGAAGAACAAGAAAGGAAAGAAAGCTAAAAAAGAAAGAAAAATGTGGCATTTCTGAAAAGCAAAGCCAGCAGTCCACAGCCCAAGCTAAAACCAGCCTCACGCTTGTATCCCCTTCATCGCAGCACCAACCCCTACGAGCCCACCTCCTGCGCACGGCTTAGTAGCATCCCAACCTAGGCATGTGCCTCCCAGCCTCACGGCCCACACAAGCCATCAGCTCCTTCTCTTCCTCCGCTTGGGCCTTCCTCCTTTAACCATCGGCACAGAAGCCTTCCTGCATCCTTTTTGGCCCAACTGCTTCACTCCACAAGCAGCCTATCATGCCTGCCAGAAGCCCTGCCGTCTGTCTCTTCTCCCTTGAGCCCAAAATGTCCCTTTGTCCCACCTGTTTTGATTGTCCAAAAATGTCATTTTCCCCAATTTGTCTACCTATTTTACTACAAAATCCATCATTACATCCTAAAATTCACATTCACATGGTTCAAGACATCTTTTTACACTTATTATGCCATATTATTCTTCATTTAAATTTTAATTTAATCAAGTTAATTAATTTAACACTTTATTTTTGTTCTAAATAGGTAGTTTCAAAAGTATTTTGGGGGAACTTGACATTTTGGCTACAATCATCTTTTCTACATTTTTTCTCTACAATTTTGTCTCTTCCTTTTGGAAGACCATTTTGTGCCAAGTATGTATTTCTTTTGTAATATATTTTGGATTCTAGTTATGTACTTCTAATCTTTTTCATAAGAATACTAAGATCATGATGAAGCAACTTGTAACTAGATAATATTTAGGGTAAATACTCATTTGATACCCTGTGTTTGATCAAAATACATACTTGGTATCCTATATTTTCAATAATCATCATCTGGTACCCTGTAATTTGAAATCATACATATTTGGTACCTTGAACTCAATTTTGATCAATAAAATTTTATCAATATGACCTAACTGCCATCAATTATATGAGTTTCAAGTTCAAATTTAATTACTTAATAACATATAACTTAGGGCAGTTTGGTTATATTGATGAAAAAAGTTCGTTCAAATTTGAGTCTACCTAATTTGTACGATTTCAAATTACAGAATACCAGATGAGCATTATTGAAAACATAGAATACCAAATATGTATTTCGATAAAACACAAGGTACCAAATGGTTATATACCCTAGTATTTATTTTGGTATGTTGGTGTGTATGGAATTTTTCTTCTTTATATATGTCTTTCATATTTAATATCTTGTATTTCGGATTATTAGATAATATTACACTTCATTCTTCACCTTGCAAGCATAATATTCTTTGATTAAGATGTGTCATAATTTTTCACATCCAATGCTTAGAACAAAAATATTATGTTTTGCCTTATAAATAATGTTATTTGATTTTTTGTTGTTTCACTAAGTTGATTCACATTAAATACTTTGAAATTGTATTTTTGGAAAGTGAAGAAAATTCCTATATTTTTTAGAAATAATTTGTGTTTAAATTATAAATCTATTTTGAAAATGATAGTTTGATTTATTTTAACTATCAATAAAACTTGGGAATCAATATACTAATAAATATTATTAAACTTACATTTTGTGGATTTTAGTATCTTAATAATCTTTCTCTTACGACTTCTTTCCAAATCATAATTTTATTTTTCTTGTCTTAAATATCTTTATTTTCTATCTTTTATTTTATTTTCTTGACACAAAATCTTATCAGTCTTTGGATCAAGGTTAGAGTTTATTTAATTTTGGTTTAAAATAGTTTCTTTTTTATTTTAGTAAATTCCCTTGGGTTCGACATCCTTGCTTGCACGAACACTATTCTATATACACGATTCGTGCACTTGCGGTTTACATTTTAAAACATACCACTTTTTAGTCCAACACGGAGCACTGCTTAGAGTGCTCGATCTAGCCATGAAAATCGATACTGAGTTTTTGGGAAATCGATCTTCAGGTTTTATGTGTCTGATACCATATTAAAAAACAGAAAAAAGTATTCTTTTAATTTTTTGTAAAAAATGTCTTTGTACAAAAGGGGACTATCAACTTATATAGCTAGGTTAATTATTAATAACAACTTAAAAAGAAAATGAAGCTTAACTAATTACATCCTAACTAACTTAGGTAACTAATTATGCTATCTAATAACCAGCAATTAGGGTTCAACTTTAACGTAATGGATAGATCCAAAATCCCATGATGCCATCTAAAAGTCGCTGTTATAATCAAAATGGGATTCTTTACTGACGCTTACAACCACTTTTGCACCTAGTTCATAAAAAAACTCTTGGATCGAAACTACTACCACGTAAACTCCTCTACCAGACCTGGATGCCTTCCTCCAAATGTAGATGTTTTCATTAACGGCGTTGCCTTATGTGGAACCCTAGCCGATGAATTTTCTTTAGTTGGCTTGATGACAAGCTATGTCGCAAGCATGTCTACGACGTCACTCTTATCCTCATGGTGGTTAGCTCAGCCAGCTCGATTATTTCCTTCAGTAGTTCACCAATCGTTGTCATGGTCACCCTCTAATTTTTTCGATTTTGGCTGGGGTTTGGAATCAGCAGCAATTGTCCTCTCTCCGCCACCATCATGGTCGAGTACTTGTCCACAACCACATGGGGAATATTCATTGTAATGACCCAAATTTCCTAATAAGGTTCAGGACCTTGATTAGGAGGCCGAGAGGGCCATAATTGATTTATTATTCCATTGAATCATTATATGCATGATTATGTGAATTATATTATTATATGATGATAAATGCATGCATATGGGACCACATTTCATCATAAGGTCATTTTGGTAATTTGGCCTGTTGAGGGCATAATTGTATATTTTCATGCATGTTGGTGAATTATTGATAAGACCACATTATAATGTGGATTTGTTCAAGCTATTCGACATGAGACGATCTTTGAGTGCAAGTTAGCGGTTTGGTCATAACAGGGTGAATTCGGGGCTCGGGGTAATTTGAGGATTAGTACATTACCGGGAATTAAAAGGGTAATGGGATATGATTTATTAGCATTTGAGAATATTGGGAATAATGAGAATTGGAGGACGTTAATTATGATTAACGAGATAGACGAGAAATGAGGGTTTTACCCTTGGTAGCCTTAAAAGGACTTTAAATGACCTAGGGGCATTTTGGTCTTTTGACGTAAGGATATATATCAATAGAAAGCTGTAGAAAGCTTAAGAAAATAGAGCATCTTCTTCTTCTTCTCCCGTTCGTCTTTTCTCCTTTTCTCTTTTAATTTTTGAACCCCAATTGAAGATACAAGCTAGGGAACCGAGCCTTGAAGGTCTACAATTGTGTTCATCCATTAAAGAGGGTGTAATACTGATCTTGAGGTAAGTTTTCAACCATGGAAAACTCTGGTTTTACTCTGTTTTCTTATTGAGTTTCAGTTGGAATTTTGAAGTTGAAAGTTGGGAATCTATGGCAGTTTTTGGCAAAGGTTGATTGGGTTTTGATGCCTAGGACTTGTATGTTGGGTATTTGGGATTTTGAATGAAGTTTGGAAACAGGTTTTGAAGCTTGGAAATGGAGAAGTTGAAGGAGGGAAAAACCAGGGTTGAAAAACCCTAGTTGTAGCACTACAGTGCCCAAAGGAGGGTGCTACAGCACTATCCAGGGACAATCATCCCTGTCTGTAGCGCTATGGTGATAGAGGGGCAGCACTACAGTACTAAACTATTTTTGCTAGTTCCTTGGGCACTTTTGAGGGTTTTTGGCTCGGGGTTTCAATTCCTAAGGCTCAGGATCAAATCCACTAACCGTTTGAGTTCAATTCGAGGTCCCGAGAGCGCGAGATTGGTCTCAGGATTAGGTTTTAGAACTTGAACTCATTGAAACATCGTTTATGATTGTGACTAGGTTATCACTAGGGGCTTGGAATCAGGATCGTGCTTGCTCATTTATTGGTAACTTGTGCATATGAAGCATGAGATACATGTGATTAGGGCATGATATGAATATTGCATATGAGATTGATCAGAGCTTGAGTCTCTGTAAATGTGCATGATCATAATTATGCTAGTGATTGTTAAGTAAGCATGCTGAATGCCCTACATTTGGATATTTGACATATGATATATGCTTGGTTGCATTGCTTACTTATGAATGGAACTGACCTATGAGTCAGGAATCGGCAATGGTTTCAGTATTGACTATGAAGTTGTGACTTATTAGTCAAGTTCGACAGTAGTACTGAGCACTGGTCGTATGGAATTGACCTATGAGTCAAGAATGGTATTAGCCTGCTTAACGCAAGCCAAAAATATTAGATCTAATCGACATAAGCATTGAATGAATCATCATGAACATTAATGCTTGACCGACATCAAGTTCGATGAAAATTAAAAGCGCTTGTCTAGTCTAAAGGCTAGTTACTTAGAGCCAGGGCCAAAAGGCCCAGGTGATTGCATCGTCACATGGCTAAGGGTGCGGAGCCCAAGTTTGTGACTCACTCATCAGTCACTCATATGATTAGGGATATAAGCCCCATCATGATTATCAAAATCCCAGTTAATCACTCATCTGATTAGGGCTATAAGCCCCATCATGATTATCAGAATCTCAAAGTGTTAATCACTCATCTGATTAGGGCTATAAGCCCCAGCATGATTATCAAAATCTCAAAGTGTTAATCACTCATCTGATTAGGATTGACTTGATAGTCATCCATACAGGAGGGCAGGATCCACCATCATTATTTGGACTTATTTGCATGCATGAATACGACTATTATTGCTAGGCATGACTATTATGATTTAGTAACATGTTATTACTATTCATGAGCATATTGAGTTTTCTTGCTGAGCTTCCGCTCACGGGTGCTATGTGGTGCAGGTAAAGGTAAGAGAAAGCAAGACCATCCTTGAGTTGGAGAGCTTAGGTGATGATGTGTACATATACAGCTGCTCGACCGCCACGACCGAGGGTTTAAAGAGGAACTAGGGTTAAACCCTTTTTGCCGCTTAGGTCGACTGGTTTTAAATATTTTATTGTAATTAACCTTTAAATTATATTTTTGGGATCCCAATGTATATAGTAAACGCTTTAGTGAAACGTTGTATCTTAACCAAAATTTTTAACCCTAAAACATTAATCACATTTAATTACACCATTTTGGCCAAATGACTCGGTTAGCGAGTTTAGCATTGTTTAAAATGCACACCGTAACGGTCCCTGGGTAGTAGGGTGTTACATTCATCATCGTTGTCTTCACCATGAAAGGATTCTGAATCCTCTCCGGTAGAGCCATCGCCATCCTCGTCTCTCATATCTTTCGGAGAGTGTTCTTGGCACTGCCTTATTCGATTGACTCGTTGGTTTCCACTCCAACAAGAGTTGATTACATGTGGAGAATCATATTGTTGCTCGTAGCATTTCCATCCATTTTAACTTACTAGTTTCATGTGATACTTTCGAAGACGCTGCAGTACATGACCTTGGTGGCCAAGGACCAAAAAAGGGCATGCCGAGACATGTCAAAAGTTCTCCAAGTCAACACAGAATGACAACGAAAGCACCATTTCCATCGAAGAAATAAATGACAAGTCATTTGGGCTATTCTCAAGTCAATTCCTCAAACGACAAGGAGTTCATCTACTCGGAATTGGTGCTGCTTGGTTCTTCGTTGATGTGGCTTACTACAACCAAAACTTGTTCCTAATAAATATCTTCAGTGTCATTAGGTGGCTGTTGGCGATGAAGAAAACGAGTGCTCTTGATAACCTTACGTGGTATTGTCACGGGTTACTAGTTTACCATGGCCTTAATTAATCATACGCTTCAAAATTCAAGTAGTGGGTTCTTCTTCATGACAATTTTCATGTTCGCTTTGGCATTGTCGTATCACCATTAGACGGCCACTGGAAACCACGCAGGATTCGTGGTGATGTACATAATGACATTATTCTTTGTCAACTACAGTCCAAACGCAATAACCTTCATTGTGCCAATGGATATTTTTCTAGGAAGATTTCGTTCTATGTGTCATGGGATATCAGCTATGAAGGGAAAGGCAAGGGCTATTGTTGAAGCTTTTGGATTCCTTTATGCAACGCAAAGTCAGGACAAGACGAAGATAGATGTCGGGCTGGAATTGGAATGAAAAATTTGTTTGGATTGGCTAAAATATAAAGACCTAGTGTTTTTACATAAGCTAGATGCAAAACTCTTAATGATTTCACATAGTGATGAAGTGAAAATTGAGTTTCTAATGTACGCATTTAAAAATTGTGTTTTTGGTTCTAAAGTGATACAATGAGGTATCTAAGGATACCCAAAACATTTGGGAGCATTTGGATGTGTTTAAGGTCAATTTGAGAGTTTTGACTTACTTAGGTGGCATGACGTTGCCACTCCAGTGGTGTTGCATCGCCTAAGACCCTAGGGTTCGGCAATACCCAACTGGCGACACGCCACTTGACTTGTCCGTTCAGACACGTGTTTTAAGCTCCAAATGATGTTCTTAAAAGCTATAATCCTATTATTGGACTTAATGACGGTGCCTACACTATAAAAGGGTTCTCTAAGAGTTTTGATAGCCTTGAGCACTCTCTCTAGCTCTCAAGGTCACAAGTTTTCTCCAATAAATTCATAAAGAAAGTGCTTGTATTTGTGAATTTTAAGGATTGTTCAATCCCAGTTCTAATTTTCTCTTGGAAAAGCCTCAAGCATCCATTAGTGTCTAGAAAATAGAGAATTTGGACAGCGATACTCCTCGTGTATAAGTTGGTTTTGTTTCTCATTGAAGAAGAAGTTCAAGTGGTAACCTAACACAGGTTTGAAGTTTTCAAGAAGATCCAAGAGTTTTGGTCTAAAACTAGGGTTTGTATTCTCAATCTCAATCTTTTGTTGGTCTCTGTCAATGATAATTGTGTGTAGATTCTTATTATTGTGGTGGTGTAATCTCACTCTCTCCTAACAAAATGATCTTATTGTACTGGGAGTGATTAATCTTTATGGGTTGCTCTTCACTTTTCTAATCCCAGAATCTAAGGGAAAATCATTGGAGGAGAAGTCACGAGAGAATGAATATGTTGATGTTGATCCTTCTACAAGGGTTTAGCTTTATTTTTTTTTTAAAAAAGACGTGTATTGTATTTCTTTTATTTTATTATTTTTTAAGGAACTTTGAGCTTGTATTTCCTTCTTCATCATCTACACATTTTAATTTTGTTCGATTCAAATCAATTACGAACATTGTCATTAATATCAAATTAAATGGCGTTTACATATAATAATAGTGGATTTCTATAGTGGGGGCATCACTTTTGCCCATACTGGTAGGGGTTTGGCACATAAATAAATTATAACTCAATTTTTTTTATATGACGATGAAAAATTGTAGTTATAGTATGCATCCACTAGTTTTCTAGAAATTTCGTATAATATATGGTGCTGAAAATAGGCTTCAAGTAGTCATTTGCATGCGTGCCAATTTTTTTTTATACTCCTACAACTGATTGTTTTGAACCCTATTTTCAATACCGTAAATTATTCAGAATTTCTCCAAATTTTGTAAAAATAGTAGGATGTATGATATAACTACAATACACACCTTCATATAAAAAATAGGTTATAATTTCTCTATGTTAAAAAAAACAAAGATGTCGACCTCTACTAATATATACAAAAATGGCACCCCCACACTAGAATTCCCTTATAATTAATTATAAGGTGTGCATGTTTATTAGAGAGAGATTATACCACCACAATATCTAGAATCTACATAAAATTATGCTTGACATAGACCAAAGAAGATTGAGAAAGATGATGCAAACCCTATGTAGTGTCCCAGAATTCTACTTAGCTAAATAGTAGTAGTAATAGTAGTAGTAGCTGTAGAGTTTTAGTTTCGTGGATATTGGTCAAAGCCGGGATTTAGTTAGAAACTCGTAGAAATAGTTATGGATTTTATAAGTTTAACCTATGGTTTAGAAATATTAATTTTATCATAAGGTTTGATTCATGAATATAATCCTAAGAATATTATTTATTATAACCTAAGGTTTAGATAGATTAAATAAGAGCGTAACACTTGTCACAAGCATGTTTATTAAGGATTTAAGTATTTTTGATGAATAGTTTAATTAAAAGAAAGATCTAGAAGCTCTAGAACCTTCCATTATCTGCTAGGATCACGTTTTACTCAGTCAAAGTAGTTTTAATCAATTTCAAATTATCCTAAAATGTGCAAAAACGTTTTTGAAATATCTGCGTATGCCGATATATCGCAGCTATAAGGGCCGATATATCGCCTATAATTGATACGAAAAACACGTCGACTTCGCATGAACGAAACCACAGACCCTCGAGATCATGGTAGGGGCAATATATCGCCTACCCTAGGCGATATATCAGCTCCAGTGGCCATATTTGAGTTGTTTGTAAAATTTTGAACTAGAAACAGCCCTCAACAACCTTGACTCGTTCCTGAATGTTTTTGACCAAAATCTGGGCATCTATTGAACAGATAATTCAAATTTATTCATTTTTAATCATTTATTTATTCATTTTAAAGGAGTTAGTTTCACTCCTTGAACTCTATAAATAGGACCCTTCACACAACCATTCTATTCATCATTCAAGCATAGTTAAGAGCCTCCAAGCTGCTAAGTTCGTTCTAGAGAGAAACACTAGGGTTTTCGGGCTAAAGCTTTCAAATCTAATGCTTTTAAAAACACTTGGGAAGTAAGATTTTGTGTGATTTTTGGTGTTTGAGGTATAGATCAAGGTTCTAAGCTATCCAATGTATTCATTATCTTCAGGTTTAGTTCACTATAGTTTCTATTATTCTTTCATTTTTCTTCAAATCCTAACTTGTGATAGTGACTTTTGGTTAGGGGTTCAACTTCTTTGAAACATAAAGTTTTCGGTAAATTTCTATCCCGATGGTTTAGATCTTCTTTTCATCTTATTTTCTTTAGGAAACTTATGGTTTCTTTATGTTTGGTTTTAGGAGTTTCAATCCTGCTCTTGTCTCCAATATTCTGGTTTTTGGTAAGGAAAATCAGATAGTTTAGTATTATGACTTATTTTATGTAGTTTATGATATAGTTTATGTTTTTATGGCCTAACATTTCAAGTACAATAAAGGGGTAAGTGTGTATGGACCTACGGTGTCCAATGATGTATGACGGACTATGTCCAGTAGGCTCGGTTGCCAAAACTTTATGACAGACCTAAGTGATGTCCAGGGCTTAATTGCCACCCCTGTATAAACACTTATCTTTTTATTATTTATGACTTGTTATTATGACCTATAGTTATGATTATGATTTATGACCTGTGACCTATAGTTATGATTATGACTTATGACCCATACTTATGATTATGAGTATGACTTATGACTTATGATTTATGATTTTTGATCTATGACCTATGATTTATGACTATGATATGATATAGGTTATGATATGACCTAGAATTTATTATTGTGTGATTAGTATAAATAAGTTTGTTTATGACTTTGATGAAATTTATGATATGTTTGATTATATGACTAACTCTTGTTTGTATTTTCCTTACTGGGCTTAGAAGCTCACCCCTTATGATGTTTTTATTTCAGGAAATTAAGGATAGAAAGGCCGGTGGCGAATGGGACCTAAGAGCTTTGTGATGTACTCGTGGGAACCATATAGTCGAGGAAGATCAAGCGGGCCTATTTTTATAAAAGCATATTATTTTAAAGTTTTACTTAAATGTTGCTCATTTTTGTGTTAAATTCAATTATTTTATTTTTGTAAAACCATGGATCCATGTATTTATTTTCAAGTTTTTATTCAATAAAGGAGCAATATTTATGAACTATGATCCAACACTGTGTTCTTGGTAATCTATGAGAAATTAGGGCGTTACACCCTAGTTGTTGAACAATCTTCTTCAACCTTGATGAACGTTCAAAACACTTGTTTAATCCACTACTTTGAACTTCTTCTTCTTCAATGCTAAAACACAACCAAAGGCTTATACACGATTTGTATCATTGTCCTAATTCTCTATTTCCTAGCCCACCATTGATGCTTAAGGCTTTTTCTAAGAGGAAATGGGAATTGGGATTGAACAATCCTTAAACTCACAAAGTCAAGCACTTTCTTTATGAGTTTCTTTGAGAAAACTTGAGATTCTTGAAAGCTAGAGAGAGATTTGAGAGAGTGATCATGCCTTCCAAAACTCTACGAGGACCCTTTTATAGTGTAGGCACCATCATTAGGTCTAACCAATATCATTAGAGTTAAATATCTCATCATTTGGAGCTTAAAACACGTGTCCGTACGAACACGTCAGGCGACGCATTGCCTTCCTATAGGTGATGCATGTTAGGATTAATGCCTTAAAAGCATGTAAAGACATTTTATTGAATTAAATAAAAAGAACAATTTTATTATATATTTGAATATTTTAATCATTGGTTGAATTAATTATATGACAATATCAAGAAAATTCCTTATTCATTCATGGGAATATGATCTTGTATTAGTACAATAGAATAAAGATCATATATAATGAATAAAATTGTCAGTAACATATTAAAGTAATGAATCTTTAATGAATGGTTACTATTGCTGTTTACTAAGCATACGAGATGCAAGTGATCTAGATTTAGATTACTGATGTGGATAGACATCTTAGTAAGGGTGTTGTATATAATAGAGATTATATATGACAGGACCGATAAGAATTAATTATCTTTATAAACTTGCCGATTGAGATAAAGATTTGATTCTTATCATCATAGATGATCATTTGTAGATCAGTCTAAATCTTGAGTATTCATGAACTTCTGTTTGTGTTTATTTGGTCTTTTGATTCACTCGTCAAGGTTTCTCAGTATAATGAGGCTAATGACTTTTGTTTTGGAGATTCAATATCATGAATTACTGGGAACATGAATTACAATAATGGAATCCATATTTTCCTAATGGATCAAATATTGGTTCCCTTAATGGATAATTCTGGAACTGAATAGTTATTGAGCTCAAATCTATAATTTGATTATAGATTAATTATTCTCTAGTGATTAATGGTACTTAAGGAACATGAGGTAATTAGAAGGGTAAAACAGTAATTTTGTCCAGCTCTAATTAACGAACCAATAATTGGAGGACAAAACTACATTTATTGATTATATCAATGTACTACAAAGAAAACTCTATAAATATAATTTTATAAATACTTAGAGTGCAATTCCATATTTATAGTGAATTAATCATGGAATTAATAAATAAGATTATTATATTAAAGAGTTTAATTAATAATCTGGTTTATTGGAGCTACGTATTATAGGTCTATGGTCCTTAGATCACATCTGTCCTACATTGTCAAGGGTAAGGATGTCATAAGAAAGATTTGTAGAGAGAATGACTTAATTGCAAATGAATTAATTTTCTAGGGCAATGAAATAATTACATGATAGTTATGGGCAATTGATTAATTATGAATTAATTAATTATTTAACTATATATTTTTTATTTTGAAAAACTATAGGTTAAAATAAATATTAATCTTGTTTGGATTAATATATAAAAAGAGATTAATAATTATCTTATTTAGAATAAGATATTTATTTATTTATTTAAAATTGATATTTTAAGATAAATTTAATTTTAATTAATTTATATTTATTTTGGGATAAGTATATTATCTTAAATATTAATTAAATAAACAAATGAGAAAATTAGAAAAAACCCTAATGTGGCTCACGCCACTCACTGTACTGGACAGTGAGTGGCGCCACATAGGGATATTTTCTATCCCTGGTATTTGAATTTTGAATTTCAAATAATTTGTTTATTTAATTATATATATTTAATTATTCTTTTTAAATATGATTTAAATTAAATAATTAAATAAGTTAATTATCTTTATAAACCTATAAATAAATTATTGTTAGACAGAGAGTCTCTCTCAGAAATAGAAGCGATAGTTTTCCTAAACCTGAAAATCTATTCAATTCCTCTTCTCTCTATCAAACATCTCTAGATCTCATGTGTTGAGTACATCTAGAGTGTCATAAATCAACATTTTGAATCCTACGTGCCCACACATGCCCTTGTGTGTTTGAGGATTGGTTTGGAAGAGAAATGTGCGAGTCTTTAGAACTTGGATAGTAAGATCATTGATTTTATACAAAAAGATTTGAAGACACTTGATAGGCTACAATAGGTAATATCTAATCTGGTTGTATGTGATTTAATATATATATATGTGTATGATCTTGGCTGGTATTAATAATTATTAAAAAGGGCCCATTCTCCGCTGCGTATCTCTGATTTGGTCTTTTAATATCAACAATGCATTGTCAGCCAGGAGATACATCTCCACTAGCAGATGATGCATCACTTGCTGGGGCTTTTCAGCCCTATTGCATCTAGGCGATGCAATGCCTCCTAAGAGGTGGTGCATCACCTCCTCCTATGACTTATGTGTAGCGCACCAAATTTTATTTATTTATTAAATTTTGTGCTTTATTTAATTTAATTGTTAAGTGCTGTAAATTATTTTATTTATTTGTTTAAATTAATTGTTAGAATTGTTTGGTAGAATTTTGTGAATTTGATTGTTAATTGTTTATTTATTTTAATTTTGTGAATAAAATGAGTTTTGATTGAATGCACCAAGGTGCATAGTAGGTAGTGATGCACCTTAGTAATTGAATGTGTGCATGTGCATGGTTTCATGGTGCACTTGAATGGAATTTTCTACACACTCTTATTTTTTCTTTTATTAGAAATATTTTTTTAGTTAATTAAAATGAAAGAATAAATAAATAAATAAATAAAATAAGAAGAGGAAATAGCTTTGGCGTGTGGAGCATAGTGAGAAAGAGAGTGATTCTATTCCTATTTTAATTGGCAATTAAATTGAAGACAATAGCTATAAAGGGTATGGGAGGTTGTCATCTTTATTTCCTACCAATTAAGAGAAAATCAAATTAAATAAAAAATTAAAAGAAAATAAACACAATGAGGAAACTTACCAATTTTTCTCTTAGGCTTTTACGGGCTAGGTTAGAATAAAGAGGGAAGGAAAGAAGGGAAGAGCATTATGCTCCTTGGGCTGGTGTGCACGAGAGAAGAGAGAGGAGGAAGAGCACGAGAACTAGAGAGAGAGAGAGAAGAGCAAGAAGGAGAAGAGAAGAGGATGATTTTGAAGGTCTTGGGTAAGCGTTCTTAAGTTTATGGTTTGAATCCTCTAAAATATATCTTTATTTTCTTGATGCTAAGAACTCCCTCCTTCTCTTTGTTTTGATTTTCGAAATCCTTAGGAGAGTTTGATCAAAGGTGGTGGCCATTGTTTTGGTCCTTGAGTTCTAGCAAGAGAGGTAATGAGTAAACCCCTTTTTGGTCTTATGGTTTTGTTGTTCTTATCTTTTGTTTCTTGTGATTTGAGAATATTGTTTGAGAATGATGATACATTGTTTTGTTCTCCTTTGATTGATGGTTGTTTATTAGTTTTGATTTTTGTATGATTTCCTATAGGGGTTTCGACCAAGGATATGTAGGGGATTCTATCATATTTTTTTTTCATGTGTTATGTTGGATTCATGCTCTAGGGTTCTTGTTTTCTCATGAACTTTGAAAATCACACCTTTAATTTTGAGAGATGATTTTTTTTTTTTAAATCATGATGAGTTTAAATAATTGATAACTCTACAAAATATAGTTATTTTACCATATTTGATATGATATTTGTTGCTTAATTCTTGAGTTTTTAATTGATTTATTAGGTTTTTAAGTAATTTTGAATTTATTGGGTTTATTTTGATTTTATTTATTTTTATGTGTTTTTATAGTTATTTTGTTGTAGTTTAATTATTTGAATTATTAAGTTTAGTTAGAAGTAAAAAAAATACACTTTTGTTGATCTTTAATGTTAAATTAAATTAAGTTGTAATTAATATTTTCAAAGAATTAATATGGTTTATTTTATAATTGAAAATATTTTATCATGACTTAATTTATATTTATTTTGTAGGAATTATGTGGTATTTTTTTTAGCTCTTAAAAGCCAAGAAAAAGAAAGAAAAAAGTGGCAAATCTGAAAACTAAAGGCCTAAGCTGCCCCAGCCTGCCCTCTCCAGCCCAGCTACCTCCCGTACGCCCGCCAGAGCTCCATCCTACAGCCCACCACACAAGGCCCAGCTGAAGCCTTCTCCCAGCCATCTTTGGGCCTGACACTTCCAGGCCCACCCACGCCTCCCAGCTGCCAGCAGCTAGCTGCCTCCATTGGCCCAAAGCCTTGCACCCAGGCTCAACCCAAAGCTGCCCCAGCCTGGCCCATCTGCCTGCCAGCCCACCAGCAACCATGCCATTTTTATCTTGAGCCCAACAATGTCCCTTTGTCCTTTGTCCAAAAATGCCACATTTGTACCCAACTTTTCTAAAAAATTTACCCCAAAAACATCATTACACCTAAATTTACCTCTACATACTCTCATTTTGGCTATAAATAGAGAATTTCAAGATCATTTTTGGATGCTTAATTTTTGGTTAACATCTTCTTTTCTACCATTTCTCTCTAATATTCTCTCTTCTATTTTAGTGTTATTCAAGGCATTTTTCAAGTTTGTCTTCTTTTTATTTTGTGATTTCTATTCTAGTTATGTGATTCTAATATTTTTCATAAGATTATTAAGATCATGATGAAGCAACTTGTTACTAGATAATATTTATGTTGTATGTTGATTTCCCTTGTAATGCAACAAAGTTTATGGATTTTTCTTCTTCATATATGTCTTTCATCTTTAATATCTCATATTTTGGATTATTAGATAATATTGCACTCTGTTCTTCATTTTTGAAAAACATAATATTCTTTGTGTGTGTAAGATGTGTCATTAAATTGTACACATCCAATGCTTAGAACAAAAATATTATGTTTTGCCTTATAAATAATGTTATTTGATTTTTTGTTGTTTCATTAGGTTGATTCACATTAAATACTTTGAAATTATACTTTTTTTTTTAAAAGTAAAGAAAAATCCTATCTTTTTAAAAATAATTTGTGCTTAAAATTATAAATCTATTTGGAAAATGATAGTTTGACTTATTTTAACTATCACTAAAACTTGGGAATCAATATACTAATAAGTATTATTAAACTTACTTTTTGTGGATTCTAGTATCTTAATAATCTTTCTTTTTAACATTTATTTTCAAATCAGTATTGGTTTACTTTTATTCTCTTAAATAACTTTATTTTAAATCTTTTATTTTATGTTCATGACATTAAATCTCATCAATCTTTGGAGCTAGTTTAGAATTTATTAATTTTGGTTTAAAATAGTTTTCTTTTTTATTTTAGACAATTCCTTTGGGTTCGATATCCTTGCTTACACGATCACTATTCTATATGAACGATTTGTGCGCTTGCGATTTACATATAAAACATACCCATTTTGGGTCCATCAAGTTTTTGGCGTCGTTGCCAGGGAGTTGCAAGAAAGGAAACGAAATTTATCTCAAGCTTAGTGAATTCTTCTACTAGTTATTTTAATTTTTTCACTTAAAAAATATATATATAGAAAAATATATATTTATATAAAAACTAAAAAAAAGATAAAAAGAAAATTGAGGATGGTTCTACCACCCATAAAAAAAACTTACTTATATATATTTATATTTATTGTTTTTTTTAGTTGACACCACTTGTGCCTCCTTTTTATCTTTTTAATTTTTATAGTTGATGACACTTGTGCCTCCTAATTTTGTTGTAATTTTCCTTATTTATCTTGTTGTTATATATTTTTTTTGCAATTTAGTAGTTGATGGCAATTTTACCTCCTAGCTAGTTGATGACAATTTTGCCTCCTAGTCTTTTATCTTATGTTTTAGTTGATGGCACTTGTGCCTCCTAATTTTTACCTTATTTTTGTTATGGTTGATGGCATACTATGCCTCCCTACTCTTGCCTAATTTTTTATAGTCTTATTTAATTTTACCTTATTTTTCTGTCTTTTATCATATTATTGTGTAATTGTGAAAAAAATATGAAAAAAAACCTAAATCTTGTCATTTCACCATAATCAATTTTTGCTTAAAGGAAATTTGAACAAAATTCCCAATCCGCCTCTACTAATTAACCTCGGGGAGTTGTTAATAGTGTGCGAGTAAGTGGAATCAAATAGGCCTGGGGACAACTAAATCATAAAAATTATATTGTTGTGAAATCTCTAAAAATTCTAAGTATGCTCTGTGGTTGCGGTTTTAACTGATCTTCCACATCAGAAAATTGTTTGTTTGAGATCATCTTTGTTGCTTTGTTTGTGAAAATTGTATGCATCATTGGGAACGTAACTCTAAAAATCAATTTGTAAAAAAACGTTCATCTTTGTTTGAAACTGAAAGTATTAGTAAAAATCTGAGCATCATGGAACCAATTGCTAATATTAATAGAAATCTTGTTGATGAAAATGTTGTGCCTGAAAAAACTTTGCTCGAATATTTTGCACCTACTTCATCTAATGCTCCTTCATGTATTGTTTTTCCTACCACTTCTGCAACCCATTTTGAGCTTAAACCATCAATCATTCAATTGTTGCCATCTTTTTATGGGTTAGATAGAGAAGATCCTTACATGTATGTCAAAGATTTCTTAGAAATTTGCTCAACATTTAAATTTCAAAATTTTCTGATGAGTCGGTCAAACTAAGATTATTCCCTTTTTCATTAAAAGGTAAATAAAAAATTTGGTTAAATTCCCTTCCCACGAGGTCTATAACTACATGGGATCAACTTTATAATAAATTCTTGCTGAAATTTTTTCCTATGTCTAAAACTGATAGTCTAAGGAGAGAAATCTCCGAGTTTTTTCAAAAAGATAATGAAGAGTTTTATGAATGTTGGGAAGGATTTAAAGATTTATTATTGAAATGTCCTCATCATGGTTTTGAAAAATGGAGACTTGTAAAATATTTTTATGATGGTTTGACTCCCTCTAATCATCAAATGATTCAATCTATGCATACCAGAAATTTTTTAAAATCTCAAGGACAAGAGCCTTGGGACACCCTTGAAGATTTATCTGTCAATTCACAACGATGGAATTATTTTGATCCTAGGTCTAGGACAACTAATTCACCAAAAAGAGGAGGAAGGCATGAAGTAAAAGATGAATTAGACTTAAGAACATCCTTAGACAAATTAGCGAGAAAAGTAAAAGCTTTAGCCATAAGCCAAACTATAAATTCTCCAATACAACCAAGAAAAGATGTTTGTTCTATATGTTCTAGTCCTTGCCATAATGTCCAATCATGTCCTTCCTACCAAGAAGCCTTTTCTGAGGAGTCCAATTCTCTTCATGCTTATGGGAAACCAAATGATAGCCCATTTTCATCCACTTATAATCATAATTGGAGAAACCATCCAAACTTTTCATGGAGACAAAACCAACCTCCAATGAATCGAGGGCATCAATAAAACACGCAAAACCAAACGCATGCCCCACAAAATCAATCATATCCTCAACAAAGGGAACATTCCTTAGAACATACTTTACAAAAATTTATGCAATCCACTCAACAAATCCTACAAAATCAGTCTCAATCAATTACCAAACTCGAGATACAAGTAGGACAACTCGCTACTGCTTTAGCTGATAGAGAAAAAGGAACATTCCTTAGTCAACCTATCCCAAATCCAAAAGGTCAATATTGTAGTATCCTGGAATTTTACTTAGCTGGAATTGTAGCTGTAGAATTTTAGTCTTTGTGGATATTGGTTCAAGCTGGGATTTAGTTAGAAACTCGTAGAAATAGTTATGAATTTTATAAGTTTAACCTATGGTTTAGAAATATTAATTTTATCATAAGGTTTGATTAATGAATATAGTCCTAAGAATATTATTAATAACCTAAGGTTTAGATAGAATAATTAAGAGCGTGACATTTGTCACATGTATGCTTATTAAGGAATTAAGTATCTTTGATAAATAGTTTAATTAAAAGAAAGATCTAGAAGCTCTAGAACCTTCCATCATCTGTTAGGATCACGTTTTACTCAGTCAAAGTAGTTTTAATCAATTTAAAATTATCCTGAATTGTGCAAAAACGTGTTTGAAATATCAGCGTATGCCGATATATCACAGCTACAGGGACCGATAAATCGCCTATGATTGATACGGAAAACACGTCGAATTCGCACGAACGAAACCACGGACCCTCGGGATCATGGTAGGGGCGATACATCGCCTACCTTAGGCGATATATCGACTCTAGTGGCCAATTTTTGAATTTCGTAGAATTCTGAACTAAAAACAGCCCTCAACAACCTTGACTCATTCCTGAATGTTTTTGACCGAGTTCTGGGCATCTGTTGAACAGATAATTCAAATTTATTCATTTTTAATCATTTATATATTCATTGAAATAAGAGTTAGTTTCACTCCTTGAACTCTATAAATAAGACCCTTCACTCAGCCATTTTTCTTCATATTCAAGCACAATTCAGAGCCTCCAAGCTGCTAAGTTCGTTCTAGAGAGAAACACTAGGGTTTTTGTAACGACCCAAATTTGCTAATAGGGCTTAGGGCCTTGATTAGCGTGCCTGGAGGGCAATAAATGATTTAATATGATAATATGTGAATTTAAATGAATATGTGATTAGAAATGCATGTTTAGGTTAATTAAATGTGCGTGTGGGCCCCATCTGGTGATTATGGGCCAGTTTGTAATTTTAGCCTGCTGAGGGTATAAATGTGATAAATGCGATATGTATGTGATTTATTGGTGCAGCACGATCCGAGACAGTCTTGGGGAGCGGTTAGCCAGAAAGTCACAACGGGGTTGAGAATTCGACTCAGGGCGAGTCGAGGGGTACTTTGGGTATTAGATGTATTATTGGGTTATCGGGTTATGGAAATAAATATTTGGAGATATATTTGAGGTTAGAATGTCTAGGAGGGAATATTGGGGAAATTTACCATTTTTCCCTCGGGGACGTTTTGGTACCCCGAGCCTTGAGATAACCACATAGACTAAGTTAAATAAAACAAAAAGAAAGAATCATTTAGAGACTTGTAGAAACCGACCTAAGTTTTCCTCTTCTCCCTCTCTCTATTTTCTCTAAGGCATAACAAAGGAAAATTTTGGTGAAAGCTGGAAAAAAACAAGGAATTGGGTTGGGAAATCTTGGGAGCTAGAAGCTTGAGGCTTAAGGACCAAACTCAGAGGATTAATTCAGCAAGGGTAAGCTTTAAATTACAAGAATTGCTCTTGAATTTCTGTTGGTTTCTTTAGAATATGCATGTGAATGGGTGAAGTATAGATTTTGGGTTTGATGAGGTTTTTAGCTCAAGTTCTTGTTAGGTTTTGCTGTTGAGATTGTTGTAAGACCTCTGTGATTAATGTTTGGATTGTTAGGTTGATTTGTATAGATGATTGGATGGGTTTTAGAAGAGAAAAGGGAGGATTTTTCTGGGTTCGAAGGGTCGGGCCGCGACATTGTTCTTGCTGAGCCGCGACCCTTTGAATCTGATGTGTGCTGAGAAAGGAGGGCGGACCGCGGCATGGCCTGAGTAATGTTGCAACCCTTACCTATTTTTGGGCATTTGGAGGCCTCTGGTTGGGGACATGTCGTGGCATGGTTGGCTAATGCCGCGACCCTTAAGGGATTGTGGGATTTTGAGATTCTAGGCTTGGGAATTTAACCTAGGGTGCTCGGGATTGAATCTTTTACCATGTTTGGTGAAACTCAATGACCCAGAGACTAGAATTGTGATTTAAAGCTAGTTAATGGATTGGAATTTGATGAATGAATATGGTTAATGCATTGTGATTAAGGCTTCGGCGAGGCTCGGTTTAGAGGACTGTGCTCGGGACATCAGCGCGTGGAAAGCTCGGGACTCAGGTAAGAAAACTACTGTTTCCCATAGAGCATCATTTGAAGGGCTTGACCCTATGTTATTGAGTTGTAGGGCTTGGCCCTATATGACTGTGTTGTGGGGTTTGACCCTTTAATTGAGTTTATGTATGCTTAGCTTTATCATATGTGAATGTGTTGATTGAACGACATGAGCCGTGAACGGTGAAGACCGATAACGGCGAAAGTCGAGAACGACAGAGACCGAGAATGGCAGAGACCGAGAACGGCAATGGGCTGGGAATGGCGATAGGCACATGGAGTGCAAGGCCGGGAGCGGCAAGGGGCCAGGGCCGGAAGCAGCGTTTAGCACGCGGAGTGCGAGTTGCTTGGATAAGTCCTAAAGGATACCCGGGATATCCTCACGGTGTGGACCGCGAACCCAGGGCCTGGTAAAGCACGTGGGACGGCTTGGCCGTATGTGTTTAGCCTATTGATGGCTTGTTTATATACTATGTGTTTGTTTTGCATATGTTATCTATTTGTGGGTTTTCTTGCTGGGCTTCGGCTCACGGGTGCTCTGTGGTGCAGGTAAGGGCAAGGAGAAAGCCAACCAACCATGAGTGTAGCAAGCATGAGGCGGCGTGTACATGTTTGGCCTGCTTGGCTGCCACGGCCAGTGGTTTTGGGAGATGGTTGTGACAAACCCAGATTTTTTCGTCTAGTCGACTTGCTTTGTATTTATATGTTATAAATATTTCTAATAAGTATTTTTGGGATCCCAGGTGTCAAACACTTTATGATTTTCAGTAAATGAGATTATCTCCAAAGTTTATAACTCTATTTATGATTTAGTTACACTTTTAATCTAAAACCTTGACTAGTGAGTTAAATGCACGTTTTAAACTCACTTAGTAACGACTCTAAGGAAGTAGGGCGTTACAGTTTTGGGGTTAAAGTTTTCAAATCTAAGCTTTTATAAACACTTGGGAAGTAAGTTTTTGTGTGATTTTCGGTGTTGGAGATATAGATCAAGGTTCTAAGCTATCCAAGGTATTCATTATCTTCATGTTTAGTTTACTAAAGTTTCTATTATTCTTTCATTTTTCTTCAAATCCTAACTTGTGATAATGACTTTTGGTTAGGTGTTCAATTCCTTTGAAACATAAGGTTTTCGGTAAGTTCTTATCTCAATGGTTTAGATTTTCCATTTATCTTATTTTATGTAGAGTCCAAGAACTTTACTTAGCTAGTTAGATAGTAGTAGCAATAGTAATAATTGTAGTATTTTTATGACTGTGGATTTTGGTTCAGACCGGGATTTAATTGGACACTCGTAGTAACACTTGTAGATTTTCTAAGTTTAACCTATAGTTTAAGAATATTAATTTTAACCTAAGGTTTGATTAATATGACTGATATTGATGGTGATATTTATTATATTATAAGGTTTAGATAGACCCAATAAGAAAGTAACACTTGTCATGTGTATGTTTAATGATAATTAAGTATTTTTGAGGAATAAGTTTATTAAGATCAATATTTGAATATCCTAGGGTCTGTCAGCAGCTTTGAAATCGTTAGAGGACTTAGTCAAGGTTGTTTACTCAATTCAAATTAGGCTAAAAATGTGCAATTTCGTGTTTAAATATTCAGCGTATGCCGATATATCGCAGCTATAGGGGGCGGTATATCGCAGTATGGGGATACGAAAAACACGTAACTTCGCACGACCAACTCGACGAGCCTCGGGCATATTAGCCCAGGCGATATATCACCTACTAGGGGCGATATATCGACTCCTTTGATGGATTTTTGAATGCTTTTGAAATCGTTCTCATTTTATTCCTTAACCTCTTGATAAGTCCATCATCTTTCTGACAGAGTCTTCAGCCTCTGCTGAACGATAATTAAAATATTTTTCAATTAAAAAGCCATTATTTTATTCAAGTTAAATGAAGATCTTTTCATTCTTGAACTCTATAAATAGGACCTAGTACCCAGCCATTTATTCATTCATCAAGCTAAGTTCAGAGGTTGCAAGCTGCTAGGAGTACTTGAGAGTGTAAACACTTGGGTTGGGGATTATAAGCTTACCAAACACTTGGGAAGTAAGGTTTATAGCACATTTCGGTTCGAGGTTTAGATCGGTCATAGAAGCATTCAAGGTATTCCAAACTCTAGTTCATTTTGGTATTGTTTTCCTTAAGTTCTTATAGTTTTCTACTCAACATCCTAACTTTATTCTTTATTCTTGGTTAGGAAATCTAAGATCTTGAACATAAGATTCTTGGTAAGTATATTTTTGAAGGTATAGTTCTTTCATTCTTTTCATCCCTTTTTCATTAGTATACTCACCTTGCTTTGATGGTTTTTAGGAGTGTTCCAAAGTCCCAATCCTGTTCTCATATCCCGGTATTTTTGGTAAGGAAAATAGGATAGGATTCTATATCGTATGTGTTATCTTATGATTTATGTGTTATGTTATATGTTATATTATGTATGTTTGTAGACATGGGCATATGACTTGTATAACTAACAAGCCCCAATAAATTTATGGGCATATGACTTGCTTAGCTAGCAAGCCCCACAAATCTAATGGGCATATGACTTGTTTAGTTTACGAGCCCCAAGTAATAATGGCCATTATAGTATGTGTGACATATGTTTATGATATGTTTTATTATATGATGCGTTATGAATTTTATGTATATGGTTTACGTGTTAGGTTTTCCTTGTTGGGCATTAGGCTCACTCTTTTATGTTTATATGTGCAGGAAAATAGCTTTGGTGGTGGGAAAGGTTCTTGGAAGCTTGGGGATGTGTATTGAGGCGAGATGGAATCGATGGACCGAGCGTTCGATTCGAGGATGAAGTCTCTTTAAATTTTATATGTATTTTCTGCACTTTATTATGCAATCCATTTATTTAAAATTATGTTATGTTTTTATTTTAAAAACAATGGGATCCTATATCCTACTTTAAATTTTATGTAGTTTAACATTTGTTTTTACAAGTTTTAAATGAAGTTATGATTATTTTCACTTGTAAGTTTTATTAAAAATTAGTGTCTATGTATAGTACTCATTAATGGTCCAAAGTCTAGAGTAGTTGGGTCATTACATTTTCTTTAGAGGACTTATGGTTTCTTTATGTTTCGTTTTAGGAGTTTCCAATCCCGCTCTTGTCTCCAATATTCCAGTTTTTGGTAAGGAAAATTAGATAGTTTAGTATTATGACTTAGTTTATGATCTAGTTTATGTTTGTATGATCTAACATTTCAAGTACAATAAAGGGGTAAGAGTGTTTGGACCTAAGGTGTCCAATGATGTATGACGGACTATGTCCGGTAGGCTCGGTTGCCAAAACTTTATGATGGACCTATGTCCAGTGTATGACGGACTTTTGTCCGGGGATTAATTGCCACCCCTGTATAAACACTTATCTTTTTATTATATCTGACTTGTTATTATAGTTATGATCTATGACTTATGACTTATGACCTATGACTATGACTTATGATTTATGACCTATAATCTATGACTTATGACTTATGACCTAAGACTTATGACTTAGAGTATGATTTCTGATTTATGACTTAGATTATGATTTAGAAATATGACTTTAGTTATGATATGATCTAGAGGTTTGTATTTGTATGACTCTTGTGAATTTATGTTATGTTTGATTATATGACTAACTCTTTGTATTTTCCTTACTGGGCTTAGAAGCTCACTCCTTATGATGTTATTATTTCAGGCAAGTAAGGATAGAAAGGCCGGTGGCGAGTGGGGACCTAAGAGCTTCGTGATGTATTCGTGGGGACCATATAGTCGAGGAATATCAAGTGGGCCTATTTATTTATTTTTATTTAAGAAAGTTATTTGAAAAGTTTTATTTAAATGTTGCTCATTTTTATGTTAAAGACAATTATTTTACTTTTTGTGAAAACCATGGATCCATGTATGTATTTATTTTCAAGTTTTTATTCAATAAAAGAGCAATATTTATGATTATGACCCAACGTTGTGTTCTCGATAATTTATGAGAAATTGGGGCGTTACAAATATGAGATATGAAAGTCTAGTCATAATGGAGAAGCCAAATCAATTTCAACTCTTAGATCCAGAAAGAACATTGTCAAACCCGATTACATACCCGAGGTTGAAAAAGAAAAAGAAAAGAGTCAACCTTCTAGTTCTAATACCAATGACTCTTCAAACAAGGAAACTATAATCCATCCTTTCATTCCAAAAGCCCCATTCCCACAGAGATTACTTCCAATTAAAAAAGGCGGCCAATATAATGACATCTTAGAAGTTTTTAAATAAGTCAGTATTAATATCCCCTTCTTAGATGCCATTAAACAAATCCCTGCCTACTCTAAATTTTGTAAGGAACTTTGTACTGTAAAAAGAAACACTAATGTTCCTAAAAGGGCATTTTTAACTGAACAAGCTAGTTCCATTATTCAATATAAGAGTCTTGTTAAATATAAAGATCATGGGTGTCCCACAATTTCATGCATTATTGGTGATCATTTTATTAACAAGACTTTACTTGATTTGGGTGCTAGTGTAAATTTATTGCCTTATTCTGTTTATAAGCAACTTGGTCTTGGTGAACTAAAACCTACTTCTATAATTATTCAATTAGCTGATCGTTCCGTGAAAATTCCTAGAGGCATTATAGAGGATGTTTTAATCAATGTTGATAAATTTTACTTTCCTGTTTACTTCATTGTTCTTGATACTCAACCTGTGGAAAATGTGCATGCTCAAATTCCTATCATTTTAGGTAGACACTTCTTAGCTACATCTAATGCAATCATTAATTTTCGTAATGGTATTTTGAAATTATCTTTTGGAAATATGACTTTTGAATTGAATGTTTTTAATGTTGCTAAATTTGTTGAGTGTGAGGAAGTGCATGAAGTTAACATGATATATAGTATTTGTGAAGATGATAGAAATGACTTACTTGGCTTTTGTGAAAAATACTTTGGTATGAACTTGCATGTTGACGATTCTAATGATGATGTGAATTATTTTCTAGAGTCTATACCCTTAAATGAAACCAAGCTTGAACCTTTTTCACCCTTAGATCATGTTCAATCAATTTCCGAGTCTCCAAAGTTAGACCTTAAACCTTTGCCAGAAAATTTAAAATATACTTTTCTAGGAGAGTCTGAAACCTTACCTGTTATCATAGCATCCGCCTAGATAAAGAACAAGAAGATAAATTGTTAGATATCCTTAGAAAACATAAAGAAGCCATAGGTTGGACCATTGGAGACATTAAGGAATTAGCCCATCCATATGTATGCATAGAATCCATCTAGAAGAGAATGCTAAAACCTCTCGAGAATGTCAAAGAAGGCTAAATCCAAATATGAAAGAAG
This sequence comes from Humulus lupulus, assembly GCF_963169125.1. NCBI lineage: Eukaryota > Viridiplantae > Streptophyta > Magnoliopsida > Rosales > Cannabaceae > Humulus > Humulus lupulus. The sequence goes on from NC_084798.1 coordinate 187,031,504, forward strand.
TAGTTAGAGAATGTTAGGAGTGTGTCCTAAAAGCATGTAAAGACATTTTTTTTTCTGTGAATAAATAAATACAATGGTTTATTATTATTGTTATATTTAGATTGTTAAATTATTGTTTGAATAATTTTGTAAATATCAGAAAAATTACATATTCATTATTGAGGATGTGATCTTGTATTAGTACGAGAGAATTAAGATCACATGAATAAATAAAAATAGTCAACAACAACAAATTAAAGTTATGGAATTCTTTAATTGGAGTTGTTTGTACGGTTTACTGAGTATCGCAATGATACAAATAATCTAGATTCGGATTATTAATGTGGTAAGACATCTCGGTAAAGGTGCTTTATATAATATGATTATATATGACAATGACCGATATGAATTAAAGTCTTTATCCAAAAACCATTTAACAATAAAGACTTGTAATTCGTATCATAACTGATGATCATTTATAGATCAACCTAAATCCTGAGTGTTCATGAACTCCTGTTCATGTTTATTAAATCTTTTGATTCATTCGTTAAGGTCTCTTCAAAGAATGAGGCTAATGACTTTTGTTTTGGAGATTTAATCTCATGGATGGCTGGGAACATGTATCAACAATACGAAATCTAATCTTTCCTAACAGATCGTATATTAGTTCCCTTAAGGGTTAATTCTGGAACTGAATGATTTTGAGCTCAAATCTATAATTAGATTATAGATGAATTATTTACTAGTGAATTAATGGTACTTAAGGAATAAGAAGTAAATTAGAAAGGTAAAATGGTAATTCTTCCATTCTAATTTATGAACTAATTAATTAGAGGGTTGAACTATTGTAAGATGGTTATATCAATAGACGACTAAAGAAAAGATTTCTGTAAAAGTATATCTATAACATAAAGAGTGCAATTCTGAATTTATAGTGGAGTAATATCAGAATTAATAAATTAACTATTATAATTAAAGAGATTAATTATTTAGTTTATTTATTGGAGCTTAATGTTATAGGTCCATGATCCCCGAAATGGCTCAAACAATCACTGACAAAGGTAAATACAAAAATGGGCAAAAAGGACTTATGTGATAAGTAAAATATTTTTCTATGTATCAAACATAATTATTGTTTAATTATGTGTAATTAATTAATTATTTAATTTAACAAAAATATAATTAATTTTGAATTAATTTATTTTTGGGATTTTTGGTATTTAAATAATAATAAAAATTGGGAAAAATCACATGCCATCATTGGCATGTGGTACACGTGTAGCATAGTGCACAGTCACTGTGCTACACGCATAAGAGACTGTAATCAGTTTCTAGGTTCCACAATTTTAGTTATTTAAATATTAAATAAATAATGAGATATTGTAATTTGATTAAAATATTATTATTTAAACAAAAATCTGATAACTGATTAGTTATTTTCAAATTGTTTAAAATAACTAAGATTTTATTTTAATATATTGAATATATATTAAATATAGGATATCAGTTTTACAGAACGTAATTTTTCATGGATAGAAAAATATCTAGAAATCTCTCTCAGAGAAAGAGAACAGTGATACAAACAAAAGTCACTGTTCTTCACAAAACCTAGGTCCAAACTTTATCAGATCTCATGTGTTGAAAACATATGATAAATAGTTTTTTGCCTATTGTTTGTATAGCGAGCCCACACTCGTTCTTTGTGTGCTGAGAACATTTTGGAAGATCTTGGTATGAGATCTCAAGGATTTAGCCATACAAAAAGATAGTAGCAAGGAAGGACCTGAGGTAATTTTTCTATTCATGTCTTTGATTCAATATATATATGCATGTGAAGAAGTAGATCTAGAAATCTTATGGGATTAAATTAACAATTTGATTGTTGTTCCGCTGCGTATAATCTCTGATTTGATCAATAAAACCAACAAATGGTACCAGAGCCATCTTCACCTATTTATATATATTGAATCTGTGTGGGTTTATTTTTATGCATTTATTTATTTTGATGAATGGATGGATGGCTTAATGTGATTGAATGCACGGGAATGTTGAATCGTTAATTATATGGTGTTTTTGGGTTAGGATTTTTTTATGATTAGATCAGTGTGTAAGCCATTAAAAGACATAGGATTTATGTAATTTTATTTGGTTTTTGACATCATAAAATTGTAATTCCGATCACACAAAAGTCAGAACGGAGCCCGGGATTCAGAATTCAGCCACCGATCCTCCGAGGCTGACCTCCGAGCCGCTGCCGGGACGTCGTACAGACGTCCGTACGGTTCCATACAGTCCAGCCCCGGCAGCCCCTTTGACGCCACGTGTCCCCGCCTGACTGGTCCATAATTTTTTATTTTTTCTGAAATTAATCTGTTATTTTTTTAAAATTTTAAAATGTTTAAATATCCTATTTTTGAAATTTGATATTTAAATAATGAGATATTTTTGTTATCTTAACAAACCTTTTTTAATATCTTATTTAAAATTTATTTTTTCAAAATAACAGATTTTAATTTAAATTCATTTCAATTTTAATTAAAAGTTGTTTTAATTAAAAAGAAAAATAAAAATAATGATTATTTAAAAGTTTGTTTTAATTAATCAAAATAATTAGAAAATTGTTTTCTTATTATTATTCTGGACTAACAACGACACATATCCTACCGACAAAGTAAAGAAGCCCGATGGAGATCAAGGCAGTTTTATTTTATTTATTTTAATTTTATAAAGTGGTTGTAAAATTAGAAATACCCAAAAGCACCCGGTTCAACATTTATTGTTTATTTATTTATTTAAATAAGTATTTTCATGTGATTGATGTGATTGATAACCTGTTTATGCATTGTATGCCATACATGAAAACCCACACAGTCATAATCATGCATCTCATTAGTAGAAACATGATTATTAGGATTGTCCTATATGTTTATATGAATTGTTTTGTGAAATCAATTGCATGTAAATTACTTAGTTTTATTTTGAAAACTTGGTAAAATATCACACCAAATTTTAAGTCTTTATGACTTAATTTCTTTAAACCAACTTTATTTTAAAAGTGTTTTTTTAGTAAAGTATAGATGAACATGATTGGTAATTTAAAATTGGATATGGACCTAGAAACTCGCTTTCTTTCTAATTTTAATTATGTTCATAAGGTTTAAAGATGTTATAATTAATTTGGAATTAATTAGGTTTAAAAACATTTATTTTAAAATAGTGAGTGGGAGAGGGTTGATATCTCAAACATAACCCATGGTCTCCATTATTAATACAACACCGTGAGATATGAATAGCGCCTTATGACGACTTTGTTTTCATCCCTTTAAGGAAGGTGTCTAGACATATCAATAGCAAGGTTGTATTTCTTACATAGATAGGAACTAATGATGTATTTTAGGCTTGACTGACCCTAAGGCGGCATGTCCTAAGTTAAGTCATGAACTCCGAAATAATGGGTTACACTCACAAAGTTATGATTAAGCTTTTGCAGTGGATAATCATAACTTGACCAAACTAAGCGGTACTTTACTATTTAAAAGAGAAATAAAGAGTTATTTTATGTATTAAACAATAAAGATAAGAATGTCTTATAAATTCTCTAAAATTAATTTGACCGACCCTAAGGCGGCACTTTAATTGTTAGAAAATTTTATCGTGGAAATTAATCTTTATTTTATGTATTTTAATTGTGCTCATGCATCATGTTTATGTTGGATTAGCTTATACAGGATCTTTATTTATTTTCATGTATCTCTAATATTAAACAAATTAATACGAGATAGCCTAAAACATGTTTCTAAAATTGAATTCAAAGAGAAACAAATAATAGAATACTTACAGTATATGCAGCGGAATTAAAGAGTCCTTCCTTCAGTTTCTCTAACTCTTGTATCCTCTCTGTCGCAGAGTATTATCAAGAAACTGAACCTATCTTCTATTTTCTTCACAATCTTCCAATGTATCCTTAGAACCACCTAGACTAGTGTGGGAAATTCTCAATACATGAGATAGATATAAAGAGAAGAAGAGAAAATAACAAAGTGGCTTAGAAAATGACTTGTGTTTAGAGAGAATCTAAAACTATCAGAAAATCTGACTTGTGACTTATCAAACTTCTTTTTTGACTTCTCTCTAAGCACTCCTTTTATAGACTCAATTAGGTCATTTAATTTAATTAAAAAATCAATAAAATAATAGCAATTTTGAAGCCCTAGGTCGAAATTATCATGGGATATAGGCCCGGGAAATTTCCCATTTTATTATAAGCCCGTTGGACTTAAAATCAAGGCCTGTATTATTTTATATTGATTTAATTAATTAAATAATTATTTAAATCCTTTATCAAATTAATTATTTATAATTTGAACCTTGATTTAAATTTATTTATTAATTTAGATACCAATTTATCTTAATTAATAAATCTGCCATAATTTCTTTTTTCTTCTCAAAATTACACAACTCTGTGAAATTATCCAAAATGGACCTGGTCAACTTTGATAATTCTAATTGATGATTAAATCAATTAATTGAGACTATCTAGATGATTTTATCCAAGGTACAATGGGGACCATGGGCCTATGAAATCAAGCAGCAATAAGTTATCATAAATCTAACAAATAAATTTACTAACTTATTAATTCCTCGTGACTCCACTATAGACTCGAAATTGCACTCTTGAATTCATAGAACGCTCTATAACAAATATAGATACGCTATTAATTATCCATTGTTACAACCATAATTGTCACTCAATCCTCTATAGACGGTCTACAATGAGATAGGACTAAAATACCGTTTTACCCCTCATTGTATTTTATCCTTAAAACACTTAGTTCCTTGTAAATGATATTTCAGTAAACTAATTTAATTACGAAAATGAGATATCTATCATTTAACACCTTGAACCAAACTAAAAGGAAACCATCGTTTCACTTCTTCATCAGAAGCTATAGATGTTCATATCGATGATTAACACTCCCACTCAATTATACTACCGAGTTCCCAAGATGTAAGTATGGGCTAGTCCGTAGGGTAAGCTGGTAACGAACAAGTCAAAGAACTCAAATAATACAATCAGTTAGAATACTAACCACTCAGAATTGAGATTGAATTGACCTATGGTCAACTATATGATATGACTAGAATAGATAATAACGGTATGTTTACTTATCTTATCTACTGTCAATATCGGTCATGTCCGATGTAACAAATACATCCGATCTTATCTACTTTGCTAATGTTCTGGAAAGAACATAACACTGTAATGTGTAAGTAGATCATATCGTAGATTGGCAAGTCAGTGTAGATCCGGTGCACTGACTAATCTTAGGACTAACTTATTTTGAACATATAATCATATTTATATTCCACTGTGATTACGTCACTATAAATAAGATTAGCTATATGCTCGGGATTTAATAGAAGTTTATATTAAACAAATAATCATGAAAATAAAACATGTGAGCAAAGTGATTGACCAAGTCAAAAAATGATTTCTATTCTTTTATTGATAATAAAATGAGATTACAAAGAATTTGGGTTTTAATTAGGGCATAAAACCCCAACAAACTCCCACTTGCACTAATTGAAACTAATGGCTTAATTCTACTAATCCCATTTCCTTGATATGCTTATCAAATGTAGCTTCTGGTAGTGTCTTTGTAAACGGATCCGCAAGATTGTCTTCAGTTGCAATCTTCATAAACTTCACATCTCCCCTGGCCACATATTCTCGAATAATGCGATACTTCCTTTCTATATGCTTACTCCTCTTGTGACTTCGAGGTTCTTTTGAGTTGGCTATTGCTCCTGTATTGTCACAAAACAACACAAGCGGTTTATCCATTTCTAGAATAACACCAAGATCCGAATATAACTTCTTTAGCCAGACTATTTCCTTAGCCGCTTTTGACGCGGCTATGTACTCAGCCTCCATGGTGGAATCTGAGATTGCAGACTGCTTTACGCTTCTCCAAATCACAACTCCACCCCCAAGAGTAAACACCATTCCAGAAGTAGACTTTTTGTCATCGACATTAGTCTGAAAATCTGAATCGGTGTAGCCTACAGGGTTCAGAACACCACCCTTGTAGACTAACATATAATCCCTAGTCCGTCTCAAATACTTCAGGATATGCTTAACTGCTATCCAATGTTCCGGTCCTGGGTTTGACTGATACCTGCTCACTACTGCCACTGCATAGCAGATGTCTGGTCTAGTACACAACATGGCATACATCAGACTTCCAACTGCAGATGCGTAAGGAACTTTTCTCATTGCATCTTCCTCTTCAGGAGTCTGGGGAGACTGCTTCTTTGAAAGATGAATTCCATGGCGGGACGGTAGACGTCCTTTCTTGGAATTTTTCATTGAGAAACGTTCAAGCACTTTATCAATGTAAGCTGCTTGAGATAGAGCTAAAAGTTTGTTCTTTCTATCCCTGATGATTTGGATACCTAGAACATAACTTGCTTCACCCAAATCCTTCATCTGGAATTGAGTGCTCAGCCAATTCTTCACATCTGATAATTTCTTAACATTGTTTCCAATGAGTAAGATATCATCTACATAAAGAACCAGGAATACCACTATTTGACTTGCCTTCAGTTGGTAAACACAGGGCTCATCAATATTTTGTTCAAAGCCATAGGTTTTGATTATTTCATCAAACCTAAGATTCCAGTAACGAGAAGCTTGCTTAAGTCCATAGATGGACCTATTCAACTTGCAAACTTTTCCTCCTTGTCCAGATACTTTAAATCCTTCTCGCTGATCCATATAAATGACTTCGTCAAGCTTTCCATTAAGAAAAGCTATCTTGACGTCCATTTGCCAGATCTCATAGTCGAGAGCGGCTGCTATGGATAGGAGGATGCGAATGGATTTGAGCATGGCTACCGGACTAAAAGTTTCCTCATAGTCCGCGCCTTCTCTTTAGGTATAACCCTTTGCCACTAATCGAGCTTTATAAGTCTCGATATTTCCATCAACACCTTGTTTCTTCTTGTAGATCCACTTGCACCTAATGGCCCTAAAGTCACTAGGTGCTTCCACAAGATCCCAGACGGAATTTGAGTACATGGAATCCATTTCCTGTTTCATGGATTCGAGCCATAGTTCCTTTTCAGGGCTAGCCATTGCCTGTTTGAAAGACAATGGATCATCATCACTAGTGTCACCAACAAACCATATTGGTTTCACCATCCAAACCATAGCGAACTGGGTTCCTAGAAACCCTCCCACTACGACGAGGCTTCATGACTGTTTGCTCAGGAACAGTGGTACTTTCTTCATTTAAATCGACTTGCGTTGGTTGTACATGAAGAGTGGGAATTTCATCATCGACTTGCGTTGATGACGATGGAACATTGGTTGGAGTCAATTCTTTAACCATCTCCTCTAAAACTACTTTGCTGCGAGGTTTAAAGTTTTGGACATAGTCATTTTCCAGAAAAGTAGCATTTGTAGAAGTAAACACTTTCTTTTCTGAATGACTATAGAAAATTCCACCCCAAGTACCTTTAGGATAGCCAACAAACATGCAAACTTCAGTTCGCAGTTCTAGCTTTCCCTCCTTTTTCCTCAGGACGTGAGCGGGACACCCCCAGATTCTATAATGGCGTAAACTAGGTTCACGACCATTCCAGCGTTCAAAAGGTGTTTTGGGGATTGATTTTGATGGCACGACATTGAGAATGTCATATGCGGTTTCAATTGCATGTCCCCAAAACAAAGTTGGTAGAGTTGAGTAACTAAGCATGCATCTAACCATTTCCAATAAAGTTCTGTTTCGGCGTTCCGCTACACCATTTTGTTGCGGAATACCTGGGGCAGTAACTTGTGATAAAATCCCAAGTTCAGTTAAATGATCTTGGAACTGCATATCCAAATATTCTCCACCCCTATCAGATCGCAAGATCTTTAACCTTTTACCTAATTGGTTATGAGCCATTGCTAGGAATTCCTGAAACTTTGAAAATGTTTCTGATTTCCTATGCATTAGGTAAAGACATGAGTATCTAGAGTAATCATCAATGAAAGTGACGAAATACTCAAAACAACCCCTGGCTTGTATATTCAAAGGTACACAAACATCTGAATGCACAAGACCAAGTGGTTCTTTGGCCCTATCACCCTTTGCAGAGAATGGACGCTTGGTCAGTTTGCCTTCTAGACAAGATTCACAGACAGGTAATTCACCTAAGGTGAGTTCCCTCAAAGGTCCGTCCTTTGTAAGTCTTTGAATCCTATCATAGCCAATGTGACCTAGTCTCAAGTGCCATAAATACGTCATATTATTGTTATCGGTCTTTTGACGTTTATTGGTCCTAGGTTTAGCAACTTTGAATAAATCATTGTTAAGAGCGAGGGGTTCGTTAGGTCGCAGAATATAAAGCCCGTTTTCCAAACATGCAATACACAATTGTGATCCATTGAAGGAAATAGATATATTAAAACTTATGAAAGTCATAACAAATCGTTCTAATTGCAACATGGAAACTGAAATTAAATTTCTACTAAAATTCGGAATAAAAAATACATCTTTTAAAATTTAAAATTTATTTCCGAACTTCAGACGAGCTCTTCCTCTAGCTTGGACCTCAGCGAACGCTCCGTTCCCAACTCTAAGCTTTAAGCCACCTTCGTTCACTTCCTCCCACGATTCAAGAAGCTGTAAAGAGTTATAAACATGGTTGGTAGATCCAGAATCAATAATCCAAACAGATTTATCATTCTCTAAAACACATGTTTCCAAGATAAATGAACTATAATCATTACCTTTGTTTTTCACTGTTATAAACTTAGGGCAATCTCGTTTCCAATGCTCATTCTCTTTCCAGTGAAAGCACTTATCTTTACCTTTCTTGTTTTTCTTGTTCTTCCCCTTAGGCGTCTGTGCACTTGGTTGTGCACTCGTATTTGCAGCCTTTGCAGGCTTGGGGTTGTTTATTTGTCCACCTTTCCTCTTGTTTCCAGCTTTCGAAGACGAAGCGTGGTTAGCTTTAGCCTTAGCTAGATGAGCAGCAACATCAGTAGTCTTATTTTCACCTCATTTACTAGGTCCACCCATGACATGTTCAATAATCTGAAGCTCGTTCATGAGCTGCGTCAGACCATAGTTGAGTTGAGCACGAACGTGCAGACATGGTGTCATCCGAGAATTTACGATGCCATCACGAACGTGCAGAGACGGTGCTATCCAAGCATTTACAGTGCTATCAAGAACATGCGGAGACGATGCTCGTTCTAGGGATTCCTCAATCATGACGAACTCGGAGTTGCCACTAATCAACACAATGTTGATGTTTTGCTTCCATTTAAGGAAGTTTTCTCCAGTGAGTTTCTCCATCGAAAGTTGAGAAAGGATGGGAGTAGACACAGCCATAACTCAAAACTACAAATTACCTATAAAATAGAAATCAATCACATTTGCTCAATAAAACTTCTATTCACACAAATTTCAAGAAATAGCACAACATATACCAAAAATATGTAAGATATGAGAAAAAAAATACCAAAAACAATCATATCTCTATTTCTTTAGGTTTTTAACTAATCTATGATATCCTTGTCCCGGTTGGCGAGAGTCAAAAATACTACTAGTGAAATAGAGTTGTAAACTCATTTAATAATGGACACCACTATTAACAACCTACTATTCGATCAAAATAAGAAAACAAAATCTCTTATTTTATGAGCTAGACCCACGGTTTCAATAATCATAGATTTAGTCCTAGTAGTCACCATAGGGGTGAGTCTAGTAGAATTTGACCTATAATTATCTATCTTTCGAAATCTAACCATGTCAAAATAACTAATGAACACCTTCCGTAGGGGGACGAATTAAAGCGCCTCGAGGCCCCATTAAGCTATTGACTATGTTAAACCAACGGTGAAGATCGAATAAAATTCTTAAAATAAGCTCATTATAAAATTAAAATTAGTATTTTTATTATTTATTTTTAGAAAATTAATGACTATGGTTTTCCCAAAAAAATTAAACCGATTAAATTTTTTAAAACCAAAGTCCTATAATTTCTTATTAATTCTAAAGTGTCACATTGAAACAAATTCAATTAATTTAGAATTATTTTGTTGCTAATCAATATTTAGGTTTAACTAATATAATGAACCTATACAATTAAGTCTAACTCAGGTAAATGGGCCTTAACAATTGGGCTTGTATGGAGGAGGGCTGGGTCCAGTATGTCGTTCCCACTACAAAGGCCCCTTATCTTCCATACAAGGTCCAAAAGACAGGAATTTAAACCTTCGTTTTATTAATTGTTATTAATTGATTAGGCCCATTATAGTCATGCAAAGAAAATGGGCCTTCACAAGTGGAATCACCCACAAGAGAGGAATTTAAACTTTACATTTTCTAATGGGCCCAAATAAAACCTATCATTTTATGAATATTTTATTTGGCAAAATACTATATATCTAACAAACATATGGGCCACTATATGCATCTAAGCCCAATTGCAAAAATACCACATATAGTGCAAACAGACATGTTATATTTGGATGGGCCTAATCATATTGCTATATGAGCAATTCTATGATTTATGCAAAAATACCACAATTTATTTCATTTGCAAAAATACCACAATTAATTATCTAGAATTTATAAAAAAAATTCAAATTAATTAAATTTTTACAAAAATAAGTCAATTTAAATGAAATTTATCAACAATTAACAATAGTTAATTTAAATTTCATTTATCAACAATCAACTTGGTTTTAGGTTAATTTGAAAAAAAATATATTAATTTAATTTAAATAGGATTTATCAACAATTAACCAAAGTTAATTTAAATCCCATTAAGAAAATATATTTTATTAATTGGCTGAAAAAAAATGATATTTTTCAAAATTTAACAAATTTTAAATTTTAAAATAAATATCTAAACTATTTTCCAAAAATATCTTATGTTGTTACAACTATTATCTAATATTTTAACCATTTAAAAATAATAAAATACAAATAGTTATAACAACTCTAAAATATCTCAAATAGTTAAACAAATTCAAATATCCATAAAAATATCTAACTAACAATGTTCAAATTTCAAATAATTTAAATATTAAAAACTATAGAATAAAAAGATATTTATATTTTCAAATAAAGATTTAATAAAACAAAATCAAGAATTTAAATGAAAATATCTGATATCATAATTCTAATATTTAATATATTAAAAGATTTAAAATTAAGTTGTTAGTCTATTTTTAAATTTGAAGTTGAATGTTTGTAGAAAATATCTAATTATTTATATCCCAACTAACAAAAACATCTTTATTTAAAAAAATTAAATGATGAAACAAAAAAGATATTTTTGGTTTTGATTATAAATAATTTATTTCTACAAATTTTAATTTAAAAAAAAATATTTTTGAAAAAAAAAAATTGGATGAATAGTATCGTGGTACTGTTCACGGGTACTGTTCATTGTGCTGGTGTGCGTAGGCGAGCGCGGGCGTGCGCGCGCGCATGGGAGCTAGGCCAAACTTTTCCCAAAAAAATTTTTGAGCAATTTTTCAAACCAAAACCATTTTCTAATTAATTTTAAACATGTCTTACACAAAATAAAGCATATATAAAAATTAATAGCATAGAAAACACAACAAAATAACCTAAAAAATGCTAAAATTCACATAAAATCAATATGTTCATAAAAACATGAAAAACCATCCAATTATTCAAACATATCATATAATCCAATTTTAAACATGTTCATGCATGAAAATAAATATTACCAAAGTCTCTGATACCAGTTGTTGGATTAGCTTATACAAGATCTTTATTTATTTTCATGTATATCTAATATTAAACAAATTAATACGAGATAGCCTAAAACATGTTTCTAAAATTGAATTCAAAGAGAAACAAATAATAGAATACTTACAGTATACGGAGCGGAATTAAAGAGTCATTCCTTCAGTTTCTCTAACTCTTGTAGCCTCTCTGTCGCAGAGTATTATCAAGAAACTGAACCTATCTTCTATTTTCTTCACAATCTTCCAATGTATCCTTAGAACCACCTAGACTAGTGTGGGAAATTCTCAATACATGAGATAGATATAAAGAGAAGAAGAGAAAATAACAAAGTGGCTTAGAAAAGGACTTGTGTTTAGAGAGAATCTAAAACTATCAGAAAATCTGACTTGTGACTTATCAAACTTCTTTTTTGACTTCTCTCTAAGCACTCCTTTTATAGACTCAATTAGGTCATTTAATTTAATTAAAAAATCAATAAAATAATAGCCATTTTGAAGCCCTAGGTCGAAATTATCATGGGCTATAGGCCCGTGAAATTTCCCATTTGATTATAAGCCCGTTGGACTTAAAATCAAGGCCTGTATTATTTTATATTGATTTAATTAATTAAATAATTATTTAAATCCTTTATCAAATTAATTATTTATAATTTGAACCTTGATTTAAATTTATTTATTAATTTAGATACCAATTTATCTTAATTAATAATTCTGCCATAATTTCTTTTTTCTTCTCAAAATTACACAACTTTGTGAAATTATCCAAAATTGACCTGGTCAACTTTGATAATTCTAATTGATGATTAAATCAATTAATTGAGACTATCTAGATGATTTTATCCAAGGTAAAATGGGGACCATGGGCCTATGAAATCAAGCTCCAATAAATTATCATAAATCTAACAAATAAATTTACTAACTTATTAATTCCTCGTGACTCCACTATAGACTCGGAATTGCACTCTTGAATTCATAGAACGCTCTATAACAAATATAGATACGCTATTAATTATCCATTGTTACAACAATAATTGTCACTCAATCCTCTATAGACGGTCTACAATGAGATAGGACTAAAATACCGTTTTACCCCTCATTGTATTTTATCCTTAAAACACTTAGTTCCTTGTAAATGATATTTCAGTAAACTAATTTAATTACTGAAATGAGATCTCTATCATTTAACACCTTGAACCAAACTAAAAGGAAACCATCGTTTCACTTCTTCATCAGAAGCTATAGATGTTCATATCGATGATTAACACTCCCACTCAATTATACTACCGAGTTCCCAAGATGTAAGTATGGGCTAGTCCGTAGGGTAAGCTGGTAACGAACAAGTCAAAGAACTCAAATAATACAATCAGTTAGAATACTAACCACTCAGAATTGAGATTGAATTGACCTATGGTCAACTATATGATATGACTAGAATAGATAATAACGGTATGTTTACTTATCTTATCAACTGTCAATATCGGTCATGTCCGATGTAACAAATACATCCGATCTTATCTACTTTGCTAATGTCCTGGAAAGAACATAACACTGTAATGTGTAAGTAGATCATATCGTAGATTGGCAAGTCAGTGTAGATCCGGTGCACTGACTAATCTTAGGACTAACTTATTTTGAACATATAATCATATTTATATTCCACTGTGATTACGTCACTATAAATAAGATTAGCTATATGCTCGGGATTTAATAGAAGTTTATATTAAACAAATAATCATGAAAATAAAACATGTGAGCAAAGTGATTGACCAAGTCAAAAAATGATTTCTATTCTTTTATTGATAATAAAATGAGATTACAAAGAATTTGGATTTTAATTAGGGCATAAAACCCCAACAGTTTAATTTCCGAAAACTTTGATATTTATTTTTCTAAATATAATAATAATATTTGTATTTTTTATTTTATTCAGAATATGTCTATCTCTGGAAATCCCATCACCGCTTTGATTGCACAAGAAAAATTAAATGGTGATAACTTCATAAAATGGAAATCAAATATGAATCTGTTGTTGGTTAGCGAAAACCACAAGTTTGTCCTAAATGAGGAATGCCCTGAAGAACCTGGCGTCAATGCCCCGAAACATGTTCGAGACAAATTTGATGCATGGATTCAATCTAATAACAAAGCTAAGTGTTATATGCTTGTAAGCATGAGTGATGTCTTACGAACAAAGCATGAATCCATGGAAACTGATTTTGAGATACTAGAATCTCTTAAGGAAATGTTTGGGCGCCCATCTGATCAAAGCCGTCATGAGGCTACTAGAACCTACATGAATGCTAAGATGAAGAAAGGTCAATCCGTGGGTGAGCATGTTTTGAACATGATCAGTGTACTTCATGAAGCTGAGACACATGGAGCAGTCATGGATGAAAAGACACAAGTAAGCATTATACTTGAGTCTTTAACTCCTGATTTTTCTACATTCACAACCAATTATGTCATGAACAAATTGGATTTTAACATGACACAATTGCTTAATGAATTACAAACTTTTGAGTCTTTGAATAAGACCATCTCAAGTTAGGCTGAAGCAAATGTTGCTGAAGAAAAACCATCTTCTTCTAAGAAGAAAAGAAAAGGCAATAACAATGACAGCAAACCTAAAAAGGACAATCCAGAAAAGGCAAAGAAGTCATCCAAGGCACCCGAGAACAAAAAGAACAATGACCCCAAACAAAAGGCACCCAAAGGAAAGTGTTTCCATTGTAATGTCAATGGTCATTGGAAGAGAAACTGTCCAAAGTATCTCGCCGAGCTAAAAGAGAAAAAGAAAGGTAAATCAGATTTACTTGTACTGGAAGCTTGTATGGTGGAACAAGATAAATTATCATGTATAGTTGACTCTGGTTCCACTAACCATGTTTGTTCTTGTTTGCAGATGCTTGAGTCTGCAAAGCAGTTAGAGCAAGGAGAGATGAATATGAGAGTGGGAAGTTGTAACGACCCAAATTTGCTAATAGGGCTTAGGGCTTTGATTAGCGTGCCTGGAGGGCAATAAATGATTTAATGTGTTAATATGTGAATTTATGTGAGTATGTGATAGAGATGCATGTTTAGTTGAGTTAAATGTGCATGTGGGCCCTGTTTGGATATTAGGGGTCTGTTTGTGATATTAGCCGTTGATGGCATAAATGTGATAAATATGATATGCATGTGATATATTTCTGTGTAGCATGATCCGAGACAGTCCTGGGGAGCGGTTAGCCCGAAAGTCACAACAGAGTTGAGAATCCGACTCAGGGCGAGTCAAGGGGTATTTCGGGTGTTAGGTGTATTATTGGGTTATCGGGGTATGGAAGTAAATATTCGGAGATATATTTAAGGTTAGAGTGTATAGGAAAGAATATTGGGGAAATTAATATTTTGGACCTTGAGGACTTAGCGGGATTAGGTAAATGACTAAATTTCCCTTGGGTCAATTAAGGATAGAGGCTAAGCTTAAGGGGCAGCTCAATCATTTTGTGAGAATAAAGTTAGATATAGTTAAGTAAAAGAAACTGCTAGAACCAAAGGGAAGGATCAGTTTTTAGCTTAATCCTCTCAAAGTCGGTTTATTACTCTGGACTGTGGTGTGTGAGCTTGGGAGATTTTCAGCAGAAATCCAAGGCTTGAGGCTTGTGTGAGAGAGCTTTGAAGGTGGGGGAGCAAAGAAGGCCAGGAATTATCAGCTGAGGTAAGGAGTTTAACCTTCAAATTTCTTGAGTTTCAGTAGAATTGTAGTTTAAACCATGAGCTGCATGTGAATTGGGATTATGATGTTAAGTTTGATTGTGAGCTGAGTTTCATGGCTGTGTGAGCTTATAGCAAAGTTTAGATGGTGTGGTTGAGGGACTTAAGCTTAATTTCTGGGTTAAATTGCTGGGTAGAGGTGATTTTGGGTGAGTTGGTCTGAAGAAAATGCAGGAAGAGATGAAGATTTCTGGGTTTAGAGGTGAGGGCCGTGGCACTAGGAGGGGCATGCTGCGGCCCGTGTGCGTGCGCGACCATGGGAGGCTAAGGAGTTGGATGCGCGCCGCGGCGCTTGGCCAAGGGCGCCGCGGCCCGTGTGTGCTTCAGTGAAGTGCTAGCCTCTGTTTCGAGGCTATCCGCGATGCTTGTGGGTAGGGCCGCGACTCTTAGTGCCAGTTTGTGTCTTTAAGTGTGTTTAGGCTTGGGAACTCAAAGGTTAAGGCTCGGGATGGATTTTGTCACCCGGATTGATAGAATTCAAGGTCACGGAGACTAGAGATATGGCTCAAAGTTATTTAGTGGATTAGAACTTAATGGATGGATATTGTTGATGTGTTGTGACTAGGGTTTCGGTGAGGCTCAAGTTAGAGGACTGTGCTCAGGATATCGGTGCTCGGAGAGCTCGGGACGCAGGTAAGAAAACCCCTGTTCCCATAGAACTTGTATGCATGGCTGAGCCCAATATGTCTGAATTGCGGGGCGTAGCCCTTTGATTGAATTTGTTAGTGTTCAGTATTTGTTTGCTATGCTATGACTGCTATTGTGTAAATGTTCGGCAAGAGCCAGGAACGGCGCAGGCCGAGGTCGACAGGGGCTGGGAACGACAAAGGGCCGGGAGCATCGTTGAGCACGTAGAGTGCAAGTTTCCAGGGTGAGACCCTAAAGGATACCTGGGATGTCCTCACGGTGTGGACCGTAAACCTAGGGCTTGGTAAAGCACCTGGGACGGCTTGGCTGTATGTGTTTAGCCGATTGATGGCCTGTTTATATGCTATGTGTTGGTTTTGCATATGTTATCTGTTTGTGGGTTATCCTGCTGGGCTTCAGCTCACGGGTGCTCTGTGGTGCAGGTAAGGGCAAGGAGAAAGCCAACCAACCATGAGTGTAGCAAGCATGAGGCGGCGTGTACATGTTTGGCCTGCCTGGTTGCCACAACCAGTGGATTTTGGGAGATGATTGTAATAAAACCTAGATTTTGTCGTTAAGCCGACTTGGTTGTACTTATATGTTGTAAATATTTCTAAACAGTATTTTGGGATCCCAAGTGTTAAACTTTTATGATTTTCAATGAAATAGAGTTATTTCTAAGATTTCTACTCTGTTTATGACTTAATTGCACTTTTGCTTTAAAAGCCTCGATTAGCGAGTGATTGCACGTTTTTAAACTCACTTAGTAACGGCTCTAAGGTAGTATGGCGTTACAGAATTGGAGCGCTAGTTTCAGCTAAAGCATGTGGAACAGTTCGTTTGAATTTTAAAAACAATTTTCTAGTTTTGAATAATGTGCTATTTATTCCTGAAATTACTAGAAACATTATTTCTTTATCTTTGTGACATGAACAAAATTTTTGCATTTCTTTTAATAATAATATGATTTTTATTTCAAGGAATGGGAACAATATTTGTCATGCAAAACAAAAGGACGGACTGTACATGCTTAATTCAATAGAAAAATCGCTCAATAATTCTGAATTGTTTAAAGTAGTTGTTCCACAAAGTAACAAAAGACAAAAGGTTTCTAAAGAAAATGACACGTATCTATGGCACTTAAGATTAGGTCATATTAGTCTAGATAGGATAAACTGGTTAACTATAGATGGACCTCTAAGGGAACTAACAGTTGGAACCCTACCGGTTTGTGAATCCTGTTTAGAAGGAAAATTGACTAAACGACCTTTCACTTCAAAGGGAAATAGAGCCAAAGAACCACTAGAGCTAATACATAGTGATGTATGTGGTCCAATTAACATTCAAGCTCGAGGTTGTTATGAATATTTTGTCACATTTATTGACGACTATTCTAGATACGTTCATGTTTACCTAATGCTTAAGAAGTCAGAAACTTTTGATAGGTTTAAGGACTTCAAAACTTTAGCTGAGAAGCAATTAGGTAAATCTTTAAGAACACTCCGATCTGATCGTGGTGGTGAATATTTGGATTCTGAATTCAAAGATTTCTTGCTGGAGCATGGAATTTTATCCCAACTCACAGCACCTGGAACGCCACAACAAAACAGAGTTTCAGAGAGAAGAAACCAGACCATGTTGGACATGGTCAGGTCTATGTTAAGCTACTCTTCACTTCCCTTGTCATTTTGGGGATATGCACTTCAAACGGCCAACTACATTTTGAATGTAGTTCCGTCCAAAGCTGTGACAAAGACACCTCTGGAACTATGGAATGGAAATAAACCTAGTTTATGACATTTTCGTATTTGGGGTTGTCCTACTCATGTGCTAAGACCTAAATCGGGAAAACTGGATTCTAGGTTTGAAGTGTGTATATTCGTGGGCTATGCTCCAGAAACAAGAGGTGGATATTTCTATAACCCAAGTGATCAAAAGGTATTTGTTTCGACAAATGCAACCTTTTTAGAACACGACTATATGAATGATTTTAAACCTCAGAGCAAAGTAGTTTTAGAGGAACAAATGACAGATAATATTTCATCTCCATCTTCTTCATCAGTTAATGACAAAACAACCAAAGAAACCACAATTCCTGAAAAGGAAAAACCAGTGCAACATCGTAGTGGGAGGATTGTGAGACAACCTATTCGCTATGAACATGAGGCACACGTTCTTGTATCAAATACTGAAAAGGACGATCCATTGACTTTTAAAGAAGCAATGGAAGACCCTGATGTTGATATGTAGAAAGATGCCATGAATCAAGAAATGGAATCAATGTATTCCAATTTAGTCTGGGAACTTGTAGATCTGCCTAACAATGTTGATGCCATTGTATGTAAATGGATCTACAAGAAGAAAAGGGGTGCAGATGGAAAGGTAGAGACCTATAAAGCAAGGCTTGTGGCCAAAGGCTACACACAGAGAGAGGGTGTGGACTATGAAGAAACATTTTCTCCTGTAGCCATGCTTAAATCCATTTGCATACTTTTATCCATAGCTTCCATCTATGATTACTAAGGATATGAAGACGTAACCTGAGTTACTAAGGACATTAAGACGTAACTCATAGGGCAGACATGCCGAGGTTATTCAAGGACCAGAGTCTCCTGTTTACCCAAAGATGTGACATTGACAAGATAGGGGGCATGTTCACAAAGATATGATGATGATGCTTACGATAATAATGTTTATGGTGATAATGTTTGTGATGATAATGTTTATGATTATGATGTTTATAATGATGACGTATGATAATGAAGTTAAATATGATGTATAATGATGTATGATTGTGAATATGTTTTGTTGTGTTTACTTGTGTGTTGTTTGTACTTCCTTACTGGGCTTTTAGCTCACCCCCTTACTTTCCCTTCCAGGTAGCAAATAGGATTTCTCTTTGGCACGTGTGGTGATGTGGGGAGTTCCGATGTTAGGGTGTGTATGGCATGGGGGCACCTTATGGGCGAGAAAACGATCAGCTTAACGACAATTTCTAAAGAACAACGTTATGTCTTTTTTAACTTTTCAGAACTTATCAGTGGGACTTGAACTTTATTTATTTTTAAAACGTTGCATGAAAACTATTGGGCCCAACTTGCATGTTTTAGCAAGGTCCCACTGGGATTTTTCATATAATAAATGACTTTCCTTCTATAAGTTTATGAGCATGTAAAAGTTTTACAAAGTATTAGAATAGGACGTTTTATAAATGGTATCAGAGATGGTCGTCCATGTTTCCAAGGACCCTCCCCATATATGCTAAAGATGGGAAAATCTCACCTCACCGCGTCGTAAGTATTTGTTTTACGTGATATTACTTGTTTCTGTTTTATTTAATTTTATAGTCTTGCAATTGCAGTATAGTAAGATGCCTCCCATTTTGAAAACTACTAAGAAACAACTACTAAAGGAAATTCACGCAATACCCAAGCTCTAGCTTGAGGAGGACCCCTACAATTGGAGGATTGCAGTTTTAAAAACAACAACAATGGTTTGTGATCGTATTAAAGGGATCATGAACAAAAAAGGAGCATTGCTATGGCCTAGAGAGAAATATTGGGTATTGAGGGAAGCATTGTCGATGTACTCCGAGGCCTTTCTCTAGTTAGACAAAGCATGGAACGATGTCGTTCAAGATGACCTGGACTTTAGTACTATAGAATACGTAATCTTCGATCTCATGGACAACTACAATTTTAGTCGTGAGGAGCTGGTTTTGGTAAAGACGAATAACAGAGAAATAGAAGAGGCAAGGGAAGAGGAGGAGCCCGAGGAAAAGGTATCTCCACAAGGACAAAGGTCACGACCACCCCTGATATAGGAATGCCATCAGTCCAACCTGCAGCTCCAGTAGCACCATCTGTGGACCTGGCCGCAGAGGTAGCAGGGTTGAGAGAACAATTGAGGCTGAGAGATGAGGAATTGGCACATGCTAAGAAAGCACTACAAACGCCTCAAACGCCCCAAGTGCCTTAAGTGCCAGTGGCGCAGCCTTAGCCGCCAACCCCACCACCTGCACCACTGCTTGTAACTTAACGGTTCGAGCAAGTGTATGAACGTTTCAGAAAACAAGCCCCGACAACATTTGAAGGGAAAAGTGATCCAATAGTGGCAGAGGATTGGTTAAGATCGGTCGAGACCATTTTTGATCATATGGAGTTGAATGGTCGCCAGAGAGTCTCATGTGTGGTTTATTTACTCAAAATGGATGCGCGAATTTGGTGGGATGTAATTAAACAGACCCAAGAATTGAATACCATGACTTGGGCAGAATTCGTCCAGGATTTTAGCAAGAAGTATTATAGTGTGGCTGTGCTAGCAACTGTAATGCCCCAAATTTCCTAATAAGGTTTAAGACCTTGATTAGGAGGCCGGGAGGGCCATAAATGATTTATTATGATATTTAATGATTATATGCATGTTTACGTGAATTATATTATTATATGATGGTGAATGCATGCATGTGGGCTCATATTTATAATGCAAGGGCATTTTGGTAATTTGGCCACTGTGGGTGTACTTGTATATTTTGGGTGCGTGATTGTGATTAATTAATATAGCCACATTATAAGGTGGATTGGCTCAAGCTATCGACATGAGACGATCATGAGATGTAAGTGTTCGGTCTAGTCATAACGGGTTTAAGCTCGGGGCTCGGGGTGAGTCTCGGGGTGATATTAATGGTTATAGCGTTACCGGGGATTAAAGGGTAACGTGATATGAATTATTGGTGTTTGAGGATATTGAAATTAGCGGGAATTGGGAAGCGTTAATTATGATTAACGGGTTAAGCTAAAAGTACCAATTATACCCCTAGAGTGGCTTGAAAGGCTTTAGATGACATAAGGGCATTTTGGTCTTTTAACCCTAAGGATATATATGATTTGAAGGCTGTAGATTGATATTAAAACAGAGCCTATATCCTCATTCTCCCTTCCATCCCGTACAAGCTTCTTCCCTCACCTTTCTTTGAATTTTGAGAGCTCAAATGGAGGTGTTGAGCTAGGGGATTAAAGGTGGCAGCTAGGGAACCTGTAACAACCATCAAAGGGGACTCAAAACAGGATTCAAGGTGAGTTCTAGTCACTTACTTCAGGTGGTGCTCTGTTTTCAAGCTTTGGTTTTCAGCTTTTGATCTTGTTAGAAGCTTGGATTCAAAGGGGTTTTGATGGATTATAGGATTGGGTTTTGATGAGGGGAGGTTATGAGTGTTGTCTAGGGGTTTAATTATATGTTTGGAGGAGGTTTGAAGATGGTTTGAGGGACTGGTTTGAGAGGGAAAAACACAGGGTTAAAATTCTGGTGCGTATGGCCGACTTAG
This sequence comes from Humulus lupulus, assembly GCF_963169125.1. Classification (NCBI taxonomy): domain Eukaryota; kingdom Viridiplantae; phylum Streptophyta; class Magnoliopsida; order Rosales; family Cannabaceae; genus Humulus; species Humulus lupulus. The sequence continues at coordinate 187,052,968 of NC_084798.1, forward strand.
CTGATCTGGGCTGGGCGCCGCGGCGCAGCAGGGGTGCGCCGCGGCCCTTGGTGTCTGTCAGGAGGGAGCCCTTCTGTCTGAAGGGCGCGCCGCGGCGCAGCAGGGGAGGGCCGCGGCCCTTAAGGCTAATTTTGTTAAAGGGTGGTTTCTAGCTCTAGGATTCAAACCATAGGCCTCGGGGTTGAACCTAGTACCCGGTTGGGTAGTGTTTGAGGTCTCGGGGGCTGGGATTTGGTTTGGGAACCCTCAGTTATCGTTTTTATTAATGATACCTTATATTTGGTTATGACTAGGTGACCGCTAAAGGACTAAAAGTTGATCGTTCTCAAGGGTCGTTCTTTTAATCGTTCTAGCTCGGCTTTGAGGTAAAAAAACTGCACCTTGTGTATATGTGACATGCATGGCTATTATGATGCATGTTGGTTGATTAATGAGTATGACATGCGTGGTTATTATATGATGCATGTCGGTTGATTATTATGTATGACATGCATGGCTATTCTTGATGCATGTTGGTTGACTATTAAACGTGACATGCATGGCTGTTATTGATGCATGTTAGATTGCTGGATATTGCAGATGATGCATGTGAAACATGTGTTTGGGACATGCTTTATATACTGAGTATGATACTGTTCAGAGCTTGAGCCTCTGTGTTTATGCATGGCCCTAATAGCACTACTACCTGTTTGGTAAGCATGCTAAATGCCTCGTTTATGGATGTGGAGCATGTGATATGTGATTGGTAGCATGTCTTACTTGTGATTGACACTGACTAGTCAGGGACCGACTCTAAAGTCGAGAATTTTGCATTGAATGGCTCTATAGCATTAATGCCAGACCGACCCTAAGGTTGAGAAACTTATAAGCGCTTGCCTGGTCTACGACCAGATGACTATAGCCAAGGTATATGACCCCGGTGACCGTTTGTCACATGGCTAAGGGACGTTGTCCATAGTTTCGACTCTAGAGTCGTGAGGAAGGTTATGTTGATGACTAAACACCTCGCACCTGTCCTAATCAAGCTTAAGTCGAGAATTATGCATTGAATGGCTCTATGGCATTAATGCCAGACCGACCTTAAGGTCGAAGAACTGTTAAGCGCTTGCCTGGTCTACGACCAGATGTTTATGGCCAAGGTATATGACCTCGGTGACTGTTTGTCACATGGCCAAGGGACGCTGTCCATTGCACGACTCTAGGGTCGGGAGGAAGGTTATGTTGGTGACCATTCACCATGCACCTGTCCTAATCAAACTTATGAAAGGATCACTTGTCAGTTAAGCCCTGGTGACCCTATCGTCACATGGCTAGAAGGAGCGATGCTCATTATTGTGACTTTTGGCTAATGTCACCTATTTGCTTGGACTGAAAGTCCTGAATGGTTATTATGATCGTTGTTGATATTATATCATGCTTTATTGGGTTTTCTTGCTGGGCTTCGGCTCACGGGTGCTACGTGGTGCAGGTAAAGGCAAGAGGAAGCTGGACCATTCTTGAGTTGGAGAGCTTAGGTGATGACGTGTACATATGCAGCTGCTCGTCCGCCACGGCCGAGGTTTAAAGTGGAACTAGGGTTGAACCCTGTTTTGCCGCTTAGAACGGCCTGTTGTAAATATTTTCTGTAATAGACTCTGAAATTATATTTTCGGGATCCCAATGTATATGTTAAACGTTCTAGTGAAACGTTACATCTTAACCAAAGTTTTTAATCCCTAAATCGCTAATCATACTTAGTTCACGATTTTGGCCAAATGACTCGATTAGCGAGTTTAGCACTATTTACAAGGCACACCGTAACGGTCCCAGGAGTTGGGGCGTTACAGCAACCATGGTTGATGAGTTTGTAACTCTGTTACAAGGAAGCCTATCTGACACTGATTATGCATAGAAGTTTGATAGGTTGGCAAAATTTACTCCGGAAGTTGTGCCAACTAAAACTCTGCGAGTCCAAAGGTTCGTGAGGGGAATCAAGCCCATGATCGCTAGGGATGTTATTATGACCAGTGCTGAAGTGGTCAGTTATGTAGAAGTACTTGATAGAGCACTTGAAGTTGAATATTTGGAAGATCGAATATGGAAGGATAATGCTGCCAAAAGGGAGAACTACCGAAACAAGGGCTTCAGTGAGGGTAACAAAAGGAAAGCTAATGAAGGGCAGAACAGTGGCACTGATATGAGACCAAGACCTCCGACCACGAATAACAACAATCACAACACTCAGAACCCCCACAACCACAACAATCGCTTTAATGATCGAAACCGTGGGAATCATCAAGGCAACCAAGTAGAGCACCCCATCTGTCCTAAATGCTCGAAAAGACACCTGAGAGAATGCCAGGCCGGCACCAATAAATTTTTTAAGTGCGGTCAGGCAGGACATCTGAGGTAGAATTTCCCACAATGGAAAGCGGGACAAAATAATAACAACAATTTGGTGTCAGCAAGGGTTTTTGCCTTAACTCAGAATGAAGCAGCCAACAGCAACACCATAGTCACAAGTCAGCTCCCTATATCTGGTACGGTGTGTATAGTCCTTATTGATTCAGGATTGACTCATTCTTATGTTTCCATGAATGTGATTGATAAGCTGAGAATGCCTTATAAACTGTTTGAGCATAAATTTAGTACAATGTTGCCATCTGGAGACATGATGTTGTCAACTAGGTGGTTACTGTCAACGCCTGTAACGATAGAGGGCAGGGAGTGCCCACCAAACCTTATAGAACTGAGTATACCAGATTATGATGTCATTTTTATGTAAACTTATGTGCATGCAAATATTTTACAAAGTATTAGACTAGTGCGTTTTACATTTCTACGCCTATTCTTTGTGTTCCCACAGAGGGTAGGAAATTTTTTGTGTGTTGTGATGTATCAAAGAACGACTTAGGGTGTGTGTTGATGCAGGATGGGAAGGTTGTAGCTTATGCTTCCAGATAATTCAAAGAATATAAGCAATGATATCCCACTCATGATCTTGAGTTGGCAGCAGTGGTGTTCGCACTAAAGATATGGAGACATCACCTATATGGGGATAAGTGCAAAATCTACATTGACCACAAAAGTCTGAAATACTTCTTCATGCAAAAGGAACTAAATATGAGGCAGAGAAGGTGGTTGGAATTAGTGAAGGACAACGATTGTGAAATTCTATACCACCCAGGCCAGGCCAATGTACTTACAGATGCATTGAGTAGGCGGGGAAATAGGAGTGTCTCAGCACTACATACAATAGAGATGCCTCTTTAGAAGGAGATTGTAAATGTCGGCATCAAACTTGTGACTGGAAGCCTAGAGAACCTCACATTACAATCCTCCCTACTGGAACAAATTCGAGAAGGACAGAAAGTAAATGAAGCCCTAATGAAGTAAAAGGCTTTGGTGCAAGAAAGTAGTAGCAGCGACTTCACAATGTCCGATGGTGGATTGCTGCGATACAAGGATAGGATTTGTGTGCCTGATAATGTTGAGCTTAAGGAAAGTATTATGAAAAAGGTGCATACAACACCATATTCCTTACACCCAGGGTCCACGAAGATGTACCAAGATCTTAAGGCATTATATTGGTGGCATGGAATGAAGAGGGTTATTGCTGAGTTTATTGCCAGATGTTTGACATGCCAGCAAGTCAAAGCAGAACATCAAAGGCCAGCAGGGTTACTTCAACCGCTCTACGTTCCGAAATGGAAATGGGAGGATATAGCAATGGATTTTGTGGTAGTGTTACCCAGGACCACCAAGCATCATGATTTTGCGTGGGTAATAGTGAATAAGCTCATTAAGTCCACCCATTTTCTGCCAGTTAAGACCACTTACTCGGCAGACCAATATGCAGAATTGTATGTAAGTGAGATAGTGAGACTTCATGGGATGCCAAAGTCGATAATTTTTTATCGAGGGTTAGTATTCACATCGAACTTTTGGAAGGGGATACAGAGAGCTATGGGATCAAGGCTAAATTTTAGCACTGTGTTTCATCCCCAGACTGATGGGCAATCAGAGAGAACTATACAAATTCTAGAGGACATGTTGAGATGCTGTGCTTTGGACTTTTCAGTCTTGGAACTGATACTTACCCCTAATGGAGTTCTCTTATAATAACAGTTACAAATCTACTATTGGGATGGCTCCCTATGAGATGCTTTATAGACACAAGTGTAGATCTCCTTTACACTGGGATGAAGTTGGGGAGTAGATTTTAGGCCTTGAGGCAATTAGGGAAGCCCGTGAGGCAATCGAGAAAATTCGCCAAAGGATGCTTACCACGCAGAGTAGGCAAAAGAGTTATGCTGACCTGAAAAGAAAAGACATCGAGTTTTCAGTGGGTGAGTTTGTATTCTTGAAAGTCTCGCCGATGAAGGGTGTTATGTGTTTTGGAAAGAAAGGGAAGTTAAGCCCTACATATATAGGTCCATTTGAGATTTTGGACAGAGTAGCGTAAGTCGCTTACTATTTAGCACTGTCCCCAACACTAGCCGAAACTCATGATGTCTTTCACATCTCGATGTTGCGTAAGTACGTGTCAGATCCCTCTCATGTTTTGAGTTACGAGCTGTTATAGCTGAAGCAGGACTTGAGTTATGATGAACAGCCAGATCGTAATATTGAAAAGGGAATCAAGGAACTGAGATCCAAAAGGATTCCACTAGTTAAGGTCCTGTGGAAGAATGGTACGGAACGAGAAGCAACATTGGAGTTGGAGGAGGACATGAGAGAAAGATACCCTGAATTATTTTGTAAGAAAGAATTTCAGGAAGAAATTCCTTTTAAGGAGGGTATATTGTAGCGCACCGATTTTTTTATTTATTTATTAAATATTGTGCTTTATTTAATTTAATTGTTAAGTGTTGTGAATTATTTTATTTATTTGTTTAAATTAATTGTTAGAATTGTTTGGTAGAGTTTTGTGGATTTGATTGTTAATTGTTTATTTATTTTAATTTTGTGAATAAAATGAGTTTTAATTGAATGCACCAAGGTGCATGGTAGGTAGTGATGCACCCCAGTGATTGAGTGTGTGCATGTGCATGGTTTCATGGTGCACTTGAATGGAATTTTCTACACTCTTTTATTTTTTCTTTTATTAGAAATATTTTTTATTTAATTAAAATGAAAGAAAAAAATTAAATAAGAAGAAGAAATAGCTTGGGCATGTGGAGCATAGTGGGAAAGAGAGTGATTCTACTCCTATTTTAATTGGCAATTAGATTGAAGACAATAGCTATAAAGGGCATGGGAGGTTGTCATCTTTATTTCCGACCAATTAAGTGAAAATCAAATTAAATAAAAAATTAAAAGAAAATAAACACAATGAGGAAACTTACCAATTTTTCCCTTAGGCTATTATGGGCTAGGTTAGAATAAAGAGGGAAGGAAAGAAGGGAAGAGCATTATGCTCCTTGGACTGGTGTGCACGAGAGAAGAGAGAGAGAGGGAGAGCACGAGAACTAGAGAGAGAGAAGAGAAAGAAGGAGAAGAGAAGAGGAGGATTTTGAAGGTCTTGGGTAAGTGTTCTTAAGTTTATGGTTTGAATCCTCTAAAATATATCTTTATTTTCTTGATGCTAAGAACTCCCTCCTTCTCTTTGTTTTGATTTTTGAAATCCTTAGGAGAGTTTGATTAAAGGTGGTGTCCATTGTTTTGGTCCTTGAGTTCTAGAAAGAGAGGTAATGGGTAAACCAGTAGCATCCCAAAATTTTACTTAGCTAGATAGTAGTAGTAGCTTAGTATTTTAGTTTTCATGGTTTTTGGTTCAAGCCGGGATTTAGTTGGAAACTCGTAGAAATAGTTATGGATTTTCTAAGATTAGCCTATAGTTTAGAAATATTAATTTTATCATAAGGTTTGATTAATGAATATAGTCCTAAGAATATCAGTTATTATAACCTAAGGTTTAGAAAGAATAATTAAGAATATGACACTTGTCACATGTATGTTTATTAAGGATTTAAGGTTTTTGATGAATAAATATAATCATTGATAAGTCTAGGAAAGTCTAGAACCTTTCAGCAGCTGTTAGGATCACGTTTTACTCAGTCAAAGTGGTTTAAAAAAATTCAAGTGTGTAGAAAATGTGCAAAAATGTGTTTGAAATATCAGCGTATGCCGATATATCGCAGCTATAGGGGTCGATATATCGCCTATGATTGATACAGAAAACACGTCGACTTCGCACAAACAAAACCACGGACCCTCGGGAATATGGTGTAGGCGATATATCGGTTCCAGTGGCCATTTTTGAATTTTCGTAGAATTCTAAACTAGAAACCACCCTCAACAACTTGACTCGTTCTTGATTGTTTTTTACTGATTTCTGGGCATCTGTTGAACTGAAAATGCAAATATATTCAATTTATATAATTTATTTATTCATTGAAAAGGGCATTAGTTTCACTCCTTGAAATTTATAAATAGGACCCTTCTCTCAACCATTTTCATCATCTTTCAAGCACAGTTCAGAGCCTCCAAGGTGTTAAGATTATTCTAGAGAGAAACACTAGGGTTTTGGGGTTAAAGCTTTCAAATCTGATGCTTTTATAAACACTTGGGAAGTAAGTTCTTGTGTGTTTTCGGTATTTGAGGTGCATATCAAAGCTCTAAGCTATCCAAGGTATTCATCATCTTCAGGTTTAGTTCATTATAGTTTCTATTATTCTTTCATTTTCCTTCAAATCCTAACTTGTGATAGTGACTTTTGGTTAGGTGTTCAATTTCTTCGAAACATAAGGTTTTCGGTAAGTTCTTATGTAACGACACAAATTTACTAATGAGACTTAAGGGCCTTGATTAGTGTGCCGGGAGGGCATAATTGGAATATATGTGATTTAATGATTTAAAAACATGCTATATGAATATTTGAATATCTGAGATGCATGACTATGCGTATTAATATGCATGTAGGCCCTGATATGGTTAGAAAGGGCATAATTGTAATTTTGGCCCGTTGAGGGCATAACTGTATATATATGTGATAGTTGTTGAGACCACATTATTATGTGGATATATTTGTGATCTGTGATTCGAGACGATCCTAGTGAGCAGGATAGCGAAAAAGTCACGGCGGGGATTTATACCCGGCTCGGGGCGAGCCTGGTGGTATAAATGGGAATTTAGAGAATATATTGGGGTCTATTTTGACATCGAGGAATATAATTGGTGATTAATTAGGTATCGGGAGGTAAGCGGAAAATATTAGAGACACTTGAGGAATTAGCGGGAATTGGGTAAAATGACCAAAATGCCCCTAAGTGGATTAAAGGATTTAGAATTAAAGGGGAGGGTATTGTGATCATTTGGCATATAAAATAGGCATAACTGAGGCTTTATGCTTAGTGGAGTTTGTAGAATGAAGTAGAAGTCTGAGGAAAGAAAGAAAAGGAAAGAAAGAAAAGAAAGGAAAGAAAAGGGAAAGAAGAGCAGGCCATTTTGTCAAGGTCGGTCTAGGTTTTCTTCACCAGTTCTTGAGGTATTTTGGAGCAGAAACCTAGGGGGAAACCAAAGTAAGCTTGAGGCAAGAGTTCTTGGTCTGGCTTGAAGAATTGGCAAGGGTTTAGCAAGAACAAACCATTCAGTTGAGGTAAGACTTTGAAGTTTCTTTAGTTTCTGGTTTTGGTATTGAACTATAGTGTCTAAGATAAATTTGGTGGGAACTATAGGGAATTCAAGCCAGGGATTTGAGGAGGAGTAAGCCAAGGAGGTGTAGAAGCTGACTTAGGGTCGAATCCCCATTGAAGGTATGAAATTCTAAGCTTTAAATTCTGAGGTTTTGACTGCTGTGCTGAAGTTTCTGAGTTTGAGGTTCAACCATGGTGAATTTTGAGATTAGGGGTGCATGTGATTGGGTTTTATATATTTGGGATGCTTGGGATGAGTTGAGTGTGTTGATAAGCTTGTTTTTAAGTTTGGTTGAAGATTGGAAAAGTTTTGGTAAGGGTTGGCTCGGGGAAATCGAAGAAAGGAAAAATGCAGGGGTGCTGGTTCTGTGACTAGCGCTACAACGCTAGCCTTTGGGCGCTGTAGCGATAGGCTTGGTTGTGTGGGGGATTTTGGTTCTACTTGTAGCACTGTAGCGCCCTCCAGAGAGCGTTGTAGTGCTACCCTGCTTCGAGGAGAGGGTTTTTGAGTTATTTTCAAGGGTTTTTTTCTCGGGGGTTTGGGGTTCGATTCCACCACCCCATTCGGTGGAATCAGAGCTTCCTGAGGGCTCGGGATTTGTCCCGAGGTTAGGTTTTGGACTTGAGGTTTGGTGATGGTTCTGACCTGTGGTTGTCACTAGGTGCGCGCTAGGGTTCAAGAGGGATCGTGCTCAAGGATCAAAGTAAACGAAGCTAGTAAATTTAAAGGTAAGAAAACTGCACCCGGTATTTTGTTTGTGATGGGACTAAGTGCTCATGATATCTGTATAATGTCAATGATGGTATTAGGCCATGGGACATGTGATAGACGACCTAAGGGTACTGTATACAATATTTGCACACAAGGCGCGACTTGGCCACTGGTAGCCCAGGATAGCTTAATATTCACTGAGCTCGGTTTAAGCGGGTCGGAGTCAGTGGGATAAACAGAGGGTGCGGCTTGAGGGCGCTAACCCTAGTTATCATTTTTAAATTGGTGATTGATATGAATTGACATGTTTAGTATGCTGATTACTTGATTATCATGAATGCTTATATGGATGAGAACATGCCTATGTGATATGAGATATTGGATTGTCTGTTGATTGCTTATGCTCTGTTATTGTGTTTTCTTGCTGGTCCTTGGCTCACGGGTGCTACGTGGTGTAGGTAAAGGCAAAGGCAAGTTGGACCAACCCTGAGGTGGAGGGCTGCGGGGCAGAATGTACATAGTCAACTGTTCGGTCGCCATGGCCAAGGAGTGAATCAGGACAAGGATTGCCTAACTGTCTATTTTGCCTTAGTATGGCTAATAGTGTAATCAAATCTTGAATCTTTTGTAAATGGTTTTAATTCTATTAACTTTGGGATCCCGTGTAAACAGTGAACGTTTTATTTATAAGAAATGTTGTTTTAAGACCAAAATCTTTTAGCCCTAGTTCCACAATAGTTTCAATAACACGTTTTCAACTTAACGACTTGATTAGCAAGTCTAGCACATTTGTAAACACACAGTGTAACTGTCTTGGCTATCCAGGGCGTTACAACTTAGTATCAGAGCGTCCTAGGTTTATGGGTTCTTGAAGACTGCCTGGACATGTACATTCACCGCGAAAGATAACCTCAACCAAGGGTTTGGTACAATGTGTACACATGATTATGTGCTTAAATGATTTGAATGAGATACAACTATTGATATTTTCTTGACTAATAGGGAGCATGAGATATTGTTAGGGCCTGGCCCTTGACTATTGCATGATGTTACTGAGGCATGCTTATCAGCATTGCTATGCATGTGAATGAATGTATTGATAAACATTTGGATAGATTGCTATGGAATTGATTGTTTGTGAATAATTGGAGTTCCAGTGATGGATTATGAAAGGATTATTGCCCTGTCATCATAGTCTGATTGCTGAGTCATTTATTGCAGATTGACTTGGATAATTATGCGTCCAAGAAAATCTACGCGACTAGCCAGCAGGTTCGGGACTAGAGATGATGATCAGGGCCAGACCCCTCTGCCAGTCCCTGAGAAATGGCAGCAGTTGATGGCAGATATGCAGGCTCGACTACAGAGTCAAGATGAACAGATCCGAATTCTGCGGCAGCAGGCTCCATCTGGGAGTGTTGCCCCTACTGTGCCACCTATAGTGGTACCTATTGTACAACCAGTTGAGGCTGGAAATAGATGGGAGCCGTTATATGAGCGGTTCAGAAAGCAGCAGCCCCTGATCTTTGAGGGAGGACCTGATCCACTGAAGGCTGAACATTGGATGACTATGATTACTACCATTCTTGATTTTATGAGGGTAGAGGGGCATGACAGAGTGGTCTGTGCCACATATACGCTGAGAGAGGATTCCCAAATCTGGTGGGAAGTGGCATCACAGACCAGGGATGTTACTACTTTGACCTGGGAGGGATTTAAGGATCTATTCAGTCAGAAGTATTATAATGTTGCCATTAGGGCAGCAAAGATAAATGAGTTCGTGGGGCTGGTTCAGGGTAGCATGACAGTTATAGAGTATGCCCTGAAGTTTGACAGACTTGTGAAATTAGCACCAGATCTTGTGCCTACTGATGCAGCTAGGCAGGACAAGTTCATTAGAGGGCTTAATGCTATGATATCCCGAGATGTGAGAATTACAACAGTTCCTGGAGGGACAACCTATGCCCAGGCTGTAGAGAAGGCTCTTACAACTGAGGAAGCGGAGAATAAGATATGGAGAGAGAGTACAGTGAAGAGGGAGGACCGCAGGGCGGTGCCTCCATATTCTGGTTCTGGTAGGGGCAGAGGCCCCATTGATTTGAAGAGGAAGACGCCTCAGGCAGAGGCCCCCTGAGGCGTCGATCGCTCCTAGTCCTGATAGGAGAGGTCGGGGGTACTCAGGGTGGCCGTCAGGGAGGCAGTGATACATGGAGGACTTATCCTGAGTGCACGAGGTGCAGAAGACGCCATCCAGGCGAATGTAAGGCTAAGGCCTATTATGTGTGCGGGGTGGTGGGACACCTCAAGAAAGATTGTCCGACAGTGAAGAAGGGAGATGTGGGGAAGGTGGACAGCTTGACTCCAGCTCAGTGTTCACCCTGACGCAGGCAGAGGCCACGGCTATTCCCTCGGTAATGACAAGTCAGCTTTCTAGTGCTGGCACTCCTTTTACTGTATTGATTGACTCTGATGCTACACACTCGTTTGTTTCTAGTAAGGTGATTGATAGACTGTGTAGACCTAGTGAGTATTGTGTTTCAGGGTTTGGGACTATTTTACCTACAGGGGAACTGGTAGTATCTAGGAGATGGATTAGAGCACTGCCAGTGATAGTTGATGGTAGGAAGTTATTAGTAGACCTAATTGAGTTGGGTATGGAGGACTTTGATATGATTCTAGGTATGGATTGGTTGGTTAGATATGGAGCTACCATTGACTGCAGGAAGAAGATGGTGACTTTTGAGCCAGAGGGAGAGGATCCCTTTGTTTTTGTGGGAGAGGTGCATGGACCTCGCGTACCCAGGATATCGGCATTGAGAGCCAAGGATCTGTTACAAGGAGGGTGTATAGGTTTTCTGGCTAGTGTGGTGGATACCACCAGGATTTCACCAGTAGGACGGGGAGAGACCAGATTGGTTTGCGAGTTCTTATATGTGTTTCCTGAGGACTTGCCAGGGTTGCCGCCGTGTAGAGAAATTCAGTTTGTCATTGAATTGGCACCAGGGACAGAGCCAGTGTCGAGGGCACCGTATAGGATGGCACCGATGGAACTGAAAGAATTGAAGATACAGCTGCAGGAGCTACTGGATTTGGGGTTTATCAAGCCTAGCTACCCGCCATAGGGTGCTCCAATTTTGTTTGTGAAGAAGAAGGATGGGACATTGAGAATGTGCACAGACTACCGGGAATTGAACAAGTTGACTATTAAGAATAAGTATCCCCTACCAAGGATTGATGACTTGTTCGACCAGCTACAGGGTAAGACGGTGTTCTCAAAGATTGATCTTCGATCTGGTTATCACCAGCTGAGGATCAAGGATGAGGACATACCGAAGATGGCCTTCCGAACGCGATATGGGCACTATGAGTTTCTGGTCATGTCATTTGGTTTGACCAATGCCCCAGCAACCTTTATGGATCTAATGAACAGGGTGTTCAAGGACTTTCTGGATCAGTTTGTTATTGTCTTCATCGACGACATCTTGGTGTATTCCAGTTCAGAGGCAGAGCACGAGCTTCATCTTCGACAGGTTCTACAGAGGTTGAGGGAGCATCAGTTGTACGCCAAGTTTAAGAAATGTGAATTTTGGCTACAAAAAGTGACATTCCTTGGACATATAGTGGGTACAGATGGGATTAAGGTGGATCCGTCTAAGGTAGAGGCGGTTAGGGATTGGTCGAGGCCAAGTAATGCCTCGGAGGTGCGGAGTTTTCTTGGTTTGGCAGGTTACTACAGATGGTTTGTAGAGGGTTTCTCGAAGATAGCAGCATCGATGACAGAATTGACACGGAAGAATTTGAAGTTTATCTGGTCAGACAAGTGCGAAGACATTTTTCAAGAGCTGAACCGACGACTTATTACAACACCTGTGTTGAGTCTTCCTTCGGGGGAAGGGAAGTTTGTTGTTTACTGCGATGCATCAAGATTGGGTTTAGGCTGTGTTTTGATGCAGAATGAGAAGGTTATAGCATATGCGTCACGACAGCTGAAGGAGTATGAGCAGCAGTATCCTACCCATGATTTGGAGCTAGCAGCGGTGGTATTCGCACTGAAGATTTGGCGACATTATTTGTATGGGGAGAAGTGCGAGGTATACACTCACCATAAGAGTCTGAAGTATTTCTTTACATAGAAGGACTTGAATATGAGACAGAGGCATTGGCTTGAGTTGGTAAAGGACTATGATTGTGATATTCTTTACCATCCGGGGAAAGCCAATGTAGTGGCGGATGCATTGAGCCGGAGAGGCCCAGGTCAGTTGTACAGTTCCACCCAGATCACAAGGGAGTTAGCTGATGAGATGGTTAGAGCGGGGATAGAATTGGTGGTAGGTCGTTTGGCCAATATTACTCTACAGTCGACCCTGCTAGAGTGGATCAGAGAAGGACAATTGGTAGACATTCAGTAACAGGGGATTAGGGAGAATGTCTTAGCGGGAGAACTAAGGATTATTCTATATCTGAGGTTGGTTTGCTTTGGTATCAGGGACGGACATGTGTCCCAGTTGATGAGGGGATCAGACGTGAGATACTAGATGAGTCTCATACGACGTCGTACTCACTTCATCCGAGTACCACAAAGATGTACTAGGATTTACGGACGTTATATTGGTGGCTCGGGATGAAGAAGGATGTGGTGGAGTACGTAGCTAGATGTTTAACCTGTCAGCAGGTGAAAGCTGAGCATCAGCGACCAGTAGGGTTGCTTCAGCCTTTGGGTATTCCCGAGTGGAAATGGGAGGACATTGCTATGGACTTTGTGGGAGGTTTACCCAGGACGGTGGGGCTTCATGACTCGGTGTGGGTGATAGTGGACAAGTACACCAAGTCAGCCCATTTTCTTCCAGTGTGGTCGACATATACTGTGGATCAGAATGCTGAGTTGTATGTGAGGGAGATTGTACGTATCCATGGGGTTCCTAAGTCTATAGTGTCAGATCGGGATCCCATCTTCACTTCCAAGTTTTAGAGTGGTTTGCAGAAAGCTTTGGGAACTCACTTAAAGTTCAGTACAACCTTTCATCCTCAGACTGACGGACAGTCTGAGAGGACGATTCAGGTATTGGAGGATATGCTCAGAGCGTGTGTGATTGACTTTGAGGGTTCATGGAGTAAGTATCTTCCATTGATTGAATTTTTGTATAAAAATAGTTATCATTCAACGATTGGAGTGGCTCCCTATGAGATGTTGTATGGGAGGAAGTGTAGATCGTCTATTCATTGGGATGAGATGGGTGAGAGGAGGTATTTGGGGCCAGATATGGTTCAAAAAACAAGTGAAGCTATAGAAAAGATCCGAGCTAGAATGCTTGCCTCTCAGAGCAGATAGAAAAGCTATGCTGATCCTAAGCGTAGGGACGTGGAGTTCCAGGTTGGGGACCATGTGTTCCTTCGAGTTTCACCTCTGTGAGGGGTGAGGATGTTTGGAAAGAAGGGCAAGCTAAGTCCTAGGTTCATTGGACCATTTGAGATCCTAGAAAGGATGGGTCAGGTGGCTTATAGGTTAGCCTTGCCACCATCGTTATCTGGAGTTCATGACGTATTCCATGTTTCTATGCTTCGGAAGTACGTCTCGCATGTAACTCATGTGTTGAGGTATGAAGATTTGGAGTTACAGACAGATTTGTCTTATAAAGAGCAACCGGTTCAGATCTTGAATCGGAAAGATAAAGTATTGCGGAATAAGACGATTCCTCTTGTTAAAGTGTTGTGGAGGAATAGTAAGGTCGAGGAGGCGACCTGGGAGCTTGAGACAGCGATGCGGGATCAGTATCCCGAGTAATTCAGGTAAATTTCGAGGACAAAATTCTCATTAGGAGGGGATAGTTGTAACGACCCAAATTTACTAATGAGGTTAAGGGCCTTGATTAGTGTGCCGGGAGGGCATAATTGGAATATATGTGATTTAATGATTTAAAAGCATGCTATGTGACTATTTGAATATCTGAGATGCATGGCTATGTGTATTAGTATGCATGTAGGCCCTGATTAGGTTAGAAATGGCATAATTGTAATTTTGGCACGTTGAGGGCATAACTGTATATATATGTGATAATTGTTGAGACCACATTATTATGTGGATATATTTGTGATCTGTGATTCGAGACGATCCTAGTGAGCAGGATAGCGAAAAAGTCATGGCGGGGATTTATACTCGGCTCGGGGCGAGCCTAGGGGTATAAATGGGAATTTAGAGAATATACTGGGGTCTATTTTGACATCGAGGAATATAATTGGTGATTAATTAGGTATCGGGAGGTAAGCGGAAAATATTAGAGACACTTGAGGAATTAGCGGGAATTGGGTAAAATGACCAAAATGCCCCTAAGTGGATTAAAGGATTTAGAATTAAAGGGGAGGGTATTGTGGTCATTTGGCATATAAAATAGGCATAACTGAGGCTTTATGCTTAGTAGAGTTTGTAGAATGAAGTAGAAGTCTGAGGAAAGAAAGAAAAGGAAAGAAAGAAAAGAAAGGAAAGAAAAGGGAAAGAAGAGCAGGCCATTTTGTCAAGGTCGGTCTAGGTTTTCTTCACCAGTTCTTGAGGTATTTTGGAGCAGAAACCTAGGGGGAAACCAAAGTAAGCTTGAGGCAAGAGTTCTTGGTCTGGCTTGAAAAATTGGCAAGGGTTTAGCAAGAACAAACCATTCAGTTGAGGTAAGACTTTGAAGTTTCTTTAGTTTCTGGTTTTGGTATTGAACTATAGTGTCTAAGATAAATTTGGTGGGAACTCTAGGGAATTCAAGCCAGGGATTTGAGGAGGAGTAAGCCAAGGAGGTGTAGAAGCTGACTTAGGGTCGAATCCCCATTGAAGGTATGAAATTCTAAGCTTTAAATTCTGAGGTTTTGACTGTTGTGCTGAAGTTTCTGAGTTTGAGGTTCAACCATGGTGAATTTTGAGATTAGGGGTGCATGTGATTGGGTTTTATGTATTTGGGATGCTTGGGATGAGTGGAGTGTGTTGATAAGCTTGTTTTTAAGTTTTGTTGAAGATTGGAAAAGTTTTCGTAAGGGTTGGCTCGGGGAAATCGAAGAAAGGAAAAATGCATGGGTGCTGGTTCTGTGACTAGAGCTACAGTGCTAGCCTTTGGGCGCTATAGCGCTAGGCTTGGTTGTCTGGGGCATTTTGGTTTTGCTTGTAGTGCTGTAGCTCCCTCCAGAGAGTGTTGTAGCTCTACCCTGCTTCCAGGAGAGGGTTTTTGAGTTATTTTCAAGGGTTTTTGCCCGGGGGTTCGGGGTTCGATTCCACCACCCCGTTTGGTGGAATTAGAGCTTCCCGAGGGCTCGGGATTAGTCCCGAGGTTAGGTTTTGGACTTGAGGTTTGGTGATGGTTCTGACTTGTGGTTGTGACTAGGTGCGCGCTAGGGTTCAAGAGGGATCGTGCTCAAGGATCAAAGTAAACGAAGCTAGTATATTTAAAGGTAAGAAAACTGCACCCGGTATTTTGTTTATGATGGGACTAAGTGCTCCCTATATCTGTATAATGTCAATGATGATATTAGGCCATGGGACATGTGATAGACGGCCTAAGGTTTCCGTATACAATATTTGCACACAGGGTGCAGCTTGGCCACTGGTAGCCAAGGACAGCTTAATATTCACTGAGCTCGGTTTAAGCAGGTCGGAGTCAGTGGGATAAACAGAGGGTGCGGCCTGAGGGCGCTAACCCTAGTTATCATTTGTAAATTGGTGATTGATATGAGTTGACATGTTTAGTATGCTGATTACTTGATTATCATGAATGCTTATATGGATGAGAACATGCCTATGTGATATGAGATATTGGATTGTCTGTTGATTGCTTATGCTCTGTTATTGTGTTTTCTTGTTGTTCCTTGGCTCACGGGTGCTACGTGGTGCAGGTAAAGGCAAAGGAAAGTTGGACCAACCCTGAGGTGGAGGGCTGCGGGGCAGAATGTACATAGTCAGTTGTTCGGTCGCCATGGCCGAGGAGTGAATCAGGACAGGGATTGCTTAACTGTCTATTTTGCCTTAGTATGGCTAATACTGTAATCAAATCTTGAATCTTTTGTAAATGGTTTTAATTATATTAATTTTGGGATCCCGTGTAAACAGAGAACATTTTATTTATAAGAAATGTTGTTTTAAGACCAAAATCTTTTAGCCCTAGTTCCACAATAGTTTCAATAACACGTTTTCAACTTAACGACTTGATTAGCAAGTCTAGGACATTTGTAAACACACAGTGTAACGGTCTTGGCTATCCAGGGTGTTACATCTTATCCCGATGATTTAGATCTTCTCTTCATCTTATTTTCTTTAGGAAACTTATGGTTTCTTTATGTTTGGTTTTAGGAGTTTCAATCCCGTTCTTGTCTCCAAGATCTTGATTTTTGGTAAGGAAAATTAGGTAGTTTAGTATTATGACCTAGTTTATGATCTAGTTTATGTGTGTATGACCTAACATTTCAGGTACAATAAAGGGGTAATTGTGTTTGGACCTAAGGTATCCAATGATGTATGACAGACTTATGTCCGGTAGGCTCAGTTGCCAAAATTTTATGACGGACCTAAGTGATGTCCGATGTATGGCGGACTTATGTCCGGGGCTTAATTGCCACCCCTGTATAAACACTTATCTTTTTATTATATATGCCTTATTATTATGACCCATAGTTATGATTATGAGTATGACTTATGACCTATGATTTATAATCTATGACTTATGATTTATGGTTGACTTAGATTATGATTTATGATATGATTTAGGCTATGATATGACCTAGAGTTTATTGTTGTATGGTTAGTAAAAATAAGTGTTGGTATGACTTTGGTGAAATTTATGATATGTTTGATTATATGATTATATGACTAAATTTTGTTTGTATTTTCCTTACTGGGCTTAGAAGCTCACTCCTTATGATGTTGTTATTTCAGGCAATTAAGGATAGAAAGGCCGGTGGAGAGTGGGGACCTAAGAGCTTTGTGATGTACTCGTGGGGACCATATAGTCAAGGAAGATCAAGTGAGCCTATTTATTAATTTTTAAGTTTTATTTAAATGTTACTCATTTTTGTGTTAAATACAATTATTTTATTTTTTTGTAAAACCATGGATCCATGTATTTATTTTCAAGTTTTTATTCAATAAAAGAGCAATATTTATGAATTATGAACCAACGTTGTGTTCTCGGTAATCTATGAGAAATTTGGGCGTTACAGGGTGTATTAGAGCCCACGACTATATTGGTCCTGAATGTTCCTACGAAATACACACAATAGCTACAAAGGACCTACTCGTTACCAAGTGTACAATGTCGAGTATGATAATGGATCTGATGTGGAGGATTAGATGTATATAAGAACACATTGTTAAATTTTGTTCTATGCTATTTTAGAATTATTTCACTAGCTTATAATTTTTTTTTTAAAACATGCTATTTGTTATTATTATTATTTCATTGTTTAGTAAGTGTTAAGAGTTTTTTCTTGGATTCAATTGAAAGTGTAAAGTTTAAATTCCTCTCTTATGGGTTAGCCCATTTGTGAAGGCCCGTTTGCTTTGCATCATTAGATTGGGTCCAATTTAAACTAATAACAATTAATAAAGCAAGGGTTTAAATTCCTATCTTTTGGGTCCAAGTGGAAGTTAGGGGGCCTTAGTAGTGGGTACGATATACTGAACCCAGCCTTCCTCCATGGAAGATTCAATTGTTAAGGCCCATTTACCCGAGTTGGACTTAATTGTAATAGGGTATTTTTGATAGATAGATGAACCTAATAGATAGTAGTACAATAGACTAAGTTGTAACCTCTACTTGTTCTGTTTGTCTTAGTTTTTTCAACTTTTCTCTATTGGGGAAACATAAAAGACACATGGAGCAGCAACCAAGAAGATTTGAAAGACTAAATGGCCAGGGAAGAGGCCGAGGCCGAGGAAGGGGAAGGGGGCGAGGAAGAGGAGTAGCCACCACCCCAACATATGAAGAAATTCCAATAGCCCTGGGAGTGCCAGAAGCACCCAATGTAGTGGAAGGGCTGGCAGCTGCTGCTACTCGATTAAATTTGGAAAAAGAAAATTCCCGTCTAAGGGCGGAGCTAAGGAGAAGGGAAGAAGAGTTCCAAATAAATTCAGGGCAAAAACAACAAGTGGCGCAGCAAGTCATTCCTCTAGCACAATTACTACAGTTGGCAGAACCTCGCTACAAGGAAATGTATGAACGTTTTAGAAAGCAGCAACCACTGAACTTCGATGGCGGGTCAGACCCAATAGAAGCAGAAGAATGGATTCGATCAGTGGAGTCCATACTAGATCACATGCAGCTGTGAAATGAAGATTGAGTCTCATGCACTTCAAGCTTGTTAAAGAAAGACGCCCGCATCTGGTGGGATATAGTGAAGCAGACTAGAGATGTGAACTTTATGACATGGGATGAGTTTATCCAAGTGTTCAACAAGAAGTATTACAGTCCTGCAATTCTAGCCACAAGGGTGGACGAATTCATCGCACTTACTTAAGGGAATTCGTCTGTGACAGAGTATGCCAAGAGGTCTGATAGGCTGGCTAAGTTCGCGGCGGACATGGTACCCACTGAGATGCTAATAATTCAAAGATTCGTGAAGGGACTGAAACCTATGATAGCCCGTGACGTAAATTTGATTCGGGGAATAACCACTTATGCAGAAACATTAGAAGTAGCCTTGGAAGCTGAGAAGGCGGAAGAAAGGATATGGAATGAAAGCGCAGTCAGAAGGGATGCCAAAAGAAATAACAATGAGTAGAACGACCACAAACAAAAACATGATGGTGGTTTAAATCAAAAAGTTGACAAGAAGAATAAGACTGCATCAGAAGGTAACGGGAATAAGAATCCCTATGTGGAATATCCCCAGTGCCCTATCTGTAAGAGAAAGCATTCAAGAAAATGCTGATATAAGATGAAAGGTGGTTTCAATTGTGGAGAAGAAGGACACATTAAAAAGGATTTTCCAAAGACGAAAGATCAAAAGAAAGATGACAAGCTCGTGCCAGCCAGAGTTTTTGCTCTTACTAGAGGCGAAGTAGAAACTAGTAATACAGTGGTAACAAGTCAAGTCACTATCTCTGGTAAACTATGCAATGTGTTATTCGATTCAGGAGCTACACATTCTTTTGTCTCTATGATTATGATTGATAGCTTAGATAAACCATGCAAACTTTTTAGAGATAAATTTGTCACGGAGTTACCCTCGGGGGAAACAATGATATCTAGTAGAGGGGTGCGTCGCGTTGTAGTTAGAATCAGAGGAAAAGAATTACCAGTAGATTTGATTGAGTTAGACCTTAAGGATTATGATGTAATTTTAGGCATGGATTGGTTAGCAAAATATGGGGCAACAATAGACTATAAGGTTAAGGCAGTCAACTTTCAAACAGAAGGCGGAGAACAGTTCACCTTCAGAGGAGAAGTTTCCCGAACTCGCATACTGATAGTCTCAACTCTCAAAGCTCAATGATTAATAACAAGTGGTTTCCAAGCGTATCTAGCCAGTGTGATGGAAAAAACATGAGAGACGCAACTCAAACCAAAGGATGTACCTATTGTATGAGAATTTCCTGAGGTGTTTCCAGAAGATTTACCAGGATTACCTCCGAGTAAGGAAATCGAGTTTGGAATAGAATTGGCACCAGAGACGGCACCAATCTCAAAAGCTCCCTATAGAATGGTGCCTACCAAGTTAAAGGAGTTAAAGACACAACTACAGGATATTTTAGACAAGGGTGTCATCCGACCAAGTTATTCGCCTTGGGGAGCACCAGTGCTGTTTGTCAAAAAGAAGGACGGGAGTATAAGGATGTGCATCGACTATCGAGAACTAAATAAAGTGACGATCAAGAACAAATAGCCTTTTCCTCGAATAGACGATCTTTTTTATCAACTACAAGGATCTACGGTATTCTCGAAGATAGATTTGCGTTCAGGGTATCATCAGCTAAGAGTAAGAGAAGAAGATATCCCAAACACGACTTTTCAGACTAGATATTGACACTACGAGTTCCTGGTAATGTCTTTTGGCTTAACGAACGCTCCAGCAGTATTCATGGATCTTATGAACCGAGTATTTAAGGACTACCTGGATAAGTTCGTGGTGGTGTTTATAGATGACATATTGATTTACTCAAGGAAGAAAGCTGAGCATGAAGAAGACCTGCGACTGACGTTGGGACGACTCAAAAGTCATCAATTATTTGCTAAGTTTAAGAAATGCGAATTTCGGCTAGAGAAGGTGGCATCTCTAGGACACGTTGTGTCTAAAAATGGCGTAGAAGTAGACCAAGCCAAAATCGAAGCAGTGAAGGGCTGGCCAAAACCCAAGAATGCCACACAGGTGAGAAGTTTTCTTGGGTTGGCAGGATACTATAGACTATTTGATGAAGGGTTTTCCAAAATAGCTACACCCTTAACAAATTTGACACGAAAGCAACAGAAATTTGTATGGACGGAGAAATACAAAGAAGGATTCCAAACGTTAAAGGACAAGCTCATATCAGCCCCAGTTCTACGTGTCCCAAACGATAAGGGTAAGTTTGTAGTGTATTGCGCGCGTCGAAGCAGGGAATTGGATGTGTTTTGATGCAAGACGAAAGAGTGGTGGCCTATGCCTTGAGACAACTAAAGGAGTATGAACAGCGGTATCCAACCCATGACTTAGAATTAGCAGCGGTAGTTTTTGCTCTGATGATTTGGAGGCATTATCTGTGCGGAGAAAAGTGCGAAATCTTTACAGACCACAAAAGTCTAAAGTACTTCTTTACGCAAAAGGAGCTCCATATGAGGCGACAGAGGTGGCTGGAGTTAGTAAAGGACTATGATTGTGAGATCTTGTATCATCTGTGAAAGGCTAATGTTGTGGCAGACATACTTAGTAGCAGAGTTACGAAAGCTTGTCAACACTTAAGGGGATAGCTCAACACTTACAAGATGATATTAAGAAGTTCGGAATTGAGCTAATAACTTGATAGCTAGCTGACCTCACAATCAAGTCAACTCTAATGGAGGAAATAAAGGAAAAACAACAAGAAGACGAGTTTCTTCTTAAGATGAAGGCAACATTACAAAGCTCAGAGAATGTTGATTTCTCCTTGACAAAAGAAGGCATGTTACGATATAGAAACAGAGAATGTGTGCCCAAAAGTGGTGAATTAAGAGAAAGTATTATGAAGGAAGAGCACACTACTCCGTATTCACTACACTTGGGAATGACCAAGATGTGCAATGATGTTAAGACAATGTACTGGTGGCCGGGGATGAAGAAAGACATAGCAGAGTTTGTAGCAAAATTCCTTAAATGTCAACAAGTTAAGGTCGAACATCAAAGACCCGCTGGAACTTTGCAACCATTAGAGATTCCCGAATGGAAATGGGAAGATATAGCGATGGACTTCGTGACAGGATTACCTTGGACTGCCAAGAAGCATGACTCTGTTTGTGTGATAGTAGACAGACTCTGTTTGGTAAGTAAATTTTGAGGACAAAATTCTTTTAAGTAGGGGAGAATTGTAGCCTCCCAGAATTAGACTTAGCTAGATAGTAGTAGTAGTAGTGGTAGTGGTAGTAGTAGTGGTAGTAGTAGTGGTAGCGGTAGTGGTAGTAGTAGTGGTAGCGGTAGTGGTAGTGGTAGTAGTGGTAGTAGTAGTAGTGGTAGTAGTGGTAGTAGTAGTGATAGTAGTAGTGGTAGTAGTTGTAGTGGTAGTAGTCATAGTGGTAGTAGTGGTAGTAGTAGTTGTGGTAGTAGTAGTGGTAGTAGTCGTAGTGGTAGTAGTAGTAGTGATAGTAGTGGTAGTAGTAGTGGTAGTGGTCGTAGTGGTAGTAATAGTAGTAGTAGCAGTAGCAGTAGCAGTAGTAGTAGTAGTAGTAGTAGTAGTAGTAGTAGTAGTAGTAGCTAGTAGTAGTTATAGTATGTTTATTACTATGGATTTTGGTTCAAGCCAGGACTTAGTTGAACACTCGTAGCAACACTTATAGATTTTATAAGTTTAACCTATAGTTTAAGAATATTAATTGTAACATAAGGTTTGATTAATATAGCTGATTATAAAGATGTTATTTTTTATACTATAAGGTTTAGATAGAACTAATAAGATCATGACATTTGTCGTGTGCATAAATTAAGCATTTTTTATGATTAGTTTTATAAAAGAAATATTTGAAAACCCTAGAACCTGCCAGCATCTTTAAAAACGTTATAGGACTCAGTCAAAGTTGTTTACCCAATGCAAATTAAGATGAAAAAGTGCAATTACGTGTATAATATTTCAGCGTATGCCGATATATCGCAGCTATAGGGGCGATATATCGCCACACGGGGTATACGAAAACATGTGAACTTGGCACAAACGCATCGACGAACACTCGGGGCATAAGCCCAGGCGATATATCGGCCCTAGGGCAAGTTTTTCAAACATTTTTTAAACCGAGCTCATTTTATTCCTTAACCTCTTAGCAAGCCTCTGAACGTTTTGACCGAGTCTTAAGCCTCTGCTGAACGAATATTCAAATGTTTTTCAAGTAATATTCATTATTTTTATTCAAGCTAAAAGAAGATCTTTTAACTCCTTGAACTCTATAAATAGGACCTAGTACCCAACCATTTCTCTCATTCTTCAAGCTGTGTTCAGAGCCTTCAAGCTGCTAGGTTTGCTATAGAGTGATAAACACTTGGGTTGTGGTATAAGCTTTATCATCTTAAGCTTATTAAACACTTGGGAAGTAAGATAAATAGTGTGTTTTTCTATACTGAGGTGTAGTTCTGTTCTAATACATTCAAAGGTATTCCTAATCTTAAGTTCATTTCAGTTTAATTCTTTAGTTTTCTTTAGTTTCCATTCAGATCCTAACTCATTGTTTTTCCATTCATGGTTAGGTATTTAAGTTCTTTAAATAAGGTTTCCTTTTGGTAAGCTCTTCTTCTCGGTGGGTTAGATTCATTTCTTTTTCATCTCCTTCTTTTAGAAATACTCACCTTCTCATTGTTGGTTTTTAGGAGTGTTCCAAATCCCGTCCTTGTTCTCACATCTAGGTTTTGGTAAGGAAAATAGGTTAGATTATATGTGTTGTGATATGTTTATATGCTATGATATGTTATGTACTATGTATAAATATGTTTTCTAGTCACTTGGGACTTATAATTACTTTGATAGCAAATCCCAAGATTTTTTATCATTATCGTGGAGTAGAGTTATGATATACCCTACCTTGATTAGTAGACTGAGGACCTAGATGAGTTATCATATACTATTTTGTGATCTAACCTACCTCGATTAGTAGACTGGGTACCTAGATGGTTTTATCACATGCTACGGTAATGAGTTAATGGCCATTAATATTGTAGTCCTATATGATATACGTTTTTACGTCATATGTTATAGTATATGTTTATGTTTTATGTTATTAGTAGATTTTCCTTGCTGGGCATTAGGCTCATTCCTTTATTTTTTTTATGTACGCAGGAAAATAGTTATGGCAGCGGAAGGATTCTTGGCAGCTTGGGGTTGTGTATTGAGGAAGAATGGATTCAATGGACTACGTGAACGATTCAAGGACGAAGTTATTTTCAGTCTTTTTAATTATGTTTCTATGTATTTTTCCGCACTTGGTTTTTTAAACAATTTTAATTAAGTTAAGTTATGTTTTATTTTTGAAACAATGGGATCCCATATGTAACGACCCGGATTTACTAATAAGGCTTAAGGGCCTTGATTAGTGTGTCAGAAGGGCATAACTGGATTATATGTGATTTAATGATTAAAAGCATGTTATATGATCATTTGAATATCTATGATGCATGACTATGTGTATTAGTATGCATGTAGGCCCTGATTAGGTTAGAAGGGCATATTCGTAATTTTGGCCCGTTGAGGGCATAAATGTAAATAACTGTGATAAATTGTTGAGACCACATTATTATGTGGATATATTTGTAATCTGCGACTCGAGGTGATCCTAGTGAGCGGTTTAGTGGAAAAGTCACAGCGGGGATTTATACCTAGCTCGCAGCGAGCCTGGGGGTATTTCTGGGAATTTAGGAAATATATTGGAGTCTATTTTGATATTGAGGAATATAACTGGTGATTAGTTAGGTGTCGGGAAGTAAGCGGTAAATATTAGAGACATTCGAGGAATTAGCGGGAATTGGGTGTAATGACTAAAATTCCCTTAGGAGGTTTAAAAGCTTAGTTTTAAATGGGAGGGCAATTTGGTCTTTTGATGTTTAAAATTAGAGATATGGGTTATGCTGCTTTATGCTTTAGTGGGTTGTGTAGAAAATTTTAGAAGTCTGAAGAAAAGAAAGAAAAGAAAAGGAAAGAAGGAAGAAGGAGATAGAAGTTTTCTCTCTCACGGTTTGGGGTTCCCCTTCAATTCTTGAGGCCTCTTGGAGCTAAAACTCAGAGGAGCTTTAAGCTAAGACTTTGCACTTGGGATTTTGATGAGGTTTGGGAATTCAGCAGGGGTTAGGCATCCAATTAAGGTAAGGTTTTGAGGTTATAACTCAGTTTCTGGTTCTTAGTGTTGATATGGAATTTTAAGCTGGGTTTTGGTGGGAATTATAGGGAATTGAGGCTAAAGTTTTGGGGAGTGAAGGCTAAGGAGGTGTGGAAGGAAACCTGGGTTGAGCTCATCCATCAAA
The DNA here is from genome assembly GCF_963169125.1 of Humulus lupulus. Classification (NCBI taxonomy): domain Eukaryota; kingdom Viridiplantae; phylum Streptophyta; class Magnoliopsida; order Rosales; family Cannabaceae; genus Humulus; species Humulus lupulus. The sequence goes on from NC_084798.1 coordinate 187,077,925, forward strand.
GGTAAGAAACTCTAGCTTTAGGCTTTGTGATTTCTATTGTTTTGCTGAGTTTTTGAGCTCTAAGTTCACCTATGGTGGATTTTGTGTTTTGGGGTACATGTGATTGAATTACTTGTGGTTAGGTTGTTTGGGATGAGTTGATAATGTTGGGAGGCTTGTTTTGAAGTTTGGTTGAGGTTTGGTTGAGTTTTAGAAAGGTCTGGCTCGAGGAAATTCGAAGAGGAGAAAACTAGGTAGTGCCTGGCTGTGACTAGAGCTGTAGCGCTAGCTACAGCGATAGGCTTGGGCGTCTGGGAGCCTGATGGCTCTGCTTGTAGCGTTGTAGCACCCACTTTAGGGCGCTGTAGCGCTACCCTGTTCCAGAAAGGGGTTTTTGGGTTATTTCCTAAGGTTTTTGCCCGGGGGCTCGGGGTTTGATTCCACCACCTTGTTTGGTCGAATTAGGGCTTCCCGAGGACTCGGAATTGGTCCCGAGGCTAGGTTTTGAAATTGAGGTTTGGAGTTGGTTCTAACTTGTGACCGTGACTAGGTGTATGCTAGGGCTCAGACGAGATCATGCTTGAGGATCGAATTGAACAAAGCTGTCGAAATCTAAAGGTAAGAAAACTACACCCGGTTATGTGTTTGTGATGGGACCAAGAGCTCCCTATATCTGTGTGATGGCATAGATCGTATTATGCCATGGGACATGTGATAAATGGCCTAAGGGTGCCATAAATAATACTTGCGCACAGGGCGCGGCTCGGCCACTGGTAGCTGAGGATAGCTTAATATTCATTGAGCTCGGTTTAAGCGGGCCAGAGTCAGTGGGATAGAAAGAGGGTGCAGCCTAAGGGCGTTAACCTTGGTTATCATAGGTGAATTGATTATTGATATGAAATGATGTACTTGGTATGTTGAATACTTGAATAACGTGAATGTTTGGACTGTTGAGTACATGTTTATATTATATGAGCTATCTGGTTGTTTGCTTGATGATTATGCTCTATTATTGTGTTTTCTTGTTGGGCCTTGGCTCACGGGTGCTACGTGGTGCAGGTAAAGGCAAGGGCAAGTCGGACCAGTCCTGAGATGGAGAGCTTTGGAGCTGAATGTACACAGTCAGCTGATTTTTCGCCACGGCCGAGGAGTGGTACAGGACAAGAAAAGCCTAATTATCTGTTTTCCCTTAGAGTGGCTAGTCACTGTACTTTTGTCCAGAAAATTTTGTAAACTGTCTTTTAACTTTACTACTTATGGGATCCCATGTAAAGAAAATGTTTGATTATAAGAAATGAAACTTTTGAGACCAAAATCTTTTAACCCTAGTTCAACTGTAGTTTCAGTAACACGTTTCTAACTAAATGACTTGATTAGCAAGTCTTGCACCTTTATAAACACAGTGTAACGGTCTTGGCTATCCAGGGCATTACACCATACCCCGAATTTATAAATTTCAACATTTACTTTATAGCTTTTAATAAAGTTATTAATGTTTTGTATGTATGTGTTCTTAAGAATAGTGTCTATGTATAGTAGTTTTAACGGTCCAAAGTCTTAGAATTAGTTGGGTCATTACAATTATACTACTGAGTTCCCAAGATGTAAGTATGGGCTAGTCCGTAGGGTAAGATGGTAAAAAACAAGTCAAAGAACTCAAATAATACGATCAGTTAGAATACTAACCACTCAGAAGTGAGATTGAATTGACTTATGGTCAATTAGATGATATGACTAGAATAGATAATAACAATATGTTTACTTATCTTATATACTATCAATATCGATCTAGTCCGATGTAACAAATGCATCTGATCTTATCTACTTTGTTAATGTTCTGGAAAGAACATAACACTGCAATGTGTAAGTAGATCATATTGTAGATTGGAAAGTCAGTGTAAATCCTATGCACTCACTAATCTTAGGACTAACTTATGTTTGAACATATAATCATATGTTTATGTCACTATAAATATGATTAGCTTTATGCTCGGGATTTATTATAAGTTTATATTAAACAAATAATCATGAAAATAAAACACATGAGCAAAGTGATTGACCAAGTTAAAAATTGATTTCTATTATTTTATGATGATAAAATGAGATTACAAAGAAAATGGGTTTTAATTAGGGCATAAAACTCCAACATACTCCCACTTGCACTAATTGAAACAAATGCCTTAATTATACTAATCCCATTTCTTTGATATGCTTATCAAATGTAGCTTCTGGTAGTGTCTTTGTAAGCGGATCTGCAAGATTGTCTTTAGATGCAATCTTCATAACCTTCACATCTCCCCTAGCCACATATTCTCGAATTATGTGATACTTCCTTTCTATATTCTTACTCCTCTTGTGACTTTGAGGTTCTTTCAAGTTGGCTATCGTTCCTGTGTTGTCACAAAACAACACAAGCGGTTTATCCATATTTAGAATAACACCAAGATCTGAATAAAAATTCTTTAGCCAAACTATTTCCTTAGCTGCTTCAGACGCAGCTATGTACTCAACCTCCATGGTGGAATCTGAGATCGCAGACTACTTTACGGTTCTCCATATCACAGTTCCACCCCTAAGAGTAAACACCATTCCAGAAGTAGACTTCCTGTCATCGACATCAGTTTGAAAATCTTAATCGCTGTAGCCTACAGGGTTCAGAACGCCACCTTTGTAGACTAACATATAATCCCTAGTTTGACATAAATACTTCATAATATGGTTAACTTCTATCCAATGTTTTGGTCCTGGGTTTGACTAATATCTGCTCACTACTCCCATAGCATAGCATAAATCTGGTATAGTATACAACATAGCTTACATCAGACTTCCAACTACAGATGCGTAAGGAATTTTTCTCATTGCATCTTCCTCTTCAGTAGTCTGGGGAGACTGCTTCTTTGAAAGATGAATTCCATGGCTGGATAGTAGACTTCCTTTCTTGGAATTTTTCATTGAGAAACGTTCAAGCACTTTATCAATGTAAGCTGCTTGAGATAGAGCTAAGAGTTTGTTCTTTCTATCCCTAATGATTTGGATACCTAGCACATAACTTGCTTCACCCAAATCCTTCATCTGGAATTGAGTGCTCAGCCAATTCTTCACATCTAACAATTTCATAACATTGTTTCCAATCAGTAAGATATTATCTACATAAAGAACCAGGAATACCACTATTTGATTGGCCTTAAGTTGGTATACACAAGGCTCATCAATATTTTGTTCAAAGCCATAGGTTTTGAATATTTCATTGAACCTAAGATTCCAGGAATGAGAAGCTTGCTTAAGTCCATAAATGGACCTATTCAACTTGCAAATTTTTCCTTCTTGTCCAGCTACTTTAAATCCTTGTACTGATCCATATAAATGACTTCGTCAAGCTTCCCATTGAGAAAAGTTTTCTTGATGTCCATTTTCCAGATCTCATAGTCGAGAGTGCCTGGTATGGATAGGAGGAAGTGAATGGACTTGAGCATGGCTACCGAACTAAGAGTTTCCTGATAATCCACGCCTTCTCTTTGGGTATAACCATTTTCTACTAATCGAGCTTTATAAGTTTCGATATTTCCATCAACACCTCGTTTCTTCTTATAGATACACTTGCACCCAATGGCCCTAAAGTCACTAGGTGCTTCCATAATATCCCAGATGGAATTTGAGTACATGGACTCCATTTCTTATTTCATGGCTTCAAGCCATAGTTCTTTTTTAGGGCTAGCCATTTCCTGTTTGAAAGACAACGGATCATCGTCACTAGTGTCACCAACAACCATATTGGTTTCACCATCCAAACCATAGTGAACTGGATTCCTAGAAACCCTCCCACTACGACGAGGCTCCGTGACTGTTTGCTCAGGAACAGTGGTACTTTCTTCATTTAAATCAACTTGCGTTGATTGGACATGAAGAGTGGGAATTTCATCATCAACTTGCGTTGATGACAATGGAACATTGGTTGGAGTTAAATCTTCAACCATCTCCTCTAAAACTACTTTGTTGCACAGTTTGAAGTTTTGGAGATAGTCATTTTTCCAGAAAAGTAGCATTCATAGAAGTAAACACTTTCTTTTCTGAATGACTATAGATAAGTCCACCTCGAGTTCCTTTAGGATAGCCAACAAATATGCAAACTTCGGTTCGCAGTTCTAGCTTTCCTTCCTTTTTTCTCAAGACGTGGGTGGGACACCCCCAGTATCTAAAATTACGTAAGCTAGGTTCGCGACCATTCCAGCGTTCTAAAGGTGTTTTTGTTGGGTTTTATGCCCTTAATAAAACCATATTACTTATGTAACACGTTATTATTATCAACAAAAGAATTAGAAATCACTTTGTTTATTCAATCGCATTGTTTTCTTATTTTATTACATGTTTATTCAATTAATACAAACATTTATAAAATCCCAAACATATGAATAATACAATTATAGTGACTAGGTCACAGTGGATTATAGTTGTAATTATTTGTTCAAAAGAATGAGTCCTAAGATTAGATCAGTGTATTGGATTTTCACTAATTAGGAAATCTACGATATGATCTACTTACACATTTGGGGTGTGATGTATTGTCCAAGGCATTGACCAAGTAGATATTTAACGGCCCAAAAATGCTAATAGAGTTTAGTACCTTTTTTAGCATGCCAGGAAGGTATAACTGGATATATGTGTGATTAACTAATTAAATGCATGACTATGTGGCATGCATGAGACACCAAAGCCTTGCGCGCGCAACCTCACCTCGCACCAATGACCGCGCGCCACAGCCTCGCGTGCGCAACCTCGCCTCGCACCACGGTCTCGCGCCACAGCCTCGCCTCGCACCACGGTCTTGCACCATAGCCTCACATGCGCAGCCTCACCTCACACCACGATCTTTCGCCACAGCTACACGTGCGCAACCTCGCCTCGCACCATGGCCTCGCAAGAACACCCCGTGTGACGCGCCTCATACACCTACAGAGCCACACTTTGTGCCTAGAATATGCACTTGGGTTGAGAGGCCCCTCTCGTCTCATTTTCATAGGGCCATCTCAGAAGATCCTTGATTTCCAAACATCTTGGAATAACATATAAGGATTTCAGCACTTGAAGCCCTTAGGAATAAGGTACCTTGCGAGGGTAAAAACTTGTGGCTCAAGGAGCTCGTACAAATACGAAATGTACCTACAAACCAAGAGGAGTCGGAGTACGGACACGATGTACACTCCAGACAAGTAGTGGTCGTACGAGTAAGGTACCTAGTGTGGTCCTCATCAGCCAATCTCTGACACTCGTACTAAAAAAGTGGTGGAGGTTTATCCAAGTACTGAAGTTGAGGTGCTCCAACAAACCCTCTGCATGTACTAAAACCGACCACCACGCTCCTGGCACCACTACCACCTGTAAACTACATATGCAGGGTCGTGTCTCTAGGGACCACAGTGTACTAAGAGTCATTAGTACTCTACTATAAATATGACCTCCCTTCATCAGGTAAGGGAGAGAGAAATTTTGGGAGACTTTTGTAACCACACATTGTTAATTGGAATAGACACTCTGCATTCTCTCTATTTTTCATTCTAAAATTTTAGCACTTATATTTTGTGTTCTTGAAATCATAAGAGAGTTGGCTTGAAGTTCATTTGATTTAAGTTTACTTCATTTACAACACGAAGTTCTTAATCTAACTTAGTTGACGAGTTCTTACCGTCAACAGATTATATGCATGGTTACGAGTATTAAATATGCATGTGGGCCCATTCTTGATAATTGGGGCATATTTGTAATATTTGTCAGTTGCGTGCATAAATGTTAACATATGTGAGTAAATGATTGTTACCACATTATTATGTGGATATATTTGCAGTATACGGCACGAGGCGATCCTAGTGAGCGGTTTAGCAGAATAGTCACAGCGGGGTTTAATACTCGGCTCGGGGCGAGCCTATGGGTATTTTGGGAAGTTTAATGTATATTTGGGGTTTATTGAGTAATGGGTATATATTTAGTAATTAGTTGGGCATGACGGGATAAATAGTCATTGGTAGGATGACTTAAGGAATTAGCGGGAAATGGGGGCAAAAAGACGATTATGCCCTGAAGGGCAATTAGGAGGCTGGGTTAAATATCAAGGGCAATATGGTCTTTTCCTTTTGGTCTCTTCCATTGATTTCAGTAGAGTAAGATGTCGAGATGCTCTAAGTGAATGAGAGAACCACATGAGGTTGAGGTCCACCTCGATGGAGATCAGCTGAAGGCCTCCATGAAGAATCCTCCACCACCTGAAAATGTGGATGCACCAAAGGAGCCAAGGGTTCCTGAAGATGAAAGGGAAGCCTCGTCCCCAGCTGCTCCACCTGATGAGAACCGTCTGAGATCAGCGGCTGCTCCCGTAAGAGATGCCAGAGAGTTCTCGCCCCCAAGGCCACCACAGGTGCTGAACTCCGGCCGGCAAGATCTGGGTCCATCGACGTGCAGACCTGACAAGAATCCCCTAGTGCATTCCATAAGCTCAATCTCTAGGTCTCGATTTTACAAAGAGGAGATACATGAATTACACCAGAAGAACCAAAGGATAGAAACAACCTTAAAGAATATGCAAGAGGTGTTGAATGGCTTGCTACAGGGGAAATTAAGCATGTCTCTTCCTAGGCGAAAAGAGAAAGGCCAAGAGGGGGCAGAAACCTCTGACGAAGCACCGTGAACGTCCTGGACAATCAAAGCAGCCCCAGAGGCTAGAGTAGAAGAACAACGCTGACCCTCGTAACGAAGTCGAAGCCACTTCAAGGAAAACACCCTCAGACTTAAGGTAAGAGCTCAACAAGAAAAGGATGAACAAGAGGACTACACCTCCTATGGCTCCCCAAAAATACAAAGGGAAGGGAAAGGCTAACCCATCCACTTTGAGAGACTCCTTGAACAAAAGGAGACAATACCTAGACACAGAAATGAGGAGCCTCCAAAGCATGATAATCACCGTATCTGGAGGGCAAGTTGTTGATGATGAGTTAGATTACGAATCACCCTTCATTAAGGAAATCCAAGTCATCCGACTCCCAGCCAACTTCAAAGATCCTCACATGACCCCTTATGAAGGAAATACGGATCCCAAATACCATATGGATGCATTCAATGACCTAATGAAATTAAGAGGAATTAGTAGCAGGGATAGATGCCAGTGCTTTACTGTTACGTTAAAGGGACCTGCGTACAAATGGTTCAAAAGACTCCGGCCAGGGTCCATCAAATCTTGGCAACAATTTTCTGATGAATTTTTCCAACAACATCACATCGTGCGTGATTACACGATGCCAGGCACTAGCCTCGCTAATGTGAAACAAGGAGAAAATGAGAGTCTAAAGAGCTATATCCACATGTTCAATATGGAGGCAGCCAAAGTAGGAAGCTTGACCCATGGAGAATTAAAAATGGCCATTACGGCTGGAGTACGCCCGGGTAGTAAGTTGTGGGATAACATGCTTAAGAGGGAGGTCACTGACTTAGATTATTTATACGAACAGGCACAAAAATATATTCGTGTTGAAGATGGTCACGAGAGCCTTAAGGCCGGAAAAATAAGGTCCATTCCAAAACCCTCAATTCGGGAAGGCCTAAGTAGCACAAAGAAAAAGAAGGTCTACGAAGGGTCGACAGATGATCGGCCTTGAAAGCCCCAACGCATTAATGAGCGCAAACAGGCCCTCTACACCTTTTATACTTACCTAACACACGCTAGGGAGCATATCTTCATCACAAATGAAAAGCAGGTCCCTTTCATGAGGCCCCTGCCAATGAATAAATACTGATAAAAAAGAGACCCCAGTAAATATTGTCAGTATCATAAAGATATTGGCCACACCACCGCAGAATGCACTCATTTGAAGATAGAAATTGAAGAGCTCATACGCAGGGGACACTTGGGTAGATATGTGCGCAATGAAAACCAAAGATCGGAAGAAAGAGTACCCTCACCACGTGCACAGGATGTAGCCCCAGAGGTGCAACAAGAAGTTAGGACCATCTTCGAAGGGCCAGGGTTCGGAGGCAAATCAAGGAAAGGGCGAGACAAATATGCCAGGGAAGCCAGGTGAAGTCCACCTCCATGCGTCTTCAGTTTGTAGCAATGCCCTCCAAAGAGTTTTAAGGGGGAGAACGACTCAATAACCTTCACTGAAGAAGACGCACGGGGTGTGCATTTCCCTTACAATGATCCCTTGGTGTTGACTGTCCAGCTTGCTAACATGAGGGTGCATCAGGTCCTGGTGAACAATGGAAGCTCTGTAGACATCCTGTATCACCGAGCTTTAGAGAAGATGGGACTGAACATCAGGCACCTAAAGCCCTGCAATACCTCCCTGTATGGATTTACAGGAGATTCGATACAGCCCATAGGCGCAATTGAGTTAGCCCTCACCATGGGAGAACAACCCAGAAAAACCACCATAATGGCAGACTTTGTCATGGTAGACTGCGCCTCGGCCTTCAATGTGGTATTAGGAAGACCCTCCCTAAGAGAATTGAAGGCGATAACCTCAGTATATCACTTAGCCATGAAATTCCTGACTCCTGGGGGGATATCGAGCATGAAAGGAGAGCAGAAGGATGCGAGGGAATGTTATAACACATCCCTCTGCACAGCCATAAAACTGTCAATGCCTATGGAAATGGTAGTACATGGAAGCACAAACCCACACGAATTGGACCCGTGGGTCGTGGAGGAACCCAAGGCCGAGCTAGTAGAGTTGGAAGAGGTCACAGTTATGAATAAGTCATTGAGGAAGTTGAAGATCAGAAGAAACCTTCCGGATATCGTGAAGGAAAAGCTGGTAGAATTTCTAAAAGTTAACATCGATGTATTCGCATGGAGTCACGAGGACATGGTGGAGATAGACCCATCAATCATGTGCCATCACTTGAACATCAACCCAAAAGCGAGACTTGTGAGGCAAAAAAGGAGGGTGCTAGATCTAGAAAGATACGCGGCCCTAAAAGAAGAAGTTGACAAGTTGAAGGCAAATGGATTTATGCGAGAAGCATTCTACCCAGTATGGGTATCCAACCCAATTTTAGTCCTAAAGCTCAATGGAAAGTGGAGGACTTGCGTGGATTTTACTAACCTCAATAAAGCATTCCCTAAGGACAGCTTCTCGCTTCCTAGGACATATCAGTTAGTAGAAGCCACGGCTGGGCACGAGCTACTCATCTTCATGGATGCACATTTCAGGTACAATCAAATACCCATGAACCCGGCCGATGAGGAGCACACTTCGTTTATAACAGACAAGGGGTTTACTGCTACAAAGTGATGCCTTTTTGGTTAAAGAATGCGGGTGCTACTTATCAAAGGTTGGTAAACAGAATGTTTGCGAATCAGATAGGAAGAAATATGGAAGTATATGTAGATGATATGTTGGTAAAGAAAAGGAGGGCAGAAGAGCTCACAAGCGACCTCAGTGAGATGTTTGACACCCTCCAAAAATTCAGAATGAAGCTAAACCCGCTCAAGTGCACCTTTGGAGTTTCGTCAGGGAAGTTCCTTGGTTTTATGGCGAATTCCTAGGTATTGGGGCCAATCCTGACAAAATCAAGGCGTTGTTGGAAATGAGCCCACCACGAAGCCAGAAGGAGGTGCAATGCTTAACAGGGAGAGTAGTAACCCTCACTAGGTACATCTTCGGATCCACTGATAAATGCCTCCGTTTCTTCAACATCCTAAAAGGGAGCAAAAAGTTCGCTTGGGATGAAGATTGTCTGGAAGCCTTCACTAAGCTAAATGAACACCTTGGAAAACCACCCCTTTTGAATAAGCCAGAAAAAGGGGAAAAAAATGTACCTGTGCTTAGCAGTGTCAGAGCATTCTATAAGCGCCACCCTGGTCAAAGGAGAAAAGAAGCATCAGCAGCCCATATACTATGTCAGCAAGCGGTTGGTAGACGCAGAAACCCAGTACCCAGAAATAAAGAAGTTAGCATATGCCTTGATAGTGGCTTCGCGATAGCTGAGGCCCTATTTTCACGCTCATGCTATTGAAGTGCTCACCAACACCCCATTGCATCAAGTCTTGCACAAACCGGAGACTTTGGGAAGGTTGTTAAAATGGTCAATTGAGTTAAGTAAGTTTGACATCATTTATACCCCAAGGACCTCTGTCAACGGGCAGGTACTTGTAGATTTTATAGTTGACTTTGAATACCGACCCCATGAGGAGGGAGAAATAGAAGAGAATGAACCAACGGATGGAGGGGAAAAGTAGCCAGAAGAATGGAGCCTCCATGTGGACGGGGCGTCAAATGAAGGAGGAGCCAGTACTAGCATAGTAATGACGGGACATGAAGGACATAAGATGTATTGTGCATTAAGATTTGGATTTGAAGCTTCCAACAATGAAGCAGAATACGAAGCACTACTGGCTGGCCTACAACTAGCCAAGGAGCTGAAGGTAACACATTTGCATGTCTTTAGTGACTCACAGTTAGTAGTATTTCAGTTGAAGGGTGAATATCAAGATAGAGGCCCAAAAATGGCTGAATATCTTCCAAAAGTGAAAGGGTATTTGGATCAGTTCCCAAAATACACCATAGAACAGATTCCAAGAGAGCAAAACACGAATGTCGATGCTCTCGCAAAACTCTCCTCTACTTGAGAAGAAGATGCGCTTGAGTCCATCCCTGTCAAATACCTCTCCAAGCCAAGCATAGCAGAAGAGGAGGTTCACATGGTCAATAACCCTGAGGAGCCATGGTCTACACCCATCTCGAGGTTCTTAAGTGATGGAACGTTTCCTTTGGACAAAAAAGACACCCGTAAGCTTATTTACAAAGCTGCCCAATACACCCTAGTAGATGGAGTTTTGTATAAAAGAGGATTCTCCGCCCCGCTCCTACGATGTATAGACAAGGGGGAAGCTTTAAAGGTCCCACAAGAGATACACGAAGGAGAGTGTGGAAATCATGCTGGGGGACAATCCACGACAAAAAAGGCCATATGACAGGGGTATTATTGGTCTACCATGGAAAAGGACGCGGGCGATTTCATGAGAAGACGTGACAAGTGCCAACGACATGCAAATTACCCCAGACAGTCACCAAATGAGCTAGTGAGCATGACCAGTCTGTGGCCCTTTATTGTGTGGGGGATTGACTTGGTCGGTGCGTTACCAATAGGAAGGGGAGGTGTGAAGTATGCGGTTGTAGCAGTCAATTACTTTACTAAATGGGTGGAAGCAGAGCCTCTAATCAACATAAAGACTAAGCAAATCACCACCTTTGTAAACAAATTTATCGTCTGCAGGTTTTGAGTACCCTACAAGATAATCTCTGACAATGGGACACAGTTTGAAGGAGGGTTATTCGAAGAATATTGTAGAGAAAAGGGAATCAAGAGGAGTTTTCCGCTGTATTGCACCCGCAAGCCAATGGACAAGTGGAGGCCATCAATAAGATCCTCAAAAGGAACCTGAAAACAAAGTTGGAGAAGTTGAAAGGAGCCTGGGTCGAAGAACTACCCAATGTGCTTTGGGCCTACAGGATCACGCCCCGTTCCACTACTAGAGAAATGCCTTTCGCCTTAGCCTATGGGTGCAAGGTTGTTCTTCCAATAGAAATGAAAGTCAACTCCTTCCACATACAAGCATACAATGACCATGCTAACCACACAGCAATGGCTGAAAATTTGGACATGTTGGAGGCGAGAAGAGAAAGGGCACAACTAAGGTTGGAAATGTACTAGCAACGAGCCGCAAGACACTATAACTCAAGGCTACGAGAGAGGACGTTCAGGGTCGGAGACCTCGTATTAAGGATGTTCAGGGAAGGGAGAGAGAAATTTTGGGAGACTTTTGTAACCACACATTGTTAATGGGAATAGACGCTCTGCATTCTATCTATTTTTCATTCTAAAATTTTAGCACTTATATTTTGTGTTCTTGAAATCATAATAGAGTTGGCTTGAAGTTCATTTGATTTAAGTTTACTTTTTTTACAACACGAAGTTCTTGATCTAACTTAGTTGACGAGTTCTTACCGTCAACAGATTATATGCATGTTTACGATAATTAGATATGCATGTGGGCCCATTCTTGATAATTGGGGCATATTTGTAATATTTGCCCATTGTGGGCATAAATGTTAATATATGTGAGTAAATGATTGAGACTACTTTTTATGTGGATATATTTGCAGTATACGGCACGAGGCGATCCTAGTGAACACTTTAGTGGAATAGTCACACCGCGGTTTAATACTCGGCTCGGGGCGAGCCTATGGGTATTTTGGGAATTTTAATGTATATTTGGGGTTTATTGAGTAATGGGTAAATATTTAGTAATTAGTTGGGCATGACGAGATTAATTGGCAATGGGTAGGATGACTTAAGGAATTAGCGGGAAACGGGGGAAAATGACCATTATGCCCTTAAGGGAAATTAGGAGGTTGGGTTAAATATCAAGGGCAATATGGTCTTTTCCTTTTGGTTTAAGGATAGGCTCATTAGAAGCCTGTAGACACAAGGACATAGGCAGGGTCGACATTTTTCTCTCTCTCCCTCCTTAGTCGATTTGGAACTTCTCCCTTGGGTGGGCATTGAGGCTAGTAGAATACTTTGAGAAGCTAAGGAAAAGGCTGGGAATTGGAGCTTTGTAACTGAAGAATTGAAGCTATGATTCAGAGGTACAGCTTAGGGACCTTATCTGCATCTTAAAGGTAAGGGTTTAACTTCAGCTGCTAATAGAATTCTGCTGTAGTTATGAGAGTTTTTGAGTTTTAAGATTCAAAGGGGAAGGCCTTGATAAATTTTGGGTTTTGATTGTTTTGGAAGTGTGATGATGTAAGGAAATTGTATATAGATTAGTCATAATGGTTAGGATATAAGAATAAAGATTCTAGACTTATTTTGGAGTTTGGTTGAAGGTTAAGTTTGAATTTTTAGGATATGACTGAGGAAAAATGCTGGAAAAGCCAGGGGATTCTAGGTTCACGAGGGCGCGCCACGACCCAGTTCATGGGCGCCACGGCCCGCGTGCCCCAGATGCCTGGGAGGGCTCCTGACTTGAGGGCGCGCCGCGACCCTAAGGGAGCAAGTTGCAGCCCGTGTCCTCCAACAGGGAGGACCTAGTTTCTGTCTTAGGGGTGGGTCGCGGCCCTTAGGGGCAAGTCGCGACCCTAGATGGGAAATAAGGTGAACTAAGGTTTTTAAGCTTGGGGAGGTTCGGGGAGTCAAACTTAAGTGTTTGGGACAGTTTCTACTATCTGGTTTAGTAGAAATCGATGTCCAGGAGGCTAGTATTTGAATTCAAAGTTTTTAGATGGTTTAGAATCTTATGGCTTTCCATTATCGCAGTGTGACTAGATTTTTACTGCAAGGGATCAGGAATTTAGGATCATGCTCGGGGCCATTATAAGCTTGTAGCTATGGATCTGAGGTAAGAAAAATGCACCCATGTGATTGTGTTTGGGATTAAGGTTCCCTGTATTTGAATATGTGTAATGTGTGACTGTAGCGATGTTATGCTTTATATGAAAGTACAACCCAAGGGTGTTGGGGCTGATGATAAGTGCACTGGGCGCCGCTCGGCCTAAGCAAGCCGGGGTCAGCTTATTAAATATAGGGCTCAACCTATGGGCGCCGACACTTAATCATATGTATTACTCATTGAATGTATGCTTGATAATATATGTGTGTTGTTGTTTAGCTTAATGGTTGTACTCTGTTGAATGATTGGACTGGTTGGGTCAAGGTTGACTAAATGCTACTATTGGGATTGTTGCCTATAATCTATTATAAGCTGAATCTGGTGAATTATATTGACTTCCTTTATATTGTTGCCTAGTTGTGCATGTTGTTTTAAGTTTTCTTGTTGGGCCTTGGCTCACAGGTGCAACACGGTGCAGGTAAGGGAGTTGATTGCTGACCAGCCATGAGTTGGAGAGCTTCAAGGGCGGTGTGTACATATACAGCCTGCTCGATCACCACGGTTGGGGTAGCTTGGGAGGAACTAGGGTTAGACCATGTTTTTGTCGCTTGGGACGACTAAATTGTATTTGTCTACCTTTTTATCAATCTGTAAATTGGCTTTTTGGGATCCCGTGTATAAACTTAATATTTTAATGAAAAATAACTATTTTGTTGACCAAATCGTTTATTACTTAACCTTGACTTAATATTTGTTACACATTTAAGTTCAAACGACTTGCTTTGTAAGATAAGCACTATTTTAAACACATAATGTAACATTCTTGGTTATCCAGGGTGTTAAAACTTTGTATCAGAGCGATCTAGGTTTAAGGGTTCCTAAAGACTGGCTGGGCATCTACACTCGCCACTAAAGATAAGCTTGACTCACGGTTAGGTACTTAATGACATGATTATGTGGTTAATTATTTAAATTAAACATATATGCCTTATCTGCATGTTAGTATAGAGAAAGCATGATGTGTATGAGAGCATTTGGTAGTAATGGAATTTGATAATTAATGCATGGGTAATGTAGATTAGTGCTTTGATGTGCTTATTGTGTGTGTGATTATTGTAATTGTTTGGACCTGCCCATGGGATGATTCTGGATATGAACATTAGGGCTGAGGGGTTTAGTCGGTGATTGTGGAATGATTCAGAATGTATGTACTCAAGATGGTTAATTAGACCTATTATTGTTAGAATAGGGGCTGCAGATGATAGTTGGGGTCAGAACCCTCCATCTGCCCCTAGAATTCGCAGCAGACATTTGCTGGTATGTGAGTAAGGCTGCTAGATCAGGATAAGGAGATTAGATGGTTGAGACAGCGGGTTTCGTTGAGGAAAAGTTGTTTAGTATATCTTGATAATAAGGGCACCAATGTTGGTTTAGTCTGGGGATGGAAACGGATAAGAGTTATCGTATGAAAGACTTTGGGAGCACTATCCTCCAGTTTCTGAGAGATGGTTTGGGTTTGCTCAAGAACTGATCAATAAATTGGTGTGAGTAACTCTGTCCTTGATGATATGAGAATGGTAGGTAATGATAGAGTAGTTGGGCCATGCTTAAGCAGCAAAAGGATGCCCGGATGTGGTGGGAAGTAGTACCCCAAACCTGGAATGTTGTCATGATGGGTTGGGAAGAATTCAGATAATGATTTGATAAAAGAGACTACTATGACGCAGTTTGAGCAACGAAGACTAATGAGTTTATGAACTCGGTCCAGAATGGTAAGACAATGACATAGTATGTTGATGAATTTGATGGGTTAGTTAATCCTTTTGGGGTTTTGGTACCAGGGGATGTAGCCCAGAAAGAACGATTTATTTAAGGATTGAACTCTTGGATGGCCCAGAGCATCAGGGTTGCTCCAGTGCATGAGATTTTCATTTATGTTTGGGCAGTAGGGAGGGCCTTATTATTAAAGACATACGAGATAAGATATGGAGTGTGAAAGTTGTAGGACAACAAGCGCAGGCAATGGTATTCCCATTTGCGGGATTAAGTAAGGGCATATGCCCATTAATTAGAAAAGAAGGACCCATGATAGTTCTACTACTCCTGGTTTTGACAGGAAAGGTTATAGTTTGCAAGTTAGTCGCCAGGGTGGCGATGAGGCCTGGTAAATTTACTTAGTATGCGCCAGATACGGGAGACGATGTTTGGGAGGACGCCAAGTGAAAGTATGTTTACGTTAGGGCAGACTACGAAAGAGGGGAGAAGGGAGAACTGGTCTGCCCTGTTACAATTAGAGCTCGAGGCTAGTCCCTTGAAGGTGACCGGATGACTTGTTAGTCCTTGTTCTTTATTATATAATGAGCTGGAAGAATTCAGTGTTGCGTGTCTCCCAGAAAAGATTAAAATATGAAGTACATGCCTTAAGGCTGTTGTACAATGGGGTCTGAGATATTAGTGCCTACTGGGGAAGAGTTTGTAACTTTCAAGAGAAAAATTGGAATACAAGTGGCAAAAGGTTTATAATAAAAGTGATTGAGCTCGTCATATGAGAGCTTTGATATGAGCTCGAGTGGGAGCTAATATGTTAGACAATGGACAACCATGGATTACAGGAGATGGTAATAATGTTTGTATTTGGAAGGGAAGGACCCGGTTGCATCCATAAGATGCCTGGACGTTGGGGTAGATAACACCTGGAATATATCAGTTAGACTTAATGGAAACTTGATTAGCCAGTACGGTATCAAATGGGTGCGCAAGGAATTGTTGGGTACGCTACGGACTTTGGGGATGGATAGAATCGGTATCAGGGACATCATGAAGAATGATATTGGCTTAGCAGAAAGAATTGATTGTTCAGTTGAAGAAATATCTAGTTTGAGGATGGATCAGAAAGGAGCATCGTATCGTGAGACACATCGACATCGCATGTTAAGGATGAAGGGTTCAACGGCCCAGTTGCAAGATATGACAATATTCTCAGGAATTGATCTTCGATCTGGTTATTACTAGCTGAGGATCAAGGAAAGAGACATCTTAGGAATTACTTCTTGCACCAAGTAGGATATGATAGATTATCAGTGAAGGTTCCTAACTGACCAATGCTTCAATGACACAGGTAACTTCGACAAGCAGAGAATTTAGGAACGACATGGATGAGACACATCCAGACTGGTTAGGAATGTGTTGGTCTACTCCCAGTTAGAAGCTAAGCACGAACGACTACTACATTGATAATACTAAGACTGATGAAGCAGGGTTTCAAGTAAGGCTTCCGAAAGTGTGAGCTTCAATTTATTCAAAGGTAATCAAGGTCATGTCATAGGAAGTGATGGGATCAAGTATAAAGGAATTTAGTCAGAAGCCACAAAGAAATTGTCGAAGAATGCCTGAGGGATAAGAAGTACAATGAGACCGGTAAGAAATGTCAGTTACTTCTCGAAGCATCTTCAAAGATAGGTACACCCAAGATTAGGATGGTACAAGAACCGAAAGTTGGACTGAAGGGATAGTTTTGTATCAGATTTTCATAATATAGAATAAGGATTGGTTAGCAGCCTTTGGTATTAGAATCCGTATGCAGTGAATGGATACGGAAGGGCAACGTGAAGAATATTGTCTTGGCTTAAGATATGGAACTATAAGGCGGTGCAACAAAGACTAAGACCCGCCCAGGTATAGACTAAAAGGATGGTTGTTCGTGTTTCATGGTAGATGAAAGAATAAGAACATGAATGTTATATATAGAGCATTAAGTTAGCGATAATGCTAGATAGCCACAGTTGAGATGCAGTGCTGGCACTCACGGAATAGAAGTGAATGTATTAGCGCAAAGGATTTGAGTGTTTGGTCATTTGTAGAGGAATAACCTTGAGACCAAGACCTAGTGGGGATTAATGGGTGATTCATTTTGGAAAACCCTTGATTGCATAAAAAAAAATTGATATGGAAGTTGACCTTGTGAATTGGTAAGATCTGTGCCAGTTTGATACGACACCACAGATTATAGTAAAGTCAAACGAAGTAACGATTAAGGTTGATATAGTATCTGTAGTTGGTAGTGGACAGATGTATCTCTATGGACAATGAAATTCAAAGAGAAAATCTTGTAGGAATGGTTCAGAATCCTACTACCTTAGTATGAATGAATTAAGATATGAAGATCGGATGAGTGATCCGATGGAACCTGGTGTTGAGGTGGAGATCCTAGATGAATATTGTACTATCTCTTTATGAATATTGTAACCAGGAAGTTTAAATGGATGTTAAGATCCAAAACCCGTATATTGGAAGGTAAAATGGTATAATGGTGGATCATAAGAGTGGACCACATTAGACGGCAAGTAAGAAGGTTAGACATGAAAGGTTGCAACTCAACAGATTGAGTTAACACACTTTGGTTCGTGTGAATGGGTGACATAACATGGCATTTGATAGTGTTGGGTTAGGACCCTTTATTTGCCAAATTTTGGGAAAGGAGATAGAAAACAAAGGGAATAAAATTGAAAACTAGAATTATTGGTTATCTTCAGATAGACTGACAATATGAAGAAGTGACTCAGATTTCAAAGGAATACACCACGAATGTGCAAGTGTTTGGGGCTTTGAGATATGAATAGTCTCTTGATTGAATCGTCACAATGGTGGATTTCGGTCAGTGGCTAGGGTGACTCAGCATAAGATATAGTAAGGTAGAGAGCAATAGGTACTTGTTCTAAGTAATGAAATGAAAGACAGAGGATATTATGATTCAGTACTGGTTCGGGAAACCAATGAAGTTATTAGGATTATTAGGGCAGAAGTGTCTACCTATCTGAAAGGACATAAGAGTTCGAAAGTTTCAAGTACGGGAACACAAGATTCCAGAACAGGAGACTTGTATTTCTCCGAATATTGCAAACTAGAAAGAATATAATATTTTGGGAAAGTTAAAGGAGCTTTGACTCCCGATTTAATAAGAGTGTCGAGATCGTACCAAGGATTAGGCTGGGGGCCTACAAGTTAGCCTTACCCTAGTATGGGTGGTGGCTTATGAATGTTACTAGTGCCAATGTCAAGAAGGGAAAATGTATAATAATCACTGCTGAAGATGTAAGGAGACCCTATGATTTCAGCAGAGCTATTGCACGAGGGAAATCTAATGGAATTATGATAAATAAGATAAGGTTTTATGGATTAAGACTGCCACTCTCTAATGAGAGTGTTATTGAAGGATAAAAAGGATAAAAGACTGGACTCTGTGGTTACAATCAGATTTACGGGATTTATGTTCCGGAGTGTTTGAATAAATTTCGAGGATGGAATTTCAAATGAGAAGGGGATAGTTGTAACGACCCAAAATTGCTAATAGGGTTTAGTACCTTGTTTAGCGTGCCGGGAAGGCATAACTAGATATATGTGTGATTAACTGATTAAATATGTGACTATGTGGCATGCATGATATATGATAATGTGAGTATGATTATATGCATGTTGACGAGTATTAAATATGCATGTGGGCCCATTCTTGATAATTGGGGCATATTTGTAATATTGGCCCATTGTGGGCATAAATGTTAATATCTGTGAGTAAATGATTGAGACCACATTATTATGTGGATATATTTGTAATATACGGCTCGAGGCAATCCTAGTGAATAGTTTAGCGGAATAGTCACAGCAAGGTTTAATACTCGGCTCGAGGCGAGCCTATGGGTATTTTGGGAAGTTTAATGTATATTTGGGGTTTATTAAGTAATGGGTAAATATTTAGTAATTAGTTGGGCATGACGGGATTAATTGGCAATTGGTAGGATGACTTAAGGAATTAGCGGGAAACAGGGCAAAATGACCATTATGCCCTAAGGGAAAATAGGAGGTTGGGTTAAATATCAAGGGCAATATGGTCTTTTTCTTTTGGTTTAAGGATAGGCTCATTAGAAGCCTGTAGACACAAGGACATAGGCAGGGTATACATTCTTCTCTCTCTCCTTGCATAGTCAGTTTGGAACTTCTCCCTTGGGTGGGCATTGCGGCTAGTAGAATACTTGGAGAAGCTAAGGAAAAGGCTGGGAATTAGAGCTTTGTAATTGAAGAAATGAAGCTAGGATTCAGAGGTACAGCTCTGTAATGACCCGACTAATTCTAAGACCTTGGACCATTAAAACTACTAGACATAGCTACTAATTTAAATAAAACATACATAGAAAATAATCATAACTTTATTAAAAACTCCAAAGTAAATATTGAAATACATAATGAGCGGTATGGGATCCCATTGTTTTAAAATAAAACATAACTTTAAACTAAAGGAAATTGTTTACAAAGCTAAATGCGGAAAATACATAAAGAAACATAATTTAAATAAACTAAAAATAAAGTCATCCTCGAATCGTTTACGCAGTCCATCGAATCCCTTCATCCTTAATACACGAACCAAGCTACAAAGAATCCTTTCGCTGCCATAACTATTTTCCTGCATACATAAAAAAAAATAAAGGAATGAGCCTAATGCCCAGCAAGGAAAATCAACTAGCACATACAACATAAAACATAAACATAAGACTATATCAAAATCATATACTATAAAACATATGACTATAAAACAGCTATTACAGCTCTAACCCATGATCATGGTAAACATTTGGGGTTTGCTAGCTAACAACAATGAGCCTCAAAATACATTAAGGTTTGCTAGCTAAGCAACTATAAGCCCCTAAGCCACATAAAAACATTTGGGGTTTGCTAGCTAACAACAATGAGCCTCAAAATACATTGAGGTTTGCTAGCTAAGCAACAATGAGCCCCAATGACTACAAGGCATAATCATATCATAACATATCATAACACATAACATATTATAACATAAGCATATCATAACATATAAGCATATAAACACTATCCTATTTTCCTTACCAACACCGGGATATTTGAGAACAAGGACGGGATTTGGAACACTCCTAAAACCAACAACAAGAATAGTGAGTATTTCTAAAGAAAAGAGATGGAAAGAAGAGAACTAAACCACCAAGAGGAGACTTACCGAAAAGAAACCTTAAGCTCAAAGAACTTGAATACCTAACCAAGAATTTAAACAACGAGTTAGGATCTGAATGAAAACTAAAGAAAACATATAACCATATAGAAATGAACTTAAGAATAAGAATACCTTTGGATGTACTAGAACCGATCTACACCTCGATATTGAAAACACACTCTAAATCTCACTTCCCAAGTGTTTATAAAGCTTAAGATGATAAAGCCTTTATCCCAACCCAAGTGTTTATCATTCTATAGTAACCCTAGCAACTTGAAGGCTCTAAACACAGCTTGAAGAATGAGCAAAATGGCTGGGTACTAGGTCCTATTTATAGAGTTCAAGCAGTGAACTATCTCCTTTTAGCTTGAATAAAAATAACGAGTATTAATTGAAAAATATTTGAATATTCATTCAACAGGTGTTGAAGACTTGGTCAAAACGTTCAGAAGCTAGTCAAGAGGTTAAGGAATGAATCACGCTCGGTTTCAACAACGTTTGAAATTATGGCCCTAGGGCCGATATATCGCCCATCATAGGCAATATATCGTCTGGCCCTCTGTCCTGAGTGCTTGTGGTTTCATTTGTGCGAAGTTGACGTGTTTTTCGTATTCCCCGTGTGGCGATACATCGGCTCCTATGCTGCGATATATCGGCATACGTGAATATATTAAACATGTAATTGCACTTTTTAGCATAATTTGAATTGATTAATCAGGTTTGATTGAGTAATACGAGATTCCAGCAAGTTCTGGAAGGGTCTAGAGCTTCTAGAAACTTCTATTTTTGAATTATCAACTTAAAATGCTTAAATCCTCAAATAAACAAGATTGTGACAAGTGTCATGCTCTTAATGGTCTTGGAAGATTTTAGAGCTTTCTTGAACTTTCTTTTATTTAAACTATAATTATATCCTTAAATAAACATGCACACGACAAGTGTCATGATCTTATTAATTCTATCTAAACCTTATAGTATAATAAATGACATCTTTATAATCAGCTATATTAATCAAACCTTATGTTATAATTAATATACTTAAACTATAGGTTAAACTTATAAAATCTATAAGTGTTGCTACGAGTGTTCAACTAAGTCCTAGCTTGAACCAAAAATCCAAGGCAACTAACATACTATAAGCTACTACTAGCTGTTGCTACTACTACTACTACTACTACTACTACTACTACTACTACTACTACTACTACTACTACTACTACTACTACTACTACTACTACTACTACTACTACTACTACTACTACTACTACTACTACTACTACTACTACTACTACTACTACTACTACTACTACTATCTAGCTAGGTACGTAAATATTTTGGGACCCTACAAGCTCAGGGACCCTATCTGCATCTTCAAGGTAAGGGTTTAACTTCAGCTGCTAAAAGAATTATGTTGTTTTTATGAGAGTTTTTGAGTTTTGAGATTCAAAGGGGAGGGTCTTAGTAAATTATGGGTTTTGATTGTTTTGGGTGTGTGATGATGTAAGGAAATTGTATATAGATTAGTTATAATGGTTAGGATATAAGAATAAATATTCTAAACTTATTTTGGAGTTTGGTTGAAGGTTGAGTTTGAATTTTTAGGATATCACTGAGGAAAAACGCTGGAAAACCCAAGGGATTCTGGTTTCACGAGGGCGCGTCGCGACCCAGTTCATGGGTGCCACAGCCCGAGTGCCCCAGATGCCTGGGAGGGCTACTGACTTGAAGGTGTGTTGCGACCCTAGGGGAGCAAGTCGCAGCCCGTATCCTCCAGTAGGGAGGGCCTAGCTTATGTGTTAGGGGCGAGTCGTGACCCTAGATGGGAAATAAGGGGAACTAAGGATTTTAAGTTTGGGGAGGCTTGGGGAGTCAAACTTAAGTGTTCAAGACGATTTCTACTACCTTGTTTAATAGAAATCGAGGTCTCGGAGGCTAGTATTTGAATTCAAAGTTTTTAAATGGTGTAGAATCTTATGGCGTTTCATTATTGCAGTGTGACTAGATGTTTACTACAAAGGATCAAGAATTTAGGATAATACTCGGGGTCATTATACGCTTGCTGCTCGAGATCCGAGGTAAGAAAACTGCACCCATGTGATTGTGTTTGGGACTAAGGTTCCCTCTATTTGAATATCTGTATTGTGTGACTGTAGTGATGTTATGCATTATATGAAAGTACGACCTAAGGGTGTCGGGGCTGATGATAAGCGCACTGGGCACTGCTCGGCCTAAGCGAGCCGGGGTCAGCTGATTAAATAGAGGGCTCGACCTAAGTGTGCCAACACCTAATCACTTGTATTCCTGATTGAATGTATGCTTGAGAATATATGTTTTTCGTTGTTTAGCTTAACGCTTGTACTCTGTTGAATGATTGGACTGGTTGGGTCAAGGTTGACTAAATGCTACTGTTGGGATTGTTGCCTATAATCTATTATCGGCTGAATCTGGTGAATTATATTTACTGCCTTTATATTGTTGCCTAGTTGTGCATGTTGTTTTAAGTTTTCTTGTTGGGCCTTGGCTCACAGGTGCTACGTGGTGCAAGTAAGGGAGTTGATTGCTGACCAGCCATGAGTTGGAGAGCTTCAGGGGCAGTGTGTACATATGCGGCCTACTCGATCGCCACCATCGAGGTAGCTTGGGAGGAACTAGGGTTAGACCATTTTTTTGCCGCTTAGGACGGCTAAATTGTATTTGTCTACCTTTTTATCAATCTGTAAACTGAATTTTTGGGATCTCGTGTACGAACTTAATATTTTAATGAAAAATAACTATTTTGTTGACCAAATATTTATTACTTAATCTTTAGTTACACATTTAAGTTTAAATGACTTGCTTAGTAGGATAAGCACTATTTTAAACACACAATGTAACGGTCTTGGTTATCCAAGGCGTTACAAGATAAGATCGGATGTATTTGGTTACATCGGACTATGACCGATATTGATTGATAAATAAGTATCGTTGTTATCAAATCTAATCAATGTCACAACGTTGACCATAGGTTAAGTCGATCTTAATTCTGCGTGATAATATTCTGCCAATTATATTATTTAAATCTTTTGACTTGTTCGTTACCAGCTTACCCTACGTTCTAGCCCATACTTACATCTTGGAGATTTAGTAGTGTAATTGAGTGGGAGTATTATTCATAGATATGAAATCTATAACTTCTATATGAGAAGTGAAAAGACGATTTCCTTAATTGCTTTGTTTAAAATGTTAAATGATTGAGATTGTGATTAAGTTCAAGGAAATATCATTTATAAGGAACTTAGTAGGAGTTAAGGATAAAATATTGATGAGGGGTAAAATGGTAATTTGTACTCATCTCGTTAGTAAGTCATCGATAGAGGATTGACTAACTGTAAGGGTTATAACAATGGACAATGTATTTATGGTTTAGAAAATACGTTCTATGAATTCAAGAGTTCAATTCCGAGTCTATAGTGGAGTCACAAGGAATTAATAAGGTAGTGAAATTATTCGTAAATATATTCACAGTAACTTTTAGAGCTTGATTTCATGGATCCATGGTCCCCGCATTACCTTTGAGTAAATCATCTAGAATGTCTTAATTAATTGATTTAATTATCAATTAGGATTTGTAAAGTTGACTAGGTCAATTTTGGAAAATTTACAAAGATATGATATTTAGATAATAAAAAAGAATCTTTGGGTAAATTTATTAATATTGATAAATTGGTGTCAATATAAATAAATAATATTAAATCAAGTTTCAAATTATAATTAGTTAATTTGTATAAGGATTTAATTAATTGATTAAAAAAAGTAAATAAATAAAAAGTTTTGAATTTAGGCCTAATTGGGATTTAAATTCATATTAAAGAGATTGGACCCAAGTCCATTTGTGGGAGCCCAAGGATTTTATCTTTTTGTTTATTGTTTTAATTAATTTAAATTTAAATTTAAATAAAGCCCATTAAGTTGCCTATATAAGGAATATGATATCTAGGGTTTTCATAAGTCAATCTCAGTTGATTCATTGGGTAAGTGAAAACCTAAACAATCTAATCCTTTCTTAGCCATTATCTCTTCTTCTCTTCTAGATCTCTATCTCATGTGTTAAGAACTAACCCACACTAGTTCTAGATTGATCAAAGGCTTGGTGAGAAAGAATGTGTTGTTGATCTAGTTCAATCTCTTGATAATACTATGCTACAGAATGGAATCAAAGGTTAGAGAGATTGAAGGAAGGAGTTGTTCCAGTTCTGCTGCGTATTAGTAAGTTTTTATATCTTTGTGTTTATATTCATTTACGAATCTGATGTTCATATGTATGTTTTGTTATTCTATGTTTCCATTATGTGTTTGAAAAAAAAAAATAGGAAGCATCTAGATTTAAATTCCAAAATCCTACAGTTTTCGGGATTTATTTGGACGATACGACATTTAGAATGTCCTTCACAGTTTCAATTACATGTCCCCAAAATGAAGTTGGCAGAGCTGAGTAACTAAGCATGCATCTAACCATTTTCAATAAAGTTCTATTCCAGCATTCTGCTACACCATTTTGTTGCGAAGTACCCGGGGCAGTAAGCTGTGAAAAAATCTCAAGTTCAGTTAAATGATCTTGGAACTGCATATCCAAATATTCTCCATTCCTATCTGAAACTTTGAAAATGTTTCTGATTTCCTATTTATTAGGTAAAGACATGAGTATCTAGAGTAATCGTCAATGAAAGTGATGAAATACTCAAATCCACCCCTAACTTATACATTCAAAGGTCCACAAACATCTGAATGAACAAGTCCAAGTGGTTATTTGGCTCTATCACCCTTTGCAGAGAATGGACGCTTGGTCAGTTTTCCTTCTAGACAAAATTCACAAACAAGTAATTCACCTAAGGTGAGTTCCCTCAAAGGTCCGTGTAACGCCCTGGTTACCCCAGAACAGTTACGGTGAACCAAAAATTTAACTCGCTACCCGAGTCCTTTGGTTAAAAACGTGCTTCTAAGTGTTATTAACAGGCTAAGGTGGAAAACCAATCAAAAGGAATGATATATTTTATTTAACGCATAAAACTATTCATGGGCCCATAAAAACATTTACAAGTTATTTATAACTCAAAATGGTCATTACTGTTTCAAATTTACAAACCCGTCGACCTAAGCAGCAAAAATAGGGTAAACCCCCTAGTTCCTCTGAGAACTCCTTGGCCGTGGTGGTCAAGCGGTCGCATATGTACACAACACCACCTAAGCTCTCCACTCAAGGCTGGGTGAGCTTTTCTTTCCCTTTACCTGCACAACATAGCATCCATGAGCCAAAGCCCAGCAAGAAAACAAAATATAGCAAACATATAATATCAAATGATGATCATGATAATCATATAGAGCTTATAGCTCTGAACAAATGAGTGAATATCACTTTGTGGTTACATTAACCATGAAGGAGCTTATAGCTCTAATCAGATGAGTGATTTAACACTTGAGGTTCTAGTAAACCATAATGAGTGACTGACGAGCAAGTCACTAGCTTAAACAAATGAGAGACTGATGAGTAAGTCTATAACTTAACAGATGAGTGACTGATGGGTAAGTCACTAGCTTAACAGATGAGAGACTGATGGGTAAGTCTCATGGGCTCAACATCCACAACAATGTGACTAATTAGTCACTGTGGCTCTAAGTAACTAGCCTTTGGCTAGACAAGCGCTTATAGTATTCATCGAACTTGAGGTTGGTCCAGAATTAATGCTCTTTTGAGTCATTCAATGCAGATGTCGATTAGATCTAATCTTTATTAGCTTGCGTTGAACACGCTAAGGTCGTTCCTGACTTATCAGTCAGCATTATGTGACCAGTGCCCAGCACCACTGCCGAACTTGACTAATGAGTCACAGCTTCACAGTTGATACTGACACTTTTGCCAATTCTGACTAATTAGTCAGTGTCATGCACCAGTGAGAAAGATTTGCTAAGCATTCAATAATCAATCCATGTCCACATTAACACATTTAACATGCCTCGTGAATAACCATGCATGTCACATGTGGGGTGCAGTTTTCTTACCTTTGGTTCGAGCGAGAATTAAAACAAGAACGATCAACCCTTTTGATTCCTTAGCGGTTACCTAATCATAACCAATTATAACCTCCATGAATTAAAATCAACAATGAAAGGGTCTTAACCTAAACCTGACTCTCGAGACCTCGAAACGTGCCCACACGGTGAGTAGATTCGATCCCGAGCCTTAAGGATTGAAACCCCGAGCCAAAATGTAATGCCCCGAATTCTCTGTTGTGTTTAATGGCGTGAACAGTAGGCCGGGAGGGCCATACTTGCTCAATTATGCTATTAATTGATTAAATGCATGTATATGTTGATTATATTATGATATGATGTGAAATGCATGCATGCGAGTCCATCTTTCTTATTACAGGGGTGTGATGGTAATTTGGCCCGTTGAGGGTAAATTGATTATTTGTTCGCATGTTGGTGATATAATTTGAGACCACATTATGATGTGGGTTTATTCGAGCTATTTGGCATGAGACGATCAAGGAATGTTAATTATCGGTTTGGTCGTAACGGGCTTAAGCTCGAGGCTCGGGGTGAGTCTTGGGGTGCTTTTAATGATTAGAGTGTTACCGGGCATTAAAGGGTAACGGGAGGTGAATTATTGGTGTTTGAGAATTTTGAGATTAGCGGGTATTGGGAAGCGTTAATTATGATTAACGGTGTAGGTGGAAAGTGTCAAAATTACCCTTGAGTTGGCTTTAGAAGCTTTATTAGACCTAGGGGTATATTGGTCATTTGGGATTTGGATATACATGGTTTTAGATGGCTGTAAAACAGAACCAAAAACAGAGTTTTCTTCATCCTTCCCGTACGTTCATCTCTCTCTTCTTCCTCTTTGGAGTTTTGAGCTCAAGGTGTGGAACTAAGCTAGGAAATCAAGGGGTTGAGGTTGTAGGCATAGCTCAGCCATTGAAGAGGGTTTGGTTTTGAATTTGAGGTGAGTTTTATCCATTGTTTTACTGGTTTTGCTCTATTTTCGTTTTAGGATTTCAGCTCTTGATTTTGGTGTGGAAAGTGGGAATCAAGGGGAGTTCTTGTGGTGTTTTACTTGGGTTATGATGAGGGAGAGTTATGGGTGATGTTTGGAGGTTTAAATGGGTGTTTGAAAGAGGTTTGGGTGGTGTTTAAATTGGGTTTGAAGGGTTGGTTCAAGGGAAAACGCAAGGGAAGAAAAACAGGGGGCTGAACTGGAGCTTGCGCCGCGGCATGGCAGGGGTGAGCCGCGGCCCTTGGGGGCTGCTGGGTTTAGGCGCCTCTGTTTGAGGGGCGGGCTGGGGCATGGCCAAGGAGGGCGGCGGCCCTTAAGGCATTTTTTGGCCAAAGTGAGCTTTTTGGCTTGGGGATTCAAACCTAAAGCCTCGGGATTGAACCTACTACCCGGTTGAGTAGTGTTTGAGGTCCCGGAGGTTAGGTTTTGGTTTGGGAACCTTTTATTATTCATTTTATTGATGGAATCCCATAATTTGGTTATGACCAGGTAACCGCTAAAGGACCAAAAGGTCGATCGTTCTAAGGGTCACTCTTTTATTTGTTCTAGCTCGGAACCCGAGGTAAGAAAACTGCACCCCGAGTGAGACATGCATGGATGTTTACAAGGCATGTTGATTGTGTAATATGGACATGAACCGAACATGGAATGCTTGGCATATGTTGTTCATTTGTGCATAGCACTGACTTATTAGTCAGGTTTGGCAAAGGTGCTAGTATCAACTGTGAAGCTGTGACTGAATAGTCAGGTTCGGCAGTGGTACTGGGCACTGGTCACGTTGCACTGACTCATCAGTCAGAATTGGCAAAGGTGTTAGTATCAGCTGTGAAGCTGTGACTTATTAGTCAGGTTCAGCAGTGATACTGGACACTGGTCACATAGCGCTGACTCATTAGTCAGGACGGCCATAGCGTGGATCACGCAAGCCAACAGGGATTAGATCTAATCGACCATTAGCATTGAATGGCTCAAAGAGCATTAATACCAGACCGACCCCGAGGGTCGATGAATGAAATAAGCGCTTGGATGCTAGTGGCTTACCTAGCAGCCACTCTCCCCCGCTAGAACATGTGATGTTCACTCGCTTGTTGGGAAGTTTTACGTTCAGTGTGATTATAATGATAATCATTTGATAATGTTTATGAAAAGTATTATGTTTTCTTGCTGGGCTTTGGCTCATGGGTGCTATGTGGTGCAGGTAAAGGGAAAGAAAAGCTCACCTAGCCTTGAGTGGAGAGCTGATGTGGTGATGTGTACATATGCGGCCGCTTGACCACCACGGCCAAGGAGTTCTCAGAGGAACTAGGGGGTTTACCCTATTTTTTCCACTTAGGTCGGCGGGATTGTAAATCTTAAACAGTAATGACCATTTTGTACTGAAAACCACTTGTAAATATTTTGTTTAGCTCTGCAGAGCAGTTTGTAATAAAAATTTCCATTTCCTTTTTATTGGTTTTATACCTTAACCTGTTAATTACACTTAGAGCACGTTTTTGACCAAAGGACTCAGGTAGTGAGTCAAATTTCTGGTCCACCGTTCACCATAACTGTTCTGGGGTAGCCAGGGCGTTACAACTTGGTATCAGAGCAATGCCAAGGTTAAGGTTCATGTAGACTGGCTGGGCATGTACACACATCACTGAAGTCAAGCTCGACTCATGGTTTGGTAACTCTTTATGTAGTTATGTGCATAACTGCCTAAATGTGGTGTAAATGCTTTACCTGTATGCATGAGATATAATGAACTGTTATGTGATACATGCTGAGTGCTGAGTGCCATAAACATGTATCTGCTTGTGCATATTGAATGACTGTGGAATATGATAATTGTCTGCTTGTTCTTGGACCGTGAGGCGGCAAGAGGTTTAGTTATTACTACCTGACTGGCCGTATTGATTGTTGTTTCAGTAAGGTATCAGTGACAGAATGAACCCAGAACAGACAGACACTACAGCTGGCCAGAGTGGTCAGGGTCAGAATAATGACAATAGTCAGGGTCAAGAGAATGACCAATCCCAGATTCCACAGCCAGCACCTGCAAACTGGCAGCAGTTGTTTAGTGATTTGCAGGCTATAGTGTTGAAACAGGGAGAGGAGCTTCGTCTCCTGAGGCAGCAACAAGTGCCTGCAGTGGTTAATGTACCAGAGGCACCTTCTGTGTCAGTGCCAGTTATTGGGCAGCAGCCTGGGGTTGAAAACAGATTGGAACCTCTTTATGAGCGGTTCAGGAAACAACAACCTCCTGTTTTTGAAGGCAGCGCTGATCCTATCAAAGCTGAACAATGGATGAGCATGCTTACCACTGTTCTTGACTTTATGAAGGTAGTTGGTAGTGAGAGAGTGGCATGTGCTACCTATATGTTTCGGGAAGATGCCCGGATTTGGTGGGAGGTGGTTGGCCAGACCAAGGATGTTAATCTCCTGAGTTGGGAGGAGTTTCAGACCTTGTTTAATGAAAATTACTATAATGATGCTATTAGAGCGGCGAAAGCCGATGAGTTTATGAGGCTACTTCAGGGAAGCTTATCAGTTACTGAATATGCCTTAAAGTTTGACCGTTTGGCAAAGTTTGCCAAAGAGCTGGTGCCCACTGATGGGACCAGGAGAGAGAGATTCCTCCAGGGGCTACAGCCTAGGTTAGCCCGTGACGTTCGCATCACCACTGTGGCAGGAGTCACTACTTATGCACAGGTGGTGGAGAAGGCACTCACAGCTGAGAGTGCAGAGATTAAGATCTGGCGTGACAATGCAGCCAGAAGGCATTTCAGGAGGCCAGGTCCTCCATTTGTTGGTTTTGGTAGGGGTGTTGGCCCCAGTGATCAGAAGAGGAAGGTTCCTGATACCTTCCCAGTTCTAGGTCCTGACAGGAGACCTCGTGGTATTACAGTAGGTCGTCCTGGGAGCAATGAAGCCTGGAAGGCTCGTCCTGAATGCCCTAGGTGAAAGAGGCGCCATTTGGGGGAGTGTAGAGCAAAGGCCTGCTATTTGTGTGGAGTAGTGGGTCACCTTAAGAAAGATTGCCCCCAGATAGGGAAAGAAGAACCCAGAAAGGTGGACAGCTCGGCCCCAACTCGAGTGTTCACGTTGACTCAAGCAGAAGCTGAGGCTTCCCCCTCAGTTGTTACAGGTCAGCTTCTTAGTGCAGGAACCCCTTATCATGTGTTAATTGATTCTGGTGCTACACATTCCTTTGTTGCTAGTAGCATTATTGATAGGTTGTGTAGACCTTATGATTTCTATGCTGTGGGGTTTGGTACTTTGTTACCCACTGGAGAGATAGTGGTGTCCAGAAGGTGGGTCAGATCTTTGCCAGTGACAGTAGAGGGCAGAGAGTTGTCAGTGGACCTGATAGAGTTAGTTATGACTGACTTTGATATGATACTGGGTATGGATTGGTTGGCAAAATATGGGGCAACTATTGACTGCAGAAGGAAGATGGTCACCTTTGAGCCTAAAGGTGAGGATCCTTTTGTGTTTGTTAGTACTGTGCATGGACCTCGTGTACCTATGATTTCTGTGTTGAGGGCCAGGGATCTACTGCAGAGAGGTTGCATTGGATTCTTAGCCAGTGTGATTGACACCACTCAGGTCATGCTAGTGAGACCAGAGGATACTAGACTTGTATGTGAGTTTCTGGATGTGTTTCCAGAGGATTTGCCAGGGTTGCCACCACACAGGGAGATTGAGTTTGTTATAGAACTGGCACCAGGGACGGAGCCAGTGTTTAGAGCACCATATAGAATGGCCCCAGCTGAGTTGAAAGAATTGAAAGTGCAGTTGCAAGAGCTGCTAGACATGGGTTTAATTAGACCTAGTTTTTCACCCTGGGGTGCGCCAGTTCTGTTTGTAAAGAAGAAGGATGGTTCTCTGAGAATGTGTATAGATTACAGGGAACTGAATAAGTTGACAATTAATAATCGATGTCCTTTGCCAAGGATAGATGATATGTTCGATCAGTTGCAAGGTATGAAGGTATTCTCTAAGATCGACCTTCGTTCTGGTTATCATCAGTTGAGGGTCAAGGAGGGAGATATACCAAAGACTGCCTTTCGTACCAGGTATGGGCATTATGAGTTTCTGGTTATGTCATTTGGGTTGACTAATGCCCCTGCTGCTTTCATGGATATGATGAACAGAGTGTTCAAGGATTACTTAGACCAGTTTGTGATCGTCTTCATCGATGATATTCTGGTATATTCTCAGACTGAGGTAGAGCATGAGCAGCATCTGAGGTTGGTTCTACAGAGACTGAGAGAGCACAGGTTGTTTGCTAAGTTTAAGAAATGTGAATTCTGGTTGTCTCAGGTATCCTTTCTTGGACACATCGTCAGTAAGGAGGGGATTAAGGTAGATCCAGCAAAGATTGAAGCGGTCCGAGATTGGCCAAGGCCAAAGAATGCTTCTGAGGTTAGAAGTTTCCTTGGATTGGCAGGTTATTACAGGCGGTTTGTGGAAGGGTTCTCGAAGATTGCTAGTGCTTTGACTGAGCTGACACGCAAGAGCCAGAAGTTTGTGTGGTTAGAGAAGTGTGAGAACAGCCTCCAGGAACTGAAGCAGAGATTAATTACAGCTCCGATTCTGAGTCTTCCGACAGATCAGGAGAAGTTTGTGATTTACTGTGATGCTTCTCATCAAGGTTTGGGCTGTGTTTTGATGCAATCAGAGAAGGTTATTGCCTATGCTTCTCGTTAGTTGAAGGAGTATGAAAAGAGATATCCTACTCATGATCTGGAGTTGGCGGCTGTGGTTTTTGCTTTGATGATATGGAGGCACTATCTCTATGGAGAGAAGTGTGAGATTTATACGGACCACAAGAGCCTGAAGTATTTCTTCACCCAGAAAGACTTGAACATGAGGCAAAGGCGTTGGCTGGAGTTAGTGAAGGACTATGATTGTGAGATTTTGTATCACCCAGGGAAAGCCAACGTGGTAACTGATGCTTTGAGCCGGAAGGGTCCGGGGCAGATTCATGGTATGAGGCTGATAGCCAGAGAGTTAGCAGATGATATGACCAGAGCTGGTATAGAGTTGCTGGTGGGCCAGTTGGCTAACTTTACGCTACAGTCTACACTGTTGGAGAGAATCAAAGAGGGTCAGTTGAGTGATCCTCAGCTGATTAAGATCAGGGAGGATGTTCTGGCTGGAGCATCCAGGGATTATACAGTGTCTGAGGTAGGCTTGTTGAGATACAAAGGGCGGATATGTGTTCCGTTAGACACTGCATTGAGGCGAGAGATTCTGGATGAATCTCATACTACACCTTACTCTTTGCATCCAGGCACCATGAAGATGTACCAGGATGTGAGATCGTTATATTGGTGGCCGGGGATGAAGAGAGATGTAGCAGAGTATGTGGCTAAGTGCTTGACATGTCAGCAGGTCAAGGCTGAGCATCAAAGGCCGGCAGGGTCACTGCAGCCTCTGGATATTCCAGAGTGGAAGTGGGAAGACATCACGATGGACTTTGTGGTGGGCTTACCCAGGACTACTGGTCAGCATGATTCCATTTGGGTGATAGTGGATCGCTACACCAAGTCAGCTCATTTTCTGCAGTGAGGACTACATATACAGTTGATCAGTATGCAGATCTCTATGTGAAAGAGATCGTGCGGCTCCATGGTGCACCTAGGTCGATCGTGTTAGATCGGGACCCCACTTTTACTTCCAAGTTCTGGGGAAGTTTGCAGAAAGCCATGGGGACAAAATTGAAGTTCAGTACAGCTTATCATCCTCAGACAGATGGGCAATCTGAGAGGACGATCCAGATTTTGGAGGACATGCTGAGAGCATGTGTACTGGATTTCGGTGGTTCTTGGAGTAAGTATCTGCCTTTGATAGAATTCTCTTACAACAACAGTTACCAATCTACCATTGGAGTAGCACCTTATGAGATGCTATATGGTAGGAAGTGTAGATCTCCCATCCATTGGGATGAGACGGGAGAAAGGAGATACTTAGGTCCTGATGCAGTTCAGAGGACCAGTGAGGCTATAGAGAAGATTAGAGCTAGAATGCTTGCTTCTCAGAGCAGACAGAAGAGCTATGCAGATCCCAAGCGCAAGAACGTGGAGTTCCAACTAGGAGACTATGTTTTCCTCAGAGTCTCACCATGGAAAGGGGTGAGAAGGTTTGGAAAGAAAGGCAAGCTGAGTCCTAGATTTGTAGGTCCATTTGAAATCCTGGAGAGGATTGGTCAGGTGGCTTACAGGTTGGCTTTGCCTCCGGCGTTGTCTGCCGTGCATAATGTATTTCATATATCAGCTCTTCGGAGGTATGTATCTGATGTGGGCCATATTCTGAGTTATGAAGATGTGGAGCTTGAGCCAGATCTCTCCTTTGAGGAGCAGCCAGTTCAGATACTTGATAGAAAGGACAAGGTCCTCCGGAATAAGACAATACCTTTGGTTAAGGTATTGTGGATGAACAGCAAGGTCGAGGAGGCGACCTGGGAGCTGGAGTCAGATATGCAGAGTCAGTATCCCGAGCTGTTCAGGTAATTTCGGGGACGAAATTTCAGTAAGGAGGGGATAGTTGTAATGCCCCGAATTCTACGTTGTGTTTAACGGCGTGAACAGTAGGCCGGGAGGGCCATACTTGCTCAATTATGCTATTAATTGATTAAATGCATGTATATGTTGATTATATTATGATATGATGTGAAATGCATGCATGCGAGTCCATATTTCTTATTACAGGGGTGTGATGGTAATTTGGCTCGTTGAGGGTAAATAGATTATTTGTTCGCATGTTGGTGATATAATTTGAGACCACATTATGATGTGGGTTTATTCGAGCTATTTGGCATGAGACGATCAAGGAATGTTAATTATCGGTTTGGTCGTAACGGGCTTAAGCTCGAGGCTCGGGGTGAGTCTCGGGGTGCTTTTAATGATTAGAGTGTTACCGAGTATTAAAGGGTAACGGGAGGTGAATTATTGGTGTTTGATAATTTTGAGATTAGCGGGTATTGGGAAGCGTTAATTATGATTAACGGTGTAGGTGGAAAGTGTCAAAATTACCCTTGAGTTGGCTTTAGAAGCTTTATTAGACCTAGGGGTATATTGGTCATTTGGGATTTGGATATACATGGTTTTAGATGGCTGTAAAACAGAACCAAAAACAGAGTTTGCTTCATCCTTCCCGTACGTTCATCTCTCTCTTCTTCCTCTTTGGAGTTTTGAGCTCAAGGTGTGGAACTAAGCTAGGAAATCAAGGGGTTGAGGTTGTAGGCATAGCTCAGCCATTGAAGAGGGTTTGGTTTTGAATTTGAGGTGAGTTTTATCCATTGTTTTACTGGTTTTGCTCTGTTTTCATTTTAGGATTTCAGCTCTTGATTTTGGTGTGGAAAGTTGGAATCAAGGGGAGTTCTTGTGGTGTTTTACTTGGGTTATGATGAGGGAGAGTAATGGGTGATGTTTGGAGGTTTAAATGGGTGTTTGAAAGAGGTTTGGGTGGTGTTTAAATTGGGTTTGAAGGGTTGGTTCAAGGGAAAACGCAAGGGAAGAAAAACAGGGGGCTGAACTGGAGCTTGCGCCGCGGCATGGCAGGGGTGAGCCGCGGCCCTTGGGGGCTGCTGGGTTTAGGCGCCTCTGTTTGAGCGGCGGGCCGCGGCATGGCCAAGGAGGGCCGCGGCCCTTAAGGCATTTTTTGGCCAAAGTGAGCTTTTTGCCTTGGGGATTCAAACCTAAAGCCTCGGGATTGAACCTACTACCCGGTTGAGTAGTGTTTGAGGTCCCGGAGGTTAGGTTTTGGTTTGGGAACCTTTTATTATTCATTTTATTGATGGAATCCCATAATTTGGTTATGACCAGGTAACCGCTAAAGGACCAAAAGGTCGATCGTTCTAAGGGTCACTCTTTTATTTGTTCTAGCTCGGAACCCGAGGTAAGAAAACTGCACCTTGAGTGAGACATGCATGGATGTTTACAAGGCATGTTGATTGTGTAATATGGACATGAACTGAACATGGAATGCTTGGCATATGTTGTTCACTTGTGCATAGCAGTGACTTATTAGTCAGGTTTGGCAAAGGTGCTAGTATCAACTGTGAAGCTGTGACTGAATAGTCAGGTTCAGCAGTGGTACTGGGCACTGGTCACGTTGCACTGACTCATCAGTCAGAATTGGCAAAGGTGTTAGTAAATAGCTGTGAAGCTGTGACTTATTAGTCAGGTTCGGCAGTGATACTGGACACTGGTCACATAGCGCTGACTCATTAGTCAGGACGGCCATAGCGTGGATCACGCAAGCCAACAGGGATTAGATCTAATCGACCATTAGCATTGAATGGCTCAAAGAGCATTAATGCCAGACCGACCTCGAGGGTCGATGAATGAAATAAGCGCTTGGATGCTAGTGGCTTACCTAGCAGCCACTCTCCCCCGCTAGAACATGTGATGTTCACTCGCTTGTTGGGAAGTTTTACGTTCAGTGTGATTATAATGATAATCATTTGATAATGTTTATGAAAAGTATTATGTTTTCTTGCTGGGCTTGGGTGCTATGTGGTGCAGGTAAAGGGAAAGAAAAGCTCACCTAGCCTTGAGTGGAGAGCTGATGTGGTGATGTGTACATATGCGGCCGCTTGACCACCACGGCCAAGGAGTTCTCAGAGGAACTAGGGGGTTTACCCTATTTTTGCCGCTTAGGTCGGCGGGATTGTAAATCTTAAACAGTAATGACCATATTTTACTGAGAACCACTTGTAAATATTTTGTTTAGCTCTGCAGAGCAGTTTGTAATAAAAATTTCCATTTCCTTTTTATTGGTTTTATACCTTAATCTGTTAATTACACTTAGAGCACGTTTTTGACCAAAGGACTCAAGTAGTGAGTCAAATTTCCGGTCCACCGTTCACCGTAACTGTTCTGGGGTAGCCAGGGCATTACACAAAAACCCTTAAAAACACTCAAAACGGGATTCTGAAGGAATAGAGGAGCGCTACAGCGCTGCTCACTAGCGCCCCAGGGCTATACTCAGTTCCCCAAACCGCCCAACAGAGCGCTGGGTAGCGCTATAACGCCCCCTGGTGGGCGCTGTAGCGCTACACCCAGCCAGATCCTCCCCTGAAACCTCTTCCTTCAACTCCTTCAATTCCAACTCGATTTCAATGCTTCCAAACCTCATTTTTGGTGCCAAATGAACCCAAAAATCATCCCCACTTGCCCTAAGCATCACAACCACAAGAACCCTAGCCAAA
This sequence comes from Humulus lupulus, assembly GCF_963169125.1. Classification (NCBI taxonomy): domain Eukaryota; kingdom Viridiplantae; phylum Streptophyta; class Magnoliopsida; order Rosales; family Cannabaceae; genus Humulus; species Humulus lupulus. The sequence continues at coordinate 187,114,532 of NC_084798.1, forward strand.
AACTCCCAACAAAACCAATCATCCAACCTAGAAATCTTAACTGAAAACCAAAGGTAAAACAGAGCAAACCAGGAATTTTAATGGCTAGAAACTTACCTCAAGCTCAGATTATGATGCTCTTGAATAGTGGAACACACTCCCAAGCTTTCAAGACTTACTTCCCAAGCTTGAATCCTCAAGTTAGGCTCAAAAATCCAAAGAGAAAAGGAGGAAAAACAGGTACGGGAGAAAGCTCTGAAATTTCTCTGTTTCCTCTTCTTTCTACAGCCTTCAATGGCTTTAATCTATCCTAGGGGTGAAAATACCAAAATACCCCTAGGTCAAATAAGGATTTCTAAAGGCTCCCAAGGGAAAAATTGGCATTTCCACCTATTTCGTTAATCATAATTAACGCTTTCCAATTCTCGCTATTCTCGATATTCTCAAACACCAATAATTCATATCCCGTTACCCTTTAATTCCCGGCAACGGTCTAATCATTAAAATCACCCCGAGCCCCGAACTTAAACCTGTTACGACTAAACCGCCAATTAATATTCAAAGATCGTCTCATGCCGAATAGCTCGAATGAATCCACATTATAATGTGGTCTCTACAATATGTCACCGACTTGCATAATACAATTACGCCCTCAACAGGCCAAATTACCAAAACACCCCTGTAATGAAATGTGGACCCACATGCATGCATTTAACATCATATTACAATATAATTCACATAAACATGCATATAATCAGTTAGTGGCATAATTAAAAAATTATGGCCCTCCCGGCCTACTAATCCAGCCATTAAACCACATTAGGGATTTCGGGGCATTACAGTCCGTCCTTTGTAAGTCTTTGAATTCTATCATAGCCAATGTGACCTAGTCTCAAGTGCCATAAATACGTCATGTTATTGTTATTGATCTTTTGACGTGTATTGGTCCTAGGTTTAGCTACATTGAATAAATCATTATTAAGCGCGAGGGGTTTGTTAGGTCGCAGAATATAAAGCCCATTTTCCAAACATGCAATACACAATTGTGATCCATTGAAAGAAATAGATATATTAGAACTTGTGAAAATCATAACAAATTGTTTTAATTACAACATGGAAACTGAAATTAAATTTCTACTAAAATCCGGAATAAAACATACATCTTTCAAAATTATATATATATATATTTCTGAACTTCAGGCGAGCTCTTCCTCTAGCTTGAACTGTAACGAACTGTAACGTCCTCCTAATCCAAGACTGTTACATTGTGTATTTTAAATTGTGTTAGACTTGCTAATCAAGCATTTGGTTATAAATGTGTAACTAAGGTTAACGTCAAGGGTTAGGGTTAAAAAATTTGGTCAAAGGAACTGTTGACTTTTATTTAAAGAGTTTCACACGTACATGGGATCCCAAAATATTACAGACAAACATTTAAAAGGGTGTACATACATCAAAATTACAGTCGGCCGACCTAAGCAGCAAAATCAGGGCTACAACTCTAGTTCCCCTGAGATATCCTCGGCTGTGGTGGACAAGCAGCCGCATATGTACACGTCGCCACCAATGCTCTCCAACTCATGGTTTGTCAAGCTTTCCTTTTCTTTTACCTGCACCACGAAGCAACCGTGAGCTAAGACTCAGCAAGAAAACTAAAACATGTTCACGAACAGAGAATACAGATTTCCAAATACTTATCTAGTACGTCCAACGGTAATAACCTATTCATACAGGCATAGAATTAAAAATAAATGGTCATTGGACCATTATGGGGCCGCTTCCCTAACTAGTTGACCATAGAGTCAACCCCGGGGCCCTTTGCCCTAGCTAAGTGACCATAGAGTCACTTGGGGCCCTCGCCCTTAGCTCTAGGTAACTATCCATAGAGCTAGACAAATGCCTTGTTTTCCAACGACCATGGGGTCAACCAATGTAGTAGTACGATGCTGATTTGGGCCTAAGCCTTTCGACCAACACACAACTCGCTATTGCCGTCCTTGACTAATAAGTCAAGCCCTGAACCAAGTATTCAGATACATATACAAAAACAGATACAGATAGGCATACTTCAACAATACACGCATGCATACATATTAATAATAATATAACATCAAGAAATCCCAAACATAGTAATAACCACGCTCCTTAACGGGGCCAAGCCCTAGCTACGCAAACCATGTGAACAGTCATGTAACACTTAATCAGGTAAAGAATATTCAAGTATGTTTAATCAACAAATGAAATGATAACTGAAACATAATCATTCTCAGGTGCCCAGGCCCTATTCGTAACTATTATTAACAGTCGAGCCAAGCCCTAATCACATATATCATGTATTGGGTGCAGCTTTCTTACATCAGGTCCGAGTAAAGTGTAAAATAAGAACGACCCTCGAGGACGATCTCGGTTCTGAGCCCCCTAGCGATAACCTAGTCACAACCATAATATAGGATTCCATCAATAACGAGAAAATAAAGGCTTCTGGACTGAGTCCTAGCCTCCGGTACCTCGAATTCTACTAAACCGGGTAGTAGAATCAATCTCGAGCCCTTAGGGTTGAGTTCCCACGCTCAAAAACCCTCTCGGGGCTCAAAACCCCTTAAGCGTCGTGGCCCGCCCAAGTCAGGGGCCTCGGCCTCCTTTCTCACTGGACATGCACCACGGCGCAACCTAATAGGCACTGCGGTGTGCCTTCGCGTCAGACACTCTCCCTGGCCCCTGGGTTCAAGAGGATCGCAACACCCCAAGAACAGGGTCACAGCCCGCCCCCACAAACCCAAATTTTCTCTGGTTTTTCTTCAGCCAACTCTATCAAAACATTCCCAATTCAATTCTAAAACCACAATTTAATCCCCATAACAGATGCAACATATCCCCATCAACTAAACCCAACTTAAAATCTGGTTGAAAACCCATCAAAACTCATAAACCCAACATTTGAGCTACAAGCTCAAGAACACTCAAAGCTCAAGGAAAACATGGCAGAAATTCAACTGGGACAAAGATTAAAGTATTACCTCTGCTATGAGTGATGCTCTCCTAGCCACAATCAATCCCGAATCCTAACTCGAGCCTTCAATTCCCAAGTTTTCAGCCAAACTCTCAAGAACACACTTAGAAAAGCTAAAAGAGAAAGAGAGAGAGAGAGAGTGAGGGAGAGTCGGTTGAGGAGCTGCTTCAAGTGCTTTTATGTTTTCTTAAGGCTTAAGTTTACTTAAGCTAATCCCGAGGCTCGGGGTACCAAAAACATCCCCGAGGGCAAAATGGTCAAAATCCCCAGTATTCCCTCCTAATCCAACGAATTTCATATATATCCTCTATTATTCATTCCCATTACCCGATAACCCGATACTATACTAAATACCCAAAATAACCATTGACTCGCCCCGAGTCGAGTATTAGGTCCCGTTGTGACTTTCTTACTAACTTGCTCCCTAGGATCGTCTCGTGACAAGTAACCCAAATAAACCCACATAATAATGTGGTCTTTTATATATAACACATATATGCACATATATACAATTATGCCCATAACGGGCCAAATTACGAATATTTCCCTTCTAATAAGAAACGACCCCACATGCATATTTCATATTCCTAAACATGCATAACTAGTTATATTATCATATAACTCACATAATCATACGCAACTATATCATATAAACATATAATTCCATATATTGCCATCCTGGCCCCTAATCAAGGCCCTAAGCCTTACTAGGTGTCACGACCCGACTAACTTAAAGACCTCGAACCATTAAAAACTACTAAACATAAATACTATTTTGGAATACATATATACATAAAATATTAGAACTTTATTAAAAATCCAAAATACGGTACGGAATACAACATATGGTATGGAATACAAACTATGGTATGGGATCCCATTGTTAAAAAAAACATAAACTTTAATTAATTGTTCAAAAACTATATGTGAAAAATAAATACATAAATTTAAAGACTTAAAATAACTTCATCCTTAATCTTCCAGCAGTCCATCCCTAATACACATGCCAAGCTGCCACGAATCCATCCTGCCTTCCAAGCTCATTTTCATGCACCATCTAAAATAAAAGGAATGAGCTAATGCCCAGCAAGGAAAATCTACTAAAAACATATATCATAAATCGTAAGACTATATCATAAAACATGACGTAAAAATGTATATCATATAGGACTACAATATTAATGGTCATTAATTCATTACCGTAGCATGTGATAAAACCATCTAGGTCCTCAATCTACTAATCGAGGTAGGTTAGATCACAAAATAGTATATGATAACCCATCTAGGTCCTCAGTCTACTAATCGAGGTAGGGTAAATCATAACTCTAAACTACGATAATGATAAAAATCTTGAGGTTTGCTATCTAAGCAAATAAAATCCCCAAGCGACTAAAAACATATTCATACATATATACATAGCACATAACATGTCATAGCATATAAACATATCATAACACATATAATCTAACCAATTTTCTGTACCAAAAACCGGGACATTGGAGACAAGAACGGGATGGAAAACTCCTAAAATCAACAATAAGAACCATGAGTTTCTAAAGAAATGGAGATGAAAAAGAGATCTAAACCATCAAGATAGAAACTTATCAAAGAACCTTAAGTTTCAAGAACATAAACACCTAACCAAAAGCCATAATGATGAGTTAGAATCTGAAAGAAAATAAAAGAACTATGATGAACTAAATATGAGGATAAGAATACCTTGATAGACTAGAACTTCGATCTACACCTCAATACCGAAATGTCACTCTATCTTACTTCCCAAGTGTTTATAAAGCTTAGATTGAGAAGCTTTTAAATCCCAAACCCTAGTGTTTTCTCTCTAGAATAAACTTAGCAGCTTGGAGTCTCTGAAGAATGCTTGAATAATGAATGAAATGGTTGAGTACTAGGTCCTATTTATAGAGTTCAAGGATTGAAACTAACCCTTTTTAAAATGAATAATAATTTAATAAATTTGAATTTTCGTTTCAACAGATGCCCAGAACTCAGTCAAAAATGTTCAAGAGCAAGTCCAAGTGGTTGAGGGATGTTTCTAATTCAAATCCACAAAGTTTCAAAAATGGCTCCAAGAGCCGATATATCGCCTACCCTAGGCGATATATTGCCCCTACCTATTGTTGTGAATTTTCTAACGATTAAAATATGCGCAAGTATACACAATCGACAACAAGTAATACAGTGATAATGTATCAAAGTTCGTCTCCACAGGGACTTTTCAACTAAATTAATGTAAAATCAACCAAAAACAACTTATAAAATAGTAACCAAAACAAAGGAAAGAGTGGGTAATTAACTCTGAAAATAATTTTAGACAAACAAAGGAATTAAACCAAAAATCAGAGATTAAAATGACAAAATACTGGGTGGTTTTCAGATATAAGAAAAATGGGTTCGGGTGATTAATTCCCCTCGGTTCGTTCCAGTTGTTACAGCAATGGGTTAGCAATTATGACAGTGTTAACAAATTTCGTAAAACCCAGCAAGTTTTTCCCAAAACGTGCAATCTAATGTCTATACTCCCCTTCTATACATTCCTGCATGAAACCAGATTATAAACATTCAATTAAGCATCAAATCTGACGTTATGCAAGGTAGCAAAACATTCCTATTCTACTACTCACAATCACCTAAAACTAGATGAATCTCTTGCATCAATTGAATGGGTTCAGCTAGACTTCCCTCTTCCAAGTTAGATCTAGCTTCGCACATGCTAAAAATGGCCAATAATTAACAGTCAATAACAGTAAAGCACATTCAATTGAACAAAGACATAATCACTTAGCCATTGCATTTGTATATTGAGTTCATACTTGAGGGTTCATAATCACCCTAGCCCTTAAGAAATTAGTTCATAGTTGCAAACTTAAACATGAAAATAATACAGAAGTAATCCATGGAGTTTGCAGAAATTAGATGAAATTAATACAAAAAGAAAGAGATGGTGTAGGACGAATGAGTTGTGAGCTCAAATCCCCCTTATGGCATCAGCCTTCTTTCTTCTCTTTTGGTCGTACTCTTCTCAAATCTTCTCCCTGAAACCTCCTCTGTACTTAGCCAGAAGTTCTCTCTCTTTCTAAAATGGTCAATATCACAGAATAATACGGCCCCTCCTTTAATTCTAGGGTACTTTCCTTTACCCTAATTGGACAATCCAGATCATTTGCCTACATGTACTTTGTCCCACATACTCAGCTGACTCAGTACTCAGTACACTTGCCACCTTTCTACTTCATTTAATCCAGCTGGAGCATTGTTTTCACGAAGTCCTTTTTCTCTAGCTTCAGTTTAATTGCTAAGACTGACTGCTACAGCATTGTTGAGTTAGCATCCTCCCCTTTTCAGCAACATTTCCCTTTGATTTACAGTTCCCTCAGCTCCTGTTTTGTAAGCTTCCCTTTCCTGATTAATACAACACAGAAATTTACATAAAAAACACTGAAAAATATGACAATGCAAACACAAGGTCCCTAGCTACACAGACACACTAAATTGAACACAATTACAAGAAATAAAAACTCATTACTCTTTTGTTTGGTTCAAAAATTAAGTTTAAAGATGTGAAAATAACTCTAAATCCTAGAGTTATCAACACCCCAAACTTAGCCTATTGCTCGTCCTCGAGTAATGATGACACAAAAATAAACACAATAAACAAAATAAAATACACAACTTAACAGATGAGAGATCCAAAAGATTCAAAATGGCCTAGTGAACATGTTGCTCTCAGAAAAATGGAATTAAGTGGAATAGCGAAGTGTTTCTGCCTTAACCGTATATGCTGCCCTTCTCAAATTTAGCTCACTGGATATCACTAATATCTCCCCAAAGTCACCTAATCAATAGTGTATACAAGTGCATCCCACCTAACCTTGAATTTCTCTACAACTACCCTTTGATTTTTTCATTCATTATAGCTCCATAAGTTGAATTAGTGCACTCCTCTCCACTAATGTAGTCTAAACTTATCCCCTCAATCAATAGGACTTTACTAAGCTTGTAATGTAAGGCTTGGGCTAGGGTATGGTAAAGGATGTCTTTTACTAGCTTAAACCTAACCACCTCACTTGTCAAAAACCGAGCCTCTCCCTCATGATTTATCTCTCTTGAATTACTTCCCTAAACGTTTTCTACTCACAAAGACATGTTGTTGTAATATAATTCTCTTGCTATTTTTATTCTTATCTCTTTTTTTTTTTTTTTTTTTTTTTTTTTTTTCTAATATTTCATTTACTGAATATTTTGTTTTTATTTTTTTTTTATTTATTTATTTATTTTTTTTTTTTTTGACTAAACATATTCAAAACAAGAAAGATAACACTATAATACAATTATATGATAGATAGCAAGAGAATATGCTTGATAGTATATAATGGTACGCCTTGTGAGCTAATTCCCCACCCCAAACTTACAACCCAACATTGTCCCCAATGTGGCTAAAATGGTAATCATGAATTAGCTCGCCACAAGCTACACTCACCACACTCACCCCAAACTTAGCATGAAAATCAATTTCTGACAAGTGAGAGCAATTAAGTTGGGACATGTATGGAAAGTGTATTGTAGGGGTAATGGGTATGCATGATCGGGTTGAACACAAAAATAGGCTAATTGGCTCAAAAATTGGGTGACTAAGGGAAAATATTCGTATAAGGGAGGCTAGAAAGGCTCAAGCGTCCAAAGATGGCCTAAATCATTTCTAAGGGATAAGTCTAGCTAGGATTTCGCCTCAAGGAAATGCACTAACCAATTCTAGATGCTAAAATTACATATGCAGCAGTCATTTGAAAAATTCAAAGTATGGTGGGAAAACAAAAGTATAAAACTATTGAGGAGAGACTAAAAGGAAACATCCATGATATCCAGCAACTTAACAAGCAGAGGCAACATATAAAACCAGGCAGCAACATGCATGGAATGAATGGAAAGTATCATCATCGAGCAGAACACTAGGCCATAGGAATATATTTTAAACCTCTCAATGACACACTAGAGTACACAAACAACAACAAGACAACACAAAAACACACACTAACAACAAAACCTACACAGAACATAAAACTAAAACAACATAACACAGAACAGAAACGTAAAAAAAAATAGTTAATAGGAAAGGGAACCCCCTCTACTCGGAATCCTCATCGGGAACCTCCGGATTGGGCGCAGGGGCAGAGTAGTCCGTCCATGGGTCGAGGAGTTGCTGCGGGAACTGTGGAAACTGTGGAACCGTCCTGGGAGTTAGCTTTTTGAAAGTACGCTCCACGATGCCGTCTCTTTGCTGCTCGTACTGCCAAAATGCTTGCATTCTGTCACATAGCTCGCTCTGCCGATGATGCATTTGGTGCTGCATCATCTCGTACTGAGTAAACCGCTCCATGAGGGCACTGTCGACAGGGGCAGCAGGGTCATGCACTGAGGAGGAGGCAGAGGCACGATGAGTCCTCGAAGCTCGAGCCGGGCCAAAACTCACTGCTGCTCTAGGATGCAACAGCCCCTCTTCGGGCCATACCGGCACACCAGCATCTCTACATAAGGCAGTAATAGTGGCTGGTAAAAACAACTTCCCTTTGCCCCTCTGCGCGCACTCAAAAATTTCTCGCGCTAAGACTGTGCCAACATCCACTGGTAACCCCTTCCGAAGGCAGTATAACATGAAAGCTCGGGCTTTGCTAACAGTGGAATCGTGCGAAGTTGGGCATAAAGTGGTTTGCACAAAGGAATAGAGACACTTCAGCTCGTGCTCTAAATCTGTTCGTCGAAGCCGCAGGTTGTCCTGTTCATCGACATCCCAGACATCACCTGGAGCGACATTTTCCATTACTTCAACCAACTCATCCCCCCGAATCTCTCCTCTGTTCTTGGAGAACACACACTGCCCTGTCTCGAGCCCAAACAGGTTATTAATTGCCTCTGCAGTGAATGAGACTGGCACTTCACGCACTATGACAATGGTGGGCCATTCTTGAGATAAGAAATTCGCGTAGAACTCGCGAACAACTTCGGTGATAGCTGGCTCCGGTGTCATAACAACTTTAGCCCAACCCCTGTCAGCAATTGTTTCCTGTAACCATTCGGGTAACTCTTGAAGGCCCTCTGAATCTGCCACAAGGCCCCGCTCCACGTACAACTCACGATGAACAACCTGATTGTTGTACTTTGCCTCTGCAGTTGGGCAATAGAACTTGGCCACTTCAGTAAACTGCCTCCTCTTGCCTTTCTCTCTGTTAGCAACTGATTTAATTCTCGGCATTTGTGGATGGTGAAAGAAAATAGCTTCGGCTGGGTTGAGGGGCACGCAATTGGTTCGGGCAGAGGGCTTGATATTGCTGGGTTGAGGGCACCCAATGTTGGGTTGATGATTGATTTCTGGGTAATGTTGGAAATGAATGGTTGTGTATGGTAGTTAGGCTGAGAATGGTTCGTATGTTGGGACGAGTAAACAAGGGAAAACGACTTACTGAGTGGTGGAGATCGATTTAGTACGGCAAGGGGCTCGGGTGTACGTCACTGGGCAGAGGCGGCGTACGACTGGGATCTTGCGGCTGTGAATGCGTGTGGTGTTTTCGCAGCAGCTGGCTCGGTCTGCCTGGTTTGCCGGAAGTGGCCGTGTGAGTGGTCGGGTTGTGGGGGATGTATGGGCGGTGACTGTTGATGTGAGGTGGTTCGTGGTCTGGGTCGGGTTGAGGACGGTGGATATGGCAAGTGGGTCGAGGGATGTGGTGGTTCGGGTTGATGCGACGGAGCTGGATGTGGAGAGGGGCGGCTGCTGTTTTTGGTGCCAAGGGAAGAAGATGCAGAAGGGTATGGTGAAATGTAGTGGGCCACGGCGTATGTCAGGGTCAAAGTGGACCAGGGGCCCAGTTGACTTATCCAAGCCAGCCCAAAAACCCAATTCTTTGGTCTGGCCGAATTGAAAATGTATGGGGCCCTTTTTGACTTGACTAATTACTTCCAAAAAAAAACAAAATTTCCAAATGGACCTCTTTTTGTCTTGATTCTTTAATTCATTGACTTCCACGGGCCATTCCCAAAATTGCAAGAAGAGAAAAAAGGCTTAGGTAAATGGTCCCACTAATTCTTTAAATAAGCCCACTGATTGACTACTTATCTCCCAATCATTGGCTCACTTAAAATGTCTCTTTCTTTTCGATCACGTGCCCTTTAATTCACACAGACCCAAGTACCCCAGCTTCGAGCCCGAGACTTCTCGCTTTTGAACCCAGCTTTGACAAATTGCTACCCAGCAATTGCTAAACGAATTGCTATAGCAACTGGGCAATACTTCTACACCCCAAACTTAATATCTTTCCCAGATTCCAAATTTTCCAGATCCTGACTTCCTTCCAGAATTTAACTTTATTTATTTACAACTGTCTCTTTCACTCATGGGTTGCCCAAATGTGCTACAAGAAATACATGGCAACCCATAGTCTTTCTCCTTCAAACATCCTTCAGATTGACGGAGGTCTTTTCTCTGTCAACCTCCCCACCAAAATAATGTTTCAGCCGCTGTCCGTTAACTGTGAACTCCCTCCCAGACTGATCTTCGCGAATTAAAACAGCTCCAAAGGGGTAGACTTTAGTCACTGTGAAGGGGCCCGACCAACGGGATTTTAGCTTGCCAGGAAACAGTTTCAACCTGGAATTAAACAACAAAACCTTCTGGTTCTTTTCAAACACCCGCTCCTTAATTCTTTGATCATGCCACCTCTTTGTTTTCTCTTTATATAGCTTGGCGTTTTCATAAGCAAACAGCCGCATCTCATCTAATTCATTCAGTTGCAACTTTCTTGCTTCTCCAGCCACTACAAGATCCAAATTTAACTTCTTCAACGCCCAAAACGCCTTATGCTCTAATTCTACAGGAAGATGACATGCCTTCCCATAAACTAGGCGATAAGGGGACATGTCTAGTGGAGTTTTATAAGCTGTCCGGTAAGCCCAAAGTGCATCGTCTAGGCGCTGGGACCAATCCTTTCTGCTTGGATTTACAACTTTCTCCAAAATGCCTTTAATTTCTCGATTCGATATTTCAGCTTGCCCGTTGGTCTGTGGGTGATAGGCAGTGGCAATTTTATGTTTAACACTGTACTTTGCCAAGAGGGCAGCCAAGACTTTGTTCACGAAGTGTGTTCCCTCATCGCTAATCAAGGCTCTAGGTGTCCCAAACCTTGTAAACACATGTTTATGAAGGAACTTCATAACCACTCTAGCATCATTTGTCGGACTAGCAATTGCCTCTACCCATTTCGATACATAATCCACCGCCACTAGAATGTAGAGATTCCCAAAAGATTGCGGGAAGGGACCCATAAAGTCGATACCCCACACGTCAAACAATTCCACCTCCAAAATGCAATTAAGAGGCATTTCATTCCTAGCGGAGATATTGCCCACTCGCTGGCAGCGATCACAATGTTGAACAAAATTATGGGCATCCTTGAAAATAGAAGGCCAATAGTATCCTGACTGAAATATTTTGGCAGCAGTTCGTTGCCCACCAAAATGACCACCATAAGGGGCTGAATGGCAGCTCTCTAAGATGCTGGAAACTTCACTTCCTGGGACACATCTTCGCATTATTCGATCTGGGCACTGTTTATATAAGTAAGGTTCATCCCAACAATAAAATCTGACATCATGTAGGAACTTTTTGAGCTGCTGTTTGGTAAAATCTGGTGGATACACGCCCCCAACTAAAAAGTTCACGATATCCGCATACCATGGTACTTCCTCTTGTTCCACAGCCAGCAATTGCTCATCAGGAAAAGTGTCTTGAATCTGCAATTTTTCCTCTGAATTGCTGCTGTAAGTGCTTGATTCCAGCCTTGATAAATGGTCCGCTACTTGATTTTCAGTGCCTTTCCTATCTTGGATTTCTAAATCGAATTCTTGCAGCAAGAGAACCCAACGTATAAGCCTCGGTTTAGAATCCTTTTTGGCTATCAAATACTTGATAGCGGAGTGGTCCGTGTACACAATAACTTTAGTCCCCACAACATAGGAGCGAAATTTTTCAAAGGCAAAGATCACGGCCAGCAGCTCTTTTTCTGTTGTAGTGTAATTAATCTGGGCATCCACCAATGTTTTGCTTGCATAGTAAATAGAATGAAAAATTTTGTTCTTCCGCTGCCCAAGAACAGCCCCAATAGCGAAGTCGCTAGCATCGCACATAAGTTCAAAAGGTAGAGACCAGTCAGGAGCTGTGATCACTGGTGCTGTAACAAGGGCTGACTTCAATCTCAGAAATGCCTCTTGACATTCATCAGTAAAATCAAAAGGCCTATTTTGCTCCAGCAAGCTGCATAAAGGTTTGGACACCTTCGAAAAATCCTTGATAAAACGCCTGTAAAAGCCAGCATGACCGAGGAAACTTCTAATGCCTTTTACTGTGGTAGGGGCTGGTAGTTTCTCAATAACTTCCAGTTTAGCCTTGTCAACCTCTATCCCCTTGCTAGACACTTTATGCCCCAACACAATGCCTTCTTGCACCATGAAATGGCATTTTTCCCAGTTCAACACTAGATGAGTTTCTTCACACCTCTTTAAGACTTTTTCTAAATTCTCCAAGCAACCTTCAAATGAATCCCCATAGACAGAGAAATCGTCCATGAATATCTCCAAAATACTCTCAGCCATATCTGAAAAAATCGCCATCATGCACCGCTGAAATGTGGCCGGTGCATTGCACAAACCGAAAGGCATTCTTCTAAAAGCGAATGTGCCGTATGGACAGGTGAAAGTGGTCTTCTCTTGGTCCTCCGGCGCTATAGAAATTTGATTATACCCAGAATACCCGTCAAGAAAACAGAAGAACTCCTTTCCCGCCAAGCGGTCCAACATTTGGTCGATGAAGGGCAAAGGGAAATGATCCTTTCTAGTGGCCTTGTTGAGTTTTCTGTAATCCATGCAAACCCGCCATCCGGTGACTGTACGAGTGGGAATAAGCTCATTGTTATCATTAGTAACTACTGTAACGCCCCCTTTCTTCGGAACACATTGGACAGGACTCACCCACTTGCTGTCAGAAATTGGATAAATAATCCCATAGTCAAGCCACTTAATGACCTCTTTTCGAACTACATCTTTCATTACTGGATTCAAACGCCTTTGCTGCTCCACAGAACTAGTACAATCAGATTCCAGCAAGATTTTATGCATACAAAGCGCCGGACTAATCCCTTGAATATCAGCCATTGTCCATCCAATCGCCCTTTTATGCTGCTTCAGCAGTTTCAGCAATGCCTCTTCAGCAACAGACTCCAGACAGCTAGATATTATCACAGGTAAAGTATCATTGTCGCCCAAGTACACATACTTTAAATGACTTGGCAGTGGCTTTAACTCCAGCTGGGGTGGTTCTTCAACAGATGGTTTAGGGGCCTGAAAGTGCTTTTCTGGCAGATTTAGAGTTTCAAACACCTCACTAAATTTCTTGGTTGGTTGGCAAGAATCTACCCATGTAAGCATCTCTTCATCTTCACTGCTATACTCCTCCTCATCTCCAAAAATCTGGGTTCCCATAGCAGCTTTTTCCACCCTTTTATTGAACTTCTCAGCTACCAAAGTATCAACAACGTCAACTCTAGAGCATTCTTCCACTTCATCCGGGAATTTCATAGCTTTAAACACACTAAAGGTGATTTGTTGGTCATTCACCCTCATGGTAAGTTCACCATTTTGCACGTCAATAAGAGTACGCCCTGTAGCAAGAAAAGGCCTACCCAAGATTATAGGCACCTCTCTATCCGCTTCATAGTCTAAAATGATGAAATCCGCCGGAAATATAAATTTATCCACTTGAACTAACACATCTTCAATCTTGCCCTCGGGATGAGCCATAGATCTGTCCGCAAGCTGTAATGTAACGGTAGTGGGTCGTGCTTCACCAATACCCAACTTTTTGAAGATTGACATAGGCATAAGGTTGATGCTAGCGCCCAAATCGCATAATGCTCTTCCAACATCTCTACCTCCAATAGAACACGGAATCGTGAAACTGCCAGGATCTTTTAACTTAGGAGGGATCTTGCTTTTCAACATCGCGCTACATCCTTCTGTGAGAGCCACAGTTTCAAACTCCCCCAATCGCCTTTTCTTTGTCAAAATATCCTTTAAGAACTTGACATAATTCGGCATTTGCTCCAATGCTTCGACCAAGGGGATATTAATGTGCAACTGTTTCAGTACATCCAAAAACTTTCTGAACTGACCATCCTGTTGTTGTTTGCGAAATCGCTGCGGAAATGGAAGGGGCGGTTTAGGACCAGAATTTACTGGAGCAGTTTGCTGACCCCTTGCTGTAGCAACTGGGCCAGTTTCAGCAATTTCCTGGGCAGTTTTGTTACTTGTTTCTCCTTCACTTTGGATTGAAGTGGGCTCTCCACTACCCTGTATTTCCTCAGAATTTCCCAGATTTTTACCATTCCGCAGCTGAATAGCTTTACAGTGTTCTTTCCCATCTCTCCTTGGATTTTCTGTATCACTAGGCAAAGATCCTTGCGGCCTAGTTTTCATTTCATTGGCTAGCTGGCCGAGCTGCATCTCAAGATTACGAAGAGAAGCTGCTTGGCTCTGTATTACTGCATCATTCTTAGCCATATACTCCCTCATTAGATTCTCCAAAGAGTTCGGCTGGGAGTTTTGAACATGTTGTGAAGGTCTTGGCTGCTGTGAAAAACCTGGTGGATATGCTTGTCTTCCTTGTGCTGGTGATGTGCTTGAACTTGCTCCTTGACCCCCCCATGACAGATTAGGATGATTCTTCCATGCTGGATTGTAAGTGTTCGAATATGGGTTGTTGTTGCGGTTGAAATTCTGATTTCCCACATAACAAACTGAGGCTGGATTTGAAGGGCAATTCTCAAAAGTATGCCCGTCCCCACAGTACACGCATGACACTTCTGCACTTTGAATGGCAGCAGCTGGCTGAATACTTCCTCCCAAACTCATATTCTTCAAGATGTTGGTCATTGAGGCCATTTGAGCTGTTAGAGCCGTTAGTGCATCTACTTCAAGAACTCCCGCCACCTTCCTACTTGTAGGAGCTCTAGTGTTTGACCATTGATAGTTATTACTTGCGATCCTTTCCAAAATCTCAAATGCTTCGTTGTAAGACTTGGAAAGAATGGCTCCATTGGCTGAAGCGTCCAATACCATTCTAGAAGCTGCATTGAGGCCATTATAGAAGGTCTCCATCTGTATACAGTGTGGGATACCGTGGTGTGGACATTTTCTTAAAAGCTCTTTGAATCTTTCCCACGCGTCACTAGTGGACTCATCTTCCAGCTGCTGAAATGACATAATCTCACTTCTAAACTTTGCATTTCTGGTGGGAGGGAAATATTTGCGCAGAAACTTTTCAGCAAGATCATTCCAATTTGTGACGGAATCAGGAGGCAAAGTGTTGAGCCATGATCTAGCTCGGTCTCTTAATGAGAATGGAAATAGCTTCAGCCTTAATGCTTCTTCACTCACTCCTTGAAGCTTAAAAGAATCGCTCACCTCCAAGAATGAACGAAGGTGAAGGTGAGGATCCTCCGTTGGAATCCCGCTGAACTGCCCCACGGTTTGGAGCATTTGAAACATGACCGGCTTGAGCTCGAATTGAGCTGCTTGTATTTCCGGCCTCACAATGCCTGGATTTAACTCATTAAACATGGGGGCAGCGTATTCCCGTATTGCTCTGGCTCTGTCATCCGCCAAAACAATGGGATTAGTAACTTGCTGGCCATCCCCCTCATCTTCAACACGTTCAGCCATAGTGCCTCGACTTTTAGCCTTTTGATCTTTTCTCCTTTTTCTGAAAGTGCGTTCGATCTCGGGGTCAATAGGAGCAAGTTCACTGTCCTCTTGCTGGTTCATACACTGTAGGTACCTGAGATTTCACAACCCGAACCAACAAGGTTAAAAACAATGAAAAGAAATTGTCAAATAGTTGATAAAACAGAATTTAATTTTAAAGTCCCCGGCAACGGCGCCAAAAACTTGTTGTGAATTTTCTAACGATTAAAATATGCGCAAGTATACACAATCGATAACAAGTAATACAGTGATAATGTATCAAAGTTCGTCTCCACAGGGACTTTTCAACTAAATTAATGTAAAATCAACCAAAAACAACTTATAAAATAGTAACCAAAACAAAGGAAAGAGTGGGTAATTAACTCTGAAAATAATTTTAGACAAACAAAGGAATTAAACCAAAAATCAGAGATTAAAATGACAAAATACTGGGTGGTTTTCAGATATAAGAAAAATGGGTTCGGGTGATTAATTCCCCTCGGTTCGTTCCAGTTGTTACAGCAATGGGTTAGCAATTATGACAGTGTTAACAAATTTCGTAAAACCCAGCAAGTTTTTCCCAAAACGTGCAATCTAATGTCTATACTCCCCTTCTATACATTCCTGCATGAAACCAGATTATAAACATTCAATTAAGCATCAAATCTGACGTTATGCAAGGTAGCAAAACATTCCTATTCTACTACTCACAATCACCTAAAACTAGATGAATCTCTTGCATCAATTGAATGGGTTCAGCTAGACTTCCCTCTTCCAAGTTAGATCTAGCTTCGCACATGCTAAAAATGGCCAATAATTAACAGTCAATAACAGTAAAGCACATTCAATTGAACAAAGACATAATCACTTAGCCATTGCATTTGTATATTGAGTTCATACTTGAGGGTTCATAATCACCCTAGCCCTTAAGAAATTAGTTCATAGTTGCAAACTTAAACATGAAAATAATACAGAAGTAATCCATGGAGTTTGCAGAAATTAGATGAAATTAATACAAAAAGAAAGAGATGGTGTAGGACGAATGAGTTGTGAGCTCAAATCCCCCTTATGGCATCAGCCTTCTTTCTTCTCTTTTGGTCGTACTCTTCTCAAATCTTCTCCCTGAAACCTCCTCTGTACTTAGCCAGAAGTTCTCTCTCTTTCTAAAATGGTCAATATCACAGAATAATACGGCCCCTCCTTTAATTCTAGGGTACTTTCCTTTACCCTAATTGGACAATCCAGATCATTTGCCTACATGTACTTTGTCCCACATACTCAGCTGACTCAGTACTCAGTACACTTGCCACCTTTCTACTTCATTTAATCCAGCTGGAGCATTGTTTTCACGAAGTCCTTTTTCTCTAGCTTCAGTTTAATTGCTAAGACTGACTGCTACAGCATTGTTGAGTTAGCATCCTCCCCTTTTCAGCAACATTTCCCTTTGATTTACAGTTCCCTCAGCTCCTGTTTTGTAAGCTTCCCTTTCCTGATTAATACAACACAGAAATTTACATAAAAAACACTGAAAAATATGACAATGCAAACACAAGGTCCCTAGCTACACAGACACACTAAATTGAACACAATTACAAGAAATAAAAACTCATTACTCTTTTGTTTGGTTCAAAAATTAAGTTTAAAGATGTGAAAATAACTCTAAATCCTAGAGTTATCACCTATGCCTCGAGCTTTCGTAATTTCGCTCGTGCGAAGTCGACATGTTTTCCGTATCATCCGTAGGCGATGTATCGGCCCTATAGCTGCGATATATTGGCATACGATGATATTTTAAACACGCTTTTGCACACTTTCAGCATATTTGAAGTTTGTTAAAACAACTTTGACTGAGTAAACCGTGATCCTAACAACTGCTGGAAGGTTCTACAGCTTCTAGATTCATCCATTATTAATTTATTCATCTAAATTCCTTAAATCCTTAAATAAACAAGCATGTGACAAGTGTCACGCTCTTAACTATTCTATCTAAACCTCAGGTTATAATAAATAATATTTCTAGGACCAGCTATATTAATCAAATCTTATGTTAAAATTAATATTTCTAAACTATAGGTTAAATTTATAAAATCCATAACTATTTCTATGAGTTTCCAAATCAATCTCGGCTTGAACCAATATCCACAAAAACTAAAATAATACTAGCTACTACTAGCTACTACTACTACTACTACTACTACTACTACTACTACTACTACTACTACTACTACTACTACTACTACTACTACTACTACTACTACTACTACTACTACTATCTAGCTAAGTAAAATTCTGAGACGCTGCAATTCTCCCCTACTTAAAAGAATTTCATCCCCGAAATTTACCTACCAAACAATTCTAGATACCTTACTAGGATGTCTTCCTCCAACTCCCACGTTGCCTCCCATTCTGAATTATTACTCCATAGGACTTGACTATCGAAATACTCTTAGATCGTAATTCCTTCATCCCCTTCTCTAGGATGCTAACCGGTCATTGCTCGTAACTCAGGTCTTTCTGGAGTGCCATCATATCGTACTAGAGAACGTGAGATGGGTCTAACACATATCTACACAACATAGAGATGTGAAACACATTTTGGCTATCTGCTAGAGCTAGCGGTAGGACTAATCTATATGCAACTGTTCCCACCTTGTCCAATATCTCAAAAGGACCTATAAACCAGGGACTAAGTTTGCCTTTCTTCCCAAACTGCTACACTCCTTTCATAGGAGATATCTTTAAGAAGACTTGAGCTCCGACTTTGAATTCCACATCTCGTTGCTTGGCATCCGCATAAGTTTTATGTCAGCTATGAGCAGCAAGCATACGCTTTCTAATTAACGCCCCTGCATCCTAAGCCTCTCTAACAACTTCAGGTCCAAGAAGTTGTCTTTCTCCTACCTCATCCCAATGTAATAGCGATCGACACTTTCTTCCATAAAGTAACTCATAGGGTGCCATACCGATCGTTTCCTGGTAGCTATTATTGTAGGAGAATTCTATAAGTGGCAAATACTTACTCCACAATCCTTTGAAGTCTAGTACACAAGCGCGCAACATATCTTCTAAAATTTGTATGGTACGCTCAGACTAATCGTCGGTCTGAGGATGAAATTCCGTACTATGACTTAGCTTGGTACCCAGAGCATGCTGCAAGTTTCCCCAAAATCTCGATGTAAACATCGATCCTCTATCTAATACTATGGTCTTAGGGATTCCATGCAGTCTTAATATTTCTCGAACATAAATGTCTACGTACTGGTCTGCAGTGTCTGTAGTCTTGACAAGCAGGAAGTGAGCTGACTTGGTGAGTCTATCCACCACAACCCAAGCTGAGTCGTGCTGCTTATTTGTTCATGGCAATCATGTCACGAAGTCCATGGATATATCATCCCACTTCCATTCTGGAATACTAAGCGATTGCAATAAGCATGTGGGTCGTTGATTTTCCGCTTTTACTTGCTGGTATATAAGGCATTTGGACACATACTCTGCTACGTCTTTCTTCATTCCGGCCACCAATATAGTGCCTTAAGGTCGTGAGTCATCTTGGTCGACCCCGGGTGAACTGAGTATAGGCACTACACCAAATACCCATTTCCATAACACATGAATATAATACTAATAAAAAGACATTATGGTAGTGTATTATATTGGGCAACACGTGAATTATATTGGGCAACACGTGAATGGGATATAAAATGAGTTACAGTGTTGGCAGGCGAGTGAATTTATTTAGAGGGAAACTAAAAATATATCTTTATTTTTTTTCTACTTCTCTCTTGTGTTCTCCTCTATCTTTCCCAAATCACTCTCCTCTATCTTTGCCCAAATCACTCTCAGTGTAGAGCTCAACAAACGTGCAGTGGCGATGGTGAATCGGAGAATGGCGTGGTCGATTTGATGAGTCAGGTACACTTGATAGAGAAGGAAGATGCGGAGAGGTCCGAGAGGGAGAGGAAGGAGTTCGAGGAGAGGGAGAAGGCCTGGGTCGAGGCCATGGAGATGAAAAGGAAGAAGATGGAAGAAGAAGAAGAAGAATACGAGGAACAACGAAAGAAGGCACTAGACGAAGAGTCTTGGAAACAGCAGGTACTTTCTTCTTTTCTTTACTTTCTCAGAGTATTTGGTTTGAACAGTTATTTGGTTGCTGGAAAAGAATGAAAAACTAACCAAATTATCACTTCTTTTTGAAATTTTCTGGTTGGAAATTGCTGGATGCTCAACATACATGGGTGAACAAGAGTATGAATCTACGGGAATGTAGGACTAAATGTCTGAGCAATTGTTCCTGTACAAAATTGGGGACCCCAGTAGCTATGTCACCCCTGATGTGGTAAGTTTGCGTTCATATAGTTCTATTCCGAATGAAATGGGAGAACAATAATTGACTGAGATCGTTATCTATTTGTCCTTAAATGTAGATTATTGATCTTCAGAATGTTTCATTCTCTCCCTTGTCAAGTTGCAAGGTTCTTTGTGTTGGAGCAAAATTCTCTGCTGGTTCGGTCCCTGAAAAACTCCTGCAATTGATTCCAAAGGTGATGCTTTTAATGTTTCTGGCTGATTCATTATGTAATACATAAGTAGCAAATGGGGGTTTATTCTCTCCGTGTACCATGCTTGTGCTTGAAAGTTTTATTTGGAGCTCTGGTGCATATTTAATCACTAAAGAGAGCTCATCTTTCTATTGCTACCATTGAAATACCTTGATTTCAATAGTCTATGCAAATATGGGAGCCACTCTTATCTTTTATCGTTTGCTTTGGCCAAAGACTGCTCATAAGTTCCAAGATCGTTATCCTTTGGTGGTATTAATAGCCTGTGCTCTTATAAAATAAGGATTGTTGGTGTCAGTCAATGCAATCGATTCTTGGTTAATTTAGCACTAATACCATATCCAGTGTAATTGGTTACATTTATTGCATCATTGGCCTACATGTTTGGAATGTCTCTGTGCTTGTTTAAATTTAAGTCATTTGAAGTGCTCAAGCTATTGTTTTTTTTTTACCATCTTAGCCAGCGTCATATTCCCTAAGATTATGCTATCAGGAAGGAGTTAACCTTTTATCATAGTGTTTGCCTTCACTATTTAAGCATATATTTCTCCTGTGACATGTGATCTTCCCCTCTCCTTTCTTTCCGTCAATAGTTAACATTAACCATATTTTTGCTCTGTATTGAAAACCCTTTTTTGTTCCTTGGTCTGTGGTTATACTAATGTGCTGTTGTCAAAATTTTCAGGACTGTGGTTGGAAAGGATGGGGTGAGATATCTTATGGAGGATATGAATGTGTTAAACGTGCAAAGGCTGTAGAATTCCTGGTGGATAAGTTTTAAGATTTTGCCACGGCTATTTATTTATTATATAATAAGACTATTCAAATGAGGGAAAAAAATGAATTTTTGAGTGTTTGCATTGTATTAATCTATTTTTGATGTTTTATTAGGTCAGATCATGGTTGGAAGAAATATTGCCTGGCATCAACAGTTCTGTATTTTCTTATATAATTGGGGTTGATAGTCTGAAAACAACTAGCATTGGTGATGACGCTTCATCTTCAGCCGCTAGTAATGATGTAAGGTTGCGTATGGATGGATTATTTGACCTGAAAGAACATGCAATCCAATTTACTAGAGACGTTACAACATTATATACCAATGGACCAGCTGGTGGTGGTGGTATCAGGTCAAGTTCTTATCAGCTTCTGAACCTATTTTCTAATTTACTAGCGTTTTAATGAGCTTACACATTCCTTGGTGGTTATAGATTCATCTCTAGATGCAATAAATCTTTGGTTCTTTATTTTCATAATAATTAGTTTCTTGTGCTCAAAACCGAATGAGAAGTTGTAGATTGAATTGTTGTTAGAGCTCATGAAGTTAGTTATTTACTAATTAGTGGTGCCTTCCTAAATATACAATCAAAGATATATTTAATAGAGATTGACCTTCCTATATTCACCTTTATATTATGCGTTTTCTATTCCCCGATTGTTGTGATTGATCTATTTCCATTGATTTTTTTTTTTGCAGTGTTGGACACAAGAGAGAGGTCATTCTTGAAAAACAATTGGTACTCTCTATGCTATATCATCTATCTCACCATCGATTTCCAAAATTAGTGTTTAATCTCTCCTCTTTGCACACCACAATATGAACTTCTGAGTTGTGTTTCTCTATTTTTGGTCATTCAGCTCAATCGTGAACATGTTGCTTGGAAGACATCCATAAAGCGCACTGTAACAAAATCAAATCCTCCAATAATTATCCATGAAAACCTCATCAAAACTCCAGTTTCTCAAGGATCAGTAGAAGATGTTTCATTTTCTGAAAGTGACATCTCACCTCGCACTGTAACTTGTGGGGTGATTTTAATTGGCTTTTACATTTGCAAGTGGAGAGCATTTTATGGTAAGAGTCTCTACCCTTACTTCATTCATTTATTAATGTAATATTTTAGCTGAGTAATATTTTGACCTTTCAAATCCAAGAAGTATATGGTCTATAAAGAAATTGACAAGGTTTGTGTGAATTGGATGGGATTTTTTTAACATGCACATACAGAGCATTTTTCTTGATATGTGTATATAACTGGTGTTATCATGTCATTTGTTGTTGCTTTATTGGTATTCTATAAATATGAAAGAGATCAATGCTCTAAATTTGAGTTTGAATGTTTGCTATTTGTGTACTGTATAAGTTTATTCATTTTTTTTTTATTTCACTTTTGTCTGCTACCTTGTTTATAATATATGGTCAAATTTGTTAAAATTCCATTTAGATAGATAGCCATGTAGAGTATTTGTGGAATACAGAAGTAATATTCAGTCATTAATAACTCTACATGATACCTTTGAATATAACTAATAAAGGTAATATATATATAGTTTGATGAAGCAAAACAAAAGAGCTGAAAAATGAGTAGCAGATCCCTCTATTAATCATAGACCAATAAGGACTCTACTCCTAGCAAAACCTCAAGGACTGGCACTGTTTTCTACAACAAAAACCCATTTCCATAACACAAAAATTTAACACTTTTAAAAAAGTATTATAATATATATATATATAAGTGTATATGTATATAGGCGGGACTTATTGCAATTTGACGCCTAATTTTCCCCAGCCCCCAAAATTTTTCACACGGTCCCAATTGGCTAAAAAATGTGTTATCATCCTCTCTCCTTCTCTCTCATTATTTCCTTCTGTTTTTCTTCTTTTTCTTGTATTTTTTTTAATTTTCTATGTCTCATAATTCAGATCTGTCTTTCTCTTTCTCTTTCTCTTTCTTTTCTTCTCCTTTTTCTTCATCGTTCTCTCTCCTTTTTCTAGAATCTGTCTTTTGCTTTCATTGGGTAATTATTTGTTTTATTTTGATGGCTGAGGTATTTTTATATGAATGATGATGATTTATTTACCCCAATAATCTGTTGCTTTTTTGATTGATTATTACTCCCAAGTTTTGATTGATTTTTTGAACATTTAAGCTTGATTTTTGGGCATTTTAGCATTTCAGCTAGATTTTTGGGCATTTTGTTGTGTTTCATTTGCAAATTAGTCAATTGATAACTAATATTGTCTTGATTTTTTGGGCTCCTTCAAAAGGTGATTTGAGAGACTTTGTGGATTTGGTGGTGACTTTGAAGAGCATTATATTTGGACTCCTTTAAGAGATATATTGTCTTAATTTTTCAGTTTAATTCAATTGTATATTTATGTGATTGTATATATGTGTTTTGTTCATAAATTAAATAAATCTTGTTTGATATTGTGTTTGTTTCCCCATATTGGTTTAAGAATTAATAAATAACACCTGTAATGTTTTATTTTGGTGTAGAATATCTAAATTTCTTCTGTAAAAAATGGATGATATAGTGTTGAAAATTATCGATACATAAAAGGGAGAGGATCTCTTATGTTGAAATACTATGTTCATTAATCATTAGATATGCTTGGTGCATTCGATGTAGTTTCAATTGTGGATTTGATATTCAAGTTTGTGTTTTGTTAAGGTCTATAGATTTGGGCTGTAATTATTCTTTTAATTGTGTTATAATATCTATTACAATAACACTTTTTATGCAAAGAATTGTGTTATGCAAACTTCCTTATATAACACAAAAAAAGTGTTATACTAAAGTGTAGTATAACACAAATTTATAAGTATTGAAATGTGTTATATAATCGACTATAAATAACATAATTAAACACTTATCTATATATTAAAATAACACAGAAAAATGTGTTATCGTTGACAGTATAATAACACATTTGTATAATAATGATAAAGTGTTATGTAAAGTACCCTGATCTGCGATAACATAGTTGGTCTTAACACATCAGAAAGTGTTATGGTATGTTTTGAAAACACATTTTCGGTGTTATTAAAAGCATTTTTTCTTGTAGTGAGGGTAGTGTGTGCCTCTTCTAAAATCTTTTTCTTAATTCCATAATCATTCGGCACGCACACCCATCCTTTATATCTCAAGAACCCCTGTCCTGATATGGAGAAATCTGTAGTCTTGCCTTCTTTGACTGCAGCAATATGTGATACTAACGTGTCATCATGCCCTTGCCCGATCCGTATATCTTCTAATAGACTTGACTGGATGGACAAGTTAGCCAGTTGACCAATGACTACTTCTATTCCGGCATGAATCAGCTCTTGCTGAAGCGGCTTTTCTATTCCAGATAATGCTGCTAGATTTCCATAATTCTTCCGACTTAGCGCATCTGCAACTACGTTTGCCTTTCCTGGGTGGTATATGATTTCGCAGTCATAATCCTTTACTAGTTCTAACCACCTGCGTTGCCTCATGTTGAGCTCTTTCTGTGTGAAGAAATACTTTAAGCTCTTATGGTCCATATAAATCTCGCACCGTTCTCCATAAAGATAGTGGCGCCATATTTTCAATGCGAAGACCACCGCTGCCAACTCCATATCGTGCATTGGATAGAGTTTGTCGTATTCCTTCAGCTGCCTTGAGGTGTAGGCTATCACTTTATCATTTTTCATCAGCACACAACCCAAACCTTGCTTTGACGCATCATAGTATGCTACAAACTTGTCGTTGGGTGTCGGTACACAAAGTACTGGTGCTACGCATAACTTATCCTTGAGCAACTGGAAGCTCTCTTCACATCTATCCGTCCAGTTGAACTTTTTTTGTTTCTGGGTAAAGTTGGTAAGTGGAGTGGCTATCTTAGAAAGGCCTTCTACAAATCTCCGATAATAGCCTGCTAGCTCGAGAAAACTTCTAACTTCTGACGCATTCTTAGGTCATGGTCAATCCTTGAAGACCGATTCATTATTTTCATAAATGCGGCTGGAGCATTGGTAGGACCAAAAGACATAACAAGAAACTCGTAATGTCCATATCAAGTTCTAAAAGTTGTCTTTGGTATATCCTCTTCCCGTACCTTGAGCCGGTGATAACCGAATTGTAGATCAATTTTGGAAAACACGGTCGCTCCTCGGAGTTGATCAAATAATTCATCGATTCGAGGTAGCGGATACTTATTCTTAATTGTCACCTTGTTCAGCTTGCGGTAATCTATACACATTCGCATGCTTTCATCCTTCTTCTTCACAAATAGAACCGGTGCTCCCCATGGCCAATGGATTGGTCTGATAAAACCCATGTCTAAGAGTTCTTGTAGCTGCGTTTTTAACTCCTTGAGTTCGTAGGTGCCATCCGGTATGGTACCTTTGAGATAGGCTCGGTTCCTAGTACTAGTTCGATTGTGAAGTCAATTTTTCGAATAGGCGGTAACCCTGGTAAGTCGTCAGGAAATATCTCTAGAAATTCCTTTATAATGCGGACGTCTCCAACCTTTAGTGGTGTTTCTTTTGCCACATCTGTGCCGCTTGCTAAGAATGCATGACATCCTTTCTCTATCATCCTTTGAGCGTTAAGAGATGAGATAAGCAGTGTCCATAGTCCTAAAATATTTCCCATAAAACATAATTTCTGACCGTCAGGAGTTTCGAATGTCACTTGCTTACGTCTACAATCGATGGTTACGCCATGCCTTGCTAGCCAATCCATCCCCAGTATTACGTCAAAGTCCTTGATTTCTAGCTCTATCAGGTCTCCTTCTAGTTCCATCTCCTCGATTTTGATTGGTACTCATCGTACTATTCGTGATGATAGAACTACTTCGCCCGAAGGCAATTCCATAACAAACCTAGTTCTAAATCTTTCACAAGGTTTGTCCAATTTTTCTATCATTCCTAACGAGATATACGAGTGTGTTGCTCCCGAATCAAACAATACTGAACATATACTATTGAGGATAGGAATCTGACCTGTGACTACTTTGTTACTAGCATCGGCTTCTCGCTAGGTCAAGGCAAAGACTCTGGCTGGAACCATCTTATTTTCCCTCTTTTCTTCTGTTTTGAGTTGTGAATATTCCTTCTTTCGATGACCTTCCTGGCCACAATTGTAATAACCTTTGGTGTTTTCACGAAAATCCCCAGGATGTCTTTTCTGGCACTTGTAGCACTGTGGATATTCTACATAACCCGACCTATTACTTCCATTATTTGTTCGTGCTCCTTTGTCATTGTCGGCCTGCTTACTATCAAAATGCTTCCTTTTCTGGCCATTATTGTTGTGCTGGTGGTTGTTGTGGTTTTGACCATTCTGAGTCTGATTTTGCTGCTTGGTTTCAGACTTGCTAGCTTCCTCCTTACTAACATTTTCTTGAAGTCTTTCCACCTCTATAGTCGTTTCTAGAGCATTGGCATAAGAAGTGGTTCCATGATTTGCAAGCTTGACTCCTAGCTCAATCTTGGGTCTGAGCCCCCTGGTGAACTTGGTAACCCTCAAGAAATTTGTTGGGTCCAACTCTGGCGTGAACTTGGCTAGTCGATCGAATTGTCAAGCGTACTCAACTACTGTCATATTGCCCTACTTCAGACTGGCAAACTCTTCCACCCTCATAGCAATGATAGACTAGTTGTAATACTTTTTGTCAAACAGCTCCACAAATCTAGTCAAATTCATGGTGGCGACATCATGAGTTTACTGTACTAAATCCCACCAGATTCTAGCATCCTTTTTCAGAAGAGACAAAACGCATGATATGTGATCTGCGTTGCCAAGGTTCATGTGTGCTAGGACCGACTCTACATTTTTGAGTTATTCTTCCGCCTCAAAGGGTTCTGTTGTCCCTTCAAAGTTTGGAGTGTGCTGCTTATGGAAACGCTCATAGATTGGCTCTATGTACTGAGTTAGATAAGGCGCATAGTTCGCCATCGGCCATCCCCTATATGGACCTACTTTCTGGGGTGCTTGAGCCGGTGGCTAAGGTTGCGGTTGCGGCTGAGGCTATGGCTAAGTCTGTTGTCGTTGTTGCTGCAACAGTTCTTCCACTTGTTGACGTAGTCGGATAATCTCAGCGGTGTTGTCAACTGGTGGCGGTGCATTTCTATTGGCACCAGCATTGGTAACACACATTCCCTTTCTTTGGACTAGAGGGGCTTCATTAGTCTTGTTGGTAACGCTGGAGGCATTGTCGTTCGTGCGTGCAGATCTCCGTAGCGACATCTTCAACAAAGTTCTAACAGTCGAGAAAAACATGTTAGAACTTACCCAAATAAGCTCTAAGGCAAAACTTAGTCTAAGCAAACATAACTTAGACCTATCAAAAATTATGTAAGCCTTTCTTTATAATCAATGTGTGTTTCTATACCTAGAAAAATAAGCAATCTTTATTATTTTCTAAGTCTGTTTCTAATAATCCTATATGACTTAATTCTTAGGCTCGAAACTCGTCGTTGTTCCTAAGTTAACCATATTGAGGGAGGGCTGGGATCAGTAAAAAATTTCCCACTACTATGGCCCCCTAAACTCTCAATACAGAACTCAATCCATTGATTTGTATCCACCTTCACCGAACTCAATCATTATTTATTGAATTTATTCTAAATTTTCTATGATTGTAAAAAAAAAATCAAACTCATACATGTCATTCAAAATAACAATTATATTCATTTGGAAAAAGATTTTCACTAAGTACAATCATAAATTCAAAGTAAATAAATAAATAAAGTAAAAATAACTAGGGTAAATCTATAACTCAAGATCCTCTACATCTGACCCTTCATCTAACATATCATCATATATTTCTTCATAATCATCATTACTACGAGCCTCGAAACTACCTCAGGGAATTTTCATTAAGATATTATGCTTTTGTCCATCAGTGAATTGAAATTCAAACTTAGAGGTGAACCTTAGTATAAGGAAACAATATCTTATGGCTACCAGTAAATCATCTTCATCATCTATTGTCTCCCATAATTCTTCTAATTTCAAAACTACAAAATGAATATCTTTAAAAAGCCTAATTTCTAGGACATATTGTTCCATAACTCTCATCATAATTTGCTTAGTAGTTTGAAGGTGAACTATCCCTTTGTGATACAAGATCAATCTTTAAGTGATTCTTTCTAACACTCCTATTGTATTCCTTGGCTCTCTAATCATTTTCAATGCCTTAATGGCTCATATATCATTATAGGTCAAGGCTTTATTCATTCTTAACTAAAAACATAATGACTAAAATGTTAGCTATTAACATAAACATAATAATCATAACATAAACACTTACATTGGCGGTTAGATCCGGAGCTTGTGTGTGTGTATCAAGGAGAACTTCATGCCTATGAACTGTGGGCTCTGATACCAACTGTAACGACCCGACTAACTTAAAGACCTCGGACCATTAAAAATAACTATACATAACTACTATTTTGGAATACATATATACATAAAATATTAGAACTTTATTAAAAATACAAAATACGGTACGAAATACAAATTATGGTATGGGATCCCATTGTTAAAAAAAGCATAAACATAAAATTTAATTAATTGTTCAAAAAATATATGCAAAAAATAAATACATAAATTTAAAGACTTAAAATAACTTCATCCTTGATCTTCCAGCAGTTCATTCAATCAGTCCATCCCTAATACACATGCCAAGCTGCCACGAATCCATCCCGCCTTCCAAGCTCATATTCTTGCACCATCTAAAATAAAAGGAATGAGCTTAATGCCCAGCAAGGAAAATCTACTAAAAACATATATCATAAATCATAAGACTATATCATAAAACATATACTATAAAACATATGACGTAAAAACATATATCATATAGGACTACAATATTAATGGTCATTAACTCATTACTGTAGCATGTGATAAAATCATCTAGGTCCTCAGTCTACTAATCAAGGTAGGTTATATCACAAAATAGTATATGATAACCCATCTAGGTCCTCAGTCTACTAATCAAGGTAGGGTATATCATAACTCTAAACTACGACGATGATAAAAATCTTAGGGTTTGCTATCTAAGCAAATATAAGCCCCAAGCGACTGAAAACATATTCATACATATATACATAGCACATAACATATCATAGCATATAAACATATCATAACACATAATCTAACCTATTTTCCTTACCAAAAATCGGGATATTGGAGACAAGAATAGGTTGGAAAACTCCTAAATTCAACAATAAGAACCATGAGTTTCTAAAGAAATGGAGATGAAAAAGAGATCTAAACCATCAAGATAGAAACTTATCGAAGAACCTTAAGTTTCAAGAACATAAACACCTAACCAAAAGACATAATGATGAGTTAGAATCTGAAAGAAAATAAAAGAACTATGATGAACTAAATCTGAGGATAAGAATACCTTGATAGACTAGAACTTCGATCTACACCTCAATACCGAAATGTCACTCTATCTTACTTCCCAAGTGTTTATAAAGCTTAGATTGAGAAGCTTTTAAATCCCAAACCCTAGTGTTTTCTCTCTAGAATAAACTTAGCAGCTTGGAGCCTCTTAAGAATGCTTGAATAATGAATGAAATGGTTAAGTACTGGGTCTTATTTATAGATTTCAAGGAGTGAAACTAACCCCTTTTAAAATGAATAAATAAATGAATAACAATTGAATAAATTTGAATTTTTGTTTCAACAGATGCCCAGAACTCGGTCAAAAATGTTCAAGAGCAAGTCCAAGTGGTTGAGGGCTGTTTATAATTTAAATCCACAAAGTTCCAAAAATGGCTCTAAGAGCCGATATATCGCCTACCCTAGGTGATATATCGCCCCTACCTATGCCTTGAGCTTTCGTAATTTCGTTCGTGCGAAGTCGACGTGTTTTCCGTATCATCCGTAGGTGATGTATCGGCCCTATAGCTGCGATATATCACCATACGATGATATTTTAAACACATTTTTGCACACTTTCAGCATATTTGAAGTTTGTTAAAACAATTTTGACTGAGTAAAACGTGATCCTAACAGCTGCTGGAAGGTTCCAGACATGTGACAAGTGTCACGCTCTTAATTACTCTATCTAAACCTTAGGTTATAATAAATAATATTTCTAGGACCAACTATATTAATCAAACCTTATGTTAAAATTAATATTTCTAAACTATAGGTTATTCTTATAAAATCCATAACTATTTCTATGAGTTTCCAAATAAATCCAGGCTTGAACCAATATCCACAAAACTAAAATAGTACAAGCTACTACTAGCTACTACTACTACTATCTAGCTAAGTAAAATTCTAAAACGCTACATTAGGTAATTTTGGACGCTTTGTTCCCAACTCTAAGCTTTAGGCCGCCTTCGTCCACTTCCTCCCACGATTCAAGAAGCTGTAAAGAGTTGCAAACATGGTTAGTAGATCCAAAATCAATAATCTAAACGGATTTATCATTCTCTAAAACACATGTTTCTTAGATATATGAACTATAATCATTACCTTTGTTTTTCGGTGCTAGAAACTTGGGGAAATCTTGTTTCCAATGCCCCTTCTCTTTGTAGTGAAAGCACTTACCTTTACCTTTCTTGTTTTTCTTTTTCTTCCCCTTAGGCATATGTGCACTTGGTTGTGCACTCGTCTTTGCAGCCTTTGCAGGTCTGGGGTTGGTGTTTTGTCCACTTTTGCTTTTGTTTCCAACTTTCAAAGACGAAGCTTGGTTAGCTTCAGCCTTAGCCGGGTCAGCAGCAGTAGTCTTCTTTTCTCCTCCCTTACTTGGTCCACCCATGATAGACTAGAAAGTCTGAAGCTCGTTCATGAGCTGCGTCAGACCATAGTTGAGTTTATTCATCACATAGTTGGTGGTGAATGTGTAAAGAACGCCCTAGACTAATACTTACAAAACATTCGCATAACATAATTTATAAAAGAATACCATCCATTATTAAAGTCTCAGGGGGGCTTATTTAAAATCATGCAAGTTGGCGCCATAAGTTTAAAATAAAACATAGGTTTTTATGCAAAGTTCAAAGAAAACCAAATAATTTAAATAACAGAGTCCCGCTGATAATTTAGGAAAGTCTCTTGAAAACAAAACATAATTTAAATGACGTTCTACGTTGATCGTTTTATCGTCCATAGGATTGCCCCACGCCATACACCCCATGATGAAAGAACTCCTCACGTCACCACGCGTGCCACAGAGAAAACCTATTTGCTACCTGGAAGGAAAGTAAGGGGGTGAGCTAAAAGCCCAGTAAGGAAGTACAAACAAATAAGCAAGTAAGAAAACAACAAAAACCAAACACTAACATTCATCTAAGACATCATGGTAAGTCATAACGTAATCGTAACATATCATCATATCATAACATAATCGTACATATCATCATATCATAACATAATCGTACATATCATCATATCATAACATAACGTAACATATCATCATATCATAACATAACGTAACATATCATCATATCATAACATAAATGTGACATATCATCATATCACAAACATACAGCATACATGATGAGCATGGAACGCTAGTTGTCCATGTCACCCTATGAGGTAAACAGGAGATCACTGGTCCTTGAATAACCTCGGCGCGTCCGCTCTAGGAGTCACGTCTCAATGTCCTTAGTAACTCGTTCGATGTATCTGACATCGAAATCTGTTTGATGTATCTAACATCATATTCTGTTTGATGTATCTAACATCCATACACATATCACATTCAACAGATCATCACATTAAGGCATTCATAATTTCATAACAGTTCATTCATATAACAGTCTTACCATTCATAGCATAAAATCATAAAATCTATCTAACTTCCTTACCTCAGGTCCAAGCTAAGAATTTCACAATCTTTCAACGAGCCTATATCATAATCAAAATAACATTTCTTAGGTTAATAAAATTACTATTTTGCCCTTCCACACAACTCATGTGTGCATGGGCCATGCACTCATGATAACAGTTACATTAAACATGCAATTATCGCCAAAAAGAATAATGCTCGTTCTACCCATTTTACTAACATGATTGTTTTATAAAAAAAAAATCACATAGTTGAATAATAATCATGATTTTGGACGTAAAAGTTGATTTGCATGTAACATGCATACGTGGGAACATTGCGTAATAAAGACGTCTTCAAAAACGATAATTCTACATTTCTTTTATTATTTTAAAATCAATAGACATATTACATGCTTTATTTTTCTTAAAATTTCTAAGTTGATTAAATTTCTCAAAACTTTATTTTATTTTATAAATTTATTTTATTTTTGCTCAAAATAAAATATGTGACATTTTCATTAAATAAATATTAATTTACCAAGAATTACCCAACAAGCTTAGATTTAATTAAAATACCTATTTTAATATGTTTCTTTAGAAAAATATATTTTGTCATTGTGTTACATAAATGATGTGAAAAATATATTTTAAGTGTGGAAAAAAATACATTTTGATTTAATTTATTTAAGACTTAGTTTTTAAGTAGCAAAAATCCATATGTGACAATTTAATAACAATTGTTAACCTTTTTAAAACAAACTTTCAGCCACCATTTATTTTATTCAAAAATCACAAATAAATAGAGTCTAAATATTTTTCTCATTCAAAATAAATGAAAAATCATTACTTATCAAAATATGCATTCATACCATTAAAAATATCATTTTTCAATATTACCATAACTTAGGAAAAATAATTTATTCCAAAAATTAATCAAATTCATTTTTAGTGAAACTTACTTCATATTTTATTACAAAATTCCAGCAACTATTATTATCATTAAAAATCACCATATTAAAGTTTATAAACCCATATTTTCCCAAAATTCAATAAAAATTCTGTAGGAAATTAATTGAATAAAATATCATCACATGAGACTTAAAATCCTCTTTTAATTTCATAAAAATTAACATATTCATCAAGAACATTATTTATGCATGCAACTCATCTTTTTATCAACTTTTACCCAATTATTTACAAAAAAAAAACGGCAAGCTTAATTCTTTATAAAACTCAACTTTTGTCTCAAAAATTACATAAAATCATACATGCTTAACATCTCATTATACTCTTATAATATGCATGATTCTAATATCACTAACATATACACATGAATCCTTTTAAAAACCATTTGTTGCAATTCCATGAAAACCAACAAAACACTATCAATAAAATAACATATAGTAATTTATAAGCACCATATTCACATATGCCTTATATTAACCTAACATGTTTCTATCATTATTTTCATGCATCTTATAATTTAATCATTCAAAATATAACATGCATCTAACAAAATTTCATGATCAAAATATCAAGATTGCCACTTATTCTCTTACCCATATAACATAGGTCCTAAAACATGGATCTAATATATTGTAAATCACACAACATATCAAGAACACCCTTGGGTGTACCTAGGCCGAAATCACCAACATGCACTCATAGATTATCACAATTTTTTTATGCATAGCAAAATCAACATCACAACCCTTTAACACAAATCATACTCTCACAATATCCAAATCCTATACATCAATCCTACCAAAATCAACCATTAGCATTATTAACAAAACCTCATAGACAACCCACCAAAAACAAATATAAGGGCTAAGAAAAGACCATTACCTCTCTTGATTGTAAAATCAAGAACACAAAAGATCAATACCCAAACTCCACACCCTTGTTCAAGCCTAGGGTTTTTTATTGGAAAACCACCATGAGGAGAAGGAAGAACCCAAACACACAAAAAAAAAAAATAACACAATCAATAACATATTATCAAATAAAGAGATTATGCAAAAGAGAAAACAAGAAGACATACTCTAGGAGGGGTTCCTCCTCACCTTCTCCTTCCTTCTTCCTTTCTTTCTTTCTTCCTCTCTCTCTCTCTCTCTCTCTACACGCCACTCTCTCTCTCTCTCTCTCTCTCTCTCTCTCTAGGTCACGGCAGCCACACACAAGAGCAATGGCTCTTCTCTCCTTTCATAACCCTTTTATCAAAAATCCTCCCATAAACTCTCCCCTAACACAATAAGGTAAGTTTCCATTTCCCATTTAATTTCTCTTTATTTTAAAAAGATATAAAGGAACAAAATGATCATTCCTATCCCCAAAATAATTATGGTCTTCAATTTTTTATTTTTATCATTTTAAGGAAATCCTTCCTTTCCCACTAGGTCACACGCCCAACACTCTCCTTCCCTTTTCTTTTTCTTTTTTTTTTTATAAATAAATTAACCCAATTAAAATCTAAAATAAGGAAGTATAAAATGTGTAGAAAAATCTACACATGTGCACCATGCTACCATGCACTAGCACACACTAAATCACTAGGGTGCATTACTATCTATCATGCACCTTAGTGCATTCCACCATAGCTCACATAATTACCTAATTTGTCACACTTAATTAAAATGTAACACTAATAGTAAAATAACATGTTACACAATTATTCACTTATTAAATTAATTAACCAAACAATTTTAACAATTAAATAAAATAATAAACAATCAAATAAAACAAATAATCAACCAAATAAAATAACAACACTTAAACAAAACAATTCATCACACTTTAAATCAAATAAATCACAAAAATTTAAATAATCTTAAAAAAAAATTGGTGCACTACAGAATGGCAGGAAAGCTAGAGAGAGATTGTTAAGGATTAAGCTGACTTGAGTCTCCTCATCTATTATGGCTCCGTGCAGTTCAGCTTCCTGAAAGTAGTTGATCATCTTGGTCAAGTGATCACGAATGTGTTGAGATGGTGCCATCTGAGCATTGGCATATTTCTTGGTGACCTCAAAACGAGTCTGCACAGACTTTGCACCAAACATGTCTTGGAGCTGATCCATGATTTTGTAGGTCGTCTCGACATTCTCCGTCTTTGTCTTGAGACTGTCGACCATACTTGTCAACATGTAGTATCGTGCCTTGTTAATAGCCGCCTGCCAATGCTCATATTTGTCTCTAACAGTTTTGGTAGCTCCTTCAGTTGGAACTTCTAGGGATTCCTCAATCATGACGAACTTGACATTGTCACCAATCAACACTATGTTGATATTCTGCTTCCACTTAAGGAAGTTTTCTCCAGTAAGTTTCTCCATAGAAAGTTGAGAAAGGATGGGAGTAGACACATCCATACGTAAAACTACCAATTATCAATAAAATATAAATCAATCACATTTTCTCAATAAAACTTCTATTCACTCTAATTTCAAGAAATAGCACAACATATACTGTTACGAAAAAATGTATTGCCTCAATGGAAATGGTGTGTCTTACAAGTGAGTATTAGGCTCCTATTTATAGATTTTTGAGACACCCTTTGAATTTCAAATTCCACCAACCCCCATGGCTGTTACCAATGATTAATTGGATGTTTTATGGAATTAAAATAGAGATTTGGGAGTTACTTGGCTTTTGGAAACGTTCAAAATTGGATAAAAACCAAAGTTGGAAGAGGCTGTCAGGCACTAGGGCCGCGACGCTTGTTACCAGGCGCCGCAGCCCTCAGTCAGTTCCAGCAACTATTTTTTCAGTTTTTTTCAAAACGTTCCAATTTATTCCCACTTGATTTTGTAACTTCCATACACAATATGGGAGTTAAAATCACATCTCTATCAGTCATTTCTCATATGGCTTTAAGAAATTCATCTCAATATTGTGTAACAACAAATCTACACAATAATGGGTGATATTTTAGGAGTTACAAATTTGTGATGAATTTGTAACACCAAATATGTTACATGTTTGGATATTTCACATATATCCAAATAATGTAACTCTCTATTATATGTTACAATATGTGACACTCTATGTCACATTTATTTAATCTAAAACATTATAGTATAAAATAATATAACATTACATTATATTATAAAATAATATAACATTCCCCCGCTAGATTAAATAGTCATCTATTGTAACACTTATTTAATCAATCATTATATTTAAAAATATAACATATCCCCCACTTGATTAAATAAGAACTCTCTCTTATAGGAGTCATTGCATTGATGCATAAAGTAAAGTGTTTTTCAACTTGAACTTTACTATAGTGTAATTATCACAAAATTTGTCGAAAATTTGGTTGCACTAGGCATTGAACCATCTTTTCATGATGGCAAATCGGTGATAATACACACACCTTTGCGATGTTCACTTGAGACCTCTATGTCTCGCTTTGCACCGTTAATGGCCATGTGCACTTTCCATTCATGGATGTTCTTGAGAATACTCCCAATTCTCATGAGAGGCGGCACCACCCCTAGGTCCATATAGGTAGAATTCTTACAGTATTTTGTTACCAAAAATACTTGTCTTTACAAGACTGAATTCTATCAAAAAACCTTTCGG
The DNA here is from genome assembly GCF_963169125.1 of Humulus lupulus. Taxonomy (NCBI): domain Eukaryota; kingdom Viridiplantae; phylum Streptophyta; class Magnoliopsida; order Rosales; family Cannabaceae; genus Humulus; species Humulus lupulus. Next base: position 187,151,014 of record NC_084798.1, read on the forward strand.
TTTTAACTCTCCACTTGGTAACACACAAGTACTCAATATCTCAAATGGGACTTGTTTTGAGTACAACTAATATTCACTTGATTGACTTGTTATTACCTATTGAACCTAACACTGGTTGAATAACTAGTGTTAAGATAGGTTACCATCAATCGTGAATCTCTTTAGGGAGTTTAAGTCTTATCCCTCGAGATGATGCGGCCACTAAATCCCTCGTTAGTGGCTTAGTGAAAGGATCCGCAAGATTTTCACTTGTTCTCACATAGGATATTGAGATGACTCCTCTTTGAATCAATTCTCTTACATATCCATGTCTTAGACTAATGTGTCTAGACTTCCCATTATACACTCTGCTGTATGCTCTAGCCAATGTCGCTTGGCTATCACAATGTATCGATATAGTAGATACATTCTCTTTTATTAGGGGGATCTCTATCAACAAATCCCTTAACCATTCGGCCTCTTTGCCGGTAGCAGCTAGAGCTATGAACTCTGCTTCCATAGTGGAATGAGATATACAAGTTTGTTTCTTGGAACCCCAAGAAATTGCACCTCCACCAAGTGTAAATACCCAACCAGTTGTGGACAAGTTGTCCCCAAGATTGGATATCCAACTTGCATCTGTATATCCTTCTAATATCGAAGGAAATTTGGAGTAGTGAAGGCTTAGTCCTTTGGTTTTCTTGAGATAACCTAGGACTCTTCCAATTGCCTTCCAGTGATCCACACTTGGATTACTTGTAAACCTACTAAGTTTACTTACCGCAAATGCTATATCAGGTCTAGTACACTGGGCAGCGTACATTAGACTCCCTATAGCACTAGCATACTCCAATTGAGCCACCGCTCTTCCTTCATTCTTCTCTAGTTTTACACTATGATCGAATGGAGTATTGGCATCTTTAACCTTGAGATGGTTAAATTTGTTCAATACTTTCTCAACATAGTGGGCTTGCCCTAACGCAAAACCCCCACTATGTTTCTTTACTTTGATACCGAGTATGGTATCAACTTCTCCAAGATATTTCATCATGAAGATTGATTATAGAAACCTCTTCATTTCTTCTATCCCTTTCATGCTATTACTTAGAATAAGCATGTCATCCGCATATAAGCAAACAATGATCACATATCCCTTACAAGTTTTGGAATACAAACACTTGTCTCCATTGTTATGTCTTGAATTCATTAGAGAAGTACTCTCCTCCTCTATCACTTCTTAGCACCTTACTCTTTTTATTTAGTTGACTAAATAATCTCTAAGTCACTTAACCAACTTTTGTGCGTTTTCTAAGAGTCTCTTTGAGATTCTTTTGAAAACATCATTTTGACATCCATTGATTTTCTCGTCAAAATCAATTTGAAGATGTCAATTTTAAACACTTAAATCAAAGAAAATAAACCCTCAATGATTAATTTAAACACTTTGATTTCTAATGCTTTGGTTTAACATTATCTCCTCATTGAGATTAATTTAAAACATATCACCAGCTGTTGAACAGCCCCGGAACAACCAAGGAAATCAGGACAAAACCCTTAAGCGCCTAGCTCAGATAGAGGAGTTAATGAGGAAGCTCCAATCAGAAAAAGAAAAGGACGAATATGATTCAGGGGACGAACTTGAGCTCTTCGCCCCCAGCATAGCAGCAACGGCATACCCACCCGGTTTCCGTATGCCGCACCTGTCCAAATTCAACGGAGACGGAGATCCGTCAGATCATCTGGGTATGTTCAATACCCTGATGATGGCCCACAACATTGGCCCCGAGCTGAGGTGTTTAATATTTCCCTCCACACTGACTGGGCCGGCCAGGCAGTGGTTCAAACAAAGCAAGAAACAGTCAATCAGCTCTTGGAAAACTTTCTCTGCTGACTTCAAGAGAACATTCCGAGCCTCCCAGGATGCCCGCGTCAAGGCCGACTCCCTAGCCAACGTGAGGCAACAACCCGATGAGCCTCTGAAGGCTTACCTGAGCAGGTTCATGAATGCGCTGCTCGGGCCAGAGACGCAAATGAAAGCTCCAAGCTCATGGCGTTGAGAACTGGAATCCTCGTCGGAGGGGGACTCTGGAATGAGATACAAAGGAAGGGAGTCAGCTCTGTAAACAAATTCCTGAATAGGGCCCAGGGGTGGATCAACTTGGAGGAGGCCCAAGCCTCAGCTGCAGGAACCAGCCAGGTCCCTGAGCAGCCCGCTGAAGTGGGAACGGAGGTCGTGACAGCGACCCAGAATGTTACATAGAATAACCAGTTTGGTGGAGGCAAGAGAAAGGGGAACGGCGAGGGCAACCAGCACGGCCCAAAGAAGAATAAGTCCGTGGAAAAATTTAAGCCGGTCTACGTGACTTATACGGAGCTCACCCACTCTAGGGAGAACATCTTCCTAGCAAACTCTGCTTGCCTCCCCTGGAAAAAGCCGGAGCCGTTAAAGCACCAGAAGGGGAAGCGAGACCCCTCCAAGTTTTGTCGTTTCCACAACGACATTGGCCACAATACCGATGACTGCAGACACCTGAAGGATGAGATCGAGACTCTCATCCGAGCCGGCCCCTTGGCTCAGTACACGCAGAACAGAGTTCCCGCAGCCAGTCCGGCTCCAGAAGTCCTAGTCACTTAGCCCGGGTCTCGGGTAGATCAAGACGTCCCTCCTCCAGTGATAGGAGAGGAGATCTCCACAATCTCTGGAGGTCCTCATTTAGCTGGCACGAGCAGAGGTGCCCAAAAGAGGTACGTCAACGAACTTAAGGCTCATAATGGAGTAGAGTTTGTCCCCGAGCAGCATCTGCCAAAGCAGCAGCGATTGGAAAGGTAACCAATCATTTTTACTGAAGAAGATGCCAGCCACGTTCAGTTCCCTCATAACGACCCTCTGGTCGTAGCAGTGCAACTCGCTAATCGGAGGGTTAGGAGAGTGCTGATCGATAATGGGAGCTCGGTAAACCTTCTATTCCTGTCCACGCTGGAGAAGATGGGTTTGTTTGTCGCCGAGCTGAAGGCGACCTCCATGATGCTTTATGGTTTCTCTGGAGAAGGATCAGCGGCTATAGGGACGATCAAGCTGGTGATCACCTTAGGAGAGGGACCTCGGACAGTCTCAAAACTCCTTGAGTTCATGGTCATCGACTGTCCCGCTGCATACAATGCCATTTTGGGTCGACCTACACTTATAGCTTTTGAAGCCATCACCTCCGTCCGCCACCTCGCGCTGAAATTCCCTTCTTCCACAGGGATATGCACAGTCTGTGGCGATCAACTTGCTGCCAGGGAATGCTACAGCATTTCCATGAAGGGAAAATTAAAACCCGGGCAGTTAACAATGGCCGTCCAAGGTGGAGAAGAGGAATCTTAGGAACCTTTGCCTATTCCTGAGATTGAAAAACCTCAGAGCGCCGAAGGGGAAAGTATCGTCCTAAGTGAGGATATTGACCCTCGAATAGGCGAGGATAAGTCCGAGCTCCAAGCTATTGAAGAGCTCGAGGAAGTAAATATCGATCCACAGAATCCCTCACGGATGGTTAAGCTCGGGAAGAACCTCTGTGGCAAGAGGAAGGCGGAGCTGATCAAATTCCTGCAGGAGAACCTGGATGTGTTCGCATGGTCACACGAGGACATGGTGGGAATCAGTCCAAATATCATCATGCACACCCTTCATTTGGATAAGAGCGTTCCTGCAAAGTCCCAGAAATAGAGGTGCCTGGGAACAACTCGGGCTGAAGTCCTAGAAGAAGAAGTAGCCCAGCTCAAGAAATGTGGCTTTATCTGTGAAGCCAAGTTTCCAATTTGGGTCGCCAATCCTGTGCTGGTCCCGAAGCCCAACGGGAAATGGCGGACCTGCTTCAACTTCTTCGATCTGAATAAAGCATGCCCCAAAGATTGTTTTCCCTTGCCAAGGATCGACCAATTGGTGGACACCACGGCGGGGCACGAGCTCACTAGCTCGGGAAGAATATGGAATCCGGCGGACCAGGAGCATACCAGCTTCATGACCCCAACTAACGTCTATTGTTACAAGGTCATGCCGTTCGGGCTGAAGAACGTCGGTGCTACGTACCAAAGATTGGTGAATAGGATGTTTTCCAACCAGATCGGGAATAACGTGGAAGTGTACGTTGATGACATGCTGGTCAAGTCAAAGACTGCCGATAACCATGTTTCCAACCTGGAGGAATGCTTCAAGATACTAAGGGAGTACGGCATGAGGCTTAACCCACAGAAGTGCACTTTTGGGGTCGCGTCTGGAAAATTCCTGGGTTTCATTGTCAACACTAGAGGAATCGAGGCGAACCCCGATAAGATCAGGTCATTGCTTAACCTTCCTTCACCTAGGTCGCGAAAGGATGTTCAAGGCCTGACAGGAAAGGTGGCAGACCTTAATCGGTTTATTTCAAAATCCACCTACAAGTGCCTACCATTCTACAACCTGCTCCGAAGGAATAAGAAGTTCGAGTGGACAGAGGAGTGCGAGAGTGCTTTCCTCGACCTGAAGGCACATCTGGCCAAGCCGCCCGTATTGTCCAAACCAAAGGCAGGAAAGCCTCTTTTCCTTTACCTAGCTGTCACAGAAGATGCAGCTAGTGCCGTATTGGTCCGAGAAGAAGACCGGGTTCAAAAACCAGTCTACTACATCATCAAGAGACTTCTCGGAGTCGAGTCTCGATACCCGTTGATGGAAAAGATGGAATTTTGTCTTATCACGGCCTCCCGAAAGCTCAGGCTGTATTTCCAATCCCACTCAATACACGTCATGACCGATCAACCTTTAAGGCAGGTTTTGCAAAAACCTGAAGCATCGGGATGCCTGTTGAAGTGGGCTATTGAGCTCAGTCAGTTCGAGATTTTGTACACCCCATGAACTGCAATAAAAAGTCAGGCCCTGGCCGATTTTGTGGCAGAGTGCACAGGATTCAGAGAAGATCCTGTGGAAGAGTCACCCTAGGTCACCTCGACCCAGGCGTCATGGAAGATCTTCGTGGATGGCTCATCTAACGAGAACGGCTCTGGGGCTGGAATCATTTTGATATCCCCAGAAGGACATAGATTCCACTTGGCGCTGAGATTCGAATTCAAGGCTTCCAACAACGAGGCCGAATACGAAGCTTTGCTGGCCGGGCTAAGGGTAGCCCAGGGGGTGAAGGCCAGCTCCGTTCAATGCTTCATCGATTCCCAGCTCATTGTAAACCAGGTGCTAGGTGAATATCAAGCACGGGGAGCCAAGATGGCTACTTACCTGGACAAGGTAAAAGTCGAACTGTCCGCGTTTGAACGAGGCTCAATCGAGCAGATACCTCGAGAGCAGAACGCTAACGCAGACGCCCTCGCCAAGTTCGCTACCTCCGGGGAGACGGAGGCTTTGGGGTTAGTACCAGTAGAGTTCTTGGAGAAACCAAGTATAGAAGAGGTCGGGGTGGAGGTCGAGATGATCGACGCCAGACTGACTTGGATGACCCTCATCCTCGAGTATCTCACTGAAGGAAAGTTACACGAGGGGCGTAATGGCGTACGGCGGATAGTGTACCAGGCTCCAAGGTATACGATGGTAGATGGGGTGTTGTACCAGCGTGGGCATTCCTTACCCCTCTTACGATGTGTTCTGCCAGGTGAAGCAAAGACCATCTTGCAGGAAGTGCACGAGGGTTTTTGCGAGGATCACACTGGGGGGCAAAACTTGGCCCTAAAAGTCTTAAGACAAGGGTATTACTGGCCCACTCTATCAAAGGACTCGATCTCGTACGTCAAGAAATGTGACAAGTGCCAGCGATTCGCCACAGTTTCCCGAGCTCCCCCAGTCGAGCTTAATATGATCCCGTCCCCGTGGCCATTCGCAGTTTGGGGAATCGACCTAGTTGGCGCCCTCCCTACTGGAAATGGGGGGGTCCGCTACGCTGTGGTGGCTATCGACTACTTCACAAAGTGGGCTGAGGCAGAACCTCTGGCAACAATCACTTCCAAGAAAGTCCTCGACTTCGTGGTCAAAAGCATTATCTGCCGATTCGGGCTGCCAAAGAAAATTGTATCCAACAACGGGACTCAGTTCGACAGCGACTTCTTCACCGAATTTTGTGAAAGGTGCAGCATTATGAAAAGCTTCTCCTCCGTGGCCTATCCCTAGGCAAATGGCCAGGTCGAGGCTGTCAATAAGACGCTAAAGGCGAGCCTTAAGAAGAGGTTGGATGAAGCCAAGGGGGTCTGGCCAGAACAGCTCCCCCAGGTACTGTGGGCATACCGGACCTCACATCGGACTCCTACGGGTCATACTCCTTTCTCCCTGACTTTTGGGAGTGAGGCAATCCTTCCTATCGAGATGAAGGTATCTTCGCATAGAGTCCAGGCGTATGACCAGGACCGTAACCACGAACTACTTTGCGCGTCCCTCGACTTAATTGATGAAAGATGAGAAGATTCGCAGCTCCAGCTCGCGCATTACCAACAAAAAATCACTCGTTATTTCAACTCAAAGGTCAAAAAATGCGCCTTTAGCATTGGCGACCTGGTCCTCAGGAGAGTCTTCTTAGCCGGTAAGGATCCCAAAGATGGAGTATTGGGACCGAACTGGGAAGGGCCATATCAAATCACTGAGGTCATAAAGGAAGGAACTTACAAATTAGCTCGGCTCAATGGAGAAGCAGTCCCACAAACTTGGAACGCCATCCATTTGAAGAAATATTATCAGTAACACCCTTGTAGGGCTTACTCAGAAAGGCCATTTTTTGTTAAGCAATGAGAATTAAATCTTTTTTCATTATTGTGTATATTTGCGGGTGTAATCTCAAGTAACCACGAAAGACCCTTTCCTAATTACTTGGGGGGGCATATGGTGCCTAGATACAACCAGGTCGCCCTAAAAGACTTAGAAGTTAATTCAAATTGATTGATCGTTGTTTTTCTTAAAAAGCACGAGATATTGATAAAAATTAACGCCAACTAAGTTTTCAAACTAATGTCCTGGATATAACCAGGTCCTAAAACTTAGAAGTTAATTCAAATTGATTGATCGTTGTTTTTCTTAAAAAGCACGAGATATTGATAAAAATTAACGCCAACTAAGTTTTCAAACTAACGTCCTGGATATAACTAGGTCCTAAAACTTAGAAGTTAATTCAAATTGATTGATCGTTGTTTTTCTTAAAAAGCACGAGATATTGATAAAAATTAACGCCAACTAAGTTTTCAAACTAATGTCCTGGATATAACCAGGTTCTAAAACCTAGAAGTTAATTCAAATTGATTGATCGTTGTTTTTCTTAAAGAGCACGAGATATTAATCAAGAATTAACGCGAACTAAGTTTTCAAGGCAATGTCCAGGGTGCAACCAGGACTTATCTTAGAAGTTGGCTCAAAATTGGTTATGTTTTTTTTCTAGAAAAGCATAGAATGTCAATCGCAGCACCAACAAAAACTAAGACTTGCAAAAATGCATAAAGATAAAGTGATGCAAATCAATTAAAAGCAAAAAAGTTGGTAAAACCAATTGTCTCGAGGTTAGAAAACCTCATACAAAGTTTCAAAAAAAATGTATACAAAGGATAAAAAGAAAAGAAATCCTAGGCCCCGCCAGGTTGCTCCGATGAGGTCACCACCTCGCCCTCCTGCTCGGCGGCTGCGGAGTTCTCCCCAGTCTCGGATGGCGCCTCGTGCTGAAGGCGAGCTTTGAACTTCTCCAGAAAGCTCTCCCAAGCATCCGCCCCCATGAAGGAGAAGTCACCATCTGGGTTATAAACCCAGCAATGGTACAGCATAGCCTCCATGGAGGAGTTGGAGGCTGCCCTCTCTGTCGCCAGGGCGGCCTCAGCCTTCGCGGCATCTAGTGCGGCCCGAGCGGCCGTAGCCTCCTCGAGCTCAGTCCTCACCGCAGCTAGCGCGACCTTGGTAGCCTCGGCCTCCTGTAGCTTAGGCTGAGACACTTCCAGCTCGGCCTGTACGATTGCCAGGGCATCCTTAGCCTCCTGCGCCTGTTTCTTGGCAGTCTCCAAGGCAGCCAGGGCAGTCTGGTGTTCCCCCCTCATGTCTTCGAGCCTGGCCTGAGCTCGGGATATTCTCCGGTGGAGAGCCAGGGTGCCCTGCAAGGCCAAAAGATGATAAGGAAACTGCCTTAGATAAAAAACAACAACAAATAAACATGTGATGCATAACAAGCAAGGAATACCAAAGGCGAGGTCAACTTACCATGAGAGCCATCCCCAGCGAAGACTCCATCACATTCTCCGGGCTCCTCGTCTTGATCACCCTCAGGTCCCTCTCAGCGACATTGTAGTAATGGTCCCCAATGTAGCTCGCTGTCTCGTAGACCGTTCCCCGAAAGACGTCGGGGATCTTCTCTAGAGCCCGGGGGTTCACCGGGACGCGCACCTCGGGGGTCATGGCCGCCAAGGTCCCGGGGGGCACCTCTGTATCCCGAGCTGAGTCGGAGACTCGCGGAGGAGGAGGAGGCATCTTCGTTGCAGGAGGGGCGGAGGTAGTTTCTTCGGAGCTGCCGGAGCCTGGTTTTTCCTCTTTGCAGGGGACTTAGAGGTGCTCTCGATGACCTTCTTGGCCAGCCGAAGCTTTTTCACTATGGGCCCAGCGGCCCCAGAAGAAGGGTTCCCTCCAGGGAACATAGCTCGCAAGTCGGTGCTCCCGGGCTGAGACATCTCTTCTGAGAAAGCAAAGGCAAAGTATTAATATACAAATAGAAATATTTATGCGAGACATCAAAAGTTAAAGGGAAAACAGATCTCAAATATATTGAAAGGGATCCTACCCTCCGAGCTAGAGGAATCTATGGTCACGACCACCATCGCCGAAGCTGTAGCGGGTGAGTCTAGGATAATGACTTCGCGGGCTGGATGAGGTTCTGGGTCCGATTCTGGCTCGGGACTAGACTCTTCTACATATTTCCTAAGGCCCGGAGCTACTATACCCTCCCAAAGAGAGGGCCACGACTGAAGGTTGGTCCCATACTCCTCAAAAAAGACCGACCTAAAAGCTATGGTGCTGTCTACAACTACAGTTCCCCTAGGGTGGCTACTTTCGTAATCCAGCACGAGTTGGTCGATGCACTGGAGTAGGGTTATATCGTGGTCTAGGTCACTTCGGCGACGTTGAACGGGCTGGTTGGGATTGAACCTAACTAACCGAGGATCGGCGGTGGCCCTATCTAAGTCCCTAAACATGTAAGGATTACCTTGCCTAGAGGGACCTGCGGCTGCTCCGGACTGGACCCTCTCCTTGTCCGTTTCTTGGGCGACCTCCAGCGCCCACTTCAGCCTCACGAGGGGCACCTTGTCCTCCTCATCCTCGTCCTCTCCTTCCCCCGCGGCCTCCTCCTCGGGGATGGGTGCTATCTCGCGGGCTAGAGGAGGGCCCCGAGGTCTCCTCAAGGCCAAAGTCTGACCCGGAGAGATCAGCTTGCACGCCAGCATCGTCTCGTCTGTCACGAGCTGGCGATAGTCCTTTTCACTGGGGGGCAGACCCGCCAGTGTCTCGTATTGACCCCTGAGGGTCACAGACTTGGCTGTCCTCGCGAAAATGGCTGCATGATTGTTTCTAAGTCAGGAACAAATAGAGGGAGCTATTCAATAGTCAACTTACGAGCTAAGAGTAAAAGGTACTTACGAGGATGGTTGAAGTAATGAAGTTCGCAGTTGCGAAACCCCTTGGAGATAAAGAACTGGTCTTTGAAGTCGTTGGGGTGGCTGGGAAGATCGATGACCGCAGCCGTGTTTGGAAAACGGGACAGGTAGTAGAACCCGTCGCCTCACCCCCGCTGCTCCGGGCTGGCCTTGAGGCAGAAAAAATATAAGATATCCGCCGGGGTGGGGACCTCCCATTCCTGCTTCAGGAACAGATATCTCAACCCCGCTAACAAACGGTAGGAGTTAGGGGGGAGCTGGGAAGGAGCCAACTTCACGTAGTTGAGGAAGTCAGCAAAGTATTGGTCCAGCAGGAGGAAGGCCCCAGCCTTGAAGTGCTCGTCACTCCAAGCCGCGTAGTCTTCATCGAGCGGTGCACAGCTCTGCTCTCCTTCTAGGGGAGGTCGAGTGATCAGGGCGCCCCTCCCTAGCTCGATATTGTGGGAAAGGAATATTTTATTCACTTTCCCCTGGTCGGTGATCTTCGAGATGATCTTCTCAGCCTCGAAGAAAGCGTCAGGCGCCACCTCGAGCTCCCACTCCACGGCCAGCCCGAAAACGGGGATTGAAGAGTCCATCGCCACCTCCTTTCCTTTGAATTGTTGAGAGGACGAGCTGCCTGCAGTCTTCTTAGGGGTGTTCTTCTTGGGTCCCATCTGGTCGCCTAACGAACAAAAGAAGAAATTTTAGAAAAGGCGACCTAAGCATCAGAAAGAACCTGAAGCGAAATGTGTTCCTTTGCACGGGCTGAGGTAATCTCAGCCCGTGGAGAGTGAGACCACGCGGTTCTATGAACACGCGCCTGTTCTCCCAACGGATCCCCGATTACTCAGAATTCGTGTGTCAGGAGGGTCAGGATAAAAGTTTGCCTTGGAAGGAAAGTTTCCGTAGGCAAGAAGTGCAAAACCGCCTGTGAAGCGTGTCCCCTAAGCTACCCGGTTTTGCACCCAAAAGGATGGATATTTTAAACAAGCATACCGAAAATCCTACCCAGAAGATTTCCCCCGAAAGCGTACCCTATGAGCCATGCTCCTAAATGGTTTTCTTCTACAATCGATGCCCTAAAATAAAAACCTACGCCCTTCACACCCACAAAAAACCAACAGAATGTTGCATGCAGCTACAGGAACAATTTACCTAGGCTACAGTGAAGAAGAAATTCAAAGCATGCACAGTCAGAATGTTTTGCTGTGGGGAGGATGAAGGGATCGTCTGGGTTGGAGCCTCGTCGGAATAGCTGGTACCAAAGCCTCAAAGGAGCTCTCGTGCTTGAACTTCTGGAACGCTGGGAACAGTAACCGGGAGAAAAATAGGGTTTTTTGAGGATGAGAAGAAAGAAGAAGATGGGAAATTTGGAAAATTTTCAAATAAACGGGTGGCCCATGCGTAAGGTGGCCACCCCTTTTATATACGTAGGAGGCCAGGTGAGGAGGGTCATTGGATTGCCCTGATGTGGGATCCGAGGCTCTCTACTCGAAAGGCGAAACAACGGCCGAGTATAGGCTAGGCCATTTAATGTGGTTCTCGGAAGACGTACCGTCACCAACCACGATGCTCCACGTATTCGGCGCCTGCGTAATGGACAGAATATGAAGAGTCCATGAAGAAGCCTAAAAGCCCCCACTGTGGCCCCAGATGACGTCATGTGCCACGAGCAGAGGCTTGGGGGGCAAATGTACGCCCTAATTTTCCACGGGCTATTAGCGAGCTGAGATATGGCATAATTATATCATCCACATGGATGTCACGTAGCCGGAGCTGCTGTTATCAGGTCTTATCTTTTTAGCTCAAGGCAGCCAAAAGTTTATTAAGATTACTTAAGAGCCGAGTCAAATATGAAGACCGCGGGTCAAGAAGGCATCCAGCTCAAGGCACGAGCTGGAGTTGGAGGTTGTGACCCTTTATAAAGTCAACCACGCAATGTAAACGTGCATATATCAAACATCACGTGTCTGATATATCCCTGAATTCTCGGACACGCAGCATGAACGTGCGTGTTCAGGCACTCATGACTGGGTTAGGCCGTGCGGCCCATTATCCCCCTTACCTATTGATTAGACCACACTTCATTTGTCAGATTTTAGGAATTAATCATGAATGTCACAGAAGTGACATGATGGGTAAGAAGGTCACGGGATGAACCCCCTTACCAACTCCTAGGTGCCCTCTCCTATAAATATGGAGACCCTGGGAGTTGCAAAGGGTTGGATTCTATTGTGTAACGAAATACCCTGTAAAGAATACCAGAAATATAGCAATAATAGTGGCTGGTGGAGTAGAAGGATTTTAACCTTTGAACCACCTAAAAACGTATTCGTATCATTAGTTCATTTTAAGATCATTCATTTGTTTCAGTTCATTACTTAGCACTAATCTCATTCTCTTATTTTCTTAATTACCTGTTGGCGAAGAACTGCGTCAACAGTTAGATTTATGATAACTTATTGGAGCTTGATTTCATAGGCTCATGGTCCCCATTGTACCTTCGATAAAATCATCTAGATAGTCTCAATTAATTGATTTAATCATCAATTAGAATTATCAAAGTTGACCAGGTCAATTTTGGATAATTTCACAGAGTTGTGTAATTTTGAAAAGAAAAGAGAAATTATGGCAGATTTATTAATTAAGATAAATTGGTATCTAAATTAATAAATAAGTTTAAATAAAGGTTCAAATTATAAATAATTAATTTTATAAAGGATTTAAATAATTATT